>NC_140603.1:6325229-7702729 GCF_057381915.1 Diplotaxodon limnothrissa | reverse complement strand
CCAACTGTTAACTGTATATTTCTGTACATTTAAGTATTTTTATTCATATTGCCGCATTCATTAACCTTGTTTATAGGTAATTTCATTGTTTAATCACGTTAATTTGTTCCTAATTTAATGTTTAAAAGCACTTGGAAAAGGCAGAATCCCATGTAAAATTAGGGCAACAAACTGTATTGTCATTACTGAAAATAACCGTATTTTCATGGGAAAGTTATTTTCTGTTATTTTATGGTATTATTTTGGCGCTTCAGCTGCTGGAATATTACTGTTTTTTTAGGATTTGTTTTTTTACGGCGCAGTCTTCAATACTCTTGGTGGGTTGCAGATGGCCTGAGTCACCTGGACCTTTTACTGTCTGCCTCTGGCTCCCGAGAGGGCGACATTACTTACTAGGCTTCTCAGTTGTTTAACATGTTTTGCTCATTCAGAGGTAGCGAGTGAATCTTGGACTTTTTTCCTTTATTTTTATCTTTACTCCTATTTTTCCCACTTTTTTTTGCTCTCCTCACCTGTCAGTTCTGGCATTGTTACATAATACATACATTAATTTGAGTAACGAAAAAAAATACAAATAAATAAAATTAACAGAAATTGATTAGCAAGAAGAACCTACAGCGAGTTTACAGACTTCCTCTTGGCAAAGGAAGTATGTTTGGCACAGCAGAGAGCTCAGATCATGATTCTGCAAAAGCTGTGGAATAGGACCCAACAAAATAAAGCCACATATATAACATTTTGTGATGTCACTTATGTGAGCAACAAGCACACTAGACTCCTACTCTTTTTTGGTTCTCTTTCTTCCCTCAAATAGAGTCACCAATTTTCTAAGTATATGAGCACAATTTTCTACACCACAGCCATTTTCCTTCATAATTTATACCTGTCACTTTATTTAAAGCAAATAGCTAGTGCCAATTACATAACAACATGCTGCTAAAGTTTGTCAAAATTAGCCACCACTACTACCCAAACAAGTGCAGCATACAGTGAGGTGTTGTGTCATTTGACGCCTATAGTTCACAGCAGCACAATGCAAAGACAATAGCCCTGAGTGGACTGAATGAGAACTTTTCACTGTGTAGAAATGTAACTGTTCTTTTCTATGAAAGAATTATAGTGTTGAAATAATATAATTACAGCAATTTGCTGACTGGCATAAGGTGTTTCCTTCATGCTTCACCATCACTAGCTCATTTTACATCTGCATTGCAATCAGAGGACTAGTCTGCAGATTTCCATACTGATATACAGCAGCACCAGTAATAATATGACTCTGCAGAGTAGGGTCTGACTGATCATGTCTTAATTCCAATGCTCATTTTGTGAAAGTGTAATTCACACTGAAAGGATTATTTTGCATTCACCATTTGCACTGGTGTTTTTGTTTTACTTTGTCTTACAGTGGTGCAGATCTGCTTAGATGTCTTTGGTCAACAAGATCTACTGAGAGGACTTAACAAGGTTTCTTTAGCTGAACAATCACCTGCACCATTCTTTGCTTCTACATTACCAAGGGCCTCTCAACTGGTCCGATTTGGAGCTTTTGGCTGGCTGATGGTGTAATTATCTTCTTCCAGATCAGGTTGAAGCACCCATGTCTTCCACCACCAGAGCTATTCAACCCTTTGGTTGCCCATCTCACAGTCAGAAACACTATTTCAATCACTTTTGTATCCATGGCAATGCAGTTTTGTTGCAGTCTGTCTGGATCAAAGTTCAGAACAATTTGTAAGGATTGCCAAATTGGACATTTAGTCTCTTGTATCCACAACATGTTCTCTTGGAAATGTTAGAATGTAATTTGGATCCAGATATCCCCGTCGGATTTACAGCCTTAGCAGGTGTGTGCAGTCTCATTTCTCTCAAAACTATGAAGATTGGAATTCTAGACCCAAGAGATGAATGGGATTCATTTGATTTTCTCTGATAAGTTCTTCTGAGTCAAAGAGAAAAGATGGTAATATTGACCCAAGCTTTTAGCATACCGCCATCCTACCAGCTCAAAAGAACTTATGTATAACATGATCCTCTCAGATGGGGCCGCTTTGGACAAGCTCCTGTCAAGTCAAAGCTGCTCTGTGGGGCAGCAGGCTTGGAAGTATTTGGAAATACTTACTCTATACTTATTCCTAAACTCCTAACCCTGCCAATAAAATGCAATCTCACCTCACAATAGCAAAAAAACCCAAATGGAAACTATCATTTTGGTTGTCACCACCTTCACAGTTGCTTCTCTTGGCTGCGAGCGGTGTCCCTTCATGTCTACCTTGTGAGTGTGACCAACAGCGGCGGCAGTGGCTGGTGGACGAGGTCTGCCGCCACATGTGGAACATCACAGTCACCATACGGTAGTCAGCCGTGGAGCCGGAGAGTCGCTGTCTTCTGCTCCCACAGGAATCAAACCTGGAACGGAGAACTGGGATCTTACAGTGAGGGCCATGACTTCATGTTCATGCCCACCTCCCCCTCCTCCTCTGCATCATCATTCTGGTTCTCATTGACTGCGTGGTCTATGAGAACATTGCTCTTTCGAGCGCTCAAGCTTACGTGCGTGGAATAGTCCTTCTCTCCATTTAAAGTCTTATTTGGATTACTTACATGCACCGTTAATACCTCAGGGATCGAATCTAATCCTGTTGCCATAAATAAATAAATTGCAGGTATAAGAGACTGCCAGCTGTGACCTTCTGTAACTGAGCAGGAAGTCAGTACAGAGGAAGCACATGATGATCCCCAAAGCAACGAGTATGTGCCTGCCCAAATGTTTTGCAGAAACTGAAGCTCTTTGATTTTTTTTCCTAATATAGCAAGCACTACAACTTCATTGCAAGAGAAAGATGATTAAAAGCAGCATCATCTCTTTCTTCCATATCCCCTCTCTCTTGCTTCTCTCATTTCCCCTCTCCTTCCACAGAACAGGTAGCACAGCAAGGCGTTCCAGGCGTCATGGTCCTATTGATGGCATTAGTCGCATTAGTCACCTGAAAACAAACTGCAACTAATCTGGGACTGTTTACCAGTAAATGTCATCGCAGCAGAAATTGTTGGTGTGTGTCACAGGCCTCCACCCCTCTCTCCCTCTCCTGCTTGCTCTAGTTCCACTCATTTGGCTAATTTTACTGAAGCACAGCACCTCGGGAATTATTAATGACCTAAACAAATAATCAGCGAGGCGACTGAAATGGCGTCTCATTTCCTCGCCAACACCCTAACTCCAACTCTGTACCCCATCTAAAAAAAGCAAGGTGAGGAATATGTAAATGGAAATTAATTGGGGAGGCCAATCCCTCCTCCTTTTTTTTTCTTTATATTTTGAGTGAAAACACAGACTGAGTCTCGAGGCTAGCAAAGGTTGAGCGTCTCCCAGGCATCGCGCCAGATCCCCCAACACTGACTGACTAAACGATGTCGTCGTCAGTCAGAGAATAATTTCACCTCATTACACCACAGGCGAGGCAGGTAGACACAGGAATTCTTTCCAGCATGCAACTTAGGAAAATAAAACAGAGAAAAATAACAATGTGTGACAGTCGGTCTTTCTGGAATTCCTTAGTCTGACGTCTGGTTCGGCAAAGTCCGAAAACTGCTTCACCCAAACAGCTTCCACCTGCTTGTTGCAAGATAATTCAAGAATATGATACACCTCAGCATAAAACCAGTGCGGCACATAATAACGCACATTCACCTTCACTTCGTCTGTGCTCCGCCATATTTTACCTTTCTTATTTACCTTCCCTGGCTCTCTCCCCAAAGATTTATAATGTGGCAGGTATAGTTTAGTATGTGAGCAGTGAGCCGTGCAAACCACGTCATGACAACTCACGCACTTCCACACGGGCTCAAGCAGCTCGCTCTGACACACACACATTGTTTCCAACCAATCAGAATGCAAAGGGGCCGGGGTGCCAAGGTGGCTCCCCGTGTAATGTAGAGGCCTGAACTGTGTGTGTGTGTGTGTGTGTGTTTGTGTTGGTGCCTTATGTTTGCCATGTGTGTTTCTGCGTCTGTACAGACTCGCCCGGCTTAGTAAAATGAGGGTGACATCGAATTTGCCAGTGGACTGTGTCTTCTCTGCAGCTGCACATTAGTGGGAAAAATTACAAGTTGTAAACTAATTTCCTGTCACTATTAAAACGAATCATTAAAAAAAAAAAACTCAATATCACTCAAAGTTTATATAGTTGTATAGAAAAGTCTTAAAAGACTTACAAATTATTTTAGACTGAAATAATAGAACCACATCATTTGTAGGTAACCAGGTATCTTTAATCTTTATATCTATCTATATAGATAGATAGATAGATAGATAGATAGATAGATAGATAGATAGATAGATAGATAGATAGATAGATAGATAGATAGATAGATAGATAGATAGGCTTAACATTATGACCATCTGACTAACATTGGTTGATGGACCAGACTGGGAAGGGTCATGGGATTTTTCCCAATCCTAACCCAATACTAAGCCTACATTGGGGGGGGGGCATTAAGGTTAGAAAACAAGGTCTATCACATCAGACCACCTTCTTCCATCATTATCATTTCAATCTCAAATTATTTTGAGTCTTCTACGGCCTAAAGGCAAACCTAAGACATGACAACTGCAAAGTGATAAGGTGATGGCTTGTCATTTGGACTGTTTGGACATGAACACTTTAGAAGGAGGCACAAAACTTTACAACATGCTGCATGGTAACAAATTTTTGTGAATATATCAGTTTTAAATCTTTGTTAAATTTCTCTAAATCTTAAATATTTACATACATAGTATGTTTTTGTCCTGGAAATTAGGCTGAAACGTAGAGGAGAACGAGCCTTTTCAGTTATGGCTCCCAAACTTTGGAATACACTGCCTTTAAATATTAGACAGGCATCTTCAATTCCTGTTTTTAAGTCGCTTTTGAAAATGCAACTTTTGTCAATAGCATTTAGACTGGTGTGAGTTGATATGTTTATCTGTGTATTATTATGTGTTTATGTGAGTGTCAGTGGTTTTACCTTGTGTTTTAGTCCAAAGTGTACAGCACTTTGGGCAAACTTTCTGTTAAATGTGCTATATAAATAAATTGGATTTGGATTTGGATACATACATCCTTGACAGTACACAATAGCTTCTTTTGAAATTTATTTTCATGACTTTTTTTATGGCTACCAAAAAACTGAACATGTGGCCCCGGGTTGCTAGTTTAGCTTTAGCGCCACTCGTTGATAATGAAGAGGAATATTGTTTTTAAAAAACTTGTCAGAATTGTCTGGCATATATTTTCAGTATCTGGGAGGCTCTGCAAAAAGATTTAGCTAGAGAACAATGAGCTTTTATCCTGATTCTGATGGAATTTAAACATTAATTCATCATCACCTTGATATAGTGTCCTGATTTGCTTTGTTCACCATGTTGACTGGTTTTCAGTTAAAGCTGGAAAAAGGTATCCGCCACACTTACATTCAAACCTGTTTCTACGATTTCCATCAAGGCTTTAATCTACTCTAAAAGTTACTTTAATTCTTAGGCAGGAATCTAAAACCTTCGAACGACCTTCAAACGTCAACTGAATCTTGTAAATCATAATCCGAGCTTATCTCGACAAGAAAAACTGCAGCAGGTACTCAAGTGGCGACTGCTTTAAATGAATCCGTTAAACCTATGCTGATAGCGTGATGTCATCTACATGCAACGCTCCAATCAGTGTGGCTTTGAGTAGTTGCAGCTAAATCTAGAACTTAGCTGGAAGAGAGCTGCAAAACCTTTATAGATAAAACAACTGTAACATTTATATGGAATCATTATACTACATAAAAATGACAAAGTCCCCTGTTATATTATATATTCTTTATTTTTCCATCATTTCACACCCACATACATAACTCCCATAAAATCCCAGTGTGCTCTCTGAAATAAAATCAATAGATGTCTGGATTGATAAATGACATAATTGAATTTATAAATTTGATCAGGCACAGTAATGCAATAGTAGCTTTTCCTCATAGCATGTTGAAATCTAATCGTGTTTCATGCTCTTGTTTCTTCTCCCATTTCATCTGTGTTTGGGTTTTCAACCTCCGAGCCCTCCGCTGAACCCGACAAAAAATGGAGAGTGGTTTCTTGCTTAAAGAAACTCGACCCGGTCCAGTAGTGGTGTCTAACATGCACATATATTCAATTTAGTAAGCGAGGCCTTTCTCATAGATTTGACAGGGCTTGTAATAGTCTGATTAAAAGTGATTAATTGCTGATTTCTGGACAAAACGCATACAGTTAATATGAATCACCCACAGGTTGACATGTTTGGTGCGACGGCCGCGGTCATGCTGGGGTAGGCGATAAATATGCGTCTCAGTCAGTGAAGCAGGCAGTCTGAGGATCAAGCTGTGCCCCAGCAGACTTATGTTCTGCAGGGTGTGTGTTACATAGACCCCTTGGTGTCTGTATAGGGTACTGACCCATTACTTGGACCCCTTTTCGGCTGCTTGGATGCCATGGTTGACATTAACACACTCCCTTCCACTCACTAGCACATGTATGTGTTTTCCCTAACTCACATAGATCAACATGTTAAACTTTAAGGTTAATTTTAGATGTAAAGAAATATTAGCATGGATTTTATTTGGTAGGCTGTCGATTGGGAGCACCACCTCTCTGCCAGTCGAACACATAAGGTTTCCTCCACTTGGTCTCCGGAATATATGTTTGTTCATCATAAAGATTGATTTAGACATTTTGGGAGATGTGGCATTGCTATATGAAAACAAATAGAAAGGTTCTAAATCTATAAGAATGACGTCTTTGAAAACAGTAGATTTATCATCAGAATGGCCAGAATCATCTCTCAGATCCTGTGTCAGGTCTTAGCTGCATTTTCGTTCCTTATTCCTTAAGGACATGATTTTAATATACAGTTCATCTATTTTTCATCTCTTTGTTTTCCACCTTACCAATTTTCTTATATTTTCTAAGAAGACACTGAACACTGCACTGAGGCATACCAATCCCCTGGTTGGGGCAAAGCACCATTTTATGCCTGTCAAACTGGCATATTTCATAGATTCAGCTAAAGCAACAAACTGTCTAAAGGTACAGTTTAAAATTGTTTCTTTTCCAAGATGCCTGTTATGTTTAGACACAACATGGGTTCATCGTTTAAGTTGGATACTTTTTTTAGTTTTTGAATGATTCATAAGACAGTGTTAAGTGGCTTAACAGCAACAACAAAAAAGCATTCATCCGACTGGGTTGAAAAGCAGCTGATGTCAAACAACAAAATCTTTGAAAGACCTTCAGAGAACAACAACTACATCAACCTAGCTACAGTAAAAAGCAGCCTCACAACAGATCAGAGAGTTCTTGTCTGGTGTGTGGTCTTTGGCTGTATCTAAGTCGTTTTGGCCCTCTGGAAAAAAAAAAATGTTGCCAACCCCTTATGTAGAGTCTGAAGCCTCAGCTTTTGGCTCATTGGGGCAACATGTACATAAACTTATCTCATCGTTTGAAACATTTGTAATATCAGCATCCACACATTAACACTATACATCTGACAGAAAATTAATAAAAGTATATCTTCCCTCTGCTGTACCACATGGTAGGGCAGTTGTTTTAGATTTTACACAGCATTGTCATACTGCCCGGTCCTTCAGGAGCATTACAAACTGGAGGTAATTTTTGAGTAATGTTCTCTGACAGTATGACTAATGCTGTTTGACGACCTGGGTCCAGGTTGGGGAAGAAATTCATTCATCATCTTTTCTTTCTTCCAAAGTTACAGTAGGAATGTTTGTGATATGTATTTCCAGTCAACCACGTAGACCCTTTCAACAGCTTTTCATATTATTAAGAGAAGGCAAGCACATGTGTTAATCAATTTAATGATGCACAAATGATGTTCTATTTATATATACCAGTCAGCCATGACTAGTTGACATAAATGGAATTCAGCCATCATTAATTTAATTATTTAGATTTCACTTTTTCTACAGTGACATGACAAATGTCTCAGTGAAAAGGGCCTATCTGACATGCCGATCTATCACTGACGTATTGTTAAAAATTGGCAGAATATATTGGAAAGCTGCACACAATCCTTAGACATCTATCTTACCTTTTGGATTTCTTTTGTAAGCAAGTCTTTTTTCAAATCATTACTATGTATGGTCTTATATTACACAACCTTTTGTGACCCAATAAAAATGCTAATGCACAATATCCAGCAGCACCATTTGGGACTGAAGCTAATCTTAAATGCCAGAACCTGCATTTCTTCTAGTAGCCAGTTGAAGCTTGTTCCAGAAGCAAGCCAATCTCCATAGCCTCCCATGTTATCATCTTTTACTTTACAGCATTAGAAAGCAAGTTTACAACATAAAGAGCCGTTTGTCCTCTATGTGTAGTTACTGTCTTAAAAATGCCTCTAAAGAGACTCTAATCATGAAATTACTAAATTTAGCTGTGAAAATAACTTGTTTACAACTCGTGACCATTTATGATTTTGGGCTCTACGGGTACAAAGGGGAATTTTATTAATAACTCATTCATTTGAATAAACTTAAGAATTAAAATGAGCACATTAGTACTAGGCTGGCAGTTGTGAGGCTGCTGTAGCCTATAGCTGTGTGGTAAGCTTCCCCTCTGCTGGCTTTTTTTTTTCTCACTGATCTGTATCTATTGTCCATGTTTGTGGTGCTGATGCCTTTTGGAGAATTTGCAGTTAAATTATCCAAATATATTCTGGGTGGTACAGCCAGTGTTTGTAAATGACAAGTTCCTATGTTTTTGCTTTCCCTCTGGACAGTTTATGGATGCAACTTGCTAACTAGGTTGTGTTAGCTGCTAATATAGCCCTCTGCCCTCTGATCAAAAAAATGGTCATTTCTGACTCCAACAACATAGTGTTCATCAAAAAGTTCACAGCATGGCTTCAAGGTAAATCAGCAGGTAACGTTACAGTAAAGTGAGGCCATATAACTTAGAATATCTCAGCATTACATTGTCATGTGTATAATTTGTAAGTTATTATAAATGTATACGTAGAAACTTTATTTATAAACAAACCTGAACGTATGCTTTATAATACATGTTTAAGAAAAAGAGTGGTGATTGAGAAGGGCGGGAGAAAATAACAGAGAAGCAGAACATAAGAGATGGGTGTTGTCGGAAAGAAGCGTGGCCTCAGCAGTCCAGTGGAAGATTTCAATTAGTCATGGAAACAGGAGTGGCCCACCCTGCTGCATAGTGACAGACCTCACTTGTCCTCCTGACATACATTCCCAATCCTTTCAGCACTACAACTACTTTTTACATCCGTCTGTCTACCCTTCAATTTATCTTAGTCAAATCTTATCTCTGCGCTTTTATTGTCACTTTACTTTAATGGTCTTTCCGTCTTATGCTTTCTCTTCATCGGCGTTCACCCTCTTTCTTATTCCTCTCTCTCTCCTAACATTTTCTCTCAGTGACAGCTGAGCTTTGACAGCTTTTTACATTTCATTTTCCTCCGCTACGGTGAGAGAACAGCCGGGCATTGGGGGCCTTGTTCAAATAAACAGGAGGCCATGTGGTTCGCCGAGGGTGGCGACACGCCATAACAAACCACCGGCTCCTGGCCGTCGCATGCATAGACGCATTGCACAGGGGCCCCACTACGGCGGGCGGGGGCCAAACGGGACCTGACGTTCTGTTGTTTCCATGACAACCAGACGGCAACATTAGGCGTGTTGAGGTGCTGAGTGACGGCAGATGGGAACTGATGTGCTGAACCACCTGCTCGGACGGTTTGACGTGTACAAGATGGAATCACAACAGTAAAAGCTGGACGGGGGGAGGTGCACTTTCTATTTTGGTCTGAAACACAACATGGAGGGCAAACACTGAACGAAATAAGGAACAAAATAATAAAATTTAGGAAACAGTGTTATGATAGGCTGCCAGGAGAGGTGTGTGCGGTAATGGTATGAGTCAGGATGTGTTAAGGTTGAGTCAACTCAAATATGCTAGCTGAATCAGGGGTTTCACCCTTACATGTTCAGAAGTAGTTAATAAGAAACAGCATACAGAGATTTAGGGTCCCCTGATTTGTGATTAACAGTATTGTCTGTTTTAGATGGTCCAAACTTGAGGAAGTCTAAAACTGTTGAATAAACATAACACACGGGAGATTTCCTTAAGTTAATATAGGATATAGATGTTTTTAGTAGAATGCCATTCAGACTATTCTTAATCACCTTTGTTCAAACATCTAGACTACAACCTCAACTTTTCTTGTTGTGTAGAGCTGGAGTCAGGTAGAAATAAAGAGTAGGACCATGGAAAACCACTTAATGTAGTGATTTTGTCATTTGGGCTAACTATTGGAAAATTAGGTTAGGGTATTTTTTGTGGTTGTCTTTTCGTAAATGGAGTCTACAACAGGATACAGTCTGCCTCAGACATGCTGGAAAGACTACCTGACTACTGGAAGCCCACTTACTTGAACAACAGTCCAATGCGTTATCGCTTAGACTTAGTAGCTGGCAAGTTAACACTGGACATTTGTTCCCTCATATGGATGTCTGTTGGTAAGTCCTTGAAAAGCATCGGGTCTCTGGTTAATGGCCTCTGTGGGCCAAATTCTCAATGCATTGAGAATTTGTTATTGTCAGACAATAGCTAGCCTCTTTTGCTCTCTGCAGAGAGTTTTTCCTGCATGCAGCCAATGCTTGTTGAAATGTGAGTGGTCATTAACACTTGGAACACAAGCTATAAACAAAAACCACCGAGCTTTGTATCAAAAATCTTTCCTATGTCTATAGATTCTACATATTCACATCCTGGACCTGCTTAAAGATTTCAACCCTATCTAACTGCTGACACTTTGCATCTCATTTATTTACTCGTCAAGCTAAAACAAAGTAAAATGATTTTTAGATTCCCTTGGATTTCATCCAGCTAATTGCTAAGCTCACCATGTCTTTTCACTGTGATTATAGAATGCCACAAATACTTATTGTACAATTATCTTGAGTTTTCCATCACCATGAATAATCTAAGCTACAGGCTGAGCAGTTGCGTAAAAAGAAAAGAAACAAGAAAATGAAATTGATGGCCATAGAAGGGTTTAAATTTTATATGACAGCTACAAAAGCCATGACTCTGAAAGCAAGAAAGGGAAAGGCTGGAGGTAGGGGGTGAAATGTAGCAAGATTTCTAAACAGTCCAAACAGTTTATGCCATGCGCTGAGATAACATCATCCTGCCACAAATAAAAAACACATTAGCAGTTAGTTTCCAAGAACCTCCCTCAAAACTGCTCCCAGCTTGCACTTAGCATAGACTTTCCAAGTGAGTGGCCAGATCGGTTCAAAGATTACCCAAATGACCGTAGCCTTTCTCTCCCTCTCTTCGACCACCTCTGCCCCCATCGAGCGTTAAACCACTTCTGGACCGCACTGACTGAACGGCATCTAATGACCTCCCACAAGATATTTTTCCTTTTCTTTCTTTAATTTTTCTCGATCATCCATCTCAATTCAAATGACCAGAGAGTTTGTTTTGCTCAGTTACAAAAGTTATTCCTGGTCATTTTCCGTCAATAGCTTACGCCTAACTTTCTTAAATGTATCATATGTGTCTTATATTTTACAAATGACATGCTTACCTAGAGCATAATACAAAGGCGGGGATATTTTTTCTTCAGCAAGCATAGTAAATACAACACGTCTCTAATAGATACACTAATAAACCTCAGAACAATTTTTAAATATTTAAGCTGTATCAAAGTTTTAAGGTGATCTGCATTATAGCCCAGTTGGGACAAGAATTACCAGTCTACCAGGTCAGTCAGAGATGTAGAAGCTAGATTATAGACATTTCTAAACTGATTATTCAAATTAAATTAAACAGTCACCAGAGACCACAAACCTCAGAGCTTTGAAATGGAACAAGCTGTACTTTTTTCTTCGTCAATGAAGAATTCATATTTATTTACATATTTACCTTGGCTGGAACTTTTGGAGATTCCTGCATAATTTAATGAACTTTTTCTTAACCAACCAATGCTGGGATAAATATTCACAGAGGTAAACACATTTTCTGTGGAAAGTGATTAGTATAACCTCAGTGCACTGCTGCGGCTTTACTTGGAAAACTGACAACCTTTTGCTGCATCAGCAGTTGAAAAATCATAGCTTTGCAGCTGGAACATTTCAATGTAGGCTTTTCAAGCTTTTAATTAGTGAAATGATAGTATAATGCATTTTGAAGTTGGGTTTGGAAGGTAATGTTTTTTCCCTCCTAAATCAGGAATTAAAAAAAGAAGAAGAAAAAACTACAAACACTTTTGCTAAATAGTCTACAGTTTATCCATGAATGATTGGGTGATTTTAGATCAAATTAAAATAGTCTGACTAAGTAGTGGCTAACTCACTGCGACAAAGGCTCTCGGAAAGTTTTTCCTTGTCATTTTTACATGTTGTTTCTCTGTGCTCTTCATTTCTCATATTTTTCATCGCACCAACAACCCTAGTCCTGTTAGAGGTTTCTTTCTGTTTAAAATGAGTTTTCCCTTCCCACCACTGCCAAATAGTTGCTTATATTCTGATCCTGGGAGTTCCCTCTTCAATGATCTAGGTTTTTTACTTCCATAATAAAGTTCCTTAAAGCAAGTAAATAAATAAAACTGTGAAATAAAACTGAACTGAATAAGAAATTTGCAATTTTTGTAGATTTAGGATAGTTAATCACAAACATTTAACTGTAAACCGAGAGGAGAAATGACTGACTTGAATCATGTGACTGCGAGTCGTCACAGATCTAGTCCGTGTCTTTGAAGTAACAAGATCATGTGTTCATTACAAACAGTTGTGCAGCAGTCTCCAACCATTGATTGTCTTAGAGTGACTGTAGCATTATTAGCTTTGCGACAGAACAACAGTTTGCTTCTTAAAACTACATCATATTAACCTTACTTTACCAAGGCAGTAGTACCAGCATCTTGTGTTTCCCGCTGTGTGGACGGTGTTATGTTATAGAGTTTAGCATTGGCTGTGTCTAAAAATAAGAATGTAGCTTTCTTGTCTTAAGAGAAACTAATGTGTTAGCAACTTGACCTGATAATAAACCACAAGAGGTAGCATCATAGTGGATAGTTCCGTCTTTTGACATAAATTCATGACTTCATACTTATATATTAGTTTTGTCTTAAACTGAAAATCAAAAACTGAAAAAAAAAATATGACAAAAAACCCACGTTAGTTTAATTAGTTAGCTAAATTGAGAAACCATCAACAATGGCTTGCAAAAATGAACAGCCTGTTTTTACATTTGTGTAAATGCGTTTGTAAGCCCAGAATTGTTCTCTATTAAATTTAGTAAATCTACCTGTAACATCATGGGGGAACAGATGAAACCTCTAAACTTTGGCCTGTTAGCGTGTGAGCTTAGCAAACAGCTATCAAAAGTGTAACATTTAATTTTCCTAATGAAATAAATTAAGTGTTTTGGTCTGCTTAAATCAAACTATCTTTTATCATGTCTGTGTTAATGTTTCCCAGTCACAAGTCAGCGAGTAATCTCCAGCCCTTGACCTTTCCTGCAAAGGTTAGCATGTAGGTCTTCTTCTACAGCTTTTGTTTCAGCGTATTTAACCATTTAGCTCAAACAATCAGCAAGAGATTTAACTGTATATGCATTTTTTTTTAGTAATTCCCACCATTACATTGCTTCGACACCACTGATTGCACCCCAAGGCCCTGGGAACATTGGCAGTGTTGTATGGCAAGAGAGACTCCAAGTCTGATAGATTAACATTAATATGGACTGAGGGAGAAGGTCGGCCATTTCCCCCCTTCACGGCTGTCGGGGGAAAACGCAATGGGCCATTGACTGCAGGGCCACACACGGATGAACGATTGCACCCGCTCACATAGACACGGGAAAAAAGGCAGACCCGGAGATATACGGACGCGTGTGGAGACACGAAGTAGAGTGCAGGGCGGAGATATAAGGGTGAGCGCACGTGCATAAAAAAGACAAATATGGAGACACAGACATAAACGCACGCTACCATATACAAAATGTGGGGCTCCACACGAGATGGTGTTATATACATGTACTTACACTGGTAAACTGTGCTGTGCTGACAGCCTATTAAAAACCGAGTGAATTTATAACTCCCAATTTGGTGATTAAGGATTGAGAATTTGCTTGCTCTTAGCTTTAGGTTCTTGTCACACAGGGCCTGTTTTCTGTCTATAAATCTAACGGCCAGGAGTTTTCTTCTCACCCCCCACCCCTTTTTATGGAGGTGATTTGACAGCCAATATAGGATTAAGACCGTTTCATGTACATTCCTCGCTACCACTGGCCACATATGTAAATTCTGTGTCTCCCAGTCACCAGCAGTATATTTCTATTTGTTTTAGGTTCTCTTTTGAAATATCCATCAGACCTGCTGTCCTCAAATGTAAAGGCAGCAGAATTAGTCATCGAATGGAGTGGCGCACACATCTAGGTTTGTCTAAATAAAGTCGGTAACTGCTGACAAATATAAAATTTTAAACTGTTTCCATGATGAACTGCATGAACTTGGATGATTGACGTAGACAGCAAGGATGCGATGCTTTAATCATGTATTTGACATAAAGTCATTTTTCACAGGTCCGGGGATATATAGGTTCTGTCCAGGACTCACTGTTCTGTTCTGGATGTTGAAAATTACTATTTTGAGTCTTAAATCTTGGTACCTGATTTAAAGTGGGTTTCAACAGTACAGTTAAAAAAAAACATCTTGCACTTCTGTTTACTGCATTATAAACTTAAAGTTTGCTCAAAAAGACCAAAGCAAAGAAAATTGATATACAAAAACCACAATACTATTCTTTTAAAAGTAAAAAGTAACCAGAGAGTAAGCTACCTTTAAAACATTTTGATTTGAAAAACAAAACAAAACCAGAAAAAAGACCGCTGATATTGGAGTATTTAATATCCTTGACATAATTGTGAATATAATCATTTATTATTTAAGTGGAAGAGTAAATGTCTAGAATGTCACTGTTTAGAGTAAATTTGTTTAGGTGTTTAGTAATAAAGTTAAAAAATGTGACCAGTTTATTTGGTTCTCCAAGAAAACCAAAAACAGATTCAGAAACACTGAACATGTATTGTATTTATATATTTATAACCTGTTACTGTACTGTGCATAACAAATACTGTAAATATACAGTTCATGCTTTTAAAAGTGCAAATAAAGTCATCAGCATTGATGAAAAACACCTGAGTCATGCACTCAAAGAGAACAGGTTGTCATCTCTCGACTAGAAGACGTACATCTCTCAATTACAGAAGCTCACCAGTAGCCAATAAGTCGACCTGTGGTTTAAATAAGATGCTGGACACGGTTCAGGAAAAAGTCAGTGAGTGCACACCTGCAGATGGGAGAACGCCATGTTTGCACAAACCTGTGGTTCTCTGATATATTTTGAATATAGATACGGTGATGTGGGATAATTACATCTGACACTTAGATCTTCATATTCACTTTTATTTAGGTTTGGGGATCATATCTTACATATTACTGCATAGTCACCGATCACATTCTTGGGTTCTAACTGTCGATTAACGAGCTGCTTTGTTGACATATGTCTGTGATATTTTTGTATAATTTTATATCTCTGCATCTGAAAGGGAAAACGTTATATATAAAATATTGTACATTTTAATGCCACATCTTTATTTAACAGTTATACTTACTGGGTGCATTGCAGATTTGACAAACAAAATCAGATTATAATACAAGATGAATTGTTACAGTTAAAATTCAATAGTACTGAAAAAAAAACATCTAAATTAGACACATTCTAGTTTAGGCACAAGCATTCTCCACTGCAACCACTGAACATCCAAGGTATGGACATTGAGGCTGTGGACAGCTACAGGTACCTTGGTGTTCATCTGAACAATAGACTGGACTGGACTCATAACTCAGACGCCCTCTACAGGAAAGGGCAGAGCAGGCTGTACCTGCTGCGGAGACTCAGGTCGTTTGGAGTGGAGGGCCCACTCCTGAAGACCTTCTATGACTCTGTTGTGGCTTCTGCTATCTTTTATGGCGTGGTCTGCTGGGGCGGCAGCATCTCTGCTGGGGACAGGAAGAGACTGAACAGGGTGATCCGAAGGGCCAGCTCTGTTCTAGGATGCCCTCTGGACCCAGTGGAGGTGGTGAGTGACAGGAGAACGGCGGCTAAGCTGTCATCCCTGATGGACAACATCTCCCACCCCATGCAGCAGACTGTGACAGCACTGAGCAGCTCCTTCAGTGGGAGACTGCGGCACCCACGGTGTGGGACGGAGAGATTTCGCAGGTCTTTCCTCCCCACTGCTGTCAGACTCCACAACAAAGACTTTAACTGAACAAACACACACATCCACACATGTGCAATAACACTAAGTGCAATAATCTTTTCTGGCATCGTTGTATTTTTACTCAGTTGTATATAGCATTTGTATTTGTATTCTATTTTTATCTTATTGTATATTTATTTTATTTTATTCTACTGTATATAGTATTTTATTTTATTCTATTCTGTACAGTTGTGTACTGTATTTATTCTTATTGTATTCTAATTTTTGCCTCATAACTTTTGCACTGTCCACTTCCTGCTGTGACAAAACAAATTTCCCAAGTGTGGGACTAATAAAGGTTATCTTATCTTATCTTATCTTATCTTATCTTATCTTATCTTAAATGCTGAAGGTTTAAATACCTCTTTTGATATAACGTATAAATTTTTACATTTCTTGTTGTTTATTAATATTTTGTCATGAACTTTTCTATATGAAGGATATCTGAAAATGTTCCCCATGCTTGTGTGTCAGTATTGTAAACCTAAACCAAACCTTTCTGTCTGCACACACAGCTGTAAAAAACTGACTAATTATATCATTTTTAATCAAATGTAAAAAAAAAAAGAAGAAGAAAAAAGTCAAGAGAGCTGGCTTTCTTCCCCTTCTGTGTTGTCCTTTGTATTTGTGGTTTGCATGAAATTAAACTGTACCACTGTTTTTTATTTCCATGGCGACTGCTTGCTCCTTATCTGCCACTCGAACTCGCACTGGAAAGTCAACACGCTGCTCATTCGCCTGTGTTTAGCTTTCCAGTCGCCCCTCACTTCAAGAGCAGGAGCAATAAATACATGGCCATATAAAATGTATAACTTTAGAATAATGTAAATAGGTACAGCAATAGTGAATGCTGCGTTACATTCACATCCGTGCCTGTGTTTATCTGGACTTTTGCTTTCCTGTGTGGTTTTTGTCATGTGAGGTTTAGGTGTGCTAAACATGTCACACTGTGCTGTGTGGCTAAAATAAGAAACTGGGGGTAGGGAAGGAGTTTTGGGTAGACTGTAAATTTTATTTTATTGATTTTTTTTTGTAAAAATACAAATATTTTCATTATAAACATTATTAATCTAATGGAAATGAATGAATAAAGATAGTCCAGCTCTACTGTAAGTCTTACATTATTAGGACCGCAACATGGAAAGGTTGATCATTTAATCACCAGTATGCTCAGCACTGGCCTCATTTGTAACTTTGTTCTCTGTGTTGTCCCTGCTGTTCTGGTCCCAACATCTACTAGCAAAAATGCTGCTGACTGACCTCTTTGGTGCCCATTGTGCAGCCGTTTGTAGGTGAGTGCTGAGAGGGACTGAAAGCAAAGATAGACGGAAATCTTCAGGAGCGTAAACACTGTTAGCGTTACTAACGGCGTTACTTTTTTCAGTAATGAGTAATCTTAACTAATTACTATTTCTATCGTTACAACGCCGTTACCGTTACTAACAAGAAAATGCAGTGCGGTCACATTACTATTTTTCAACAAACAGACGGTTGAAGCTGTGTTTAGCTTTCTGCATCTTATATCAGTTGCACAGAAGTAGCTGTAAGTAATTTGGGCACTACAGCTTTAAGCAGCTGCGCGCTCCCGCGGACGGAAATCACTTTCTTGCAGATGATCACTTTTTGGCACAACACCTGTAGCTAGGGGGCAAAACAATCGCATGAGTGCTGCTGTTTGACTGAGGAAGAATATAGTAAGCGTGGTAAGCCAATCACATGACCACTTTAAGATGACAAAGCAACAAAGTGATACCAGTTTTTAAATTGTGTTGATAGGCCACGTAAAACCAGAGTCATGATAAACAATATATACAACCAAGAACTCTCTGCGTATGACCAAAAAAAACAAAAAAAACCAGCCCTTTCGTGTTCGTGGAAAAATGCATCATGCCAACCAATCAAAAAGTGATATGGCAACATGACATTTGGTTGTTTAGAAAGAGGGGGAAGTTTTAGGAGTGATGGTGAAAGAAAAACAGCAGAAAAAGAGAGAGAGTGAGTTTTGAGATGTGAAAGACTTGTGACGTTTAGCGTGTTTGCAGTGTGTAGTTAATGTGTTGTCTTGTGTAGTTAGTGTGTAGTGTTGTGGATAGTTTTGTGTTGTGTGTCAGAACAATGAGGCGACTGCTGTCTCCGGGTAGAAACAGGAGTGATACACCTGCTGCTGTCAGACCTGCAGGTATCAGGCTGTGATGTTCTCCTTTATAGTGGACAGAAATTATTTTTTTGGAGTGGCACAAATAATTTGTGTGGCATCTTATTGAATGCAGAACAGCTGATTGCTCGTTAAATAGTTTGAAATGGTTATAAATAAAAGGGGTAAAAGATAAATGGCTGCAAATAACTTTGTTGTTTGCAAAACCTGCGCGTATGATTTTAAAATTGACAATTTATATTTGCATTTAAAGTTATGAAATATGATTCAATAAACATGTTTGTGGTTGTTACAGTAAAAAAATATAACTTTTTCTACTCTGATTTTATGTTTTTTGTCTGATTTTAGATAAATTGTGTTAATACAGTATGTCAAAATGAAAACATAACTGTAAATTCAGACACGTGAGGTTGTGCTGAAAAGAATGATACCAAACAAGGCAAATAAATAGTTTTTAAAGGTGAAATGTAGAGAGAAAATCAAAAGTAGTTAAAAACGGCCAATTATACCCTGCACCCCAGAGGGTTAGACTTTTTTTAAGAAATTAATTACTTTTAGAATCTTGTAACTCAGTTACTAACTCAGTTACTTTTTCAAAGTAACTTGCCCAACACTGCTGATCAGCATCTTATCAGTTATCTTTATCCTCATGGTCTTCAGTAGCTAATCTTATTCCTGTAGCTGAGCATATCATAGTTCATACACTGTGCTATCCTCAGTAAGTGATCAAAAACTTACAAAGAAATTAATAGTCTCTAATTTTTTGTCATTTCATTTTAATGAACAGAGACAGAATATAAAGCCAAAAAAACAACATAAAAGGAAAGTGCGCTTCGATTACAGTAAATTTGTCACTAAATCTGTCACACAGTTATCCCACGACTAGCATGCTTGCTAACAGCTCGCCTACATTGTACTTGTGAGAAACGTTAAATATTATTTCTGCCACTGGATGATGAATATTAAGGTGATGATTAAGTGCAGAATGACTTCCTGACGAACGTTAATTTAATTCTTTGAAATTCTGATGGTGCTGATGTTAGGTGTTAGCAATAATGACAGAAGCTTTTAACAGCATGCTGCAAACGGGGGATAAAGAGTTCCTTATTTTCAGATAGAAACTGTGAGCATTTGGTTTGTGACAAACACAAACATGAAAGATATAAGCGAAGTAATAAGTCTACGCTTTGCATGTCTGCTCTGAGTGATCTGAGTTAGCCAGCTTTCATTGCAGGATATTAAAAGTGCCAGTAGGACGCAGGATCAGGTTCCATGTCTGCGTGCGCTGAGTCCTGTTTGTGTATTTTGGATAAGCCCTGCACTCCCCTAGAAAGAGGAATGAAAATCAACAAAACAAATGAGGAAAGGCCTAAGGGCTCTTATTGATTGGAATTAATTGGTAATTGCGTCACAGGCAGAATAAGCAAACAGGTTAGTAAAGACTTTATTATATCATTTTGCTTTCTATTTTTTTCTTTTGAATTAAGGTGTGCATAGTATATGTGCCTTTTGGATGTGTATTCTGTCAAATAAGACTGAAATTCCTTTTTGTCTCTCTGATATTTTCCCTTTACTTGAAGCTGACTGTTTTCTTGCCCATTTACAGTTCCTTGTCTTGCCAAAGGTCTCTTAAATGTCCATCTTTCTTTTTCTTTTTTTTTTGTCAGTGATATATGAATTAATGCCGCTTACACAGTCCCATTTTCTCTTTCTCCACCACCACATTAACAAATTTATAGTCCTGGCTCAAAGATACATGTGCTTTTTTTGGTTCCGTTCCCATCTAAGTCTTGCTTATTTAAAAGCCACACAGGCTCATACATTACCTGTGGAGTTTGGGTCTTAGCATTATGTCACCGTGGGTTCGGGGTTCTGCTTTTGCACTTAAAAGCCCCCTGATGACAGACAAAGGCATAATCAAACAAATTCACAGGAAAACATACCTATAGTGGCTCGCGCTGTGCACTTATTGCACAGTGCAAACATACCCACACGTTAGAGAGAAAAATGGGTTGAAGCTCACAGAGTAAAGCCACATCAGGCAATTTTGCACTTTGGCAGCACCAAGTGGAAGTCAGTAGAAACTGCTCTTGTTGATAGTTGCTGTGCTCCAATTCTGTTGTGTTTATAATCTCCTTAAACTGGGATATTTGAGTGTAAAGCAGTCCAGTAGAGCTCTGAATAGGTAAAACGATCAAATCCCTTACAATTAAGAAATATATATATATATATATAGTGACAATGAACTATGATACAGTTAGCTTGGGAACAATAAATTTCTTTTGTACAGACTTTATAGAGCGTTACAAAAAAGACCACTCATTTTGTATCAGTCACATACTTTAATAACTGGGCACACGAATGTATTGGCATAGTTGTTTGTAACTCCTCTAGGAAATCAGTGACGGATGAGGTTTTCTGGGAAAACTTTCCTTCCCGCCTCCCCTTTGTTGAGACGGCTCAAACCTCTGTGGGCATAGGATAAAAGAGTATACATGTGAAGTTACATGACACATTCTAGTTTACTGGTATTGAACAAATAGCAGTAAATTAGCAAGATACTGATACTGATAAAAGTGATCAAAAAAAGATAAGAAGATGGACGTGGCCCCTATGACATCACCCACTGGTTAGTGAAGGTTATAAAATGGACATGTTTAATTCCATATGGACAGAAACTAATGCTTGAATCCATAAAGCCATCAGGAAAGTGTTTAATGAGAACACAGAGAAAGTTGATAGATTATTTTTCCCGTAGCGTTTTACACAACTGGGTTTCTTTTTTCGGCTACACGAGTCGCCCCTTGCTGACTTGGAAAAACAATGCTGGTTTAAAGCATTTCCAGTGTTGGATGAAACTACATACATCATTCATACTATGATTATGACATATCTGTGAGGGCATACAGTATACAAACCCTAAAGATTAGTACCATTTTCATCTCTTTACAATCAAAGGAATGCCAGTCATGGAAAATAAGGAGCCTTGATGAGGCTTGAAAAGGTTAACAAAACAATTTTCTGAAGATTTTGGAATTTTATAGTACAACTAAAGGAAATAAAAACGAACTGTATAATTGTCCAAGAGATCAGAAAAGGCAGGGTACCTGCATAGCACACCTGCAAGAAGGATGTTACTACCCACCATAAAAATGACACAGGATGAGCCAAGTGGACGTCTGAGCTTTGTTCAACTTTGAGACGCCGGATATCTAAATGAGAAGTATCATGGCAAGCATCGCGCACACAGAATACAGATGTTTCCACCAAAGAGTGGTTGAAGATGAATATGTTTTGGAACGGCCGAGTCAAAACCCTGACCTCAGTCGATTAGAAACGAAAGACCTGAAGCCAGCAGTTAATGTGAGAAAACCCACACACGTCCCAGAGTTGAATGAGTCTGTAAAGAGGAATGGGCTTAAATTCCGACAATTCACAAGTCTCATGGACAGTAACCAGGAATGTTTAAATGCATTCAATCCTACAAAAGGGAGTCACACCAGATGCTGAATTCAAAAGTTCACATATGTGGTATTTGTTATATCCTCCTGTAAATAAATGACCAAGTCTAATGATTTTGTTCAGTTTTTGCTGAATATGGTTCCTTTTTTGTACTTTTAGGATTTGTGAGGAAGTTTTAAGACTGTGAGGAACGTAAGCATGTAAATGTAAACTCCACAGATCAACCTTTCAGAACTTTTGTGTATCTTTCTGATATTTACTGTTTATTTAAACCTCCACTGAATTAGAAAAATCACCTTTCTCAGCTCCGTCCCCTCCCTGAGGTCCCAGCATACGGGCTGGGTGTACAGCTCTCACACACAATGCAACAACAACCAAAAGTACTGCAAACGTGTATACCCAAGTCACACATCCAGTAGATAATGTATGCAACATTTGACAACTTTTGAGTAGCTGAAGACTTTTTTTTCGATACTAAAACAAAATATGTTCTTCATGTCCATTTGAAAGCAGAAGACTGTAAGACCAGCTCAGCCTTTTTTTTTCTCTGTCACACTCTTGGAAGCACACGTGCAAACACACACACACACACAGACGCACATGCACACACAGTCTCCTTTAGCCTCTCTGTGCCATAATAAGAACCTGGGGCTGTCAGCGCAGCACTGTGAAAACAAATTAGTCCAATGATTAATGAAAGGGTATTAGAGCCAGCAGCTCATCCTGCTGTGTAGATGGAACACCCAGTGCAGAACAGCATGTGGCATATACGGCCCATACACACTTAAACACACCTTTATTTCTCAGCTTATATTTTAAATATCAGAGACAAATCCTTTACAAATCAGCAGCAATATTTATATCGCATAATGTTAATACGACCACCGTTTTGTATCATCATTTGCAAGTGCAAATAATGCCAGATAAGCATTTATTTTTCAGTTTTTGTGTTAATGTTAATCATTTGTTTCACTGTTTAAAGTGTTCCAAATCGTGTTTGGCCTGCTGCATGTGTCATGTTCCATACTATAGGGACATATTTTAAAATGCAACAACTGAATTAAAAGCTAACTGACAAAAATGACCCCAGTACTCTTCATGGTAAAGCTGCATAAACCCTAAAATCTTGAAAATCAGTCCTTCATCCTGTCCTTATTTGCTCTCAGCTGCTAACTTGATCTGAATGTTTCCTTTGTACCTATGGCAACACATCCTTGATAAAGACTGCCTTTGGCCGGTGACCAAATATAACTTTCAATTATCATGCAACATTTGGATTACTGTAATTGTTGATGATTACCATTGTTCTCCGCACTCACTCACATAAGAAGGGTTTAAATGTAAGCTCAAAGCATTGAGGTAAGTTTTGGGATAGGTCACACGTCATGGGTAGGGTGAAATTTGATCCCGATTCAATGTCCAACACACATTACCGAGCTGTAGCCTGCAGATAAAGTCATTATTTTATGATCACTGTAATTTCTAACAAATTAACAAAATACAACATGAGAAGAACAGCTGTGCTGTGAGATTTGTGATTCTGACATCATACAGATGTCTGCCCAGTTTTGGAGGTCAAAGTTGTCATTGGTTACGACGCCAATTCTAACCTTAATTCTAAACTTAGCCAATCAGAATATGTAATTTTGTTTCTATTAAATAGTCTTCCCAAGTTGCGGTAACAAAGAAATTAAGGATTTCATCTTTTTTCACAAAAAAACTTGGTTTTACTGTTCTCCAAAATAAAGGGTTAGCGCCTAAGTAATAGTCATCAGTAGGGTTAACAGTATATGTTAGCCATCCTCTGACTCCTTGTTTAGAAGCCAGTACTGCTGCACTGAGTCTCCTAGCATTGAAAAGGTGTGGTTGGTCACGCTGCCTTACATAAATACCATCACTAAATCAATTTCATGGCTTTCCGCAGACGTACAATGTGACTCAAAAGCTGTTTTGTTGCATCAAGTAAATTGACAAGTAGAACATTCTGGGACAAGCAGGCTGTACTGTTCATTGACTTTTGTGGTACATTATACATATAATAGCAGTGGAAAATAGACCAGATCTTTATATAATAACCCATATCCAATAAACCCTATTCTTTTTTTTAAGCCTTAGTTGTTATCCTGACAATGTTCCTGCAAAAATGGGCAGCATTGTTGTTGGAGAGAATCACACAGCTCTTTGCCAATACCACAGATTAGGCAAACCTAAGAGGGAAATGAGACTGATTGGAGAGAAGAGCTCATTAGATTAGAATTATTTTTCATTAACATCATTAGTGCGGTGGATTAAGGGAGGAAACTATACTGTGGTAAGAATAATGCTTTCAACGTGGTCTCTGCTATGAGCTGGCAGCATCCAACACCAAAGTAAAGAGATATCCTTTTCAGAAAATTAGCCAGTGGAAGCGATCATCACCAGAGTAAATATTGACCGCCAATTTGGATAAGTGATAGCGGGGAAAGAATAAATACATTCTGAACTTTTACACCATTTTGATGATACTCTCCGTCCTCTTTGTTGAACTGAGCCGGAATGACCAGTCGTGGTTTCCCTCTCAACATTTTTACTGGAGCAAGATACCAATTATTTTTAATGGAGCTGAAATAAGAACAGTGCAAAGACGCAGCGGTGCAGTGATGACCTCATAGCTGTGGCCTTCTTCCTCCCTTACGGTGTCGGATCAGTGTTGGATCTGGATGTGTCGGAGCCACATGAGCCCTCTGACTGACCCACGTACAACACTGATTGGCAGGCAAGGGAGCCACAGATGTCTTACCTGTCAAAAGGCGTATCGCTAACGTGGCGGATGTTGATGGATCGACGACGGGATGGTTGAGTGGAAGGGGTGGAAAGATGAGGAGATTGTTGTCGGAAAAAGAAAAAAAGGAAATAGAGGCAGAACAGTAAAGACGTGAAGGATGTAGGGTGAACGGCCTCAGTCCCTCTGGTAGCCAGAGTGGATGTAACCTAACCAGCAAGAGCAGTTAATGACATTTTATATAACTATTAAGCAATTATTGAATACACAAAGTCTTTTTATAGCATTCGAGCACCACATACATTGGGGACTTAGGCAGAGGAGGGGAGCAAAGGGGATTTAAAAAATCGTAATAATAAAATCACTCGAACGTCCGGGCCAAAACCTACATTTTCATTTGGAAAAGCAGTCATGCTTGAGCATAATCCACAGCACACCTCAGGTTTCATATGTAACTGGGATTTGTCCACAGTGGCCTCAGCTACTCTCTTAAACAGGTACAGAGCTCTCTCTCTCTCTCTCTCCCTCTTTCTGCTCAGCAGACCACCACTCAGATTGCTACTTTCTCCCCTCCAGGCTCCCAGTAGAGCTCCCGCAGTGGAGAAACACACTCCTGCACTTAGGTGATGGAGCCGAGCTGCCAATAAAATGAGTGGCAGTCTCCAAAGTCTGAGATGAATGAGAACGCAGACGTTACTACCTCTCATGCAGCACTGTCAGACTGGGGATTAAATAATGCCAGGATAAGAGTACATAAGGTTTAAAAAAATGAGCATTGGTATACTGAAAACACTTCTTTCTTCTTTTTTTTCTTACCTTGTTCTGAAGCCAAAAGAAGCATACATTACTCTTCTCCCTACAACTGCAAGACTGTTAAGCAAAATAGGAACTTTAAATTGCTAGTCCTGTCATTTGGAAGAACAAAATCTCTTCCTGGAATCCCCCCCTTACTGATCACCTACATAATGCACTTAACCTTGTGGTTATGTGGTTAATCGCTAACACATTGCATACTGAGTGCCATCAGTTAACTCATCTTCCACTGTTGCGCTTCACTCTGGTTGGAGCCTTGATACCCTTTTCACATGCGGGATTTACAGTTGTGGTCAAAAGTTTATATACACTTCACAATGGACACGAATGTAATCGTAAATTGGCTTGTAATGATTTCTTTGAACTGTTTTTTTCACGGTACATCTGTAATGACTTCAAAAAAGAAGAATTGGGTGCACAACTTTTGTTTTGGATTTTCTCTGGTCCACACTGGTACAAAAGCATACAGGCAGGTTAAATATATACATGAATTCACTTAATTCTGTTAATAAGTGGTTCTACAATGCCTTTTCTCTGGAAAAGGCCAAGGTTTAATAACCTAGATAATATGCTCAGACTGTTACTGCTTTGACTACAACTGGTAGTTTCTCTTTGACAGTATGAAAAGTACTGGTTTGACAGCACTCATTGAACTGACCAATATTTAGAACAAATCGTAGGAACTAAGTGAAGATCTACGAAGGCGAAATGTCGATGAGATAAGATACATAAGTTGAGACTTCTATTGGAGCCATTTCTACAGTTGTTCAGTCCAAGAGCATCATTTCAAACAATTGTAAGCTCAAGTTATTTAGAGGTGGCAATAGTTTGCCTAAGACTCTCATCCCCAGAGAGAGGAAATTGGTTAGGATATTAAGGAATAGCCAAGGAACCAGCAAGACTCAAGCCTGCCATGAAGTGGAAATTGCTGGAAGACCGGCATTACCACTGAGAGGGTGTCAACCAAGAAAGAAGCCCCTGCTCCAAAATCAATACCTTCAAGCTCAACTAAAATGCTTTCTGAAGAAAGTTTTCACAGTCAAAGATTGAGCTATTTGGCCACAAAGACGAGGTCTATGTTTGAAGGAGTAAAGGTGAGGCTTTCGAACCTAAGAAAACTGTAACATCTGTCAAGCACGGTGGAGGTGATATCATTGTCTGGACTGTTCTACTGCCATTGGTACTGGGTTAAGGCAAAAGATCAAAGAAATAATGGTTAGGGCGGGAGGACTAATGAGGCCTAATTCCAAAAGCTTCAATTTCACCTTGAATCGACAGTGAGATGGTTGGAACTTGGACACAATTAAGTGTCCCAACAGGACACACATCACACATCAAAAGTAGTTTTGTAATAGATAAAGGAGGCTAATATTAAGCTTCTGAAATGGTCTTCCCAAAGCCTTGGCCTCAACCCTAATAAAAATTTGTGGTCTAAGCTTAAACACCAAATCCTTACAAGAAAACCAACCAATTTAAATATCATCGTAGTCTAAGGAGCTTGGAAAGAAAAGCGTCTTTCCAAGCTCCTTAGACTGCACGATTGACTCGCAGGGGTTAGAAGTTAGTAGGTCACGATGCAGAGTCTCACACTATACCGCCCGATGCTCTGATGCGACCTGAGTGCTCACACTGTGCATCCATAAAATGAAGGTTATAACAGAAAATCTGTCGCTCACTCTCCCTCTCTGTCTTTCACTCACACACCACCACCATCAACTTTGCTAAATTACTAATGAAAAACATTGATCAAGCAGCTGTGATTGAGCAGCAATGTAAATCCAACTATCTTCACGGTTGTTGTGGTCGTGATAGTTTTGTGAGGTCACATCGAAAAGGCTCGGATGAGCTTTCCAAATTTCTACAAGTTGTGCCTCCATCGCTTGTGTCCAGATCACACTCTGCACTGTTCTACTCCGTCTTTTTCACTGACGTTTATGTGTTTGCACGTGCGCAGTGTGAGCGGCTGCGACGACAGAAAATCCTCCCGACCAAGCGATTGATGATCGGGAGCTGGTCGTGAGGTGTTAATCGCTTCTCGTTACCCCACGTATACTACACGATGCACTGCGCACGATGAAGGCCAAACTCGGGCCGATCACCAAAACGGTCGCACAACTCAAATATCGGCTCAAAATGGGCCAAAAATTGCACAGTGTAAGCCCAGCATAAGTAAACTTTTGACCTTGTATGGATTAGAGAAAAGTAAAATAAATTCAAATTTGTGAACCCAATTGTTGTTTTTTAAAATAATTAAAGATGTATGCTGTGCAGTCATTCAAGCCTGGAAAAAGAACAATTCAAAGAAATCATTAAAAGCCCAAAATTACCATGACATTCATACCGATGATGAATGTATGTAAACATCTGACCACAACTGCATTATCCCACACTGGTATTTATTTGTTTAGCTTTCTGGCTCTATAGAGTGAAGAATTATGGTTACAGACATAAAAACAAACATAAAGACAAAAACTAACTTTGTGCTATTCGTAGTTCGAAAGGAGAGTTTATGTTTATGAGAACTAACTGCAAATTTTGTTTTTCTGTTTTTGTAGTGCATTTTAATGCATGCATCTGACACCTGTGTTGGCTAAGAGATCTGTGTTTTAGCTTTGGTGTTTGAACTGTTGTACCATCATGTCATCACTAAAATATCAAAAACTGACATTTTTGTGAACCTGAGTAGTGGATGTGTGCAAACTGTTAAACTGTCATTATAACTGATTGTAGCTACACTGTTGCACAACATGAATATGGGTAAATATCAAGAATATGTTTAATATGCCATAAGCTGCTTGTGAACATTCTTTGACTGTGATTATGGTTATGTCACTGCTGTCAAAACCACATCAAAGCACTACGTATAGTGGCGTATTATCGGTATGTCAAACAACCCTGTGTTTATTTCGAACTCTAAATCCAGTGACAACTGCAAATCGTTTTATTTAGATAAACATGGAGTATTTGCCTTTGGACCATGTGTGAACCTTTCTGTGTTCCTGAATGAGTTATTTAGCAGTGCAGTTATATTAATCACAAGTTTTTCTTGCCAGCGGAACAAAGTTGTCAGTAAAATTTTGCTATCCGGGAGACCCAGCATATCTCAGTTATACTTACCCTCTCTACAGTAGCACCATGGGATCTGCTGTGAAAGCAAGCTCTGTCTAATCAGAGAAGAATATTCTGGATCACTTAGCTTTAACATTACCTCTGCCAGCAGACCAGTGAAGGGGACGTTTAGTCAGAGGAATCTCCTCGTGACGCATGATCCTCCCACATCTACAATCGCTAATGAGGAAAATTTGAATTTCAATAATTGCTGCTATTTGTTTATAAGAATAATAAAAGTTCAGATTGAAATTTATTTGGAAGGATAAGCACAATACACTGAAATTCAAATGCAATCATTAGGCAGGTTTATAAACACATGAAACACGTAAGCTTCATCATTCCCACATCCATCTCTTCCATCACTTTATGTATCGTATAATGTTTCTGCAGTAAGTGACTGCCGATTTCATGTTTTTCTCAGCAGGTTTTGCAGCCTGTTAGAGATTGCAGCTCTTTAAGTACTCCACAGTATATGTACATTATGCCTCACATGTTCCATTAAAAATGAAAAAAGGAGGAATCGTAACATTAAGAACAACATAATTCGGGTCACTTTTTCATTATTTCAGCTATATCAGATGGAACAAGGTGCACCATACAGGCCTACAAAACAAACCAGTAGAAGGCAACTAAGAATAACTGCAAAACCAAATCATAATATTTTGTCAGGGTACTGTACTTGCTCAAGCGCGTGACTGGCTGACACTACAAAAATAGACAAAGAAGATTTGTGGAAGCATTTTCTTAAGACCTTGCTCTGTTTCCTCTAAAAATATTGTATGGGGTACATAAATGCAAGTATATGAAGTTGCAGCGATTAAGAAGAGGTTAGTCTCTGCATACATGTGGGAAAATGCTGCTGAGGATCATCGAGACTTACATAAGTCTATTTTTTATTCTTATGTAAAATAAATACATTTTGTTTTGTTATGTTAACAAATGCAACAAAAGTCAGTACACTTTCTCATACTGAGAATAGAATGTACTTTGTAGAGAGAATTTTTTTAGCTGACAATTTTGAAATAGTGTAGATATTATGAGATGATACTACAAAGAGGAAATTTAGATGGGAATGACAGAGAAGCAGTCCACTGGACAAACACAGGGATAACTTGATAAAGACGTTTTGATGTTATATTTAGTATTTAGTATTTATTTATTTATTGTCATTGTCAAGAACAATGAAATTGCGTTTGGGGCTTCCATACAACCCAAAAAAAAGAAGAAAATAATAAATACCCCTTAAAACCCAAGTGTACATATTTAACCCAGTGTGACTCCAATGCAATAAGACAATCCTTAGCAATAATGTTCGTAGAAATTCAGACAAAGACCTGAGAAACATGACAAAATACAACAATGCAACCCATTCAATATTATTGTACTGTGAGATATGACATCAGATATGATAGTTATCTATTTAAGAAAGAGGGGGGGGGGGGGGGGGGGGGCAGGAGGGGGAAGAGAATAAAGATATGATGCACCAATGCAGACCAGTTCATTGCTGCTATTAAGAAGTTGGATATGGTTATTGTCCGTGAGAGGGGGGCAGAGAGTTCAGGAGCCTCACAGCCTGTGGATACAGGCTGTTGGCCAGTCTGGATGTTCTGGCCTGTATAGACCTGTACCTTCTCCCTGAGGGCAGCAGATGGAAAAGGTGGCGCGCAGGGTGATGTTGGTCCCGCAGGATACTGTGCACCCTCCTCAGACAGCGAGTGGGGAAGATATTACTGATCTCTGGCAGACTTGTTCCAATAATTCTGCCAGCTTCTTTCACCACCCGCTGGAGTGCTTGCTGATCGGCCTTGGTGCAGCTGGGGAACCACACTAGAAATCCATACGTCAGAACGCTGCTGATGGCACAGTTGTAGAAGTTCAACATCAGAGATCTGGGAATGTGTGCGCTATATCTGTTAGAACTTGCTGAAGAGCTGTCTCCAGATCTGCAGTCTGTGTTGGACCATAACCTAGCAGCTGGTCATCATCATCATTTTCTACACTATTCAAACCACAGAAAACAGGTGACCCCTCTCAAAAAACAAGTGTAATTATGTTGCCATGTACTGAATTTTCAGGAAACATTCCTTAACAGTTTGATGGAATTATTGTTGCTCAGGGGATCTTTCCCACTTTTTCCTTACACCGCTTTCTGAGTCAGATTAATTATTTGTTTCCCAGTGGACTGGTTTTTATTTTAAACTGAGTTAAACTGCACAGCATTCACTGATTCCTTGTTCTGAATTTACAGCTCTTCAATTGTCTTATTTCGGTGTTAGTTAAACTGCACCGCTAAGACAAGCGCAAATCAGATTAGGTTTAAGATTGAGTGGTGGTGCACCTGACAGAAAGTCCCCAATAAAGACTATTCTTAACTAAATCAACATAAACAATAGTAAAAAAAAAACAAGTTTTTTCTTGTTTCACTAAAAAGTGTCTATGAAGCTGATTTCATGACCTAGAAATAGTTACTCATTATTATAATAATTCACACATGTTTTAAAAATGAAAATCTGTGTAGTTTGTTATTAATTATTATTTTTATTCAACATATTTTTCTCAGTGCATATTTTTTATAGATTTGTACCAAATAACAACATAAACTGTGGCTAAAATTCAAGCTTTCCATTATAAAATTATACAAGAAAGTAAAAGAAAAAAGTTCTTATACAAATACCATTTCTGCACATTTGTAGATCAAATGAGACCATAAAAAAGAAAAAGATAAAAACTTGTAACATGTAGATTGTTCATGTGTGTAAGAAGGAATAAACTATGTGTGTGCCATCATCCATTAACAGATGATTCCTGGAGAACTCATTAACAAACACAAAAGAAAAAAAAATCTCTATCAGCTTACTAGAGTGTAATACTATGACAATGTTTCTATAATGTTTCTATAATACTAGTGAAGATTTATTGCTACTTTTTCTATATGCACATTTAAACTGTACCCCATGTCTGAGAAGCCAATGCCAGCATCTAATCAGAAAGTGAGAGGTTTCCATATATTTTAGTCATTAATGTCGCGGTGCATTAAAAAAGTTACCACATATTTTATACAATGGAAAGGCCACACAGCACGGCCACAGCTATCAGCCGTGTTTATAAAACAGCATGTACCTGGAGGGCAGAGCTGCCATTCATCCTGACAACTCAGCCGGACAAGACCAATGAAGTGCCGACAGTGCGGATGGATGGGTGTGGAGGGAAGGAAGGAAAGAAAGATTGGAGGTGCAGAGGCTGGCACTGGCAGCTGGGTGGAGGAGAGGAGGTTAAAGGTGTGTAAACTGGCAGCAGATGGAGCGATGGAAAGTGTGCAAGGTGTGTAGGGTCAGTAAAGGAGAGTATAATGGGGTGTAGGTTGATGGTGATGGTTGTTCTGTGCCCTACGGCCCTCCCCTGCTCCAATGATAACTTGCGGTTTTCAAAGTGTTCCTCAGAGCCACAAAGAGGCCTAAGAAATATCTGGCACTTGGCAAGCGGTGGGCTGTTCCATCACAAACAGGGACCAGGGACCCTTACTCTTGAAGAAGGAAATGTCTCTAAACCATATGCCACCCAGTTTACTCTGGCACCGTGCTGGAAACCAAGACTTTTATATGCATAGCTTTAACATCGGCTTTTGGAAACAGAGCAGATGATGGACGAGGGCGGAAAGCAACCTGCTGGTAATAGGAACACCGGGCTTGTAAAGAGCATGCATTTCCCTTCATTTTTGACTTGTTGGATCAATTAAAGGATTTGAGAATCAAAAATGGAGAGTTTCTTTGCATGTTTGTTCCTATTCAGTCACTCATTGGTTGTTTTCATCCCAGCATGGCTGTATTTTGTGCATTTGGTTTATTCTTAACAGTCCAGGATACGAAATGAAAACCACAGATCACAAATACCTCAGTGAGAGGACAAAATGCACCCTGTTAGGGCGCCGGTATGAGCCGGTGGCAGCTGAGAAGGAAGCTACTGCAGCACCGGTGTATGCACTTCTTCTGGGACTTGCTTAAAGAGCTATGTAAATGCTGTTTTGGGGATCTGCTGTACATATATCCAAGATGTCTACAATGCTTTCATTGTTGTCTTAAGTTTGCAGCACAGATTTGAAGCTTATTACTGTGTATCCATTACATTTCTCGTTATGCATCCAGCATGCCAGCTTTTGCTCCAAAGAGATCTTTGGTAGCATGCAGTCATATCTGTTTCTTGTAAACATTTTAACTTGTCACGATGCTCACTGTCCTGTTCTGGTTCCATTATAAATGTGCAGGAAAGGTCAAGGTCACATCCTCCCTTTGCTAAAGTCAAGTTGTAAGAGTGCTCCTTATCTGACACCTTCAGCATGCTGTGTCCATTGTCATTTTCCCTAACCACTCTGTCCCTCAGAGGGGTTAAGTTAAAGCATCTTCTCCTCCTTCTCATTGCTCCCTACCCCCTCCTTCTACTGCATTCTCTGACCTAATCCATTCTAAGTGTTTACAGACCACTCCATTTCTGAAAGGGGGTCAGCTGGTCTTTCTCAAACAGACCAATCTGAAACCAATGAGTGATAGTAGAATGACTTCGGGTTACAAAGTTCTGCTTGTGAGTGCAAGGCTGGGAGTCTGAATGTTGTAATTTACAAAAACGAGTTAATGAAATAAGTAGTAAATTATTTTTATCTTTTGAAAGGCAAAAACATTACGCTGTCCTCCCTTACCTCCCTTAGGTCAAAAGGTACCCACTTTTTTCATGATGCCAAACAAAATTCAAAGCCTTACACCTGAAAGAATTTCAAGAGATTTATCAGTGCTGAAATGTATTCTTTGTTTTCCTAATATGACAAAGATGGTCTAATTCAAGTTAGCCGTTTTGGTTTGATTTCTAGGTAAGGTAGTTAGCTAACCTGGCTAACTAGCTTGGAGGCTATGCTTCACTGTAAAAGAACTAGTGCTCAACATTATAATGTTAAAGTTACCTTGTGCTAATTTAATTTTATAGAAACTATTTTGGCATTATTTGAAGACAGAATATATATTCTAGGAAACTAAATCATTGCATAAAGTATTCTATTTCTTTGAAAATGTAACAACTATTCTAAAATAATAACTAGTTAACATTAGAGATATTTACTAAGGTTAGCGCATTCGCTTGCTAAAATTTATTAAGTGGCATCATACACAGATTATCAGATTAAATTTGATATAAATAAAGTCATTAAGATTCTTCATTCTGCACAAATTCCTATACTTGTTTATTAAGCACTTTTTCAAATGATCTTTAATATACTCAACATCAAAAATGCTCGTACTCATGCTGCCCCGACGTCAGCCAGCATAGGCTGGGAATGGCATAGGCACCGATCGGTTTTCTATCACCCATTTCCTGGGAGTAAGGGCGCCCTTCGTTTGCGAGGTGCGTCTGCTGCTTGCGGCGCAGAGAGGAGAGGGTGGGGCGGCGGGGGATTCTCTGACCGGCTGGAGCAGCATCTAATAAACAACTCGCAAAATAAAACAAAATAAAAACAAACCAACAGACACGAAAACACCAGACATCATGATACAGACTTATAATTTGCACCGATGTTTTTTCGAAATTCTATACACGAAAAGTGAGCGCGAGAGCCCTCGGTGCGCCTGCTCGCTGCTGAAGTCAAAGTAAACTTTATTGTCATCTCCGCTACAGTCCAGTATATAGAGAGATGAGACGACGAGGCTCCAGTTACAGCAGTGCAAGTAAACAAACAATATATATAAGAAGAGTAAGAAAATAAATACACACTTTACACATAATGGCAGGTCATGCTGAAACAATCAGAATCAGAATACTTTATTAATCCCTAAGGAAATGATGTGCGTTACAGTTGCTCCAAGAAGAAATGGTAAAAATAGTAACAGTAACAGACTAAACTCCAAACAATACATTGTCAATTGTTGATTTTTGCCTGTTCTCATTGTATGACGAATTATGATGGCTGTTTGGTAGCCGTTTGCATACTATGCATACTCTCTCTCTCTTCATATGTGTATGTGTGTACAACAGCTTTATGTTAATGTACAATCCTTAATATGTTTTGTGTGTGTGTGTGTGTGTGGGGGGGGCACCAGAGGGAGTGTTCGACCAGGGCGCCAAACAGGCTAGGACCGCCACTGTCAACATCTGAAATAGTCTTCAAATGAAAACTGAATGAACGTTCTTGAGTTCATTCAGTGTCACCTAGATTTACTTGTTTGAGTTTCTGGCAAAAGAAAATTTGTGATCAGTAATTGTTTTCTACTGTTGTACTATTATAAAATAAAAATAAAATAATCAACAACTCAATAGCGACTTAGTCCCAAGATCTCACATTTTCAAGCCCATTTCTTTTCCTACTGAACGAACTTACCTCACATCCGGTCATTTCCATCCCTGTTTTCATGATGCTGATATCGGGGACAGAAAAGCAATACAGTCCTGATCAAAAGTTAAAATGGCAAAAAAACATTTTTTCCATGGTTAGATCTTAACAAGGTTCCAAGTTGAGCTTCAACATGCAGCAAGAAGAAATAGGACTGAGGTCGTGTCCAAATTCATGGGCTGCATTCTCCTGAGGACGCATTTGTCGGCTGCATTCGGAGGAGTCTATGAATTTGCACAGCCTTCGTCGCGTCGCTGTGACGTAATCGGTCTACAAATGCGGCCTCAGGAGGATGCAGCCCGTGAATTTGGACACGACCTGAGACAAAACATTTTTCGAGCATGCAATTTATTGAAAACAACGCTTTAACTGAAACAGGCAGTTTTACAGCTGATGTTTCATGTTGAAGCTCAACTTGGAACCTTGCAAAACATTATTTTTTGCCTTTTTTTAAGCGCTCTAAAACATTTGATCGGGACTGTATTTGTGCCATTCAGACGTGAAATTTACGATGCAAACACACGAGACAGAATTCTACATGTACATAAATATGAATACATGAAAAATGATTTTTTTTTAAGACAACAGGCTCTGATAATACTCATCTTTGCATGTGGAGAAGATATTGTGTCTGTCTTTTCATAGCCATTTACTAATAAATTGCATTCAGTTCCTTCATTGCAACAATCTGATCTATTTCTTCATGCAAACAACTTCAACATCTATCTACGGTTCACTTTTCGCCATCATACTGTTATCAGTTTGATGGCAAAAACTGAACCGTACTGAACTGAAATGCATGTATTTATTGGCAATGTGTCCTTCATTGGCTTCTTAAAAAATAATGTGAAATATCAATTTCTAGAATTTGATCAGAGTTATGGGTTTGTTTGTCCTGTGTTTGCCTCATTTATTAGATATCCGCTGCTTTCCAGCGCAGTGTAGGAGGTAAAAGGTTAAACGACAGGTTTTGGTCGGGGGTGACAATCTGGGGGATCACACAAGCAAACAAGGCACTAAAGGTGAGAAAGGTCAGATGAGGGAGAGTGAGAAATTGAAGAGAAGGGTGTGTGGGTTGGTAAGAAAAAATGAGAAGCGTGTGTGTGTTTAGTGTGTGTGGAAGCAATGTATGTTTTTCTGTCTGAGCTGTGGATCAATGGCGGGACAGCAAAAGGGGAGGAAACAGGATTGCCGGTGGGATGGGATGGGATTAAAGGGACAAGTATGGAATCTGGGGTCAAGGCGAAGATTTAGCTACTCACCCTTGAACGTAGATCATAGAAACAGCTTTCAGTCTGTGGGGGCTCTCCGTGTGTGAAAGACGGAGAGAAATGGAGAGACACCGATATGGAAGTATTGTGGGAAGCAAAGTCAAGTCCTACCCGGATTTTTCATGCCTTGGCTAAGCACACAAACTTTGCTTGATTGCCTCTCATTTGAACCGAAACCTCTGACACACACATGCACAAACAGACATGTGGAGATACATATGAGCTCATTTATCAGGCGCACACATTTTCTCTTAAAGCCTAAGCATCTGAAAGCTCCCACACAGTGAGATTTTTTATTTTAAATTAGCACAACCCTGACAAGATACATAGCAAAGCCTGAGAGCTCCATCATTGTTAGCGTTTGTTTTTAAAAGGATGAGAATTATTCAACTCACCCTGCCAAGTCCCTTTGTGTCTGTATCTACAATATCTCAATAATTTAATGTCAGAATGTTAAAAAGCCAGATGAGACCTTTAACACTGTCTCTCATTCTTCTCGTCATCAGGATCTCCTGTGATCCTGGTGTTAAGATAATTAAAATCATATTAAGATGCTCTTATTGACTGCCATTAATCAACTGATGTCTTCTGTTCACTAACAGCAGATATTCCAGACTCGTTCCAGGTCTGATTTCGCCTGCCAGGCAGAGCGGTGTAATTTATGAGTTGTAATTATGGAGGTGTCAAAGGAACAGAACCAGTCCTGCTGCATGAATGGGTGACTTCTTGTTTTTTGCTGGTTGACTTGTATGGTTGATCTACTTCTCATAATGATATCTTACAATGTGACAGGAACAAACAGAAGAAAGCTCCAACAACTGAATCTTAAACAAGGGCCCCCTCACATTATTTGTATGGTTCACTTTGAAAGTTGGCGAGTAATTTAAATTCATGGCTGTCGAATTAAAGATAACATCTGTACAACATCTGTCTGTGCATATAGTTTGATTCTATAATACAGCTTTGATCACCAAAAAATTAACTGCCAGATCATGAGAGAAGAATCAAAGATTTTTGGCGTTATTGATTTAGGATGAAAAATCCAAATGATCAGACTTTAGCTATGGATTTAATTTTAGCTCTTAGGTAGTGCTGCCAGATTCATGGGTTTATTCAATTTCCACTGGGACCGTGGATGCCAAAAAATGCATGCTGCATCTAGAGAAACTTTAGATAAAAGTATCACTAATTGCAAGTATGATTCTTTATCTCTGGGCAGTCTGTTCATATGTCTGATGTTTGCATTTCTAATGTGTGTTTAACTGTCAAATCTCTTTATTCTTTGTTCTTGTCTTTCTGGACTCTTTCATGTTCTATCAGTGAATACAGCTCAGAAATAGAAACTTCTCTGAGATTTCTGCATATCTGGTGGATAGACTGGCATTACAAACCAGAACTTGTAGAAGAACGGCCATGTCCTGTATTGTCCCATTGGCCTTTCAGTCCACTGTAGCAAACAGGAAGACCAGTGACATTTTGTAGCAATGAGCAAATTTGTCTATGTTGTTGAAACTGGCCCTGATCTATCCTCACTCTATGTCACCAGGAGACCGAGGCCCTGTCATGCCCCATCATAAAGTTCGCGGATGACACCACAGTGGACTCATCTCAAGGGGGGATGAGTCGGACTACAGAGATGAGGTCAACAGACTGACTGAGTGGTGTTCAGTTAACAACCTCCAACTGAACACCACGAAAACTAAAGAACTTATCTTGGACTTCAGGAAGGGCAGAGCAGACCCGGCCCCACTTTACATTCACGGGAACTGTGTGGAGAGGGTACACTCCATGAGGTTTCTGGGCGTGCAGATCTCTGATGACCTCTCCTGGACTGCAAATACTACGGCGGTGGTTAAAAAGGCCCAGCAGCGTCTCCACTTTCTGAGAGTGCTCAGGAGGAACAACCTGGAGGAGAGGCTGCTGGTGACATTTTACAGAGCCACCATAGAGAGCATCCTAACGTACGGCATAACAACATGGTATGCAGGGTGCTCAGCTGCGGACAGGAAAGTACTGCAGAGGGTCATCAACACAGCCCAGAAGATCACTGGCTGCTCTCTGCCCAGCCTGGAGGTCACTGCAAACTCTCGGTACCTCAGCAGAGCTGGCAATATCATCAAGGACCACTCTCACCCCAGCAACCAACTGTTTGAACTATTACCGTCAGGCCGACGGTACAGGTCACATAAAACCAGGACAAACAGATTCAGGGATAGCTTCTTTCCCAGAGCTATCAGCGTAGTAAATAAGCACAAAAACAATTGAACGTATTCCATACCGTCACTGTCATTATATTATGCTGCTATTCATACTGTCATTATATTAATGCTGCTATCCTGTATATATTGTACATACTATTGTTTGAGTACTTACGATTGTTTTTTTGTACTTTTTATATTTTACATTTATATTTATTATTGAAACTTGCACCAAGGGAGTGGCACTCCAATTTGTACTCTGTACAATGACAATAAAGGCTATTCTATTCTATTCTATTCTGTACAGGCTCTTGGTAAATGCATTGAGGAAATTGATGACTGGTTGTGCCACAATTTTCTCCAGCTAAACAAAAACAAAACTAAAGTAATAGTCTTTGGTGCCAAAGAAAAACGATTACAGGTCACCAGAGAACTTCAGTCTATACACCTAAAACCACCAACCAGGCGAGAAATTTGGGTGTAGTGATGGATGCAGACCTAAACTTAGAAAAACACATCAAGACAATAACAAAATCAGCTTACTATCACCTCTAGAATATATCAAGGATAAAAGATCTGATGTCTCAACAGGACCTGGAAAAACTAGTCCATGCATTCATCTTTAGTAGGCTCAATTACTGTAACAGCATCTTTACAGGTCTACCTAAAAAATCAGTCAGACAACTAGAGCTCATTCAGAACTCTGCTGCTCGAGTCCTCACTAAGACCAAAAAAGTGGCCCACATCAGTCCAGCTCTGAGGTCTTTACACTGGCTGCCTGTCCGTCAGAGGATAGACTTTAAAGTTCTGATGCTGGCCTATAAAGCTCTGAATGGTTTAGGACCAAAATACATCAATGACCTCCTGACCCAGTATGAACCATCCAGATCCCTCAGGTCATCTGGATCCGGACTTTTATCAGTTCCCAGAGTCAGAACCAGACACGGAGAAGCTGCATTCAGCTTTTATGCTCCTTATATCTGGAACAAACTCCCAGAAAGCCTCAGATCAGCTGAAACACTCAGTTTATTTAAATCCAGGTTGAAGACTCACCTGTTCTCAGCTGCATTTGAATAAAACACCAAATCCACACTTTTAAACTTGAAACTTACATTTTAACTACTGATGTTATCTACTGTTTTGATTTTCTCTACTTTTTTTAAATCAATTTTAAATCATGCTTTTTATTTGTTTTTGTTTTTTAATGTCTCTGTAAAGCACTTTGAATCACCTTGTTGTTGAATTGTCTATATAAATAAACTTGCCTTGCCTCTTATTTGATGATTCTCCTCCATCTTTCAGTGGGTTATAAAACGATCTAGATATAAAGCATCTATGCATACACCTACCGTATCTGGTTTTAAGTGAAACTGAACGATTGTACAAGAAAGGTGGTCAACAAATAGCTGCCCTATTTGGTTGCTTCAGTACAGCCAATCACAAACCAGGACTTGTGGAGGGATAAAACTATAGAGAACCATCAAACACTGGTGGTTCAGTGAAGATGATACTGTATACAGTGGTCCCTTATTTATCGCGGGAGTTACGTTCTAAAAATAACCTGCAAAGCAGGCAGCTTTATTTTTTACAAGTATTATAGATGTTTTAAGGCTGTAAAACCCTTCACTACACACTGTATACAATTTTCTCAGACAGGCATGAGTATTTTCAGACTTTTCTCTCTTGTTTAAACACTCTCAAAGTTTAAACCTTCGCAGAAAAATAAGTCCAGTATTATAGAATGAAACCAAAGATCAAACCCTGTTTTCAGGTCCAGAACATGGGAACAGAGCAGCTGCGAGAGAATTCAACATTAATGAATCAATGGTACGGAAGTGGAGGAAGCAAGAATGAGTTGAGTAAAGTTTGACTTATCTGACTGTTTTGTTTCGCGTAATGCGCTTTATAATCGGGTGCGCCTTATGCTCTGAAAAATACGGTAACTTCTACCTTCCTCTAGCATGTCCAGAAGTCCAACTTTTTGTGCAGGTGCCTTTGACGGTGCAAAATGATTCATGGACATTGTTGGGGAGAAAACTTACAAACATACAGTACAGCACTTCAAAAAGAAAAATCTGCAAAGCAGCGAGGCTGCAAAAGGTGAACCACGTTATAACGAGAGACCAAGGCATCTGGGTATTATGTCCTCTATGTTGCAATCTTCCAACACACTAAAACACATGTAGTGTTTTAGTGTGTTTGCCATCATCTTGCAGGAAGTCCATTTTAAAATCCACTTGCAGAAAGGTCCACAGCTCTATTATGAATGTAACAAAATCACGTTTTATGGTTATTACTTTATCTGGACAAATCATATACAAATAGCACTCAGAATATTCTATTTGTAAAGACTTAATTAACAGTTACCCAAGCAGAAAGCTAAAACTGACTCCCAAATACTACAAAAACCTGATTTTTATAGGTGGTGTACCGTTTACAGCATTAATCGTGATCTGCAACATTTGAGGTTCAAGTCCTGCCGAAGACCTAAAAGGCCAAATAACCAGACTTTGATGTCTTTAATGTAAAACAAATGTACATAAAACTTAACTCTAGCCCTAAATTGCTCTCCCAAGTCCTGGCAATCAAGCAACAAATGAAAATAGGGTCAGTTTTGCCTGTCTCCAAAATAAAGTTTACCACCTATGATGACTTAGCTCTTAGACTTTAATCAGCATTTTTCCACCTGAACATCATGCTGAGATTCAACTGTGAATAGTGTAAAAAGAGCGATAAGTCGAAAGCCGCACACCACTGCAATAGACGTAACAACAGAAACAGTTTGATGTTCTTGGGAACTTCTGACTACCTGTCATGACCTATTGCAACAGTTGTCTGGTCCAAGCCTTAACATGGATCATCACTTGGTTTTCATTGTTTTTATTTCTGTCTGTGGTAAAACGATGCACCGCGTGGGGAAGGCAAGAGCTTCATCACTGTTTACGTTCTCCATGCTTGGACTACACTAAAGCTGTGTGTGGGCCGGACCCCCGCTGAGACCGGTCGTGGAACTACTGTCATCAGTGTGAGCAACACCGATCTCACCTCCCAGTGTTCGGACAGGTTCCGCACCATTATCTGGCTGACTTGTTACCCAGAATTCCTCGTGTGTGAGCCGTAAAAAAAAAAGCTCATAATCCCTGCTGTTTGGTAGATACTTTTATATGCAGAACAGTGAGCATGGCGCTAATGCAGCTGTCAGAGTTCGGGCTGAATGTCTGACTGCATCCGCAATGATCGGCGCTCTTTGGGGGATTTTCTCTTTTTTTTTTGTCACATGGCTTTGAAATTCCTCTTTGTACTTTTAATTCACTGCTTTCTTTTTTTTTTTTTTTGAGTAAATGTGAAACTAAATTGAGATTTCACCCTGTTCAAACAATGTGTGTCATTTACAAGAGTCTAGTGGTTTTCCAGACTAAGCAACTACCCTGATCACTCACAATGAATACAAACACTGACCAGTCATTATGAGAAGACTTTGGTTTTGTCAAAGCCTGTTAGCCGTGTGAAAATAATGCTGTCTGACAACTCAGAATGGAGTTGGCTACAACCCATTTTAAACATGTGAGATAGTATCAGCATGAAAAAATCTCATGGTTTCTCTGTTATTTAGTTCGGGAAGATCATGAAGCGTGAGTAAGGGGCACAGGGTCAGCGATTTAAAGTAGCCCGTACCAGAACTACTTTCATAAACTTTACATAAAAGATGAAGATAGTGCCCAGGCCTTAAAGGTGTCAGTTACTGTCTTACTAAAATAACAGAAGGGTTTAAATTAATATATAACTAATAAAATCTGGTTTTGGTGATCAGTATCATTACAAGCTCCATCTCCTGATTGTTCACCATATCTCAGTATCATCCCAGGTGAAAAAGTCAGTAAACTTTAATAAGGACAGTGTCATATCCTTGGTGTGTGTTTGTGAATGGTATATAAAAAATAACATGTGAAGACTAGAGCTGAAGGTTTTTGCCATTGCTATCTTGATTTGAAAAATGGCGTGGTGTTGATCTCTCAAAGACATCAAGGGAATATACATATCTGCATTCAGTTCAATTTAGTTTTATTTGTATATCGCATAATCACAACAGCAGCCACAGATCACAGAGCAAGCGAGTCAAGAGCTTTTCTCCCATAGATTTCTACATAAACAGACTGCTTTTTCCAATCACAGGCCACCTACCACCCATTAGAAAGAATGGCTTCTGTAATTGCATGATTTCTTAAAACTGACTGCCATGTCCATTTTCATATGCAATGTATGGATGTACCTGGTATAAGCTCATAACACAAAATATAACATATTTAAATCATATTTATATGATAAATATGCATTAGCACTTCCAGTGATGAATCGGATGATTAAATTTGAATGCCCCGATATAATGTACCAAAAGTGAAGTATCGAATACTTCAGTCTGTACAGAAAATTTTGAAAATAGGCAAACTGAACTAGATGACTGTCAACTTATTACATGCCGATAACTGATTTGTCAGTTTCTCTACATCCCCAGCGACTACATCCAGACCTCATCCTGACCTCCCGACACACCCCAGGAAACCAAGAACAACTCCATACAAATCCTTTAAATAAACTATCTACGTTTCAGTAAGTTTAACACGGCCTCCAGAGTTGTAACCCACGGCTGTTTTCAGCCTCAGATGGTGGTCTCCTTCATTGACTCCGTGTTTCGCTAATGACCTTGGATCTGGATTGCCATTGTAAAACACAGATAAATGTTTACTGTTAAGAGATGACATCACAAGAACTGAGGTCTGTATAAATATACAGGTGCTCCCCCACCACGGCCACTCCACTTCCTCAAGTCCACATTGCTTTGATAAAAACAACTCTAAATGCCAGCATCTGCTGTTTCATTTATTTTGTTGGCTGCTGAAAACATAAACTTTTACTTAGCTGTGTGTTATTAGAATGTAAGCTTTTTCCATAGATCAGTTTTTGTTGGGCGAGTGTAAGTATCTTTGTATTTTTGACCTGAGCTTTCTTTCTTGGTCCTGTCTTTAATTAATAAGACCCTTTTATCCAGGCACATGTTTTTAAATGCATTACATAAACTCCTCAAACATCAATAAATCATTAGGATTTTAATCTGTATATTTAATCTATTACGAATGTAAATAAATAAAAATGTTGCTGAGAACACTCTTAACCTCTAACTTCCATTTCAATTTTGGAACGCACGACTGGTTCAAAGGGAAATCTGGTGGATATGTGGCACAGAGCAGCAATAACTAAGTACATGTTATCACTGCTAGCTTACACAGTAGAAATCCATTCCATGTTATTACAGCCCTCTCAAGGGAGGTATAGAGGGAAGATAGAAGAGCATAGTCATTATTATCAGGATGTCCAAAAAACTCACTGAAAAGCCTTCAGCTAATCCAAAATGCTGCAGCAAGAGTCCTGACAGGGACTAGAAAGAGAGAGCATATTTCTCCTGTTTTGGCTTCCCTTCATTGGCTTCCTGTTAAATCCAGAATTGAATTCAAAATCCTGCTCCTCACATACAAGGTCTTAAATAATCAGGCCCCATCTTATCTTAATGACCTTGTAGTACCATATCACCCTATTAGAGCGCTCCGCTCTCGCTCTGCAGGCCTACTTGTTGTACCTAGAGTATTTAAAAGTAGAATGGGAGGGAGAGCCTTCAGTTTTCAGGCCCCTCTTCTGTGGAACCAGCTTCCAGTTTGGATTCGGGAGACAGACACTATCTCTACTTTTAAGATTAGGCTTAAAACTTTCCTTTTTTCTAAAGCATATAGTTAGGGCTGGACCAGGTGACCCTGAATCCTCCCTTTGTTATGCTGCAATAGATGTAGGCTGCCGGGGGATTCCCATGATGCATTGAGTTTTTCCTTTCCAGTCACCTTTCTCACTCACTTTGTATTAATAGACCTCTCTGCATTGAATCATATCTGTTATTAACCTCTGTCTCTCTTCCACAGCATGTCTTTATCCTGTCTTCCTTCTCTCACCCCAACCGGTCGCAGCAGATGGCCGCCCCTCCCTGAGCCTGGTTCTGCCGGAGGTTTCTTCCTGTTAAAAGGGAGTTTTTCCTTCCCACTGTCGCCAAAGTGCTTGCTCATAGGGGGTCATATGATTGTTGGGTTTTTCTCTGTACCTATGAAGCGCCTTGAGGCGACTTTTGTTGTGATTTGGCGCTATATAAATAAAATTGAATTGAATTGAATTGAATTTGTTATTGCTTAGGAGATAATGAAGACAGAAATAAAAACTGGCTTCTTTAAATGATTACAAGACTTTTGAAAAATAGGTCACACTTTTGTTAGCTTGAAAATGTTTTAGTCTGTTTCTGCTCTCCATACATGCAACAGTGTAATGATTTAAATAATTCCAGACTTCCAATTTCTCTCTGGAAATAGACTAAAATAAGAGATTATTGAGAGCCCACTCATATGTGATGTTTCTGGGCTATAGCTAGCTAGCTATAGCCTAGCTAAAGCAAAACCTCCATAGTGAATGGAAACAAAAGTACACTTCTCATATTAAAATGTGAACATTTACAAGTTGTAATATGTGTAGCATTTAAAAAAAAAACTGTACAGTTCCAAGCTAACTCTTTTTGTCTCCTTGTAGCTAATGCTAAACCAGCACTTAACTTAACATTGGACTCTTGCAATCGATAATTTTACTTAAATTCTCAGGCCGTGGTGTTTTCACAACATAACCAGTTATTCAAGAAAAACTCCAATCAGTAAGTAGCCCTGGATATTTTATACATAAGGTTTATGAAAACTTAGCATAACTAAGCAGAACTAATGTCCGTATTTTTTTCTGACATAAAACATTAAAAACTTCAAATGTGAGTAGACTGAAAATGTCCTTCCATTATTTGTCATGTTTGGTACAGTTTTAGAATCTTATCATTTTACAACCTTGAGTTTTTCGGTATCCTCACAAATTGATGCTACATCTACGTCAAAAATTTTAAAAAGCCTTCTTTATTTGTATATAACTATGTCAAGGAACAACCGTGTAAATGTGTGTAGCACGTAACATTACAAAAAGACCTTAGGGCTACAAGCTACTTTTAAAATACCTACTACTGTGTATATAATCTTTTCTGCTGAAGTTTCATTTTCCTCTGAATCTCATTGCTGTCACACCCGCTTCTCAAACAAGACTGACATCCTCCCTTGTTAGACATTCAGCAGCCATATAGTAACATGACCCATTTGCACACACACACACGTTAAGTCATATTGAGTGTGACCCACTGCCACCACACTTCTATCACAGCCTCTCTACATATCATACCGTACGCACGAGTGCTTACATAGTGTGTCTGTGTGCAGACGGAGCTAAGCACGAGCCTAAGCTGTAGCCGATACCAGACCGGAATATAATACACATCCCCTCAGCATTAGAAACATATGTGGAAGTCTGACAAAAGCTGGCATGTTCTCTGTGTGTCAGCAGTCAGTCAGTCTCCACGCTGTCTGTTTTTTAGCCCATGCAATGCTCTCTAGGGCGACACAGTGAAACAGGCTTTACGATGAATGCAGGAGAAGCTGTGAAAATAGTCTGTTATTGGTTCACGTGCAGGATCCTTGGTTACTTTCAGTGACAGTTATATTGCTGAATCACTATGTCATTTGTATGCATTTGGACAACTGTATTAATCAATATGATTTATGTTTTTTATGTTTTTCTGAGCTATAATAGTTGGTAGAAAAGTAACCTTTGACTACATTTACTTGCTAAACTGCTCCACTAAACCATTCCCCTTACTTTAAGACCAAAAAAGTAGCTCAAAAGTTAAATATTTTTGCTCTTAGCCTTCAAACTAATGAAAATCTGAAAAAAACATTCCAACCTAACCTCTTAGAATTACAGACACTGTCTACATTTTTACGTACTTCATAATTTCCTTACCTTTATAATTTACAGGCTACAAGAAAAGCCTAACACTGAGCATCTGTTATCTACTAATCAACTGTAAAAAGTCAATTTTGGGCGCAAATTCAGGATATTATATCACCATGTGGAAACGGTAGCTTGTCGAAATAAGATGTAACAAAGTTAGTTTGTATGTATGCAATTTAAGTACATTTTCAGATTTAGTGTACAGAATAAAAAATAAACAAATAATGATGGGGTCCAGTGGGAGATGTATTTCATGATTTTTCATGGAATGACTTTAGTGTTTGTGCTAATTAGTTAACCACGGATGTTTTCAATTCTATTCAATTTTATTTATACAGCGCCAAATCACAACAACAGTCACCTCAAGGTGCTTTATAATATAAGGTAGACCCTACAATAACACATACAGAGAAAAAACCCAACAATCATACGAGCAAGCAGTCTGGTGACAGTGGGAAGGAAAAACTCCCTTTTAAGAGGAAGAAACCTCCAGCAGAACCAGGCTCAGGAAGGGGCGGGGCCATCTGCTGCGACCGGTTAGGGTGTGAGAAGGAAGACAGGATAAAGACATGCTGTGGAAGAGAGCCAGAGATTAATAACAAGTATGATTCAATGCAGAGAGGTCTACTAACACATGTTAAGTGAGAAGGGTGACTGAAGAAGAAATACTCAGTGCATCATGGGAATCCCCCATCAGCCTACACCTATTGCAGCATAACTAAGGGAGCATTCAGGGTCACCTGATCCAGCCCGAACTACATGCTTTAGCAAAAAGGAAAGTTAAAGCCTAATCTTAAAAGTGTCCAAACAATTAATTTCACCCGTTCCTCATGAGTTTCAACAGCATGGATTTATCCCCCATGTTCAGAAGGTCAATACAAAGTTGTAATTTAACATTAATTGACGTTTCCTTCTTATTTCCACAAGATAAAAATCACATTGGCATGTTGCAGTTTTGACATAATGGAGAATGTATCGAAGAGGAGATAGAATGGGACTTTCAGGGACTGATAGCTGCCCTATGACAGCCTAACACAGCTGTCAAAAGTACCCCCTAGATACCACAGAGAAACAGACACAGTCACGTTCCCACGTAAGGCCAGTTTAGAATCACCAATTAACCTGTTTAACATGCACGTCTTTAATCTGCGTGAGGAAGCCAGACTATCCGGAGTGAACCCACACAGGAACAAACTCCACAGCCTGTGCATTCACACTCAGGAGCGTCTTGCTGTGAAGCATCAGTGGTCAAACCTGCATCACCTAAATTTAAATCAGGGATCTTTTAATTTTTACAGCCCAAAACTTTTTGATCGCACCGTGTTAATTCATGTTATTGGTAAAGTTACCAAACTATAACATCTTCCTGCATTTTGAAATCTGCCTTCTCACCTGCTCTCAAGCTAATTATTCAATTCATCTTCATTTGTTAATATAATTATTAAGTATTTGTGAAATGCAGCTATATAGGAGGGAGCCAGCTGGAACATTTTACCTTTACTGTCTTCTGAGACAGTAAAGGTAAAACACACAACAGTGTGTCTTTAAATACCTGCTTTAACGGAAAGCTGCTGTCTGTGCAAATGAATCCATAATGACCAGCTACAACAACATATCCCACCAGTTATTCAGTGAGTAATTGCTATTCTTAAAAAATATGTTTTTTGAGGTGAGACCCATTTAAGATATTGGCTGAAAATACAGCAGAGCATGCTGATTGAGTACCAGTCAGGTTTTTTTTTTTATTTTGATATTGAAATAAAACTGACATAATTTGTTAGTTTTAGACCGAGTCATCCAAAATCATTTCGCTGAATTTGCAGCGATGACAAAGTTCCTGCAGGGGAAAAGCAGGGGTAAACGACTGCTAGGAGCTTTTATTTCTACCCTGAAACCTTGCACCCTTGGAAAGTGCCAAATTTCCGCCCTGCTCCGAGTAGGCTGGCATTCCTGTTGTTGGTCTTTGAAAGCTTGTGGTTTAGCCAAATAGATGGCTTGTCTTTGCCACAGAGGCTTTAGCACACCTAAAGCACCCTGTCTCTGTTGCTGACTATCTACTGATCTGAATGACTAAATAATTCACTTATCATTCCTGACGTTCAGTTTTCTCAAGTGGCTACTAATCAGCGGTCCTCCAGTCAGAGGAAGTAAAGGGTAGGGTGAGGAGCTTTTGAACACCAGCAATATGTGACAATCTGTTTTGGCACTTTGTCAAAACGTCTCTTTTGTCACCGCCACACATTTGTGAGCTAATAGGTGATGAAAAGCCCGGTTGGAGGCCCAGATGAAGCAGAATATTTGATGAAGACTGAAGCAGAGGCAGAAGAGACGTTCAAGCATTAGCATGCGTGCTAGCCAGAGTCAGTCCCAGGAGAGAAACCTAAGTCTGGCCTCGGCGTCCCAGCGGACATCCTCTGCCGAGGTTAGCATATCCCTGTTTCGGCTGACTTGCTGAAAGTCGTGTGTGTGTCTCTGTTTTTCTGTGTGTTATATACTCTGTGCGAGTGTGTGTGCGTGGCTGCTGAAAGATTTGTTATTTGGAGCGGTGAATTTTAATGACGTTTGTCAACTCTAATACGCAGAGCTGCCCAGCTGTGGACAAGACTGAAGTTTTCTCAGCTTGCTTTGAGTTTATTTAGAGGAAGTGCTTGTTTTCACGAAAATTACTGCTACTTATTTCTGGAATAAATGCACGGTATTTATAGATGGGGACGGGGATAGTAGCATGTGTACACATTTACATCCTCGCACTCAACATGAGGATCATGTGCTTTCCAGATGACCAATCAGCCGTCATCACTTGTCACTGGAAAGACGCTTTGTAGGCTGTTTAATAACGCTGCTTAATAAAGGTTTATCATACGGTTCACATTTAGGTATTATTTACATTTATATGCTGACGGGAGTATGAAACAAATATGGCGTTGAACTATATTAATACAAACAGAAGAAAAGAATAGTAAACATATTTTGGTACTCTGTAAAAAGACCAGTCCTTCTACTGTTGACTATATAAATTTAGCGCAGTTCAAATGCGTACTTCTTATTAAAAGCATTTGCATTTGTAGTTTTCTGTGACCATGATACACACTGCATAATCCACTTTACCCATTTTATAAATTGTAAACTATTAGTCCAGATAAACCACTCTGTTCATCTGGAGATAGCGTTCTTGAATATTAATATGCAAATTATGTTCATGGCCATTGATCAACAACTACTGATCAATGACCGTTGATTAATCGTCATGACTACCACTCACATAGAGTTGGGGATTGGCTGCAATCACAGCATTATAAGTTGGTTAAAGATGTACGCTTAGGCCCCCTCCTCGATTCAGAGATGGTCTTTCCTTTTTCATGTAATTATTCTAAAGCATCTTTAACCCATGACATCACTACAAATGATACAAACTTGGGTTTATATAAGGAAATGCGTTTGTAGCTATTAGGATTTTGTGTAGTGCAAGTTGAACATAAGTATTTAAAAAGCAGAATTTAGTTAGGATTAAGATTAATGATTAAGGTGCAACTGGATTGCTTAATAGTGTAAACATTTCACAAATATATTGAGATAAAATATAGTTGAAAAGAACTATGCAGGAATAAGTTCAATAGCAAACACAAACCCAAAAATCATCTTCTTCGAAGCTGCTCTGCTAGCTACTTCTTCAAAGTGCAGAAATGGTTAGTTAACAAACAATATTTTAAATTATATATAAAGCTTAAAAACTCCTTTTTTTGAACGTCACAAGGTACAGAAGTCATTGTAAATGCAGAAAGTGCAAAAAATTAGCATTCGGTATTTTGGAACATAATGGTGTCCATGGCTTCTATTTATTAGACAACCTGTCAAAAACAAGCAAGTGGTAATATTTTAGAAATATTTCAAAATGTGTTTAAAACTAAAAACTGTATTGTTGTTTATTTTTTAACCAAATTAGAGCCTGGGTGTTTCTGAGAAGTCAGAAATTATTCAAGCCTAATGTGCAACCTCTACCTCTAAAACTAAGTCTGCAGGAAGCAAAGTAAATAGCTGTAATTTGTCATCATTTTAATGTGTTCTGCTTCTTTGTAAAACAGAAAATTGGAAACTTCATGGATAACAACAGTAAATCAAGTTGTTAAGCACTGTTTATGCATGTGTTTAAAAGGCATTATGTTTATAAGTTTTAAAACATGTTAGTTGTAACTGGTATGTTTAGTATTGCAGAGGTTTCACAAATACGGTGACACAGCACATGGCCAAAAAGAACTATGGAGATAAGGAGTTGTGGCGCATTAGCTGTTAGCCTTCAATTGTAGGCTAATGTTTACAAGAATTATTTCAATCTCAAACACACTGCTAGCTGTCAGTTACCTGATGAAATCTAAAAAAATGCACTTTTGTAATACTGCTCTGCTAACAACCTTACTAGCTAATTATCAGATATATGTTATAGCTGCTTCCAAACACAGGAGTGATGCATTTTTAAAAATAATGTTTTTATACGCGAACTCAACTGTCCTAAAAAAAGACACTGAATATCAATGAAATGTAATAATCGCTCCCTGTTTTTCGAGACAGTTCTCTTCTGATTGGCTGCCCCTTACAAACATAGGGTTTGAACAGGATGTGGGTGGGGCTTCATGCTTCAAACTTGTATGCCTGACTATCAGCTCTTACTAGTGTCATAAAGTAGAGAGAATCAGTTTTAAACTGAATGTTGTGAAGCTTGAGCTTTGGCATGAGGGATTACTTTTACTTACAGTGACAGTGAGATATATATATATATATATATATATATATATATATATATATATATATATATATATATATATATATATATATATATGGCCACGTTTAACATGAACACCCACCATTGTTACACTGTACATATCCTTAAAAAGCACACACCCATTTAAAGGTATGCTTGACCAGGTTAAATTAATATAAAAAATGTATTAGAATAATTGCAAAACATAGCAATTATACAAGATGCAAATTCAATCTAAATTATACAATAATAATGTTTGGAATACAAGCTCATCACAAAAGATGTGCGAAGTTATCTTTTATGATTTCTGTTGCAAATAAAGTTTTGCGCACATGCTCTCATTAATGGAAGAATCTGCTTTGAGAGAATGTGGTGAAAATGCTAAACAGACTGCATATGGGACTTCAACCTGTCTTTGCATTGTCAGCGGTAACCTGGGGGCACATTGCCTCTGCTGTGCATGGCCAAATGCAGATATCTGAAGCCTAACAGGCTGTGAAATGTTACACTGTCAACCTCTGAAACCCATAATTCTGCAGATCTGTTTGACACTGACACTTTCTTGCCTTCAGCTAGAAGTCATCAGCTGTTTCCATCCATCTTGAACAAAGACCAACAGCATGCATTGCAGAATCCAGTACTGCCCATCATTATCATTTTTAATCAAGCGTTGGCTCTTCAGCTTGCATGGAGCATGAATGTTTGTACGTATATGTGCGTTTCCTGCTCTGTGATCAGAGCCGCTGTGCCAGCTCTAAAGAGCCAGTGTTTCTTTGTGCCAGTGAGTCATGTCAGTTGGTTAGCACACATAATTGCTCCTAAATTCTCCCGTCAGTGGCTGGCTAATATCTGATTAAAAGGTAATGAGCCACATCCCATTCAGCAAAGCACCTCCCACTACTCTCTTGCTGTGTTGCCTTCAATTTTTTTTGTGTTCTTTCTTTTTGAAACTTAGTCTGCCATTTTTGGTGTCTGTGCCATAGAGACAAATAAAAGTTAGCTATAACGTAATTTTTTTTATTAATATTATTTTAAGTGACAAATGAGGAAGTAATAACCTATTCAGAATTAGAATGATAACATAAAAATTTGTGATTTTTTATGATTTCATACAGAGCTAGCTAGCTAGCCAGCTAGCTAATAAAATACTAGAATTCCATGCCGCAAAAACTGAGCAACAGACTTTTTGTAAGATTTATGTACAATTAACTGGACAGCCATCTACATTTTTAGTTAGACAATTTAACTAAAAGTGCTCAAAAATTCACAAACAAGGTGGAGAGGTCTAGTTCTAGGTAGCGTAGGTGAGGCCTAGCAGGTACTGATTGGCTATAGCTAGCTGTCAGGTTGTGTGCACCCACACTCCATTTCTTTAGTGTTCCCAAAGTTGATTAAAACACTCAAAATTCAATGAAAGAGGTGCTCATCACGTTTATATGTTCAAGTGCATAGTGTGGAGGATGTCATAAGGCCTTGAGGCAATCGGATGCAAAACACAGTATTTATGAGTTTTTTGATTTGCAAATCGGTCAGATTTCACCCGAACATGAGTGGCCACACCACTGAACAGAGCTTTTAGAGGGAAGCTATCCATAGAGGTCAAAACTAGTTTTTGTACCCAGATGTAAATATGCTTTTAAATGCTGTTAAGATTGGCCTTTTGAACATGGGAGTCTATGGGGACTTATTCAGCCCCAAGTGGCCACTTGAGGAACTGCAGTTGTTGTCCAAGTTTGCCACTTGGTCTTCCCTCACTTATTCTTATATATTCATCGGAAATTTCCCAGGGATGTGCCTTCAGTTGCAATCCAGTGACAATGAAGGGCACAGTGAATTACTTATAGTTTTACATGTATGAAACACTTTATTCACCACTTCTAACTTTCTGTTCTAAAGGAGCCTGATCCCTGACCATGACTCATTTGGCCATGTGACCATTTTTCCGCATTTCTAAGACTAAGGGTTCATTCACCAACAATACTTAATATAACCTGATTTAAATTTCACAGTCTCCATTCAAGATCATCTTCTCGCATTTGTCTAGACAACTTCCACTGCGCGTGAAATGTCACCATGCTCCACACTTTGGATGTAGACGTATGTAGACTGTAGAAAGAAAGTTGTTCCATTACAAAGCTGCTCAGAATAAGATTTGTTGATTTGATTATTTTTCCGAGTTACAAGGTGATATTTTTCTTTTTTTTTTATCATGCTTCATTATATTAATGAAGAAAAACAGGAATTTATACAGCTGATATCTCCCAAACTGGACAGCTCACACTGAAACAATCTACTTGGATAATTATGGGAAAGAAAAAAATATATGAATAAACCTTTTTTTTAACCTGCCATTGAACCAAATGATGACTAGACATTTATATTTACTCGAAGAACATCTTTGCAGTGTGAAAATGTATTTATTTATTTTGTGAAAGCTCATCTCACCACCCTTACCTCAATTTTAAAACCTCTTTCAAAATTCAAAAGTTTGAGGCCTTGTTCCAGAAATTCATTGTGCACCTACTATATTTAAAAGCGTCTGCAGTTCCTGTTTCTGGTTTAGTTTTTCTTTAATGTTTTTACTGCTGAAGAATCACTTAATTTGGTGCTCTGTTTTCCAGCAGCTCTGTCTTGATTTTGTGAAAATTAGACAGCCTGCTGTACTTAAAGGGAAGACGATGATAACACCACTCCTCCTGGACACCATGACAAATTATAATGACTTTTTAATGCTCTCTGGCACAGTAAGTGTCTTGGATTCCTTTATTGAGTTCATTTGGAAGCAAATTCCACCTGGTTACCTCAAACAGTTTTAAAGAAACATAGTTTTTGCAGAAGTTTAACTTCAGGAGACATACAGAAATATGAGCATTTTTCACTACAGTTTCATCAGAGCTGTTTCAGATGGACTCTCACACAGTTTTAGCTCTAAATGTTGGGGAAAATGAGAAGCTAAGAGGGCATAACGCAGGGACTCTTAGATTGTTTAAGACCGCGCCTGATAGGTTTATAAGCTTCAGCAGCAGACCAAACAGCAATTTTTGACGCCATAATTGCTCAATTTATGAGCCAGTGCTTAGATATGAGAAGTATTGCGCTGGGTATTTATGCCAAGACAAGTAAACTAATCAGATTTAGGGAGTACAATTGGAAATTATTTTCATTCTAAATGATTTATTTAAAAAGAGATTGGATGGTATTTTGTGATGGTTGAAAAAATCTGTCTTGCGATAGCTGAAATCCCCTTCCAAAGAAAAGAATATCATTTACTAACTCATTAGTCTTTATTTTCAGTGTAGACATACTCTGTATTTCTTTGTATATCTCTCTGTGCACTGTGTTTGGATGGCTGTATATTTGCATGCATATACTGCAGCTGTGGCCGAACGCATGCTTGCGTTTCCACATACAGTCTTCTGTACTGTACTGTAAATGCATTTAATAGTCCACAGTTCGTTCCAAACTCTGCCCTAGTGCCAACTCAACATTGTTTCCCTTTGTGCCATAACTGCATGAGACACCAATATAACGAAAGACTCATTAAAATCACTGGCTCAATAAAACCAATGTTGGCATTACTGCAAATCACTAAGAAATTCAAACACTGAGCATCAAATTTATTTTGTCTTTTTTCTCGTGTTGTGGGCGAACAGCGAGGTTGCATTATAAGCAGGAGATCCATTGGGGACACAATGGCCATAAAACTACATTGGGTAAAATAAGTATAGTTTGCACGTGATGTTATCTGCACCTTGTTCAAGAGCTGTCCGCCAGTATCGGTAGTGATCACATCCAATATATACTTTACATAGAAATTATCACTACTTTTTTCCCCAACACAACACCTATATTCTGCTTGTACTTTTGTAGGGCTTAATATCCATACATCCATCCTCTTCTGCTTTTCCTTGTCAGGGTTGCGGAGGGGCTAGTCGATATAATTTAAAATTACTTTTTAGAGGGCTAAACTTCACAGTACCAGGAAACACACTTGGAGGGTGTAAGTTAAGATCCATCTTCTGTCCTCCCTTACCAAGTTTCTCCACATAACGAGCAAGATGCTAGTCATGAAAGTGTTTTACTTCCTATTCTTACATGTGGGTGGCTGTAGCTCGAGTAGAGTAGGTCACCTACTGATCGGAAGGTTAGTGGTTCAATCCCTGGCTCCTCCAGTTTGCGTGTCAAGTATCCCTGGGCACGATACTAACCCCAATAGCTCTCCGATGCATCCATCAGAGTATGAATGTTAGGAAGCACTAAGTATAGTGATTGTGGCATGTTGTATAGAGCACTTTGAGTTCTTCAGGAGAGTAGAAAAGCGCTATATAAGAATCAGTCCATTTACTTCCTATGAGAGGGAATATATACGTTTCCTGATAGTTGCCATAGTTTATCTCATCTACATAATGTTTAGTAGATTTCTTACCTACTTATCCAAAATGGCCGACCAGTTAATGTCACTTGGTTAGCAGACACATGACCGCATGTCTGCAAGACACATGTCTGCAAGACACATGACAGGGAAAAAGTACTGATCACAATTAGAAAAGGAGATGCGGAAAGTCATGAGACCAGCTGAAAGCAATCCTGCTGCTTAGTGTAAATTAACATCAGCTGGTTCAGTCCCAACTGATGGCCTATAAAAAGGTGTCTCATTGATTGGTAAAACCAATGAGCACTCTCATGACCATAACAGCCTTATTGTTGCAAAATATACTGGTGGAATTGGTTACAAAAGAATTTCTAGACTACTGAAGTTTCCAGTGAGCACTGTTTTGGCCATAATCCAGAAGTGGAACAAACATTATTTCACCATAAACCGGCCCCCACAAGTGCTTCCCACAAGACTTAAGACAGAGGAGTGAAAAGAATTATCACAAGAGCTGTCCAAGAGCCAAAGACCACTTGTGGAGAGCTACGGAAGGACCTGGAATCAGCACACTTACCACGCAAGACTCCATTGGTAAAGAGAAAGCAAGTTGAAGCATGTTTAAAGTTTGCTGAACAACATTTAGACATGCCTGACAAGTCTAAAATACTGGGAGAATATAGTCTGGTGCAGTGTAGTCTCTAGACGCAAAAGACACTGCATTTCACCCCAAAAACCCCAAACCGATATTAAAGTTTGGAGGTGGGAACATCATTGCGTGGGGCTGTTTTTTGTACCATACGGCACTGGCACACTTCGTAAAAATGAAAGAAGGATGAATGTAAAAATTTACCAAGACATTCTTGATGAAGTCTGCTGCCATTTACCAGGATAATGAAGATGAAACGAGGATGGACATTTCACCAAGACAATAATCCCAAACACACAGTCAATAAAACTCTCAATTTGTTTCAGAGAAAGAAAATAAATCACCTGTCGTCAAGCCAGTTGAAATTCTATGTAAAGAGCTAACGCTCAGAGTTCATCAATGGGACCATGGAGAATTCAGGATCTGAAGGATGAACCAAAATCACACCTGATGCGACTGGTTTCTCCATACAGGAGGCATCTTGAAGCTGTAATCACCAACAAAGGCTTTTGTACAAACTATTAAATACATTTTAGTAAGCATGTTCAGTACTTTTTCTGTGCGTCATTTCTCATCAGCACACATAATTTAATTCATGGGCATCTATGGTTTGATTTCTCTGCATGTGTGGATTGGATTGTTTGTTATCAACATTTGGTAAGATTTTAATGTCAATAGCGCCTTTACAAAATATATTTATTTACAAAATTTGTGACGTGTTCAACACTTATTTTACCCACTGTATGTGCAAAAAGTCTGCATAACTGTAAAATGGAATTACAATATGTTCCAGCAAATTACTGTATAAACCTATAACAGTATCCTAAAATGACATAAATTGGATAAGTCATTAACAGTTATTACATTCTCTAAATGACACAAGATATTCTTAAATGTCTCATCTGCTATTCATATTTTACTAGATAAAAAGTGCATTTTCCTCACTGAAGCAGAACCTAATTTTCCAAAAGTAGCAGCAGGAAAGCCAACATTAGATGTGTGCTTTGCTAAAACTATTCACATCTGCACTCATTCTCATCCAGGAATTTGCAAGCAAAAATATTCTGCCATCAACAGCATTCTGGCTTTCATTTGTGGCTTACGCATTGAAATCAGCAATCAAAAACCTTGCCAACGTATGGACTCTACATGATGCTAAATATGCAGCAGATCCTTTAGGATGAGCTGGAACGACTGTGGAACACGCTTCTTTCAGCACCATTCCCCATCATCCTATCACCAGTTTGTGGGATGTCCTTTCTCTGACAGGTTTTAGGAGATAAAATCACTATTGCTTGGAGCGTCGTAAGAGTCTTACCACTTCCCAAACTCTTCACCTCGCCTGTCTATAACAATATGATCGTTATCAAGGTGTTTCTGGCCTTTAAACCTAGGGAAAATAGGAAACAGGTAAAGTGAGTTACTGAAACATCCAAACATAGGTGAAATATATAAGGCAAAACAGAGTTTGCACAATTCTGTTGAGCTCGAGGGTCGGCATTTGGTATAAAACCTTGATTCTTCAATAAAACTTGGAATCTCTTAGGCAAACTTTCTTGCCATTTTTTTCTTTAGGAACAGTCCAACGCTCTTCATTGGAAACTGGCCACTGTTTTCGTTGTTTTCTATAAAGAAGATCTCACACAGCTTCAATAATGTTGAGTTCTTGGCTGGAGGCAGGGGGTGGGGGAGTCCATGTCTGATAGTATTCTATCAGATTGTGTGTCTCTATCCAGGTATGCCTTTACCACACTGGCAATGTGTTTGGGATCATTGTCATCCTGAAAACTGAAGTGAGCCAAACTCCTTCCAGATGGTATTGCATGGTGGATCAAAATCTGATGGTGCATTTCTGCATTCCTTCAGTTTTGACAAAATCCCCAACACCGCTGGCCGAAATGCAGCGCCAAACGCTCGGCTGTGTTTTACAGATGGCTGTACTACTCCAGAACAAACCAACCAGAAATATCAAATTTGGATTCATTACTCCTTAAGACCTGTTGCCACAGATTTTAAATCCAAATCTTGTCTAATTTGGCATTTAAGCTTTGTTTTTGCTAGGTTACCTTATTTATGTGTACACAACACTGGTTTGTCGCTGGTTGCATTAGCTTGAATGAGTCATAAGTCAATATTAGTGGCCAAACAAACAAAAAACATTCATCTGAAAATAATCAGGTAAAACGATTGGACTGAAACTGAATGAAAAAGCAGCCAAAGACCCTGTGAAAGCCTGGAGAACAGTGGTCTGGCTCAAGACTACTTTAAAAATTAGATGAAAGTCTGGCTTCTTGGAAGGCAACTATAAAAATTTGAAGGGTGTCTCAAAACTTTTGCACAAACAGAAACATTCCAGAGGGTTCATAAACTTTTTTATGCCACTTAAACTTTGGACGGTCTAAACTCTGTCTAGTAGATAAACTTCATCTAATGGTCCTGAGGCCACGGGCAGTTTCGAATAATTCGTCATCTGAAAATGCTGCCAATTAAACAAACAAAGCACTTATACTGAGGATTGATTTCATTTGGAACTACTCAAACCCAAGTGTGTTTTTAACAAGCTGTAGAAATGTTTGCGGACTTTGAAACAGAGCAGCTAACACAGTGACCTTTATACCTGCTGCTGTCCGCTTTCATCTTCAGACTTATCGTAGTTATCGTCTGCCTCGCTTCAGGAGTGCTGCAGGGAATGACAGGACGTCTGGCTCATGTCTTGCGCGCGAGCTATTTCGGATCTTTTTCTGTCTTTTTCAAAAGCAATAACCTGCTCCAGAAAGCACGAACACGGTGGAAAGTGAGCCGCACTTCAGACAGGAAGCGCGAAAGATAATATATTTTATGCTATATGTTTTGGGAACAGAGAATGTTAGTGTGACTCCATATATTAAACATAAACCCATTTAAAGCTAATTGAATACAAATACAGGGTCAGTATATAAAATAAGATAAGTGGGTAAAGAGACATATCGGGTATTAATGTTAACTGTTATATTTTTCCTGCTAGTAGGTGAGATATTCTATGTCCAGACTATTATAAGACATGAGGCCCCCTAACATATTTTTCTTGGACAGGGCCCACACACTACACACACACATCCTCAGTGGAAGCTCAGCGTGCTTGGAGAGGAAAGGCGGACATTTCGGGGCACGGGGCTACATTATACTATAGTAGCGGCTTTTATGAGACAGACAACATGCCTGGCTCCAGCAGGAAAACCTCATGATGGACAGGCACTTTACCTGAGCCAAGAGCAGGCGGCCTAGGAGGAGGGAAAATGAAATAAAATCAATACTCGAACATAACTTTTAAAATAAACATTTGCACTCTATGGACATTGTTGGCAGTGGGAGCTGGTAACCTGCCCCTATTGGTGGAACTCAACACCAGACCGTGCGTGGAGCACTGGCTCCCATCGAGGTGATGGCTACTGGCAAGATGTGACATGAATAGCAGGCTATGTTATGTTTGTCCTAGGTAGAAAGAAGAGAGAGCGAGACAGAAAAGAAAAAGGAGGAAAAGGTAGACGGGGCTCTAATCCTGCTGTAAAGCTGCTCTTTCTCTTAGCGAGGGTTTTCGCGGCTTGGGGATCAGGCTGAAAGCTGCCTTAGCCCGTGCAGGGGTGACGTCTGGTTAAGCAACAATTCTCTTCCTCTGTTTAAAATGCAGCAGGTTACTTCTCCTAACTCAAGGTGGGATTTGAATTTCTTTCTGTCATGATAATAATGATGTATTTAACAGCAGCGTCACGAATGGAATTTTAGTGGTACACTGAAAAAAAAAGTTCTTTCAATTTACTTGATTTTATTGTGTACATCGGTCCCACATAATATGAATAAGTGTGACTGACTTAATTTTCCACTTTCCCTCAAGTAATTAATGCTTGTCAGATCAAAGTATTTTATTTACATCAGATTACTTTAAAAAATCATGTTTGATGTACTAATATTAATCTATTATCATAATATAAATGTATTGCATAATGTCAATATATTTTAATGTTTAACACCAACTTATTTTTATTTGCCAGTGGTACGCAATGATATTATGTAATGTAAACACATTGCAATTATGTTCCTGCAACACAAATTATGGCTTTAAATCCTACTTAATTTTTTCAATTGAAATATTAACTGATTATTATTGACAAAAAAGGCAAAGACTGTGAGTGCTACTGAACAATTCACCTTTATTAAACTGTAACAGCAGTGAAAGCAGCAATTCTGCCATGAACAAGTCCAAAATCGCATCCATATAAACTTGTTAACACATTTTTAAAGATAGCCTGCAGAAATAACTAAAAGAAAAAGTTAGTTTGAGAATATATTTGCAAATATTTCACAAAAAACTGACCTCAGCAGCAAATAAAAGAAAGTGCTTATAGATGATCCCGTCATCTCTTACATATAACATTTGTATTAATTACACAATTGAAAATGTAAACTAAATTAAGACTACCTGAAAAAAAGCAACACGCTTTTATGAATAAACAGATTTACCCAAATATAACTTGTGTGTTATTTGACAACAGTTTCAGCTTCTGTACATGTATTTACCTGTATAAGATTTCAACTAAGTTGAGCCTTAAATGACATTGTTACATAACTAATACCAAACACCTACATGAATTTTAATCTTCATTTTAAACATGTAAGCAGGACATTAAGGTTGACTTAGAACATATTGCTAAAAATCGTCAGTAGAAATTTCTTACAACATGATACCAAAAGGAAAAATTATCCTGCATTGCAGTCACACGAGGGGAAAGCAATAAAAACATAAGCAGTATAACGTTACTGAACACAAAATGAAAAACTGCAAAGAATTGCAGAAGTGCAGTCTTTGACTTTTCAATGAAACAGATGGTTTTTGAAAGCAAGAACTTTAGAGAGTTTAGCTCCATCCAGTTCCATGAAAACCTTCTGGAAAACGTCAAAGTTGCAGCGAAGGTCAGCAGGGTAGGCAAGGTTTAATGCATACATTAGTCCAAATAGCATTATCACAGCAAATGCTACATTATCCAAAGTCTTCGCCACCCTGATGCCTGCAAGGACAACTCTTGTTCATCTGCTGAAGCTTGCTCTTTAAGAAGATAAATTCAAACAGTGGTGTCTTCAACAGTCTCACTGATGGCATGTTCTTCCATGCCCTGTAAAAAAGAAGCCATGTTAGTCATTTCCAAGTAAGTAATATGACACACTGTGGAAAGTCCAAAAAAAAAAAAAAAAAAAATACAAGTACATACCACATACTCCTGGATAAGCATGCCAGGGTCTTCACCCATGTAGATACACACTCCCTTGACACACTCAGCATCAACATCTTCACACTGAAATGAAATGTATGTAATTAGCATCTTCATTCAGCTCTTGTCCTTCATTTAAGTTTTAATAGTGTACTTTACATGAATGTTTTTAAAGTAAAGGCACACAAATTAATAATAGGTTTACTGGCAATTAATAATAAGTTGACAAAGTGAAGGTTAAAAAAACAAGCAGATGTAAAAATACAAAATGAGAGAATTTATCATGGGAAAACATTTGAAATCTTCCACAATTGTAAAATTTCATCCAAAGAGGATCATGTTAAGTGAATGTTGAGGCTTTATCACTTACATTATCCATTTATGCCACAATTCTTTTCAGTATTAGTCCAAGCTCTCCTCTTCTGTTGACCAACTTCACCAGGTTGTCCAAGTGGAGATCCAGCTGAGCCAGGAACTTTGTTTGAGGGGGGATAGTGGCAATTCTCTTAAACTCAGCGTTGATCTGAAAACATGAGCACAGAGAAATGAGCTTCAAAGGTTTAATACCTGGAAGAAGGCCTCAATCACTCATGCTGAAGAAATGGGCTGTCAAATAACAACTGTGCCTTAACCATTTTAGGCTAATACCACAAGAACACCGTGTATGAGGCAAACCTTACCTCATGGAAATCAAATAGAGCAGGCCATCTTGCCATGAAAGCCTCCACCATTGGTGCATCACGAACAACTTCATGTCTTCTATATGAAAAAGTCTTTTCCATCTTGAGTTTCACCAACTCTTTTACTCTTTTTTATATCCATGTGGTGGGCTTTGATATGTCAATAGCTTTAAGAGTCCCCTTGTCTGCTACTTCTGAAACTGAGGTAAGGTTAAGAAACTCATTCCCAAACAAGGAATCCATAAACTGAAGTCTGAAACTGCCCTGAAGACAACACTGTCTCTTGACTTCAGCGATGAGATCCTCAGTTGATTCAGGCACTCCATTAGAGAGTGAGCCTTCGACAGGTTCCGTCAGCCAAAACAGTCTTTAGGACCATAGGACTCCCCATAGGACTCTGTAGGAAAAAAAGAATTAAATATCAGACATTCAGAAAGAATCATTTCAGTTTAGTTTTCATAAAGCTATCCATACCCAATACTCAAAGTTATAAAGATCAGACATAAAAAAGAAGAATTTATCTAATGAAATACATGCGACTGAACCTATTACACTTATATGAACACCTTTTATTTCTATATGCCTTTTTAAAGTCACAATGTGGACTGATCCAATCTCATAGTCAACCAATGGATAAGTATCAAGGAGTTCACAGAGCGAAGCGAGAGTGAATATTCTTGTGGATACTGGGCGGAGCTCAAAAGCTCTGTCGTGCTCTCTGTACCAGCCACCAAGCTCTCTGACAATGTAGAATATGCTGTGGTACAATGCAGATATGGTTTTTCAGTATTCTGGCAATCCACCTGCTGCCCTTTGGGCCAGTACCATTCCATTTCTATAAGTTATGCCCTTTAATGTCACACACTGTGCAAGGTTGACCTCTAGAATGTCAGGGAATATGTACCTAATGACTTAAGCTATCTCCTCTTTAAGCAAATCCACTAGAAAGGCCGATACAGCTGAGCCCTCTAATTCAGACTTGCCAAGAGATGGGGAGTTTAGATGGTAAGCTATCATCATCTGATGTTTTGACTTCTGTAATCATAAAGGTAAAAATTCCACCATCACAAAAAACATTAATTTTAATTGAAGAAAGGTATTCCAGTCCAGAAGAGCATCAATGGTTTCTTTAAAGTACCAATCTTTCCCTCATTTATACATAATGTTTTGAGAAGCAGCTCACATATGTTCTACACAAACTAGAAAAAAAGAGGGGGGGAAAGGGTCCTAATTTGTTTTGGGCCGATGTTGGAAAATTCACAATACATCACTTAATAAGACATAGTCTGTTGAACAAACTTATCTCCTTGTAGATATCTGCTGTATTATTTGGGCATGACCGATAGAATAGTCAAGTAAGTGACACTTCACCTAAAACAATGACTAAATGGAAAAATGATTTGGCATTTATGGGTACAGGTTCTCAAACCCACGTCTAAGGTGGCAGGATGCTTATTATAACTTGAGTGCATGTCATCAGCAAGAATTAAGGTATGGCACTGTGGCCCTCCCAGCTTCTGAAACTCTGACGGTTAGAGCCAGACTAATTACCCACTGTAGCCATAGCTAGCACGAGTAACACAAACACTATTGCGCTCTCTCAGTGACGTTTTAACTTGCTAAGCCATCAAAAACGTCAGTGCTCTCTGTCACATGCATAAATTCCATATCTGACCGACAACAGCTGCTTTCTCCCGACTATGTGCAATTCGTTAATATTTTTCAGCTTTAGCCACAAAGCTAATACCAACTTTAGCTAGCACTGTAAAAACAACATGTAGATGCATTACAGATTACGTTTCATATAGCATGCACTACAACAATTCTGTGAAAACGTACCCAACTAAAACAAATGTATTTAAATTACTTACCTTCTCACTATGCCTGACTCAGTGCCAAAGGTTGCATGCGGCTGAACAGTCTTCCAGAATCTGGCGGTCAATTGCGCTGTCCTTAAATTATGTTGTTGTCTTATTGGATAAGGTAGGTCTTATTATCCAATCACATTTAGTTGTTGTCTTTGAATATATTGCATCATTTCCGGTTGTGGTCAAACATGATTACAATGGTTTTAGTATTCTAATTTAGTCACTTTAAATCAATGCAAGAAAAATGAGTAGTCTCAGTATTGTTTATAAATAAATGGTACTTTATTTAATCATGTAAATAAGGGAAACATGAGAGGCTTGTGTAGCATTAACTAAATTCATTTGTGCAAATTCAAAAGCCTGCCAATTCCCATTTTTTCAGTGTAGGCCAACATGTCACCAATGGATGGAACAGAGGTTCATTTTCCTAAAAATCACATACTTGCACTTATGTTACACCTGTACTGTAAGTGCTTTTGCAGCATCAAACACAGCTATGGAAATTCACTAAGACAGGAGCATGTCCAGAATTATTTACCTCTCCTTCAAGGTCAATAGACTGATCTGAAGCTCACAATGATAACAATGTGATATAGAGCTATTCAGATTTTCAGCCTCTGTGGTAACTGTGGTAGATCTATCATTTGTCTCATCCTCATTGGTCAACATCTTGGCTATGAAGTGGAAAGAGGAGGGCCTTTTACTGACAAAGGGCGAGTAGACACAAAATATGAGCAGACTGTTTTTTTGCAGGCATTCAGTATATCTAAGATGATCACTAAAACATGCCAGGGAGCATAAACGTTGCAAAATGCAAGTGTCCGACTCATATCTTCAGATTCAAGACACCACCCTATGGAAATTCATGTACTACACAAGTAAATATGTGACATCTGAAATGAGAACGACCGAGACCATTAGTCATGCTGTTCAGTGGTAAGATTTCCAAAATTGTGGAGGAATTTTGATTATTTGAACTAACATTCAATAGCAACATTGAATAGCTGCCATTCTGCATGCATAAGATAAATCATTTGTAGATACCCAGTTCTACATCATCGCTAAACCAGACTGCAAGTTCTCCACGATGCCTTTCTTCAGACCACTTCTGATATCCAAACCTCTCGTCCATTTCACGCCTGCATTTCACCATAAATTCTAGCAAACACACAAGAACCTTCAAAAAATAAACATGTGATTTCATAATTCAGTTCCTATCTTCTGTGCCTGCAGGATTACATGTTGCAAGCAGGTGATCCTGAGCCAGAATACCCTGCAACAAGATCTAAACAAATAATTGATTATGTGTGTTAACTGATTATGTTTCTATCCAAAGTATGATTTATCTTATTATTGTAAGCCATATGTGCTGAATATTGATGACGCATTAGGATGCCATAGGTGGCCACACAGAGGATGCAGAGTCAGAGGCCAGCTCTTAGTCTCTCGTCTTAGAAAAGGTAATGCTCTTTCTACATGCTTATATAATGTATAGCTCATTCTCTGCATGCTTATCAGGGGAGCAGGTTCAGGCAAGGTGGGTCCTAAAGCATGAATCACAGCACTGCATCTCATATGAACCTGTGGAATGCACTGAGCGTTGCAGACTGATGAGCGATGTAAAAGTATCTGAGGGGGATTTTTGCTTAAAACAACAATAGACAGTCTGGGACTAATAGTCCACAGGATAAGCTGGGTGGCCTGGTCTGGCTGCTGGTCCTGCCCTGAGCTGGCCCAGGTGCTGCTGACTTTGGTGGAAAAGACCTCTCACTCTCCTCACAGCTGGCTGGAAGGACACACACACACATGCAAACGCACACACACATGCACACAGCTGGTTCCTGCAGTGGTCCAGCTGCAGCAGCTGCTGCCACACTGAGTGCTTGATGGACGGTCGCCGTGAAACACCTGGAGGTGGATGTAGTCAGGTTATGTTTAAAAATAAATTAATAGACGCGTCTCACATTTCAAATGTGTGAGCTGCTAAATGTGAACTTTGATTGTGTTTGTCACCATAAAAAACACAAGTGATGGTCCATTCGATGTCCAGATGGCAGTATTGTAATTTTTAAGTGATCAATAAAATAAGAGTGGCTTCTATTTTCACTTTGGTTTTGCATTATGGCTTGAATGCTTCCTGGATCTTCTTTCTATTAAACAGTACTGTGCAAAACGCCGTTTAAATAGCCCTCATTTTTCATGCTTCCAAGGAGCCAGAGCTTCTTGAGCAAGAGTTCTCCAGGCTTTGTGAAGGTTATTGAAAGTTTTTATTTGACTTCTAGTTCATTCAGTACAGTTCTTGTACCTAAAAATTGTCAGAAGAATGTAGATTGTTTGATTGGTCAGCCACTTAACATCAATCTATGGATAATTTCAAGCATAAAAAAGCCGTGGAGCAGTGTTGTCTGCACAACTTAGCTAAGAACTACATTTACATTGTATCTTTAGGCCCTTTGCTACCAGCAGCCCATTGCAAAAACATATTTGTTCCCATTGCTCTAAAAATGCCAAACATAACACACACAAAAATATCCACAGTAGATGAACGATCTGAAAGTCATGTCCTTTAGAAATATGTAAAGCTTCAGCAAAGACCTGACAAGCAACTGAGAGATGAATCTGGCTATTCAGCTGATCCATCTACTTTTTACTGAAGCCTCATTAAAAACACTCATTCTTAAAGAAGGGGAAACGGGGAGAAAGAGCTGAGGTATGCCAAATTACACAAGAGCTGGCCTGACAATCAGTGGCAACAAGTCCAGTGATGTGATTAATCCAAATTTGAAGGTTTTGGTTCAAATCATCGTCTAAATTTAAGAGGTCAGGAGAAAGGCACGAAAGCAAGTGTCCCCAGCATCTATACAACACTGTCATGTCATGGTTCGTGGCTGCACTTCAGCCAGCGGTGTTCAGGATCTTATTAATTAATTAAATCAAAACAGATTAAATTATGAAGGCAGAAGCTACCGTCACATTTTGATCCATCACAAGCAATTGGAAGTAGCTTCATTTTTCAGCGTTACAATGATTCCAAACACACTGCCAGTCCAGTAAAAGCATACCTGGATAGAAACAGATGCAATGGAACAATACCAGTCAGGGATTGGCCTCCACAGGGCCCGGACCTCAACATTGTTGAAGAAGTGTGGGATTGTCTTATCAGAGAATGGAAAAGAACGCAGCTGCCATCAAAAGAAGAGCGTTAAATGTTCTTTAAGAACTTTGGAGAGCTATTCCTGCCTATGTGAAGAAATTACAAGAAAGCTTCCCTGAGAGACTTAAGAAAGCATACCAAATTTTGACTTTCAAGGTCTTCAAAATTGCAAAAAGTCCGTTTTTGCCTTGCTAGTTTGAGATTTTTACACAGTACTGTATATTTCCAAGATGTCAGGATTATTAGCAGCTTAAACCTGCAACTATATAAATGTATATTAAATGCTGTATTTGAATGCTGTATGAGTTAAGTGATAAATAACCTCATGGTAGTGAAACTAAAAGGAGGAATGAAAGAATAGGAAAGAAAAACGTTCCGCTCTTCTCCCCTCTGCTCTTCTTCCCTTTTCTGGGAGGCAGTGGGGAGGTAGAGCGTACAGCCCGATCCAGCGGGGAGGTGTGGGAAGCCAGATCGGGCACTCCTTTCTGCTCTCTCCTATCTTATCTTACTTACTTGTCTTACTTCTCTCTATCACCTTTTCTGTCCCTTTGAAGAAATGAGGCTCCATTAATGTTAGAGGTAAGTATTTCTCAGTTGCTGTGAATAGATAGAATAAACTGTAGAAAACTAAACAGCAGAAAGATCTTTCTCTCAAAATAATGTTTTGTTTGAGAAGAGAGATGGCACTTCCTAAATAAAGCTAAGCGTGGCTGAATATTAGTTTGGCATCAATTTACTGTTAAAGAACTGAGTAAAAATAAACCAAGGTGGTAAAAAAATGAGCTGGCTCTGTTAAGGGCAAAATGATTAAGTTACAATTGGAAGTAAAAGCCGGGGTGAAAGAAATGTGCACGCTTAGTTCTATGGGGACATCGCGGCATGACTGAGAAGCAGCATGTTTGTTTCTTTAACTTTTGTTACTGGAAGAGAAGGTAGGGTGTGTGTGTATGAGGCCTGAAACTGCTGTGATTCAGCTGCATGGTTGTATAGAGAGGACACTTCATCTGTGGTCAGCCTTCACACTCACATTTAGAGGTCTGCACAAACACCACCGGCACACTTGAAGACACAAGACATAAACAGTGAAACACCAGCAACACATCATCTTCCTGCCTCTTTTGACTTTATATCACTCTCTCTGTTCTCTGCGGCCACACACGTAAACATCCACCTGCTTGACTCAGAGCAGATGCAGTTCACGCTCAGACTGTGCTGACTGCATGGCCTCTGCTCCGTATGCTGCACGTAAGAAGGAAAATACCCATAAATCTCTCAATACGCCATGTTCCACCAAGTCTTTTCTCATTAGCTGCCTTGGAGAATACATGTAAACACACCTGTCACAAAGGATGATCACTACGGGGAAAATGACAGCGAGCATGCAGGTCTTTCTGGAAAACTAGCGCCAGCATTAAAAACTGAGATTTAGCTGAGATTAACATTCAGCAATCCAGTTCTGACATTTCTATTAGACGGCAAAAAGAGCTGCAAAAATCAAGTCATGGACTGTATATGTCTATATGTGTTTAATAAGGGAAAGGGCAGCACTTAAGCAAGGCACTCAACCTGACATTACTGCTCAGTGTCTAGTATTAGCAAAGGGTGGATACTGGACAGATCACAGGTGTGAATGCATGAAACTGTGTGAGTGGGAAGGAGAGTTAAATGAAGCATTTTATTTTTGAGAAGAGAGCAGGAGTCGGTCTGTGCGAAACAAGCTGAGTGACTGACACAGAGGCCTGAAGAGGGTCAAGATGTGTCTGTTTATTTTTAAATATTAATTTGTCCTCCAAGCCTAGAAATATGTCTTACTTGTGACTTTATATCAGTGTAAAAACCTAAAGGCTTTGTGAATAAGTAGTATGTCATGTGCACTGCATGTGTTTGGTTGTGTTTTTAAGGAATAGCTCTTTTTTATTAACCAACTTTTTTATTTTTATCATTATAAATAATCCCTGTTAATATATAGGTTAAATTTTGTAGTTTGATAGAAAGAAACATTCTTTAGACAGATGTTACTGTAAGAACGTTGGTGCTTCAATGGGAATGAGGTGGGCGAACCCAAAGTTCCGGTCCAGTGGTGCAGTGTGGACATGACTTGCTTAGAAATGAGTCATGTAATAACTTTTATTGTGAGCTCCAGCAGATTTGCTTTCTTTGTGTCCAGGCTGTGGTCGACTGAACGATGCTGCTTCTCCACCAAAGTTTACTACACTTTATGATTCAGTCAACTGTATTCACAGTACATGATCAGATGTTACATGAGGCATCACCCTCAACCGGCCACGACAGACAGCCAACCCTCCCTGAGCCTGCCGGAGGTTTCTGCCTGTTTGAAAAGGGAGTTTTTTCTTCTCACTGTCCCCAAGTGCTTGCTCATACAGGGTTGTCTGATTGTTGAGGTCTTCTCTGTAGGGCAGGGATAGCTCAGTAGGTAGAGTGGTGGCCCCATGATCGGAAGGTCGGGGGTTCGATTCCCCTGAACAGCTACTCTGAGGTACCCCTGAGCAAGGTACCGTCCCTACACACTGCTCCCCGGGCGCCCAATGGCTGCCCACTGCTTCACTGAGTGAATGGGTTAAATGCAGAGAGGGATTTTCCCCACGGGGACCAATAAAGTACACTTTCTTCTTCGTATTATTGTAAGGTCTTTGGTTTACAATATAAACCACTTTGAGGTGACTGTGATTTGTTTATTATAAAAAAAAATAAGGTTTTCAAAACTTTTTGGAAGTTACTCTTCAACCACTATCTTTGCTGTTGCAAAATCCTTCCAGAAATTTCTATTCGGTATCTAACTGGCAGTGACCACGGATACCACAGTCTGCCCTGCATCAATCCAGCATCCATCATTGTAAACTGCTCCATGCCACAGCAGTCTAACCTAACATATCTGTAGTTTCCAGCATGCACTAAAAATTATTTTTCACCACCAATTATTTGAGTAAAATGCAACTAAAATATATAAAATCAAAAGGTTCATTTATACAATTACATAACCTTTAAGGAAAATGTGCTTGCTATAAACTCAATGTCTACCATCCATCGTCTTTTGCTTATCCGGGGCCAGGTCGCAGGGGCAGCACCCTAAGCAGAGAAGCCCAGACCTCCCTCTCCTCTTGTCTGGGGGAACACCAAGGCATTCCCAAGCCAGCCAGGAGGAATGTTTACTGTCTTACAGTTAAAGGCAGGGTAGACCGTGGACAGGTCGCCAGTCTCACACACAGACAGAGACAACCATTTGCACTCTCTATGGGGAATTTAGAGTTTCCAATAACCTTTGCTCACTAACTGCGTGTCTTTGGACTGTAGGAGGAAGCCCGCATGCAAACTCCACACAGAAAAACCCTGCCTGATGGTGGAATTGAACTCGGGACCTTTTTGCTGTGAGGCAACAGTGTTTAACCGTGCACAGTATCATGCCACCGTGCTGCCCCACGACTGTCTGCCAATCAAGTAAATTTCCTTTAACTAGATTGCACTAAATTGACCTAATTTTGTTGTATTTATGCAACAAAATTACAATGAAAATATGCATGTTATTAAATGAGCTAACATTTTTTTAGTGTGCACGTTAACTGACAACCTGAGCCACACACACACATGTATAGATACACTATGATTGAAAGGAAAAAAAATCTAACTTCAATTATGACCCTAGATGTAAGATTTAAATTTCTAGTTTATAAAATGAAAGATTATTTTCTAAGCAGTCTTACCTTTAAAAACAATCTTTCATTTTTCGCTCAGTATCACACATTAACTTTTTGTCCCTAGAAAATACAGAAGCTCTGCATTTATCTAGTAAACTCAATGCAAAACTGCTCCTTTTTTTAACAGTTTTTGTTGATTTTTGTTGAAGCGTTTCAAACACTACATTTGAAATTACACCAAACACAACTTTATTGACGTTTGCATCACAAATGCAACCAGCACCTCACCAGCATCAGCTGGAAAGATGCCAGCCTGCAGCCAATGAAAAGTGATCTTATAATAAACTGCCTGCAAGATTTAATTCATCATTAGCTGAACACAGTGAAATGCTTTTCTGGATCATTTCGGCCCACTTTAATGCCTGAATGTACCTCTATTGAAGGACAAGGTACAGAATCTCCTGTGCACCTCAAAGGCACAGTGGCTCATTTGTAGTCATTGTGGGCATAAACAGAAGTGGTACCAACTCTTTACTAATAATCAGGAGCTCATTTTTTTGACTTTAAATTGACTTGATGTCACCCATGTAGATCAATGTTTTAATTACATTACATTCTGGTACATTATGTTTTTCCTCTTGCAGTTGGAAGGACAAATTGTTGGGACGAATAGGGAGCAGGGCTGACTCACCATGCCAGATTTGGCTCTGTTAATACATCCATTGTCCAGCTGAGTGAATCATAGCAAACTGGATCTAGGTGCTTTTTGACATAGTGGCTGGATTCATCCAAATTTTACTTAATGCTGGCCAATGGAAACATTTCAGTCAATAACCATTTGAAGGAATAAGCTCCTGTACCTGCAAATTCATGAATTTCCACTGATGGAACCAAGATCTGAATGACGTTCTGGGCAGAATCAACCTTTCAGCTATGACATTAAGTATCAGCCACCTAAAGCAGTCTTAAGATCCTTTCACGGGAAATTTAAGTGCTGTTCACACCTGGAGCCATGTGACCCTCACAACTCACAAATATGTTCTGACATGTCCTGGTGACTCACAAATATATTTTGACATATTCTGGCGTTGTCGGGACCACCCCCGCGTTGGTAACGCCATTAGAAGTTAAATACCTTGGACTCCCCGTCAGGTTTTAGAACTGAAGAAGCCTTTTGGATGACAGGTGAAACATCTTCAAGGTCTCAAAACAAGTCCAACTGCCTTCAACTTAAACACTTTAGACTACCATGACCTGGATGACTGAAAAGCTACACAGACATACCCCCGAAAGGTCTTTCCCTTACTTAAAGTTAATTAAATTTCAGGAACTGAGGTCCAAGTTTGACAAAGTTGCAACTCCAAACAGGTTTCTCTTGTACTTTGTCTTTCTTATTTGGTATTTGTAGTTTTTTCTGTGTGTCTTTTGAAAAAATCATGTTTAATCATTAATTGTTATTATACTCAGGATAAAAGACATGCCATGGAAAAGAACCAGTCTTCCTCACCTAAGCTCCAACCGGTCGTGGCATATGGGCGCCCCTCCCTGAGCCTGGTTCTGTCTGAGATTTCTTCCTGATAAAAGGAGTTTCTCTTTCCCACTTTCGCCAAGTGCTTTCTCAACTGATTTGCCGGGGTCTTCTCTGTATTATTATATTATAACCTTATATTTTAAAGCATCTTGAGGCAACTGTGATTTCATTACATACATAAGATTCATTTAATTATCCACACAATTTGCACTCACTTGAATGAAGTCGTTCTGTAAGCATCTGCAGTTTGAAACTTGCTGAAGCCCAAGCACAGTCCTACCTCCAGGTGGGCCAATCAGCACGAGAGTTGTGGTAGAGGACGCGTGGCTGGCAGCGTGGCAGGAGAGACCACAGCCACCTCGCAGCTCATGAAGGCCTCCATTCACCTCAATTCACACAATATTCATGCAAGAGAGAGACTTCCCCAGCGAAAACAAGCCCCGTTTAAAGAGAAAACAATCAGCCCTCCCCAACAAATTCCTGCTAATTTGCCAGCGTTAGGAGAGGTAGGAGAGGAGCGATGCGAGTGATGGACGCCTGCCCGTCTACAGCAAAATCTGTGTGCGTGTGTTTGTATCTGTGTGTGTGTATGCCCTGTGGCATGGGTGCCAGCTATTCCATCAGGCTCAGCGTTGACACATCCCCGATGCATCCTGTTCTGGTGTTTCACTCGTCAACCTTCCAACATCCCCTTCCTCTAAACACAGCGCTCTCTCATCTGACTCCACATACCTCTTCGTCAAAAATAAATGTTTTTTCTTCACGGATTTACTTATTTTATATTATTTTTTTTTAAATTGTATGTCACCTTCAGAGTGGATCCAAAAGCCTAAATTGAATAAGTATTTTCATCCTGTTTCATTAATCAAAACCGTCGGTAGCACACGTGAATGACTTATTATTGTGTGTCAACTTAACACGCAATGCAATATGACTCAGAGTATAATTTGACTTTCCATATTTATTTTTCTGCCTTATTAGTAATAGCGCTGCTAGCTCAGTGAGGACTGTGAGGGTGCACTGTGCTGAAAGAACATGTTCCACCCCATGAGGGATGAAACACTGTGTGTGCACTAGTAATACGTGTGTTCATTAATTATGTGTGTGTGTGTGAGAGAGAGAGAGTGTGTGTGTGTTATCCCTGCATATCAAGTCGGTTACAGTAGGCAGATTGTCTGAGAGATTAGCAGGTGGGTCTCGTCTTTAACACTTTGGACACCCGTGTTTGTTTGTGTGTGAGGTTCAGGTGTTATGTGATTTGGAGAAATGGAGGACTGGTATATGTGTGTGTGTGTGTGTGTAGGTATGTGTGTCTTACTTAGGTCTGTTGCTGAAATTGGTGGTTAGAAATATTTCAGTGCAGCAGCTTTACTTGCTCAAATAATTCACCTCATTTAACTGATTAAATTAACATATTTTTTGTGGAAATATACCCTACTGCCTGTGAAGCTTGTATTCATTTTGGTGGCAGTAATTGCTTGTAAGAATTTCATTTTTTTATTCAGAAGGAAATCTGCTCTAATATCATCCATTCATCAATTGTCCCCCAGCCTCCTACACAGCAAATCCACCATGTCCAAATTAACACTGTCGGATTTGATTTCAACACTATTAAAGTGTCTATATGGGTCCACACCAGAGAGTGTTAATTTAACTCTTTTTGGAGAGTTGGTACGTTAACTCTGATTTAGTGTTAAACACCAAATCTGTCTGGAGTTGATAATTTAACACTTGGTGTTAAGAGTTTATATATTAACTCTCAAAGAGTATTTTAGTTTAACTACGTAAGAGTTATCTTCTAATTCATTCTAAAAAGCGGGAATTTTACTGTTCTGAACTTCTAGAAATTTCTTTTGGAAATAAACATTTACTAAAAAGATGCAATGGTTTTTGAAAAACATTTATTCTGAACTGTGCACCACAATTTCAAAACATTTTCTGAAAGATGTAACAGTATACATGTTCTCACTTTCATTAGAATGTTGTTTATCAAAAGGTCTGACATGGTAAATGCAAATAACAGCATTCTCATCACTTATTTCTTCAATACAATATGCATGTCCTTCATTCATCCCTTTGTGGAACTTCAACGCACTTCTGCTCTCCCCCATATTCCATCTTCACAAGCATATCCTGTGTGGAGATTGAATAAAAATTAGTTGACACTAATTAACGGCACAAATAATCCAGTAAACAATTGCAGCACAGTAAACAAAAAAGGAATCCTCTTTGAGCCATTACTTGTGTAAAGTATTTTCCCAAAAGACAAGGACACAGGCAACAGGTAATACTGAACTAAATGTAAAACCTCAACCTTTTTCATTTTTACCTAAACCGTGTGCACAAAACTCTGGAGGGATCTATGCTAACGTAGAATCCAGTCAGGACGTCTGCTACTGCTGTTTGCTCGTTTTTTGTTTTTTTTTTATGGGCGATCGTTTTCAGGCTTCAAGTAGCACCATTATACCAACATTTCACATTCTAGACATTGTTTTAGGTGTATTTGACCAAACGTTTGACTGAAAATTCACATGCAAGCTTTTTTTCAAGGCTGTGGTATTTGCCCGCAAACAATACCTTTCAGCTAGCTAAAACAGAATGTTATGCTATCAGCGAGCAACATGGCTAATGCCTTTCACACAGCTTTGTCTCAACTCCAAAGAGCCACAGAAGTAAAGGCTAATAACAATTGAAACAATCTTTGAAAAAATGACTTACCAAGCATGGCAAACAACTCAAATATGTAGAGCAAAATGTTCTGAAACGGCTTCACTTCAGCTTCGATTGGAGCCTATGGTGCTGAGGGCGGAGTCTGCGAATTTACTCTGTTGGTGTCATAGCCCCTCTAGGAGTTCAGAGTTAAGAGGTCAAGAGTTAATGTTTCCATTGTAACACCTCCAGATTTGACAGAGAAACACTCATTTTCTTTTAATGTAACACCTCAGAGTTACATTAAAAGAATGTGACTCTGCTTAGAGTAAAATTAACTCTACTTTTGCAAGGAGACTATTAACACCAAAAAATTTAACACTTTTGAATTTGCTGTGTACTTCAGCTCCTCCAGGGAAACACTGAGGTGTTCCCAGGCCAGCTAAGAGATATAATCTCTCCACCATGTGCTGTTTGTACTTCTGGGCTTCCTCCGGTAGGACATGTCGCTTGTATCCGCAACCTCAGCCTTTCAGTCACTACCCTATTAGGTGAGGGTAGGGACGTAGATCGACTGGTGAATCGACTTTCATGCTCAGCTCTATCTTCACCCCGATGCGCCAATTCTGCATCCGCATCATTGCAGACGTGACTCCAGTCCATCTGTCAGTCTCTCGCTCCCCTCTCACTGTGCTCATTATCAAGACCCTAAGATACTTAAACTCCTCCACTTGGGGCACCAACTCGTCCCTGACCTGGAGTGGACACTCAACTCTTTTCTGGCTCAGAACCATGGCCTCAGACTTGGAGCTGCTAATTTCCCACTGCTTCACACTCAGCTGCAAAGTACTCCAGTGTGAGCTGGAAGCCATCAAATGATGAAGCCATTATCCGCAAAAAGAACCAGTTTGGATTTACTACGTTTGAAATATTGAGTAATCACACAAAAATCAACAGGTTAAGGAAAGTCATTTGTCGCTGTGAGGAGTGCTGAGTTAGGTTCAAATTTGCTTAGATTTGTGAAGCTAAACACAAAGTTTAAAACATTCACAGCTGTTTTTGTGTTTAAAAGAAAAAGGCAAAGACAGCCTCCACGCAGCACCACAGTGGGATTTAAAGTAAAAAATCAACATATGACTGAAGTGTAAAATTTTTGAATTCAGAGGCTTCAGAACAAAACTTTTTTTTGAATTTTCGAGAGATGTTAGGCATTTACTGATCAGTCTTTATTACAGCCACCTTCAGCTGTTGTTTGTTTGCGGGATTCTCTGACTTCAGTTTTGTCTTCAGTAACTGGAAAGTTTGATCTATTGGTTTGAGATCAGATGACTAAATTGTCCATTGAAGATTATCCCATATCTTTGACTTGAGAAACGCTTATTATTTTAGGTCATTATCAGTTTACACTGTGAAGTGCTGTCTGCTCTGTTTTACAGATTTGGAGCAGAAAGTACAGCTCTGTATGCTTAGTATTCATCCTGCCACTTCTGCAATCACATCATCGGTTCTGCAGGTAGCCCGTGCCATAACATTGCCTGCACCATGTTTTGACAGGTAATGCGATATCCTTCAGATCATGACCTTTTTCCCTACTTCTCTTTTAAGAATTTATTTTAGGGATTTTGCCTTTATTAGAAAGGATAGTGGAGAGAGTTGACAGAAAAGTGGCAACAGAGTCTGGATGAATGGAAAGCGTGAAATATTCTGAGAAAGACTCAAAGAGATGTCTGCAAGCAGCTACCACTTTGTAACTCAAGATAAGGCAGGGAATCAGTGACGCATCCAGTCTTAACTCAGTCTAACATGTAAGGGAGCAGAAGTAGCACTCGCACGATCTACGATTCACACCGATTGCCAATCATGTTTGAGGACATGCAGTTAATGAATGAAAAAGTAAACACTATGATTACAGCTGCACCTTTGTCAAGCAACCATTGAGCAGGAAGGATGGAAGAGCCGACCAGCTGGGGTTTGCTTTTATTCTAGCGCTACTTCTTCTTCCTCACACAGAGTTTCTGCAGTTTCTCCAGCAGATCATAACGCAGGTTGGGTTATAGATATCAGAGCAACACCGATAGCTCTGATGTCCATGTGCCATAACAGCTGCAGCTTGCTATTGCGAAGCAGTAGACTTATATAATATGTATTATAGCAGTATTACATGTATTGCACATTTGTTGAATGGTCTTTTAGAGAATATACACACTGGTGTAATCAGAGGTTAGATGCTTAAAACTCAGCGTGGGTTTTAGCCAGCCCTCTGCCCTCGACAGGCCACGCTCTCTTCCCCTTGCTGTCCTCTCCTTCCTCCTGCAGTCAGCTGGCATGTAAAAGAAGGGCTCTTTGACTCATGTGGAAGGAGGGAAATGATGAGGGTTGGGGGTCTCAGTGCTCTTGGAGTCTGATAGTCTGGCTGGTTAGCACAGCTTTTCCTCCAGGGCTTTAGGCAGTCAGAGAGTCGTGCAAAGAGATTTCTGACAGCACATCTCCACCATGTGGACTACGACAGAGCGGCTACGAAACCTGGCCAGAGAATCATTGCAGATGACCTGAGTATGGCTGAGACCAAGGTTTCCAACAAAGTAACAAAGTAATACCAGTAAAAAGTATCTGTCCTTTGACTCCATGTATTGTATCTGGTTGTGTTAGGCAGGTTTAGAGATTGCAAAATCATTTAAATCAAATCCATGAGGAGACCAGCTTTATGACATTAACCTTGCATTCATAATCTATTCCTATAATGACCTTTTGATTTTACTGGTATACTCATTTCCAGGCTCATATTTTTATTCTTGATTTCTACTAGAGTAACTTGGCATTACAGTTCTAAGTAATCATTACTTCTATGCTGCTTAGTTCATCCTCTGTGTTAAGACTCAGTCATGCTGGCCTAGAAAACGCTTGGCAACCGTTGATTGTGAGGGGAAAATGTGTTTCGCCCAGGAGATTCAGTAGGTTGCTGGCAGTCACTGCGTCATACCCAGTCACAGAGGTCCTTTTGCAACTGATGTTACCCAGAGACAAACAAACAGTTTTAGCTACTTCCTCATCCCTGTAAGCCAGCTTTTCTAACTTGCACCACTTTGTAAACAGGAGGATTTAACAGCAGGTGGGTGGAGTTTCTGTACTCATTTCCCTCACTGTGAGCCTGAGACGATCATATTAAGGACATCGACTCTCAGATACGACCTCATACAGAGCCAAGTAGAGGATAAGCTGTCAGGACAGTCTGAAGCCTGAGCTGAGCTGTTAACTTGAAACTTGTCAAAATTTAATATGAACATCAACTATTGTATATAGTAAACCAATATATGTATGATAAACAAGAAGGAAAAATATAATAAGTCCCTTTAATTAACCAAATAAGCCAAAAACAGACCATACCTTGATTTTTTATTAAAACAAATTTATGTTGAATTTAAAAAAATGTTCTGAACCGCAAATATTAATATTGTGATACATTATTTTCCATTAAACAAGTACCACAAGCCTGTCTGCCTTGAAGACCTGTCGACATTAAGCAACTTATGTTTTCACATTTGTACAACGTAACATAGCTTGTTTACCTGAACAATGCATTTATACTGTACTTAAACTACTGATACTACTACACTACATGACCAACAAAAGTGTGAAAAACATTTGCAATTGCAACAATTGCAAACCCTCAATTTTTTGTCACATAATTATATCTGTTTGTTCCACTCCAAAACAGAGAAACTGCTACAGTAGCTTTTAGTACATACAAATAAAGCCAATGTACGATGTACACGGAACATAGATTCTTGCTATATAAATTCAAGCCAACACACTTACTTAGGATTCATTCAGTACATGCTTTAGCCATGCACAGCAGCCTCTCATGCCCCCCGCTAGTTGTAGACCCCCATGCTGACACCTAATCCTTTGCCTCGCTAACATAACATTTTCACAAGGGTTGCAAACTGCACACACAACGACACAAGAATGACACAGATAATTAGTGTTCATTGGTGGAGGCCTGCTGCTCCTTCTTGCTGTGTATTTTCATAAGAGTTGAATCTAATCCTGAGATAATGTGTATCTGTAGTAGCAACTACTGTTTAAATATACATATATATATATATATATATATATATATATATATATATATATATATATATATATATATATATATATATATATATATATATGTAACTGTAACTTCGGTCGTTGCTGTGCTTTTTGGAAGTCGAATTTCCCAGAGGAACCCACCCGAGGGATTAATAAAGTTCTATCTTATCTTATCTTATCTTATCTTATCTTATATATATATATATATATGCACTTAATTTTTTCATTTCTGGCTTTGGTTATCTTCTATATCTTGTACAATACAAGATGAGCACATAAATATTACAGCAAAAATAAGAAGGATAATTGCAAGATCAAAACATTTATGATTATTATTTTTATTTTACTTCCCAATTTGGCCTTGTAGCTTTTAAGAACAAAACCTTTCAAACAAATATCATATAGCCACCTCAGACATCTATCGTCTGTCAGCCCAGCAGTAAAACTAATGACAAAATTGGAACAATCTGCTTTTTGAATAGCCACTTTTATTCCTCAAATGTAGCGATCTGCGGCCTAATTTGTCCTGTGGGACGCTGCACGCTCCCCATAAAGCCACATTAGGGCTCCAGTAGCAGAGGTAATGAACATGATTCAGTCAAGGTGCCCGGCAGCAGCTCTGCCTCGCCAGGACACGAGGCAGCGGCAGCAGAAAATGAAGGCGAGTGCGCACACTCGCACACACACACACGCAGGCATACACATTTTACAACTTGTAACATCACGGTCAGTGTAACTAATCACTTTATAACAGTTGTTTTCTACTTGTTTTAGTGTGCTTGAATGGAAACGGTGATTGTCATTACATTAATTGATTATGACACCGTTTACTACTTTTCTGTCCTTTGAAACCCAAGATGGATTTTAATAATGTTAAAAGCTTTAATCAGCTCTTCAGTGAGTAAAAGCAACAGAACTGGCAACAGGACTTTAAAGCTGCACAATAATGCATCTGTTCCATTTGCCTAAATTCAGTCCTACAGCTACCTTCTAGTAAAAAAGGTATGAGTTTGATTTCTAACCAAAACTTTTTCCGGTCTTGAATATTGGACTTTTTTCATATTTCTGTTCACTGTTCAGTGTGTCCAAAGTAGAATCATTCATTACCAGAAGCACATAGAAACAGCTCATGAAGACATTTCTACACCACTTGACGTCAAAATGTTGACCTTAATTAGGACAACAAACTGCTTGCAACTAGGAAATTATAATGGTGATTGCATTAAAAAATTTGCATTCATTAACCAACTGCAAGTAGTTAAGGCAAAAAGCTTGTTGCACAGATGTTGAGTACGTGAGACCCTCGTTTGATGGCAATCTGTTGCCAAACATTCACTGTCCAACGGACTGCAATCAGTCAGACAAAATGTCTAACAGACTGATTCATTTCATGTCACATTGCCGCTGACTAAAAAAAATGAATCTGACACACACACACACACACACACACACACACACATTTAAGTGTGTTCATAGACATGCTGCTACATGAGCAGAGCAAAGACCTTTCACTTAAGATTACCCCTCATCTTTCATTGCCTACAGCTTCAACATCCCTCTGCATCCCGAACAGTCCAATAATACTGTCACTGTCGACACACACACACACACACACACACACACACACACACACACACACACACACACACACACACGCACACACACACACACACACACACAATCAATTACATGTTCTTGACAGACACGGTTTTATATGGTCTCGATTATGAACAGGTTTTTGCATGCACATGCTCTCCCACCATCTGTGCACACACTGAGGGTTCATCCATCCACACCCCGGCGTGTGCCAGGGAGTTGTGTTGCAGATTTATATGACAAGGTGGCAGACAGACAGTGGCAGGGCTGCGATCCTGCCCTTCTCACTGCCGATGTTGACAGTGTTATTGCTCTACCGCTGCACGTGTGTGTGTTTGTATGTGTGTGCATGTGCGCTTTTGGCCACATTTAAGTGCAAGAACATAAAGAGAATGAATGAGCTTGTTTACAATTCACTTTTTTCCCCCTCACTGTATAAACTGTTGAATTAGTCTGAAAGCACTCATTTCATTTCGGATTAGCATGGGATGTTAATAGTAAGCACAGACAAGAGGCAGGATAAGAGATAAAAGCAGTATTTTGAAGCTTCATTGGATGGGGGGTGGGGCGCTAATTTATCAGCTAACAATATCTGGCTTGATTGACAAAATGCATTCAAAGCGTGCAGGTGTAGTGCACACACACACATATATGGGCTAATAAGTGCTAAGGAACTGATTAATAAAACACTAGGATTTCACCAAAACTGAAGCACAAACTTCCTGGATGGACTGTACCACACGACAAGCCACAATATTAGCTCAGCCAAAAGTGCTCAAGAAAGCACCAGCAGCATGAATTCAATAAAGACATCCAGTTTAATGACTCGAGTAGTAGAAGACACCCAGCAGACGTGTCAATCAAAATATCCAGACCCACTCACTCAATTGCTATGTCATGGAAGTTATGCACAGAGGCCAAAACTACGGTGGCCCTCAGCAGTCAAAAACATACAAAGCACAACAAAAGAGTTTCTGAGGCAACAGTGACTGAAGAGCTGCATAAGTATAGAAACCAGAAGATGCAGATAATTTTTTTTTAATCACTTAATTCGTATCACACCGTAGCATGTTTTTTCTCCAACTCATGCAATACTTCTTGGTGCTTTTAGTACTTTTTCGTAAGGTGTATAGTTAGGGCTGGATCAGGTGGCGCTGAATCCTCCCTGAGGTATGCTGCAATAGTGTGTTTTTTGTCTTGTCTTCCTCCCCTCACCCCCAACCGGTCATGACAGATGGCCACCCCTCCCTGAGCCTGGTTTTGTCGTCAGGTTCTTCTTGTTAAAAGGGAGTTTTTCCTTCCCACTGTCACCAAGTGTTGTTCATAAGGGGTCGTCTGATTGTTGAGGTCTTCTCTGTGTTATTGACGAGTTTTTACCCTACAATACCCTACACTTCTTGAAGTGACAATTATAATTTGTGATATATAAATAAAATGTAATTGCAGTGCATTTGACCTTTCAGGGCCACAAAACTGCATTTTGTATCAGTATTTTTAAAGCTGTAAATCTGGACATTTTAACATGGGAGGCTATCAGGATTGACTTACATACTGTTTCTGCTAGCTATACGTTGGCTTCATGGTTTAGCTCCTGAGGTTTCCACATGTGCACAACCAAGTGATGCAGCACTGAATGACAAAAAAGTAAGAGATTGCATAATTTGAAACTGTGTGTCAGTGAGTGTTAGAGTCCAAATGTTAATACTGATACAAAAGCATTTTTTTTTCAAGTGTGTTCCAAGTAAGAACTTTGATGATAACACTTCTCTCTAGTCATTGGATCAAACCTGCCACATACCAGACACATGGCTGATTGGCCCTAAACAGGTAGCACTGGGTTGAAATCTGTTGCAGCACATTTCAGATGCACTCTGCCAGAACAAATGAAACATGAGCTCGCAGATTCGTCTGGTACTCAGGCTAAACTGTCACACACAGTTGACACTCTTGATTTTTCCTTTCAACAAATGTTTGATACGCACACACTCACTCAGACTCTGTTTGTTGCCTTATCTGACTCTTACTTCCAGCCTCTGATGAGGTGTTTGAGGCTGTTAACGTTGGCCTAGCACTGCCCACACTGAAAGTACTCGTTAGGAGAGGAGCAGGAGCTCTGATTATCTCTCCTGCAGGCAGTGCAGACTTGGCTGCAAGCTTCCCTCCATCCATCTTCACTTCCATCTCGCTGCCTTTTAAACTGGGGTGGCTCGCTGCCAAGGAACAGCTTGCCTCTTGCACAGTTAGTGGTGTAATGAATTCAAGTAGTTTACGTGAGGCTTTGTGTTCATATTCACCTGCATGCACACTGCACTCAAATTACCCACCTACGGCCATGAGAGGATTCGCCAGTAAACACATAATAACACCAGGCTACCTACAAGCAGTCATGTGGAATACATGAAGATGGCATATTTAAAATCAGGCCACAGGAAACACAAGAGCTGAAGGGTGAAACCAAGCCAATCTGGCAATCTGAGAGTGTTTTAACTGGAAAACTACTGTAGTGTGACTCCCATTCAAACACCAATTTGTGCAGCTCCACCCATTTGAAAAACTAGATATTATATTGATTGGAAAATATAAACATATACTAAGTCAGCTGTAAAATCTGAACAGTGTTATTCAGAGCAAGTCCAAAAAAATAAGCAACTAAAAAGTTAGTTAATGAATAAACAATTGCAAGTGCCAATGCAAACTGGGTTTTAGGGGGAATGGCAAAGATTTGCCACCTGGCAGGCATTTTGGCGTTTTGACAGTTATTTTGTCAAGACTCCACTCCATCCAACGTAAATGAATGGGAAGAGATTCAGCTTTTAGTTTAATGGTCACCGAGTTATACAGACTGTATCTATAGAATCAGCTGTCAAAATGGATTTTAAAGAAAGATTTAGAAGTTTGGAGACTTTGCCCCAAAGCAAGCTTTTAAAAGCTTTTTTTACACATGCAGAGTTTAAGGGTTCAGTTCAGGGGGCACGTCCCACCAGAGCACTCTAACAACAACAACAACTCTAACTGAAATTATGCACATGGTAACCCATAGAAAGATTAAGAATGAGCACTTCGCTCTCACACTGCAGGCTTACTTGTTGTTCCTAGAGTATTTAAAAGTAGAATCGCCAAAGTGCTTGCTCATAGGGGGTCATATGATTGTTGGGTTTTTTCTCGGTATGTATTATTGTAGGGTCTACCTTACAATATAAAGCACCTTGAGGCGACTGTTGTTGTGATTTGGTGCTGTATAAATAAAATTGAACTGAATTAAATTCAAATGAATAGAAAGAGATTTTTTTTAAAAAAAAAAACAGCATAGTACCTACATGTTCACTACAATAAAAAGCAGATATGAAATAAATTTAATAAAATTTTATTTATAAAATGCCAAATCACAACCACAGTCACCTCAAATCTGCAGGGACGCAGATCCTGATACGCTTAGAAACAAGTAAGGCACAGAAACTTGGCGCAGGAAGGGAGTAACACCTGAATGACAGATGTGAGGGCTGTGGAGACCGAAGGAAATAGATGCATTATGGTCTTAAAGGGATGGACATGTCCAGCAACAATAATCAGGGAGGCTGTCAGCTAAGAACCCGAAAGTGTGCCAAGAAAACATCCCCCACACCATTACACTACCACCATCAACCCGAACCTCTGGTAACAACGCTGAATGGAGTCATGCTCTTATTTTCTTTATTACAAATTCTGTCCTTTTTGAAAAGTTGAGACTCATCAGACCAAATTTTGATGAGCCTGTTTCCTTTTTTTAGCTGACGGGAGTGACACCTGGTGTGGTCTTCTGTTTCTGTCAGCTGGAAACACTCTGGCATCAACAAGGGATTTTTGCCCAGAGAACTGCTGCTCACTGGATATTTTCTTTCTCAGACCATTTTCTGTAAACCTGGAGAAGGCTGTGCAGGAAAATCCCAGTAGATCAACAGTTTCTGAAATACTCTCTGCTACAAACAACCCTGGCACATTCAAAGTCACTTAAATCTTCTTTCCGACACATTCTGATGCTCAGTTTGAACTGCAGCACGTTGTCTCAGTGACGTCTGTTTGCATAAATGTGTTGAATTGCTGTCATGGGATCAGTAGATTAGATATTCACACTAACAAGCAGCTGAACAGGTGTACCTAACAAAGTGGCTGGCGAGCATATATCTACGCTGCCACCTGATTGGCTCGTTGGGGTCAGAGACAGGTAAGCAACATCTCTGTGAATTACAGAAGTCATCAGCTGAGCAGCTAAAAGTAATAAACTATCTGATAGGTCATTAATATGAAACTGAAACAGCTAAAATAATGTATCAAATTTTGAACAGCAAACACTGATTTAAATATGTTTGAAATGTACTTCCTGTACTTACCCGCTGATTTCTTGTCCATGTGTGTGTTTACAGTGTGTGAACACCTGGTACGATCACCTTGGCAAAGAATTCACAAGTAATGGAAATCTCACCATGTGACCAACCTTTTAGCTAGCTGTGTAATGACATGGGGTAATGTAAAAGGAGTGTAGATACCAGGTTCTGGTGCTGTGGTTGTGACTGCTAATGTCTTACTGTCAAGTAGGAGCTAAGCCTGTGAAAGCAACATGAAAGGAAACCGCCGCGAGTCTATCGACGGTCCCGCTGGAGGCCGATGCCAGGACTGAGCCACAGGCCGAGTCTGGCTGGCAGAGTAAAGCTGCTCTGGAGCGCTGTGCCGCGTGGCTCTGCAGACTGTCTATCTGACTTCACCAATGTTCTGTACCAAACCACAACATGAAAAGCAACAACCCCTCTGCTTCTCACAGGCTCCTTCTAATGATCTCCTACATGTGTACTTGCTTTTACATGTTAAGTATATAAACACGGTTCTGTTCAAAATGAGGATTGGCCATATGGAGAAGGAACTATGACAAAATGATTAATGGTATAAAAATAAAAAAAAGTTATCTTAATTGAAAGAGATACAAAGTTAAATAAGTTCTTGGTGGGCACAATCATAACACTTTGCAGAGTGGAACCTCTATATTTAGGCTACGCTGAGTGATGAAGGTAAAGATTTTATTATAGCTTGTTCCCACCATGGTTCAGTATGTTTCAATATGTATATAAGCTGAAAGCGGCAAACTTTCCTTAAATTGTCCAAACTACAGTTAAAAATTCCTTGAAATAAAAATACTGAACACCCTGAAAAGAAACAGCTGGGTAGAAGTTTGCAACAGACAAAAGTTAGACAAAAAATAGAGCTAAAAGCAGCTTTTTTACAGTATATGAACAAGGGAGTGAAAGACTATATGGGTCAGGTGGATGCATGTAAGTATTTTAAATATGAAGAGGACATTTTACTTTCCACTAATTGGTCTGCTAATTTGGACCTTGGAGTTCGATCCTCAGCTCCTCCAGTCCAGTGAACCCAAAATACCGAACTCCAAACTGTCCCTGAGGCATCACATGTGGGTGCACTATATGAATGTGCATGTAAACGGGTGAATGTGGCATTCAGTGTAAAAGTACTCGGTAAGAGTAGAAAAGTTTTGAAAAAATTGGAATAAAATTGGATTAATGGCAGGAATAAAGCCCCAAATTATGTAAAAGTAGTAAAAGTGTCATGTGTATGCTGTAAATGTCCTTGGCTCCATGACATACCCCTCTCTTTTATCTCCATCACCAATATAAATGCCTAAAAATAATATTTAAAAACACCCTAAGCCCTGGAGCCCAGGTTATGAGCTACTGGAATAAACTTTTATTATTATTATTACTATTATTAGGAATTAGCCAGGTAAGTCTGTCTGTTTCATCCATTTTTTAAAGCTTACATTTGTGAGTCCCAATACTTGTGTGGCATTGCCCTGAAACATACCCCAAAACCATCACAAACACACATGCAAAGTGTCAGCCTTTTTTTAACTACCCGTTACCGTTTTCCTGCTGCGCTCAACGTCATTTAAAATAACTAATATATCCTATAAAACCCACCAGCAGTAGCCTGCTCAGGTTTACACAAATAATTAGCTACAGGCAGACACAATTATATGCTGAGAGAAATATGACCTGCCAGAGTGCACGATAGAAACCAAAGGTAATGACCTCATGTTGTGGAATTTCTCTCGAGCACTCTGTGGTAAACAACTAACGGGATCTCTAGGGGTTTTTTTGCTGATTTTTTGGGAAATAAAATGAGGGGATTAGCAGCATTACATGCAAGATGTCATCCTTAAGTCCTCTTCCTCCACCCTCTGCTTTAATTCCATCATCTTCTAAGCCGTTCTAAATTATGTACTCACCGTGGTTTTCAGGAACAAAACCAGCAGGGTGATCTGCGGCTTTTTAACAGGGCTCGGTGCTGTGTACCTCCTGGGTCTGCGATCCCTATTGACAGCTTTACAGGCAGCTGACTGGAGGTGCTATGCCAGCACAACAAGGGAGGCCTGCACCAACAGTGGCAGCTTAAAGAATCGCACATTAACATCATTCTTCCTGGAACTCAACAAGACCAAATAAAAAGCTGTAATGCAAACTTTTCATGCCATTATTATGTTGAATTTTAGGACAGTATTTAGTGCATCGGGACTTTCTGACATTTTACAGAAACATGAGGAAAATAGTAACTTCTTTGCCAGGAAGAGTTATTTAAGTTTGAGTAATCAACACAATTAAGTGTCCCAATAGTTATGCAAGTAAATAAATTCATATTCATGAACTGAATGTGCTCATTCATAATAAACAGTGGCTACTGTTTCTTTAAGTCAGGGATGTGTTGTAAAAATGGTCTTTATTTATAACATAATTTATAGTTTTTCATGAGTGATATGTGAGGTGGTGCATGTCATTCACCCATTTTCCAGGATATGGGAGATCCCTCTTCTCAGCTTCTTTTTCCAGCTCTACTGGGCGAACACTTTGGAGTTCTCAAGCCAGGCCAAGAAATTTTATCTCACCAGCTGGGGCATAATCATGCTAATCAGAATCTCAAACTTCCTCAGCTGACTTTCTTTCATATCGAAGAGCAGCAGCCGAATTTGACTCAAGATGACCAAGATTCTGACCCCCCTGATTTCCAGGAGGGAGCCCAGACATCCTTCTGAACAAGCAGATTCCATTTGCATCTATGGATGCAAATTCACCACCACCCATAGGTTGTGGCTGTAGGTCAGGTTGGACCATGGCTACGCCAATTCATCGTCAGCTGTCACAACAAACAAGCGGCAAACACAACACCAATCTGTCTGTCAATCTCCTGCTCTCTCCTCCACTCACATGTGTAGAAATCCTGAAAATACTTGAAGTTCTACACTTCTACACCCAAATTTTGTCTGTAAAAATGATAAAGAAAATCTGTGAGGGAGTTTCCAATTCCCATTGGACACTGACTGATTGCCAGCAATATGAACCAAACTGTCCCTGTACTTGTATGGTACAAGAACTGCAAATCAGACAAGTTGTAGGCTGATTTAAAATGATATGCTATGAACTTTTACACCATAAAATAGAATAGAACAGAAAAGAAAAACTAATTTTCATAGATAAATCTATATAACGGTCAACAAACATTTTGGTTGAACCACGCGCTTTGACTGATTTGGCTGGCAGAGGGAATATAGCAAAGTAATCTGCTATGTCAAAAACATTTGTGGATTTTAGTGTAATTCGATGGTACGTGTGCCATGTTCACAATTCCAATGTTAGAGCTGGATCAGTGACACTCTCCTTTCTGGTTAAATATGTATTTAATCCCTGAAGCTTGTTAATATAAGAAAGGTTCCAAACAAAAAGGCTGAGACTGGGTAATAATCCCTGCACAGAAACAGGGAAAAACATAAGTGCTAAAGTGACAGTGCAGATTCATACAGGACAAACACACTCTCTCTCTCACACACACACACACACACACGACTACCCACACAGACAAACATAGAGCACATACTGGAAAAATACCCATGACATCACCGTCACTTTACCTACCATTGACATGCTACTATTTATGCACAGGCGGCTGCTACGTGCTACCAGGGACTTAAACACACACTTCACCTACCACACCCACGCAAACACACACACACACCCTAACATACACAGTCACTCCACCCCATACACACCCATGGCACCACCTACATACCCACCCGACACCACAGACATAGTGACCATTTCTTTTCTAGAAATCTGCCCCTCCTTTCACGCAACACAGACACACACCTCTCAACCTGCTCAACAAACACATAGCAACACAAACATCAGTAATGTGTATATTTGTGTGTGTGTGTGTGTGTGTAGTGGAAACTTAGATTGGTCCAGAGGTGTCACCTTCTAGACCGGCGTCACACGTTTCCTCTCCTGATATTTAGTGGAGCTTTCTACTTGCTGATCTTTCCCCTCCACGCTCACTCTCTTCTTTTTGTCCCCCCTGTTGTTCTTTACGCAGCATCGTTAATATATCTTATTTCTTTGAATGTTGTCAAAGGAATCACACAAAGGTCAACTCAGTTTTACGAGACTGTGCCAGGGCCTTTTTGGTCTGTTTGTCCATTTTCCCCTGGTTGTGCTTCATATGCTGCCACTGCTGAGTGCACTGTCAAATAACAGAAAGTGATTCACATGTTCTGAGAAGTCATAAAAACAGAAATGTTTAACTTTATAAGTGATATGCTTGGCCTGTTGTCAGACAGCTCAGGATACTAACACGTGAAATGCTTTCCTGCTTCCTCTGTTTTTGTTTTTAACAGAACTGGTAATCCTCCTACCACATTTCTACATTATTGATTAGCTTGAGCTAATCTAAAAATGGTCTTTCATAGCCCAACCACGTTAGGTATTAATATTAATTAATTTGTGTTTTTTGTGTATAATGAAATATCTTTTAAAATACTTGGTTTCAGTCAAAAAATGGGTCTGCATTTTAAAAAGTTACATGCTACCAGAACATGGTTAGCATAAAGAGACACAACAGCTAGCTTTAGCACTTTAGCTTACTGATTGAGATGGCCAGGTTAACATTTATGTAAACTCTTTAACACTTCAATGGTGTTGAAACAGCAACTTTACTGACCTCTGACATGTTAGGAGGAAATGTGAGTCTTTTAAGGACTTTAACTTTAGCTAACTTTAGCTGTTAGCGAAGTGAGGAGCTATGTTCCTGTTTGTCTGCAGTGGGACTGTGTGAAGATGCTCAGCTTGGTGAGACTTAGATGACACTGTTAGTATCCAATATTTATTTTACATCAATTAATAGCTGAGCATAAATTTTTTTGGCAATCCTTCTACTGAGTACTGCTTCACACCACACCCATCAGTGCCAAATTTCACTACCAAATCACATCTATCAACAGCACAGCAGCAGCCAAGTCCCCCATTTACAACTTGGGCAAAGTTTGTAAGACGATGTATTAATATTGTAATGAAGTAGAATCAGCTTTTACCAGAGTAACTTTTAACCCTACTTCTACTTAAGTTATGAATGCGTATGCCTTTGCCACCTCTGAAGTGCAAGTCAGCAGAGTTCACAATAAAGTGGGAACATGTGTAGTGACAAACACTCCCCATGCTCCCTGCTACTGTTACAGCAACAAACTCACACAATTCTAATTAAATTCAAAATGTCAGGTTTGATTAATGTCCAAAAACCTTTACGGCACAGTAAATATATTCAACGCTTTGGAAAAATCACAGAGAAATGTGTTTTTCTTCAGCAGTTTTTTTTTTCTGGCAGCAGAGTGACGTGTTGAAGGAATTCCCTACGCGTGCTTTCATTAACTTTTCATAAACCTTCTGATCTCTACGTGATTGTTCTTTCCTTTGTCGTATCTTTTTTTCCTCCATCTGTGTTTCTTCCACTTCCCTCAGTCCTATGTAGGATCCCCTGCCCCCATTTTTCAGTAATTTTTATCATGCCTCCCCAATTAGCCTAAGGTCTGGTTTAGCACTAAAACCAATGCTAAGATTCAGAGTGACACTGCTAATCAGGGTTCAGCTAAAGCTGGACATGGCCCGCTTAGGACTGTTTGCATGACTGTCTATAGCATTGAGTGTCTGTGCATTTAACACGGAAAATAACCTCTTTGTCCACTGGCCAACAAAGCTGGTGCCACTGTTATGGTCTTATCAGCCTACTAGATATTTAGTATAAAACGCCTCCTTGGATTTATCCAAAAGCAAACTTGTGTTGTGTAACATACGTAATTACAAGCTAAATTTTTGTGGGTTTGGTTGTGATGTCCCACTGTGCCATCATGAAACTGTATGTGTGTTCATTTGTATGCACTTTCTTAGCTGAGATGTTTTTTTTTAATCTTGTCTGTGTAGTGATAAAGTTGTTGAGCCAGCATATGTATAAAGTATGTATGTGTAGGCATTAGTGTGAGCACAGGACAGTAAAACAGCTTTGGATTGCACCTAGTAATGTATTTGAATTTGGAAAAGACCTTTGATTTTAATGGAGAACACTAATGCAATTCCTTTTGTTAATTTAAGCTCTATTTTTCTGGTATTCATCAGGGAGTTTGGCCTTTTTTCCAACAATAATTTTGCGGATGAAAATGATTAAGTTGTTATTCCTCGTTTCATCTGATGATGATGACAATGTTCTTTCACTCTTACAGTACTTAAAACCAAACACAGTGATACAGAAATTTGACCATTTGGTCTATTAACTGTGAAGCCGGTTAATTCTGATGTGTTTTGAATTCTTTTCAAGGTCCTCAACATGAATTTCCCAACATTGCTTGGTTGTCCTGAGCATGAGATTTCATCAGTCTGCTGTCATACTGTATGTACTGATTTGTGTCCATGGTCATGAAATAAATATTTTCCAGTTAAAAGGCCCAAAAAAGTCTGCTTTTGTAGGTTGGAGAGGTTTGTGATGGAAAGAATCATTTTGTAGCTCATACCAAAAAGCAAAGTTGAAGTCATACATGTTACAGATATTCATGTCATTTGCTTTGTAAGCTTGTCTTGTCAAATGATCGATGAACGTACGCCATCACGTTGTCCTTCCATCTGTCTGTTCACAATTCACCAGAATTACTATTCATTCTACAGTATTGATCAGAATTGAATCATAGTTAGACACACTGAGCACAAAACAGATCTTTACTCAAACTATGCTCAAGGTCAGAGCCAAGATCACAAGATTACAGGAAATAACATGTCAGTAGTGGTTTGTCAGTGGAATGAACTGATACATGACTGTTATTTTTTTTAAAACAGTTAGATAATATGCGCAACACCCTTGTTAGGTTTTCCATTCCATTTTGCCACACTGTCAAACACAACACTGATGTCATTGCTCTAGTCCAGGGGTCTGCAACTTTTAACACCCAAAGAGCCACTTGGACCCGGTTTCCACGCAAAAGAAAACACTGGGAGCCGCAAATACTTTTAAATACTACTTAAATGAAGATAACACTGTATATTTTTTTTACCTTTATGCTTTGTGTGAACAACTGAAGTAAGTAAGTAAAGTTTTTTTATTAAGCGCTTTTCACAGTAAGGCAGTCACAAAGCGCTGTACACAAATATTAAAATAAACAATACAATCAATAGACATTATACACAATGTAAAAGATCAAATGTAAATAATGTAAAGAATATAAAATACGTAGATCAACAAAAGGCTTGTTTGAACAGAAACATTTTTAACTGCTTTTTAAAAGAATCCACAGAGCAACTAAAATGTGTTCTTTACGAAATCCATGAAGTGCTACAGAGAAAAATAAATTTTATTCATGCAATTAACACATTTTGAACTCTTAAAGAAGTCCAGACGCTTTTCTTTGCAAGCTCCTTTGACTACGATGACCTGGATGACTGAGAACCTCCACAGACATAAAATGATCCATGTAGCAAACAAAAACTGTTGTGAGCCGCCACCCTTATTTCGCCTTTGGGCTTTTGGATCCTTGACCTGACTTTTAAAAAGTAATTGTAAAAAAGCACTATGCTGCTAAAAAATGCAAAATTCTGCCTAAATATGTATTTTACCTGGTTAATGTGTGTGGTGGGGCGTGGTCTGCAGCGCCGCTGCAGGGGAGGCGGACGCACCTGAGCGGCACCCGCAATCACGCCTCGCCACCTTAACGTCTGTGCTCTCTATGCTGTTGTGTTGGTATGTGTCGGGCTGTGAGCTGAAAAGCTACAGCCGGCTGTATGCGTACAGCAACCGTGTGTGAACAGTGGTCAATAAAGAGATGCTAAAAAGCAATGGGTCTGCCCTGGTATGTTTACAATGGAACTTCTGCTCCTGAACCTCTGCGTACAGCGTCTTCAAATAAGCTGTCATCTGTGAGGCGTGAGCGGTGTTTGTTTTTAACATAGTTCATGGTGGAGAACAGCTGCTAACATAATGTGGATCCGAAGATCCATAATTGGCCTACCTGGGGTTGAAAGTCTCGATAAATGCACAGAGTTTCGGCGGGTACACCGGCTCTGACACTTATTTTGAGCGATGAAAAAAATAATAAAATATAATTTTACTTTATATTTCAATATCACAATAATCTTCCAATTTAGAACTACAAGTTAAAAAAGAACTAAACACAAATAAAATACACTTCACTAAATATTTCTAATTTACCTTCCCAAACAACGTGGAGCCGCAGTATAAGGACAAAATAGCCGCATGCGGCTCCGGAGCCGCAGGTTGCCGACCCCTGCTTGTGGCGGAGGTGTGGTCCGGGGCGCGGCTGCAGGGGAGGAGTGGTGCAGTGAGCTCGACGGGGCGGTGCTGGTAAGAACGGCTGATGGCGATTTTGGACTGATGGTGGTTTTCCTTCCCTTTATATAGTGAGGCAGAGAGGAGTGGAGGAGCGCTAAGGGAAAAGAGACACACATCAGCTGGGATCGAGATCTGTCAGTCTGTGCGTCATATTGTCTGCTGTGTTAATATCAATAAATGTGGTCCTTGGCAATACGGATCTGCGTGTGTGTGTGCTTGGGCCTGGTATACTCCACAAGTGGTGCCGAAACCCAGGAGCCTGCCGGTGTGGGGATGTCCGACCCGCAGGCTGCGCCGCCCGCCCAGCCTTTGCAGTATTTGGCGCAGATGCTGGCGGAGATGGCAAAGATGAGCCACGACCAGGCAGCGGCCCAGCGGGCTCACCTGGCTGCGCTGCAGGAGCAGACGGACCGGCAGACTCTGGTTCTGGAGCGACTGGTTGGCGCCGCTGCCCCGCCGAAGCCCCCACCGCTGTCGGTGGCGGTGCCCCGGATGGGGGACGGGGACGACCCCCAGGTTTTTCTGGAGACTTTTCGTGCCACGGCGGAGGCCTGCCAGTGGCCGCAGGCGGAGTGGGCTCCGCGTTTGCTTCCTCTGTTGTCAGGGGAGGCTCGGACGGCGGCCCTGGGTCTGCCGCCGGCTTCGAGGGGCAGCTTCCAGGACGTGAGCCGGGCGGTGGTGGACAGGTTGGGGCTCACCGCTGAAGATCGTCGCCGACGATTCCGGGCCTGTCGGCTGGCCATGGCGGATCGGCCGTTTGCTTGGGCCCGGAAGCTGCATGACGCGGCCGTACGCTGGCTGCAGCCGGGATCGTCAGAAGGCGAGACGCTGCTGGTGGGCAAAGTGGTGCTGGAGCAGTTCGTGGAGGGGCTGCCTGCAGAGACGGCGAGATGGGTCAGGTGCCACCGTCCCGCGAGTCTGGAGGTGGCGGTGACGTTAGCGGAGGACCACCTTGCCGCTAGAGCGGGGGAGCCCGGGGACAGCGGCCGGAGGCCGAACAGACAAGCCCCGGTGCCGGCACCGAGGCGCTGGATGCCTGTGCCAGGGCAGGCAGAGCGGACGCTGGCGTTGAGCCCCACTAATCCTTGTGCTGCGTTTGTGCCTTCCCAGGGACCGGACCTAAGCAGCGCTGCCCCTGAGCCACGGAGAGCAGCACAGACGCCGGGGCAGGAGTGCTGGAAGTGCGGACAGCCGGGACACCTGAGGAGGGACTGTCCTCTGATGGAGGTGGGGCAGGTGTTCCGCGTTGCCGGTGCTCCAGCGCCCTCTCCCGGTCCGGGAGGGACATACAGCATTCCGGTAAGGACTCGAGGGGGTATACGCCATGCTTTGGTGGACACGGGCTGCACGCAGACCCTTGTGCACCACCCATTCTGAGGTGAGGTGTGTGCATGGTGATGTTCACAGGTATCCCATAGTGCCACTGTTATTGAAGTATAAGGGTAAAACGCATAGAATAACGGCTGCGGTTAGCCCGCGCCTGTCGCATCCCCTAATTCTGGGTACGAATTGGCCGGGGTTTCATCATCTGTTGGGGCAGTATGCGGGGGTGCGGTCACGACCGCTAGTAGCATGTAGTGTCTGCGCGGCGCTCAGTGGTGACGCGGGGTCGTCCGACACTGACTCAGGGGAGGGGGAGACGGCGGGTCCTTCACAGGTAGTCCCGCCGGCTCCAGAAGTTCCCCCCACGGGTGATTTCCCACTGGAGCAGTCTCGTGACGATACCCTACGCTCAGCCTTTGACCAAGTGATTGAGATTGGTGGTCACGTGGTGCGCCCCGAAGCCGTGCGGACCTACCCACGCTTCATTTTGTCGAAAGATAGGTTATACCGAGTGAGTCGTGACGCTCGCACGGAGGTGATGCACACCCAGCTGTTGGTGCCGCAGGGCCGCCGGGAAACGATTTTCCAGGCGGCTCATTATAACCCCATGGCAGGGCATATGGGATACGAAAAAACTCTGGAGCGAATAACGGCCCGATTTTATTGGCCGGGCATCCGAGCGGATGTGCGCCGCTGGTGCGCGTCCTGCCCGGACTGCCAACTTGTTAATCTGCCGGCCATACCAAAAGCGCCTTTGCGTCCGCTTCCACTCATAGAGGTCCCGTTCGAGCGCATTGGCATGGACCTCATCGGGCCGTTTCACCGGAGTGCACGCGGCTACCGCTTTGTGTTAGTCCTGGTGGATTATGCAACGCGGTACCTGGAAGCAGTCCCGCTGCGCACCATCTCTGCAAAGAGTGTGGCGCAGGCACTGTTTCAGGTCATCTCCCGAGTCGGAATCCCGAAAGAGATACTGACTGACCAGGGCACGTCGTTTATGTCTCGTACACTGCGGGAACTGTACGAATTACTGGGCATTAAATCTATTCGGACCAGCGTCTACCACCCTCAGACGGACGGGCTGGTGGAGCGGCTGAATAAGACCTTAAAGTCCATGATTCGTAAGTTCATTAACGAGGATGAACGCAATTGGGATCACTGGCTAGACCCTCTGTTATTCGCAGTGCGGGAGGTGCCCCAGGCCTCTACGGGATTTTCTCCCTTTGAACTGCTGTTCGGCAGGAGGCCACGTGGGGTGCTCGACCTGATCAAAGAAAGCTGGGAGGACGGTCCGAGCCCCGCCAAGAACGAGATTCAGTACGTGTTAGACCTGAGAGCAAAACTCCACACTTTGGGGAGGTTGTCACGGGAGAATTTGCTCCAGGCTTAGCAGCGTCAGCAACGCCTGTATGACAGAGGGGCTAGACTTAGGCAATTTTCACCGGGAGACAAAGTGCTTGTATTACTCCCTTCTTCCAGATCGAAGTTGCTCGCCAAGTGGCAAGGACCCTTTGTGGTCACACGGCGAGTCGGGGACGTTGACTATGAGGTCGCTCGGTCGGACAGGGGAGGGGCCACGCAGATTTATCACCTCAATCTCCTTAAAGTGTGGAGAGAGGTTGAAACCGCTTCTCTGGCAAGCCTGGTTAAGGAGAGAGATGAGTTGGGGCCGGAGGTGCCAAATTCCATCATCCCCGCCTCCCTCCCTTGTGATGACCATCTCACACAGGCCCAGAGAGCGGACGTTGTCGCGTTACAACAGCGTTTTGTGGACGTGTTCTCCCCCCTGCCCGGCCGGACGTCTCTCATTGAGCATCATTTTGTAACGCAGCCTGGCGTGACAGTGCGTTCACGGCCCTACAGGCTCCCTGAGCATAAACGGCAGATCGTTCAGAGAGAGTTGGCGGAAATGCTGAAATAGAAGAGTAATAGAAGAGTCGCACAGCGCCTGGTGTAGCCCCATCGTTCTCGTAGTGAAGAAGGATGAGTCGATCCGGTTCTGTGTCGACTATCGCAGGGTGAACGAAGTATCACGCTTTGATGCCTCTCCCATGCCCCGGGTCGACGAGCTCCTGGACCGGCTGGGCACGGCCCGCTTTTTCACGACGCTGGATTTGACCAAGGGCTATTGGCAGATTCCCTTGTCTGCCGAGTCCAGGGAGAAAACGGCCTTCTCCACTCCGTACGGGTTGTACCAATTCGTTACGCTTGTTCGGGGCCCCTGCCACCTTCCAGCGCCTCATGGACCGGGTGCTGCGCCCGCACGCAGCACCCGGTGCACGCACGCAGCACCCACCGCACGCAGCACCCGCATGCTGCTGCCTACTTGGATGACGTGATCATCCACAGCGACACCTGGGCGGAGCACGTGCAGCGGGTGGCCGCGGTCCTGGGGTCCCTGAGGCAGGCGGGGCTCACGGCCAACCCGAAGAAGTGTGAGGTTGGACGGAGGGAGGTGCAGTATCTGGGGTACCACTTGGGGGGCGGGCAGGTGCGTCCACAGGTGGAAAAGACGGCAGCAATCGCATCCTGCCCGCGCCCCAAGACTAAAAAGGAGGTGAGACGGTTTCTGGGGCTGGCGGGTTACTATCGCCGGTTCGTGCCAGGGTTTGCGCAGCTGACCAGCCCCTTAACCGATCTTACCCGGAAGGGTGCTCCAGATCTGGTCCAGTGGACGGGGCCGTGCCAGACGGCGTTTGTGCAGGTGGAATAATAATTTAGATACTAATAATGATAATAAAAATAATATAAGCACATAATAGGTTATACAAAATTATTCAAATTTAAATTAAAATTCTAATGGATGTCCTTAGCTTGAAGTTGAATTTTAAAATTTAACTATTTTCTGTTGCCTACATTGTAGAGGGTGACTTTACTTCCGCACATAAACAGTACAACTAGTACAGTAAAGGGTTACAGTGGGATTCAGCAGATCAGGGAACCCTAACGCCTGTGTAGTGACTCAGCACAGGGAAAAGAATCATAACTAACATGCTGTGATCAGCTGATCTGCTGCAGATTTACACAAATAAATTCAACAACATGTAAACTGTTTCACAAGCTATCCTGGCTGATGTGCATCTCCTACACTGACACTATACTGTTCACACAGTTTTTACACCACACAGGATAAATTTGGAATTCAGTGAATTAATCTGAGCATCATCAGCTTAAACATAAATTCATCTCTGCTACACTTGATGTAACCCAACACTGACCATAAGCACCACAGACACTGTGTATCAGTCCAACACACTGCTCCACTGTGAATTCACCACATTAATGCTAGTGAACCTGTTTATCCTGCACAAAGCTACCCAGTGTTTTCATGCAACATTTATTTCACATAACTTGAATATGAAGGTTTTTAACTGATAATGCAAAACTCACATGTTTTTGATTCAGGTGGTAATTTTGGAAGAAATATACTATAAACAAATGTATGTTGTTTTAAAATCTGGCTTGCCACCATTATAGCACATTTAAAATCTCACTCCTGTACTGTATCACTGTGATGAAATAAAATACCACCAGCAGTGCATGCTTTGGTACAACAGTGTGGTTAAAGGTAAGCATTATTATGGGTTTCTACCACAAGCCAGACAGAAGCCTCGACTCTTTCAGCCTTAAAATAATATGCCGAGTACTGAACCTTGGCTTCCAAAAATAAAAATACAAAAAAAAAAAAAAAAAAAAGAAGCGGTCTGGCTTTTACCCAGCAAGCCCCTGGGGCTGAGCTGTGAGACACAAGTGCTGTAAATGCTCAGCACCTGACCTTTTGTGTGTTTTGGACCTCAACACGCCCTCCAATTGTTATGGCAGCAAGATGGAGTGAGCCACATGAGAGCCCACCAGGGCTGTCGCCTGTAACCCCAGAGAGGTGGACAGGGCAGATTCTTCTTCAGTATATAATGGATTTTAAAAAACAAAAAATACTGGTCAAAGATTGACATTTATTTAGACAAAATTTCTTCTCAGCTGCGGAGAGAAAAAACACAGAAAAGCTAAAAGATGTCTGAGAAGCAAATGTTACAAATCCAGTTGTTCAGAACTAGCCAGCACAACTGTGCCAACGTGTAGTAAAGGTCGGTATAGTAATAATGGGTCAAAAAAGCGATGCAATTTTTGATAATGATTCCTAAAAATCAAATGTTATGTAAAGAGGATGAATGTTGCCTCAGCCGCAGTTTATAAATCTGTCTTTGTTTAAATTTATGTCCTAATCTGATTAGGTTAAACTAACAATATCAGAATATCAAACACAATATCAGGTTCGAGAAACAGAACAAATGTGCATCCTCATAAGAGGTTAAAGACGCATTCTTATCTAGCCAGTGCTAGCCAACATCTTTGTCATATTTTAATTATAAAAGAATACACCAAGTTAGATGTGACTTATTAAAATGCAATTTGCAGCTCTCAGAATGACTGTACTGTTTTACTAAAATGTGTTTTACTTTATTTGGCTGCTATTTTGGCTATATTATTTGCTCTATGTTAGCTTGAAATAGTTGTATGCAAATTCTTTGTGAAATAATAAATATAAATAAATAACAAGTATTCATCCATCCACTTCAGGGTCGCTGGAGCCTATCCCAGCTGTTTTAGGGCAAGAGGCAGAGCACACCCTGGACAGGTTGCCAGTCTGTCACAGGGCTAACACACAGACAACCATTTGGGCTGTCATTCACACCTATGGACAATTCAGTGTTGCCAATTAACCTATCCCCACTAACTGCATGTCTTTGCTCTGTGGAAGAAAGCTGGAGTACCCAGGGAGAACCCACGCACACAGGGAGAACATGCAAACTCCACACAGAAAGACCCCACCCTGGTGGCAGAGTTGAACTCAGGACCTTTGTGCTGTGAGGCAACAGTGCTAACCACCGTGCCAACGTACTAGCAACAAAGCATCCAATACAAAGATGTAAATATCACACTTATATTTGGATGAGAGGACGGTGCTAAGGAGTTAGTACTAGCTGGCTAGCTTTGTAATCTGCTGTGTGGTATGAAAGGTTTTTTTTTTATTGCTAAATAGCAAATGCATAAATAAATACAGGGAGTGCAGAATTATTAGGCAAATGAGTATTTTGTCCACATCATCCTCTTCATGCATGTTGTCTTACTCCAAGCTGTATAGGCTCGAAAGCCTACTACCAATTAAGCATATTAGGTGATGTGCATCTCTGTAATGAGAAGGGGTGTGGTCTAATGACATCAACGCCCTATATCAGGTGTGCATAATTATTAGGCAACGTCCTTTCCTTTGGCAAAATGGGTCAAAAGAAGGACTTGACAAGCTCAGAAAAGTCAAAAATAGTGAGATATCTTGCAGAGGGATGCAGCAGTCTCAAAATTGCAAAGCTTCTGAAGCGTGATCATCGAACAATCACGCGTTTCATTCAAAATAGTCAATAGGATCGCAAGAAGCGTGTGGAAAAACCAAGGAGCAAAATAACTGCCCATGAACTGAGAAAAGTCAAGCGTGCAGCTGCCAAGATGCCACTTGTCACCAGTTTGGCCATATTTCAGAGCTGCAACATCATTGGAGTGCCCAAAAGCACAAGGTGTGCAATACTCAGAGACATGGCCAAGGTAAGAAAGGCTGAAAGACGACCACCACTGAACAAGGCACACAAGCTGAAACGTCAAGACTGGGCCAAGAAATATCTCAAGACTGGTTTTTCTAAGGTTTTATGGACTGATGAAATGAGAGTGAGTCTTGATGGGCCAGATGGATGGGCCCGTGGCTGGATTGGTAAAGGGCAGAGAGCTCCAGTCCGACTCAGATGCCAGCAAGGTGGAGGTGGAGTACTGGTTTGGGCTGGTATCATCAAAGATGAGCTTGTGGGGCCTTTTCGGGTTGAGGATGGAGTCAAGCTCAACTCCCAGTCCTACTGCCAGTTTCTGGAAGACACCTTCTTCAAGCAGTGGTACAGGAAGAAGTCTGCATCCTTCAAGAAAAACATGATTTTCATGCAGGACAATGCTCCATCACACGCGTCCAAGTACTCCACAGCGTGGCTGGCAAGAAAGGGTATAAAAGAAGAAAAACTAATGACATGGCCACCTTGTTCACCTGATCTGAACCCCATTGAGAACCTGTGGTCCATCATCAAATGTGAGATTTACAAGGAGGGAAAACAGTACACCTCTCTGAACAGTGTCTGGGAGGCTGTGGTTGCTGCTGCACGCAATGTTGATGGTGAACAGATCAAAACACTGACAGAATCCATGGATGGCAGGCTTTTGAGTGTCCTTGCAAAGAAAGGTGGCTATATTGGTCGCTGATTTGTTTTTGTTTTGTTTTTGAATGTCAGAAATGTATATTTGTGAATGTGGAGATGTTATATCGCCTCTGTCAGTGCGCCCCAGGGTGGCTGTGGCTACAATGTAGCTTACCATCACCAGTGTGTGACTGTGTGTGTGAATGGGTGGATGACTGGATATGTAAAGCGCTTTGGGGTCCTTAGGGACTAATAAAGCGCTATATAAATACATGCCATTTACCATTTACCATATATTGGTTTCACTGGTAAAAATAAATAATTGAAATGGGTATATATTTGTTTTGTTAAGTTGCCTAATAATTATGCACAGTAATAGTCACCTGCACACACAGATATCCCCCTAAAATAGCTAAAACTAAAAACAAACTAAAAACTACTTCCAAAAACATTCAGCTTTGATATTAATGAGTTTTTTGGGTTCATTGAGAACATGGTTGTTGTTCAATAATAAAATTATTCCTCAAAAATACAACTTGCCTAATAATTCTGCACTCCCTGTAGACAGACCTGAAACAATGTGTACTTAATCAAATTAGCATCCAAACATTGGATAAGATGAAATGATTCACGTCGATTTTAGCTTGAGTAAAGCGATATCGATTCATTAAATCCTGAATCGAGTTTTAAATATATATTTTTCTAGAAAGAACAGAATCTCAGGTTAAAGCTCACAAAACTATTTCAACAACCACCAAACAGCTAAAACAGTAAATGAGAGCAGAGCAGGTAAATGAATTCCGTACAAAGACGTAAACACAAAGCGTGGACCCGACACTTCATAATCAGTGAGATGTCGGCTTTCTCCCCCAACGGTACGTACGCAGACAAGCCGTCGGTGCTGATAGCCCAAATCTCACAGATTCTGATGCTGCAGGTTTTGTCACTCTCCGACCAAAGTTCACTGAAGAAGATCAAAACTGTACTTCACGTTTGATAAACCTCGTCATGAATTCCCTCTTACCTTTGCTGTTTTGCTTCCACCACAATAAAATCAAACTTCCTGCACAGCTCTTTCTCTCTCAGTGTACTTTGAGACCAATTTACCATGAAAAATCTGTTTTCTGCTTAATTCGCTAGCTTATTACGCACCAGTCTACCGTTGTTTACAGTGCTGTAAAAAATGACCTCCTCCAAGAAAATCTCATTTTTGCTGTTCAAAACCAAAGAAATGTAAACGTTTACAAATGATGCAAAACGCTCAGCTGTGTCTCTAATAAAACCTCTGTAACTTTGCTCTGCTTCACCTCAGCAGCATCAGGTAATGTTCATATGTTGATTCGTGGTTTTCTCATATGCTATAAATAGCCAGGCCAAGAAAATCTCCTTCATGTTTTTCTGTGTTTTACCCTCAGTTACTTTGACACAAAGGCATCTGCTGTGATGAAGTCTCACAAGTGTCAGCTTTGTTTTTATACATAGATATAAAATGTGGATATGTAGTGGTAAATGATCAGATATATAATATTTCTGACTGAGTCCTAATTGAATCGAATCAGAATACCCAGCCCTGCTTCACTCTATGACAAGTAGTATTTCGAATTTTAAATGTCAATATTTAAAATTTATATAGATTAAAAATAACTCAAATGTAAAAAACCTGACTAAGAAAGTCAGCTACAGATTTTAAAAATTTTTGTACAGGGTTGTAAACATTTAATCGTGGGAGTCTATGGGGAGGCAGTCTGGGCCCTTCCTTGCTGGATTCATTTTTCAGCTGTGTAGGCTGCTGCATGAGGGGTGTTGTATTTTTTTCAAAGTCAAGTGAAAGGTCCAATCAAAGAAAATATTGATAAGGCCAGGGCGGGTATTACTTATTAAAACATTAAACCATGAGATTTAACAATTTTGAGATGCCAGGAGGGACTATAAAACAGCGAATATCAGCTCATGCTTCTGGTTTGAGTCTGGGTGTGATGATATGAGCGTGTTTGTGTGTTCCTTGGAAACAGATGAAAAGTCAACTAAGATGTAATAAGCTAACTGCGAGGGAGTCTTAAAGTCTTTGGTAGCAAGTCGGGGTCTTGTTTCAAAGTGCAGAATCTGCCGTAAGCCCCCACAGACGCAGACTAAACACAGCACTGGCCCTATTGTTGTTCTGCACTGTTACAGCCCTCCCTGGAGATTTAGCAGGAGCCATAACCCTCTGCTGCCGCGACAGGCAGCCAATAGCCACGCTGCTTGCTAATGACCCAGCCACAGAGGTCACACCACAGCCTGATCACAAGAATTTTTACAGCACTGGATTGGAAAATGATGGGATTTGGGCTTGTTTTTTTGACAGTTTTCAGGTAAGCCAGTGAAACACTGAGGAGTTCCACTTGCTCTCACAGCATAAATACAAAGTGGAGGCAGGAATATGGCACAGTTTCCCGTTATGGCAGACTGACATTTAGTGATAATCAGTTCAGCATGTTACCATTTCTAACCATTGTGTTTTAGGAGCTGGACAAAGTGTTACACGTCATTTTTTTTTCTTTTTTCCATGTAATACACGACTAGTCACTCCATCTCCGTTCTTTTTTTTCTCATCCGTTTCCATCATGTGTCGTTATGTGGTTTGAAGACCGTGTACACACAAAGTAGCCATTACGGGAAGGAAAAGAAGCAAGTTTACTGGAAGAGGAGGCCCATTACTGAAAGCGTAGCGTTGGATCACAGGATAGGTTGAAGGTCAAACAAACCCTACGCGTTTGTTCCGTCCATTATGGTGGACATATGGGATGGTTATACATGCATTTGTATATATTTGACATGTCATCTCCACCTGGGTCTGGGTTTCATTGCCATCTTGCAGTGGCTGAGTCACAAATGCACCATGTTAGCATAGTGATTACCTATCATTATGCAGCGCTCCGGTTTCAGTAAGACTACTCGGTCAAGCATCCGATCTGGGTGTTTACTACTTGTTAACGCTGACTTCTATTTTCCATGTCTGGGGTGAACACAAACCCCTTCTGTCAACAGTTCAACTGCTTTCACTTGAATGAAGAAAGATAGTAAATGTGGCATAACTTAGACTTCTGAAGGAATGGTCACAATTTTAGAGGTTAAAATGACTTTAAAGTATTTTAAAAGTATTTTTATGCCAGAAAAGGTCAAATGGCTGTATTAAAGCTAAAATGGGTCACAGCAGTAAACCCCATGAAAATTTTCACTCACCATTGCAGTTTATTCTTAGGTTTATAGTGCATTTACTGGAGGTTTGTAGTTAATTGTAGTTAATTTCCTTGGTCGGACACCCGCATGTTCAGTGTTCTAGTGCTCTGTTACTCGTGCTTATCAACTTTGTTTATAGCCACAGCAGGCGTCTGTTGTGAGAGAGAAACACCAATAAACCCACTGTAACCTCCCTTAATTACAGCCTACCAAACAGCAGATCAAATTAGTGACTCGCTGGCAAACAGGCTATAAAACTTACCACCAAAGAGCTTGATATCTTTCTCAAGAGGTGACAGAGCCCAACGAATCAGAGCTAAAATGAAGAAAGTGTGACTAATGAACTTCTGTGGTCCACAAACACAGCCATACATCATACGTACAATATTTACAATACTTGTTACCTTGAAAGTGAGATTTGGATAGATTACATGGAACCAAAAGTCTAAAAATAGTTTAAACAGGTCCCTAAATGGGAAAAGCTAAACAAAAACAGCAACCGATGGCACAGACTTCCACTCAGTGCAGCCAAACGTGCCTGGGCATGAGAGATGGCCAGTTATTTAGTGAAATATGTCCCCTTAGTTATAATTTTTCCATCTTTAGTTTGTGGTGATAACACTGTGGATTGCACATGTCAACTAATTGGAGCACTGATAACTTTTTTGTGAATGTTTTATATATTTGTGTTGTCACTAGACCAGAATTATTCAGATTATCGACACAGTTTGACATCTTCATGTTACAAATGTGTAATTTATAGAACATTTAAATGAGATCATTTTTTGCATGTTAAACTAGAAGATTTAGGAAACATAAAAAAATGGAAAAGTAATATTTTGTACCTTAGCCGGGTTTCACGTCTTATACAGCTTGTTAGACAATAAAGTCAATCATATTAGGATTTAAGCTTTACTATAAAATTTTCGACATTAGAGTAACACATAATATCTCTTTTATTTATTTAATAACATTTTTTGCTTTTTTGGTCAAATTGGGGTTCAAATTTTGGGTTTACTGATTTTGGCAGAGGTCTTCATGTGGTGATTGTATTGATATCCACAATTAATGTCTACAATTACTGATCTCTTTAAACTACAGATATGCTAAAATGGATAAAGGATAATGCAATTCTATGGCTTAAATCAACAAAGATTAGATATTCAATAGACCTCATGCTGTTAATAAATATGTGGATGTAGATGAAGCAGGTAAACTCGTAAATGGAACATTTTCAAATTTCAGGCTCCGCCCACCGTCTACAGCAGCAGCAATAGCAGGGTAACAGCTGCTTTCTGAGCAACTATGGAACTAGCTAGTTACTTGAATGAACGTAATCAGCACTTTAACTTTGAGTAGAAGGATGTAGAAAAGGCCTATAAGACTAAACAAGGCTCAGAATCCCGACAGTATTTGTGGTTGTGTACTCAAATCTTATGCTCAGCAGCTGACTCCTGTATTTCATTACCATCCATTATCATTTTAATAAATATTTACAGCCACAGCATGTACCTAATGCATCAAAGCATTCTTTACTCCCTATTCCTGCATCTAGTTATTCCAAAACTGTAGACAGCGATATAAAGTCAGACTGAGGATGTGCTTGACCCCATGCAGTTTGCTTATAGGCCACACAGACAAATAGAAGATGCTACAGTGACCTTGTTGAACCTGATAAACATCTGGAGAGAAAAGGTTCTCATGCTTAATTACTGTTTGTTGACTTGTCTTCAACTTTCACACAAGTCAGCCTTGAATTTTAATCAAAGGCATACAGGTGGAGACATGGAGAAGGATTTATATCTAGCCTGAAGTAGAGAAGTAGTAGAGATGGAGAGGAGGCAGGCAGAGACAAAAGAAATCCCGAGATGAAGGTTTGATGGCTATCAAATTCCAGGAGCAGGAAAGCGGAAATCAAAGGGGAAGTTAAATGGATGATCTGAAGAAACACTGTCACAGCCCTTTAGGGTTTAAGGGCTTTGGAACTAAGAGGGTGACGGTGGAAAGAAGTGAAGAACAGGCTGCAGGTGATCAGTGACCCACTTGTGGAACAGAAAGGGTAGAAGTGGCTGCATAGCTGATGAAGTAGCCACTGGATACAGCTGAGAGTTTGAATCACATCTGAGAGTTTTTGTCTGCTAAACATTAAAATTCTTGGCAGGAACCACCTGCAATAAAATAAAGAGTAAATAAAGAGTATTGGAAGCCAGGAGTACAACAAGAAGAGGAAATATTCTAGAAAATTCTGATTGCTCTATGGAGGGCCAGTACCTTCCCCTGGCACACATACTTTTGCAAAAAGCTATGTCGCTAAATGCTGTATGCTAGTTCAGCACAGCTCCCCCAGAGGCCTCAGGGCATCAAAAATCCGCTTTGATATCCATCAGAGATATTCGGTCTTGCTGCTGTCACCTGAGAAGGCATTACAAAACCAATCAATTTACTGGAAGAGTTCAAAGTCCCCCAAATTTATTATTTTAATAATGATTTTAATGTCTGTGTAATGAATAATGTAACCTGTATCAGGCAGCTTTGAAAAATAAAACAGTACATAATAATGGTAAATGAAAACACATCGATGATGAACATTATTGTATTCAGGCACCACATTTTTACAATGAGATTAATAAAAGTAGGTGAACTTTATCACCATGCAGAGTTTAATTTATTAACTTCCTCATGTAACACAAGCTACCTCAGTTGAGAGATTAAAAGAATAAATCTCTTGTGTAATGGCTAAAGGGGATTCTCCCAAAACACTAGTAGGAAGGCATTAATAAGACAAAGAAGCTAGGATAAAAAAAGGAGGACATGAACAGAAAAAAAGGGGAAAAAAGTGCTGCTCTGTTTTATTTTCTCACTAAAGTCCTAGCCTATTAAGTATTATTATTTTTGGATGTTGCGTGAACTTATACCAGCAGTACCTCCGGCTTGGTCGTGTGTTCCAGCAACACTGAAATCCACAAAGAAAAGCCAGCAGATCCAAAATAGAACCCAGGACTTAGTGACTGTGAGGTGGCAGAGCTAGCCAGTAAGTCTTCCTGGCGGCAGATTCGATTCATAAAAAAAAACATCAGGCAAATCATTTTGGGGACAAGATTATGGCCCTCAGACCTGTCTGCGTGTTTCTTGCTAACACTCAGACACAACCATGCGTAAATACATGAGACACTACACAGATATATAACATCTGCTTCTCATTTTGGTTATGAGTTGCGTGGGATGCTAGGGAGAAAGGGGGGCAGAGATCCTGAGAGAGTTTCCGAAATGCTGGATACGCTTTCAGATGAACACATCTGAGAGTCTAAAATAGGAACGACATCTAAGATCACATCAGAATCCAGATCAGCATTACTGCTAAACAGGTTAAGACATACAGGAGATTTGTCTTGGTATTTTGGTGCTTAATGATGCTCCATAACGTATGCAAAAATTATATAATACTGCAAGTACTGCAAACAAACAGAATATGTCAATATGTGTATAACATATATAGATATCTGTTTTACAGAGTGTAAAAATGTCCACAGTATTCAGTCTTAACATATGTGCAGAGGGTCAGAAAAATGTGCCATTATCTAACCCATAGAGATAGGTGTTATGATTGCATTCTTGCCATGCATCCATTTATCTGACGTATATTTATGTCTGAGTTGCAGAGGCAGCAGTCTAAGCAGAGATGCCCCTCTTCCCCTGTCCCTCCAGCTCTTCCGAGGCAAAACCAGCTAGGAGATACAATCTTTCCAGTGTGTCCTGAGAGGGCATCCTCCCCCCATGTAGGGTGTGCTATGGAGCACATAGGTTTTATCCTAGTCAGATGCCTGAACCGACTTAAGTGACTCATTTTAATGAAACTGTAATAAAGACAGATGGAAACTGTTCTTGTGCAGGGAAGGTATGTTTGATGTGGACCACAACCTTCTGCAGGAGGAGTCTCAAAATGTTTGTGTCCATGCTGTTTAGTTTGATCAAGCTCAAGTCTCATCAGCTTCACTATGTTCTTTGTTGTGCTAAGAGAAACACAATACTCTCACCACCATTTCCTTCCTTATAGGGCCTGATCAGGGGTATCTGTATATTATTAGTGTATTATTAGGTTTTCAAGCAGTGAAAAAAACGTGAAATATTCCAGTGATACATACACAAAACCACACAGATGTATAGAAGTTGTATAATCCACTGCATGAACACTTATACCAATCTGGTGCCGGACAACATACTGCACAGTGAGCTAAACCCAGCTCATCAACTGAAATGTACTAAAATTTGAGGTTGCTGAAGAAGAGACAGTTTTATACTTATTAAAAGCTCACAAGGGTGAGGGCTAGAACAGTAAGGTCCCCATGCTGTGTTACATTAGCACAAAGAAATGTCCATGGCTGAGAACCAGAATCTCATGCAGCAGATCAAAGACATATTGAGCTTTGAGCTGCTAAAATCAGATGTCCAGCAGCGCCATCAGCTCAGAAGTGTCAGAAACCACTGGGACCACAATACCTCATCCGCAGTCCAGAAAGGAAGTATTTTTTAGTTAAAGATCTGCTGCCTAAAAATCCATTATTCCCCTGCGATGACAAAACCAAAAGGCTCGCAACAACACAGGAACTGGGTTTGTTTAAACAATATGGACAGATTTTTAACCATTACCCTATACCATCGGGGTATATCTTCAGCGACAAAGAAAGAGGTCTGCAACAGATGGCAGGTCCCCACAGAGCCACGATGTCAACGTCAAAGAGTCTGTCTGGGATTACGTAAAGCAGCAGAAGGCGTGTGCAAAAAAACTGACATGCTTGGAACAACCTGCACAAATATACCTACAGGAATTGCTACGCTTAGAAGGGAAAAGGCTGTCGCTCTAAACTTTGCTTACTTTACAGTAAATCTTCGACTAGTGCCTAAAACAATAATGCACATTGTACATTCACCATCGTATGATAATGTGTCACTACCAGAATTTTAAAGTAATCATGTAACAAAGGGAAATTGTTAAAGGAGCAACACGGATTTGTGGGCTACTAGTTCCAAAGGAGATCACTCATATGCTGTACAGTAATAAGGTCATATCTATATCTTATATATGACACCAATATAGCATTATAATCAGATTTGCCATGATTTAGTAAAATCATATAATTTTAGAGTGAAAAAAAAGAGTGAAAGGTTCTCAATGAATGCTAATAAATGTAAGGGAAATTAAGCTAATGACACCTTCTGAATGAGCAATTGATACAAGACCTCAGTGGATATTCTCCTTTGTTACTGTGATTGCTGGCTTCTTGCCTTGTGCTAACGCCTCTTGTTTAGGCTCTGAGCGACTCTTGCATGTGCAGAAACAAATATTTTCCCTTTGGTTTTCCCATTTTTATTGCTATTGCTGCAATCTTGCCATCTCCTCCTTGACTTTAACCAGAGCTCCCAGCAAAATGCGCAGAACTAAACAGAAGAGAGTTAAAAACCCCAGCAAGTTTGTTGCTAATGTATGAGATTTATTTACATGAGTCTGCAGTCAAGGATCCAATTGTGTTTGCCGGGCTGCTCTCGTGCTCGCTCATGCTAGCGTTAAGGTCGTCCTGGCTCAGATCTTTCAGTACATGGACCACCGCTTTGTTATATTTAGTGTGCAGAGCTGGCTGCAGACCAGTCCCCATTTACACCCTAATGTTTGGTTACAGACACCATCAGTGCCTGTTTGTGTACATGAGTGCACTCTTTCAATATTCCTGCATATCACAAGGTTGCCAAGCAAGAAGTGTTGAAACGCCGTCACATTCCCACTCCCCAATCACCCCATTAAGTCTGCGTGCACTGTATCTACATGGCATTTTCTACATGTTAGTTGCTGTGCCGTCAGCTATACATATTAACAGTCAGCACTGTGCGTGCATGTGCACGGGTTCATAACGTGTGTGTGTGGTGCATTTTTATGGTTTATGTGGAGTGGCTCAGTTACGCAGTCAGCTGGATTTGCTATTAGACAGCATGTAAAATCTGACCCTGCTGTCTCCAACCTGTTTTCACGTCTAACAGCCTGAGAGCTCCACTTCCAATTGCGTGTCTGCGAGTATGATCTTCATCCTCACCTCCTCATTAAACAGAGGAGGTGAGGATGTGTAAGAATTTGAAGACATGATGAGGAACATGTCTCAATTTGACACAGAGTAAAAAAGAAAGAGCCTAGGCTGCGTTGGCCACCATCAGCTTCTCATATATGCTGTATTAACTTTAACCGTGTTTTGAGAATCTCAAATATTATTGGAGCAGTTGCACAGACAGTATTTGCTGAGGGACTGTCATCTAGTTATGAAATATTGCAATGGCTTAAACAGGACAAATCAGCCTGGTTCCTAGAGACTGGGATATACAAATATCAGAATGTGTGCGTTTGGAGACAGGCGCCGGCAAACCTCGGCACATACCTGGCTTTGATCCTCACCTCTGGAGGAGACGCAGCGGTGCAGGCATGGAATCTGGCTGCATATATCATCCTTTATTTACTGCCTTATCAGACCTTTCCCAGTCGTAAAGCACAGAGCAGAAAGTTCATAAAGTCATCAAATGAGTTTATATTTGGAGGAATCCAAGAATCAGATGCTGGCAAATACAAATGACACAAGATTCACTTGCACGCTTTGTTCTAGTTGGTTTTCCCCAGCGACGAATACATTAAAAGAAAAATTTATTGCTCTGTTACCTAAATGTATGACTCATACATTCTCAGTTACTTCTGCTGCGCTACTGTTCTCCCTGTAAAAAAAAAAATCCTATTTATAGAGATGTATAGTTTGTGTTTGTGTTATATTTTATAGTAATATGAACAGGGTTAGAGTTATAGAAAAAAACTCCTTAATGTTTCTGATGTTATCCTTCTTTTGGTGCAAAAATTGTGCTCAAACACAAAAAACGCAGAGTGTTAAGCAGGAGGCCTGAGGAGCTTACTCCATGTTGGTATTTTTCACTTTTTGGAATTAATAAGACAGAAAAAACCCTCAAGACTGTAAGATAGCAGATAGTGATGTGCGATATCATTGACTTCAATTCCGATACGATATCAAGTAAAATTCGGGGTGGTATCGACGATACTGATCCGATACCGATACTTTGAACAAAATGTAATCTGTATTTCAAATTATAGCTTCATAATGATTACAGGACATCAGACTACTTGTTCTTATTGCTTAAAAATGCAGAATTATCATATAGAAATAAAAAAAAACTGAAGTTGTGCACTATTTCAACACACTACCACCTGCAGCACTGCGACACATTTATACAGCCGTATTTCGCACATTACTATGAAAGGCGGAAGAGGAAGCAGTTCCTTCCAAGCTAGACAATCCAAATGATATAGCTTCTTTCCACTCTGTTCCTGTTAATGATAAACTACAAATTTACCCCAGATTACTAAAATATTTTAATATGAGAATCGATTCTAGAACATAAATTACTGGTATCGAAGGAATCGATATTTCACCACTAATAACAGATTAACAACAACACATCCTGTTTGTGTGTGCGTGTGTGTGTGTGTGTGTGTGTGTGTGTGTGTGTGTGTGTGTGGGGGGGGGGGGGGGGGGGTTGTTTGTTTTTACATTTTTGGCTCTTTTGAAAATAAATGCATTTGCAATAATATATATTTTTTAACCCTAAAAGTTAGGATAAATCAGATTTCACTTTTCCTTTAATTTTCCTCTTTTCAGTTTCTTTTGTGTGAAATCAAAGGGAAAATTCTATGAGTGGCTTTAATATCCCTTCCCAAATGTTTTCTCTTGCCTTGCAGGTAAAATTATTTTAGAAATACATAATAATCGACTTTTATGACCATTCTGATAACCAGAATTCTCCCATTTAACTGTTTCACATGCCACACACACACACACACTTGAGTAAATCTAGGGAAGGATTTGAGCGCGACCACAGAAAAACATGAGAAACGTTGATGTGACATATCGAAGCTAACTGATGTTGTCACCGGCCTCTCCTGCCTGGACAAAGTGCTGCGTGTGACTGTGATTGTATGTGTGTGTGTGTATAAGCAGTAAGGCCCATTAGTGTGCCGTAATGGGAGGGGATATTGGTGGTATATAGGTGTAATTACCTCGAGCTAACATGGAGCTCAGGCCGCGTGGCGCCTCCAACACAAATATGAACTGCAGAACATAGATACCACTTTGTCCTCTTTTACCGCTTGACCTGGGGGAGAAAGTTCAACAGTGACTGCAGCTCTGAGAGTGTGTGTTTATGTGTGTGTGTGTGTGTGTGTGTGTGTGTTGGTAGGAGAGGAGAGCCTTGGGAAATAAAGATCCCAAAGAGAACGCCAGAGGAGAAGGGGCAGAGAAAAGTGTAGGTGTGTTGGACAATGTCTGCGCTGACTTATCTCCTGGCTCTGCTCCTGTTCTTCTCCTCATCTGTGATAATCTGCAGAGCATTTTCAGAATGGGCTGTTCCCATCACCAATCTGCCCATCGATCCACATCTCTGGCACGCTGTGTACAACGCCCCCACCCTCTGTTCTTTTTCCTTCCTTTCCTCTATCCATCAATCTATCTCCACCTCCTCCCTGACACAGCGGTTGTACATCTCACTATTGTATTTTCTTTATGAGAACATCTGTTTAGCTTACTAGTTCAACCCTTGGTCTTGAAAAGTTTCCAATAAAGTCTGAAGTCGGCCTCCGTGTGGAGCACTACCATTGTGCTGACTGCCTGACATTTCGGGGAGGCCACAGAGTGCCCACTGCCAAACTTTGCAATAAAGCGATTGAAACTGTACCAACTAGTAAGGCTTTTCAGGTGATGTAACATAGACTGAGGAAGACTTATTGGGGTTCTCAGTTCTGTGTAGAATTTGCTTATAGTAGCATTTAACAAAACATTATAAATAGATGACTGGAATCTCATGAAAATGGGCCGAAATTCTCAAATTTGTAGATGAGAACAAAGCCCAGACTGGCCTCATTTCCATCTCTTGTGTTTCTTGGCCCAAGTAGATTTTTGTGTGGTCTCTCTCAAAATTGGTTTCTTTGTAACAGTTTACATGAAGACCTTATTCACCCAGTCTTCACCGAGCAGCTGATGTGTGAGTTTCAACTTCAATTATTAATTTTAATGATTTGATTTGAAAAGAGAGACCGTGTACAATATTAACAAAAATGTTGCCATTTGATGCGTTACACCACAGCATCTGCAGTCTCTTGGCAAGTTATTATTCATTTTGTCTGGTAAGTCTTTTCTGGTTTAAGTCTGTTCCTTTTTTTGTTTAGTCACTAGCCAAAATGTTGCATCCCATTTATTTTCACACCTCCTAAGACACGAACTCTTTCATGGCAGGCATTTTTAATTTCCCTTTGCTATTTGGCTTTATAGTGTTTGAGAGAACACTATAAAGTCACAATTGAGTAATGATGTGCAAAACTCTAAAATTGGTGCCTGAACACAGCAGCATTTTTCCTGGTTACAAAAACAAAATGAGAAACAACAATTGTGCCCCTTTGAGCAATATGGCTCATTTGAAAGCGCAAAATTTAGGTTTGTGGTCTAGACAACCCAAAATGTGATGTCCCCATATGTGGACACCAGGTCCTAAGAGGTTAAAGACAGATGTGCCTTGCTAATCCTGCTAGCTAGAGCTACTATTACCTGACAACTCTTCAGGTCTACTCTTTTTTCTAAGGAAATGAAGGGAAAAAGGAAACACTTCCATTTACCGGGAAGAAACTGCCGACAGAGTCAGGCTCAGGGAGGGGCAGCCATCTGCCTCGACTAGTTGGGGGTGAGGGGAGGGAGACAGGACAAAAGACACACTGTGGAAGAGAGCCAGAGATGAATAATAACTAAAGATGAAATATAGAGTGGAGTATAAACAAACAGTGAATGAAAAAAAGTGAGTGAAGAAGAAACACTCAGTGCATCATAGGAAGTCCCCAACAGCCTACACCTACTGCAGCGTAACTAAGACAGGATTCAGGGTGACCTGATCAGCCCAAACGAAATGGTTTATCAAAAAAGGCAGTTTTAAGCCTAATCTTAAAAGTAAAGAGGGTGTCTGTCCCTTGAATCCAAACTGGGAGGTGGGGCCTCCAATTTCTACTTTTAAATATCCTGGAAACCAGAAGTAAGCCCACAGTCTGAGAGCAAAATGCTCCATTGGGATAATATGGTATTATGGCTTCTTTAGGACAACATGTGAGGAGAAGGATTTTAACCCTGTAAGAACCAACCCATCATAAAATAGCAACTGAGATGTTTATTGACCCTTATAACAAAACCAACTTTTTTTTTTGCTATATCATGTTGTGTATGACATATTTTTTTTATATATTTTTTGTATCACATTTAATACACTGGGTGTTTTTGGCAACTTTTTGTTGACAGCAAAGTTAATTTTAGACAAAAAAAGAGTTTGGTCCATAATATTTTGAAATTATGGCAAGTAATGATGATATTGATGAGATAGATGTATCAAAAACTCACGTATCAAATATCATACAAAGGGCATTATAGGGTTAATTTTGCTTCAGGTAGCCAGTGAAGAGCAGTCAGTATACAATAAATATGCTTGATATAAAGAAACTGTTCAATTTAACAGTTAGTAGGGTTGTATTTGTGCATGTAGTGCTTGTAGTCAGGTGGATTCTCACCAACCGATTGGGAAATACAGATTTTTCTCCTTATGGTTGCCAGGTGGTTGCAAACCTTTCTCTAAACCTTTCCTTACTCACTTACATTATCACCATGACTGTCACAAGTCTAAAGCACGAAGAATTTACCGTCTCAGTATGAGTTACCATCTTGTTAACCTGTTTTGCATTGTTTAAGGCTGCAATAGGATAGCGTGTCTTTTCCATAACCTTCTTCTGGAGGGCACCACAACTGTAATGATTCCAGTTTGGCTTGTAAAACGATCAAATGGTCCCATTAACAAAATAAGGGAGTACACCTTGTTTTGCATGCTTCATCTTTCAACATATTTAAACCTACTGTTTCTATGATACAGCATCTATAATTTCTTTGGACTTGCTATTCAGTATGCACTAAACATGGCACATTTCCCATTTAGTATCAGCTATGCTCATAAGAAACATGCCTGGCTCATGGTGTTGCTGTGGTGGACCTCAGAGCATGACAGTTACCAGTTACCTCGGTTTGGCCGTGCAGGAGTGTTAGACTGCAACGAAGCCAACTTGTTCTTGGAACAGAAAAGTTTTAAGTTCGCTCCTAGGGAAGTTGTTGAGCAATGTTTTTTCCTCAATCAACTGGAGGCGATTTAGCATTTGTGTGCAAAGAGGACATTTCTGTTCGCATTGACGCATTTAGATGGGCTGGCCTGTTACCAGGTGTGAAACTGTTTAACTGTACAGCAGGACGATGCTAAGAACCAACATGTGGGCTGATTCTTTGTACTCCTGAAAATACAGGTTAAGAACAACAACAGCAGGGGAATGGAGGAGGAGGAGGAGGAAGAAGACAGGATGGGGCTAGAGTGTGGTGATGTCATGCTGGTGGGTTAGGACATTTTATCACACATGGTTTCTATATCAGTGATCCGCTGTTTGGCTGAATGAAAGAGGAGGACTGGGCGAGCTTTAAGATCCAGCAACACGTGCCGATACATGCTGACCACTGGCTTTGATTTGAACTGTGGCTGGCACTATGTTTTCAGATTTTCTTCAACATTTCTGTATTTATTATCACACTTGGACTTTCATAGCTTTCCCTGTATCAAGCATCACTTTGTAGAGGCAATAAAATTCTGGATTCCTCCACTCTATGACATGATGACAGAGCTCTAAATGTGCAACAGCAGCAAATGCATTCATGTTCTTGCAGAAGTGTTGGATCTGTATTACAGCTGTATTGTGCAATGGTACATAGTGACTCTGTTTTACAGGAATAGTTAACCAATCTGGAACATTTGCATTAATTGCTTTCATTCTTACATAACTAGAACTGCTGTTCTCTTATATAGTAAGTTCTGCTCTGCAGCTGGGATAGACTAGATTAGTTTAGCATAAAGACTGCAAGCAGGTGTAAACCACTCCCCTGTGAAAGTTCAAAAACATCACTACAATTAGGAAGACATTTCAGAAATGACAAGTGAACACTGTTTCACAGTTTCCTGATGTTTACATATCGTTGTGCTGTCTGAGTTTTAAGTGCCTAAACATGTAAAACTTGAGGTGAACGTATGTAAAGATTCCCTCTGCAAGTCAAAAGCCTATCCATTCATCCATCTCCTGGTTTGTCACTACATCATTTTAATTGTTTTCCCTAACAAAGTGATTTTGTTGTTGAGGTTTTTTGGTCACATGACTGCAACTCAATGCATTTAAGTTTGTAGATGAGGTCAAGACAACCTGTTGAAGTTCAAACTGAGCATCAGCATGAGGAGGAAAGGTAATATATGCAACTCTGAATGTGGCATGGTTGTTGGTGCCAGATGAAGCAAGCTTTATTCGTCACATACACGATCATACAGAGTGCAACATGCAGTGAAATGTTTAGTGTCCAAGCTGCGGCCGTAGCCGCGCCATTCCAGGGCTTGGGTTTTAGCATGGGGGGGTCTATTCAAGACCCTTACTGGATAATGGGTGGGAATCGAACTTGCGACTCCCACGCCAAAGGTGTGTAGGTGTGTCCAAAGGTGTGTAGTCCTACCACAACACTATCCAGCTGCTACTAGATGGGCTTGCCTGAGTATTTCAGAAACTGCTGCGCTACTGGACTTTTCCCACAGCCATCTCTAGGGTTTACAGCGAAAGGCCCAGAAAAGAGAAAACTTTGAGTTGGCTGTTGTTCTCTGGGCAAAAATGCCTTGATGATGGCAGCAGTCAGAAAACAATGGCTAGGCTGCTCTAATAGAAAGTTATCTCAGATAACCACGTGTTTCGGCTAAATTATGCAGAAGAGCATAAATGTGCATCTCTGAATGCACATCAAACCTGAAAGCAGATGGGCTACAGCAGCAGAAGATCACCTCACACTTCCTGTCAGCTGAAAACAGGAAACTGAAACTACAATTCACACAAGCTCTAAAAATTGGACAATAGATGATTGGAAAAATGTTGAATCTTTTAAATGAGTCCAAGCTTCTGCTTTAAAACTTGCAGAGTAGGATTAGAAAGCACGGATCCATACTGTCTATTATCAGTAGTTTAGGCCAGCGGTCCCCAAACCCTGGTCCATGAGTCATTTGGACTGCAAAAGTTGAGGCTTGGGTGTGGAAATTCAAGGTTTTCAGAGCTTTTATCGGTTTTTAGCGTTATTTTTTAATCGATTTTATCGTTAACTCTGTTTCCCTGGGTCATATCCCATGTGTTATGAATAAATCTTCTTTTTTTTGGTACCGGTACTGGTTTTATTTTGTTATATTTGTCCGTGACACCTTAAAGGCCAGTCCGTGAAAATATTGTTGGACATAAACCGGTCCGTGGCGCAAAAAAGGTTGGGGACTGCTGAGTTAGGCCATTGGTGTTGGTGTAATGTTGTAGGGTAGAGAATGCTGGAATGTTTCCAGCATATTATTGAATCTTTACCAATAAGAATAGTAAAGGAGTTCTGAAGGCAAAAGACGGTCACACCCAATATTAGCTATGTGTACTTAAAAAAGTAGCGAGCTTCAAGTTAGGAATGGCGCAATCAGAGGAATAAGTGCTCAAAAAGACAGAAGCTAGCCAAAGCATCAGGGCAGCATAAAGGACAGCGGTTTTAGAGCTATTTTTTCCCTTTCTTTGTGAAATGCTATGCTAACTGCCTTCCGTTTTATAATTAACAAATATGACATTGTTATCATTCACCTTTTATTGCTCTTAAGACAAAGGAAAAATCCAATTCCCAAAATACTAAGGGGTTCTGACAATGACGTGTCATTTGTTTTAGCATATTTGTTGTACAAATATGTACACATAACTTCTTCTACTCTTGTATTAACTATTGTGATACTATACGCCTGGTGACTCTGGCACATCCACCTGCGCAGCTCTGAGACCAGCGAGCAGGGGGCCAACCAGGGTGCAGATACAAACCAGAGAGATGGAGGGACGGGCAAGGCTGTTTTCAATCACCCTCCTGTGCGATCTCTATTACTCCTCTGCCTGTTTTTGTCATCCCAAGATGTCATTACTCAGTTTCAACACGCTACGGACTCATGTAACTCATATTGGTGCACGCATGGGTCCAAGAGTGGAGGATATCTCATGGCCTCTGCAATTCAAAAAAAAGTGATTAGTGATATTCATGATGGGGTCCCCCCAAAAACAGTGTGGTGCAGAAGAGATATATAGCTCGAGTGAGATGGTTGGATTGACTGCAGGAATGAATGTTACTAATATTTCTAAGAAGACAACTGATTTTCATTTCAGTAACATTTGAAAAATCCTGCTGTAATCTGTTTTCTTTTTAAAACTCAGTTCACATTTTATGAAAGCTGATGATGCTGCTTCACTTTCTTAATCCTCTAATTTAATTACCACTGCACATTTGCCACGCTAAAGTCAGACAAGGACAAAGGTTGTTCCGGGTGAGGTTTATTTCAAGGCCACATCTCGAACCCCACAAACACACAGGTGCTCATATGAATAACCTATTCTCTGACTCGTGCTTCATAAAAAGGAGTTGGGAGTTTCCTAGCATGTGGAAGGAAAGGTTAGACAAACCAGCTGACCTTCTGTTTCCTCAGCTACCAGTGTTTACATAACCAACATACTCCTGTGTTCATGTATGTGCAATCACAGGGGCCACCGCCCCACCCCGGCAGGCTTTATCTGCAGCAGAACAAATCAATCATGTGCATTCATGTGTGCGTGTCTGCGTGCCTCTGTGTTTTCTTGAATATGCATCTGTAGCAATCATTTCCCCCCGGCTTTTGAATTATGGATTAACATATTAGTAAGGCGAACGATTATGAAGTTGGGCTGAGCGTGCTCTGTGCAATTTTAAGGTTCGGCGTGTCAGCGCAGATTTGAATTAAAGCGTTTAAAAGAAATGAAAGCAAATTAGCAAGCAGGGCTCATTAGCTTTCTCTTCTAATCAGCTATGGAAGCAGACGAGCCAAATAATAATCCCCGTCTTTCATCCTCCTCGTGTCTTTCATTTATCAAACCTGATTGTGTGTTGCTCAACGTCACCCTTCGTGGCTTTGGCAGTCAAATTTTGGGCTATTGGCCGTTCCTGGTTTCTAGTTTCTGCTAAATTAGAAACAATAAAACAGACAGTTCAGCAGTGTGGCTGTTTATTTTGTGCAGTTGCACTGCGAAACGGATGCTGAGGTGGAGTCAGTAAGTGGTGCCAGTGAAGACAACTTGAGAGACTTTGGACTAATTTCGAGGATAATTCCAGCTTATACATGTGATTTTTTTTTTGCAGCTCTGTAGGTTCCACTACATTAGTTCTGATCATCCCCATTGTACAGGTTCTGGCAGCATCACCAGCCAACAAATTTCCAAATAAACATGATTTTAACATGAATCATTTTAAAGTTTTGTCTCTAGGTTTCACTGGAAATAAACAAAGGAAGGAAGCACGTGAAACCTGAATTATAGCGTGCTCAGTTTGACCAGTCATCTCTGTGCAGTTACATGTGGGGCAGTAGATCACCTTCTGCTCAGTCAGCATTTGTGTGCAAAGAAGAAATGATAGAGAGATTGTGGTGAATGAGGGTCTGCAAGGAAAAAACGACATTTCTCATGATGAGTATTCTGTTGAAAGCAAAGCTCCAGTTTTCTTAGCGGTTCCTAAGACAGATTTATTTTTGGTTTTGGACTTGCAATGTGGGGTAACACATTCGCTTTACATACAAAGACTGGAAGGAGAAACGATCTTAATTTCATTTATACAGCGCCAAATCACAAAAACAAGATAAAGTCTCAAGCTAAAGATGCTTTTTAAGGTGAAGACCCTAAAATAATACAGACCGCTGTGTGCAAGCACTTTGAGTCTTACTGCCTCGTTTCAGACGCATTTCCTTTTTTGGGGGGGTTGAACGGGGTAAATGTTATGTGTCAAGCAAGGCTCTTAACTTTGAATAAACCAACTTGGATTTTTTTAACTTAGCCCATATTTTACTTGATGTTAGCCATATTAGACCGACCTCATGGCACATTTGCTTGCACCACAACTAAGTCATCAGTGCCATAAGTAGCCAAGTTGTGTCTGCTGTCTGGGTTTTCCTGGAACATTTGCATGTTTTGAGTTAAGAAGGGGAATAAATTTAATATTCAAGGGTCAAAAACCAGAAACAGAAAAGCAAACTAACGGTTTCCAAAATACAATTTCATCTTGATTCATAAATAACAGTCACAGAGAAGTTAGATGATCATACATAGTATATTTATGAACCATCCTTCATAACCAAATTCCACCAAAATACACAGTAGCACAGTCTCGATATTTATGTGGTTAGTAAAAATAAATTGTAAAATTCAAGCAAACATTTCTAGCTAAACGTCTAGTTCTGTAGGATTCTGATAGATGAATAGCTACTTTGTAACATGGGACTGACGCTGCTAACCCTATCAATATTACACCCGGTCTATTACTACCACGCGTTGCTTGCTAATCATTGACGGTTCAGTGGCGTGTTTTCTTTTTCCAAACGTTTCTGTGTTCCTTTTTGTTGTCATAGAGAGCAGGAGAGTGAAATGGTTCCCACATGTTTGAATATTACTCTGTTCATTAACTCTGTGTGTGTGTGTGTGTGTGTGTGTGTGTGTGTGTGTGTGTGTGTGTGTGTGTGTGTGTGTGTGTGTGTGTGTGTCAGAGTGAGCTCTGATTAATTGGTCCTATCCACTAAGCCCTGGAAACAGCGGGGTTTGGACCAGGCCACTAATTGTCATAATCCACATTTATTTATTTCTACTGCTTGACCAGACCTCACCAGCTATAAGTGCGCATGTGTGTGTATGTGTGTGGGCGTGTGTCATCTATGCTTTCGACAGACCATGACTTGGCATCAGCGTCTCTTCCTTCTCTGCTCCTCTGTCTAGACTCTAGCAAAGAAAGCAAGAGGTAAGCCGAGCTGCCGAATGAAAGAAAGGTGGAGAGAAAAAGAAGAAACTCCAGAGAAGAGAATATATGCCTTCTGCTCAGCCTTGTTATGGTCGGACCTGTTGCCAGATGGATCCCAGTGGATGCTCCATTCTCTCCAGATTGTTTAAACTGGTGTGCTACTCGCTGAGGTGCTTTAAAGCCTTTCAGCATATTACGGTTTGCTGATTTTGCATTGGAGCCTGCTGTATTCCCCAACAGTCTTATAGTCTGCTAAAGAGGGTCTGTTAAAAACACCAAACCTCTAGCTGCTTCTGTCTGTTAACAGGATGTCTATTCAAATGCATGCAACTCCACAGCAATCAGGGTCTCGTCCTGTGTGCAAAAAAATCTTTTGCATGCTCAAATTAATAATTAATTAAAACTCAACACAAAAAAGCAGGAAAAGAGGAATAAAGACAAATAGATCTGATTAGTCACAGACTGCAAGAAAATTTGTAAAGCAACCAAAATAAATATGCAATATTGAAGGTTAAAGTTACTTTCAAATGTATTTATAAAGAACCATTTCATTACAACAGTCATTTCAAGATAACTATTCTATTGTTTAATTAAATTCACTTCACTTCAATTAAATTTATTTATATACTGCCAAATCACAACAGCAGTTGCCTCTAGACGCTTTATATTTTAAGGTAAAGACCCTGAAATAATACGGAGAAAACCCCAACATTCATCTGACCCCCTATGAGCAAGTGCTTTGGTGACAGTGGGAAGCTGAAACTCCCTTTTAACAGGAAGAAACTTCCAGCAGAACCAGGCTCAGGGAGGGGCGACCATCTGCTGAGAGGTTGAGCATGAGGGGTAGAAAACAGAACAAAGACACGATATTGTAAGAGAAATAGCATAAAGTATTATAGAAAGAAACCAAAAGGACCAGACAAGCAAGGACTTAGCAATGGTGGGGAGGAGGGTCTCTTCCTTTTTACAGGAAGAGACCTCCAGCAGGTCCAGGGAGAGGCAGCCATGTGTTACAACCAGGTGAGTCATCTAAAGACATCAAGAGACGAGATGAACACGGTAAATACAGATTCAGTAGTGAGTGTCTTCTTTTAGTTGATTAATTCCACTCAGCTGTTTGCCAAATGGTTGTATTCTGATTATATTCTTATATAAAAGCAATGTTCCTGAGCACATGCATGTTTTTGAGTAAAACTGCTGGTAATCGGTTAATGTTCTGTGTATATAGAGAGCAACATATTAGAATTTTTTGACTTATCGCAGTTAATTAACACATTATCACCAATAAATGTAATTGCTAGCTTGACCACTGCTTATCAGGTTCCTGTGATAGACGGGCGACTCTGTAACCTGCCAACCTGGGCTAGTCTCCAGCCCCCCTGCGACCCTGAATTGGGTAAGCAGGAGAAAATGTTTGCCTGGATGATCATCAGGATAGTGATCGGGACTTGCCTCTTCCACAGCATGTTTTTTATCCTGTGTTCCTTCTCTCAACCCAACCGGTCGCAGCAGATAGCCGCCCCTCCCTGAGCCTGGTTCTGCTGGAGGTTTCTTCCTGTTTAAAGGGTTTTTCCTTCCTACTGTCGCCAAAGTGTTTGCTCATAAGGAGTCAGATGAATGTTGGGGTTTTCTCTGTATGTGTTATTGTAGGGTCTACCTTACAATATAAAGCACCTTGAGGCGACTGTTGTTGTGATTTGATGCTATATAAATAAAACTGAATTGAACTGAATTGAAGTTGTCATTTCAGTTGCTGCTACTACTACAGCTGTGGCAGTGTAGCTAGAAAAGTAGAGCAGATCATCTCCTTATCAGAAAGTTGGTGGTTCAATGTAGTAGTGTGAATGTTAGAAGAACATTGTGTAATTGAATGGGACATGCTGTTTAAAAGTTAAGCTGTGTATAAGAGACAGTCCATCTACCATAACAACTTAGGACACTGCTTTGTTTCAGAAATGGCTAACGAACTTTCTTAATCAAGACAAAGCAAACTTTAAAAGAAAGCCCAAAGTTCATTCCAATGACCTGAACATCTCGTGAATTCATGAGGCAGACCAACGGTCTCACATGAAGAAGTGTTTCAGCTAAACTTTCAAACTGCAATCAAATATGGAATGAATTATAGTGATGCAACAGAGATTAGTGGGGCACACACAGTAAGTGGTGACAGACTATCATCTTTGTATTCTTTATTAGCCACAGGATTCCTCTATTTCTTCTGTTGGCCGGCTTGCATGTGAGCCAGGCGGGAGGGGTTTACAGCGTCTCCAGCAGCCCCGCAAACAGATCACCGAGCCAGAGTATGGCCATGATAAATGCCGCCTCTCCTCCTCTGACCCTGATAAATGGGACCTCCTCTGAGAGAGGAGGAGGAACGTTCATGCTGCTCGCTGCTTCTCTGTAGAATCCTGGGCTGATCCTGCTGTCTAATTTCACCTCCGTACCAATACAGAGGAGGTACAAATATCTGTCCCCTTGATGAATACAAGCCACATTTGTATTTGCTTATATTGATGCTGTGCCACAGCTATGATGTGAGGGAAACAAATACGTCTTGATTAAAGCCGACATTCAAAAAATGTATCAAAGTCTCAGATAAGTATTGTGCTGTGCCAGTGTGCCTGCACATGTGATGTGACAATAAAAAGTGATTTGATTTGATTTGATTTGATTTGTTCTGTGTGAATACACAAACCACAAATACAAGAGATAGGTGGATCTAGGTTAGAGAGATATGTCAGCTAGGCCCGCCATGTATGAAAAACAGTAAATGTGCAGTGATGGCTACGTGTCTGAAAGCATCTCCTCTGCATCTGTCCTGAATTACTAGATGCAGGAAGTTTTTATCTTGTGCAACATTTGAGCAGAAGTGCACTCTAAATAAGATGTACACTGCAGTGTCCAGAGCTTTGAACTCCATTGCCAGTGTTTGAAAAAAAGAGATTTGTCTATGACAGCAGTTGACTAAGCACAATTAATGCTAAACTGCACACAAATAAACTCGGTAACAGGAATGGTTGTTCGTTGGCAACAGAGCTGTAAAAGAATTTTCAGAATCAGGCTGCAAGTTTGTGCACTTATCCCATTATTTCTGTGCAGGAAAAAAATACCTTCTTCATTTAGATTGTAATGACCATCTGCCATTTAAAGTTGTTTGTGATCCCACTGCATTTAATTCATGGACGTTGAAGTCTGACACAAGGCTGACTGTACAGCCACACATTAGCTCTTTGGGCACAAGTGAATGCACTCAGGTCTTCTTCTTTCAACCACTCCCTTTAGGGGATCATTTGCCTCAAACTCACCATCTCCCTCACCCTCCTCTGTCACACCAAACCTCTGCAGCTCCACCAACCTTTTCTGTTGTCTTCATTTTTCTATATCTACTATCCCTCCTCTGCACAAGTCCAAACATTACACCAGGTCTCATCTTTCCTTCTGTCAAAAATCACCCCTGACATGTCTTCACCCACTCCTCTCTGATTCTTCACTTCTCTTGTGCACTTTTCATTGCTTTGGATGATTGACCATAATAATCTATCTTGACTACTTCTGCTCCTTGCATCTTCAGCCTTCTGCTTGCCTTCATCTTATTCAGATTCATATATTCTGTCTTGTTTCTTCTGACGAAATTCTGCCATCTTTGATAATATAACCCTGAAGGAACCTATAGCATGATAAATATGGTCAAGTAATCTAAGAAATTTGCTTCTCTGCTTTAAAAAATAATATAAGAATAGCAATGATTAAAAGACCAGGTTGTAAAATTACCAAAAACTGATTACTTACTTCCTAGCTTATGGCAAAAGCTTAAATTCCTCTGTTTGGCCACTTGAGGTCACCTAATTACCCCAGAATCCCATGTGCATAACTTAAAAGCATGTTTTATGGTATGAAAATGGTATAGATCATGTTAAATTGTTTCCTGTGGATGATTTTATTTTTTTTAAAGCGTGCAGCACGGTTACTAGCTGCAAGCAAAACCACATATCTCCAATACTAGCGTACATTGGCTGGTAGACAGTTTTCAAATTGATTTTAACATTTCTTTTTTTTTTCATTTTTAAGCCATTGCATGTGTTAGACGGGCTGCTTTGACCGATATAGGCAGCTCTACCTGCTGAGCCCTAGGCTTTCACAGCATTTGTTCAAGATAATGAGCACGGCTCTGATTGTGTTAATGGTGGAGTGCTTTAATGCAGTAAATGACAAATAATAGTGTTCCTGTGTAAGTAATTTTCCTATGAGTCTGTGCCCCAGTGTTATTGAGTTATATTTGATTTCTTTATTGTACTCGCATAGGTTGCTAGCTTTTTGACTTGCATGCTACGTGTTTGCCCACATGCAGGACGATCGCTTAGTTTGTCTCTATAAAACCAACATGGCTGCGAATCCAGTCAAAGTGGCAGTTTCCATCTTTTATATACAGTTAGTGTTGTGACCAAAGGTCTTTCCATCCATCCATCCATCTTCATCCGCTTTATCCGGGGCCGGGTCGCGGGGGCAGCAGCCTAAGCAAAGAGGCCCAGACCTCCCTCTCCCCAGCCACCTCCTCCAGCTTATCCGGGGGAATACCAAGGCGTTCCCAGGCCAGCCAAGAGATATAATCTCTCCAGCGTGTCCTGGGTCTGCCCCGGGGCCTCCTCCCGGTGGGACATGCCTGGAACACCTCACCCAGGAGGCGCCCAGGGGGCATCCTTGTCAGATGCCCGAACCACCTCAGCTGGCTCCTTTCGATGTGGAGCAGCAGCTACTCTACTCTGAGCCCCTCCCGGATGGCCGAACTTCTCACCCTATCTCTAAGGGAGAGGCCAGCCACCCTTCAGAGGAAGCTCATTTCTGCCGCTTGTATCCGCGATCTCGTTCTTTCGGTCACTACCCACAGCTCGTGGCCATAGGTGAGGGTAGGGACGTAGATCGACCGGTAAATTGAGAGCTTCGCTTTTACACTCAGCTCCCTCTTCACCACGACGGACCGGTGCAGCGTCCGCATTACTGCAGCTGCAGCCCCAATCCGTCTGTCGATCTCCGGCTCCCTTCTCCCATCACTCGAGAACAAGACCCCGAGATACTTGAACTCCTCCACTTGGGGCAGGAACTCATCCCCGACCCGGAGTGGGCACTCCACCCTTTTCCGGCTGAGAACCATGGCCTCAGATTTGGAGGTGCTGATCCTCATTCCCGCTGCTTCACACTCGGCTGCGAACCGTTCCAGTGCGAGGTCTTTCCATGTTTCAATAAAATCTGAATGATGAGATTGATATGAGATATCCTTATAACTAACAGATACTACAGGGTAATATATGTCCCTCTGTCCCACATCATAAACAGTGTGACATATTTTGATATTTTTAGCAGGACATGCAATTTTTTTTTCTGTATGTATATGAAGGTGAGGCTTTTTTATACTCAGAAGAAGGGGTTAGCCTGTCTAATCACATATGGTCACAAGCTGTGCCAAAATCTGCAAAGTGTAAATTTTGGTGAATATGCCAGAAATTACCATAAAGAAAATGCAAATGTAATGTGAAATGACACCGTATTTGTGCCCTATACCTTCTAAATGTGTCATGATCCTGGGTCCTTTTGACCCAGCGTTTTGTGTTTTCTCTTCGCGATTTTGGTTCTGTTCTTCCTCTGGTTAGTGTTTACTCTGTTCTGCCCGTGTGTTCCTGTATCTAGTCCGCGTTTCTTAGTTTGTGTCCTTTCATGTGTAAGTTCCTGTTTTATTGTGAAGGTCTGTGTCTTATGTGAGTGTTTTCAGTTTGCCTCCCTAGTCTCGTCATGTTAATTACTCCCAGCTGTGTCCCCACCTGTATGTAATCCCCCTGTGTTCTCTGAGTGTATTTAAGTTGTGTCTTCTGTCATAGTAGTTGCTGGTTCGTCTGTGTTGTTTCCCCTCGGTCTCCCTGTATGTATTTCCCCGGACCTCCCTGCACCGTCATTCTTGGTTTGTGTTGTTAGTTTACCCAGTTTAGGTTTCAGTTTCATGTTCCTAGCGCCTTTGTTGTTTGCATTTTTGTTGTTAATAAACACTCACCTGCACCAGAGCTGCCGCCTTTTGGTCCTATATATATTCCACACGGCTTGCCCCCGCAAACCGTGACAGAACGAACCAGCCACCATGGACCCAGCGGCAGTAAATCCGTCCGAGGAGCTCCAGGACGACATCACATACAATGTGGAGATCCTTCTCAGCCTATGGCTGGAACATCTCCCGGAAGAGCTTCGCCGCGCAGCAGAAGACCGGCTGCAACGGCTCTTTTCCGGCCTGCCATGGCTATTGGACTCGCTTCCTCCGACCATGCAGGCTTTTCTCCGGCTCACACCGCACCTTCTCTCAGCCACTCCTGCCTCGCTGCCCGACTCGCCGGATGTGATCTTGCCCGGCCCGTCGGAGCCGTCTGCGGGGAGGAGACGCCGATCGCGCCGCAAGCGCGCCACCCCACAGCTGGACGTTCGGACTTCTAATTCGCCGGCTGTGGTGAGTGAGGACTGTTTTCCATTTGCGGACTGTATGACTGTTCATTCAGGGGCGGTGTTCTGTGCGGCAGATGACTTTGTGAACAGCATATCACCTCCCCCGCAGCCACTCTCAGCCCAGTTAGCTCCCGCGCAGCCACTCTCAGCCCAGTTAGCTCCCGCGCAGCCACTCTCAGCCCAGTTAGCTCCCCCGCAGCCAGTGCCACCCTCAGCTCAGTCTCCAGTGCCACCCTCAGCTCAGTCTCCAGTGCCACCCTCAGCTCAGTCTCCAGTGCCACCCGTAGCGCAGGCCCCAGTAGCTCCAGTGCCGCCCGTAGCGCAGGCCCCAGTAGCTCCAGTGCCGCCTGTAGCGCAGGCCCCAGTAGCTCCAGTGCCGCCTGTAGCGCAGGCCCCAGTAGCTCCAGTGCCGCCTGTAGCGCAGGCCCCAGTAGCTCCAGTGCCCCCGCTACCCGTAACTCTGGCTCCAGTAATAGTGGTCTCACATACTCACTCCATGCAGGGAGAAAGTATAATTTTACCTCAAGGTGCTTTTTGTAGTTCAGCCGCCTTTGGCACAGTTTGCCGCTCCAGGGCTTCCCCAGAGGCTAGGTCCCAGTCCTCAGCTGATTCTGGACCCCTGGAGTTTAAGCAGCCACCCGAGGGACCGCTCCGGCCTTCGTCTCTTGTCTCCGCTGGAGGGTCCGACGGACCGCTCCGGCCTTTGTTTCCTGTTTCAGCTGGGGGGCCCGAGGAGCCCGTCCAGCAGCCTTCCTCGTCAGCTGGTGGTTCCGGAGAACCACACCAGCCTCATGCCTCGTCGGCTGGAGGGTCCGAGGGGCCCGTTCAGCCTCCTGTCTCCGCTGGAGGGTCCGAGGGGCCCGTTCAGCAACCTTCCTCGTCAGCTGGGGGTTCAGGAGAACCGCACCAGCACCATGCCACATCAGCTGGAGGGCCCGAGGAGCCCATCCAGCCACCATCTGCTACGCCAGCTCCAGCCTGTGCTTCGTCAGCTGCAGCTCCAGCCTGTGCTTCGTCAGCTGCAGCTCCAGCCTGTGCTTCGTCTGCTGCAGCCTCAGAGCCTTCGTCAGCTGCAGCTCCAGCCTGTGCTTCGTCTACTGCAGCCTCAGAGCCTTCGTCAGCTGCAGCCTCAGAGCCTTCGTCAGCTGCAGCCTCAGAGCCTTCGTCTGCTGCAGCCTCAGAGCCTTCGTCTGCTGCAGCCTCAGAGCCTTCGTCTGCTGCAGCCTCATCGCCAGCTGCAGCCTCATCGCCAGCTGCAGCCTCATCGCCAGCTGCAGCCTCATCGCCAGCTGCAGCCTCGTCTGGTCCGGCTTCATCCGAGTCTTCATCCTCGTCTGGTCCGGCCTCTGCCTGTGCTTCTGTTACGCCTGGTCCAGCCTCTGCTTCAGCGTCGCCTGGTCCTGTGCCCTCCAAGCCTCGGCCGGTGCGCCTGACACTTGGGCGCCGCCGCTGCCTTCCGCGCGGCCGGCCCCCGGACCGCCATCGCCTGAGTGGCCGCCGCTGCCTTCCGCACGGCCGGCCCCCGGACCGCCATCGCCTGAGTGGCCGCCGCTGCCTTCCGCACGGCCGGCCCCCGGACCGCCATCGCCTGAGTGGCCGCCGTTGCCGTCCGCACGGCCAGCCTCCCGAACTGTATCCACGTCGCCGCCGTTGCCGTCCGCACGGTCGGCCCCCCGAACTGTTTTGGACTCCTGTGCTGTCGGCCCCCTGGCCGGCCCCCCGAACTGTTTTGGACTCCTGTGCTGTCGGCCCCCTGAACTCTTCTGTTTTGGACTCTGTTTTTTTCCTGTGTTTTGGTGTGCTTCGTTTCTTTTGGTTTTGGGCTCGTTTTTTGTTTTTGTCTTTTGGCCTTCTGGTGCTCCGGTTTTGTTTTGCTTCGAGCCCTCCTTCCTGGGCCCCCGCCGCCCGCCCTGGTCGGGTTGTTTTCTGTTTTTTCTGGCTGTTTTGTTTCTTGTTGGGCTGTCTGGAGCCAGCCTTTGGGGGGGGGGGGGGGTACTGTCATGATCCTGGGTCCTTTTGACCCAGCGTTTTGTGTTTTCTCTTCGCGATTTTGGTTCTGTTCTTCCTCTGGTTAGTGTTTACTCTGTTCTGCCCGTGTGTTCCTGTATCTAGTCCGCGTTTCTTAGTTTGTGTCCTTTCATGTGTAAGTTCCTGTTTTATTGTGAAGGTCTGTGTCTTATGTGAGTGTTTTCAGTTTGCCTCCCTAGTCTCGTCATGTTAATTACTCCCAGCTGTGTCCCCACCTGTATGTAATCCCCCTGTGTTCTCTGAGTGTATTTAAGTTGTGTCTTCTGTCATAGTAGTTGCTGGTTCGTCTGTGTTGTTTCCCCTCGGTCTCCCTGTATGTATTTCCCCGGACCTCCCTGCACCGTCATTCTTGGTTTGTGTTGTTAGTTTACCCAGTTTAGGTTTCAGTTTCATGTTCCTAGCGCCTTTGTTGTTTGCATTTTTGTTGTTAATAAACACTCACCTGCACCAGAGCTGCCGCCTTTTGGTCCTATATATATTCCACACGGCTTGCCCCCGCAAACCGTGACAAAATGACAGTCCAGTATCACACACAGTTTTTTGTGCTTTATTTTTATGTTATATATGTAAATTCAAGGCTAGCTCTCCACATTGCTAGCATGGCCCACTTTGTCTAACACACACAGAGTGACTGGTCCACATTTAGCTGGTTGGGATCTGGTCACCAGCAGCACAGAAAACACGACCTGCCTGCTGGAGTTAACAAACAGTGGCAGCGAATACAATAGTCAGCATCACTTCCTCTAGGTAATTGGGTTCCACTCTGGTCAGCCTCTCTGACCTCTGACTTTGACCCCATGCCTGCCTCCCGTCCCTCTGACACATCGTAAACATTGACAACAGCCTTTAACCGCCAACTAATTGCGGCCCTATTGCAGTACAGATGGTTGATGGCGAGGATTTAATTAAAACTTTCCCATGAACACCCGACCAGAGAAGGCACCTGTTAACGATGACATGATGTAACTCTGTTACCACGGCTACCACTCCAGTTAGTAAACAGAAGTGTTTTCCTAGTCTGTTTTTTATTGGGGGCCACCAACAAGACTTTGTGGCTGCTGCTGTATTTTTCTTCAGCAGTTGTTTTTGATGGCTAACAGGAGCACAGAGCACGATCCATCTCTCTTTCTGGCTCGTTTTAGTCGCTAACGCTGCTTTCAATCACACTGACATAGAAACATATCTTGGGAACTTGCGCAAGAGGAAGGAAAACGTCAATGCTATCATCTTTGTAAAGGAACCCCTGCTGACCTCAGTAAAGTCTGGCTTGAAGTCTGGAAGTGTCCCCATCTCATGTGGGTGTCCGTGGGTGTCATTTGATACCATTGCTAAGTGAACTTTCCTTTACAGCCTTGGAGGTTACACACAAAAAAAAAAACACACTGAAACTCTGAAACTACAAAAAGTAACTAAATGGCCAGCCACTGTTCCAGTGCAGGCCCCTGAAGGTTCACTAGCAGTTCACTGCTCACTATACACACATCAAGTGTTAAATAAGGCATTATAATCCCACCGTGGGCCTTGAGTGAGCCTGTAAACTCCCCCTACAAACCTACTGATGACCCCTCCCCCCCAAAGCCCAGCCCCTTGAGGTGAGGCCAATAAAACGCACCTCTATTTTGAACAATAATCAGCCGTTTTAATCAGGCATATTAGCCCTCCAATAACTTTAAACGTCATCTAATCCCCTAAAAAGAGACTGTGAGTGAAAGCCGGCCCTCATGCCTAATTTTACCCCAGTGGTTTAAGTCGGGCGCCTGGTCTAATTCAAACTTTACGTGGGCCCCAACACGTCTGAGAACAATGTGAGGTGTCTTTGGGGAGCAACTGCAGTGACAAATGACCCCAAATAGGCTTGCACCTCTGTGACTGTCGCTGGACTAAAAATGGCTAATCTCTCAAAGTTTTAATGTGTTTTAGTGTTTGTGTGTGGTTCTGGACTTATCGGTCACGCACAACTCGTGAACCTGCAATTGAGTGCAAATCCCTGAGAGGCTTTCAAACCTCTCTCTCTCTCTTTTTTTTCTTTTTGCTTGACCTTTTGTGGAACTTGGTTTAAATTGTGGATACAAATTAATGGTTTTTGTATGCGAGATTACGAGTACATGGGCGTACAGCGGTAGCACAGAGATGCGTTGCTGTACGCACATTTATTTTAAAAATTCACTGATACGAATAAGTCTGACTTCCGTGTTTCACCAGAAATATGAAAGTCAAGAGGAAAAAGCTGTATTCAGGATAGATACTGCAAGAACCAGGACTACATCTCCCTACATCTGTTACAGTCTAAATGCCAGATTGCATAAACATGAGTGAGGGGTTTACAACCGATCGCACATGTGCATCTGAATACACACACATTTTCATCTTCCTAAGTTTTATTTTGTTTCCCTCCACCTGCACAGCTTTTTCTCCTTCCCTCTAAATTTCTTCCAGTTCTGTTTCATGCAAATAACATCATCTGACCTCACGCGTTCTTCCTGTCCTCACCCTCTCCAGAGCTCGATGTATTGACTGCGTGTGATGTAACCGGCACTATCGCCCGTTACCGGGGCACTGTTGAAGCCCTGGGAGTCTCAGAGGAGGAAACGCAATCTCAGTGGGCACAAATCACATTCATATGCACCCACACATATACACATGCATAAATTTGCAAGTGTAAACACACTTTAACTAGTGGGTAAACAACTTACAGTTTTGGGCAGTTACTAATAAACAAGGAAAGACATCATTTCACAAGCTGTCAGGCTTGAAAATGTATTTTCCAGGCTGGGCCTTCTCAGTTTAATTTTAGAAACGTCTCATTTGCATGAACAGTAAATCAGCTGTGTTCACAATAAACAGATCTGAATACATATTGCAAGGTTAAAAGGTTAGCATCTACTGTGTTTCAGTTACCTTCAACCACATAAAAAATGAAGTTATGAATACAGAAATATTAGGACAGTGCTTTTGAGACCGCAACTTTACTAGCAGTACTCCTCACGACCCTCAGCTTTAGCAGTACAGGGCAGCTCTTTTCAGCAAAATAAACTAACTATGAACTTTATAGCACGTGTAAGTTTTTAAATCCACAAGTCTTCTTGAAAAGGGTGGTAGATAGGCAGAGCTACAGAGAGGCAGTGACTGTGGTTCAGCATGGAGGATCTCTGATTTTAGTTTAATATAACTAGAAAGACATGTTGCAGTGTTACACTTATGAGTTATTGATTTGGGAAGCTCAAAATCGTAATCTGGAACTGGAAAATCTACCGAAGCCTGCAACTACTCACACATGCATCTGGAAATTTACAAATATGCTTCTACTCACCATTAATGATTTTGGTGTGTTTTAGAGCCTTACTTCTTACTTTGTCTCTGCAGAAGAGATGAAGGGTGAAGCATCAACAACAGCTAAGAATGTGACCAATTGGCTTGTCTGCATGCTACACACAAAGAACTTTAGGTCTCAGTCACACCCATTCGTTGACTAACTGGTGAGTTGTTGCAAGCAATCGCAAGGGCGCTGCACCAAAATCCTCTTTGCAGTTGCTTTGGTTGCTGGAAGTTCATTGAATTTGTTTGAGGCACTGTATACCTTTCATGCTAGAGACTATCAGCAAACTCCAGCAAACTGTGGTTGCCTCTAGGCCTGCAAGAATGGAACTTTAGTGATCAATTTCCCTGCAGTTGCCAGCAACCTGCAACAACAACTTACAACTAGTTGGGGGGAAAACATTTAATGTTAATCTACTTGTTCCTTACCAGGTTGCAGTGTTAAAACTGTGTAGATTATGCTGTGTTTCATGGTCAGATAAGATAAGATAAGATAACCTTTATTAGTCCCACACGTGGGAAATTTGTGTAACATTAAATAAAAATTATTGATTCATGTGTTACAGCTGAGAGAGGAACAGCCACCCACTAAACTAACTTGACAACCAATTCATACGTCATTCTCATATGTTGTTACCACTCAAATGCTGACTCTGCAGTTTTCTGTTTATTGTTTAAATGTGATCCCTGACCCGATGCTGGTAGAAATAATTCTATAGCAAACACATGTCAACTGAAAAACTGCACAGACACAGTGCAAATACACTATCTTGATCCACCATTATCTCTTTTTCCAACATGGCTTCCATCTTCGCCTTGTCATTGAGCCCTCCTGCTGTGTCCTTTCTGATGTATTTCATTACTTTTACATTCAGACACGAAGAGCGCATACATCCTCACTAAATAACTATGCTTCCTCCCCCGATCCACTTTCCATCTCCGCCTCCCTTCTATTCCCAAGGAAATAATTAAAAAGCCCTGCTGCTCTGTGATATTCCCCTGCTGACCCAGTGTGTGGAGGCCAAGCAAGGAAGCTTTTGTTTTATGTGCTTGTAAGGACTTGGCATTAAGAGGAAGCAGTGGGCTTGCCAGGGATATATATCTGTCTTTCTTAAACCACATCTACACCACACACACACAGACACGCACACAGACAAACAGACACACACACAGACACACACACACACACACTGTAGTAACCATCGTAAAAGCCACAGTCTATGCATTAATTGTGAATCTTTCTGGGATTTTTGCAAACAGAAGAAACTTACGTGTACTTTAGCATAAACAGCAATCATCTCCTGAAGCAGCTTCCTAATTGCACCTCCCTGAAATCTACAGAAATAACATTTTTGTACTATGTCACTTTGTTGTTTTAAGGATTATTTATAGTACTACTTTCTCTGTCTGACTTGCAACCGAACTCCACAACCTGATCTTGACAATGAACGGTTGACAATGATTTTGCAAACATATGTTTTGAACAAACTCACAAAAACATCAAATATACACTCACAGATAGGTGCCTCTCTACATCACAATACAAGAACCTCACACAAAATTGGCAAGCTTTAACTGGATTATTCTCAGATTGTTGACTCATATTTAACCATTTCTTTGCAAAACTGTTACTATTAAACTGTACTGGGGGGCCACAAGGCAGTGTTGAGCAGCAGAGTACACGCATTGGTTTGACAGAAGAGAATGGTTGGGATAGGGTGAGATGGGCTGTGGTGACCTAATCAGGGCAAAGTATCAGGTAAAAAAAAAAATCACTTACCAAAACTGGAGCGTCAGCTTCTTTGATAGATTACAACACAGAAATCCAGAATATTAGTCACCTTTCCACACCTGATTATATGTAGCATTGGCAGTCTCATGGGGTGGCGAGAGGACAATCAGCCCCATCGTGGCTCTGCTGGTCATTGTTTCATGGGACTGTTTTTGCTTTACACGCCAATAAACTTGTTTTTGCTTCTCAGATACTCAGCTTCTGTAAAGACACGAACCCCTGTTCAGACAGTGTGTGTGCGGCAGAACGAAGACAGGGCCACACACATGCACATCAGTCCTGTCGTGGCTTCTCATTTACCCCGTTTAAGCACATTCTTTGTGCGGCCAGGCCATCTCTCTCACGGCGCTCTGATCTGCAGATCTGCTGATGAGCTCATACGCCGCCAGACCAAAGCACAAACATGTTGCTATAAAAAGATAACTCTTCTCTAGAGACCTCTGAGCCAGACCTACAAAGTATATGTGGACTGTTTATACAGTCACATATGATATTTTTTCTTTCAGTTTATTTTTTTGATAAATCCTATTTTTTAAATGGAAGTTAAGCGGCAACTTTTGTGATCTTCTGTTTTGCAACTCAAAACCATCTGTTATCAAGAAATGAACTCTACAATCCTGGCATACTGTTTGCTGCTTGGGTCTGCTATTGCACTCTATACAAATCTGTAGAAATACACCTGACCAGCATGTGTCAGTGGTTCAGACTAGCATCTCAAGTGAGGTGCTAAAAACACAATAATTATACCTAAACAGGAGACCACAGTAGATATCCTGTGTAAAAATGTACTCAACTATATACTCCTCTATATAACAAAGTATTCTAGAATCAAATGTGAAGCCATCTCTTCTACATCTAAAGCTCAAACTGGGTCATGCAACAGCACAATGATCCCTAGCACAACACAAAATCTTTAACAGAATAGCTGATAAAGGAGCTAAAAATACTAAAATGAACAAACTCTACAGATACAAGTAACAGTTCTACATGGGTTTGACACAATGTAATCATTTGATCTATGGCAAAATGCAACATTATTTCCTGGTGCAGCTTTTTTAAAATCAGTTTTATTCATTCTACATGACATCAAAACACCGTGGAGATAATTGGGTAATGCTTTCTTTGACTGCTACAGAGTTGATCTGGAAATTTCTCCAATCATGTTCTGAAACTAAAGAATTTTTCCAAGAAAGCTTGACAACTTTTGCAAATACATTTAGTATTTGTTTCCATTTAGTATTTTTCTCTGAAACTTTCAAAGTTCTCAAGGCTAAAACTTTTTAATTTCACTTATTGTCACTACATTTGTTTTCTCCCTCTCCACGAGGTTCAGACTACGAACCATAACACAGGGTCTGTGTTCGTGCTCAGTAATCGGGTCTCTGCGGTGCTTTATAAAAGTGTTGGATCACAGCCAACAGAGTTCTGCTGGGACTCGCTCTACTCCAAGGGTCCCGTCATGGTTCCTCTACCACATTGGGTCTTCATTAACCAGGGCATTAGGCAGGAACACACACGCACACACCTCCCTTAAGGACGAGCAGATACCCTAGCATTACTGTTTGTCTTTCCGCTAACGACAAACATGTATGAACCCAAACTCAGATTCAGCTTTAGGGAAATGCAAATCCTGCGTGAATTTAATGCGAGCCATGTAGCCCTTGTGCTTCAGGGGTGCAAGTGCTTCTGTTTTTTTCCACTTTGAACTCTAATTTACATCACCGTATCAGACTCACGGGGGATTTACAGATTCAGCGTGTATGAATCCCTGTAGATGTTGAATTATAGAGTCAGAGGGCACATAAACAAAAAAAAAACAATCCCTACATTTGTTTTGCTTCATTTTCCACTGCATCTTTTGCTCCACTTTTATGTCCAAACCAACTTCCCACAATGTGCTGAAATCAAGTTCATAACCTGCCATTTCACACTCTGCCCTCCCACTTAACTGTCAACCTTTCAAGCAAGCTTGCTACTTTTGATTATGTAGCAACCAGCATCTTCAAAGACGCAGGATACAAGAAAACTCATGTCAGAGTTGTAAAACATGCTTGGCCTGAGAGAAAATAGAGCTCAGTAAGTTAAAGACCTGATTTTTCTTTGCTTTTTTTTTCCCCCTACGGAGACAATTTTAGGTGACTGGCAGCACTTCTGAGACTTGGAAGAAGGGTTGGGCCTAGAACACCCATGGGTGACTCATTAGTAAAGAAAATTAGTAGTGAAATCTAAAGGTTGAAAAGCCTATTTGCGTTTACTCAAAGGTAGCATCAAAGATTGCACATTTCCTCAAAAAGTAACCGATCTCAAAATAAACGCTAAAGCCTAGCCTACTCATTCCATAGTTAGACTACATTCACACATAGGCACCTCAAGCACCGCTCTTTCTTATCATTCACCATGAAAGGGATGACATTCCTGAACTTGACTGCGGATCACATGCTTAGAAAACAGCTGAGAAAAGTTTAAGCTCCGTTTAGTTAGCATTGCTGCAGCTAGCGCGATGTTAGGAAGGCGGTTGCTTGTGCAGCCTGTTGTTTGACAACAAAATAATAGGAGAACTTTTTTTAAAATCTTACACTGTACATAATCCCGTTGTTGTACATTATATGAACAAAGTAAGAGGCAATTAGCTTGACTCAGCAACTGCTAACTGCTAATGCAAGCTCTGTTAGTGAGGGTAACATGTTGAATTCGGAAAATACAGCCATCTTGATCAAGCAGCATCATGATTTTTAGTTTCACTTTTTTATGGAGACACTGTGATTAATGAAATCAGAGTTATTTTTCAGATCTCCATATTACAGTTACTAAGCTATACTTCTTTGTCCATTTTGGGTGCTTAAAACTGACAAAAAGCAGATTTCAGCCTTTTAAAATGCCGCTGTTTTATTATTAGTTTCACTCAAAACTGAGCTATGTTATGAAGTCATTTTATGCCTACTTTAATCATTAATCACTTTGTCACTATCAAGGCCATGGAAAATCATGAAAGGAAATACCAGTAAAACAATTGTTTTTCTTGGTGAAACGTCTGTGACTGTCTACAGCACAAAAGTCCTACCCAAAGAAAATTCTTCTCTACTTCTGTGCTTTTTCAAACGTTTAATTGTTTCTCTGCAATGGCCTGAGCTCACAGTTCTGTCTGCCAATCAGAAATAATGACATACCTGTGCCAAGGCTACAGTCAGCCCCAACACCAATCAGAAGTGACCAAGTGGCCGGGTGACACAAGAGTCAGCCCCAGTAAAATATGTTCAAATATTTTGAGACTATTATGAAGAAACTGTGAGTAGAACATAAAACATGTAACAAATACATCAGTTTTAATTGAGTCATTTAGATTTTGAGATTTTGGGGGGCAATGATATGTTCCCGGTACGTCAGTATTCACTCATTACATCATTCATATCGCCAACATGGATGACGATACTGTTGGATGAGGTTAAATGAGTCACTTTAACAAGAGAAAATGATCAATGACTGATGAGGTCTGTGCTCGAGAAAACATTTAACCCTGGGAAATAGAATATAAAAAACCGGTACACTGTTGAGTATTTCACTTTGTCAGTTTTCACTACTTTGTCATTGATTAAGCATTTTATGTCATTTAATAAATCTTCCTTTAAATATTATGGAATCAGCATTGCAATTGTAACCTTTTTTTGTGGTGAAAAATGAGTTTCAAGTAAAGCTGTGTGTCACTTTTTTTTAAGTTAAACTCACATTGAATTACTGACATGATGAGGTGTAAAACATAAAACAGACATCATGTTTTTTTGCTGCCTTGTTGGCTTCTTCTGTGCGGGAAAAAAAGGCCAAAGTACAAAAGTAGGAACATTTATGAAAGACGTAAACCTTTCTGACATGCTGTCCTCAAAAAATATCTCTGGCACAGCTCGATTCTGGGGGAAACTAACTGAACTCAACCAATAGCTCAACAAGCTGTAGATATAATATTGGCGAATTAAAACTACCAACAGAAGATAATTCAGTAGAGAGGGTGCAATGGTTGGACTGTTGAGTCGTGTCTCAAATCAAATCAAATCAAATCACTTTTTATTGTCACATCACATGTGCAGGCACACTGGCACAGCACATGCGAGTGAAATTCTTGTGTGCGAGCCCCACAAGCAACAGAGATGTGCAAACACAACAACACAAACGAGCAAAATACAAGAATGGCCAACCTGAAACTAATAAATATATGTACAATATATAATAGTGTATGCATTTCTGGATGTGTATACTAAATATTTTCCTACGTGTGTGTGTGTGTGTGTGTGTGTGTGTGTGTGTGTGTGTGTGTGTGTGTGTGTGTGTGTGTGTATACACATTTTTACAAATTAAATAGTAAAAAAATAAAATAAAATAATAATAATAATAATAATAAAATATATAAAATATACAGAGTTGAATATGTGCAAAACAAGTGGCATTTATATACAGTATGGAGTGCATAATGTTGAAGTTCCAGTAGTGAAGCTGAGGTGTCTATGACGTGTTCAGCAGTCTGATGGCCTGATGGAAAAAGCTGTCTCTCAGTCTGCTGGTACGGGACCGGATGCTGCAGAACCTCCTTCCTGATGGAAGCAGTCTGAACAGTTTATGGCTGGGGTGACTGGAGTCCTTGATGATCCTCCCCGCTTTCCTCAGGCACCGCTTCCTGTAGATGTCTTGGAGGGAGGGAAGCTCACCTCCAATTATCCGTTCAGAGCACCGCACTACTCGCTGGAGAGCTTTGCAGTTGTAGGCGGTGCTGTTGCCATACCAGGTGGTGATGCATCCAGTGAGGATGCTCTCAATGGCACAGCGATAGAAGGTCCTGAGGATGCGGGGGCTCATGCCGAATCTTTTCAGTCTCCTGAGAAAGAAGAGGCGCTGCTGCGCCTTCTTCACTGTTTTGTTTGTGTGTACTGACCACGTAAGATCCTCAGCCAGGTGTACGCCAAGGAACCGGAAGCTGCTCACTCTCTCCACAGCAGCGCCGTTGATGGTGATGGGGGTGTGTACTTCTCTGCACCTCCGGAAGTCCACTATCAACTCCTTTGTCTTTGCGACGTTGAGGGTGAGATGGTTGTCTTGACACCAGTGGGTCAGGGCGCTGACCTCCTCCCTGTAAGCCGTCTCATCACCGTTGGTGATAAGACCCACCACTGTAGTGTCGTCCGCAAACTTCACAATGATGTTGGAGCTGTTAGTGGCTGTGCAGTCGTAGGTGTAGAGTGAGTACAGGAGAGGGCTCAGTACACACCCCTGTGGAGCACCAGTGTTCAGTGTGATGGGGGATGAGGTGATGCTGCCCAGTCTGACCACCTGGCGTCTGTCAGACAGGAAGCTAAGGATCCAGCTGCAGAGGGAGCTGCTCAGTCCTAGATCCTGCAGTTTCCTGTCCAGCTTCGAGGGAACGATGGTATTGAATGCTGAGCTGTAATCTACAAACAGCATCCTCACATACGTGTCTCTCTTCTCCAGGTGTGACAGGGCAGTGTGTAGTGTCAGGGCTATGGCATCATCAGTGGACCTGTTGTGGCGGTATGCGAACTGTAGAGGGTCCAGTGAGTCGGGTAGTGCAGAGCAGATGAAGTCCCTGACCAGCTTCTCGAAGCATTTGCTTACGATGGGGGTCAGCGCTACAGGTCGCCAGTCGTTCAATGAGGAGATGGTGGAGGATTTGGGTACAGGGACGATGGTGGCCATTTTGAAGCAGGCTGGGACTACAGACAGAGAGAGGGAAAGGTTGAAGATGTGCGTGAACACTCCAGCCAGCTGAGCCGCGCATGACCTGAGGACGCGGCCGGGAATCCCGTCCGGACCAGTAGCTTTGCGTGCGTTCACCTTCCTGAAGCACCTCCGCACATCCTCCTCAGACACAGTGTGCGCACTGACGTCATCCGCGGTGCGCACACTGTCCGGTCTCATGGTGTTCGCTGTGTCGAATCTAGCGTAGAATACGTTTAGATCCTCACACAGAGAGGCCGTGGTCTGCGGTGTGCTGGTTTTCCCTCTAAAGTCTGTGATCGTGTTTAGTCCCTGCCACATACTCCGAGGGTTGTCAAACTGTTGTTCCACCCTGTCCCTGTACTCACGTTTGGCTGCTTTGATCGTCTTCCGGAGTTGGTAATGTGCGTGTTTGTAGTCCGATGTGTTCGCGGAGGCAAAGGCGGTGTTCCGTGCCGCGCGAACATCTCCGTTAATCCAGGGTTTTTGATTTGGGAAGGATTTGACTGTTCTGGATGGGACGACATCTTCCACGCATTTCCTGATAAATCCACAGACTGAGTCTGTGTATTCATCAATGTCTCTGGCGGCCACGTGAAACATTTCCCAGTCCGCGTGATCAAAACAGTCCCGCAGCGCAGACTCCGATTGGTCCGTCCAACAGTGCACCGCCCTCCGGGTTGGAGCTTCCTGTTTCAGCTTCTGCCTGTAGGCGGGCAGGAGCAGGATGGAGCAGTGATCTGATTGGCCGAATGGGGCGCGGGGGAGGGCTTTGTACGCATCCCGGAAAGAGGTGTAACAGTGGTCGAGTTGCCGGTTTCCACGTGTGTTGAAAAGGATGTGTTGATGGAGTTTTGGTGAGACTTTCTTCAGGTTTCCCTTATTAAAGTCTCCGGCTGTGATAAACGCTGCCTCTGGGTGTGCGGTTTCCTCGCTGCTGATCGCGCTGTACAGTTCCCTGAGTGCACGGTCAGTGTCGGCTTGTGGGGGAATGTAAACAGCCGTAATAATCACTGCTGTAAATTCCCTCGGTAGCCAGAATGGCCGGCACTTAATCATCAGGTACTCCAGGTCCGGTGAGCAGAAGGATTTGACCGGGTGCACGTTCGCATAATCACACCAGCTGTTGTTGATCATGAAACACACACCACCGCCTCTGCTTTTCCCAGTAAGATCCTGTGACCTGTCCGCGCGGTGCACAGAGAACCCCGGCAGTTGTATTGCGGAGTCCGGTACTTTGTCCGATAGCCAGGTTTCTGTGAGGCAGATCACGCAGCAGTCCCGCATCTCTCGCTGGAATGAGATCCGTGCCCGAAGCTCGCACAGCTTGTTCTCCAGAGACTGCATATTAGCCAGTAATAAACTGGGTAACGGTGGTCTGTTAGTGCGCCGTCTCAGTCGAACCAGAACGCCAGATCTTCTCCCTCTGCGTCGGCGTTTGCGGCCTCCAGGGCCAGAGAACAAAGGCGTCTCAGGTGAGATGAATGGGGGGTCTGCAAACGGAGCGTCCGTGTTGCAAAACTTGAACTCCGGAAAGTTATAAGAAAATAAAAAATAAAAGTCAAGTATTCTATTTTTCTTTCTTTTTTTGCTGGTCTCCACCAAGTCCTGAAGAAACTAAACAGTATTTTGGCTGCTAAACGTTCGATTATCTTTGCCAACTAATTGCTTACATTGCCTGTAACCTAGAATTTATAAAGGTTACAGGTGAAGGACCCACATGCAGGACCCTCAGGGTGTTTTCACACCTGAGGTAATAAGTGCATTTAAATCAAACTCTGGTTCTTTTTCCCACTTAGTGGGGTTTGTTTGTGCAAGTGTGGACACAGCAATCGCAATCCCCTGTGGACTAAAACAACTGCATCGAGACCCTTTGGAGGAGGTAGTCTAAGTGCTGTTAGAAATGAACTCCAGAACAATTGGTTTTTGGCGTGAATGAGATCCAACCTCAATTCAAACCAACTGCCGGGGTACATTGCAAGTCTGAGCTAAAAAACATCCCATAGCCACATTTGCTTTGCATTCTGGGATACAGCAAAGTACTATACACATGCAAAAGTCTGCACAGGCTAGCAACTGGCCATGAAATGAGCTTAAATTCTCAACACTACAAATTCTTCCTGAAATTACTTCTTTTTCACTTCCGCCCCAGACACATCTGGTCAATAAGTGAACTGAACATTCTCACATGGTTTGACAAATTTTGTTAGCTTGGAGTTTACTTCAATTTCAAATTGATTACACCAAATTCTGACCCCACCATCCAAAATTTGCAGCCCATATTGAGACTCATTAGTCCAGAAAATGCTTTTTCAATCTCTTACTGTCATATTTTGCTCCATCCATGTGAACTGTAGCCTCAGTTTCTTGCTTTTAGCTTACAGGAGTGTCACATGTTGTGGTCTTCTGCTGTTGTAGCTCATCTGCAAGGTTTGACATGTTGTGCAATCAGAGATGCTCTTCTGAATGCCTCGGTTGTATCAAGTGATTGAGTTGAGTTTATTAAGTTTATAGTTAAGACGCATTTGCCTGCATCTGGAACACTATCTATATTATGCTAAAGTAAGTTAAATATACACTCTGAAACCTTTGACGCACACCTACTTGTATTAACAAACCCAATGATTTGTTGCTCGAGAACAGTGAGAACTAAATGTCCACATTCAGAGATCTTTGAATTTGGCTTTTTCTCTGTAATTTGTTCATTGCTTTCATGGGCATGTAGCTTATTGAGAAAAAAAGAATTAAAATGAAGATGACCCTTTGAAGGCAGACTAGTAAATATAACCATGTTATATGTTACCACAGTGTTTCCCATCCTTTCGGTGCCACGGCACATATTTCACATTAGAAAAATCACACGGCACACCACCAAACAGAAATGCCACAAAAAGCATATTGAGATTTTTCCCCGCACACCAGGCATAGTGAAATTGGCTTGGTTTGCCCCCTTTTGTACCTTTTTTTGCTTTTTCCTGACCACTACTCATCCTACGGCCTTCATCTGGGTGGGAATTTTCTCCAAGACCCAGGTCAGACTGACTACTTTTCAAATATTTATCTATTGCTATTACGCCCTGCATCATCTCACTCACAGCATGACTATTATGTATTTCTTCTTCTTCTTCTGTTTTACCTGCAGTTGGCAACCCATTTAATTAGAGCAGGTAGTCGTACTGTCCTCTAGTGGAAGAGAATGTAATTGTTCTGCTCGTTACTCACGCCGGTCGCTTAAAGTACTAATCAGGTGAAACCAGATAATCTTCCACGGCACACCTATGTGCCACGGCACAGTGGTTGGGAACCACATATAAACATTTTGCTTTTTCAGTCATGGCCTTTGTGTGCAATAAGAGGACAGTATTGAAGCTGAATATTTGGACTGATTTCTTGAAACTGGCTTGACTTGGGATGTCTTGCCTCTTTCCTGCTCAGGATGTGTGCCACATTTAGTGAAATATTTTCATCTCCTGTGGTTAGACCGTTCAGTTTTGCTGGCCTAAAATAGAAGATGAGATATATTTTAGATTTATAGTCCCATTTACTCCCTTTAATTCATCACCTCCCAGAGCAAACTCGAAACCCAGGAACATCTGTCTCTGTCTTGAAAGACTACTCATATTCTCTGTTGTCCTGTTTTTGTTGTGTGTGTGTGTGCAGTGTTCACCTACGTACGTGTGCCTGCATGAATGTGTGCGTACACCACAATGAGCCATCCGCTGGCCAGTGCCGAAGCCAGAGGGATGTTGACTCTGTTATTTTATTGATACTGCAGCTAGAAGACAAAATAATGTCATCTTCCAGGCCTATTTGTTCAGAACAGACTGTCTGAATCTCTTGCGGTACCTTTCAAATGTTAATAGTGGCCGAGGCCAAGTGTCTGACTTCAAGGTTTAAAAACCAAGATGCCGTTGCATCATCAACCTCAACATTCTGTCTAGCCTCTGTCCTCATGTGATCCTTTGCTTCGGTCCTGCTCTCAGTGAAAAACTCCCCCTCGGATCCTTTTACACTATTAGACAGGGGTATTTTTCATACAGAGTTTTGATTTACTTTCATCTCGTCCCCTACAATCCCTCACAGACCCCAGAAATGAAGTATGAACTTTAATGTGAAGCTGACAAAAGCAAAGGATATGGTGAGAGTAAGAAAAAGAGCACAATGTGATGCTAGTTAGCTTCAGGGGTGGAAAAGTAAGTTCATTTAAATTTTGGTGTGGCTAATGCTTTACAGTACTCCTGCTGTTGCACATTAGCAAACCACTGGCTTCAGATGTAGGGGATGAATTCCCCCACAGAAAGGAAAGGACACAGTCACTCTGTAAGACTGTATTCAAGAGGTCTTGCTTTTAATTAAGTGTTAACATTAGCATGCTTACATGGCACTGCTTAGTGTGTCCTTCATCTTAGTTCCATGTTAGTAACATTTATCAGTTAAAAAGAAGTCAGAATGTTCTTAGGTGAGCCTATCTGTTCATACCTTTACTCAATTTAAAGGAAATCCCTATAAGAGCTGCCGAATGATGTGAAATTCCATATACTTAGGGCACCACTTCAGGCACTCACATATTCTGTCTAATGCTACTTTCACATTAGGAAAAACATTAGTTGGAGAGTGCAGCATGACAAAAAGTACTGTGCCTGTGTAGTAAATGTACGTTCTTGTTGCCACTGAGATATCTACCTCGAAAGCAGGGACCAGAGCTGCAAAAACCTGTGGTCAGTTGCCATCTTCAAAGTAACTTTGCTGTGTGAAGACGGCATTCAAACCACAATAAGACAGTCAGCCTGCTATCAGTCCAGTCCGAATATTATAGATTTGAAACAGAATTCCAGAAATTCCTCAACAAATATTGATGTACTGTAGTTTCTGCAAAAGGAGACAGGTGCTCAGCAACCAGACTATAACCACAATACAACCAGTTAGCAACCAGCTGAGTTGAGTCCCCTGTAGCAAAGATGTGACTAACAGAAGAGTTGTGCTTACTGGCAACGACTGTGTCTGCATTTAGAAAGAAGTTATTTGCAAACTTCCATTAATCTGTCTGAGAGTGGTTGCAGACTGAGTCTGACGGAGAATTTTTGGAGCTGGTTGGTGAAGCTACTTTATTCACCAAATGCAAAAAATTCAATACAGCCACCAACTTATCCTACTACTATCCTACTTTTTACTTTAGAGAGGTGGTGTCCAAACCCAGGCCTCGAGGGCCGGTGTCCTGCAGGTTTGAAATGTGTCCTTGATCCAACACAGCTGATTCAAATGGCTAAATGACCTCCTCAACATGTCGTGAAGTTCTCCAGAGGCCTGGTAATGAACTAATCATTTGATTCAGGTGTGTTGATCCAGGGTGAGATCTCCCTCGAGGCCTGGAAGTTGGCCAAGCTTGCTCTAGTGGAACTGAACTGTAGGCATTTTACAAGTTTTCATGGTTAGGTCCTGTTTCTGCTGGAAGTTTCTTCCTGATGAAAGGGAGTTTTCCTTCCCAATATGACAAGGAGCTTGCTAATATAGGGTAGGGTATTGTAATGTAGGGTCTTACCATAATAACAACTTGAACTAATAACTGAACTGAAATTGAAATGTTGTCATTAGCAGTTCTTAAGTAGCATAAGACCCCCAGAAATACATTTTAGGCCGTTTAACTTGTATTTACTTTGTTGTAGTGATGCACATGACCAAACCGACACTATCAGTAAACCCTGGCAGGGTCTTTGAATCACTGATTTTCATCCAGAGAGACCCAGATACTGAACTGGATGTTTCATCTATCTAGTGGTGTTAGAGCCTTGCACTTGTAGACAGAAACTGTTCCCTTTGGATGAAAATACAGCGAGGAACCAAACTTCAGCAGAACAGTAACGTTAAAATATATTGTCTGCATGCATTTTAAGTGTCATCCCAGCTAATTTGCCAATATTTTACTGGGAAAGCATCAACCGCTCACCTCGCCCACTCCCTTTCTCAAGCTCTGAACGTCTTGGCATGCCTGCAGTGTCTCTCCCAACAGGGGCTGCAAAAACAGCATTAGCATACGTAGGAGGGGATTTTTTACCATTACTCAGAATCAGATATCGCACACTTAACCGTGACATAATTTTATTTATAATGGCTAGAGACCGAGGGCTGTGTAAATGTCATGTTCTGATTTCTGCATGTTTGCCCACAAAGGATAAAGGCAGAAGGCGTGGAGGTGGTATATGCAGCAATGCTTGGGCGAGGACTGACCGGCGACTGGTCATAATATACATGTAATTATACAGTTGGTAGTTTTAGCCAAGCAATCTGATCATGCGACTGTGCCGTCCAGCCATAATGAAGATCACAAACTGACTTCCAACCCATCCATTAGTCAAAAAAAGCTTCTTTTTTTTAACATAACTTTTCTGACTTTTACTAAATATGGAGAGATGATCAGGAAAATGACATGTTTCCACTCTGACCTTGACTTGCTTACTCTATATTCACCTCTTTTCATTGGTCCAGGCTCATGTAGGCACACTGAAACCTGGGCAGCACATGTGTTTGATAAAATCATTTAAATTACGGATCAGTCAGTGGTCTGTGCTGCTTACGTAAAGCTGTAACAAGGCCCATTTAGACAAACAGAATGAGCTAAATTCACCAAAGCCATTTTCTATTTACGCATAATTAGGCTAATTTCTTCATAAACGGTCAAGCAGGAGAGGTTAAAAAAAGTAGGGATTGCATTTTGGGTCCCTTTTGTAAGTTTAGATCTAATTGCAGATTTACAAGTGGTTGATATACCAAAATGGTACACATATAGGCACGATGCCACATTTATTCTAAATAACTGGACGAGTCACACAGTTATTACACTTTTCCATTTTTTTAAAGCAGTTGGGACAAAATAGTTTAGGGCAAGATTAACACATACAGTGTATTCAGTTCTGGCGTGTGATATGTACACATGCATAAATATATTTTGACTTGGTAAAAAAGATGGAATATTAGAGAGGGAAAAAGGTCAAGGGGGTACAGCTACATCTGGACCTAATCCAAAGTAGTTTGTCAACGGAGGACTGGCAACAACGCCAAACATGATACACATAAGGAATACATATAAAAAGCATTTCTCTAAATGATCTGTGCTGTAATTGGTTTCTTGTATATTATATAACATATATATATATATATAGATGCACATGTGCTAAATACTTTGTATACAGTATACAAGTATACACAAAAAGATAATGATGGAGTGTTTTACATTAAGATGTAACACATGCACAATGATTTTTCAGATATTTTCAGATATATAACATAAAATAACATAAGAAAAATGTTATTAGTCCCAATTGAGGACTTTTTTGTGAATTTTTCTTCAAATTTCTCCACAGCATTATTGTCGTTAGGTTATGTTGTATTTATTCCTTCTGTTCACTCTGCTGCTGTAACAATAATACTGTGGAAAAAAATAGAAGATGTACACTGTACAAGGCAGAAGAAATATTTTTAAAAATACAATTTATGCATCTAATTTTCTTAATTTGTCAGTTGTCTTTTTTCTAAGCCTAGCCAAGTAGTTTTATTGCCTTACCTTACTAAATAATAGTAGCTCCTCATCATAACCACCTCAACTGTTAGATTTTAGGAGTTGTGAGTTTCTTATCCACACCACAAATGCTCCACAAAACCAGTGTTTACCCCCCTCCAACCTACCTGACAACCCATAGCAAAATTTCATTGTATTTTATGTTTAAACTGACTAGTGTTAACGTACATTGTTGTTTATTTCAGTGTCTGTTAGCAGGCACAAATCTGATACTAACTTCCTTGAAGTCAGAAAACTTTGCCAGGACACAAAATTGCTTTGCAAAACCATCAATCGAGAACCAGCATGGACAAAAGGGTAATTGTATGTAACATCAACCAAAACTGAAAAAAGTTATCCCTTCACAATTATCAGATATTTTTCTGCAAAACACACACACACATACACATATGTGTGTGTGTGTGTGTGTGTGTGTGTGTGTGTGTGGGGTGGGGGTGGGGGGGATTGTTCATGACCTCTAAAGAAGACGTCACCAGTAACTCGCCCCACGTGTCGTTGACATGAATAAGGAGCCCCAGGTCCTCTGTCTCAGGCTCAAGCTGCAGGTTGATGCAGGTCACAGGTGGCTGCATGTTGGTGCAAGCAGCTCCAGATGGATGTCAAAGGACACCTCTCAATTTCACAAGTCATCTCTAAGGTAAGTCGACACAGAGCGAGAGGAAGGGCAGCAATGTCAGAGAGGGTAACAAGAAACTCTTTCCTTTCTCACTCCGGTTGCTATTTTTGCATTGCACACTCCACGCAGCATGAAATGTCAAAGTGTTTTTTAAAACCCTCTCCTTTTTTTCAAGCCCAGTTCCAGTCTGGACTTCATTAAAATGTTGAAATTCAATGGTACAAGCAGGGAAGGTGCGAGTACCAAAAGTGAACCTAACATCTTTTTCACGTCACTGTCGGCTCACGTTAGTTAAAAACTGATGTTCTAATGCTAGAACACATATAAACAGTCATCTAAATTTAGCTTATTTTTTTGTATGTCTGTCTCTGTTTAATTTTTTTCAATGGAATTCAACCTGGGAAAGTCCCTCTCTTTAGACTTTGACAGCTATGTTTTTTTATTTTTTTTATTTTGTTGTTCAGGATAATCTGTGAATTTTAGAGTGGAGCCAGGCGTGTAATTACAAGGTAAATTAGCAATAGGCAGTCATTTCTGCCTTTATACAGCTACTCTTCAAGCAGAGAGCTTACAGAAAAAGTAAGCAAGTTACACTACAAGAAGTATTGGCAGTACCTATTCGCCATATATTATTTTACATTACATTTCCTTTATGTCTTCATCTGAGATCTAATCCAGTCAGCAGAGAGTAACTACAAACACAGGCCTCTTCGTAGCCAATGTCATGTGAGTGTATAAAACATTATTCAGTAATAAAGGCCGTGTTTGGTCCTCGGACAAAACGGCCAAGTTCTCTTTTGCGCTGAGATTTGTGCTGTGATGCTCATAATCTTGAAACCATTTGGTCTGCAGAGAGTCCATTGCCCAGAACACAGTCGGTCCGTGTGGTTCCGATAGCTCAAACCAATTTTTAAAGGCTCCATGTTGCTGAATCACTTCCAGCTGCTGCAGTCAGCATCTTGCCAGGTTAGTCATCCATTGATGTATTACCAGCTGGCTGTTACCCAAGCAGCTTCTGCTGCACAGAGTTTAGGTTAGTTTAGATTAAGTGGTAACTACTACCACAGTTTGTGGCTGAAGCCAAAGTACAAGCAGTGCAATGAAGCAATGGCTGCTAAATGCTGGCTTAGAAAAATTCCTGCCTGTAATTTACGCTTCTTTCCAAAAGTGTCACTTTACTTTGCATCAGTGAGTCATTACTGTCTTAATATCTTTATTCAAATTCTTTCTTAAATGGGCTGTTGGTTGTTTCTGAAAATTTGTGCTCGGTTATCAAAGACTGACAGTGGGCTCACTTGACGCTCTGAACTGATTTTTTGGAGTTCCTAAGTAAAGAATAAAAATTGAAGTTTGTGGCTAAGCATTTACACGATCAAGGCCGCAAACTCACAGTTTGGTATGTATAATATTACTGAATTACGATACCCGTAATGTTAGCTCATGTGTGGGTTTCCAGTAAGCTAATATAAAAGGTCATTGTGAAATTACACCCCACTTAATCATGGGGTTTGGAAAGTAGGTATTTCAAAAGTGTGTGTGCACATGTGTGCAGTTTTTTGGCTGCTTGGGCTCAAAGGGACAAATGCAATACATACAAATGAACACATTTAAAAGCTATTATGGTGGCTGTTTCAAATAAGCAGATGCCTAGTTAAACATTCAGCACAAACTAACATCAATATGGATTTACTTGCCACTGGAAAAATGCAAGTTCAATATTTTTTCTGTTTCTAAGCTTTGTTTTGGTCTCCACCAACTCCACCAAGTATCTATCTCCTTAGGCTCCAGTCACACAGAATAGAGACCAATCCACAACCACCAGTCACTAAGGAAAACGACTGCAGTTGGTTGCTAAAGGTTGCTTGCAGATTGTTGAAGTCACAAACCAGACAGCATGCAGTTATTATGGGTGACTGAAACAATCTGCAATCACAAAGTGGTTTCTCTTTGCAAATGTTTCAAATAGCGAGAGCCAGCAAAGCGCCTGACAGCTGGTTGGAGAAGAGAAATTTTTACTTAGCAATTAGAGCTTGTTAGCTAACCCCGAGACCTTAGCTACTCATTGGCTTTTGCCTATTTTTGTGTGATTTGTGAGTTTTTATTTGTTTGTTGTTGTTTTTAACAGCATTCATCTACTTTCAGAAATAAGACTGATGACAGAAAATTCAAACTATGTAATTAAAGATACTAAGTAGTTACAATGTAACTACAAAGTAGAGCTAAAGCATAATATATGAGAGCAATAACTCATTGCTCATAACCACTTCCACCTGGTGTCAAAGTTAGGCATTTTAATAGTTTGCATTTCAATCATTTTGCGACTTCGCGTGTCTTATTTAAACATTACATATGAATGTTGCTGTAAAAGAGTGTTTTATTTTAGCTTTCTGCTGCATTTTAATATAGTTAGCTTTTGTGCATTGTGCGTTTGTATAATTCCCTTAACGGTTTTTATAAATTAAAGCGGAGTAATCAGTTGAGGTTAAAATAAGTATATACTGATAAAAGAGAAACCAAAAGCACTGGCTCTTATATGCTGCTACTGCAACATCTAAGCAGCTGCCATTAACCTTCCTTCTTGTGTCGTTTGTTGTCTTCAGTTTTGTCTTGACCTGTTTGCCAGAAGGTTGCTATGATGTGTTTCTCTGCTTCAGGCACCTGTGTGGGGTAGGAGCTCCGTCTGTGCGTGTGCCAGCTGCTTGAAAGAACAGCAGCAAGTGATGATAGAGCAGTGAGGACTAATTAAAGAGGTCTTCCAAAGGATGCAGTGCTGATGTCAGTGACACCACAGCTGCAAAGGCCTTCTATCTCTACTCACACACACACACAGACACAAACAGTATTAAACTGAGTCTATGTCACACACCTGGAGGGTCTGGAGTAGTGGGTGTGAGGTGTGGGGGTCGGAGGAAAGCTGCTGAAGTGTCAATCACCTGCTCTGGCTGAGGGAGATTACGTGCTGACTCAGGAAAACAGCTGATCAACAGTAGTCATTAGCTCGGGCCTGGGCTTCCCCGCTACTTAGCTACCTGAATACAATGACAGCAGTACACCTGTGTACAATATTAGGCAACCTTTCTTTAGTGGGCTGCAAGTTTCGTTTGTTTGTTTTTTTTTCATCTGGTGTGGGTAGGACATAATTCTCTTCAGTGTCTGTGAAGCGATTAGCATGGCCTAGCGTAGCAGGTAACTCAACAATAGCTAAATCAATAACCAAACTAGAAAATATCAAAAGCTTAGTGCTCAGCTATCATGGCTGAATCTTGCATACAGTCCATGTGGCAGTGAGCTACAGATTTTTGCACTCATGCTCAGTAAGCTTTAACTTTATATTATGCTCCTACCCTTGTAATTAGCATTAGCACTGATTGTAATCACAGCTATCAAAGCTAGCCTACAGGACCTCACACAGAACAAAAAATTTAAAAAAGCTACACTTTGACTGACATGACTAGCATGTCAGTAACATAATATGTTTGTTGTACTCTCTCATTTCTTCTCAGTGGTATTATTTTCCTTTTAGCTTCCCAATTTGTACCCATCTTCCTCCTTCTCAGCCACAGAAACCCAGACTGTTGGAACAGCGTCCGGTACTGCCGCCAAGTCTCCTCGGACTGACTTCCTCCAAAAGCACGTACATCGTATTTGTGCTGCCAATTTGGGGGTTGACAACATGATTCTAGTGCTCAAATTAGGGCCCTTTATCATTCCTCAGCTGACCTCAACATCCCTGCTGGGACCTAATGATGACATCATTAACAAGCAGCAAGTGTTGCTGGCTGATAATGCCTGAGATCATGTACAGTAACTGGCGAGAGCAGATCGCGATGGTGGTCGAGTGTGTGAGAGCGGAGTAAATAGTCGAACAGAACAGGATGGTGAGTAATAAAGGTGCTACACACATATGTAGATGTTTGCAGGGTTCAACAGCAAATAATTGGGGTTTATCTAAAACTGAGATGTCTGTGAGGTTTCTGCTAACACTCCAGGACAATCGAGTGCATTTTTGGTTTGGACAGTGAATGAAAGAATTTTTCAGAAATTTCCAGAGTAAATGTTCTTTCATTGCAGCTACTTTCTATCAAAGAAAGTTAGAGCAGGAGGAGGCAATAGTGGCCGACAGTAAGTCACACAGTGTTTCTTCTTTAATAGAGCAACACTTTGATTGGGGATAGGTGGCAGTGGCACAAACACTCCCAGTTCTCAACTGTACTGGAAATGGACCATTTTTACTCTTATGCAGGACAGTTTCCCTACTAGGTTACATATAGGTTAGGAAGCTCATCTTGTAACCGGAAGGTTGCCGGTTCGATCCCCAGCTCTGTCTGTCAGTGTGTGAATGTGAGAGTGAATAGTGGAAAAGTGCTATATAAATGCCATCCATTATTATTAATAAAAAGCAACAATAAAAATGGTAAAAAATTAACTTTTTCTGAATAGCAGTGTGCCAAAATTGTCCTATTTCAAAGGTCATGAAACAGGAGCACACATTTTACATGCACCGCTAGAAGATGCTTAATTTACAACATAACGGGGCGATCGTGGCTCAAGTGTTGGCAGTTCGTCTTGTAATCAGAAGGTTGCCGGTTCGAGCCCCGGCTCGGACAGTCTCAGTCATTGTGTCCTTGGGCACAACACTTCACCCGTTGCCTACTGGTGGTGGTCAGAGGGCCCGGTGGTGCCAGTGTCCTCGCCTCGCCTCTGTCGGTGCACCCCAGGGCAGCTGTGGCTACAATGTAGCTTGCCATCACCTGTGTGTGAATGACTGAATGTAGTGTAAAGTCCTTAGTCCTTAGGGACTAAGTAAAGTGCTATACAAATACAGGCCATTTACCATAACTATAGGCTGTAATAACAGCAACAAGGTGATGTTTTATTGGAGAGGAAAGAGAACCACAGGTTAGAAATCTCTTGAGGTTACCAGGATGACTCCAAAAGAGATTTTCCATTCACTTATTCACACAATAACTGGAAAGTTATTGAGTTGCATTCTGTTTAATGCTTATTAGAATGATTGCAAGTGATAACAGTCCAACAAATATAGTTTAAAGCTTTCAGAAAGTCTGTCCAACCATCTCGACTAGCACATTTTTAGTTTGTGTTTATGTGTGTTTAACCTTACATCTGATGTCCTCTCAGTCTGTCATGCAGTCATGCACTTTACATGCAAAGATGGTAAAGAATCACAGTTCAGAGTAGAGCTGTGGAAATATTTAGGTGTGTTTGCTTTTCTAAGGACTTCAAATTACAAGCAGTCAAATTACAACCAATAAGAACATGCATGTACTCTTTATGTGAAAGCCTTTTGTATACCAATTTTTATGAGGTATGTGAACATATGGCATCTCTGCCTGAGTTTTTTCTTGTGGATCTTTGACTGTATTTCAAAAGTAGCTTCCTAGTCAGATGGAACGTGTGTACGTGTGTGTGTGTACGTGTGTGTGCGTGTGTGTGTGGTAAGTAGACATCAAGTAAACAGAAAGTCAAAATGAAACTTCAGTTCAAAAGATGGGCCTCAATCCATCTACCCGCTTTTGGCTGACACTCATGTCATCTGGCTCTGCAGAGCTTGTTAGTTCCTTAAAGTTAAGTGAGGGAAATGATGTGAATGTTTGGAGTTTGGGAAGTTACAGGAACCGCCTGACAGCCGAGCCAAGTTCCCTCTAACCCCAATGGAATCCAGCAAGACACCGAATCGCAATACCTGCTGCACACCTTTAAGGACACGCGCTCCGAGTGTTGTCATGGCTTTTTTGTTTTTTGTTTTTTCCAAGTTATTGCCTCTAATTATCTCCTTTCTGTAATGGATGTGCTAAAGCACGTGCCCCTCGCTTGAGCGATAAGATCACTCCATGGTCCTTTACTACCCCCACCTGGTGAGATGGGGAACTGCAGTTTTCATGTACTGAGAGACACTGGTATGCTTGTCATATATATAATTCAAATAATTAGAAAAACTATTTATTATGCCTAATTACATACTCATAATGTAAAAAATCAATAATAAAGTAAGTGGACCAAAGCATTTTTTTTCTGTGAAAATACTGACAGACTTCTAACATACCAAGAAAAGAGTGTCATCAGATTACTTTTTACTGCTCTTCGAGTGTATAAACTTCATTTTCTATAAGAAAAAAACTGCTGACATAAAATCCTAGATTTGATAGGAGTAGATTTATGAGCACGTTTGGGATGGAAAAAGCATTATCTCTCCTCTCTACTGTAAAGCCAGCTGCAGAAGCCAGCTGGAGACACTAACAGATTATAAACCGTAGGCCCATAAAACTCATTATACGTATCAGTAACTATCACAGACCTGCTCTCTCCTATTTCCTCCATCTGAGAGAGGACAGACGAAAACTTATTGGCAGCTGGGGGAAATGCTTTATAATAGCTATCACCTACCAATACCAGAGCATATTTTTAGATCCTTTAATGTCTTTTCCTTTTGTTTAACTGTTTTTCTGACAGCCGCTGAATTCTCAAGTTATGCTGCAAGAACCCAGAAGATAAAACGATATGTAAACACAGACTTTTGTGAAAAGGGCCACATAAGCTTCCCGCATTACGTAAAAACGTGGCACAGCCAGTGATTTTCATCAGTGTCACTGTCCATGTTTTTTAAATCAGTGCATACTTTTCATAGTACGATGACACCACGGGAACTCTGACAAATGTAAAAATCAATTTTAAGTGTGATGGATTACTGTGGTTATCAGGATTAACAGCAGGCATACACAATACGCACGACTCATCACTTTGAGTCATCTGTCATTGTTTTTGGATAGATGCACAAGTATGTGCTCAAGTGTGTATAAAGTCTGGATATGTCTGGATTTAATACAAATTCAAGATAGATCTTTTCTTTATTGGTAACGACTGATTAATAAAACTGTGGGGCATGAACTTGTTTTAACTTTTAAAGTGGAGCCTCAAGATAAAGTTTAAGAACTGTTGCTATAGACCAGGGGTGGAGGGAACTCCAGGCCTCGAGGGCCGGTGTCCTGCAGGTTTTAGATGTGTCCTTGATCCATCACAGCTGATTTAAATGGTTAAATGACTTCCTCAACATGTCTTGAAGTGCTCCAGAGGCCTGATAATGAACTAATCATTTGATTCAAGTGTGTTGACCCAGGGTGAGATCTAAAACTTGCAGGACACCGGCCCTTGAGGCCTGGAGTTCCCCACCCCTGCTATAGACTGTATATAAAATATGGAAATTTGAATCCCTTCTGTCTAAGGACTTGCACTTCCGTTTGCAACCAAGGTATCGCCCCCTGCAATTGTACTTAAGTCTAACGAAATACAACCTTCAACCTTTTTATATAAAGTGATGCCAAACTGAATTATGAGTCTGTTGCCTTGCTTTGCTTATACCAGTTGTACTGACCGTGGCTGTGTGATATGATTTGTGTATTAAACTGAAGGCCTCAGTTACACAGGCCTAGAAACCTGACAGTGACCATCTGGCAGCCACCAGTTTCAGCGGAAAAATGCGTATTCCCTGACCAGACCAACTGATTGCTGACAGTTGCTGTGATATTGACTGCTAAAGCTTCATTCATGCAGGCCTTGAGACCAGTGAGTGACTTCCTAGTAGCTATTGGTTGCTAGGGGGGAAAATGTATTTCACAACTGATTGGCAGCTGGCTAACAAGCGTTTTTTGGCAGAAGTGTTGGGAAAAAACTATTTGCCTCCTGACCTCCCAGCCCATTGTTCCTTCAATGGGCTGGTTTCAGTCATTATGCAAATGTACTGTTTATAAGATCGGGGAAACCTGCAGTCAGCTGAGACTGAAGAAGTCACTTGGATGAGTGACGAAACGTTTCTCCCACTGAAAACGCTACGTCCAGATGAACAGAATCAACTTTTGGGGATTACCTGAGATTCACCCATATGGAAAAGAAATAGTAAAAACTTATATGTGATTACTCATGAAAGTGGCCACTTTCTCATTACTTTCATACATTGTTTTAGTAAGTATCCAAAACATACAAGTTTCATTATATAATTTTTCAAGGGATCTTATATCTGTTTTCACTCTTATATGCTTTTCATACAAGTTTCACACAAGACAGATACAAACTTTATAAGATTTATATATATCTTTTCCATATGGGCATGTCTGATTTCTGTGTGGTTTTGCATAATTGTCACATTCACATTTCAGATCACCAAACAAATTTTGATCTTAGAAAAGATAATCAGTGTTGGGTAAGTTACTTTAAATTACTTCTATCAAAAGTAACTCAGTTACTACAGGTTACTCTATGTACACTATGTAAAGCACTTTGTGCTACATTGTTTTTGTATGAAAAGTGCTTTATAAATAAAGATTGATTGATTGATTGATTGACTCATTATTTTCAAAGTAACTAGTTACTAGGGAAAGTAACTTTGGTTTTACTCAGAATTCTCTTGTTAATGTGTTGCTTCCGTAACTGGATACCCAGCAAGATTGCCAGTCTTCTAGCTTGCTTACTTGCCACAGGTGCACTGTGCCACCTACCAATAGAAAGGAAAAAATAATGTGCATATTTCCACGAGAGAAATTCCACGCCTGGACCGTCGTTGACCATGATTCTAGCCTATGTCACAGTGTCATGTGCGCTTTTTACATCCAACACGAAAATTGCAGTCGTGGTGCTTTTCGATTGTACTCAGAACTCGGAAATTCTGCCTTCCGAATAGGAAGATGTAGGCAACAGCAGACTGCAGATGAGCTGCATACAGGTCTGGACTGGGACAAAAAATTGGCCCGGGCAATTTGACTAGAGACCGGCTTGTCCGTCTGTAGTGTGAGAACTTTAAGAAATTAATATAGCCACTACAGTGACCATCAAAACGATGAAAAAATATTGCCGTAAACAGTTTCTTTTGCGACACCACGAAACAAACGATAGCGTAAAATGAAACGATAGACGTTTTTATATCGTCATCCGATATATATCGTTATATCGAACAGCCCTACTGGTGGCAACCAAAAAATCAGAAGGAGGTTTTTGGTCCATCACCCTCTCTAAAACAGATTTAACCTGGCAACAGCCAACCAGGTCCAGCAACCACTCACCAACTGGTTGGGGAGCACACGTTTTTCCACTACCAGTCTCTGGTTGCTGTGAATGGGTTGCTTGCTGGTATCTAGCTGGTCCCTTACTGTAACCATATCTATATTTTTAGGCAGTGTATTCCAGGAAAAATGTGTCTTTTACATTTTAGATGTTGTGTTCAGGATCACGTAAATAATGGACAACTCAAAGCACGTTCTAAGGAAACGTTTTTGCTGTATTATATCACATCTTCTTTAGTACTTTGTTTGGAACTGCACTGCACAAAACCTTTGCTTCACATTAGTGCTGTCGTTTCTCATTGGGTGTGTTTTATATTATTGGCCTTTTAAGGCAGGTTCATTTGTAATTATATACACTGTCACAGTATTTACAATTTATGGTTTATTTTGATATATACGGTAAAATTTGTTTGCACTTATAAGTATGCAAGTGAAGCACGTATGAAAGAGCAGATGTCTGTTAGCTCATACAATCATTTCTTCAGTGCTCTGACTGAATATTTCGATTCTTTCTTCTTTTATTATATTTCCTGTAAGTGAATTGTATGTGAATCAGGTGATGTACTTAAGCAGTAAGCTTATTTCTGCTGAGAATTTTTAAAAACGTCATTCACACAGGGGTTGTAACTTCTGTCAGCAACTTCATCTGTCATTAAAATCACACTAAAAATACCATTAGACATTATTAGATTGCAGTTGTAAAGCTTCATAAGGTTTTTAATTATGAATTATTATGTTGCCATTCTCTGAGAACACCAGGCACACTCTTAATCACAGGCCAAGCTGCAACTTTTCCTCTTTGCGTGGATTCTTTCAAATGTTTTCTCTAATAAAAATAAATATGTATCTAATACAAATACTCCTGTATCGTTTCTGTGCTGTTACTGATCTTTTTAAAATCTTTTTAATGACTTTAATGTCTCACATTTGTGGCAACAAGAAAACATAATTCAAAGCATTTGCAATATCAAATGCTTTGAATTACCTGGTACGGAGGTATTTTGTGCAGTTAGACTCACTGTAAATTGCTTTGGATGAGAGCAATCAGAAAGTGGCTGCACTGCCTGCGTTTTCTCTCCCAGCAGTGGGAACAAAGCAGAAACAATGCTCAAATCTCCTGCCAGATGAAACTGCAGAGGAAAGCCGGAGCAGATGTCTGATGGGAGAAATGTCATGAATTCTGCCAAACCTTCGGGGAATTTCACACTCGCACAAGAAAAGAGATGCTCGAAATTAGAAACAGGGAAAGAGAATCAAAAAGATTTGTCTCAAACACCAGCATGGGGCTGAGTGGGATGCTTTGTTGCGTGAGAGGTGCTGTTATCACTTGGATAGGTCCTGCAGCCACTGTGGAGACACATAATGGAGCTACCGGTTAAGTTAATGATGTCACGTCTATTACACATTAGCTACATTTGACGCAATAGGTTTACTTTAGCAAATTAAATGGCTGGGTGAATGTTTTACCAGTAAGAGCGCACATTATCAAAGATAAACTTAGTGAGCTTTCTCTTGAGTTATAGTAAAAGTTTGATTCTGAGATATCATTAATAAATGACCCAACTCTCCTGATGTTTGCCTCCTGCTGAGTGTGAGGTGCAGCTTCTTTCACCAACACCTTTCACACATGTCTGACACCAACACAGATGTCAAAAAATTATGGAATTTCTCGCCCATATCAACACCCTGTTTGTTTAAACCTGGAATTAACTGGAATGCCTTTCCAGTAAGGGGCCAAGGAAACACGTCAACATGACATAAGCATATCATCGCCTTTAAATGTAACATGACAAACTCAAGACTGATATTTCTGAAGAAATATTACTTATGAGCTATACTCTATATTCCCAAGCTTGCCACTAACATTTGTTTTTGGTGAGCTCAAGCCAAGGTTAGCCACTAATTCAGGCTGCCATTTGATACACTGCTATTTGGGAAATACTTATTAGGTTGCAGACACTTTATTGTGTGTAGACTGAAAGATGTAGCCATGACGTCTCCCACTGCTGTGAAGAAGAGCATTTTAAACCCTGTGACATCTTGTCATCCTGTTTTGGGGCTTTTTCGTTTTAACTTTAACTTCTTTTTTAAGTTTGATGTGATCAAAGGTACATCAGCTAATGTGGGCTACCTTGTTGGGTTAGCAAAGGGTATCTGTAATTAAATAGGATGCTAACTTTAGCAAAACACAGGCGTAATACAGAAATGGACTTACTTGAGAAACTCAAGCAGAGAACTGCTGATAGTTTTTTTCAACCAGATGAAATGACACTAACAGAAACAGGATGAGGATGGTGCAAAAGTCTTGAGTCACCCCTAATTTGTTTATATTTTGCTGTGAAAATGGGGGAAAAGGTGCAGTGGTTCATTAAATCATTTGCAAAGAAGCAAAGATGTATTCTGTTCTGGACTTTTTCAGGGGGAGAAGACTGAAGAAGTCACTTGGATGAGTGTGTTTCTCCCACTGAAACACTACGTCCAGTTCAATAGTATACATGTTTTGGAACCTTCAGGAATAGTTCTCCAGGCTTCTTGAAAGACATTCAAAGTTCTTTAAAGTTTGAGTGCCTTTTTGTTTCTAATCTCTTTCAAGATGATCCAAAGATGATCTTCAATAATGTTGAGGCACTGGCACTGGGCTCTGGGGAGGCCAATCCATGGCTGATAATTTTCCATTTTGGGTTTTTCTATCCAGACATACCTTTACTGCATTGTCAGTGTGCTTGGGATCATTGGCATGTCAGTTAGAAGCTTTTTAGATAGTATTTCACTGTGGATCAAAATCTGATGGTAAAGCATGATGAGTTTTAACCAGTTTTGCAACACTACTTGCTGAAATGAACCCGTTGGTCTGTTGCCACTAGTAAATTGTGTAAATTGGTAGACGTCAGCCTTTTTTCCCTGTTTCCCTTCCATATGAAAGGCTTCTTGACAAGCCACCCTTCTGCTGAGGCTTTGGTGAACAGTAGACAGACTGACTTAAGGTATACATGCATCTCCAGGGTCCTTTGTCAGGTCTTACAAAATAGGTTTTTGGCGACAATCTTTCTGGAAAGCAATTGTATTACTGTTGGCAGTTTTTAGAAATTCAGCTAAAGAAACTGGAACGACTGATATTTTTTGTGACAAACTGCTGGCAACAAAGTGCCTAAAGATGTAACTGTTTTTTCTTTTCTTTTCTTTTGTTGCAAAGTTGTCTATTTTGCAATCCACAATGCTTGCCCATCCCTTGAGTTGTATTATATTTGTGAATGATTCATAGGTCAGTATTAAGTGACTTGATAAACAGAAAAAGCATCCCTCTAAAAATGTTCATGTACAACAACTAGACTGAAAATAAGTGGGAAAAAGGCAGCCAATGTCCAAAGAAAAACTTGGAAAGACCTCCAGAATGCCTGAATGACTTTTGATCAGTCTCTTTGAAAGCTAACAGTATAGAAATTAGGGGTCGCTCCAGACTTTTGCACACTACTGTAGCGCAAAGCACTTAAAGCCCCTACAATGTAGCTTTCACAAAAAGACAGTCTGGCTATATAGAAGAAATCTCATTTTTATACTAGTCTGTAAACAATTTTATTTCTGCTGTAAACTTCGGCATTTTATGCCATCCGATTTGACTCTCCTTTGGAGCTAGCCTCATGTGGTCAGTTGCCATTTTTGGCACTTTTACGTTAGCTACATCGGCTTTTTGGCCCCAGTTTCTGCCAGTTGCTAGCGCTAACATTAGCTGCATTTGGTTATTTCAGAGCTTTTAGCAAGGGAGTGTGAATTATTACCTAATCATTTAACTTAGCATTGTAAATGAAAGCCTGTAGGCATTTTCTCCTAGGTTCCATATAGCCTAAAGTTAACAGTCTATGATTTGGTCATTATTGATTTTGGCATAAAATTAACTACAATGAGATACAGTCAACTAAAACCTAGACAAGACGTGTGTTATTTCTTACAAAATTTAGTATTTATGATAATTGCAGTACTGGTGGTGAACCTGCATCTGAATATCTTTATTTGTTAGCTGATATTTAAGAGAAGATGATGTTTTCTTTAGTGAGCGTGTCAGTCTAGCAATGTGAAATACTGGTAACAGTATGTCTTTACTATGGTCACGTTGGTCATGCCTAGGCTTACAGTGAAAATGAAAATAGCACATATTCTCTTGAACTTTTCTTTAGATGCGTGATTTTAAAAAATGAGTTCAAGAAACATCTACAGGGTGTTTAGATTGCTCGTGGCACTTTTTGCTCTTTAACAAAAACCAAGAATAAGCACTGAGGAAGCCATATGTGCTTCCAGTCAAGCTTGGAAGTTAAAGCCAAAAAAGTAACAGGATATCATTTGGGTAAATCCTGGCAGTTTGAACCTTTGGACAAAAATCAGGTGCTAGTTGTTATAAAACATGCACACACTGTTCTTCTCTTTCCCCAAATTATATGAAGAAAGATAAAATTCTGTTGATTATACTTGACAGATATATTTTTTATTTTTTTATTTTTGGTATTCTCTTTTTTCTTTGTTTGTGATTTCGGCTGCTGCTGGAAATAAGGCTCATGAGAGCAGCTAGTGGGATGTAAAACCTTCATTATTACAGTAATTTCATCCATTTTTGACATAAAAATATTTCAGCATTAAGGCTAGCTCCAATATAAAGATGCAATGTAGTGATTCCAATTAACTGATTATGTATCTCACATGTCCTGTTTCATATTAAGCACTGACACCAGAATTAACTCTGGATGCAAAATTATTTTGACACAAAGTCTCAAAAACACACTGATTTGCCAGGGCTGTGCTACAGTAGAATATCTGCAAGAATGCTCACAACTAGTGATACAAACTGTCTCCAGGCTTTTCGAGGAACAAATAACAACTGGAACAATTGCACAGTACTGGTTCATCACAGGATGAACCAGTACTCTGAGGAACCAACAAAAGCAGAGCTCAATACCATAAATAAAAAGTTGAAGCCATAAACCTTCATGAAATAGAGGGTAAAATAACAAGACTGCTGTCCTGCTATGGGATGGCCACACTGCAGGGCCCCGGTCTCCTCTGTTTGTGTTGGACCAGCTACAGAAACACACTGATGACCTTAGTGAACTCTACAGTTAAAGATGCGTGTCTGACCCCCAAACTACAATATAATACCTAACCAGTATATCATTGTAACAAAAGGCAGGAAAGCTAAATAAGTTAAGAGCGCTGTTGTGTTGATCAGGTATAGATCAATAAGTGTCTTATTGAATATTTTTGTGTTCACTTTGTCTTGGCTACAACATACCCGAGACATTTTCACTTTTCTCCCTGACATCTTATCCCCTGGCCACAAGATCAAGGCGCCTTGATCTGTCCATCCATAAAGCAATTAATTATCTATTTCTTGCAATGCTATCACCTTTATAAGGGTTTCTGTATACAATGTGTCCTCAAGGTTATTATCAGGTTTTACCAACAATTAATAACCTAGCTTAAGCATTTTTTAAGCTTCATCTAGTTCAGGGATGGGCAACTCCAGGCCTCGAGGGCCGGTGTCCTGCAGGTTTTAGATGTGTCCTTGATCCAAAACAGCTGATTTAAATGCCCGAATTACCTCCTCAACATGTCTTGAAGTTCGCCTGGTAATGAACTAATCATTTGATTCAGGTGTGTTGACCCAGGGTGACATCTAAAACCTGCAGGACACCGTACCGTTTTGTTAGATACATCTTGCATACATACAACTTGCCTCTATAATGTACAGTGCTATGCAAAAGGTCTCCAGCCGCCCCATATTTTGTCATGAAAATAGGAAATAGGTTCAGCGATTTGTAGACAACTTACAAAAAGGATCTTGATCATTGACAATGAGGCAAGAATTGTACTGATCGACAGCACTTTTCCTTGGTTGAGGGTTTTAAAAGTCATGAATTCACAGAAACGTCATACAGACAGCAGTCTTTATCTGTGATGTGCAGTTACACACTGGTTGGAATTTGATTTTAAAAAAAATGTAGCTAATAAGTTTTATTACACCAACATTCAACATGTTGTGTTACTTTAAGGAATACTAAGGTGAAACAACTGGAAATAGTGTGAGACTAATGTTACCCAGCATCCATTAGTTTGGAGATTTGAGATTATATTTAACTGAGCGATTTGTTAAACTCACTGAATTATGCACTTAAGTTGCAGTTATCAAAAAAGTTAAATGTCGAAAATTACCAACAGCTACAGTTACAGTACCTAAGTTGGGATATTTGGCAGAATCTTACCTCAGCTTTCCTCACCAAATGTTCGACTCTGTGTCTACTGTAGATGTCTTGAATGGATGAATGGATGGATCCAATAATTTGCCCAAAACTTGATAAACCAAAAACAGCTTCACTTTTTTTTAACTCATGTTTTCCCAGAATGCTTTACCTTATGTTGTGGTTATCGTGATGCCAATATATCGAAATCACATTTGAACTGTGTTGAAATTGTGTTATTGTTGTTGCCAAAAGAGAAAAAAAAAAAGGGGGGGGGGGGGGGGGAGCTTCTTTACAGGAAATTGATTGTGTCATCAGTCATCTGTGAGGTCTATTAAATCACAAAAACAATGATATAACTCACAAATCAGACCTCCGTCTCTGCCTGCCGCCGTCTCTCCCTTTAGTCTAGTTTGAGATTCACTCTTGGCATCAGCTGTAGACAGTGCTGCTTTGGGAAGAAGTTCAACTGATATTCATCATTCAGACAGCACTCTCACCTTCTATCCAACTGTTTCCTCACCAGCACTCTTCATGTCTCTCTCCATATATGTCTCACTTTGTCCCTTCCATCATCAAAGTATGCTAAATACATTTGCTCTTATCTTCCCGTGAAAGGAAATTAAATAAAAGGAAATTATCTCATCTTGAATCCATTTTTCGGTCCAAGCATGAAACGAGCCTCTGCTGTGCTTAAAGTTCAGTGCTCTTGGGACACAGTGAGAAGGAGCTGACAAGGGGAAGCTTTGGTTAATGAAATCAGACTGTCTTTACTGTCTTTTGGGGAACTTTTCAGCTTCAGTTTGGCCTGCCTTTTTGTATGCCTTTGTTGTTTTCTGCTTTTGTGTGTTTGTGTCTATGAATGTGGAACTAAGCTGCATTTCCCGACATCTGTGGGTTTTTTCATTAAGATTTTTTTAGATAATCATGACTGAAATTTGAAAGATTGGAGCTGAATCATAGGTTTTGGATTACACAGAAATACCATGATACAAAAAAACCTGCATAATCTGTGTTTTCTGTTATTTCCTGAGGAAAACTAACATCTAAAACTGACAAAAGTCTGTGCTGTAAATATCTGGTGTTGTTGACAGCAGATATTTCCATATCTGGTGTTGTGTGCAACATTGAAGTAATAATCCCAAGGGGCAACCCCCGCAGCTGAAAAATGAAGCCCCTTCAACTTCCATCTTACAATTGCCAAGAGTATTAAAAATCATATTTACAGTCTAGTACAGCAAACAAACAAAAACCTTTATTCATTGCTTTGCCCTTGGAGAAACAACTCTAAGTGGGGTTATTTCTTTCTATTTATTACTCCCCCACCTGGATATTGGAGTTAGTGGCATGGTCTTGTCCACTGACAGATGTCCTGACCCAGGCAGCTGGAGCCAATCGTTGTGTCCCAGACCTCATCCACTACTTCCAGTCATTAAACTGGACCTCTGCATTGTCAGTGTGCTACTGATGCTGTTTTTAATAGATTATCTAACATGTATTAATGGTTTCTGTGTACTATAGAACATCCAAGAAATTTCTCCTTCAGTTTTCTGAGTAAAACTCTTGTATTTTTATTGTTGCATTACTTAGCTCTAATTAGCCAATATGTGTGTTGCACCTCTATATGGTGAGCTTACTGTTAGCTATTAGCCCAAGTCTCCACCTTGACTCCAGACAGTCAACATGGCAGCAGCCGAAATGCTGACACTGAAGCCACACGTGGTGGCTACCATCCATCTTTTGTACTGTTTAGTCAAACAACTTTGCATCAGTATAAAGTTTTGGTTTGTTAATGCTGTGTTTTTGTTTTCTTGTAGGCAGCTGTGTGTCATTTTAAAGTTAATTCCCAAGCGTAACCCCCTCACAGAAAAGTCTAGGATATCTGTCGACAGTTTTAGAAGCAAGACTTGTTTTGTTAATGCTTCCAGACATTTGTCTTGCCTGAAAAATCATGTAAAGGTAGGGGGTTGGTACTGGATAACAGGAATGATCATCAGTAAAATAAGACAGAATACATGTGTGAAGGAGAGGAAGGCACACAAAGCGGTCAAGTTGCAAGGAGCAGAGGTAGTGGATGAGGTGGATGAGTGGAAAAACCATCCAAAGCGATGGACAGTGCACAAGAGAGGTGAAGAAGTGAGCAGGCAGGGCAGAGTGGGTGGAGCCAAGTGACAGAGGGAAGCAGCAGGAGTGAAAGAGAAGGTTTAGGAGACGGCAGTGAGACCTGCTGTGATGAGTGGTTTGGAGAAAGTGGCACTGACAGAAAGAGACACATAGAAATCAGCAGTAAAATCTTAGTAAAAATAAACATAAAAAAAATTGCTGACTTTTCTTATGAATGATGCTTAAAAAGGCTAAATAAAAGAAAATCTGTGGTTGAGCTGTGCAGGAAAACAAGCAAAAAAGAAAAAAGTATACTGGATGGTAATCACTGCAAGGGAAAAAAAACACTGAAAATAATAAATGCCACAATGTTTCCTGGTCAACAATCAGGACCAGAACCTCAAAAGATGCAAAGTCCTGATAAGCCAAAAAAAAAAAAAAAAAACAGGGGATGGGAAAGAGTTTTTAAAAACATTCAGAAAGACTCACTGCAGAGTTGTGCAACAAAGTTATTTGAAGAGGGAGCAAAAATCAGCCACTATCATAAAAACAAAAGGAGGAAAGTGTGGAAGATAAACATGGTTGCGCTTTCTTCATGGCTTATGTCGATGGAGCTGACTGATAATTTCACTGCTGACAAAAACAGCGAGCTGAAGATGAGGGAGAAAAGCAGTGATCGGTGCACTCAGACTAATTCAAGATCTTAAACATATGACTAAAGCAACCAAAAATGTTTCAGGGTGAAGTTATGGGACCATTGTGAAGATCAGTCGCTATGTTTTCGACAAGATTAAAGGCAGAGGGACCAACATACATGTGAAGGTGTCTGGAGCAAACACCAAGGATGAATCAAACATCGCTGTTTGATTTTACATCATTTTACTGTTTGTGAGTTTGACTCACCGATTCTGCCTGGTTTCCTTTTTTTTTCTCCATTCTCAGCATTCTCATTATTTATGAGATATTTTTGCACACAGCACACAGCCAAGCCTGCTGCGTGCAAAGCTTCAAAAACCTGCCCAGGATCTAACAACAACTAGACCAAGGAACAAAATAACGGCACATGTGAAGGAATCAAACAGGCCAAAGCAGAGCTAAAAGAATGATGTATTGGGCTTAATTAATTTAGAGGTCGAGAAGGCAATGTTAATATTGATACATGGATGCATGAAAGTGTGCAAACAAGTGCGCCAGGTCCTGTTTCTAGTATTTTTTCCATTGTCTCCAGAAAACCTGCAGTTCCTCAGGCTTGGAGCTCGCTCCAAAACACTTTATAAACCTTATAAACATGCTATAGCCATTTTTCCCCTGCACAATCCCTATAAAGAAGACTGATTCTTATATCACTCACTGTTTTAAATTGTATTTAGGTTTAAAGTTATGCATGATTAACAGGATTTGTGGCTTTAACTGCTAGATATCTCATCAGTCACTCACTCAGCTGGAAGTCTTGATTATATTTGCGGTTTCCTGTGCTGTTAACTGTACTAGCTGATGTACAAGTCCATGCTCAGGTATTTTGATGAGTTCGTGTTAAAATACAATGCTCAAATAAACACATCAGATCTCAATAGCGGAAAAATCCTGCTGGATATCTAACATCGCCGTATAGGAAAATTATCAACTTGCAGAGGGGAGAATACAAAAGCTGCATCCAAATTCATGGGCTGCATCCTCCTGAGGACCCGGCCCACGTAGACCGCGAAGGCCGGGTCCTCAGGAGGTCGGGTAGGCCGGAAGTAAACGGCTGTGAAGTTGGACGGTCTAGCCTTCAGATTAGCATCACCGCTGTCTTGGTGGAGTTTAATAAACTCGGCCGTCTGCTCCTTGTTATCTAAAATATAACAGGACACTGGCATAAATTCTCAACCATCTCACACTTCTTTTTAATCAGTTTTCTGTTTGATGTTTATTCAGCTGTGTGAAAACCAAGGAGGAACCCACCCGGGGGATTAATAAAGTTTTATTTTATCTAAACTAAACTAATAACTTTAATCTCAGCCAAACCAATTTATTCACGAACAAATAAAACACTGGAAAAAGACAAACAAGTCTAGTCTGTAGAGGTCTATATATCTACCCATGGATATGCCTTCCAAATCCATTACAGACGCATCACTAAACTGCTGAACGGTGTTACAGGCAGCATAAGGTTCTCCACAGCTTCTCCAGACCTCTTCATGTCTGTCACATGTACTCAGGATTAAAATCTGTCAAAGACCAGAGGACACCAGTTGTAGACCTGCCAACTGTGGTATTCTATGGCACGTGCCAAATGGACTCGTTGATGCCAGGTAGTGAGTGCATCGGCCACTAGAGGACCCTCATAAAGTCTGTTTCTGATTGTTTGGTCAGAGCCTTTCACACCAGAGGCCTGCTGGAGATCATTTTTTAGCTCTAGCAGTGCTTATTCTGTTCTTTCTTACACAAAGGAGCAGATATCTGTCCTGCTGAGGACCTTCTACAATCCAGTTCAGCTCTCCCAGAGTACCTGCTTGTCTCCTGGAATCTCCTCTATGCTCAAGGTTCAAGGTTCAAGGTTCTTGGTTCTTTATTATTTGTCACATGCATAGTTATACAAGTATAACACACAGTGAAATGTAGCCTGGCACGCTCCTTGACATGTGCAAAAATTGGGGGGGGGGGGGGGTGTAGAGGAAGAACATTATACATATATATATATATATATATATATATATATATATACACACATATAGTATATACACTGGGTGAATGTGCAGTAGTAGCAGCAAGCAGGTGAATTCTGTACATTAATATGAATAGATATCTGACTATTTTACAGGATAGACAATGTAAACATATTTAAAATTAAAGGAATTGAAATGTACATTGTGCCTTGGTTTAGTGTCTGGAAGAGTCCTGTCTCAGTCAATTATAGATGATGTGAGAGGGCGGGTGTGTGTGTTTAGGGCACGGATGGCTTGGGGATAGAAGCTCCTCTTGAGTCTCTCTGTCCTTGCCCGGAAGATGCGGAACCTTCTACCAGATTGCAGAAGTTGGAACAGTTTGTTGCCAGGATGGGACGGGTCCTTCAGTATCTGCACTGCTCTAGTCCGGCATCTCCTGGTGTAGGTGTCCTGAAGCGGGGGGAGAGCAATCCTGCAGCAGCGTTCTGCTGTACGGATCACTCTCTGGAGAGCTTTTTGGTCCTTCACACAGCTGTTCCCGAACCACGATGTCATGTTCTGTGTGAGGATGCTCTCCACAGCGCCTGTATAGAAAATCCTGAGGATCTTTGGAGAGACCCTGAACTTCCTCAGTTGTCGTAGGTGATACAGGCGCTGCCTAGCCTTTTTGGTCTGGACCTGAATGTGGGCAGCCCATGTCAGGTCTGAGGAGATGTGGACACCAAGATACTTGAAGGACTGCACCCTCTCCACTGGAGCTCCATTGATGATAATGGGCTTGTAGTCTCTGTGCTGACCCCTTCTGAAGTCCACCACCAGCTCCTTGGTCTTGCCGACGTTCAGCTGGAGGTGGTTGTCCTGGCACCACGATGCCAGATTCTTCACTTCATCCATGTAGGCCGCCTCATCGTTGTTGGAGATGGCACCCAACACCACTGTGTCGTCAGCAAACTTCACAATGGTGTTGGAGCCATGGGTGGCCACACAGTCTGAAGTGTAGAGGGAGTAGAGCAGTGGCGAGAGGACACATCCCTGAGGTGCTCCTGTGTTGATGGTGATGCTGTTGGAGAAGCACCTGCCCACCCTCACCACCTGAGTTCTGCCAGTGAGGAAGTCCAACACCCATGCACACAGACGGCTGTTAAGTCCCAGATCCCTCAGCTTGGTGAACAGTCTGCAGGGCACTATTGTGTTAAACGCTGAGCTGTAATCAACAAACAGCATTCGCACATAGTTACCCTATTTCTTGTCCACGTGGCTGAGAGTGGTGTGTAGGACGTGGGCGATGGCATCCTCTGTGGATCTGTTGGATCTGTAGGCGAACTGCAGCGGATCTGTGGTGTCTGGGATGGCGGAGGAGATGATGTTCTTCAGCAGCCTCTCAAACACCTTCATTACTACCGAGGTCAGTGCAACTGGCCGGTAATCGTTCAGGGATGAGGGTTTGCTGTTCTTGGGCACAGGGATGATGGTGGATCTTTTGAAGCATGTGGGGACCACAGACTTCGCCAGGGACTCGTTGAAGATGTAAGTGAACACACCTGCTAGCTGGTCAGCACAGCAGCGCAGCAGACGGCCGGTGATGCCGTCTGGCCCCTCCGCTTTCCTTGTGTTCACTCTCCTCAGTGCCGCTCGGACGTCATGCTCCGCGATGCTGGTCACCGGTCTCTCGCTGATGACGTCACTGTCCTCGGTAGTCAGGCGGTAGATAGCATTAGCCGCCTGGCTAACCTCGAAACGGGCGTAGAACCGATTCAGCTCGTTGGTGAATGCAGAGTCGGCGTTGATCGGCGCAGTGTCCCTGGCTTTGTAGTCCGTAATGGTGCGTAGTCCGTGCCACATACTCCGTGTGTCGCCCTGGTGGAAGCGGGACTCCACACGTTCCCGGTACCTGCGTTTGGCATCTCTCACCGCACGCCGTATGAGGCCGCTTTGTAGGCGCTCATATCGCCAGTGGCGAGACCCGCGTTGTAGGAGGCGGTCCTGGCGTTTACTGCAGTGCGGATCGATCTGTCTCTGCTCCTGAGACTCTGTAGGGAAACTTGGAAAATCTCCTGGCATAGACAAGTACTGATGTGCCCTCCTGGAGGAGTTGGACTACCTGTGCAGCCTCTGTAGGGTCCAGGTATTGCCTCATGCTCAAAAACAAAACTAGCGAAAAAACAGTCAGAAAAGATGAGGGTGGAAAAATGCCAGTGGCCTCCACCTGGAAAACCATTCCCGTTTTGGGGTTGTGTCATTATTGTCCATCTTCTATATACAGCTTACAAGCGGAAACCTTTCTGACTGAAAGCGAATAAGTTCTTGTTTTTTTTAGCTTTAGGCTGCATTTCAGCCACCTCATAGATCTTATTGTAGGCTTGACCACATTTTCTAAATGTTTTAATAAGTCCCAACGATCGTCACTCATCGGAGTTTTGACGGAGGCAAAGGAAAATCTGGGCTCCTCAGCAGTTGTGAATGGTGATAAACATTCCTACAATCTAATTATCCATTAAAGGAGAAATCAAATGGTAGTAGCTGCTCCCAGCCAGGCCTCACGCCTCGCTCCCCGCACATGCATGTCTACGTGTGTGTCTATGTGTGTGTTTCTATAAAAACAGGGGCTGGCAGGGGCAACAGATTTTTTTGGTCATTAATTAAACATAATTACAGTCAAACCAAACTGTTATCAGCTTCTTCTCAAACAAGCAGTTTGGTTGAATCTTGAGCTCCTTTTCTGCATTTGGCTTGATCGCACCCACTCGCACTTTATATAAACACTTTATAAATCCTTCCAACTGAAAGTGTCGACACACACACACACGCACACAGTATCTTCTAGGTCCAAGCAATTGAGGCACTTATTTATAAATGAGGCCTGTCTCAGATTGTTCATGGAGGCTTTGCAACAAAACCACAATCTGCCTAAAGCGAGAAGCCAAAGAGGTAAAGAGCTTTGGCGAGTGGCTTTTCTTTCTTCTTTCTGGGTTTTTTTTTTTCAAGCTTTGTTTCCAATGAGAAAAACTTCCATGAAAGTAATATTGTCTCGCAAGTTCTCCTTTCATTTTATCATTTAAACAGACTGAAATTTTCTACAGTATATGCTGAAGATCTGTGTCGGTACTCTTAAGTTTTATTTGTTTCTTTGGTGTGTTTTTACAATACCAAAAATAAAGCCTCAAACGCACATATTTATTTTAAATGAAATGGAACTAATAGAAGGGCATTTCTGATCCGGCTGACCTCGTAAAGGAGGATTACATTTTTAGTTTGAAGACAGTTTCAGAGACAAGAGCCATGCTTGAACTTTGTGAGGGAGGGATGGAGATGAGAGACTGCAGAGCTTTTGGCGCGTACACGTTGCACCGGTCGACCAGAGTCCCATTAGGAACTCAGCACTACAATGGAGAAAGAAGAGGAGGGTGATGATGAAAAATGGATGTATGTGCTGGATGAATTCCATATGCCGCTCTCCTCTCAGACAAGAGCAACAGGCTCAGGATCAGGTTCCCCATCCCAAATCCCAATCCTAGACCATCAGTGTGAAAGCAGGAAAACTGACCACAATTAGAATCTAGGGTTTCTTTATCCTCTGCCATCAGGCTTTTATGTATTCTATTCATACAGAGAGTGCTACAATATTAATGATTTTGCTCAAGTACAGCATGACACTACATTTTGAGACCTCTAGACTGGTGATCCAGATGTCTGGAGGGCTAGGTTTTTCAAATAAAAGGTTTAGTAGCTCACTTCACTGTTATTCATTACGTTGTATTGCAGTGTATGACAGTATCATAATCTAGATCGCTTCAGCAATGTATTTGGGTTTATATTGCTGATATAAATGCAGAAAAATACATACAATTTATTATTACAGATTAGTTTTCAGGAATTGTGAACTACTCTGTTACCTCGTGGTTGCTCGGATGTCATGTCATGGATGTCGAAAAGAACTAAACACAAGGACCTAGAGATCAAAAACAGAAAACACTGGAGCCCAGAAAACAACTCAAAACAACCAAACAAACAAAAAAGGTTTAAAAAAGGTGCAGGCAGCCAGGAAAACACTTCCAAAAAAAGTTCAGGGGGCTGACAGCACAACAGCCCAAAACAAGTCAGTTCTGGAGGCAACAGGGCAGGTCCGGAGGCCAGCCATGCGGGAGGCAGCGGCGGCGGCAGCTGAGCAAGTCGGGAGGCTGGCCGTGCGGGAGGCAGCGGTGGTGGCGATGCAGTTCAGGAGGCCATCCACGACGGCAATGAAGTCCAGTCAGCAGCCTGGAAGGTGGCTGGCGATGTTGAGGTGCTGGATGTGGACTGGACGGCAGCTTGGCAGCCACAGGACCAGGTGAGGCAAGCCAGGCGGGGCAGGACCAGGCAGTGGTGCTGCAGGTGACAGCGTGGGAGCCGCAGATGGTAGTGTCACGGGGTGTAAAGGACAAGTTACCTAGGGTTTTTTTTATTGTGCATGTTTTGCTGTGTTTTACTTCTTTAATATTTTAATATTGTACAGTGTTTTATTTTTATGGGTTTTATTGCATGTTTTTATGGTATTGGCGTGCTACAGAAAGCGGCGGGCAGAGTTAAGAACTCTGCCCATCCGGGGTAAGTCTCGCGACTTATCCCATTATAACAAACCATAGCCACTTAAAGAATAGTGACTGTCGCTGCCCCTCTCTTCCAGGACTCCGGAGCGGAAACACTGATAGGACGGCGAGGACGCTGCTGGGTTGTCCCTTCTGCTCCGACTGGCTGGATTTTTAACTTTTAGTGACTTTTACACCGTGGCGGACACCACTGGACTTTTAATGTTTATGTTTTATTGATTTTTATGGTGTGTTTTCCCTGGCCAGAGTTGTTTTAATTCCCTTTACGTTTTTAACTGTTTAAATTGAATAAATTATATTTTAGTGAGCCAGTTTTTAATTCAGTCTATTCCTTGGCTGCTCCACAGCTCCATCCGTTTTTTGGGAAGGTTTCCCTCCTTGATTAACACCTGTGTTAAATCACATTCCAATCGTTACAGTAGCGCTGCAGGCTGGACGGACCCTCCAGCGGAGGCAGGTGGCTGGACGGGCCCCTCGGACCCTCCAGCGGAGGCAGGTGGCTGGACGGGCCCCTCAGACCCTTCAGCAGAGACAGACATAGGGCCAGCAGGTGCAGAGACCCCTGGCTGAACAGGCGACTGAGTAAACGACTGAGGTGAGAACTGACCAGGTGATGGAGCTGATAGGTGAGCTAAAGTCTGAGCTATGGAGAGAAGTTTAAGATGTATTGACTGGTGTAAAGATGGTAGCAAAGGTGGGATGGATGGTGCATTAGCAGTTAGCTGAGCTAGTTCCCCTGAGCCTCTAGAACTTGAAGAAAACTGCTGGACGGGCTCACCTGAGCCTCCAGGGAGGTCAGAAACAGGTGCAGGTACCTGCCGGACAGGCTCAGCAAACACAGACTCGTCTAAAATGTTTTTTAGCTTCCTACCACCACGTCTAACAGTCTTAACAGTCTCAACAGTCTTTGATTTAACAGTTTTCACAGTCTCAGAATTTACATGGCCAGGTTTAGAAAAAACAGACTTGGCAAAAGTGGGTTTTAGCTTGTTCCCACCATGATGAACAGTCTTAGAACTAAAAATCTCAGAGGAATGTATATTGTCATTAACTAGCTCGTGAGGAGCTAAACCAAAACTGGCCTCCCAATCCAAATCATCATCGAGAAAAGAGATCCCGAAGGTGTCTGAGGTGAGATCGTAGTCCTTTCTGTTTATACTCACCACCACAGGTTGCTCAGAAGTGTCCATATGACAGCGGCGTGGGCGACGTTTCCCTCGGGAGGAGTAACGTTGTGGCTCCAGCGAGGAATGCGTGTCCGAAGTTAAACGAAGACCTCCCACTTGTAGTGTAGGTAGCACAAGTGCAGGCGAAGCAGCAGGCGAAGCAGCATGGCGTCTCCGGGGACCCCCCAGAGCTAAACGAGTCCCATGAAAAATGCACCTGTAGTCGGGGGTGAGCCATGGCCTGCACCGGAGCTCCTCCTCTAGCTGGGAGAGAGCTACCTACCGGCGCTCGTGCAGTTCAACATCTGCTGGGTCCATAGTGTGGTTGCAATCTTCTGTCATGTGAGGGCTGTATGTATGTATGTATGTATGTATGTATAAGTTTCAGTGAGTGTGGGTTTGGGCTGTAGCCATCAGACCGCTGAAAGACACAAATGGAGTAGCTTTTTTTTCCCCCTCCCATGTTTTTCCTTGACTAGAGTCTCAGACGTCGCTGCGCTGCGGTAAAGAAAATGGAAAGAACAAATTGAAGCAGATAGGCATAGGTCCAGTTTTTCCTCGCACCATTTGTGATCAGCATTTTTCAAACCAGTGACCAGTTTATGCAAATAAAGAACACAAAAAGGGAGCAGGAGATGTGTGGCTCAGATAGCAGGCCTCAGTAATAATGGGCTGGTAGCATGATGTATGAGCCAATTTAAATAACATAAACCTCCTCGCTTCATCTGGAAACTTGAGACAAACACACACACACACACAGACACACACAGATACATATACATTGTCTATAACAGCCAAGTATACACATAAAACAGCACATATTGCATTAAAAAACAAACATTACCCTTTGTATTACTCAATGTGCTTGGTTCCCTGGAGCCACGGGAGCCCGAGCTACAACAACTGGGCTACTTCAGTCTATTTGGCCAGTCTAGCTTAATCTACATCAGTCGAGCTTCTGGAGCCACAAGATTTTGGCACTCAGTGAAAAACAGCATGAGAGAGAAGTGCAGACATTTACCTCCTGCTAACTGTCCAATCAGCACGTTCATTCTTCTATTTCTCTGAATTATGTGTCTTCAACTGCTATACTGCTACTACTGCTCCCTTACAGAGTGTAATTACTCAGTTTACATTCAAAGCTGCACTTATTCTTTTCTGGGACATTTCTGCTCCGATGTGTCTCAGAAAGAAGAAACTAAAAACATATTGTCCCAAACTGCTGCCTGCTTATGAATTTCTCAGACGAGGGGGTCAAAGTAGATTCAGGAATTTTGTTTGTGGCCGACACACCAATGTAAATCTGTTATTAACTCATCAAAGCACATCTTTGTTCTGTTTTAGTTTACTAGCTAGTTAGTGAGCTCTGCTGTGTTTAGTTGTTAACTGTGCCCACAGTTTAACGTGTGGGTTTCTTAGAGCATTTTTATTGGAAATAAAACAATGAATCAATCCAGACTAAAACCTTTGCAGAGCAGCAGGGCCGTGCAAAGGCATCATATAATCTCTAGTGTAATTTCATGGTGATCAACCACAATCACATTGCGGTCATTTGAGCCACTATTTGCGTATTATTTGTTTGGGTATTAGCAAATTTGGATAAAGAAATGGGCAAGCATAAGAATTTGGGTTTGACAAGGGTCAAACTCTGATGGTAAGATGATCAGGTCAGAATATCTCTAAAAGTTTCATGGAGTGTTCCTGGTCTGCAGTGGTTAGTATTTATGAAAAGTGGTCCAAAGAAGGAAAAGAGATGAAGCAGTGATGGGGTCATTGAAGACCAATCATGGGCATCGGAACAGAACTGGGAACACCTGGCACCAGGATGCACTGTGGGAAGAAAGCGAGCTGACGGAAGTAGTTTGATGCTTTGGGGAATCTTCTGTTGGGCAACGTTGGGTCCTGCCTTCCATGTGGGTATTATCTTGAGATGTACCACCTACCTAAGCATTGTTGCAGACCACACAACCCTTTGACAGAAATGGTATTACAGCACCTATTGGCTGTGGTTTCTTTCAGCAGCATACTGCTCACTGCCATGAAGCAATAATGGTTCAGGAATGGTTTGAGGAGCAGAACAACAAGTTTGAGGTGTTGACTTGACCTCCAAATTCCCCAGATATCAGTCCAATCAAGTATCTGTGGGATGTGCTGGACAAACAAGTCAGATCCATAGAGGCCACACCTTACAACTTACATGACTTGAAGTATGAGTTGCTGACAAGTTGGAGCCGATACCACAGCACACCTTCGACGGTCTAATGAAATCCATGTCTCAACAAATCAGGGGTGTTTTTGGTAGCAAAGTGGGAACCAACACAATGTTAGGCAAGGGGTTGTGATATTGTGCCTGATTGGTGTATCTTACCTTGTTACTAGGACACAATTATGAGCTCATGTCTTCATTAAGCCCAATCACAGTTAAAATATACTTTTCTGATGGAAAACCTTTACACCAGTCCAAAATGAAGGAGTTGTGGTTCACATGCAATTTAACTGTCACCTCACATTTGGCACGTTTTAAAATAGTGCCATTTATAATTTAATTTGTACCTCCTGTCAAGTAAATGCGCTCTTTAAGGTCTTAGACTCTGTTAGTGTTTGATTCAATGAGAGTCTCTAAATTTGTTGTTTTTTTGTTTTTGTTTTTAATATCAGTAATGTGGTTAGACTCTGACCATTTTAACACTGTGGTTGTTTCCTTTGTGTTTGTTTTTCTGATAAATGCTGTGACAAACTGCATCGATTTTTTTTTCTTTTTTCACTTTTATGGAGATGGGAAACAAACATGGTAGTTAATGTAAAAAGTGCCTGTTTGGTCCAACCTGTGCTATTTGACCATGAGGGAAACTTGGAGTGCAGAAAAACAGTAAGCGATTAGCAACGAACATTGTAGACTAAATAAAAAACAAAGATCTGTCCTTTTAACACACAAAGGCAGACACACTTATGCAATCAAATATAAATGTCTTTTTACCAGCAAACATTCTCTTTTATTCACACACACACACACATAAAAACCATGCAGGTGGCCGACCATGATAACAAACAGCATAATTAGGAGCAGGTGAATGTTATAAAGCACTTTCTACTGCAAATTCGAGATGAACACGGAGTAAAAAGGGAAACAAGTATGTTTCAGCGATTAGGAATAATATCTAAACCGCCACGATTTAACAGATGAAGTAGCGTCTGGCTGGCTTAATGACAGAAAGGTGAGGTCGCCACGGCGAATGAGAGGGAAATGGGGTGTAGGAGAAAAAAACAAGAAAATATAACTGGTCCTCAGCCTCATGCAATAGTCAACCACCGCCTCTGCAGCTTGATCTAAGATTAAATGTTTTCTGTGTTTCTCTAAATTAAATCTGTAATGTGAATGAGATGAAAGATTGAATTCAGATATTAGATTAGCAACCTCGTGAACAGAAAGCTAAAGGCTGTGCAGTAACATCACAGATTTTTGGAGGTTGACATTTTAGTAATTTTAAGGACATGTTGTAATGTTCCATGAGTAGATCCACACTACTGTCTTGCTTGGATAAGAAATCGAGTTAGGTAAATCATTTGTTGGCCAAAGGCACGATCTTTGTAGTTTTGCTTCTGCTCACCACCTCAGTGGATTTTAAATCAAACAAACTATGAATGAAGCACAGATGTTCTCCTTTAATTTAAGGGGTTTTACCAAATAATAATTGCATTATAGCCATTTTTATAGATGGTACCCTCATTTTCAGACACTCAAAATTAAACTGGACAAATTAACACAAGGATTCTTTTTACTTGGGTGAAAATCTGTTGCAGTCAACATGAAGAAGAATATCTGATTTCTTTGCTTTGAGAAAAGCTTAGGTTGCATTTGCAGTATGTTTTGGCTCATTAACCATTTGCACTGTAAAGCTCTGTTTTGCTGCTTTTGGCTGATTGGGAGTATAATCTGAGTATGGCCCTGTACACTTTAGAATCCATCCTGCTGCTCCTGTCAGCAGTCACATCATCAGTCAACACAGTTGTTTTTCTTAATCATGGGAAAAAATTCTGTCCTCATCCACCTTAGTTGTCTTCTGTGAACTTTCAGGTCTTTTATTTTTGCTGAGTTGAACAGGAAGTTTGTGTTTGGTTGATTATTTCTTTGTTGTAACAATGCTTCTTGGCAATAAACCTTATATGGCTGTAAAGCCTGTTTATTTCCCTTATTGACTCCTGTTCGGTGTTGTTTATTGGATTGGATGATTAAAGTCTGAAGAAACAAGACATACTGGTAGTTTAACAAGTAATTCAATTAACAAACAGGGGGTGTGTATGGCACACCCACAACAGCCCAACACCTCCTCCTTACACAGGCAGAATCTGGACTCACTGCTGAATGTATGTTACCAAATGGGCCAGTGAAGGTCAGTCGAGGCCTACCGTTCCAGTCTGCTCCACCTTGTCTGTTTAGAGAGCTCTCGGCCAAATCACTCGGCAATTCTCGTCTCCAAATCTGTAGACTGCTTACAGTTCCTAAGCGCTGACAAGGTGACAAACTGTTTGCTTGTGCTGTGGTTTTATTGACACTGCCACTTCACAGTCTTTCTTTGATATAACCTGTTATATAGAACTTGGCTTCAATTTGGAGATGCTACGAACGGTTCAAATGAAGATGCAACTTCTTTTCTGGAACATCAGCTTGAAGTTGCCCTATGACACAACCAAACTTTTCAGAGAGCCAGAGTAGCTGTTGATTCTACTTTATCTTTCACTTAAGCTAGTTGTACCATCCTCTGGCATCAGCTCTAAATTTAGTGCTTTCATCTCACCAGTAGAGATGGCACAATACCACTTTTTTATGTCTGATACCGATAGCGATATCATAAATTTGGATATCTGCTGATACTGATATGAATCCGATATTGTCGAACCACAGAACTGTTTAGCCTGCAACACTGTTTTTATTTTCAACGTAACAGTCTATCCATCGTACAGTCAGACTGAGCAATGACAACACACAGATGTCCGAGCGGTTGTTAAGCTTAATGTAGAAATGCTTTACAAATATTCAGACATGAAGTTACACACTTGCTGTACTTCTCTGGGACAGCTTGCTTGGACATGAAATGCCGGTTTGGTAGCACGTAGCGAGGCTCCAGATGCTTTCAGTGTGAAGTAACTCCAGATGGCTGACAGGTCTTGCATGCAACGGCCACACTATCACGTGATCCATACCTCTCTGACGTGCTAAACTCATGAGCTGGATTATTCCATGTCACAAGTTTTGTGAGGTGCTTTTGTGATATTTAATGGATCAGATTACATTTTTTATTTCTCCCTGATATCCGATTCAGTAATTTAGGTCAGGATCGGACCGATACCGATACTTTACAGTTTATTGGATTTACAGAAAGTGTGCAATGATTGTTTTAAAAAAATCAGGCAGGTGCATAAATTTGGGCACCACAAAAAAAGAAATGAAATCAATATTTAGTAGATCCACCTTTTGCAGAAATTACAGCCTCTAAACGCTTCCTGTAGGTTCCAATGGGAGTCTGGATTCTGGTTGAAGGTATTTTGAACCATTCCTCTTTATAAAACATCTCTAGTTCATTCAGGTTTGATGGCTTCTGAGCATGGACAGCTCTCTTTAACTCACACCACAGATTTTCAATAATATTCAGGTCTGGGGACTGAGATGGTCATTACAGAACGTTGTACTTGTTCCTCTGCATGAATGCCTTGGTGGATTTTGAGCAGTGTTTCGGGTCCTTGTCTTGTTGAAAGATCCAGCCCCGGCGCAGCTTCAACTTTGTCACTGATTCCTCCAGAATCTGCTGATACTGAGTGGAATCCATGTGTCCCTCAACTTTGACAAGATTCCCAGTCCCTGCACTGGCCACACAGCCCCACAGTATGATGGAACCACCACCATATATAACTGTAGGTAGCAGGTGTTTTTCTTGGAATGCTGTATTCTTTTTCCTCCATGCATAACGCCCCTTGTTATGCCCAAATAACTCAATTTTAGTTTCATCAGTCCACAGCACCTTATTCCAGAATGAAGCTGGCTTGTCCAAATGTGCTTTAGCAAACCCCAAGTGGCTCTGTTTGTGCTGTGGGCGGAGAAAAGGCTTCCTCTGCATCACTATCAATTACAGCATCTCCTTGTGTAAAGTGCGCCGAATGGTTGAATGATGCACAGTGACTCCATCTGCTGCAAGATGATGTTGTAGGTCTTTGGTGTTGGTCTGTGGGTTGACTCTGACTGTTCTCACCATTTGTCACTTCTGTCCATCCCAGATTTTTCTTGGTCTGCCACTTCGAGCCTTAACTTGAACTGAGCCTGTGTCTTCCATTGTCTCAATATGTTCCTAACTGTGGAAACAGCTTAAATCTCTGAGACAGCTTTCTGTATCCTTCCCCTAAACCATGCTGGTGAACAATCTTTGTCTTCAGGTCATTTCAGAGTTGTTTTGAGACCCCCATGTTGCTAAAAGAGGAGGGAAAGTTACAGTTGACCCCCTTAAATACTCTTTCTCATTATTGGATTCACCTGTGTATGTAGATCAGGGGTCACTGAGGTTACCAAGCCAATTTGAGTTCCAATAATTAGTTCTAAAGTTTTTGGAATCAATAAAATGACAACAGTGCCCAAATTTATGCACCTGTCTGATTTTGTTTAAACAATTATTGCACACTTTCTGTAAATCCAATGAACTTCATTTCACTTCTCAAATATCACTTTTTATTGTAACAAACAACGATTTATACAGGAAAATAATGACTATTAATGAGGTTGCCCAAACTTTTGCATCCCACTGTATATCGGATTGGTCCATCCCTACTCACCAGCAATAAAAACTAAAGTTAAACTGCAACACCCCAACATCTCAAATACCACATCATCATATACTATTTTAGGTCCTTTTCCACTGGTCGGCTTGCAGTCCAGACCTGTCATAGCTAATATAGATAGATAAAATAGATAACTCTTTATTGTCATTGTACAGTCATACCTAATACAATAGTAAATGAAATTGGAACCTGTCCCGCATCTGCACTACACACTATAGGTAGGGCTGGTATGGCAGTGAAGTTAAACCCTACATGCCATTGCTTTTAGGTGGCATGCAGAACAGGTTCAATCTGTAAGGAAGCTGACGTGTTAGCATATCATGTGACACGCTAGTGAAAAACTAAAGTGAAAGTATTTTAGAAGAAGCTTAATATGGAGCACAGACAGATACACGGGTGGTAAGACAATATTTACTTCGCTGTTTCAGTGTTAACTTCAACTTTATATAGGTTTTGTTGAATCTGTTATTGGCAGCAGTAAAATTATGGTGATTTATACTTCTGAAAATAACAAAGCTTTTCACTTAATCTTTATATTGTTTAAATCTAGTTTGAATAACATGGATACTTGTAAACTATAATGAAAACAAGAATAGTTTTAAGAGACACATAAGACTAATCTACTTTATTTTAGAACATCTTGATTTTTGGATTAGTATTTATTAGTACCGTTTTGGTATTATTATTAGTAGTAGTAGTAGTAGTATTAGGCACTTATGGATTTTTTGTTTTGTTTTTCAGACTACCAACAGCAAGGACTGACACAGCCTTTCTTGTTTGTGTGCTTCTTTTTGTAGTTTTTCCATATTTGTTGGAATTGGTCCAAAGGTGCTGAAAGGTTAAAGAGGAACAATGACCAATAGACTACCTGCTTGTGTGTCTATTCCATTAAGCAAACTGTGTGAAGCTGCCAGGGCATTTATTAAAAACTGTAATCAATTTGAAGAAAGAGCACAAGCCATTGGCCATGAACTTCAAGAGCTATCTGATGAATATAAAAAGATGGAAACTGAAACTACATGTAAAAATAGGATTGGGGACGCCCTTAAAGGATTGGGATATGTAGCTGCTTTAGTTACAGCGTTTGGAGTAGGATTTTCAGTTTCACGTGTAGGAGATGAAAAAGCGCTCGCTGCAGGAGGTTTAGTCTTACTTTCATTATCTGCTGCTGCTGCTGCTGCAGTCGAAACTGGAGACTCAACTGTTTTGAATGCAAATGTAAAGAAGGCACTCACACAGCAGGACACGATGAAAAGTTTGAAAGCTTTGGTTGAAGAATTCATGACCATTATTGGAGCACAGAGGACCATCCTGGATGATATCATCACATTCTCAGATGAACTGAATGAAAACTCCTCCATTGTAAGCACAAAAGCTGGAGCACAAGCAAAAAGAACTCTTTCAGACATTAAAAAGTTTCAGGGACTTCAAAACAAAATGAACGAACTGACAGAGGATGTAAAGGCCGCACATCTTATAGCTGAGTCAGCCCGGCAGTGTGAGAAAACTCTCACTGAGCTTTTAAAAATGAGGAATGAACTCAAAGAGTTTGAGCAAAATTAGTATGAAGTACTTTAATAATAATAATAATGGATTGGATTTATATAGCGCTTTTCAAGGCACCCAAAGCGCTTTACAATACCACTATTCAATACCACTATACTTTGATACCTTTTTTCACTGGGGAACTTTAATGTGCAGTACATGCAGTTGATGATGTGCAAGACTAAGACAATATGCAAAGATCAGTCTCATGATATAATGGGTCAATCTATAAAGCAGCTGCTTAAAGTACAAGAACAGTTGCAACTTAATTTCGTACCTAAAATTATTATTAACTGTTATTTTTAAACTGTTTGTTTCAATTTTTGTTAAAAATGCAAGGTTGTACTGTTAATTTCAATCATCTGTACGACCAAAGAAAAACCTGAAAGAAAAAGAAATAATGAAGTATGTAGGACATAAACACCCATATTGTGCTGATGACGCCATCTTTTTAATCTTATGGTTTTCAAACTGCAGGTCTGAAGTCTAGTTCATGAAAAGCTCTTTACTCTTTCCTAGTCTTTCCTATCCCTCAAAGGAAATCTAAATTAGCACTGGAAATTAACACTGGTCTGACAGCCTATTGGCCTTTAAATCACTTGCTGAAAGGCAGAACTTATTAGCATTGAGGCAATCAGACGAATGAGATATTTAGCATTCTTAGCTGACTTCACCACCAGCTTACATATATGCTCAAAATGGTAAATAATGGTTCTTAGTGGTGTAGATAGTGATGCGTATTTCTGCTCAGTCAATAATGCATTCACTGACGTATTATGTTGTATCATGACGTATCTTGCTGTAATCAGTAGTTGCTTTTTTTGGTGTCTCTTTACTGCAATAAAACTTGAAGCACAAATAAACTTTATCTGAAAAAACAATAACTGTGAGTATATCCTAAAAGCTCCTTTGGGTCAGGGACCTGTTTCACCAAGGTAATTTTTAACCTGACGTCTAATTCACTCACAAACTGCAGATATCTACTTCTTTAATGTTTTCCTTTCTGTCTCTTTAGAAATGTAACGAATTAAAAATTTCAATATTTCATGTTGCAAATTCAAGGAGACAGGCTCTAAGGTATGTCCGTATCACAGTGGTTCAGAGGGTAGTGCTATCAACTCACACTGAGGTTATTGTAAGCACAATATCAGTTATAGTAACAACTGTTCACCTGTTTAGTAATATATAGAAAACCAACACATTTATGAACTACACTGACTCTACATAAGGCCACTCTTGCAGCCATACTGATTACTCATGGTTAGGCTGATCAGGGATCAGATGAAAGCTGTGCCAGCTCTGGTGATGATCATTATCATGTGTGAAATATTGCTTCCTTTTTTTGTCTTTTCTGCATTTGTGTAAGATGAAGTGTAAAGACAGATACTTTTTGGGAGAGGTAAGGTTCTATTAAAAGGCCTGCAATTCATACCATCACAAATCACATATAAATGACAACATTAGTTATGGAGAGAATGAACACCCTGAAAAGGACAGCTAGCTGTTCTTGTTTGTGGTCACGGGCAATATGGATACACTTTTCAAAATAAAAAAGAAGAGAAAGAAAAAACATCAGATTGTAGCAGAGTTCGACATCCTTGTCATGTGTTTCCACTTGTGCTGTGACTGTATTCCTCTTCATTAGTCAGTCAAACAGAGGTGCAGCAGCACTGGGAAGCAAATGCCTTCCATGTGTCTCTAATTGCCTCAGTAGAGGTATTTAACACAAGGTGAAGCCATTAACACATGGACACACTTGTCAGATGTGGAGCCAGGCGGCTCTGGGTGAAAGAGAAGACAAGAGCACATAAAAGCTAATGCAAAATCCACAATGTCCATCTAAGGAACCTGAGTGATTGCTGGCCAGAATGCTGTGCATCAATTCAGGGCAATTCAGGAAAAGCAAATATAAGAGTGAAGCACTACATTTGTTTGTTTATCCACTGCAACCTAAGACTTTGATGAGTCTGAAAAAGTAAAATCTGAAACCAAAGAATTTTTTTCAATAAGGTTCTTTAAAACAAAAAGTGTTCTTATAAAATAATATCTAAACTTTAAAAAATTGTGTATGAAACCATGCGCCCATACTTTCACCTCATGTAAACAAAGCGCATGGTTTACCATGTTTTAGGTAATAGCTCCACCTGGTGTTTAACTGGAAACACTGCATCATCCAGGAAAACAACTGATTATATACACTGAACAAAAATATAAACGCAACACTTTTGTTTTTGCTCCCATTCCCCATGGGATGGACGTAGAGACCTAAAATTCATTCCAGATACACAATATAACCATCCCTCCCAAACAGTGGTCACAAATCAGTCCAAATGTGTGGTAGTGGGCACATCTGCTATATTGAGATAATCCATCCCACCTCACAGGTGTGCCACATCAGGATGCTGATCTGACATCATGAGTAGTGCACAGGTGTACCTCAGACTGCCCACAACAAAAGGCCACCCTGGAATGTGCAGTTTTGTCTCACAGCAAAATGCCACAGATGCCACAAGCAATGAGGGAGCGTGCAATTGGCATGCTGACAGCAGGAATGTCAACCAGATCTGTCGCCCGTGCATTGAATGTTCATTTCTCAACCATAAGCCGTCTCCACAGGCGTTTCAGAGAATATGGCAGCACATCCAACCGGCCTCACAACCGCAGACCTCGTGTAACCACACCAGCCCAGGACCTCCACATCCAGCAGGTTCACCTCCAAGATCGTCTGAGACCAGCCACCCAGACAGCTGCTGGAACAATTGGTTTGCACAACCAAACAAACTGTCAGAAACCGTCTCTGGGACGCTCAACTGCATGCCCGTCGTCCTCATCGGGGTCTTGACCTGACTCCAGCTCGTCGCCATAACAGACTTGTGTGGGCAAATGCTCACATTCGATGGCGTCTGGCACGTTGGAGAGGTGTGCGCTTCACGGATGAATCAAGGTTCACATTGTTCAGGGCAGATGGCAGCTGAGAATGTCCCAGTTCTTGCATGGCCAGCATACTCACCGGACATGTCACCCATTGAGCATGTTCGGGATGTGCTTGACCGGCGTATACGACAGCGTGTACCAGTTCCCACGAATATCCAACAACCTCGCACAGCCATTGAAGTGGAGTGGACCAACATTCCACAGGCCACAATTGACAATCTGATAGACTCCATGCGACGATGTGTTGCACTGCATGAGGCAAATGGTGGTCACACCAGATACTGACCGGTTCTGGGTCCCCAGACCCCCAATAGCGCAAAAAACTGCACATTCCAGGGTGGCCTTTTGTTGTGGGCAGTCTGAGGTACACCTGTGCACTACTCATGATGTCAGATCAGCATCCTGATGTGGCACACCTGTGAGGTGGGATGGATTATCTCAATATAGCAGATGTGCCCACTACCACACATTTGGACTGATTTGTGACCACTGTTTGGGAGGGATGGTTATATTGTGTATCTGGAATGAATTTTAGGTCTCTACGTCCATCCCATGGGGAATGGGAGCAGTAACAAAGGTGTTGCGTTTATATTTTTGTTCAGTGTGTAAGAAACAGAATAGAGGCTGTAAACTCAAGACACCTGCAGTGATACACAGCACCTCCTCGTCCTTCACTAGAGGCTTTCGTCACACAGGGTGGCTACAGCTTTGTACCAAAATGTCACCACACAGGAACCAACAAAGTCGGCAAGATCCACCCTGAAATTTTGAAACAGCTTGGATCCAGACACCTTCAGCATTGTGAACTGGTATGGCTGTTTCCTTGACAGGGACCATGCTTAAATTTTGAACTACTTGATCAAAGCCTTTGTGACTACATACAAGACTGCAACCAAGGTCTCCCCATAACAGAGATGAGGCTGATTTTATAGCAGCTAGTAAATGCTCTGTCACATCTGAGTTCCACAGGAATACTGCATGTTGATCTCAAAGACATGGACTGCCGTTACTGCCTCCATAAATTCAAAGTTACTGACATTAGTCTGGCATGTCCCATCTCTTCAGTGATTCCTGGTGTCTGTATGGAAATTGTCTGAAGCATGGCACCAGAGGTTATGCTCCACATTTCATTTAATGAACCCATTGATACGTGGTCTCTTGGCCCTGGTAGCTGTGGAGCTGGCTCTATCAGCTCTACCCTGGAAATATGGATTATTGTCTCTTCAAGTTCATCTTGACTGACTGTGGTACTAATACTGAATACTGTTTCTTTACAAGAAAACTAAATGAAGAGCACTCGAGATTTAAATCATAAGAGCAATTTGAATATGAGATGAGGATTCCAACCACATAAAACCAAATGCTTAAAGCTTAAGGATCTTGATGAACTCGAACAGTTAATGAAGGTGAGAACAGGAAGCCACAGTGATCAGCATTTGTTGGTGAGTCTAATTTAAAGGATGCTGAGCTTGAATGCAAACCAGTGCATCACACCCAGCCAGTTCTCCAGCTTCCCTTCTTCCCCAGCCTCTCTAAGAGTTCCCTAGAGACACCTGCACTGAAAAGAAGAGCACATAGGACCAAAACCTTGTGGTTTCTCATCAGGTTTCCTGCTGGTAAACAAAAAGACCACACAACATCGACTGCAGTGTCCATCATCTGGCTGTATACCTGAATACTGCACTGATTACACTGTCTTACTGTTTTACTATTAGTATTTTAATTAAAAATGAATTACCAGATTACTCCAACAAATATCACTATGGGGTTTGTTTTGTTGTGCTGTTGTGTTTTGTTTTGTTTTTTCACTTTCCCCTCACCCGCTCTAACGGTCACGGCAGATGGCTGGCCCTCCCTGATTTCAGCCTGTCCTGCCTGACATCTTTTGCAAATTATGATATGAACGCACTGTTGTGCCAATCATTAGTTTATCCAAGACAACCTCTAGATTGTCTACAAGCTGAGGCCACACATTTCTGATAACAAATATGTGCCCACCCAAGAAAGAGAGACACCAAGATGAAGGATAAGAGCCCCAGAGAACCAGAAGCAAGCGACGCGTACTCCTTCATAGGCTGGCTATCCTGGCATGAGCCGAGAACAAGGTGCCAGGCATACAGTTACATCACATAGATATCAAAAAACTGCCAAAAAAAGACTGCTTATCTTTTAGATCTCTTCTCACCAGTACATTGCTAACATAGGTGGTTAATATAAAGTGGACTACAAGGCCCTGTCCACGTACAGGGGTGCTTTTTAAGCTTTAACTGTTTCTACTCTTCGTGCACACGTATACGACATTTTAGGTCGCTGAAAACAAAGGTTTTGGAAAAGTTCCTTATAGTGTATACATTTTAACAAACTCCATATCTGTGTTTGCATGTGGACAAGGAAAATACAAAAACAGTTGTCTTGCAATGTCAAGGATTTGGAGTCAGACTGTGTGTTATTGTGGCTTTTAATTTTTTCTTTGAATTGTTCTTTTTCCAGGTTTGAACGATTGTATAACATGTTTCTTTAATGACTTTAAAAACAAGAATTGGGTGAAGAAGTTCACATTTATTTTGGATTTTCTCTAAGCCACAGAATGCTAAGTGTATGGATGTTTGACAGTTTCGCTGAACAGAATTGGCAGAATTAATTTAAACTCTTGGGGTTTGCGGTATGGACCCTGCTTTTAAGCAGTCCCATAATTTTAAAAAACAATTGAGACCCAGGATGTGGAGGAAACAACTAACAAACAAAACAATAAAAAATTCAGAAGACTCCAAAATAATTAGTTCAAACAACTGCACATAAGTATATGTTTTTCTGATGTGTCACTACTTTGCCAAAGTTGGTACGAAGAACAGGAGAGGTTTTTATTTTGTTTTCTCCCTCTGCCAAGTGTCTGATCCACACTCCCGTCCAGTGGGTGGCGATAATGAATCTTTAAACTTCTTTGCTAAGTGCAAGCAGACCCAAAAGACGAAGGAGAAGGCTTGGAAACCTTCCAATCATTTTTGACAGTTACCAATCAGCCAACAGCTGGTTAACTTAGTTTAGCACTGCAAGACTGGAGAAGGGGGCGCAGCTGATTTTGTCCAAAGGTAACTAAATTCACCTGTAAACATAGAAAAGGCTCACAAAACAGTATGTCTCACTGCTTTAGTGCTACCATAACAAGGATTTTTAAGGCTGTTATACATTCCAAGAAATTCCTTGAGCAGGACTAATGATTTTATTTAGGCTTGTCCTCGTCATGAAGGTGCCAGGCAGCAGAAACTTCAAAAGAAGTCACTGCTGCAGGCCAAGAAACGGATAGAAACACAACTTCTGTTGAACTACAGAGGCTTTTCTTTGTACCAGAGCAAATGGTGTGAAGGTTACATGATGTTTGGTCACAAAGCCCAGCGGCTTTCCTGGAGGCCTGTTTCAGACTGAGCCTGGTTACCTGTTTTCGCCTGACTTTACACTAAACTAGCTGGAGTTTCAAATTCAAATGTCAGATATTAGAATTACCTCTAGTCTGCAAATCTAAGACAGGAACGTGAAGTCCAGATGTCAAAATAAGGTCTTTAGCATCTATCAGTAACAAACACTGGGTGGAATCGCAAAACAGATCATTTATATCAGTGCTGAACGTTTTTCATGATCAACAAGGTTTGCATTTACAGGTTTGCATGTACTTCACTGAAAAGATGGCTTTGTAAGTTGATTATTTCAGAAAACATTTCTTTATGTGAAAGAAAGGGTGGCTGTGGCTCAGGTGGTCGAGCAGATCAGCTACTGATCGGAAGGTTGGTGGTTCAATCCTTGGCTTCCCCAGTCTGTATGCCAAATATCCTTGGGCAAGATACTAACCCCAAGTTGCCCTCCAATGCGTTCATTGGAGTATGAATGTGTGTGAATGTAGTTTAGGTTGCACTTGAGCTTAGAAGTGCTTGTGTGAATGGGTGAATGAGGCATGTTGTTTGGACTCCGGGAGAGAAGAAAAGCGCTATATAAGAATCAGTCCATTTACCATCTTTCCTGAACTGCTTATGAGAACATCGGCCTTGCTTTAAATCAGTGTAAACGTCCAAGGGTATCCTAGTCTCACAAGCTTTTACATATACAGCGCACATGTCTAGAACAACAGAATTTTTAGAGAGGGGACTTTTTCTTGGGCATTAAGCACTCAGTACACTGCTCCATACCCTGACAAGACAGAAAAGTGGTTTCCATAGTTCCTATTTTAGTGTAAATTTTAAAGCAATTTATCTTTTTTTCTTCTTCCTCCTCCTTAGGTTTATTAATAGCATTTGAATAGTTCAATTAACTGTTGTTTCCAAATTATTTTGGGATTCTGTGTAAAATGCAGATTAAAACAGAATTCAATCGTTTGCAAATAATTTACATGATATGTTTAACTGAAAATATTACAAAGAAAACAGAAGCAGGAGTTACAGCAGTTAGTTTACCAATCAGAAGCTTGAATGAGTCGATCGATGGTCCCTCAAAGTCTGTATATCAACAACATACAGACAAGACAACTGATCGAAAAGCCAAACCAGTGATTATTCTGAGTAAGTAAGAAGAAAGACATAAAGTAAAGGCATAATGAGGCTTGTAGTAGAAAGTGCCTTCAGTGTGCAATTAGAATAGAAAACCAGTACCAGTTCATTTTCCATGTTTAGATCATGTAGTTGTGTGTTGTTGTTGTTTTTTTTTAGTTGTTGTTTTTTTAAGTGATGTTAAGCCAACATTGTACTATTATAAGAGAGGATTTTGCCCACTAGGGGAAAGAAAAAAATTACCCTGACTTTTTTATTTTCCAAAGACTTGAAGGGGAAAAAGTCAAAGTTCTTTCTCTACTCTCAGAATTCTGACTTTTTTTTTATGCATTTTGTCTTTTTTCTCCTCATCATCTTGTTTATTTGTTGTTGTTTTTTTAATTCTCAGAATATAGATTTTTTTGTTTGTTTGGGGTTTTTTTTTTATCACGCTGATCACTCCATCTTCTCCTGTGTTGGAGACACACAGCAAATATGAGCCTCATTTTTTGAGGGTGATTTTTGATTGGTCAGACCACGGGCCGGTTGAGTTTGATCCCAGAGAAGGTGATAGTTTTGCTGAGTCTTATTTGTATGTCTGTATTGTTTTAAATTGCATCTGTGACTGTGGAGAAAAACTTACTTTAACACGCTGCTCGGTAGATAAGCCGTATGCCCCAGCGCGCAAAAAGCGAGCGCTTAATGCTCTAACAGCGCCGCTTTTTCTGCTGCCTTTATGGATTCTGGAATAATGAACTCCAACTGTAAAAGTGTTGAGGACCTTTCGGACATTCTTCATTCCTCCTGCACTGATATCTTGGACTCTATTGCTCCGGTCGGGACTGCGCGCTAAGCATTTATCAGAGCCATGGTTGAACGAACATACGCGACTGCAGACGCGCCGAAAGGAGATGGAAAAAGGACAGATTGCACGTTTCCCTACAGATTTTAAGGACTCGTCTTTCTGCTCACCAAGAAGCTGTAAAAACTGCAAAGACACAGTTTGTCTCAAACTTAGTGTCAGTAAACAGTCACAGGCCTCAGGTACTTTTTAATGTCCTTAATCGCTTTCTTGGTTTACGTGATAATGCCGGAGCCATTCCTCCACCAAGTATTTGCAATGATTTTTTAGCTTTTTTTAATGACAAGATTCTATCGATTAGGGCTCTTGTCTCGTCGTCCGCTGCTTCAGATCCGAGTCTTTCTCCTATGTGCTCTTAGAGCAGTTTGATCCCGTCTCCCTTAATGACTTGACTGCGGTAGTTAGTAACCTAAGATCATCACACTGCCCCTCTGATTGTCTCCCTCCAAGCTTGCTTAAAAGCACTTTTAATACTGTTGGGCCTTTTATCCTGAGATTAATTAATACGTCCCTTGCTACAGGCTGCGTCCCATCATGCTTTAAACAAGGTATAGTTCAGCCTCTTCTTAAAAAAAAAAAAAACCTCGACCCAACTGTTCTGTCCAATTACAGGCCAATCTCAAAGCTTCCTTTTCTGTCTAAAGTTTTGGAGAAAGTGGTCTACTTACAGTTGCAGGCCCACCTTGACTTTAATATGATCTCTGAAAAATTTCAATGGTTTTAAATCACTTCATAGCACTGAGACAGCACTTTTAAAGATTTTTAACGATATTCTTTTAACTCTGGACTCTGGCAGCCCTGCTGCCCTTTTATTGTTGGACTTGTCAGCAGCTTTTGACACGGTCGACCATGACATCCTGTTATCACGGCTAGAATTTCATGCTGGCCTAAAAGGATCTGCCCTACAGTGGTTTTGGTCCTACTTGTCAGAAAGGTCTTTTCATGTCGATACGGGCCCCCACAACTCCAAAATAGCCCCTCTTAAATACAGTCTACCTCAAGGCTCTATTTTGGGTCCTGCCCTGTTCGCACTCTATCTGTTGCCATTGGGCTCCATCTTCTCGCGGTACAGCATTTCATTTCAATGTTTTGCTGATGATTTGCAAGTTTATCTACCTTTAAAAGCAGGGTCAGACCATCCCCAGCTCTTATTACGCTGCCTTGACGTTGGCATAAAAAACCTCGGTGTCTACTTTGATGGTTCTTTTAAATTGAATAAGCAGGTGAGTGCAGTAGTTCAGTCCTGCTTCTTTCAGTTAAGACAGCTAGCCAAGGTAAAGCCATACCTCCCGGCTAACGTCTTTGAACGTGTTATTCACCTTTTTCTTACTTGCAGATTGAACTACTGCAATTCATTGTATTATGGTCTAGATCAGGCCACCATCCATCGTCTTCAGATGGTTCAAAATGCAGCTGCTCGCCTGCTAACTGGTACCAAACGGAGAGAGCATATAACCCCAGTTTTAGCTTCTTTACACTGGCTTCCTGTCTCCTTTGGGATCCAATTTAAACTTTTACTTTTTGTTTTTAAGTCACTTAACGCCCGAGCTCCTCCTTACCTATCTGAGCTCCTCTCTGCTTATGCTCCAGGAAAAACCATGACGTGTAGCCCAAAATTAATGCAGTCCATCCCACGGACTTATCTCAAATCTCGTGGTGATAGATCCTTCTCTGTGGCAGGTCCCAGACTTTGGAATAGTCTCCCCCTAAATATTAGATCTGCACAAACACTTGAGCAATTTAAATCATTACTAAAGACACATTTTTATGCCCTGGCTTTTGACACACTATGGCCCAAGCATTTTGGTCTTATTGGAAATAGTTTTAGTTATTGTTTTAATTCTTTCATTGTCCTATTATTGTTTTATATTGTTATTACTGGATTACATTGTTGCTTCTTAATGCCATTTTTATATTTTTAAGCACTTTGTGCAGCATCGGCTGTTTGAAATGTGCTATATAAATAAACTTGACCTTTCTTTGAAATTTTAAGATTACAGCCATTGCTCCTATTACACCACCCTACCTTACATTCTGAAAGATTGAGCTTCTCTGGGAGGCTCTTTTAATACTATCCTGCTCCCTTCAGGGCTCGCCACAGAAGATTATCTGCCTCCATCTCACCCTAGCATTCTTTTCTGTCACATCAGCCCTCTCCATATCCTCCTTCACTACATCCACAAATATTCTCTCAGATCTTCCTCTTTTCCTCCTGCCTGGCAGCTCAATATTCAGCACCCCTTGTCCAATATGTCGACTAACCCTCCTCTACACATGTCCAAACCATCTCAACCTTGCCGCTCTAACCCTCTGATGTATATATATTTCCAGTCCTGTCTATTCTGGTCACTCCCAATCAAAATCTGAGCATCTTCACCATTGTCTTCGTCTTTCACCTCAGTGCTGCCATCTCCAAGCTAGTAATGAAACTAATTAGTTATGCAATCTACAGCTTTTCAATCATGTTTATTGCATTCAGGTTTTTACACACCTGTCTAGCCCTTTGGAAACAAGGTTGTATATCCAAACATGAATTTTGCATTTTTATTGAAAGCAGTTTAAAAAGAAGTCAAAGCAGTTGAGTTAAATCCAAGTCTTGTTTCAGTAAATCCAATCATTTGATCCTCTTTGTTGCTAGTCTTTATTGCTTTTGTCTGTTTTCAGGCTTATCTGACTGGGTGGCTACTCAGTGATACGTTTTCTTTCATGGTCTTAAATGTGAGTAATGAGGGGGATCATCATTCCCGTGTAATGGTCGTAGATTTGATTAACAACGGGAGAGGAGATTGAGCCATCGATCAGCGTGACAAACCCGAGAGTTTGATCCCTTTTGTTGTACTTGATTGATCAGAGGTCAGCGGGGATTCGCCCTAATTGAGGAATAAACACGTCACGCTGTTAACTCTGAGTCACTGTCCAAACACTGGCAGAGTTTTTTGTGAAAACGTCCGCGTTAACAGGCAGCTTTTGAAAACGCGCTTCATTTGCGTCACGGCTCGGTTGTTCGTTTGCTCTCCAGCGACTGGCCTCATACTGATAACGCATGACGTGGGACAAAGGTGACAAGACATCATGATCGGATAATTTTATTTGGTCCAGCGAATAAAACGGTGGCACCGAAGGGCGAGGGGTGTAATACTAAATACGTGAAAGTTATTCTCTTCAATACATTTGAACCTATTTTAACACATGCGGTCAATCTGTCGTAAAACGTGCATAACAGCATGTCTGAATTAACTTTTCAAATGAACAGGAGCGTCTTGTAAACTACAGTAAGCCGGACAAATTAGTGGTGTGTTTATTTTTCTTTACAGCTGGATCTCTGCTCGTTTCCACCCATACTTTTGTGTATTTGTTTTTTTTGTGTGTGTGTTTTGTCATCAGTCACGGTCCAATCACCTCTTACTGTTTGCTAAATACAAGGGCACCCCCTCATTTATTACTTACCCTCACACAGGTGTAGAGCTCAGTCCAGTCTGGAGATGACGGCACGAGCTCCGCGCCTCTGCCTCCTCGCTCTCCTGCTGCTAAGATGCGTCACCCCGCTGGCGATCCCGCAGGACGGTTTGGACGCGACGAAAATGGCCAAGCAGAAGCTGGATCGTCTCTTCTATCTTAAGGATATCCCCAGACCAGCGGTGGCTCCTCAGAAGAAGGCTCCTCAGTTCATGCTGGATCTTTTTAACGTGGTTTCTGTCACGGATGGGACCCCGAAAAGCCAGACGGACATTCTGGAAGGAAACACGGTGCGGAGTTTCAGCGATAAAGGTGAGAAGCAACAGTAGCGGCTGTTCCGCGAGAATATCTTCCAATGAGTTTGCATCTAGGGCGCACAAAAATAAGAAGTAGTATGCGTATAAGTGCGTAAAGACGCAATCGCGCACGGCTATGTGTCTGTTTAAAAGCCTGCGCTTTTCCAGTGTATGGTTTCATCATTTCTCTAAATATTTTTATATTGTTTTGTCGTCTGCAGGACAACCTGGAGAGAGTTTTCACTTCTTCAACTTGTCATCTTTCGGCAGAGATGAGAGAATGATCAAAGCGCAGTTCCGCTGGTTCCGAAAGAAAAGGAAGTTTTATCCCGGAAGCTTTCACACGCCTCATTTCTACAAAGTAAATGCTTCTTGTTTGCTTGCTTTTAAAGACAAATCATTTTCACTTTTTTCTTATATTGTACAGGAAACATTGTGGCAATGTTTTGGCGCACTAACTACTAAGTGTACTCGCCCGGTTTCTTTGTCTGCAGCATTTGATAATCGTGGGCCTTTAACAGGGATTCTGACGTTTTTGAAAACAAATAGTGATAGTTTCTGTTTGCTTGTTGGTGGTGGGGTTTTTTCCTCTCTTTTTTTTCTCCAGGTGGCTCTGTATGAGGTGCTGGAGAACCTTGTGAAGCCATGGCGAGGAAACCTCATCACCTCCAGATTGGTTCCACTATACACACAAGGATGGGAAGTCTTCAATGTCACTCAAATAGTAAAAAAAAAAAAATCCATAACTTCATTTTCTTTGTTTAAAATGAATGTTTGAGGCTTGTTGTGAGAAAATAATTCCTTTTAAGTTAAATCATTGGTCATTATTTCAAAAGTCAGATGATCAATTCCAAATAAAAACGTCTCATAATGATGACGATCATGGTTTGTGTTAGATTGGAGGGATGATGTCATGCTTGTTTTAAATGTCAGGTATCCAAGTGGATCCAGAACAGTCAGGAGGACAACGGCATCCTGGTGATGACTACACTTCCTTCCGGTAACTGGCTGGAGTCGGTGTTGCATTCATCTAAACAGAATGTAGAGCTGACAGACACAAGCGCCTACCTGGTCATATTCTCACACGACAAACAGACAGGAGCATCAAACCAGTCATACTTTGGTAAGGTGGTGAGAGAGATGTGGGCATATTGCACAGTGTGACCTTTCCTCTGTTATAACAGTGATTGATTTAGGCAGGCAAGATGATTTTGCCATTTTTAACTTAATAAGAAATTCTAAGCAAATTGCAAGTGGAATATTTGGACTCCTGCAACTCATCTGGGCTTTGGTTTCATGCTTGGTGGGGTTTTTTGTTTGTTTTTGTCTTTTAGACTTGGGCTAATCAAGTCTCAGGGCAGATGATCACCATGAAAGAAAAAAAGTGAGGCATCTACACATCTCATGCTAGTCTGCTTAGCACCAGTTGACCGATCAATACAGTTTGTTCACTTAACCCGTCTCTTGACTGTGTGCTGTTCATGTGGATCCATTTTAATGCAGTTACAGTACGTTATAAAAAATACGGCTTAGTTTTTATCAGTGAGTAAAGTTCTAGCATTATGTCATTTAAATGCCAAAGTGAGATTTGAGTGAGTTTGAGGAGCAGTAAATGGTGATCGTTAGACGACCGGGTCTAATCCTCAGCAGTTTTGTTTTCTGCAGTGGTCAGTATCTATTAAAAGTGGTCCAAAGAAGGAACCAGCAACGGGGTCGTGAGAGATGAAGGCTCACTGATGCACATAGGGAGTGAAGGTTAGCCGGTGTGGTCGATCCAACACATGAGCCACTGTAGCTCAAATTGCTGAAACATTTAATGCTGGTTTTGTCAGAATACACATGCCATGCTGACCCCTGTCCACCGTCAAAAGCACCAACAATGGGCATGCAAGCATCAGAACTGGACTATGGTGAATGGAAGAAGGTGGCCCGGTCTGATGAATTACGTTTGGGTTTTTTTTTTTTTTACATCACTTGGATGGCAGGGTGCGTGTGTCTCTTACCCAGGGAACCCTATGCTCTATGGGAAGAAGGCAACGCTGCATAGGCAATGTGATGTTTTGTTCTGCTTAGAAGCCTTAGTTTCTGCCATGTATATGGATGTTACCTTGACATGTCCCACCTACTTAAGAATTGCTGGAGACCATGTACACTCTTTCATGGAAACAATATTCCCTGATTGCTCTGGTTTCTTTCAGCTGCGTCAAAGCAATAACGGATCAGGAATGGTTTGAGGAGCACAACAACAAGTTTGAGCTCAAAATTCCCCAGATATGAATCCAATCATGTGTCTGAGGTGTGCTGGACAAACTAGTCCGAACCATGGAGGCCACACCTCCATGCTTACAGGACTTAAAAGGATCTGTTGCTAACATGTTGGTGCTGATACCACAGCACACCTTCAGGGGTCTAGTGGCTGTTTTGGTAGCAGACTAACTGACTCAATATTAGGCAGGTGATCGAAATGTAAAAATGGTCATAATTTTCTATCCTAACCTCATCACAGGACAAGCCCAACCTGAACCGGCTGCCCCCGAGCACCGCAGCAGAAGGCCTCGTGCATCTTCCAGTGTCATGCCCCTCGACAGCTCCCAGCACTGCCAGCGCATTTCTCTGTTTGTTGACTTCGAGGAGATCGGCTGGTCGGGCTGGATCATCTCTCCCCGTGGATACAATGCCTATCACTGTACGGGCTCCTGTCCGTTCCCGCTGGGGGTAGGCATCAGGGCGACCAACCACGCCACAGTGCGTTCTATCATGCATGCACTCAAGGTTACTAGCGATGAGGTGGAAGCGCCCTGCTGCGTGCCGGACACGCTCCAGTCTATGAGTCTGTTGTATTTTGACGATGAGGAGAATGTGGTTTTAAAGCAGTATGACGACATGATGGCGTTAAGCTGTGGTTGTCATTAGCTGCCTGTGAGTCTCCTGGATTCTTTAACACTGGTCAACACATGGGCATGAAACAGTGAGGGTTAAGTTCCTGTGTTTTTGATGGTATTCACTGAGGTACTGAAAGAGCTATTTCATAGCTACTTGTTGCTAATCCTTTGACGATGCAAGCCCAATGGCCTGTTGTTGTTCTCCATTTTTTTAAAATATTGTTTATATAGTTTATATTGTGGCCCAAAGGCCCACTTCAGGTTCTTCTTCTGGAGTGTAATTTGAATGTTTCTGTGACACTGATATGTCCATGTGGTCCGTCCTACAAAATCATTACTTTTTATTTGGAATTAACTTTTACTGTTTCTCAGCAGACTGTGGTAGCTGCCACTAAAATGCTCAAAAATTACAATTAAAGGTGACGTTTTCAAGTATTCATTGTTTTGGTTCAGGAGCACATCAAATTAAAACTATTTTTACATTTAAGCAAAGAACTACTCCAACATTTTAAAGTAACTTATTTTGTAATTGGCTATTTAAAAAAACACATTTGGATAAACTGATTGAAAATGATTTCCAGGGACTATTATTTATTAAGTACCAAATATCAATGTTTTACAAGGGGATTTGGACTGAGTAATGAGTCAGTGTCAAAAGTTTTTTATATATATATCTTTCAAAAACACAAATACAAAAATTTAAAAAGTGTGATGTACAAAAAAAAAGCTCTGGCTGTTGATTTCAAGGCCAAAAAAAAAAGGACTTTGCAAGTTGTTACAACCTGATTCTGTAATGTAAGAAACAATGTTACATGTTTGTTTTATTAAAAGCAGGGGGGCTATGCTGAATGAACTGGGGGAAATTAAAAGACCCTGCATTGTGTTTTCAAGTTCTTATGGTATTATATTATATTAGAGCACACAGGAAATAAAAGAAGCACATCAGTGCCCAGAAACATTCTTGCTATTGTTCGGTGTCTTAGCATAAATTGGTCAGCAGGTAGGTAGGACAGAGGTGAAGCTGGAAGCTGCTAATGTGCTTAAAAAGAATACAAACTAATATTTGATGCTGTATTTAATAAAACAGTTTTAAAGACAACTGCAGTGTTTTTAAATAAAAATTCTTTAAATTTGCTTTTTTTAAATTCCAGTGTTTTAGAAACAGTCTACTTAAACTGTCAACAGAGAAAAACACTTGATTGCACTGTATGTCCAAAACATTTGTGTATTGTGTTAAAGGGAGTCTACAGAAGCTTGTTTCTGCCACTGGAATAAAAAATGCCATGCGTAAGAATAGAATAGAATGCCTTTATTGTCACTATACAGTTGTACAATGAGATACAGAGCATCTCCTACTCAGTGTAAACATGCTGGGGGGTACAGTTCTGCAGCGCTATGTACATATGGACAGTATTAACATAGGGAAAAACATATATATATATATAAAATGTACAATATACAAGACGTAAGTAATATGTAATAAATAGTGTTATTTATATACAGTTGAGTTATTGCACATAGAATAGGTATTGCACAGTGGTGGTCCATAGAGGAAGTGGGAAGTGGGGGGGCTGTGTTATCTGTGCATGTGTGAGTTCAGGGTGGTTATCGCTTTGGGGAAAAAACTGTTTTTGAGTCTGTGGGTTTTTGTGTTGATGCGCCTGTAGTGCTTCCCTGAGGGAAGCAGGCTGAACATGTTGAAGCCAGGGTGGGAGCTGTCCTTGATAATGTTTGCTGCTCTGCTGAGGCAGCGGGAGGAATAAATGTCCATCAGGGAGGGGAGAGGGCAGCCGATGCTCTTCTGTGCTGTCTTGACCACACTCTGAAGCCTCACTCTATCTGCTTTGGTGCAGCTGCCGTACCATACCGTGATGCAGTAGGTTAGCAGGCTCTCAATGGACGAGCGGTAGAAGGTCAGCAGCAGGTTGGAGTTCAGCTTGTACTGTAACCTGTAAATGTTGAGCTAGGTATCTCAAGATTTTGAGTATATAAGTTGAAATTTTGAGAAAATAACTCAAAATTCCAAGTTTGCTCTGCAAATCAGAAAACTCTGTAAACGATGTCATCTGCTTCTGGGTGACAAGGAAATGACTTCAAATCCTTCAAATATCTTCCCAATTGGCAGAGGCAACTTGAAATTTCAACTTACTAAAACAAAAATTTGAATTATTTTCTCAGAATTTCAAATTATTTATGTGAAATTTCTACTTATTAACTCAAAGTTTTTTCCTTTTATTTATCCCCCCCCCCCCCCCCCCCCCCCCCCCCCCCCCCACTGGCAGAGATGAGCTTCCATAAGTAACAGAAGCTGAACTATGGCTGGGGCTTTACTTCCATGCAATACCACTTTGTGCCAAAAGATGGTGCAACAAGTCAATGTAACCTTCATTTAAGCAGGCGAAAGTACTCACTGTTATTTACAAAGGCAGCCTGCGAAAAAGGCTCAGCCCCGCAAGGAAGATTGAGAGAGATTGGGCTAAAAAGAAACTAAAGTTAAACAGCAGCAGGATGATAATTAGAAAAGGTAGAAGAATGGCTGTTCAGTGGTGCTGCTGTGACTCAGGTCGAAGAGCAGTTCGTCCCCCAAACAGGAAGTCAAAAGATATGTTTGTATGAATCTGTGTGTTACTGATGAATAAAGCTTATATTAAAAGAACACTTAGTATTATGTTGCTGGTTCAGCCTGTACTCTAACCATTCACTAATCCAATTTAAAGCAAATACCCATAACAGTAGTTATTTTCTTTTATTGGAATGCATCACAGACACAAGACAGCCCTGCTTGATTCTACAAACTTGCAAAACAAATTCTCCCTCATATCCTCTCCATACAAAACATGAATTCCAATAATACCAGTTGAAGCTTTCAGACAGTATAAATGCAAACATAATCAAAATGTGCAATTTGGACTTTAGCATGCAAAGGTTTCCAAAATGTTGTGGTATGGAGATAGTTAAAATCAATAAGATTTGGTTCAAGTATATCGAATGACAAATGACTGTGTATGTCTGGTGAAAAAGGAACTCTCAAGACAACAAACCTTGCAGGTAGTAAAAGAAATGCTACAATATCTACACAGTTGTGGAGACCCAATACAACTGTAATATATAACAAACTGTCAGCATTTACAATAAATAAACATTTTACAGTGAAGCCCACCCTCTCTGTTTATACTTAAATACATTATGTACATGGAACATCCATGTCCATTTTACTCAAAAATCTTACGCAAACCCTTTCAACCACATTTAAATTAGCACATTCTACATCATTCATCCAATAAGTCGTCATCTTTTGTCAGGTTATGCTCATCTAAAAGCCATTCTCTTTTCACAAAGCCATTAATGGCTTCAGTAGCTTTACAAATCCAACACAACTTCAGTGCCTCCTGAAAATGGAAGGCAAGAAAAACAAAACCACAATCACAGATCTAAACTGCAAAAACAGTCAACACTGAAGGGAAAAAACGCCCTGAAATATGCATTGGCAATGAACTTTACATTCCTGGGAACATTTGTGGTGCATTTTTCCTCATTCTGTCTGTAACAGGCCAAATGTAGCAGTACAACAAAAAGTATTTACAAGAGCAATTATTTCTTTCTGGGATTGCTGTTTTGTACCAGCGTTCAACAACCAAACAGAGAAAGATCCATCACTACAGTGTTGTTGCTTTTTAATAGTCCTTCTGTCAAATGCCGGTATAGTATAAGAAGGCAAAGTTGGTTGGGAAAGAGTTTTAATGTGACAAAAGCATTTTTAAAAAAACTCCTGGAATGCAACAAACACCACAATTCAGTGATATAAAACAGCATTCCTTTTAAACCCTCTGGCCCATCAGCTAGGACAGTCGAGTTCCTCAGTGCCTATGAACTCCCCTAACATGTGTTCGTTCTGACCATAGAGAGGTTCCAAATATGGATGTGCATCTTTACAGTACATTTGCATTGATCTCTCTATATTCCTCTGCTCAAAGTCCTCTGGTTCCAAATGAGGTGCCTGAATTGTAGCTTTCGGACCCATGGGCGACAGAGGCACTGGGACAAAGCCATGGTAAACAACCAAAGGAGGGCTCAAGACCTCCATAGGGGATGCCTTAGGGACAGCACCTTCTGGTGGCTGGACTGGCAGCTGCACATAGCTTCCTGTTTCAGGATCAAAGAAGGTTTTCGTCTTGACTTGTACAGGCACGTCTACAAAAAAATACTGTCCTGAGTCTGGATCCTGGAGCAGCTTACGTTGGGTCATGGGGAAGGACTGCGTAACGATAGCATGCTCCATGCTAGACTGTCGAGACAGCTGGCTGGTGTGGCTTGATTGGCGGGATAGGGGTGAAGGGCGAGGTACTTCTGTGGCATATGCATCAATACTGTGGCTCCGTCTCAGAGGGTTGTCTCTGTTAGACTTGTTTCTGGCTCGGCCTCTCTGCTGAAGCTCATCCATGATGGATTTCTCAATGCGTTGGGTTCTGGGATCAAGCTTCTCATTGACCGGCATGTCGGCGCTGAGTCTGCGCTCGGCTCTATCTCCTAAATGCCGGTCAGTGCTTTGTGTTCGATGCAAAGCCCTGTCTGGCACTTGTTTCTCACTGATGTGAGCTTTGTAGACGGGCACGTTACTGATGATCCTGTCGCTACTGCAATGTCTTTGCTCTGTCTTATCTCCAGTGTGTCTGCGGCTGCTGCGGCCTTGTCTTTCCGATGCCATACTGGGTAGGGCTTCTCTCCTCTGGTTGTTACTTTCCAATGATTTGTGATCCTGTCTCAGAGTCTCATGCTTGACTTCTGATTTGTTGCAGCTGGGACTTTCTTTCTTGTTTAGCAGTTGCTCACACTGGCTGTTGCTGTTTTTACTATGGTGGCTTCTGCTGTGATCGTCCTCAATTTTTCCTCTGTGTTCTTTCTCGCTCCTCCTGCCATTTCTGTTACCAGTGCTGCTTTTGTGCTCAGACTTATCAGCCTTGTGTCTTTCTGCTCTGTGTTTGCTACTGTTGCTGCTGCTTTGAGAAGACCTGTGAGGTGACTTTTGGGCCTCTTCTTTCTTTATCCTTCTATTTGCAAGCTTGATTGCTTTTAGAACTGCCTTTTCCGATTTAGGTAGGACGGGCGGTGGCTTCAGCAGACCTGTTTGGCTTTCATTATCACCGCCACTTTGGCTGAACCCCATTGTCGTATCATATTCTGTCAGCCCAGCGTTTAACACCGTCTCCTCAGATGTGTCAGCTGTGCTGGTGGTTAGACTTTCCACTCCTTCTGATGATGGGCTTAACCCGGAAAATCTGTCTTCCTCCTGTGGCACAGTGAGGAACCCTCCAGCTTGTGACTTCTGTGGGTTTTCATCTTGAAGATCTGAAGGATAAACCAGCTGGGGTGCTGACTGAATCGATGTCATCTCTGTAGGCGTAAGAATGTCTGCTAGAATTACGGCCCTCCCACTGGTGGTAGCACTGGATTCATTAGCCAGTGTGAGCTCTGGACATTCCTTTGCATGATGTAGCTCATCCTCTCCCCTCTCTGAACCACTCAGACTCCCTCTGGGTGACCAGGGTTGTATGGTCTTCCTTAATTTGTTACTAAAAGTGTTGTCTTTGACTTTAAACAGGGAAGGGATCCCCAAGGTCGGTGAGAAAGTATTAACAGGTGACAGAGTTGCTGAATTACTTTCATTGTTACTTAATCTTTCATCTGTATCTGCATCTTCTCTCTCTTTCCTAGCCTTCCATACTTCCAGCTCTTGAGGAGACTTTACGGGTTGCTTTATAGCATCTGGCTCGCTTTCGTGATCACTTAAAGAATAATATTCCACTTCTGCCCTGTCCGAATCGCCTCTTGTGTTCCGCGAAACATTTCGCACTGCCTCGTTAACCACCTTCACCTCTTCAGTTACATTTTCAAAGTTGTGGAGTGTGCTCTCCACAGAGAAGTACGAGGATTTCGAGGACAAGCTGGCCTGATCGGGCGGGCTCTGAGTTACACTAACACCATTCACCAGCAGCAAGGGCGATATTATGTCTCTGGGGATTTCGCTATGAGCTTCTGAAGCCACATTTTTATCCTCAATCGGTTCATGTATTTTCGTAGGTTCTTCATCCATTACTACATTCTTAGTCACCGTCCCATCTGCTGTGATTAAATGATCTGGTTTTAATGGGGCCTTTCGCTTTATCCTGCATGCCTCTTGTGCCTTAGCAGCATTGTTTTCAGCTGATGCACTCCTTGGGCTCATATTTATGTGCAAGTTGTTGCAAGTTGCACTGAACTGTGATGATATCAGACTTTCCTCCAAATTCCACCTCTCGTTACTGGAGCTGATTTCACTCTGACTGGGCACAGCATAATCAGTATTTACCTCTTGTACAGCTAAATCTTTCCCCGTTGCGTTAAGGTGTACCTCAAGATTTTCATATCTCCCATCTTTGTTGCAGACATTTTCATCCACAGAGTCTTTCTCGCTAGCGACGCTTCCACGTCTCCTATTACCACCTTTTTTGATCCTAGGAGGAACAGGAGGAGTGTCGACTTTGCTGCCTACAGTTTCATTCATCAGGGAATCTCCGCTATCCTCAGACACCTGTCTAGCAACTTGTTTTGAATTAGCCTCTGGATTATCGTGACTAGAACGATCGGTAAGTTTGTCATTCAAATGTCTGCCTGTAGATTTTTGGAGTGTGTTCACCTCACTGCTAATCTTGTTCAAGCCAGGTAGTGCTACCCTACCGCCTGATCTGTGTGATTCTCCAAGTCTAGGTTCAGTCTGTGCCAAAATCTGTTTCAGGTGATTGTGGTCTCTCAGATCACTCAACATTTCTTTTAGTTCCTTTTCTTTAAGCGCAGAAGTGCTGTCATTTTCTTTCTCTCTCCTCACTGTGATAGCATCTTTTGTAGAGTTTTTACTTTGCTGTGCCCTTGCTGTATAACTTTCACTGCAAACTTTCTCATCTAACTGTGGATTTGCATCTGCTTCTGTTAATTTATTCTTCTTCCTCTCCCTTTCTGAGATGATCTCTTCGAGTGCCATTTTGGCTTTGTCATAGTTGTCATTTATGAGCGCTTTGTTTACGATTACATTGCTATCTAACTTTGCGAAGTCCTCCTGTTTGTTCTGCTCCTTTTCTCTCTTTGCAAACATTTCTCTCTTGGCTGACGTGTTGCCTCTTATCGACAGCATGCCTCTCTTTATATTTCGAAGCTCCCTTGAGATCAGATCATTTTTAGCCTTCGTCTCCTCGTCTATGTTAACCACCTCCAGTTTGCTCCTCGCGTTTTCGAGAATGCGATTACCAAGCCTAGCTCTCTCCAGCTCTTTCAAAGCATTCAAATCATTAATTATGTGCTCGCTGTCTTTAATTTCTCTCGCCTCCTCATCCAACTCCCCTCTTGCATTCACGTTCGGATTGCCCTCTTCATTCTCCTCGACTTGTTCATCATCGGTCACTGCAAATCTCTGATATTTTATATAGTTATTCTGTCTGGCTGAGAATATATATTTTAGCTTGCCTTGTTTCTGGATGGAATCATTTTCTTTTGGTGGCAAATCTAGTTTTGGTTCCTCCAATTCATCATTACGCATTTGCTGTTTATCAAGAGGAAGTTTAATATCAGATTTAGCAATATTTCTCACTGGAACAGGTGGTGGCTCTTTCTTGACATTACTACTGTTGCTAACCTGCTTTCCATTATTCAGTTCATTCCTGTTTTGGGATAAAAAATTGCTTTCTGCCACCAAACTCTCCTTCTTGCTGCCTAACACCTCCTTTGAAACATTCTCATCAATTTCTTTCTGCCGCAGTTCTTCTCTGTCTGCTGCGTGCTTGTTGATGCTATCTGACTGAGCTTTATTTTTGGCTGCATTAATTGCTTCTCTCGCTGCTCTGATCACATCCACTGTGCTTATTATTTGGCCACTGGCCTCTTTTTCCTTAGACATCTGCTGTGCCCCAAAGACTTTATCCTTCCTGTCTTTCACTGGACACTTTGTTTTCTCTGGCACATTTGGGGGCCTTTTCCCTACTGATGGCAGACCCTCATTCTCAAGCGTGTGGGGTGAAATTAGGGGTAAGCAATCTTTGATGATATTTGAAGTGTTTGGTGAAAGCCCCGTGTTCGCTGGCAGTGCCTTAGGGGAAAGCTCTTTGTTTAGCATAAGCGGCGAAACTTTCTGCATCTCGGTTGGTGCATCTGTATGTGCAGGTGTGCTCTGAGGGACTTGAAGATATTTTATATCACCGTCAACAGGGCTGGCTTTCTTGTACAGATTCAAAGAAGGGTAGTTTTGCTTTTTAGCCATTGAGCTCTTGTTCTTCTTTGGGTATATAAAGGGGGGCGTGGAGTTTTCTTCCCCAAGAGCCTCCCTTTTGCTCTGAAGTAGATTTGACAACAAATAATCGTCTGACAGAGGCCTGTCAGACCTATCCTCTGTAAGATCAACAGTTGGGGATCCGTGGGATTCCAAAATAGGACTGCAGACTGTCAGTCCATCTTTCGTCATGGCAGGTGTGCTTAAACCAGATCCACTGCCTTCAGAACCAGCTCGTGGATTTTTCTGATTGTCGTCTGTGCCGCCTTCGGGCAGCTCCACAGTTTTGAATTTAGGGGGACTGTAGCGGCTCTTTACCCTTTTCCTATTGTCTTTGAGGTTGAAGAGGATGCTGGAGGCCAGTGATTTGTAGCTGTCCCGCTTAACTTGAGGTTCAGGGGTCCCCTTGGCCTCAGAGTGCGGTCTGAGCGGAAGGTCAAATGCAGAAGGCGAGAGGACCTTTTGGAGGATTTCTGATGTTTCTGTCGGCTGCCTGGAGGGAATGAGCGGAGTCATCAGCTGGCAGATGTTGAACGGAGTAGAAGCTACAGAGCTGACCTCCTCAACTGCTTTGACTTCCACAGATATGACTTCCTTTTTGACCAACAAAAGACTTTCATCCACTGTTTTCAAATGGTTTTCTGGAGGAGTCATCCCAGGCTGATTGACCAGAACAGCACTTGTTGCTCTGGACCTGTTGCGCCTCCAGGGGGCAGCAGTTCCATTCCCTCCATCGGATGAGCACCTCTTCTCAGCTGAAGCCACTGAGGGCTTTGGTAGGACCTTTGGTGGTTGTGGGGGAGGCATGGGTTTAGGAGCAGTGGGAGAACAAGGCTGAGCTTCTTCTTTCTGAGATGACAGAGGCTTCTCCGCATGCAAAGTTTCTTTTCTACATGCCTTGGTTAGTTCCTTGTACAGCGGCAACTCGTACATTTTAGGGATATTATCTAGGGGGAGAACGGAGCTCACTGTGTCCCCCTGGACAAAGGGGAACTGGTTAAAATCAGTCCATGTCTGAAAAGGACTAAACTCACTGTGGAGAAAAAAGTTTTTAATGTTAAGTTTTCTTAATTTGACAGTGGCCTTCCCATTTTTAATCCTTTTGGATTTTCCTGTAGGAAGGCCGATGTCTTTGCCAGTTTTGTTGGATGAGCCATCAGCAGACTGATGCTTAAGAGAGTTTTTGTAATGATGATCTGTGAGACTGGTGTGATAATCTGAGGAGAATTCTGACAGCTCTCTCTGAATGCTGCGAAGTGCCGTTTTATCCCACGATTCTCCATTAGCATCAGTCGTGCTTCCATTTTTGATTAACATCCCCTTGCAGCTTTCCTCTGTGGCGCTTAAAGCTTTGAGGAAAGATGACATGTGGGATATAGTTTTCTGCTGATGGTGTTTCCATGGCTGGGTGTGATTTTTCTCACTTTTGCTTTGCCCCTGTTTTCTAGATTCCTTAATAGGATTCTTTTTAAGTGGCTCCTCCGCCAGAGGTTTGTGGCAGCTGAAAGGCGAGTATCCACACAAGAAGTCATCATTGTAAACTGCATCATCTCCAACGCAGAGACTTCGGAAGGCTCGATCGGTGAGAGTGCTAACCTCCCGATCGGTCTCGTCCATGAACAAGTCCGTGAAGCCATTGGGGAAGCGGTGGTGGAGCATGCTCCCTGCCCGATGGCTCATGTGTCGCTTTTCCACGCAGCTCATGATGTCAGCGACTGTCTTTGTGTCTTTGCATCACCAGCTGTGCCTCCTGTACAGCTGCTTCTCCTCTGCAGGTTCCAGTTTCTTCCAGCTCAGGATGACATCTGGAAAGCGGTGGGTTACGTAAATTTCCTAAAAAACAAGCCAGTGAAATCAGTGTTAGTTTTCACATAAGCTTTTCTAAAACCGTTTAACTGTCACACAGTTTAAGCAGTTAACTGTTAGCATTTGTGCAAGTCAAGAATCCAAAAATGGTTGTTTGACTGACATGATTACTTTAAATGGTTTTGAACTCGCTGCACTGATGACCTTTATGTACACAACATGTGCTGGCTACAGCCATGCTGTCACTATGCAGGCAGTAGACAAACACTTCATACCATGCAGTTATTTTAAGCATCGCATGATGCCTTAAGCTGTGAGCACCAAGCATGGGATGAAAATAAATGCTTCCCTTTTTTAGGAAAAATATGAAGATTTCTGTTATTTGTGTCCACATATTTGAAATAATGATATTCTTCACAATCAACATTCACTTTAAAAGAAGAAGATCTTTCATTTAAATGTCAAACATTTGTTCAGCTGTTATCTAGGTATATTTTTTGCTAAGCTTTAGATGCATGACAATATTGACATGAATCTATAGAAAAGAAGGCAGGAAATGTGAGTAAATCGTCAGTCAGTGTCACAGATCAGCAGCAGCTGCTCTACTGTAGCTTCCTTGAGCTATGTGGGTGAGGTTTTAGAATAGCTCATTAACCTATTTATACGGCCTGACCTGGGAGCATAGCCACAGACATATAACTCAAGTCTTCAACTATTCACACAACCATTGCTCTCCATATAAGAGGTTTGATTGAGACAAATATAACCGTACACACTTCATGAATTATAGATATGTTTAGCACATTAAAATGGAATAAATGGAAAGCAGGTCTCTCATCAAAGAAGTGTTTACATTCACAGTCAAGAAGGATTTTCAGGAAAGGTGGATACATTTAAAACAGAGAAAAATAAGATAAATGAATATTATGATATTTACTTTTATTTTATTATCTGAACCTAACAGATTAAATATCCAAAACTGGGTCGCTTTATTGTATCCTAGACTAGACTTACAGAAGACTTTGGCTTTCCAGGACTCTTCACTTGCCAACCATCTTAAAGCAGAGATCAGTTAGCGCCACGGTACTTTCCCAGCATCTGCCTGTGTATTTATACCCAAGGAATGAGTTATCCAAGTCACCTATACTGTATAAAGGCAAAAACCACTGGAGTGTAATTTTAGTTGTCCTAATTGTTCTCAATGTTAGTATATCTGATGTGAAAGTAAAATAAATAAACACGGTTATTTTAGAGTAAGAAAACTAATGTATGTCCGATTTTTGAGATTAATGTTTAGCACAAAACTTTGAAAAGTTTAAAGGTTTTAAGGTACATGTCTTCATATAAAAACCACACTGCTCCCTCACCTTGGTGATGGGTCTTTCATGCTGAGTTTAAGAGTCCGAAGTTTGCATAAAACCAAGTCCTAAATGTAGAATCCAAGGATCCGCCTGTCGAGAACACGTTTATAGTTAAATGTTGTCAATCGCTGGTGTGGATGAAGAAATAAAGAAAGCTCACCAAAGTGAGTCAAGCCCTGAGATCCATGTTCGAATGCGCTGGTGTGGCCAGGCTTCTGATTGTGAACTCAAATGATACCAAAATAGACGCACAAGTCGGTGTGGCCAAACTGAGCAGCAACAGAGGGCCCAGCTAGCTTGCTCACATTGGAATATCCAGTGGGTGTCGAGTGGCAGGGCAAGACAGAGGGGCAGGATGAAATGGACACTGTCATTGGTTATTTTTATAACAAGGCAGTGAGGGCTGATAGACATGGGCCCACTCTTTACCTTTGCCAACCCTGAAAACATGACAAGGCCTTCCTGTCAATAGAGATTAGCCATTGTTTGGGTTTATCCTTGGACAATAAAGACGAATGATGTACACTTTTATGGTTATACCACTCGCTAGCATTTAGCAGCTGACTAATTCTGCTACTGTCTCCCGGGGAAACAAGCTTTCTGATATTGCATCACAAAGTCCCTGAAGTGGAGATTGGCAGCTGGAGGCAGACGTCTGCTGACTGATACGGCGGAGCTGGGCTCATTCTTGTTGTTGAAGCTCTGTTTACAAGACTCTGTGTGACTGAGTAATCTAGTTTTAGGACCAGCAGCTGTTGCTGCTGTGAGATTACGATGAGACAGAGCTGGAATTTTGTTGACTTGTTACCCTTTGTGAGGCAGAGAAAGTCGATAGGTGAGGTCATATGTAGTGGTTAACCTTGTGTAGTCTCAAAATGGAGGAAGTTGAGTGTTTGAGAAACGTTGGGCAGCTCAAATTTATTTTATACGGGAAAATATAGTCACCAAAAATAGGTCAACTGTAGCCTTTGCAACAGCCATAGCTTCACCTATTTTAAGTGGAATAACTCAGTTAACTGGAATTTTGACTTTTTTCAGCAGCTGGTAAACATCAAGTAATTTTAGTAAGCTAATTTAGACATGGCTATTTCACTTTTTATCTGCTGTCATCTTGGCTAGCTCAAGCATTCAGAGACCTGCAATAGTAAGGAACTGTAAGGAATATGCACTCGCCAGCCTTTCTTTTAGGTATGCATTTATGATAAATGGACAAACAGCTCACACAATGTCTTAAAGCATTAGGCTAAACAATCTACAGTAAATATGAGCACTTCCACAAATACATACACTCCATACACATTTGTTTAACCTGGCATAGATGCACACGTGGGAATTAACACGGGAATGTTGGACAGCTTGCAACTGATGGAATTTTCCATGAAAGTTTGTTCAAACTTGTCAGAAATCTGATATCAGAGACTGAAAACCAGTTATGCAAAATCCATGTAAGCTAACTATCCGTTTTCTTCCATTTATCCACTGGAGCCAATCACAGCTGTCATAGGACGAGAGGAGGAGAACACCCTCAAGAGGTCACGAGTCTGACAACCATTCACATCTATGGGCTATTTAGAATCACCAGTTAAACTAACACCATTAAGTGAACTCATACTAATAAGGGAGAACGTGCAAACTCCAGACCACACCCAGATAGTGGATCTGAGCCCAGGACCTTCTTGCTGTAAGGCAACAGGGCTAACCACCACATCTATGCGTTTCCCTTGCATAGAAGTTATTTCTGGTTAATTGTAGTACTTCAAGGGTCTGCCTGTTTTATAGAAGAATATTACTGTAAATTATTAAAAAAAGACACTTTTTCATTGTGGTGCTGTTCAAAGTATACAATGTTTATGCATACACATTGATGAGAATCCTATCTCTGGTTATTTAAATATGTCGAACTGGGATATATATGAACATCAGAGGCATTGACTGATGTGCATAAAGAGAATGGAAAAAAACCAACAACCAATAAACAAGATCAGTGCCTCACAGTCCAGATCCAGGCTTTGTTTTTACCATTATGACTGACACCCACATCTGACACCAGCCTGGATCATGCTTCTTCATGCCTGCTGAGAATTGGGACAGGCAGGGAAAGGGGGTAACCGGCCTCAAGTTCTGGCAGGCTAATAAACCCAGGTATGGGAATTCTAGGACAGCTGAGACAGATCATGTACAGTGGAGGTGCAGTGAAGGTAAAAATAGGTAAAAAGCATCAAGAAAGACCTGATACATGACTTGTTGTTTTACCAGCTACATTCGTATCTTGATTATAAACTCAAACTGAGTAACTGCTATGTCTGACATCCCTTAAAATAGGGAATATATTGTGTAACAATTAAGATAAGATAAGATAAGATAAGATAACCTTTATTAGTCCCACATGTGGGAAATTTGTTTTGTCACAGTAATAAGATAATTATTTCTAAGATAATTATTATAAATAATTAATAATAAGATAATTATTTATAAGACTACTGATTTCTCAAGAAAACTTGCATAGTGAAAATAAAAGAGTCAAGTAGGTCACTGCAGAAAGGAAATTCTGCAAACTACAGAGCTGCTCTGTTATTATAATAGACATTAAAGGTGTTTTGTTAAACATTTCTTTTTCATCTGCAGCTGAGGCTAGAAATGTGCTTTGATCTGTTGGAAGAAATGACTCAACAGACTATCATTATTACCCAGAGGGGGACTTACCCAGAGGGGGACTTACACCACTACTGTAGTAATGTAAACCCCCAATGCTGATAAGGCAAGTAACTTTCAAGCAAAAGGATTTTAAAAATGCACTTGAATCATCATCATAGAAGACGTGAAGCTGTTAGACATGGCTAAACCATGGCTCTACCAAAATATTCATGACAACTTCATGACTTCATGGTACGCTGCAAGTCAATGCTGGTCTGGTGCCAGTTTGGTCTGAGCGGACACCTTGACCTGTAATATCTTGGTGACAGAAATAAATCCAATGGAACATCATGCTTACCGTGCCAACATCTCTCGACGCAAACAACCAACAATACCTGCCAACGCGTATCAAACGGATCAGTGCCACACAGTTAATGATGTTCATTAATAAACAGACGGGTGTGAATATCAAATTGACTGCACAAACAACAAACACAGACTGTTGACCACATCTGAGGAATTTATGAAACTTTTGTAGCAAACTTGCATTATAAAGCAACAGAAATACAGCACACTGCAACTAATAACACCCAGAAGTTGTATTTGTCAATTTAACATGCACAGGGAAATGTGACATACAAAAGAAGGAAGATAGATGTAATCTTTTAGTCAGCAAAGCTTTGAAGCCCACAAGCTCAGGAAATGCTTTGTTGTTGTATGAAAGGCTGAAAGGCAATTCAAGAAGTCAGTGAGTGTGTTGCAGACAGCAAGAACAATGAGAGTGTTTAAGACACGTGGATGTTTGCTGGCAGCAATCAGGATTATCTTTTTAACTGGTGAGTACAATGCATGCTTGTATGCACTTGTACATGTATACTCTCTGAACAGGTTCAGCGGCTTATTAATGCAAGTATTTAATCAGACAGCGTAGTTTGATTAAGATAACGTGCTGAAGTGAAGAGTATTTCGATCAGAGATCAAAGGAGAATGGACAGACTGCTTCTAGGAAGGCAACAGTAAGTCTTTGAATGCAAACCTTGAAGCAGATAAGCTACAGCACACCACACCAAGTGTCACTGCTGTCAGCTAAGACAGGAAACTGAGGCTACAGCTCGCATTGGGCTCGCCAAAACTGGACAACAGAAGATTGGAGAAACATTTCCCGGTCTGATGAGTCTTTCTGCTGCCACATCACAATGGTAGGAACAGAATTTGATGTAGATAAAGAGTTATGAAACAACATGAATCAGGGATTCAGCAGCATGAATAGTGTAGGTGTAGGTAGTGATATGTAATGGTGTGGGGGATATTTTCTTGGCACACTTTGGGCTCTTTAGTATCAGCGGGCCAAGAATTGTTTACAGTGGCTTGCAAAAGTATTCGGCCCCCTTGAACTTTTCCACATTTTGTCACATTACAGCCACAAACATGAATCAATTTTATTGGAATTCCACGTGAAAGACCAACACAAAGTGGTGTACATGTGAGAAGTGGAACGAAAATCATACATGATTCCAAACATTTTTTGCAAATAAATAACTAAAAAGTGGGGTGTGCGTAATTATTCAGCCCCCTTTGGTCTGAGTGCAGTCAGTTACATAGACATGAGTGCCATGCCTGATGAGTGCTAATGACTAAACAGAGTGCACCTGTGTGTAATCTAATGTCAGTACAAGCACAGCTGCTCTGTGATGGCCTCAGAGGTTGTCTAAGAGAATATTGAGAACAACAACACCATGAAGTCCAAAGAACACACCAGACAGGTCAGGGATAAAGCTATTGAGAAATTTAAAGCAGGCTTAGGCTACAAAAAGATTTCCCAAGCCTTGAACATCCCACGGAGCACTGTTCAAGCCATCATTCAGAAATGGAAGGAGTATGGCACAACTGTAAACATACCATGACAAGGCCGTCCACCTAAACTCACAGGCCGAACAAGGAGAGCGCTGATCAGAAATACAGCCAAGAGGCCCATGGTGACTCTGGACGAGCTGCAGAGATCTACAGCTCAGGTGGGGGAATCTGTCCACAGGACAACTATTAGTCGTGCACTGCTAAGATGGGTTGTGAATTCTTGATTTTGCACTTCGTCCTTTACCATCTTAGTATTTGTTGGAGGCAAAATTGACCTTATTTGGATAGAAAGTTGGAGTGCTGAGGTATCAGCTAAAGTTTACAAGCTTGTTTAACTGGGTGCATCCATAGATGAGACAGAGTGCTGTTCACTTAGATGGCTGTTGTGAAAGGGTTTCTCGTCACCATGGAAATGATTCTGCGATCTTCTACCACTGTTGTCTTCCATGGACGTCCAGCTCTTTTTGTGTTGCTGAGTTTACCAGTGCTTTCTTGCTCAGGATGTACCAAATTACAGATTTTGCCACTCCTAATATTGTAGCAATTTCCCCAGATGGGTTTTTTCTGTTTTCACGACTTGAGGGTGGCTTATTTCACCTGCATGGAGAGCTCCTTTGACTGCATGTTGTCTGTTCTAAATGCAAGCAACATACTTCAAATTAACTCAAAAACCTTTTACCTACTTAATTGATAATGACATAACGAAGGAATTGCCCACTTCTGCCCATGAAATAGCCTTTGAGTCTCAGTTTGAAATATTACAGTCTGAATATCTCTTACACATTCTGCTGTTTGCTCCATCTACTCCTTTATGATATATTCACGCAATGTTTTTTTTTTAATGTTAATTTGTAATGTACATGGTATTAATATTTTCAGCCATTTGACCTGAGTCAAACCCTTAGTGAACAGTCAGACTGTGCCTCCTGTAACTACTGGATATGGCACATTATATAAGAGGTCATACAGTCTGTTCACTTGAAATTTTATCTTACTCAGTCCTGCAGCACTCAGGATGTGTTAAGCAGCAATTGCCATAGACCGATAAATAACACATAGATCTTTTCCTGACGAGTCACAGGTTTGACCCCAGCAACAGCCAGTCGTACAATCATCCAACTACTGCTTGTGTCCTTCAGCAAGGCATTTAACCCACACTTGCTGGTTTCTGCTGAAAATCTATTTCCTTTGCTTCTCATTTATCATCTGGCTTATGGTAACAGCAGACCGAGTCTAAGAGCTGCCCCTTGAATGTGACTCATGGTTCCAATCTGTAAGAGAGCCAATTGCTGAGCATGTGTGCTCTGTTTCAGCAGCACTCTGCTGCAGTTATATACTTAACCTCACACAGCACCATTCCACTTATTTTGGCCTCTGAAGGAGCAGCTGGAGACTGAGTGCCTGGCTCAGGGGTGTCATAAATTTCAGTGTTTTCTTCCTGTGCTCTGCCCATGTCTGGTCTTGCATGTCTGGTCTTGCAGCTTTAATGCACCAAACAGGGATGATGTATGTCACTCCTTCTGTTGGCCTGAAACTTTGTGAAGGAATTGGGTAACTGAAACTTGTGGGCACACAACCAGCTACTGAAAAAATATAGATAAGCCTAAGTGTTGTTATTTTGGCTGCTGCCATGTAGTTTCTTTGGAGCCCAAGCTTGTATACTTATGCCTGCTACTTAGTGCAAAGCAACAGACTTATCTTTGACTGGTTACAGTGCTAGCATGTAATAATCACCTATGCTTTGACATTTTGTGAACTTTTATGAACCCTAAAAACAAAAATACAAAAAGAATTACTCAGTAATTTAGTTGTTTTTTTTTCTATTGTTTTTGTGGAAATAAGAGCTTTGGTTCAGCCTAAGCTGGGAAAAAAAAAAAGGTTTTTCAATCAAAGTGGTAAATGTGGTTTTAATATAGGTAACAGGATCAAATCTAGCAAACTGAGGCCTAGGCCATGCCAGGACAAAGGGCATTCATAACTGGGAAATTCCGGCCTGTTACTAATGTGAAACATATTTGGTGATAGACAAACATCAGTCAGCTATGCAAAAACTGTCTGATGCACATACGGGCCTTTATCATGTTCATGTTGTAGTCCTACTACATTTAAAGGACTATTATAAATCTGGTATTTAAAGTTTATCCTTTTGTTCTAAAGTAAAATGCTAAATGGCCTGCATTTGTATAGTGCTTTACTTAGTCCCTAAGGACCCCAAAGTGCTTCACACTACATTCAGTCATTCACCCATTCACACACTGGTGATGGCAAGCTACATTGTAGCCCCAGCTGCCCTGAGACAGAGGAAGTAAACATAAATGGTATAAACTCTCTGTATTTTTTGCTTATTAACTTTTATAAATACTTTTGGCAAGAGCTGGCCTAAGGTTAATTTTTGCCAGACATTTAAGGAACTTCCACTCAGTGAAGCAGTGGGCAGCTATTGGGCACCTGGTGAGTAGTGTATGGGGCCACCACTCTACCTACTGAGTTATCCCTGCCACTATCAATTTGAGTAATATGAATTGGATCAGATTAGAATGTACCATTTGTGCTGCCTGTCATGGATGTGTAGGATAGCTATTCTACCAATGGGTGGACAGTGCAGAGGCACTGCTGTAATCATCAGACAGGACCTTGGTTGTGGCGTTCCATGTATGCTTTGCCTGCTAGCATCTTTCATCCTGTTATGTGCTGGGTTGTGTCAGGGACATCTTTGCACAGCCACACCTAAGTGTTTGGCAGAGTATACAGGAACATCTATGCCAAGTATGGCCTGGAAGTCCCGAGGTCATAACGGGATATGATGGTTGAGAATGTCCAATCTAAGATCCTGTGGGACTTTCAGATACAGACAAACTGGTGATTGCAAACCAACCAGACAGAAGTGACGGACAAGCAGGGCAAGACGGTCATAGTTGTACCAAGTGATGGCAAAACATCAAGAAGAAGAAAGCTTGAGAAATACTAAGGGCTGAGAGAGGAGCTTGAGAAGATGTGATGGGGGAAGGCAGCAGTGGTTCTTGTTGTAGTCAAAGCACTCAGGGCAGTGAGCCCCAAACTGGGGGAGTGGATCATCTGAGATCTCTGTCCAGAAGAGCGCAGTCCTAGGAACAGCAAAGATACTGCGCAGGACCATCAAGCCCCCAGACTTCTTGGATAAGCTTAAAGGATAACAAGACTGAGTGGGGTATTTTGTTTTATGTATACATAATCTTTAGTTCAAATTGGCCCATTACGTCACTATAGTTTATTGTGAAATATCAGTGCTGGATGAGATGGTGTGTGTGTGTGTGTATATGTGTGTGTGTGTGTGTGTGTGTGTGTGTATATATGTGTGTGTGTGTGTGTGTGTGTGTGTGTGTGTATATATATATATATATATATATATACATATATATGTATATACATATATGTATATGTGTTAATAGCTCTGTCCTCAACACAGTGCAACAACGTGTTGCTGACATAGTCTACTGTATGTCAAAGTGACACAGAAACAACCTTTTCCCAATTAAATCTAGATAATGGTTACCACTCCCTCCACAGTAAATATAAGTAAACAATACCTCACATTAGTATCAATGACTGCATTTCTGTTAAAAGTACATCTGTTATATAACACTCAGCTTATGTTATCTGAAGCAGGAGGGAAGGAGTCAGGTTAACCTCTCTAACCACTGCAGGCTTGCTAGACAATAGCTCATATCTTCAACGGTTAAAACCCAAGTCAAAGTTCTAGACTGGCCTTCAATGCATTTCCTATTCTCCAGCGTTATTTTTAAAGCACTGCATTTACATGAACACACTTCATAATTTATGAATGTTGTGCAATTGCTTGTTTTGTAAACTGCACACAACGTTGAGACGCCTTATCTGATAGAAGCGACCTCACTGTGGCGTTACTGCCTTCCTGTTTGTCTTGAGCGGCCTGTTTTTGTGACCTGAAAATAATCTCACTGGAAAAAAATGTTTTTCAGAGTTTTTGCTGACAAGTGTGAGAGGAGACGGCGCAGATTCAGAAACATTAGGTGGGTAACAATAACAACATAACAATTTTAAGGTGGATTATAGTTGAAGCTCAAGTTAAAGACCGCAAAACACCTGCAGATTTCTCTGACTGATGTTAAATTATGTGTCAATTCTTTTTATATTTCACAGTCAATCATTTAAGAGTCAGTCTGTCCAGTAATTATTTACCCAGTCTACCCATTCAGATTGTTTTGATTTTACAGTACCAGTCAAATATCTGGACACATCTGCACTTTGTGGCTTTTCTTTATTTCTACTATTTGGGGATTGCAGAAAATTATTATTTTTTAAATATCTCAATCATAAAATAGCCGTATATAGCAAACACGAGTGCAAACAAAAAAAGATTCCAGCATCCACCGTTTGATATTTGCATGCCCTCCTAATTCAGCTGCATTCACACAAGTGACAAAGTTACAGAGCATGGAGAGCACTGAAGCTTACTGATGCTTCACTGCTGCTTTGCTGCGGTACAGTATTCTCTCGCAAGAGAATTCACATAGATTTCACCTGAAATGCTTTCCCAAATGTCAATTGAAGGACACTTTCTTCACTCTTAAACTCTGGTCTACACCAACCCAACCTATCCCATATGGTTTTAGATCAGCTTGTTATGGAGACCAGGTTATATGCTCTGCTGCCTTCATTGAGCCTAAATGTGTGTTTTTGCTGATTCTTCTGTCATCGTTACTGTTGTGAGCATGAGCAGGATGTGATGACATGATACTTATGTCTGTTCATCAAGTGTGTAATCAGACTCATCTGCCTAAGATCAATCTTCAGTATTTATCTCTTTGCATCAGTTCAGTTAAGGCCTCAGTCGCAGTGATGATATCTGGGGAGGCCAAGTCAACACCTCAAACCATTCCTGAACCATTTTTATTTTGTGGCAGGGAGCATTATCCTGCTGTAAGAGGCCACAGCCAACAGGGAATACCATTTCCATGAAAATGTGTACATGGTCTGTAACCATGTTTAGGTAGGTTTTATGTGCCAAAGTAACATCCACACAGATGGCAGGACCCAAAGTTTCCGAGCAGAACATTGCCCAAATCTTCCCATGGTGCACATCGGTGCCAGGTGTTCCCCAGGCAGGGAATGTAGACAAATCTGCACCGGCATCCGGCCACCCACATAATGTAAAAGAAAACATGATTCATGAGACCAGGCCACAGTCTTCCATTGCCCCATGGTCCAGTTTTGATGCTCACATGCCCATTGTTAGCGCTTTTTAGACTAGTCTGTGACTATGCAGCCCCAAAAACAATAAACTGCAATGCTTGCAGCTCCCTAATAGTTGATTGTGAACTATTACTGATGTATGTTGAACTTCTCATGCACATTCACCTGAATCTTTGTCAGATTTCAAATGTTAAACAATTGAATCTTCCCATCATTTTGGTTCTGAATCAGTGATCATCTGTACCAGTAACTGGCAGTAAAGTTGAAGTTGCCTGTGAGGGATTTCTCACTCTGACCAGCAGTAGCCCATTTCCCTGAATGCTTCCTAGAAATGTTCAGGATTCAAATTGCAAACGCCGATGATGCAATTTAATTTGCAGGAGGAGCGTGACCCTCAGATCTTTACTCCTACAAGAAGTAAACAAGTTGTGAAATCAAACATCTACTCTCTTCCTTCTCCTCTTTCACATGCGCACACACACACTCTTCAGAATATCAGGAGGGGCAAACATGAGCTGGCATTCCCCAAACTGTGTTTTGTTCCTTCGCAGGTGTTTAGTCATGAGTGTAACTGCTTTCTGGAGTGACCCAGGTCTCGTGGGTTTGTTTATTTCCAAGCACAGTTCAAAGGAATCATTCCCCGTTCAGAGTAATTCAGCATTAGCTTTCAATTTGAGCTCTAATTTTGTAGACAGCTGAATGAGAGCTGTCTATAAAATGAGAGCCATTTAGTGACTATCAGTAAAAAGCAGTACTAGCGGTCTTCATGTGAGGGATTTTGGTTTTACTTCTCTAAATTATAGCTAAACTTTCTAACTGGGATTCCTTTACTCCATCGTTCATCACTACCTTGTTTGTTAATGGCTGCTTGGCTTCCTCTGGTTGTTCTTTCAGATATTAAGTATGTTTTGATCGGAGGTGGGATCGGCCTGTTGTTAGTTGCTGTATTCATTATAACAAAGATCTGCATCATTAGGAAGCAAGTGAGTCAAAACAATGAAGGTGAGATGGACTGTGAGGTTATATTACAGCCACTTACTACTTGCAAAAATAATCTTTCAATGCAAAAGTATGCCGCATTAAATGCATCACGCATCTTTAAAATGTGCAACTTTCCCCCCTGCTTCCTTACAGATGTCAACATGAGAAGATTTTCAGAGGTAGGGTGGTTAACCTCATAAATTAGTTGTGTACAATAAGACTAAACACAACGCATGTCTGTGTAGGTTCTCAGTCATCCAGGTCATGGTCATCTAAGGAGCTTGGAAAGAAAAGCGTCTGTACTTGAAGACGTTTCACCTTTCATTCGAGCTATTTAAACCTTACAACGCTTCTTCATGGCACCCCAGTGCACTTCAGACCCAGCCACAACCTCAGGCAAAATCTGGTACATCCCAGGGACAAAGCGACTTATCACGATTTATCACATACACAGTACAACATATAGTGTAATGCTTGTGTCCGAGCTGCAGCCATAGCCGTGCCATTCCAGGGTTTGGTTTTTTTAGCATGGGGGGGTCAAGCCAGGACCCTTACTGTATACCGGGCGGAAATCGAACTTGTAATTCCCACTCCAAAGGAATGTAGTCTTACCAGCACACTATCTAGCTGCTAGAACTAAACAACGTAATGTATGCTATGCTGTGCGGTGCAGCAAGGAGTGCTCAGACGTCTACATTGGAGAAACCCAACAGCCACTTCATAAATGCATGGCACAACATAGAAGAGCCACCTTGACAGTACAAGACTCAGCTGTCTCAGCTGCATTTAAAGGTCAAAGGTCAATTTTTCAAAGATGCCAATGTTCAGAGAGGACAGATGGTTTGAAAGAGTGAAAGATGCCATGTATGTCCACTGTGATCTTTGAACAGAGGGGATGGCTGTAGATCTGCCACTCATGTGACTCCCACTCCCACTAGGGCTTAAATAGCTGGGACTCTGCACCATTTGGTCTCAGAACTAAAGAAGCTTCTCGGATGAGAGGTGAAACGTCTTCAAGGAAACAAGTCCACTCACTTTCTTTCAAGCTCCTCAGATAAACACAGTGTAGCTCATCTGTCTTCTGTTGTGTTTTATAAATGTCAGTGAGGAAGACATGATTGAGTCTAAATAGTTTTTAAAAAGAGAAATGTTTGCATCAACTGGTGCACATGGCCTTAAATTTTATCTGCTCTCAACCACAGCCTCAGTTGCATTCTTTGAGCCATCTCAGCCAATCAGAACGTTCTGATGCAGCGGTGTCCAGGGCCGTGTGATGACAGAGGTCCGGCACAGTGACGATGCTGTCAACCCTGCTAAAAGCGAAACATCAACCTGGCGGCCTTTTTTTGTTTTTCAGTGTTGGAATTGTTGCAGAATTTCAACACTGAGTTTTACCTCTTTTACTTGTTCTGTAACATTTGTTATAATGATGTTCATAAAAAAAATATCTAAAGAAGACTGGCTTTCTGCTTTTGTTGTTGTGTTTTATTTGTCTGTGGAACGTTGGTGTGCTTTAAAGGTCTTATAAATAGGTTCAGATCATTTATAGGCTCCACTGACACACAAGCTGCACAAAAATTATGTAACACCACGCACCCGGAAAGACGCAGCTGGCAGTTTTTCCACAAGGGGGCGATGTTTGCCAACAACCACAGTGGAGCCTTTCAGTACTGCACTCGAGTGGCTGGGTAATAACAAATAATAAAAAGTAATGAAATTATAATGATGAAATGCTGTTTCTGAGCTTTCACTTGAGTTCTGGCATTCTAGTTGCTTAAATTTAATCACACCACATCACCCAGGTTTGCCCAGTTCAGGGTTGCAAAGGAGGGAAGAGACTATCCCAGCTGACACTGGGATAGGTGTGCTACAGCGTGGACAGGACTCTAGCCTGTCGCAGGGTTAACTTAGAAAGACAATTACATCTGCCAATTTGTAGGTACCAGTTACCCTAACATCCATGTCTCTGGACTATAATCACAGTGAACTCTCACAGGCACAGGAATATAAATAAAATAACATATGATACATTTGTTTTTGAATATCTGACCTGTATCATTATTATAACATGTCAATATTAAAATTGTAAACACTTTAGATTATGTATAAGGTGAAACGTCTTCTATTGTTGCACTCACTGTAAGCAGAGTTAGTGTTCAGTTTGTAGATCCATTACTTTGGCATTTTTCCATGTCCATACTATAAGATCCATATCACCCAAATCAGAAGTCTGAGTCTTTTGCCAAGTTTGTGGGATTGCCTTTTCCAGCTCAGAGACACATGAAGAACTCATTAAAAACCCCGTCTAATATCCTGGAAACCTTACACACAGACACGGAGTAATAACATGCAGATGTTGTCAATCCTGAAGTCACAATGTTTACTACACAGTCACTGAACTACTTTTGCACTTTCACCCAGATGAAAACTAGGAACATCTGGAACATTATAAGAATATTGAGCTCTCATTTCACCTATTTATTCAATACTCTGCAGAAACATATCATTTATAGACCTGCACCGTATGCTTATACTCTGTCTGTTTGCTAACAGGCAATGAACTGAATCAAAGGGCTGGTGAGTGAAAGGGTTTGTTTGCAGAAATGGACCCACTTTTATCCGTTTATCCATTTTAGGGTCTTTGAGCCATTTGTTTGTTTTGTTTCTAAACTGCCCTGGCCAGTGTGACTGAGCTCTTTCAGTTCTTATAAAGAAACTGTTGGGGGAAAAAAGTTGAAAGTGTTGGAAGTTACACCTTTTCCATTAAGATTAGAAGGAGATGTGCTGCTGGTTGTGGCATGGTTCTAATAATGTATGCATCTTGTTTACTTGATACTCTGTATCACTCTCTATGGAGCAGAGATTCACACATTTGAAGCTCTTACTCATCATTCTCAGCATACTCAACAAAGCCAGCTGATGGGTTGGGTTGGATGGTCTGCTTTGTTCTCCCTTTGGCTCAACCACTGCAATATTTTTATTCACACTTTAGACATTTGTGAGAATATAAATCTTTAGATTATTTATATGTGTGTACTTGTTTATTTTACTGCATATTCTGTGACTGGCCAACATTTTGACTCCAGGAGCTTCTAGAGCTTTCGCAAAGTGGGGACGTCTTTGTCAGAGGAACATCCAGGCTGGTCAAACTGTCGCCAGACCAGGAGCATTTAAAGAGGCCTCAGTCCTTTATCTACAAATCAGAAATGTCCCAGATCATCCTAGCGCTGCTTTCTGAGGTTTGATAAAAGCCGGCAAAGTGTTCCAACAGTCCAAACAAGCAGAAAGACTGATGTACAAAAATTCATAGGCGATCTTGTTACCAGCACAAAATTACAGAATTTCGAGATATGAACACACACAGACCTGCAAAGACACAATATTAAACACGAGTGTCTGGGGATCTTTGTGAAAGCAGGACGAACTACTGCCCCAGTGAAGCGCTTTAGGAAAAATTGAATTAATGCAAAGATTCCCGCACACAGAGTCTGCAACCAACCCTCCCCCTCCTTCTTCTGTGTCAGCACATGTGTGTGTGTGTGTGTGTGTGTGTGTGTGTGTTCTAAAATAAAAGCCCTGATTGAGGTCTGTGGCTACTGTCCTCCACAGCTGGAAGTGTGATTTGCTCAGCGTCAACCTAAACAACACTCCCCTCCCCACCCTCCTTCCTGCACAGGAAATTACATTTCCCAGTCCTCCTACCAGAACCAGAGATGGTGCATGCACATGCACCCACACACACACACGCACACACACACACATATGCTCACCTGCTTGTTTCTATATGTGCAAATGTGCTCATGTGAGCCTGCCAAATGTGGTCCCACTGAGTGTGACATAAGTGGGAGGGATTAGGGGAGGTTCTGACTAGAAACAGAGAGTCCAGTGTGTCATGTTACACGCCTCAGCTGGAGAGGCAGAGGCGCAGGAGAAGAAGAGGAGGAGGAAACCTGGGGCTTCTTTTCTTCACATGCATTTAACTGAGAGTTTATGGAGGTTGCAGTTGTGGAAAATGAAGATCTCCTCTGTGGTCTTGGCTTTCCTGACCCGAGTTCTGTTTGCAGGTAGGAAAAAGTTTACTTTGCTTCATGTCAAAGTGGATGTGGTGGAGACAAAATGCTTTCCACTGTTTTTCAGAGAAACTTAGACGAAAACATCTCAAAATCGGGAAAGATTTTAGAGTGATGGATAAATAGGTGGTGAAAAATATTCCCGTTTATCTCAGAAGGTTTGTGGACTCAAACTCAGCACTGCATGTCTTTGTCCAGTTTCTGCAGCTTTGTGTGATTAGAGAGTGTGTTATCAATAGAATACACAGTTTATCAACGCAGCATATCTTTGCACAGATTGGAGGGAATTCCAGAGTGAAAATTGGTGGTTTTCCTTGTGTGTGTGTTTGAAAGTAAAACAGACTTTACAGTTTCACCTTCACATTCTTTTCAGGCGATTTAAGTAACTCATCACAGCAGCAGCACTTTACAGTCTCTAAGCTATATTTTCCTTGTTTTGTTCTGTCACTCAAGACCAAATAAAAGACAAAACTGGGGGAAAAGCCCTGATTGTAATTATGCACTGCGCTCAAAGCATGCGACTTGTTTGACAGTAAAACGCTTGCGTGTCGTGGAAAATGGGGATTGTGAAATGTGCCCAAAGTTGACAAAAGCAGAAGTGTCATATATAATGCCATACAACACGCGCAGCAGTAAAGTTTGTTCCTCAACCATCATCCCACGGATGTCATCACAGCTGCCAAAAACAACACTGCTGTCAGCTTGAGAGGGAAGAAAGCTGCTGAGCAACAACAAACTCACAAACTCACCGTGGAGTGTGTAGATATTTAGCTCTGATTTGTGATGCTCATGGCTGTTCTTTCTCAGTGCATTTACTATCAAAAGCTAAATTCAAGCCAACTATGCACTGATGTATTCTTCTACTGATGAATAACACTAGGCTGCCCACACTTACATTTGATACAATATGGACACTTTTTACACTTTTTGTGAACGGTACAGCTTTGACCCCCCAAAACTAAAACTTTTTTCAGAGCACTTTTATGATCTTTTGATGCGATGCAGTGACTTTGAGCGTCTCATTTTAAAAGTTGTTCACAATAGATTCACGTTATTAGTCAGTTCTGGGTCCAAATTAATAACATTCACAGCCACCGTTGAACCACCGTTCATCTGCTTCAGATCATTGCTAAGCTTGACACTTCTTCTTTTCTCCTCCAGTTTCCCTAAATTTGTTTGAGAACACTCTTCCATGCCAATATATGGCAGGTTTTTAAATATCACACTCGTGTTGCTCTTTGGGAATCACCTTATTGGTGCAAAAAATATTTACGTTTTTGCCTGTCAAACTGTGTTTTCTTGCATTTTTCAAAGGTTTAGCTAAAGAAATGGGAACAAATTATGTTGCTATGGGTACCAAGGTGCCTAAACTTACTTAGGTGTTACACATAAAAACAACAGTGGCTCAGGTGCCTCCTTTATGCTCGAATGATTCATGGGTCAGTGCTGAGTGGCTTAACAGAGAAAAAAACAGCAAAAAAAAGTTTTAAAATGTTGTAAATTGCACGTAATTCCATGAAGTGATGTTTTATATTACAGCACATTAAAAAGATACTGCTACTAAAAGATTACAGATGCATTGGTGCAAGTTGAAATGTTTACTTTAAAGATGGCTTTTTGAACGTGTTCATAAGTAAGCAAGTTTACATTAGAACAACTAATCTCTGCAAAGACTTGAATTCTGCACCATGTTCGTTAACTTAATCTTAATCACTTAAATTCTGAATTATTTTACAGAAGCCACAATTGTTTTTGTTAAACAACCTGCAGCCAATGGCATCCAACAGTCCAAATAATATATGCTGTAATTCTTACTCGTTTCTACAGATCTGTGTTTGGCCATCAACGCCACCATCACCCCTTCTCCCTTCACGGTGGCCCAGGAGGGAGAAAATATCACACTTACTTGTGTTGTTTCCCAGCGACGTCGCAACACAGCGTTACCTGTGGTTAAATGGACCTTTCTACCGGCGGGCACAGATCAACCAGAAGACGAACTCCTCATCGCCCGTGTCAATATGAGGAAGGAGCGTTTCTATGGCAACTACACAAAAAGTTTCCCATGGCCAAAGATGAAGCTGACAGTGGTGAAACAGGGGAAGATCTTTGAGCTGGTTATCTTGAACGTGTCCGAGGGGGACCGGGGGCTCTACATGTGCCGGGTGCAGGAGTTTAAAAAGCATCAGGCTCGCTGGAAAGCTTCATCCAACTACACTGCTGCTACTGAGCTCAGAGGTGAGGGCTTGGTTTGCTATCTTTGAACTTCCCTGTAGTTATAGTTACTGTTTGAGATTTGATAATTTATAAGTGATTTACAAACCACCATATTAGAATCAGATCCATTGACTGAGTCAATACATATGGACCTTTGTAAATGTGAGAGTGGTGCTTATAGATTTAATCAAAGGGATGCTCCAATCCAAACTATGGTTCCCAATGGTAACACCCAGTTTTAGGTCATATGGATAACAATAACTTTCAACAGTGGATATTTTGCAGCTAAAAAGTTTAACTGGGAACAGGTCAGTAATATTACTGAGTATGAAAAGTGCATCTTAGTTTCTCAGAAGTAAAGATGGGAACAGGTTCATCAGTGTATAGCTGACAAATGTATCTGCAAATTCCAAAGACTTTAAATATCTCATGAGCTACAGTACATACTATGATCAAAAGACCCAGAAGCTGGAGAACATCCATCTCTGTGCACAAGTGACAAGGCTGAAAATCAATATTAGAAGCTTGTGGTCTTCGAGACCTCAGGCATCAATGCATTAAAAACAGACATGATTCTGTCAAGCAAATCACTCCACGGACGTGCAGAAATCACTGTTTCTGAACATGAAGAGTGTTCTGTGGTCAGATTAATCAAAGTTTAAAATTCCAAAGAGGAGAGCCTGCATCTCTGATAAGGATGTACGTGCCTATAGAACTGGCTTCTTGGATATCTGGAAAGGCAGCATGAGTGCTGAAATATCCAGCTTTTACAGCAACGTATGCTCCCATCTAGATCACATCCTTTTAAGAGAGGGTCTTGCATATTTCAGTGAGACAATACTGAACTGCACACTGCAGCTATTGTAACAGCATGTCTTCACTGTAGAACTATCCGGACACTGAGTCTGGGTTTGTGTTCTAGACCTTTCACCAACTTAAAACATGTGCCGCATGATTACACTAAAAATATGAGAAAGAAGACCCGGGACTGTTACCTGAAATAATCATAATAAATACATAGGACAGACAGATGCAATTTTGGAAGCAAAAAGTGGGTAGTCCTATACTGAATATAGTAACTTATCATTAGACACTGCTAACAGCTAGTATTTAGTTGCGATTCATAAACTTCAAATGATTCAGAAAATGGTCCAAGCAACTCATTAGCAGGCAGAGACACAGGCGTCTGAGTCGTTCCTCAGTTAGTGGTTTGTTAAGAAACTGTGTAACTCTGGGCTGGAACTTCACATTGGGTGGCCTGTTAAAACTGCCACACTGAAGATCCAAATCAACTTCAGATGAAATGGTTACACTTGAAAACACTAGGTGATGTTCACAAAAGCATATTGCTGCATTTACAGTCTACATCCTTGAAAAGTTGTAGACTTCAACACGTGTGCATGTTAAACCAGTTTCGCATATGCTTTCACAAAGACTCCTCTGCAACCATTTGTGAATCCAGAGTTTGAAATTGAATGCCCACTTTGTACATCCATCCATTTTAGTGGGCACACACAGTGCCCCTTATGTTTAAGGAATAAAGGATTAGCAAAATTACAGTATGTCGAATGTATTTGATGGAAAAATAAATGATCTTTAAATTTTGGAGGATGTGGAAATTGTCCTAAAACATTTGGGAATGTATGTGGCTTGCAGCATCACGGCACAGTTTCTCTTAGAAAGTCTTCAAATCTGATAGTGGAGGGTGGAGGCTTGACAGCTATCTCTACAACCACAACACAAGCAATGAGAAATGCAGGTTTGTTAATAGTTCATCTAAAAAAAATGTTTAAGCTGTTGTAGGTTTGTCTACAAAGATAATCCACTGGCAGCAGCAAAACACTGTCACTACCTTGGACTGCATCTGGCAGAAAATTGAAGGGGTCACAAAAGCCTCCAACTAAGGGCTTAAAGTAAATTGGTGACATTCATAAACTTACAGACTTTAAGAGACTCAAGTTAATGTCAACTGTGATAGCTATTTGACCTAAAGGGGTCATTATGTGTCAACAGTAGCAGTAGTGTGTGACCATAGCTGGATGATGTAATGCATCAGGCTGAAGAGGCTGCTGAAGTGGGTTTAGTGAGCAAAAACATAATCCTGCTTTAGATTTGGGAGGGGGAATGTCATTGGTTAGTGAAGAAGCCTGCCGATTAAAGGATCCGATCCTCCGTCTCAACAAGTTGCGGCTGTGACTGACTAAATGATCGTGGAGACAGAGCAGCAAGAAAGTAGTGAGGTTTCCACTGCTACCACATGAGACGTTCACATAATGGAATGGATGACACATTCAGTGGTACCAGATACTGCTCAGAAATCCACTCGCTTTCATAAAAACCAGAAGCATCTTTAAAAGGAGTTTTTCTTCCCTGCTTTTAATTTGTGCCAGATTTGCAGAAACCGTTCAGCAGTTTCTGTTGATCTCTTATTTGTTCTTGTCTCACCTGCGACATCTATAAGCTAAATATAGCAATATACTGTAAATAATAAGTGTAGCATACATAAAAGTCTAATAATAAGATCTTAGTAGAAGGGGTTAGATATGACCTCAATCGCAAGCACAGGTAGAGAAAATCAGGCTTCAGATTTGTGATCAGTTATCGTGGTTTTGGTTGTTGAAAAGGAAGCTAATAATTGAGCTAATGCTACCGTTTCATCTAGAAGATAAAAATGTTATCGCTGATGTTTCTAAATGACTCGTGTTTCATCAGTTTCAGTGAGTTAGTTCTAGAAATATGGTAGATCAGACTGTTATGTCTACAAAGGATGTAAAAATATACTGTATGTACCTAAAACCTTTTTTAAACTTTTACCTGTCTGGTAGTGCTAGCAAGCAGAATCATGATCTGAATGCACTGTTGTGCCAAACACATTTTCTTGGCAAGAAGAAAAAAGACGTGACAAAGAGAAGAAGGGAAGAAGGACATAAAGAAAAATAAACTTGTTTTTGTAATATGACCTGTAATCTTTACCATCTGAAATAACACTTGGATGTTATAGTATTGCAAACAGTACCTAGTTAGCCAAGTTTGCTAATATTTGTATCCTATGTAAGCGAGGGTAAACACACTTTTGCTTGAAAAACCTGCTAAAACCACAGACCACATTTTGGACATTGCTTCGTCATGTGGAGAAATTCAGTGCTTGAGTGACCTCTCGTGCTTTGTTATGGTCGCTAAGCTATGATTCACAGTTCAAGAGAGTTTGGGAAAAGATTACTGGCTGCACTAGCAAGTCGACACTCGTCCACTCTTCATGGTCTGATAAAAGTGGACAATACACATTCAGAGTGCAAGAGTATTCGTTAATAGTGTCACTAATGCTAATGGCTACAGAAAGCACTTGAAATTATCATTCCGAAAATAATAGTTTATTGAAATAATTAGTTGAGTCAGAGTGTTTTATCCTCGCAACAATCCGAATACAGTTCCATTTTAAATTTATAACCATACGGTGTCTTCCTCCTTACATTTTGATCACCGCATTTTCCATGAATGCATTCCTACAGGCTGTGACTTTTGTGGCCAAGTCTGGGGCGAAGCAGACACGGAGTCCCTATTGAGAGCTGTTGACACTGGCCTTGAGATTGAGTTTCCCTCCCTAAAGTAGAACAGACAGGAAGCCCAGAGAGACTCAGCAGAAATGGAACAAGAGATAGCTGTGCTCAGGAAGGTAGAGCTTGAATATTCATTTACAATGACAGTCGAGTGGGCAGCAGGCTCGTGTTGGGCTCTTAACCTTTTGTGGTTGAGGATGTGGGGAGCTATTTTCATCCAAGGAAGCTCCATTCCATCATGGTTTGAGTGATGATAATAATAAAGAAGCTTACTGTGTCATTTTTCAATACTGCAATTAGGACATGGCAAGTACACCTCATGATTCAACAGCTTGTAGAAGCACCTTTAGCAGCAGTAACTGTGATAAGTGACCATTTTCTATGAGACTCGATTTAAATGAAGTTTTTTTTTTTATTAGTGCCAAAACACAGCAGTCACCTAAAGGCCTTTTATACTGGAATGTAAAGTTAGTATAAATTTATTATTTCGACCACTCTTCCTCTAGAAATGACTTCAGTTCAGTAAAATGTGTTATTTTTTCTTTCTTAAGCAGTGTGAACACTGGAACTCTTTGCACTTCGCTTTTGAAGCTGACGGCTGGTCGCTCCGGTTGCTAAAGTAACCGTCTAATGTATTTATGACCCGGTTTTCTTCAGTGTCATTGGTAGTCACTTCACATACTCATCTGGCAGTAGAGAAAAGTTTATCTTGAATTCTGCCCCCTTTCAATCATCAATGGTTATTACATCCATAGTCATCTGAAGACATGGATTGTCATTTACCTTCTATGATCTCTCACCACCACCTAGCTGTGCATCACTTCCTGTGAGGATTTGATCCTGTGCTTGAGATCATTGCTCTGTTCAATGACCCAGTTTTGGCTTTGGAAACACAGCCTCACAATTAACTCTAGAGTGCTTTGGCATACATAAAACTTCATAATCGACTCAGAGACTGCAGGGTGCCGAAGTCCTGTGGCTGAAAAAGAAAAAACCCAAATCATTACCCGTCCATCATTGTGCTTGATAGTTTGTATGAGGTGGCTGTTCTGATATGCTGTGTTTGGCTTGCACAAAACGTGGTGCTGTCCCTTATGGACAGACATCTCCACTTTGGTCTCATCTATCCACAGTTAATTGTTCCATAAGTTTTGCGGTTTGTTCAGGTGTAGCTTTGTAAAGCTAAGCTGTGCTGTCCTGTTCTTTTTAGAGAGAACAGGGTTTCTCCTGGCATCCTTTTCAAAACAAGCCATACTTGTTCAGCTTTTTTCTAAGCACGCTGTCATAAACTGTCATGTTTAACATACTAACTGAGGCCCATAGAGACTGAGATGTAGACCATGAGTTTTTGCAATTTTTATGAGCATTGGGCAGTTTTCTCGACATGCATTTGCCTCCACTTTGTTACATTAGGGTGGACTCTCGCCTTACTTGTTACATATGACCAGAGACTCTTGGCATTTAAGACACTGGAAACCCAGTAGCATAAACTTTTCAGCATACAGGGCAGTTCGATAGAATTCTTTTTTAACAGACACAATAGACTGTACTCAGATTCGATCTGTTTATCTCACTGCTGTCAATAAATCAGAACCAATAAAATGGAAACGTTTCCTGCTCAAAGGTGAAGATTGCTCTATAACAGTAATGTAATAAGGCAAACAACAATGTTCTGAAAAAATGTTTTGCTAAACATTAATCTTAATAGTTCTGTTGCTTATAGCTAACCTAAAAGTGACTGAAAGTCAGAAACCAGAGGCACATGCAACACAAACGCTTGCCTTCTTGGCTCTTCATGCCTCTGCTGTCCATTCAACTTCCTTATGTAGACTTTTGTCTTTGTTATACTTCATCTATTCTGGAGCGCTATTCTTCGCATCTAGCCAGTGACATCTAACAAGCTTTGATATGTCTGTGAATGGAGCCCTTTCAAGCAAAAAAAGTTGTTTTATTTACACATTCGTCACAATTTGCTAATCAGACTTGTAGATTCCTGGTGCTGCTACTTACTCATGTACTTATTAAAGTCTTTCTTCCTCCATTTTTCCTCTCTGGCACACTTCAGAATCGTTGGCAAACTCAGAAAATATTCCATTAGTTTGATGGCTGCCTGCAGTGCTTCATAATGCTGCTGGTGTGGTGGACTTGACATAAAAAACAAAAACTCTCCTTTTTAGGAAGAATAATCCCACTGCTTTTATCGTGTATTACATTTCAGTAAAGTCTCACCATTACTTCTATTTCATCAAATTTCATGGAATTCTTATGCTGGGATAGCATCAGGTGACCAGGTGTTTCCACAATCTCACACAAACAAAATCCCGATTACTCTGCTTAATACTGCTAAAAAGAACACACCCAGAGAGGCTGCAGGGTTTTGTAGAAAAACTTAGGGCAGTGTAGAACGTGGGCACGGTCTCGTCTTGGCATTAACTAAGTGTACTCTTAGGTATTTTTGTAAAACATATGGGCCATATGAGCTAACTAGAGGTACATGGCACACGGATGTGGTATGGGTTTAGTCGGAACGAAGGAAAAATAAAATGAAAATTAGAACCATAAACATCTTTTTATAGCTCTATCTATGAGGGGACATATGACTAAGAAGCCAACAAAGTATGTCTATGTTTGTGTCCATAAAGGGGACATGGGGACACAGTGAACAAGTGTACAGACTGACTCTTAGAAGAAAAGATTCATAGAGACAACAGGAAGTTAAAGGGTTTATTATTCAAAGCATTTTTCAAACCTTTGTTTAGACACACAATGTGGCTGTGTACTTACATTCATCTCTGGTCATTTATAATACAGTAAATTATCCTCTGTGATGGATTTAGTCACAGAGGATCATTATTCAGTCTGGTCTACGTCTGTGTATTGATGTTTACAGTGTTGGGTTTGTTGGTGCACAAAAAGAGCCACAACTCTGAAAGACAGTTGGCAGCCGAAGACAACGCCGAGCCTCTGAGAGACGAAAAAAGGAGAGTGATGAATGTTTCCACTGTAGCGTGATGGAGCCTTTCAAAAGTTGCACTAGGATGAAGACATTCTCAATATGAGGATAAAAGGCAGTTTTATGGCATACAGCACTCTAGATTTATCCAGTTTCTGATTATTCCAGCATGTGCATCTGCACTGACAGAGCTACACCGAACCTGAGGCAAAAACAAAAACCCACATAAATGTCAGAGATGTTATCAAGACTGAGCCTGTGAATAATTTACAATGAAGGCAGGGCTTGCATTTATATTAAATCAGCTGCCATTTATTTTGGCTGCTTTAAATATCTGACTGAGAAAATTAGCAGCTCACTGTGAGACGCTGTTTTAGCTCATAAGCGTTTTTGCTGTTGTTGGATCTCAAAGACTTTTGGTTTTATTTATCATTATTTACTAATGCTACTTTATGCTCGTCATGAGCAAAGGTGATAGTAGGGAAAATTAAATTTTAGTGTTAGTGTTACCATATAAAATATGGCATATTACATAGGAGGCAAACTGTACAGTGTACATTACTGGCAGTAACTGTGGAACTGATTGCTAACCTCCAGTCACACAGGCCTAAAAACTAGTCAGAAACACCCTGGTGACCACTGGTCACGACCAATTGGTGAGTATTTGTGGGAGGTTGTTTGTTGTCACCAGGTGAAACTGGTGTGGAAGAGATATACAATTAAGCACTGAAGGTCTCATTGTAATTATTTTGGTCATTAGCAGCTCAAACAGGTCATTTGATGATTGCTTTAGGAGTTAATCTCCATTCAGTTCAATTCAATTTCATTTATACAGCGCCAAATCACAACAACAGCCTTAAAACATCTATAATAATTGTAAAAAATAAAGTGGCTACTTCACGGATTTCACCTGTCGCGGGTTATTTTTGGAACGTAACTCCCACGATAAACGAGGGACTGCTGTATATTAATATCGGTGTTCATGCATTAAAAGTAGCCCGCGAGGTATCAGAATGAATATATCTATGGTCAACAGTGGAAACTGTCAAAGGAAGTTGGACAGAAGAGTGAGTCTGATATTATTATTTTCATCACAGGTTTAGATTCTGACAGTTATAATCCAATAGTTATCCAATCTTCTTCTTTTTTTAAAGTTCAACGGCTGTGTTTCCAAACAGCAGAATGTAGGTCACATACGGTCAGTCTAGGATTAGTGGGTTCACAGATGGTGACTAAATACAAAGGTACAAACAGTCTGAGGACCACTGCTTCAGTCCAAACTCTTCAATGACTACACAGGGCATGAAAAGCACAGTTCAGCTTACTGCAGACTGGGAAGGATCTAGCGTGGCTGGTTTGTGCATTTAAACATTTGTGCCATCTGCAGTTTTACATTCTGTAAAGGTATCATGTTAGAGAAATTCAGATCTTAAACCATGTGGCATTTGCAGAAACTCTTTTCTCTGACTTCAGACTTTCTTGTAAACTTCTTACTACTCTGTCATACTTGACATCTTCTAATTGTGAAATTTGTGATTGTGTGCAATTTTTGTCTCACACAGCTGCTTCTTCCAATATTTATGAATTTTCTGAAGCCAAAATCTGAAGAAATAAAATTTTAAAAATTCTGAAAACATTGCATATAGATATTTTAGCTTCTGGATTATCTGAGGTATGCTTATTTCCATACTTGCTTATTTGTCAGTTACCCAGTGTGCCTGTGGGAAAGCCTATGGAGAGCCTGCCTGTCCTCAGCTGCTGGTGGTTTAGAGTATTTCAAGATGCACTGGTGGGTGTCACTTCACAAGCTTCCTGCCACCAGCCCAGCAAAAGTACAGCAGTGTTAAGACTCCTGTGGTGAGATGGGGAGGAGAAATGAGTGAGTGTGTGGGGTGAAATTTCATGTGGAGCATTGGAAACATGTTTTCTCTGTCATCTTGGACACATACAGCACGTCTTGGATTCAAATTACACATGCATTCATTCTCCATTCATGGTTATTTTTAATTTTTGGTGGTGTAACATTTTCTGACAGTAAAAACAAATATGGACGTAACTTCCGGGTTTGAAAATGAAAGCCAAGATGGAACTGCCTTAAAGATGTGTCCTTTCAAATAGCCACTAGGGGGCGATACCTGTGACTTCAAAAGGACTTCCTGTCCTATAGAAATCTATTACAAAACATGTCCCTCAAAGATGAGTTTATCAAGCACTTTTCTTGTTAATTTATGGGCTCAGTTACTTAATAAGGAATAAAACATTAAGTTAATTTTGAAAAAATTAGTCATCCTTATTTTCAGAAAAGAATGTCCAGGATATAGTTATCATCTATTGACTTGTGATCGACAAGCCAATTAATATTTGGTTTCAGACTCAGATCTTCACCTTACTTTTCACATCTTGCTTCAAATCACCAACCCAGTAACAGGAAACGTCATAAAGGATTTCACGAACGAATGGACGCAGTAGCTACATCAACTTACACAGATTAAGAGTAAACCCCATACTGTACAAGAATAGGGGAGACCGGGGATAGTTGTAACGTGGGTCAGTTGTAACACTTTCAATTTCTCCAATCAGGGCTAAGTTTCAAATGATGTGACTCATCCTGTGCATGCCCAATTCAGTTCTGCTATCACATGTGAAAAATCAGCACATTTTGTCAAACACAGACAATTTAACACAAAAAAAGTAATTTGTATGCCAAAAAGTAAGTTTTTCTACTTTATTTCAATTTCTAATAGCATTATCTGCTTTGCAGTTAAACTCATCAAACTTAAATTATGTTATTTGTATGTCTATGGGGATATCTTCTGTGTAAGTCTTTAGTGCTAATGTTTTAGCCGTTGGCTGTAATGTTAGCTAGTTCATGGCTACAGGAGTCTGGGTCAGTTGTAACAGCAACAGTCTGGGTTAGTTGTAACAATAATGCAGATGTTACAACTTACCACACTATTACTTTAACTTATATTAAACAAGGCAACGACATCAGCAGAGAGAGGTCCACTGGTCGCATTTGTATATGCGGTTAATGCCGTTGGAAACACAATTCCTCCACTGTTTGTGTTCCCACACATACATTATGCAGACCTCTGTGTCAGAGATGGACCAGTAGGAAGTACTGGTAGTGGAAATAAATCAGGATGGGTGCAAGAAACAGATTTCCTCATCTTTCTGAAGCACTTTGCAAACCACACCAAGGTAAGCCATGATAAAAAGTAATGGAATTGCGATGCTGGTGAACAACTACATTTTTTCAGCTTCATTGTTATGTTCAAAATTGGTGCAAGAGTTGTAGGTTATAATGCCCACTGAGCCAATGAGGCCAAACTCAAGGAAGACCAACCAAAATTAATGAAATATTCAGTTGCAGAAAATTCCATAATTTGTCTTTTTTGGGGGGTTGGAATATGTTCAAAAGTTAGATTTCTGCATTCTGTCACACACACACACACGTAGCTACATTAATGGATGTAAGTGCATTCATGTGTTGAATAAACAAAGATTACATGTTAATATTTTGTTAGTACCCTTATTTCATTGTGTTACATTTTACCCCAGGATATGTTACAACTAACCCAGACTATGGGGTTAATTGTAACATTTCACTCTTTGTGTTTGAGACCACACCATGCAATGGGTAATTGTGCTGCAGAGAAAATAGCTGCACTATTTAATAGCAGAGACATGTAAATACTTTGCATTACGTTTTGAATCCACTACCTTAAAAGAGCTCCAATTTACAGACAGAAATGTCAAAAATGTTACAACTATCCCCGGTCTCCCCTACTATATATGTTTTGTACGTGTGTATGTTTACACATACATTCACATACATAAAATCAAACATACTTGGCACTATTTAATTTAATGAGCTAAGTTGGGAAGGCCCAGAGACCAAGTTTCTAGCTCATGGAGCTAATGTTAATTAGCCTACTAGCTAATCAATCAACTTAGTCAAGTCAACAGACATTAAATTCACTTGTTCAGCTGCTTTATGTAAGCTACTCACAGCAACAACAATTTCTAAAAGCTTCCAGTTGATTGGATGGAGTGTTGCAAAGAACTCACAAAAAGATACTTTTTTAACATTTATATTCACCAATCTGGAACTAAAAGCTAAATACTGCGCTAATGATATAATACTGGTTACTGATAAATGCTAATTTCGGAATAGATCAATGCATTTCATTTTATTTCATGATCCATCATCAAGTTCAGGAAATACTCACTAGAAATATGTTCAATGTTAAATGGACTTGTTCTTATATAGTAATTTTCTACTCTACCTGAGCACTCAAAGCTTTTTATACAATGACGTATGCTGGCCACACAAAGCCCGGTGCTACTTGGGTCAATTGTGATGTTTTGTCTGGAGACGAGAAACTTAACAACCCATGTAAGAGAAGAAACAAGCCTGAGGCGACGTGTTTAGCCAAAGTGTGCAGAGGTTGCCCTTTTCTTAACGTTGGATTATGTCTGAGTGTGAGGTGAAAGTTTGCAAAGATGCATAACTGTTGCACTAATGTCTGACTCAATAAGATGTTTAGTCTTTGAACTGTGGACGGTGAATCAGAGACAAAATCAGGCAGGGAGGAGGCCAAAATAGACTCCCTGTCCTCCTGCAATTAGCTTTATTTAAACTCGAGCCGGTGTGTAATCAGGCAGCAGGGAACCCACAGTGATGACTACGGACTTCATGTGTTTCTTTTCTCTCATTTTCACTGTAGTGCATGTCCTACCAGCCACCAAGGCCAAAGAAAGTCTGTGGAGCTTGTTTGAAGGTAAGTGCAGATATTTTTAGTCTGTGAATGTGTGTGTTTGCATTTGTGTGGTGAACTGGCACTGTATAGTCCTTGGTAGATAAAAATAGCCCAACCCAAAGGATGTACTCCAGTACCTTGAAATAGTTTGGCCAAACATGTTCTCATTTTTTCTTCCATTTACATTTTTGTGCACAGTTAAAGTTACAGTACAGGCTCCTGCAGTGTTGGACTGGTGCATGCCTGTTTGTGTTTTTCAGATGTGTACCTGTGTGCAGTGCTGATCTGCTCAGTGGGTCTGCTGTGCATGTGCATGTTCACCGTGACAGTGACCTGCCAGTACATACATAGGAAGAAGAGGCTAAAAGGTCAGCAGCATTAAAGTCTAGTCTTCTTGTAACTCTTTCTGACGTTGCCGTTTTCTTCTTTTTGTCTATGATTTCATCTTTTTCAAATAACAGTCCGATATTGTCTTTGCAGACAATTACCACTTGGTCAAAAGCCCGCAAAACAGGTAAAGGTTTAAGAGCAAGCCATCTCTAAAAAAAATCTACAAAATTGTAATAATAATTAAAAAAAACAACTATTACTCACATAAACTGAACCTTTGCTAATGTGATTCCACTACAGCTCAGGAGAAACAGTCACCAGTGTGATCAGTGTGTCTCCTGCTCTACCAAAGAAGGAGAGGAGATACAGGAAGAAAAGGAGCCGAGACTACCAAGAGGAGATACCACCAGAGATACCGGCAAAAGGTAATCACAAGTTTGCTGATTTAATGTTTTCTAAAACATGCTGGAAAACTTGAGTGAATACTTAAAATTAGTCTTACAGATATTTATATTATATTTATATTATAATTTCTGCAATAGCAGAACATATAGTTGTGAAAATCTAAGTAGACCCTTAGTGCTCCCATAGGAATTAAGAAGATAGGTAGCAGGCACGTTCTGTTCATTAAATACATTTGATTAACTGATCAGCAATTGTGACCACGTCTAGAAATGCAGAAATTCTGGCATTTTAGTAACACATCACAATATTCCCAGGAACAAGTATCCTAGCAAATTCCCAAAAATGCAAGATCTATATGTTAGTCTCTACAAGCCTCTGTGAGCATGTTAAATGTTAAAATTCTGACAGTTTGGAAGGGCTGCCAGCTGAAAGCGCCTTCTCTCTAAAATTAACATGGGAGCACAGGTTAGGTTTGCAAAGCTGCATGTGAGCAAACTATAAGACTTCTGGAACAATGTCCTTTGTACAGACTAAACCATATGGAAATGTTGGCCAAAAGAAAACCAAACATACCAGCTGTGAAGCAAGGTGGTGGAAGAGTCATGACTTGTTTTGTAACTACAGGGTCTGGGCAGTGTTACGAAATCAGTTTCACCCCGGTTCTTTTATTCCTCAAGGCATCCAGAGACGGCACCGGACCTCAGTAGTCATTTTCACAAAAACCTTTATTCATCTTCATTTAAGCATGCATCTTCTAGAAGGGGAGACGTGCAAGGCCAGTGTCCCTCTGCAAATCTTCCACTCCTTTGTTTGTTACAGTCAGCTTTATAGAAGCGACCCCATCCTAAAACCCCCATGGTGTACTGCAAACTCTGTGTCTCTGTGTGTATGCACGAGCACGTGAGTGCCTGTGTGTGCGCGTACCCGTGTGTCTATGTGAGTGCACGTGAGTGAGTGTGCATGTGGGTGTGGGTGCGTCATAACAATCAAAGCACTGTGTGTGTGTCTCTGCGTACGTGACTTCCTGTCGGTCATAAAAGTAATCTCCTCACCCGAGCTACACCAAATTCCTCTACACAACATAGAAAACAGAATTAACATATTACAAACACTGAGACCACCACTCTGCATCCACTGGGCCATTGGCCTCTTGTTGTCTTACATTTACAGATAAGGTGGAGAGTCTCCTACAAACCTACTTCTAAGTTTATAACAGTTATGAGTTTTATTAAAGGTACAAGCATCAGCAACACCCAACTGTAGCTTCCTGTCTCCTTCTATGGCAGGCAGACCCCCAGTGTCCATAAATTCCTTTCTCTCTAAACAATTACACACACTCTCAGGCCTACAGCTAAGCCAAACTAAAACACACCTTATTCCTCTGATCTAAACAAATTTAACACATCATATTATAATAATTATTTACAGCAGCTTTCACTTGTTGAGTTGACTATGAACTCTATATACCAGTATTCTAGAGCCAAATGGAGGTCATCTGCCTGACAGCTAAAGCTTGTCAAAATTGAGTTATACAACAGAACGGCTGAAAACGAAAAGAATTGTAATTGTACAGTTAAAGACCGGGCTTCCACACAGTAAATGCTGTGGCAGGACCTTAAGAGAGCTGTGCATAAACAAAAGACTGCAAACCTTAATGAACTGTCACCACGTTCTAAAGAAGAGTGGATCAACATTCCTCCACATCAAAGCGAGAGACTGATGAAGTCATATAGAAAATATTACTTCAAGTTGTCGCAGCTAAAGGTGGTTCCACGAGCTGCTAAATCATGGGGTGCGCATAATGTTTTCAGAGGACTGTACAGAGTTGTGTGAAGATTGTTTCTTTGTACATGACTGTAAGAAAAATCCCAACTTAAAAGTTTGCTCTGACTTCATGTTGTTCTCATAAATTTCTAAATATGAAAATACACTGGCATTCCACATATACACTTAGTTATGGAGCGGTTTCCTTAAATTAGCTGGGAACATGTTCCCACTCTTAAACCAATGCTGAGTCACACCAAATTCACTTCTTAATTAGCAAGTGGAATTCTATGGATAATTTTTCCAATGATAGGTAAAAAAAAAAGTTATTCTGGATTTTCACTCCGCCTAGGTCTTAAAAAAGATTTTAGAATGACCAGAATTCCTAGTTTAGAAACATTTTAGGACAATTATCAGCAAATTACAGAAATTATAGTAACTTTGAAAACTGAAATGCGTTCCTTTTGTGTCTTTTGTGTCTTTTGTGCCTTAATAATTTTGCGTAATTTTATGTTAGCTACTCCACCACATGCTTTCAGTGGGTTTTGCTGCTTTTTTATTACCAAGCAATGTTGCCACACTGTTATAAGATAGATGAACGTAGTTTAGGGTTGTCTTGCTGTGATATAAAATGTCTGCCATGAAAATGTCTCAGCGATGGTATAGTATCTCTCTCCAAAATCTGTACTCATTCAGTGGGGGGGGGGCCATCTGCCGCAACTGGTTGGGGAGAGAGAAATTAATGAATTAATGGGGCCATTAACCATACACTAATACACAAATGCACTCCCCATACAGATAGTGGCTCTGAACTGTGCTGACAAGTTAACTGATTCTTATCTTTTTTTAGGTCAGAAGATGATGAAGTTTTTTAGAAGTGTTCCTGCATCCATGTAATGTGTTACAGAATGACCTTGTTTTTAATGCAGTTCTCCCCGAAGGCCTAAACATATTGTCCGTTTGAAACAAATTTCTTGTTCCTAGGTTGTCTTTGTACTATTTTGAATTGGGGTTGAGTTATTTGCAAATCCCTGCATTCTGTATCCCAACTTTTTTGTAGGGAAGCATGGCAATGCAACTGGGACCTTCAAATATTCCCAGTTACAACAGTATCTACCTTCTATTGGCTCAGTTAACAACTTGTCTTGTCCCTTGTGCAGTTCCCATTGGAGACAAAACACACAAACCGAAACTTTTAAAACCTCAACCAAGAAAAGTAGTGTTGGTGAGTACCATTCATGCCTGATTATCAGTTAGCAATGTCCTTTTTTGCATGTTTAAGGTGAGGTACAAGGACTGAACTGAACTGAAAAAAGAGTGGAAAACCAGACAATGCAGACAAAAACTTTTAAATATAACTTTGAAATTAAATGAACAGTTAAGCAGAATGTCTAAGGGCAAAGGTGCCAGAAAAACTGTGCCACATAACCAATCTTTTATTGCTGTTGGCATGAAGTGGCTCTGTGGCAGCTTGGTATGGTAATGTCATAAAATACTTGAAGAGGTAATTAAATTTTAGGTTACCTCAACCCAGAACTGCTGCAGGGTGGTGTTTACACACAGCATGCTCCAAGTTACCAAAACCAGTGATTTACCAAACCCTACAGCATCTTTAGCAATGTAATATATTCATGCAGTTCTATAATTTTTTTCTAGCCTTCCTTTTCTAACCGCTAACTAGCTCTCTCCTCTCCTCCATCATTATTTTTCTCTGTCCTCTTTGATCTCTAGCCGAGGATAGTGGAGGAGAACCTGACCTACGCAGAGCTGGATCTGGTGAAGCCAATTCCAGAGACCAAGGCATCACGTAGTGGCACAGTGTACGCCCAGATACTGTTCGAAGAACAGCAGCTATGAGAGAGACACATACACCACTAGTACCTGTGCCTTGTGTAAAAAAAAGTACTTTCTATTTATAGTCTGTATTGTTTTTTATATTTAAATGATTTGTGAAGGAAAAAATGTCTCAAAATTATGGCAAAATATGATTTTATATGAACTTTTGTATAACTTCTTTTTGTGAGACCACGGTGCAAACTGATTATTTTTTATTACTGGACTTCTTATTTCTTGTTTTCTTTTGTACCCACAATTGAAACCTGTGTAGCCGAGCCTGGGAACGCAATCGAAGACTTCTGTGCTGATTTAGACCTGATTCGTCTGTCATGACAATCGGAAGGGAAAATGGAGGTTTGGATATGTGAGACAAAACTTTACATGTTAGTGAGTGAATAAGGTGCTGTGAAGCTGACATGACGAGTGACAGTCAGGTTTGCTCTGCTGCTGTTTGTGACTTTAAAAAGATAACTTTTGAAGTGTCGTTTCAAGCCAAACAAGGTTGATACGCTCATGTCAAGCAAACGTTGCGTCTTAACTGCAGAATTCATTGGAAACAAATAGTTAAACAAAACACTTTATGCCAGCTTTTGTGATTCATGTATTTCACCCAGTATTTAATAACTGGTTTTGGTCTTCTCCTTCGGGAGAGTAATGAGCACAGGAGCACTTCCTGTTCCTCCCGTGTTGTTGTATTTCAGGCTGGTCCTGTTAGCTCTCTGCTTTTCAGTGTGACTTAGCTCCTGAGCTGCAAAGACAAACTTTCAAAAATACAGTTTCTGAAATATGAGATCCAAACCAGGTTTCAAATTCAAATGCAGTCCAAAGAAATCTGAAACCTCTGGTGCGTACACAATGGCAACGTTTTTCATGATTTTCCAGAGAAAGTCATCTTCTCCGTAGCCCGTCTGTCCAGTCAGCACATTAACAATAATTACATCGCTTTTGGCTTGCGTTGCCATGCGCTAGGGCTACATTTACCATCCTAAGATTCTGGCTTGGCTTCTCCATTGTTTTCTCTTGAGTCAGATTTATAGTTATGCATTTGTAGAAGGGCAGTGGACAAAGGCGCAAAAGCAGTAGTCAGCAAGGTGGGGTGCAAATCCAGAATTTCTCTGCTTTGAATGTAACAACATGAGCAAAGCATCAGTCTTTTTCACCCAAGCCTTTCCCCAAGTGTTCCTTTGAAATCATTAATGCACTTTATTAAAACGGCGTCATTTAGAATAAACTGAAATACATGAAGGCTTGATCTTAATAAGAAATCCTGTTTTATATGCTTTGCTTCATACAATAAAATGACTCCAGTGATAGCCTTTGATATTTCTTAGGCCAGCTGCACTCCCTTCCACAATGAATAGCTGGAAATCCCATTCTGAAGTGAGTGGATTTATAAAGGAGAGAAAAAGTTAATTAAAGACATCTGTTGTTATGAATGTGAACCCAAAGCCCACCATTATCAAATGTGATTTACTTTCTAGTGAGTTCCCAGCTTTATCTGCTTCCCAGCATCTGTCTTCAGTCTGTTTTTGTGTATCAAGCTGCAGTTTATATTGACCACAGCCCCAAAGAGTTGACACAAAACTGGTAATCTCGGACCTCCCCCCGCAGGCAAACACTTAAGATCACACAATTCTTTTCATCTGGTGCCAACATCGGCTTAGCAGGCTGTTAGCAACTCATGAACTCATTTATATATACATACAAGGGTGGAGTTACATGAAGGCTAAACACCCTCATCACTGACTTACACAGGCACATAGTGTAAATTCACAAGGCTGCCAGCAGTTGTGACACCTGATCTGTGGTCAGGGTCAGACTAAGAGTTGTGTTTGGGCTGTTTCACATTAACGCCAGTCACGGATTTTAAATCTTGAGGTGATTTGCTGTTTCAGATAAGAACCAAAAGCCACTTAGGCCACGATCCCACATACCTACACTAAGGTTTCCTTGCTTTCTCGTTTTCCATGAATCTGAGTGTGAAAGTGCTTTAGACCTTCTTTTTTTTTTCAATTTAATGATCCTTTGGACTCAGGCATGGAAAAGCGAAGGAAAGCTTTTTTTAAACAGTGAACTTGAAACCCAGACACAAAGGCACCTGATCTCTCCCTTCCCCCAAGACGTCTGCTATCAGAGTTCTCTGCATTCAGACTGCTAGTCTCACTTTTTAAGCTTCTCTGAAGTTCATCTCAAAGTGGCGTTTTGCTCCATTTCCAGCCATCAAAGGTTGGCTGTACCAGCTTTTAACCAGTAGTTTGAGATAGCACGGTGAATGCAATCACTTCAAAAACAACGCTGAACATGTATGTGGTATTAGCATTAGAAATACATATCATCAGCCAACCCTAGGGCTGACTTACCAGAGCTGCTGTGCCAATTCAAAACAAATCTAAAGAGCTCACCTACCACTGCAGACCTACAACACATTCCTAAGGCAAGCTGGTGCTTATAGACCTGGACATGTTTTCTTCCCTTGGCTATATATTACTTTACTATGTAAACCACTGCTGACCTCTACTTTTGTTAGCGCTCCAACTTTCCCGACGTTGCCCTCTAATGTTCGCTTCAATGGCACAGCGAGCATTTCCCCTGCATAAATGAAATGACTGAAAGTGACCTTTCAGCGGTGAGTAGAAGTGTCTTAAAAATGCCCCTCGACTGTGAAATGTAAAGTTTCTTCCAGACCACACTGTCCTTAATAGGAGTCTGCTAACTAGAACCATGTGTGTGAATTGTGCCTCTGTGCTCTCCCCTTTTCCCTCTGTCTCTCTGCTTACCACTGATCTCTGCATTTATCAAGATTCAAGCTTTTCTACTCATGTTCATTTTGTACATTTCAGCTGTATATTGAATAAAAATAAGTGAAATAGAAATGAAATCTAATATAAACTGGGTGTTAACTGCTTTGGTGTGAGTGACAGCTATTTGTTATCACGACACAACAATTAACCAAATGCACATGCATCCTGCAGGTGAACCTGAACTGCTAATTCTTGGAGGTGAGCATAACCTTAGCATGAGAGGTCACTACCACAATGCCTGTTTTAGTACCCCCAAGGGTACTGAAGTGATTTCAGTGACGACATTAGGACAAAATTTGTATTTATTCAATGGTAGACAAATTCATAGTGCAGCAAGGCATCTTGTTATGATTAAAGCTCACACGTTTGCCTCCATGCAAGCATTGAAAGTAGACGTGAAAGGGGCACAGCCGTTAGGGACTGGGTGTCAGCTACTCTTGTGGTGGTGAAAGAGTTGTGATGAGAGAGGGGGAGGTTTAAATGTTAGCTTTAGTTTACTTGCAGCCTCCAAATTATTTTAGAAAAAGAAGCTGCGTGAGAGAGACAAGCGGAACCCCAGAGGTCGTATAAAAATATCTCACCCACAGAGCAAACACAAGGCGTTGACAAAAAGACAGGTCAGTACATGGCTCGTAGGAAACCGATCCAATGGCAATAAAATATAATAAGTAAGGAAAATAAATTTTAAATTGTTTAAGTAAAGAGATGGAGGTGTAGAGTGGCAAGGAGGAATTTCAATGAAGACACGAGAGAAAATGTATATTTATGGGGCAAGGAAGATATATAGGACATATGAGCTGTGGGACAACTCGATGTTTGTAACATGTCTGAGGACGGGCCAGCAGCGTTTGCAGGCACCTCCTAAAACAGAAACAACTGATGTCACCAGTCAAGCAGCCAAACAAAACCTATTGTTAAAGCAGAAACCTTTGCGTGTGTCTGTGCTCGTTCTATCCCAAGCATGCCATCATGTCCGTCCATAGAAATACAATACATAGTAAACATAGTCTACAACCAACATATCCTGTGTGGTAAGGGTAATGCATAGCTACACTGGCCTTAAGGCAAGGGAAAAAAGAGTAATGAAAGACTTCTGCAAGTGGAAATCACAGGAAGGACAATTTAAGATTTAGCTTCTGAACTGTAAGCAACATCCAGTGTCCAGTACAGTCAGTTCATGTTGGAAGGGTGATCTCGTCCTCTTTAATCCCCTCTGTAAGTACAACAAATAAGGGCAGTATCCACAGGGCTTCAAAGTTTTCACTAAAGCACAGTACACTGGCACAGTGTGGAGGTCCTGCTGAGAGCTGGCTCAGAAGAAGCAGTCTATTAGCCTGCGGGTGAACACGTTACCCCAGATTTGCCATTGTGACCGCTTGATTTCAAGGTTCCTTCTGTAGACTTTAAAAAACAAAACAAAAAAACAAGACTATGATGGCTCAAGCTGTTAGTACATCACAAGTCTTTTGCCTCTGCAGCAGTTAAGATGGTAATTGCTGTTAGTCTGGAAGGCTTCTTGTATTTAAAATAGTAGCTGATGATGTCATGTGCTCTTGTTTGGTAACCATTATTTTTATCTTCATCTTGCACTTGGATGTGTTTGACAGACATGCGGTTACTGGTGAGACATTTCACCATGGGATTTATTAGTCTGCACGGCAACTTTCAATTCCCAGCGCTGTGATTCACTCTGCTGTTGTGTGGAAGTGAAGGCCAAGCAGGACTAATGTGAAACAGCTTTTTGGGCCCAAGCTCACCGGCCAGCTGCCTGTCACCCCTCTGAGCTCTTGACAATAATGACATCATACTACAATGACTTCCAAAGACTAGCAGTAAGAAGACAGTAGGGGTGCAAAGTTGTAAATGATGAAGTCAGAATGAGGATTCCCCAACAACGAGGTTAGAAAGCTTTTCTGGACTTCTGCTTCCATCCAGGTTTTAGATCTATTTTCATTATACAACGCTTAAAGCTGGTCAAGTTAATGTTCTGTATGAAAGGAATAAATGAGAAAATTTCGTTTGTGGCAATTATGGTTCATAGATGTGAAAACGGCATTAGTCAAAAATTTCAAAGAGGCAATACACTAAAAGAAACACCACTCACAGCTACGCCAAGCATCTGTTTTTCACCAAATAAATGTTCTAAACACCAACTGGCAAGCAACCATTAATAAAGGGGGAGAGAAAAGAGAGAGAAAAGTATTAGCAACTCCCTGCTAAAGACAGTAGCAAATATTCATAAACTTTGTAGTTACACTTTGCTAGTATTGGGTTGGGACTTAATTCGTTGTGCTGTAGATTCAACGAGGTGTTTGAAACATTCCTCAGAGATTTCTGTCCATGTCGACATGATAGCATCACTTCACTACAACAAATTTTCTGGCTGCTGCAAATCTGCCATTGTCATGTTCAAGAAAGCAGTTTGAGATGATTTGAGCTTTTTGATATGATGCATTATCCTGCTGGAGGCAGCCATGAGAAGATGAGCTGACTGGCATGGACATGATCAGGAACAACCCTCAGGTAGAGATTGCGGTGTTTAAGCAGTGCTTAGTTAAGAGAATACCTCCCACACCATTAAACCACCAGCCTGAACCACTGATACAAGGCAAGATTCATGCTTTTATGTCAATTAGGTCCAATTCTGAAACTATTTAGACCATTTTCCAGTCTTTTCCATGTTTTATTGTGCAATTTTGTTGAGCCCATGAATTGTAGCCTGAGTTTTCTGTTCTTAAGTGACACCTGATGTGGTCTGCTTCAAAGTTTGACATGCTGTGCATTCAGAGAGGCTTTTGAATTACAGATTTCTTTTCAGCTCAAAACAGTCTCGCCATTCTCCTGTTTTCTCTTTCCTGGACCATTTCACATAAACCCAAGAGATGGCTGAGTGGGAAAATCCCAGTATCAGAAATTTCTGAAATACTCAGACCAGCCTACAACCATGTCATGTTCAGACTCACTTAAATCACCTTTTTCTCCCATTCTGATGTCCAGTTTAAAATTCAGCAGGTTGTTTTGATCATGTCTATATGCTTGAACGCATCAATTGATGACCAGTTGAACAGGTGTACTTAACAAAGTGACCAGTGAGCTACTACAGGTGTAGATTTTTACTGCATGAACATGTAATGTAGCATTTAAAACGCTGATGCATCTTGGATGCCAGTTTAGTGGGTGAGTAGGTGACCATATACCAGCGGGCCCCAGACCCCGGACCGGTACCGGTCTGTGAGTTGTTTGGTACCGGGCCCCAAGAGATGAGGCTCGGATGTGAAATTTATGGTTTTCGGGGTTTTTATCGCTTTATAGCATTGTTTTTTATTGTTTTTATCATTAACTCAGTTCCCCTGGGTCTTTTCCCGTGCGTTATGAATAAATCTTCTTTTTTTTGGGTACTGGTTTTATTTTGTTGTATTTATCTGTGACACCTTAAAGGCCAATCTGTGAAAATATTATTGGACATAAACTGGTCCATGGTTGGGGACCGCTGCCATATACCACATGACCAAAGTAACACCATGGATGGTTCCTTCGTTTATAATATTACTGTACGGCACGTCTCGCAAGGCATTATGGGATGTCAAGTCCACTATACATTTGAAGAGCACTAAAGATGGAAAAAAAATCATGTTGCTTTATTAACAAAGGCAGATAGCTAGCATCCATATCCCCACAGTACCCTAATATGTTACTTTGGGTTTAAAAATAAATAAAATAAATAAATATGTCATTAAATATAATTGTAATCCACAAACCAATCGGTGATGCCATCCATGTTACTTTGTCCATTTTTATTTACAGTCTATATAGTTACGGTGACATAATCTGTCTCTGAATTATGAAATGAACCTGTCAGGTATTGCAGACACATAACTGTAGAAAATTACCTTTTTTTCAAGGAAACAAGTCATTCTGCTATTTTGATTTAGAAATGATCATCTACAAGCTGTAAAAATGTGTTTTCTATCACGTCTTCATGGAGTTTAATAATGTGTTGGAAATGATTCAGAGGCCTTAAATGTAAGGGCTAATTACTTTGTCTTTTTTTTTTAAATTTTGGACACATTCAAATACCAAACTAATCCAGATTCAGTGATTTTATCCATCATAACTAATTGATTTAACCACCAAAAGACACTGCCACAGTCCCAGTGAACATTTAATGAGAGCCCTTAGGAGGTTTTTCTTTTAATATGATGTAGGCAAACATTTACAAATGGGTAAAGACTTTGAACTGGCAGCCCTGAAGCAAAGTACCCTACAGTCGCAAAGTTTGGAGGAAAGCAAAGCCACGTCCACTCAGGGCTTAGATAAACACTTGAACGCCTCTGCTTCTGCGGTGCCAGCTTTCTTAAACGGGCAGCACAAAAAAGGCTTTACTCTTGTTTTGGATCAGAAGGCCTAAGGGACAGTTTGTAAAGAAGTATGCTGAGGCACGCAGGAAATTAGAAATCCCAAAAACAAATTCTGGAGCCTTCACCCAGCCCTGTGGCTCCTTCCACGCGTCTGATCCTAAGCAGGAAGACCGCATCCTTCAGGCATCATTTAGGCATTTTAAAACATTCTGCAGTCTACTAAAGCTCACTAAGCAGGAAATATAGGAGCTTTTTGGCATTTATGTAAGTCATACATTTGCTCAGGGTCCTTCAAGAGAATTTTGTGAGGCTTCACGCAAGTGTCTCTTCAGCCCTAGATTTGTTTTCCTTTCCTTTGCAGTTCATGGATTTTTTTTCCCTCCAATGGAAACTGTTCTACCTAAGCAGTTTTAAAGGGAAGTAAAATCATTACAACATGACGAAACTGCAACGTGTGACAGTTTACCAACATGTGTCGCATGTGATGCTTTGTTTTTGAGGTTTAGGTGGTAAAATCCTGTGTTAACTGCAAGTTGCGGAAGTTCTGTTTACCAGATTCACTGCGTCAAATGTCTTGCACACAGACATTTAAGAAGTAGATTTTTTACAAACCTTCATTCATCATTTGTACAATGATAAGACACTTGGGCGATAATGGTATGTTTGAAAGCTTTGTGGTTCTCTACAGGATAGCAGCTAAAAATGCTGTCCAGCAGCTGTGAAAGAAGACAGGAAGGAAGGAAATGAGTGGATGAAAGACGGGAAATCCTCACTGTAAAATTAGCAAATGATGATGATGATGTCAATGATAAATGCTGCTTTTGTTTAGATTTTGGTGTGATTATGTGTTGTCACTCTATGTTTGATTTGCTGCCTTTAGCCTACCCTCATTAATGACCCTATGCTAGGCTTAAACAGCCCATTTTTGACAATGTGATAATGTGAATGGTATGTTTGTTCCTTAACCTCCTGGCGTCCACATATGTGGACATCACATTTTGGGTAATTTAGACCAAAATACTCAATTTTGCTCTACAGGGGCCTGATAACCACTTACAAGGACATTATACTGCTACTGTTCTATCGAAATTTTAAACGAATATCCTCATATGTGGCTCTCATTTTTCTTAGAAACAAAAATTAGGTAAAAAAAAAATAAAAATCTGGTAATTCTTTGTTTTTACAATCATCAGGTCCCAATCAGCCCAAATATCAAAGAGAAATTAAAAATGCATGCCGTGGAAGAGTTTGGGTCTTAGGAGGTTAAAGGCACCTATTTAGCATTCATAAGCAGGGCACAAAAATTATTAACAATGTTTTGTTTTGATTTAATTTACAGCAAACTTCTTCTTGAAGAAAAAGTAATTTTTTAGACTATTAGTTTAACTAGCTTCAAACATTGAACCTCTAGCTAACTGTTTGGCTAACTGTTTAGCTAGTGCTAAATAAGATGTCCCAGTAAATATAAGTCGTAAACAGACTGTTACTTGGCATCAGCGCTGCTAATACCGCATAATTCAGGTTTTAGAGCAACATCTGCTTCCATTCTGACAACGTTTTCATGGAACTCTGATCTTTTCAGTAAAACAATGCCAACCATACTAAGCAAAACTGGCCTTGCTACAGAACTTTGTTTTTCCTTTCTTTCTTTCTTTTTTTTTTTTTAAATAATGAGATCATATTTTTTGCACAGTTTGAAATGAAATGATAAATATTAGAATGACATCATTTATTAAAGTTATTAATTTAAACTCTTCCATACTGCTATGCTACTGTCTGCAGGGTATAGCTGTAGCCATTTTCTTTCATGCTCACAAATGGACCCACAAACACACAGCTCATATTTCTAATCACTGGACGTAATCTAAACTCGTACCTCACGCAATTAGGTCAGCACCATTTCCTCCAGTGTGAGCTTCACATTTCCTGACCCGTATTTCACACTCCACAGGGACATGACTCAGGCTCATTTACTAAATTTTCCTGCTCTTTCAGGAGAATAAAAGAACTGACCAAATGCAAAGCTAAGATTTGATCAAACATGGAGGAGGTAAACAGGTTTTCTGTGTTTATCTGTAGTTTAACATAACAAAGTAAGTGGCTTTTTGTGGCTATGCATTTTCTAAAGTCTACAATATAATGGTGCTAATTCATTTTAACAAGATGTTCTTCTTTTTACTGGATCATTATATCCAAGAATGTCATTCAAGTGCATGTTTACGTACATATGCCAATGTGGCACAGTGTTGCTTTGACTCTTTTTTAACTTTTCTTACACACTAGTCAGACAACAATATTAATACCTTAATAGACATAAAATTGCCTCTCATTTTCTTTCCTTTCATTGGCCATTCCTGATATTTTGCAGGCACAACATATTATAAACTTACCTCTGAACACAGTGGTTTCCCACAAAGACTTTATATGAAATATTATACCTTTAAAATTATTACAGTAATGAGATTTAGTTAACTGGATGCACCTGTTCACTTCCTCAGTAAATCGAATCAGTCAATCCTATGGCAGCAACAGAGGACATTTAAGCGTGTAGATGTGATCAACATAATCTGCTGAAGATTAAACAGAGCATCAGAATGGGAAAGAAAGGTGATTTAAATGAGTTTGACAATGACATGGGACTATTTCAGAAACTGCTGATACTGGGATTTTCCCACATAACCATCACTAGTTTACAGAGACTAGAAAAAGAGACAATATCCAGTGGCAGTTTTCTGTGTAAAATAAGAATGATTTGATTGCTTCAAGCTGATGGGAAGAAAACGTAGCTTGTTACAATCAATGCAAAAGAGCATCTCAGAATGCATAACACGTCAAGCTTTGAAGCAGATTGGCTACAGCTGCAGAAGACCACACCGGACGCCACTTCTGTCACCAAAGAAGAGGAAGATTCTGCAGGTCTATCAATATTAGATAATAGAAGATTGAAAAACTGTTATCTAATCTGATTAGTCTCAATTTTAGCTCTGATGTTAGATTGATGGGGTCAGAATTTGACATAAACAACATGAAAGCATGGATCCATCCTGTCTTCTTGGCACAAAGTAATCTTGAACTTATATGTATGGAGACAGCCCCACCTGCTGGTAAGATTGTGTGTTATTCAAAAACGACATCGTCAGCAATGCATGATGCAGAGTAACTGCAATATGTGACACTTTAAACTCATTGTTGACACAACTCTCTGTGTTTGTGGGAAATAGATCAGTGTGTGGCTGCAGAATCACATCAAAGCTTGAGAAAGACCTGAAATGATTCGAGTCCGAGTTAAAGGTCAAAGGTCAGATTTTTATTTCAGATATAAAGCAAGAATGGCCTCATTAGCTGCCAGCATTTGCTATGTAAGCATTATGTGTATAGATGGTTTACTTAGGCTGTGGGACTCACATTCATGTATAAATGTATACATTCCCTGTTATGTAGGCAGCAGTACTTGTTCTTCATTTCAAACAAAGTGGCAAATACAAAGTACTGGGCAGAGCTGCGTTTCAGTGAGATAAATAACAAGAATATGGACAAATCAGCTACAGGTGTTACAGGCCTTCCATGGGGTCTGTTTTTATACAGAAAAGTAGAGACAGGAGACATGAGTTGCGTTTGGTCTGCAGGCTCTTCTTCGTCTGAGGTACAGAAGCGTTGCAACGGCCAATCGCACTCACAACTACTTCCTGCTTGTGGCGTTGCCACGCAATTACATCTTCATAACTTTAACTGAAAAGTGCAATTCACACTATTTTAAATCATTTTAAATAATTAAATATTCCAAATATTTAAAATTAAGCCCATTTTTTAAAAATACGATCTCTAGATTAAAGTACTAATCATCAAAAGCCAATCATTAAATAATCACAAACATACGGGGACACCTTAGAGACCCGCTAACTGTCACTAGCCTTTTGGCAGCTGTAGTTTGCCCATTTCAAAATTGTACCATGGTTTGTAATTATGTCCATGTTTGGTGCACCAAAATCACCATTTGTTAAAAAATGTGTTATTGTTTCTAGCTGGAGGAGCTCCCGGTGGCTATCGGCTACCTGCAGAACCTTAAGGTTTTAAACCTGTGCAACAACCGACTCACAAGCCTCCCAAGCGAGCTCGGCCTCCTGAATAAACTCCAAACACTGAACCTGGGTCTCAACCAGCTGGAAGCTCTTCCTGCCTCCATTGGTGCACTGGAGGAGCTCCGCCACATTGGCCTTTCTGATAACAGATTCACCCGCTTCCCCGGCTGCCTCTTGAAGCTGAAAAAACTGGAGAGTATCAAGATGGACAGGAATCCAATTATTGCTGAGAAGATACCCACTGAGAAACCAGTTAGCATTTCAGAGAGCTTTTACCTAGTCAAAGAAAGCTTCTTGTGCAAAACAGAAAACATTGCAATTTCCCTTGTAAGTGTATTTAAAGACTTATATTTGTACACACATTTTATACAATTACCATGCTTATAACTGCATGATAATTAGATACAAATAAACTGTATTGACAGTCTGTTGGGCCTAGAGGGCAGCAGAGACCACCCTTATCTCTGAGTACCTGTCACTAGGGGTGGGTTTAAAAAAATCGATTCATTGATTAAAATCGATGAATCGATTAAAATCGATTCTAACTGGAATAAAACGATATCAATTCATTAAATCCTGAAATCGATTTTTTTTATACATATGTAGTTTGCCGCGTATGAAACTTGTAAGCGGTTAACGTGAGAGTTAAGTGACCTGGTTGCATGAACCATCATGGCTACTCCCGGGAATGTGCCACCGAGCCTAAAGGCAGATGTCTGGCAACACTTTGGATTTAAGAACTGTGAAGACAGTGAAGAGCCAGACAAAAGCAAAGCCGTATGTAAGATGTGCAAAATGGAGGTAAAGCACTGTGGAAATACCACAAATCTCAGAAATCATTTAACGAGGCATCATCCAGATATCCCGCTAGCAAAAACGGCCGACACCAAGCAACGCTCACTCGAAAAGGCATTTGCAGTGAAGTTGGCATCCACTTCTCCACGTGCCCAAAAAATAACCCAGCCTGTGGCAACTTTCATATGTAAAGATATACGTCTGTACAGCGTTGTTGAAAATGATGGCTTCCAAAACCTCATTAATACGCTAGAACCACGCTATGTTTTACCAACACGCAAACATTTGAGTGAAGTGGTAATCCCAAACATGTATGAAAAAGTGAAACACGATGTTACAGCCTCACTCAAGTCAGCAGAGAGAGTCGCTATAACCTGTGACAGCTGGACATCCAGAGCAACAGATAACTACCTGACTATCACCTCACACCATATCGACCAGGAGTGGCGACTCGTGTCTCATGTCTTACAGACAAGAACCACTGAAGCAAGCCACACAGCAGCTAATTTATCTGAAATTATGTTCAAAGCAATCGAAGAATGGGAGCTTACAAACAAAAATCCAGTCATCGTAACTGACAATGCTGCAAATATGGTGCGAGCTGTGGAAATAACGGGCTGGTTGCACATTGGTTGTTTTGCCCACACACTCAATTTAGCTTCACAAGCAGGAGAGGGAGAGTCAGAGGTCCTCACTTAGGCCCGTTTACGCGAACACTGCCGAGAAGGAGACGATGATGATGATGATGATGTAAAGTTGAGAGTTGTTTCCTCCGGCGGTTCGGGGTCCCTCCATACCCCAGTGTTTGCCATCGTAACTTACGAATGTGCATTGGGGTTGCGAAATACCCCAAGGTGGGTACACTTTGACCCCATAGTAATCATGGAGTAGAGAGCATCCCTGGTCCTCGCGAAGGCTGGTTTACGCGTAACCCGAGGCCCATGAGGCTAAGCACTCACCTGCGAGGAGCAGGAGAACCGAGGAACAGGAGGTAGGAGGACTAGGATGCAGGGGGCATCCAAGGTCCTCATAGAGGCCGGTTTACGCCAACACTGCCCTCTGCAAAGCTAAGCATCCGACAGCGAGACACAGGAGAACCGAGGAGAAGGAGGAAGGAGGACTAGGAGGCAGGGAGTGTCCGAGTAAGTGTCCTTACTTAGGCTACAGACATTTTCATTCTGGTAAGTTCTAAATAAGTTCATATTAGGGCTGTTCGATATAACGATATATATATCAGATGATAATATAAAAACGTCTATCAATTCATTTTACACTAGGTGTCGCAAAATAAACTGTTTACGGCAATATTTTTTTCATCGTTTTGATGGTCACTGTAGTGGTTATATTAATTTCTTAAAGTTCTCTCTTTCTCTTATATTTAATATAACCACACTAGGGATGGACAAGCGACTATCTTTATGCCTTGTCGTTAGCTACAACCACGGTAAAACCATCCGGTGTCCGTGAACTCTGCCCTCTGTAAAGCCAAGCGTCCAACAGCGAGGCCCAGGAGAACTGAGGAGAGGGCCGGTTTACGTGAAGACTACCGTCTGTAAAGCTGAGCATTTGCAAGCGCAGGGTAGAAGGACCAAGGAGAAGGAGGAAGGAGACGATGATGATGATGATGATTATGTGAAGTTGAGAGATGTTTGCTCCGGTGGTTCGGGGTCCCTCGAGACCCCAGTATTTGCCATCGTAACTTACGAATGTGGTGTGGGGTGGCGAAATACCCCATCATGATCACTAAGGGGTCACAGAGTACCCACAGAGCACGGAGCGCCCGCGGTCCCCACTTGGGCCGGTTTACGCGTAACCCGGGGCCCATCCGGCTAAGCGCTCGCCGGCGGGGAGCAGGAGAACGGGGGAGAAGGAGGAAGGAGGTCGAGGAGGAACGGAGAGTCCGAGGTCCTCACTGAGGCCGGTGTACGCGAACACTATCGAGAAGGAGACGATGATGATGATGATGTGAAGTTGAGAGTTGTTGCCGTGGCGCTTTGGGGTCCCTCCAGACCCCAAGGTTTGCCATCGTAACTTACGCGATCGATGGAGGGTTACAACCAATTAGGTGCCTTTGTCCGACGCTGTGACGAGACCCACTATAGCCGGGGGTCCACCTGACCCCTATCTGCCCCCACCGCGAACCGGCGCCCTGTTTCGCGACGAGACCCGGGTCCGCGCTGCCGGGATCTGCGTAACACCCCCCCTCCTTTTTTTTTTGGTCCAGGGCACACAAGGGTTAAAACATTGCTTCATATTTGGATATGTATGATGTTAGTGTTTCTAAAATACTAAAAAATGTGTTTATTAACAAAGTAAACTAAAACTAGACATTATTAAATTTTATACTTTTAACTACTGAATTGAACATAATATGAAATAATGTGTTTCCACTGTGGGAATGATGGATCCAATGACAAATAACTTTCAGATTAGTAAAGCTATATTTTTAATTTTTCTAGTTTTCCATTTCTATTTAGATGATTTAGATTTAAAATGAACAGGATCATAACAAAATAACACCACTGCAAGTGTAACAAAAATATGTTGAAATCAAATGGTATGTTATTTGAAATCAATATGAAACAATGACACATGCATTTTATCCAATTTTTTTTATTCATTTAATTTTTCCCAATTGTCCAAATTAGTCTGTGATTTGCCTTATTGTCCAACAGATCATATTTATATACAAATATATGTGACTCTCAAATATGATTTGAATGGATCATTCCTCACTTGATGACAAATTATCCATTTAAATGTTTGCAGAGTCCTGAACTTGATGCCAGTGAACTTATCAGCGGTTGGTTTTAAAAAAAAAAAGCCCAAAAAATCCCCTATGAGCAAGCACTTGGCGACGGTGGGGAGGAAAAACTCCCTTTTAACGGGGAGAAACCTCCGACAGAACCAGGCTCAAGAAGGGGTGGCCATCTGTCGCTGCCGAGTGGGCTTAAAATGTTCACTGTCCGTCCTCCTTCTGACAGGAACTTCCTACAGACCAGGTATGAATGATGCCTGAGTGGACAAACAAAACTCACAAGTTCCTGGCTCTCACGGCTCCTATGCAGAGGGTTAGTCGAAGAAGGAGGGGCATCGCGAGGGGCGTCGGGGGACGGGGGACTGTGCCTCACTGCCCTCCCCTTCTCCAAGAAACCCGTCTTCAACCGAGTCGAGAGAGCCGGGAACTTGTGAGGTGTGCATGTCCTGGTGAGCCTCCACCTTTTATAGGTGGGTGCAGCCTCGACTGTACAGAGACAGACCAGACCAGCTGCACCACACAGACACTTCAAACCTCATCTGAGGAAAAAAGATACATACATACATACATACATACATACATACATCTTACTGTTAAAAAAATAATAAAGTTAGGGTTCCTTTACAATGTCAGAAGGAGGAAGGCACTAAGGCACCGCCTTCCGCCCCTCGACGCCCTCGCGGTGCCCCCTCCTTCTGACAGGAACTTCCTACACACCAGGGATGAATGATGCCTGAGTGGACAAACAAAACTCACAAGTTCCTGGCTCTCACGGCTCCTATGCAGAGGGTTAGTCAAAGAAGGAGGGGCATCACGAGGGGCGTCGGGGGACGGGGGACTGTGCCTCACTGCCCTCCCTTTCTCCAAGAAACCCGTCTTCAACCGAGTCGAGAGAGCCGGGAACTTGTGAGGTGTGCATGTCCTGGTGAGCCTCCACCTTTTATAGGTGGGTGCAGCCTCGACTGTACAGAGACAGACCAGACCAGCTGCACCACCAGACACTTCAAACCTCATCTGAGGACAAAAACATATACATACATATATACATATATACATATATATATATATATATTCAAACCTCAAGGACAAAAACCAGAGGACAAAAACTACAAGAACATAAATATGGAGAAAACTAACCTTAGAAACATGCAGGGTGACAGGAGACAGCAGCACTGCAGACATGAGGACAGGCAGACAGTTCAGGCTGTGTGAGAGTCAAGTTCACTCCTATATATGACCTCCTATCGCAGAATGCGTTACTGTGACAACGCAGGCTTTGTGCTTTGAAGTGTCGTGATATGTGACGTCATTGGAACGGCCTGTGATCTTACGTCACACTAGCCCGGATAAATTTGAAAAAGGCGTTTTCGTCTGAAAACACTCCGTGTCCAGACTACCGTTTTCACAGAGTTGTGCGTCCACATTGAAACAAACACTTACGTTCCAGTACTGCGCATGCGTGAAACGCAAGGTGACTCGACCTGCCTCATTTCTGTCTGCCGTTTATTTACTTTCCGGCTCTTTGAAACGTCGCAGCAAAATGTCGAGGAAAAACGACGAGTTTTTTAAATGGACTAACAATGAGGTGGAGTTGTTGCTGCAAGTAATACAAAAGTACAAAGTTGCAAAAGCGATTGAGAATTAAAGAATTTGAAGAAAAGCTATCTGGAGCATGTACAAACTGATATTAATCTTTCACGGGGCTGTCACAATTTATCACATGATTGCATCACTTGACTAGGCTACGTCCACATGTATGGGTATTTTTGAAAACGTAGATTTTTCTATGCGTTTGTACCTTTCGTCCACACGTTTCGGCTCCTAAAAAAGGGAAAATTTTAAAAATTCCTGCCTGGGTGAAGATTTTCAAGAACTCCGTTTTTGCGTTTACTATGGACAAGGAAAACGCAGGGTCAAAGGTGTGCGCCAAGTTATTGTTTCGGTGAAATTAATTTCTACAATGGCGGACATAGACAAAATACTGTTAATTTTACTCTCTGTAGTGTTTAAATCCTTACATACACAGACAGTTACTGTCCCTCCACACATAGGACTCAGTTCTGCTTCTCTGCGCCGCCATCTTTGTTTACTCTTTCCCGCCCAGGCGTCTAGACATCTGATTGGCCAACATTTCTACACGGTTAGGAATATATCGCCACCTGTTGCTTTGGCATGCTCCTGGCAGCATTTTCCTTCATTTTTGGTGTTGAGGTGTGGATGGGATTTCTTAAAAGAACGAAAAATCTCAGTTTTCAGAAATACCCGTGTACGCGTGGACGTAGTCTACAATGTATCATTGTTTTTAAAAAGGCTCCAGTTCGCTTTCCACAATGCTACGCGAAAACGGCGTCAAATGTATACGCTTTGGAGAGCTTTTTCAAAACGCTGTCACAGTGTGGACGGAAGGCCAAAACGGAGAGAAAAAGATGCGTTTACAAACGAAAACGCATCTGAGTGATGAGTCATGATAGCATTACAGGCTGTTCACTTTTAAGTGTGGTAATTAGAAATATTGCAAAATAAAAAAATACACACAAATATACTGTAAGAAAAGGCTTTTATTTTTTAGTATATGCTGAATTATCAGTTTCAAAGCTACTCTACCAGAGTTTCACTAAAAAATGAAACAAAGGATAAGCTTTAACCCTTTCATGCATGAATTATGACAACCTCTCAGCGAATAGCTTCTCTAAAATCAATAGAAACCCAACATTAAGTTCAGCTGAAGGTCAAACTGCAACAAAAAACTCTTTAATCAACAGTTTACGTTAAAAACGGCTTCTTTGTTTGGAAAAAAAAAAAACTAACAAAAATCCCAGTACAGTACAGTTCCTTTGTATCGTGCTGATGCCACCTGCTGCTCTCGGGTGGGAACAACAGCACTTTGGATTTGCGTTCATTATCAGCAACAAATGAGTTTTACTTTTGAGGCTGCAGTTTTTAGTTATGTTTATTTGTTGGATCCCATCAGTTTTTCTTCGAAGAGCCGAAAGACTTTCAGTTACTTATGATAAACTGTTTGTCTTATACAAACAGATAAATACAGAAAACAAAGAAGAAAACAAAGCTTGTATTCTATTTGATTTTCAAGATATTGAACTTTATTTTTTCTATTTCACCGAGTTCTTTTTTCCATGTACTTTTTGTCCAATAATTTTTTTAATAATCAGATTAATGTTTATTTTAAAATTAAGAATTATTTATATTTTTTATATTTGCTATATACTGAGCTGAAACATCCTTCTGTGTAGTCATGTAACACATTATTTTAAAATAATATATTTTAAACAGGTGGACGCAGGAATTAAGAGTTAAAACAGAGTCTTGTTCCATTTAAGCTATCTTTATTTCACATTTATTTGTACACAATAAATACAGTTAAACATCCATGGGTGTGTAAATACGACGCCTGGCAGCCTCCGCATAGCCGACGCTGTAAAACGTGGGAGTTTTTACGTCCTTTTTTTAAAAAATGAATTTCAGATTCTGACTTGATGCATAATCAAGACCAGTAAACAGGTTAACAAAAAATTCTCTAATGGAAAAGAAACTTTAGTTATTCTTTTAATACAACAGGGTAAATGCAAACTTCAAAAATAAGTTTGATGTCATTCAGATCTCAAGGAGATCAACGAGAACGCAGCATCACGGCTGACGGATACCTCTTTTCCTCTGATCAGATCAGATTATTATTAATTCACCGGCGAATACAGCATTTTGAGTAAAACTCTCAAAGCTCTTAACATGTGTGCTACCAAGTGAGTGCTAATGAAACTTCTCCATATTTATACCAGGATCATCTTCTAGCTGGCATCTGTCAGATATCAGTTATGTAGATTTTGCCTGATGCTGCTGGATGGATTTTGATGGCCTCTAAAATGACTGAAATAGACCAGGTAATCGCAGATAAAGAAGACTGCAGATACTCTGTCTCTTTTCATAACGTTATTGCTCAAGATGAATAAACAACAAGTGTTTGGACTTCTAAAACGAGGGGAAACTCTTTGATTTAAAGCACAAGACAAAACGAGAGCTTGGAAGCAAAAGTAAATGGAAAACAGTGACAGTCTTTTCCAGATTACTGTGTCTGTATCTTGTCTTATAATCACAGGTCATTTAGCAGTGAGGACAATGAGTTGAGACACTCTGTAAAGCACGCGTTTATCTGTTTACACTTCCTGGAAGTGTGTGATGACAGAAATTAAGTTCAGAGGAATAAGTGTGTGTTGTGCATTAACAATAAAAATGGAAAATGTCATTATATTGTGCAGATATTCCTCTGTGTTTAGGATAGCGACTAGTTAAGATATGCTTTTTAAAAGGTGCTAATATATATATATATACACTCAACAAAAATATAAACGCAACACCTTTGTTACTGCTCCCATTCCCCATGGGATGGACGTAGAGACCTAAAATTCATTCCAGATACACAATATAACCATCCCTCCCAAACAGTGGTCACAAATCAGTCCAAATGTGTGGTAGTGGGCACATCTGCTATATTGAGATAATCCATCCCACCTCACAGGTGTGCCACATCAGGATGCTGATCTGACATCATGAGTAGTGCACAGGTGTACCTCAGACTGCCCACAACAAAAGGCCACCCTGGAATGTGCAGTTTTGTCTCACAGCAAAATGCCACAGATGCCACAAGCAATGAGGGAGCGTGCAATTGGCATGCTGACAGCAGGAATGTCAACCAGATCTGTCGCCCGTGCATTGAATGTTCATTTCTCAACCATAAGCCGTCTCCACAGGCGTTTCAGAGAATATGGCAGCACATCCAACCGGCCTCACAACCGCAGACCTCGTGTAACCACACCAGCCCAGGACCTCCACATCCAGCAGGTTCACCTCCAAGATCGTCTGAGACCAGCCACCCAGACAGCTGCTGGAACAATTGGTTTGCACAACCAAACAATTTCTGCACAAACTGTCAGAAACCGTCTCAGGGACGCTCAACTGCATGCCCGTCGTCCTCATCGGGGTCTTGACCTGACTCCAGCTCGTCGCCGTAACAGACTTGTGTGGGCAAATGCTCACATTCGATGGCATCTGGCACGTTGGAGAGGTGTGCGCTTCACGGATGAATCATGGTTCACATTGTTCAGGGCAGATGGCAGCTGAGAATGTCCCAGTTCTTGCATGGCCAGCATACTCACCGGACATATTTTTGTTGAGTGTATATATATATATATATATATATATATATATATATATATATATATATATATATATATATATATATATATATATATATATATATATATATATATATATATATATATATATATATAGGTTGGACAATACCTACAACCACGATTACCGACACTAACAAGCTGATCTACAATACGGCAGCAGTGATCAGTGAGATGCTTGGCTACAAGTTGAACAGCCACAAGGGGCAGTACCCTCCATGGAGAAGGAGGCTAGAGGGCAAGATCAAAGTAGCACGGAGGGAGGTTAGCCAACTAACGGAGTTGCAGAAAGGTGCGACAAAGAAGGTGCATAAGAAATACAGCAAGCTGTCCATACCTGAGGCCTTGGAAACTGCCAAGCAAAGACTCACAGCCTTGGCCAGCCGCTTGAGGAGGTACACCAGAGAGATAGAAGGCAGGGGAATAAACCAGCTGTTCTCCACAGAACCAGCAAAGGTGTACTCTCAGTGGCAAGGGAACAATAAGAGAACAGCACCACCAAGGCTGGAGATGGAGCAATACTGGAAGAGCATATGGGAGAAGGACGCAACCCATAACGGCAATGCTCAGTGGCTAGTGGATCTGAGGGCAGACCATAGCGACCTCCCTGAACAGGGTCCAGTAACCATTACAGTGGCAGATATCCAAGAAAGGGTCTCCAGTATGAAGAGTTGGACAGCACCAGGGCCCGACATGGTTCACGCCTACTGGCTGAAGAAGCTGACTGCACTCCATGAGCGTCTGGCAGCACAAATGAACCAGCTGCTAGTTAACGAGAGACACCCGGAATGGCTAACCGAAAGTCGAACGGTCCTGATCCCCAAGGACCCCAAGAAGGGACCGGTCCCATCCAACTACCGACCAATAACCTGCCTCAGTACTACATGGAAGCTCCTGTCAGGCATCCTATCGGCTAAGATGAACAGGCACATGGGTCAATACATGAGTGGGGCACAGAAAGGGATTGGCAAGAATACCAGAGGCGCAAAACACCAGCTACTGGTAGACAGAACAGTCAGCCGAGACTGCAAGACCAGACTGACCAACCTGTGCACTGCCTGGATTGATTACAAGAAGGCCTATGACTCAATGCCCCACAGCTGGATACTGGAATGCTTAGAATTGTACAAGATCAACAGGACCCTAAGAGCCTTCATCAGGAACTCAATGGGGATGTGGCGTACAACACTAGAGGCCAACTCCAAGCCCATAGCACAAGTCACCATCAAGTGCGGGATCTACCAAGGAGATGCTCTGTCCCCACTGCTGTTCTGCATAGGCCTGAACCCCCTCAGTGAGATCATTAACAAGACTGGCTACGGATACCAACTATGGAATGGAGCCAAAGAGAGGGAAGGTAGTCAGAACTGAGGGGATTGAACTACCAGAAGGCAACATTGCAGACATAGAGGACAGTTACAAGTACCTGGGGATCCTGCAGGCAAATGGGAACCATTAAGAGGACGCTAGAAAGGCTGCAACCACCAAGTACCTGCAGAGGGTCAGGCAAGTCCTGAGGAGTCAGCTGAATGGTAAGAACAAGATCCGGGCCATCAACACGTACGCCCTGCCCGTGATCAGGTACCCTGCTGGGGTAATAGGCTGGCCAAAGGAGGAGATAGAAGCCACTGACATAACGACAAGAAAGCTCCTTACCATGCATGGAGGGTTTCACCCCAAGTCCAGCACCCTGAGGCTGTACGCTAAGCGGAAGGAAGGGGGCCGGGGACTGGTGAGTGTCAGCACCACAGTCCAGGATGAGACAACGAACATCCAAGAATACATTGGGAAGATGGCCCCAACTGACCGAGTGCTCAGTGAATACCTCAGGCAGCAGAAACCCAAGAAAGAGGAGGGAGACGAGGAACCATCATGGAAGGGCAGGCCCCTGCACGGTATGTACCACTGGCAGATAGAGGAGGTGGCTGATATCCAGATATCCTACCAGTGGCTGGACAAAGCTGGACTGAAAGACAGCACAGAGGCACTAATCATGGCAGCACAAGAACAAGCTCTGAGTACAAGATCCATAGAGGCTGGGGTCTATCACACCAGGCAAGACCCCAGGTGCAGGCTGTGTAAAGATGCCCCAGAGACAATCCAGCACATAACAGCAGGGTGCAAGATGCTAGCAGGCAAGGCATACATGGAACGCCATAACCAAGTTGCCGGCATAGTGGACAGGAACATCTGTGCCGAGTATAACCTGGAAGTCCCGAGGTCAAAATGGGAGATGCCCCCAAGGGTGGTGGAGAATGACCGAGCTAAGATCCTGTGGGACTTCCAGATACAGACGGACAAAATGGTGGTGGCTAACCAACCGGACATAGTGGTGGTAGACAAACAGAAGAAGATGGCCGTAGTGATCGATGTAGCGGTTCCGAATGACAGCAATATCAGGAAGAAGGAACACGAGAAGCTGGAGAAATACCAAGGGCTCAGAGAAGAGCTCGAGAGGATGTGGAGGGTGAAGGTAACAGTGGTCCCCGTGGTAATCGGAGCACTAGGTGCGGTGACTCCCAAGCTAGGCGAGTGGCTCCAGCAGATCCCGGGAACAACATCGGAGATCTCTGTCCAGAAGAGCGCAGTCCTGGGAACAGCTAAGATACTGCGCAGGACCCTCAAGCTCCCAGGCCTCTGGTAGAGGGGGGCGTGCTGGGTGTGTGGTATATATGAATGATTTTAAATAACTTTCATTTGTATTTTGAAATATATTTCAATATATACAAAAATGGCCAAAAAATATATGTGCTAAAATACATTTTAGAATATATTTATAACATATTTTGAAATGTATTTTAGCACATATATGTTTTGGCCATTTTTTGTTTTGAGTACAAATTAGTATTCATAGTAACTTTTAGTAATGACTGTCTCAGCACCAATTACTGTGAAAGCCCGACTTCTGATGCAGTCCTCCCTACCAACCAGATTGGTGAGCCTTAGGTGCCTATATGAGCAGATTTATTTCCTTTAAATTCACTAAGAATACGGTCAAACTGGGCCAGTACTGGTTGATAACATCACAACACAACAAAGAAAGACCTAATCGGGTTCTCTGAAATCTTTGATTTAAGTAGTTCAAAGTCTTTGTGAACTTTCTCTGATGAAGAAATCAAACAAACAAACCCATTTAAAAGTCAAGTGAATGGTGTTCTTTTCATTCAAATTAAAACTTTCCTGTCAGGATTGCAAGGCGGGACTCAAATGCAGGAGTCAGAGCTTGTCACGGTCTGCAGAGACAGGCCGTGCGGTGGTGTGTGTGATGGACCCAGGTGCATACACAAGTGAGTAGACGGGAGTGAACTTAACAGAAAGCGAGCCTTTATTATGGCTGAAGACAAAGTGCACAAACAAAGCAGGGATGGCGTGACTAGACTATAACTAAACTGGGAAAACTAATACTGCGACAAACTAAGAAAACTCAGACTATGATGATCACTGCAAGGACTGACCGTGAAAACATGGAGGTGAGAACACAGACGACGCGACACAGACTGTACGAAACACAGAGACTAAATACACATGAGGGATGATCAGGGGAAGTGGATGCACACGGGGAACACAGGTGACACTGATAATCATAACAAGACACGGCAGGAGTGAACGTAACACTGATGGGAGATGGGCAAAGTAAAGCAGGAAGTACACAGAGGTTCAAACAGGAGGAGAGAGAGCACGGGGAGAACGCAGACATAACGGGCTGGGGAAAACATAGAATAAAGCACAAAGAGAGACAAGGGCTCATAAATACACAGAGGGGCACACAGGGGGTAAGAGTCACGAAGGGAAAACACATAAGGACAACGTAACAGATCAACCCAGGAAGCATGGCCTAAATAAAGAACAAAATACAAAAATACATGAAAACTAAGAATACTGGGCCCACATGGCCCAGGACCATGACACCACCCCCCCCTAAAGGGCTGGCTCCCGACAGCCCAAACCCGAGAAACAAAACACAAGCGAAACAGAAAACACCCCACCCAGGGCGGGAGGCGGGGGACCAGGACGGAGGGAACAAAACGAACCAAAAACAAGGAGCACGAGAACAAAACTGAGTCCACAAATACACAAAAGAGTCCAGAACAGGAAGGCGAATGTCCAAAGAGGCCCGAAGGCCAACCCGAGAGGCGACAACACAAAAGTCCAGTCCAACCGTTCCGGAGGCCGGCCACGGGAAAGGTGGCCACGGTGACAGAACAGATCCGGAGGCCGACCGCGCGGAAGGCAGCGGCGGCGGCGAAGCAGTTCAGGGGGCCGGCCGCGCGCAAGGCAGCGGCGGCGGCGAAGCAGTTCAGGGGGCCGGCCGCGCGCAAGGCAGCGGCGGCGGCGAAGCAGTTTAGGGGGCCGGCCGCGCGCAAGGCAGCGGCGGCGGCGAAGCAGTTCAGGGGGCCGGCCGCGCGCAAGGCAGCGGCGGCGGCTCTCCAGTGTCAGGCGTACTGGCCGAGGCCCGGTGGGCACAGGACCAGTCGAGGCGGGACCAGACGAAGCACAGGCTGAGGCGGGACCAGACGAAGCACAGGCTGAGGCGGGGCCAGACGAAGCACAGGCTGAGGCGGGGCCAGACGAAGCACAGGCTGAGGCTGCAGCAGACGAAGACTCTGAGGCTGCAGCAGACGAAGACTCTGAGGCTGCAGCAGACGAAGACTCTGAGGCTGCAGCAGACGAAGACTCTGAGGCTGCAGCAGACGAAGACTCTGAGGCTGCAGCAGACGAAGACTCTGAGGCTGAAGCCGGAGCCGGACCAGGCGGAGCAGGAGCAGCTGATGCAGAGGCCGGACCGGGCGAGGATGACGGCTCTGAGGCTGCAGCTGACGAAGCGCAGGCTGGAGCTGCAGCTGACGAAGCACAGGCCGGAGCTGCAGCTGACGAAGCACAGGCCGGAGCTGCAGCTGACGAAGCACAGGCCGGAGCTGCAGCAGACGAAGCACAGGCTGGACCAGGCGTAGCAGAAGGTGGCTGGATGGGCTCCTCGGGCCCTCCAGCTGATGTGGCATGGTGTTGGACGGGCTCCTCGGGCCCTCCAGCAGACGAGGCGTGAGGCCGGACGGGCTCCTCGGGCCCTCCAGCTGACGTGGCATGAGGCTGGTGCGGTTCTCCAGAACCCCCAGCTGACGAGGAAGGTTGCTGAACGGGCCCCTCGGACCCTCCAGCGGAGACAGGAGGCTGAACGGGCCCCTCTGACCCTCCAGCGGAGACAGGAGGCTGAACGGGCCCCTCGGACCCTCCAGCTGACGTGGCATGAGGCTGGTGCGGTTCTCCAGAACCCCCAGCTGACGAGGAAGGTTGCTGAACGGGCCCCTCGGACCCTCCAGCGGAGACAGGAGGCTGAACGGGCCCCTCGGACCCTCCAGCGGAGACAGGAGGCTGAACGGGCCCCTCGGACCCTCCAGCTGACGAGGTAGGTGGCGGCGTGGGAGCCGCGGAGTCCTGGATGAGTTCATCCGAGCTCCCAGCAGGAGCTGATGCAGAGCCAGAGAGATTTGAGACCCCTGGCTGAATGTTAAGCTGACCAGCGGACCGTACTGCTATCGGGGACTGGGCTACGGGAGCTACTGGGGCCTGGGCTACAGGCGGCACTGGAGACTGAACTGAGGGTGGCTGCGAGGGAGCTAACTGAACTGAGGGTGGCTGCGAGGGAGCTAACTGAACTGAGGGTGGCTGCGAGGGAGCTAACTGAACTGAGGGTGACTGCGAGGGAGCTAACTGAACTGAGGGTGGCTGCGAGGGCGCTAACTGAACTGAGGGTGGCTGTGAGGGAGCTAACTGAACTGAGGGTGGCTGCGAGGGAGCTAACTGAACTGAGGGTGGCTGCGAGGGAGCTAACTGAACTGAGGGTGGCTGCGAGGGAGCTAACTGAGCTGTGAAGGGCTGCGAGGGAGCTAACTGAGCTGTGAAGGGCTGCGAGGGAGCTAACTGAGTTGTGAGAGGCTGCAGACCCTGGCGGCTCCGAGGGCCCCCGAGAGCCAGGCGTGTTCCCCGAAAGATGTGCTGACAATCGGGGGTAGGCCACGGCTTTCCCCGGAGCTCCTCCTCTACGTGGGTGCAAGCTGCTTGCTGCTGCTCACAGAGACCGGACTCCATGATTTCCTTAGTAGGTCTTTCAAAACAACTAAACACTGTACTGTCAGTCTCCGAACACGATTCAGTCATAGTGTCCGGCCCCGGCAAATCAATGCTCATCTCACTCTGCTTCATAGAGGGGACGTGAGGCACGAAAACGCAGTCACTCACCGGAGTTAATGCGGTGCCACGGCGGCGCCGGCGCCGCCCCCTTCTGGTAGCTGGCGCGATGGGCGCTGATGGCACCAATGCAGGGGGTGATGTAGCGGCGATCTCCCGGTCGTCCGCCCACATCCTTGCCAGAAATGAGGCAGGCGAAGTAAAGTCTAAGCGGATTGGAGACGGCGAGCGGCTGGTAGGCTGTGCAGCAGGTGAGAGGTCCTCCTCCGGGATGAGCCAGGGCTTCCACCGGAGCTCGTCCTCCCGATAAGCCCGTAACACCTGCTGCCGCTCTTCCTCGCCAAAGTCTATGGCCTCCGTCGTCTCCGTGTGCCACGCCGTGCGGCCAGACCGCGGTGAAGACGCGGAAGCCGACGGGGCGCGAGCGGAGGGTGTGTCGGTGGCAAGCCTCACCGTTCCAACCGCAACTGCTTCTGGCTCGCGAAGCAGCGGGGAAACGGGACAACAGCAGGGCTCTGGCGGCATAGCCTGCGCACTAGGCAGCCGTGGCTGCGGACGGAGTTGGAGAGCGGTGACGAGAAGGTCGGTGATCAGCGGGTGTAGTGCCTCCCATAGCCAGGGAAACACAGACACGCATACTCCCACTTGGCGGGCCAACTCCTCCCGTTCCTCCTCTCCGGAGCACCGCAGCCATCTCCCACATAGCGACTCCACCGTCTGGAGGATCTCCCTCTCTTGTGTCGCGTCGTACTGTCACGGTCTGCAGAGACAGGCCGTGCGGTGGTGTGTGTGATGGACCCAGGTGCATACACAAGTGAGTAGACGGGAGTGAACTTAACAGAAAGCGAGCCTTTATTATGGCTGAAGACAAAGTGCACAAACAAAGCAGGGATGGCGTGACTAGACTATAACTAAACTGGGAAAACTAATACTGCGACAAACTAAGAAAACTCAGACTATGATGATCACTGCAAGGACTGACCGTGAAAACATGGAGGTGAGAACACAGACGACGCGACACAGACTGTACGAAACACAGAGACTAAATACACATGAGGGATGATCAGGGGAAGTGGATGCACACAGGGAACACAGGTGACACTGATAATCATAACAAGACACGGCAGGAGTGAACGTAACACTGATGGGAGATGGGCAAAGTAAAGCAGGAAGTACACAGAGGTTCAAACAGGAGGAGAGAGAGCACGGGAAGAACGCAGACATAACGGGCTGGGGAAAACATAGAATAAAGCACAAAGAGAGACAAGGGCTCATAAATACACAGAGGGGCACACAGGGGGTAAGAGTCACGAAGGGAAAACACATAAGGACAACGTAACAGATCAACCCAGGAAGCATGGCCTAAATAAAGAACAAAATACAAAAATACATGAAAACTAAGAATACTGGGCCCACATGGCCCAGGACCATGACAGAGCTGCTTGCAGATGACACCCAGCTCTATCTGTCCATGAAGCCAGATAACACACACCAATTAGTTAAACTGAAGGAATGTCTTAAAGACATAAAGGCCTGGATGGCCGCTAACTTTCTGCTTCTTAATTCAGATAAAACCGAGGTTATTGTACTCGGCCCTGAAAATCTTAGAAATATGGTATCTAAGCCGATTCTTACCCTGGATGGCATTACCTTGGCCTCCAGTAACGCTGTGAGGAACCTTGGAGTCATTTTTGACCAGGACATGTCCTTCAACGCACATATTAAACAAATATGTAAGACTGCTTTCTTCCATTTGCGCAACATCTCTAAAGTTAAAAATATCCTGTCTCAGAGTGACGCTGAAAAACTATTTCATGCATTTATTACTTCCAGGCTGGACTACTGTAATTCATTATTATCAGGATGTCCAAAAAACTCACTGAAAAGCCTTCAGCTAATCCAAAATGCTGCAGCAAGAGTCCTGACAGGCACTAGAAAGAGAGAGCATATTTCTCCTGTTCTGGCTTCCCTTCATTGGCTTCCTGTTAAATCCAGAATTGAATTCAAAATCCTGCTCCTCACATACAAGGTCTTAAATAATCAGGCCCCATCTTATCTTAATGATCTTGTAGTACCAGATCACCCTATTAGAGCACTTCGCTCTCGCTCTGCAGGCCTACTTGTTGTTCCTAGAGTATTTAAAAGTAGAATGGGAGGGAGAGCCTTCAGTTTTCAGGCCCCTCTTCTGTGGAACCAGCTTCCAGTTTGGAGACAGACACTATCTCTACTTTTAAGATTAGGCTTCAAACTTTCCTTTTTGCTAAAGCATATAGTTAGGGCTGGATCAGGTGACCCTGAATCCTCCCTTAGTTATGCTGCAATAGACGTAGGCTGCCGGGGATTCCCATGATGCATTGAGTTTTTCCTTTCCAGTCACCTTTCTCACTCACTATGTGTTAATAGACCTCTCTGCATCAAATCATATCTGTTATTAACCTCTGTCTGTCTTCCACAGCATGTCTGTTATCCTGTCTTCCTTCTCTCACCCGAACCAATCACAGCAGATGGCCCCGCCCCTCCCTGAGCCTGGTTCTGCCGGAGGGGTCCAGGAAGGTCTGTATGAAGACAGGAAAGATACCCGGGATAGCACCAGGGCTACACTACCTGAATAAATACAATGATCCAGCGAGGATCAACACTCCACCAGGGCCTTAAGTATTGCCTGAAGCAGACAGCAGAGAAGTGCATAACATCTCCAAACATACCAAAACATAATAAGGTGTCATCCTGCAAAAAAAACACAGTAGGTGCCTTTCACAGTGTACACAGCTCTGTCCTGGTGTTATTTATTTCCAAAAGAAAACATTTTACACAATGTTAATTTAGCATAACCAGAAACAAGCTCACTTGTACCTTTGACACATTTTAAGCAACATATCTGTCTCACTTTCCTTCTTCCTTTTGTTTTCCTGTCAGTCAGTGTCTTACCTTGGAAGGCAGTTTCACAGGTTCCCCGGGTGTGGTCTCACGGTTGGATAACTGATAACATGATAGGTTACGTTTGTTTTGTTGGTTTTTTGTGCCTCATTCTCAAATGCTCTCTGAGGAGATACGCTCTCTGCCAAGTAAGCACTTAATATATTTAATATATTTTAACTAAATCCATGTCCATGCATGTGTTAATTGGCTTAATGTAAGTAGATGTGTTTAGATGCTGCTAAAATAACCTGTAACTAATAGCTTCAGAAGTAACTTTTACGTGAATGTTCATAGGAAAAAATATTAAGTCTAAAAAGTGAAAGTATGCATTACATAAAGTTTTTTTCCAATTTTAATTTGAAATTCTCATTCAACTATTTGAATAAGAATACTTTGATCTAACTGTTTAAGACGCTTTAAATGCTGTCACATTTTGTCATTTTGATTTTTCTACCAAACTAATACAATCAATGTTAGCTTTAAGTCATGAGTGACTTATTTTGGATGGAGCTCTGGAGTTTGTAGGCTTTCCATTGTAGCTGTAAGCTAACTCTTTATTGTGACAGCAAATACACAGAAGTCGATCAATACAAAATTATCTTCTGACAAGCTGTATTCCTAATAAACTGCACACATACCTACTACCAAAGTATTCTTGGTAGGACGTTTTGTAAAATCTTAATCCCAGTACTCATTTACAGTAGAGGTGTAGCTGTCAGGGGAATACGGAGGTGTAGAGTACAAAAATATATCCCATAACAAAAACTCTAAATGAGCGGGGAGATTATTCTGTTCACTTATTCCATGTTGTTCATCAGCATCTACAATCTGAACTGTATTAGTGACTATAGTGACAGCTACAATGGAGCTGTTGGCTTAGTCCTTCAATTGTTTGAATTTCCACAGAACACAGTCACAGTTAGAGTGACTGTACAGTGTGGAATGTGACTGAAGTATTAATGCCAAACCAAACGAACAAACTATAATTTAACAAATGACACTAATGACTCACTGACAGCTCATCAGTGTGAAGTTTGGCAAACACTGGAATTAGAGTAGAATGCCTTTTATTGTCACTATACACATTGTGTCAGTGAGATACAGAGTAGCTCCTACTCAGTGAGGACATGTGGGAAAAGAAAAGGGGGGTGAGGTGCACAGTTCTGCAGCACTATGTACATATGAACAGTTTGCAAACAATATCAGCTGTACAAATATACAATCAGAAAACAATAAATATTTACAGTGTGGGGTTTTGGCACGTTAATATTGCACCGTGTTTTAGGAGTGAATTAGGAGAGGGTCATTTTAATATGGGTTCATTTTAGAGGATTCTGAAGGCAAAGATAGAAAGCAAAGAAATACCCAGATGTCATTATGTCAGGTGGAGACATTATTTCTGAGGTTCATTAGCAAACTCAGTCAGGCAGTGCTGTATATACTGTATATACATTTCTTCAGATTTTGCTTCCAAGGAGCCAGACTTAAAAAAATATATATATATATATATATATATATATAAAAAACACCCAGCACGCCCCTGCGGGCGGTTTTATCCTTCAAGCTCGGGTCCTCTACCAGAGGCCTGGGAGCTTGAGGGTCCTGCGCAGTATCTTAGCTGTTCCCAGGACTGCGCTCTTCTGGACAGAGATCTCCGATGTTGTTCCCGGGATCTGCTGGAGCCACTCGCCTATCTTGGGAGTCACCGCACCTAGTGCTCCGATTACCACGGGGACCACCGTTACCTTCACCCTCCACATCCTCTCGAGCTCTTCTCTGAGCCCTTGGTATTTCTCCAGCTTCTCGTGTTCCTTCTTCCTGATATTGCTGTCATTCGGAACCGCTACATCGATCACTACGGCCGTCTTCTTCTGTTTGTCTACCACCACTATGTCCGGTTGGTTAGCCACCACCATTTTGTCCGTCTGTATCTGGAAGTCCCACAGGATCTTAGCTCGGTCATTCTCCACCACCCTTGGGGGCATCTCCCATTTTGACCTCGGGACTTCCAGGTTATACTCGGCACAGATGTTCCTGTACACTATGCCGGCCACTTGGTTATGGCGTTCCATGTATGCCTTGCCTGCTAGCATCTTGCACCCTGCTGTTATGTGCTGGATTGTCTCTGGGGCATCTTTACACAGCCTGCACCTGGGGTCTTGCCTGGTGTGATAGACCCCAGCCTCTATGGATCTTGTGCTCAGAGCTTGTTCTTGTGCTGCCATGATTAGTGCCTCTGTGCTGTCTTTCAGTCCAGCTTTGTCCAGCCACTGGTAGGATTTCTGGATATCAGCCACCTCCTCTATCTGCCGGTGGTACATACCGTGCAGGGGCCTGTCCTTCCATGCTGGTTCCTCGTCTCCCTCCTCTTTCTTGGGTTTCTGCTGCCTGAGGTATTCACTGAGCACTCGGTCAGTTGGGGCCATCTTCCCAATGTATTCTTGGATGTTCGTTGTCTCATCCTGGACTGTGGTGCTGACACTCACCAGTCCCCGGCCCCCTTCCTTCCGCTTAGCGTACAGCCTCAGGGTGCTGGACTTGGGGTGAAACCCTCCATGCATGGTAAGGAGCTTTCTTGTCTTTATGTCAGTGGCTTCTATCTCCTCCTTTGGCCAGCCTATTACCCCAGCAGGGTACCTGATCACGGGCAGGGCGTACGTGTTGATGGCCCGGATCTTGTTCTTACCATTCAGCTGACTCCTCAGGACTTGCCTGACCCTCTGCAGGTACTTGGTGGTTGCAGCTTTTCTAGCGGCCTCTTCATGGTTCCCATTCGCCTGCGGGATCCCCAAGTACTTGTAACTGTCCTCTATGTCTGCAATGTTGCCTTCTGGTAGTTCAATCCCCTCAGTTCTGACTACCTTCCCTCTCTTTGTTACCATCCGACTACACTTCTCCAGTCCGAACGACATTCCAATGTCATTGCTGTATAGCCTGGTAGTGTGGATCAGTGAATCGATGTCTCGTTCACTCTTGGCATACAGCTTGATGTCATCCATGTACAGGAGGTGGCTGACAATTGCTCCGTTCCGTAGTCGGTATCCGTAGCCAGTCTTGTTAATGATCTCACTGAGGGGGTTCAGGCCTATGCAGAACAGCAGTGGGGACAGAGCATCTCCTTGGTAGATCCCGCACTTGATGGTGACTTGTGCTATGGGCTTGGAGTTGGCCTCTAGTGTTGTACGCCACATCCCCATTGAGTTCCTGATGAAGGCTCTTAGGGTCCCATTGATCTTGTACAATTCTAGGCATTCCAGTATCCAGCTGTGGGGCATTGAGTCATAGGCCTTCTTGTAATCAATCCAGGCAGTGCACAGGTTGGTCAGTCTGGTCTTGCAGTCTCGGCTGATTGTTCTGTCTACCAGTAGCTGGTGTTTTGCGCCTCTGGTATTCTTGCCAATTCCTTTCTGTGTCCCGCTCATGTATTGACCCATGTGCCTGTTCATCTTAGCCGATATGATGCCTGACAGGAGCTTCCATGTAGTACTGAGGCAGGTTATTGGTCGGTAGTTGGAGGGGACCGGTCCCTTCTTGGGGTCCTTGGGGATCAGGACCATCCGGCCTTCAGTTAGCCATTCCGGGTGTATCTCGTTAACTAGCAGCTGGTTCATTTGTGCTGCCAGACGCTCGTGGAGTGCAGTTAGCTTCTTCAGCCAGTAGGCGTGAACCATGTCGGGCCCTGGTGCTGTCCAACTCTTCATACTGGAGACCCTTTCTTGGATATCTGCCACTGTGATGGTTACTGGACCCTGTTCAGGGAGGTCGCTGTGGTCTGCCCTCAGATCCTCTAGCCACTGAGCATTGCCGTTATGGGTTGCATCCTTCTCCCATATGCTCTTCCAGTATTGCTCCGTCTCCAGCCTTGGTGGTGCTGTTCTCTTATTGTTCCCTTGCCACTGAGAGTACACCTTTGCTGGTTCTGTGGAGAACAGCTGGTTTATTCTCCTGCCTTCTATCTCTCTGGTGTACCTCCTCAAGCGGCTGGCCAAGGCTGTGAGTCTTTGCTTGGCAGTTTCCAAGGCCTCAGGTATGGACAGCTTGCTGTATTTCTTAGGCACCTTATTCGTCGCACCTTTCTGCAACTCCGTTAGTTGGCTAACCTCTCTCCGTGCTACTTTGATCTTGCCCTCTAGCCTCCTTCTCCATGGAGGGTACTGCCCCTTGTGGCTGTTCAACTTGTAGCCAAGCATCTCACTGATCACTGTTGCCGTATTGTAGATCAGCTTGTTAGTGTCGGTAATCGTGGTTGTAGGTATTGCCCGTAGTGCTGCATTAACATCATCTAGCAGACCTTCTGAGGGTACTTCACGTAATCTTGGTAACTGGCTACGGGGGATCCAGGTTTCAAGCTTGGCCATGATCCTATTTTTCAGGTCAGTTCCTCTCGCACTCAACGATCCTTCCCCTATCACACTTGGGGCTATGTACCCAATCTCGGGTGGGGGTGATGATATCTCCCCCCTGACCTGGCGTCCTGACTCCTCCTTGCCGTAGCATTTGTGTTGTACCTCGTCAATCTCTAGCTGTGAGAGCAGTCCCTTCTTTCGAATGTTGGAACACTGAGCTACTAGTTGTTTCGCCGTCATTGTGGATGTTGGGTATCGAAGAATCCATAGGTCCCTCATCCTATTCATGTAGCCCCTTCCGCCGGGGTTACTTGCATAGTAGCATTCCAACAACGCCCTGTTTTCGTCCCTTGCCCACCGATGCCTTCTTGTTCCAGTAGCCCACTTTTCGTCAGGGTGCCCTCAACACCTGACGCGGACCTTGTTGATCCGGGCGACGTCCGAGCCGGCATGCCTTCATATTTATCTGTCTCGCTCATGTCTGCGGTAGGCTTGCTTAGCATAGGGGGTCTAGCCTTAGGACCCTTACTGGATACAGACGCCCCAGGCAGGAATCGAACTTGCGATCCTCTGTTCCAAAGGCGTGTAGTCTAACCACTACGCTATCCAGCTGCTACAATATATATATATATATATATATATATATATACATTATTTCTTCTGAACAGCGCAAAATTGTATATATATATATATATATACATTATTTCTTCTGAACAGCGCAAAATTTCTCCAAGCTTTTGTCGTTTTTCTTTTCAGATTGGCTGTTTTCTTCATTCATTTTTGTTTTTGGTAAGCCACTTAAACGCCGCCCTATTCAAGGATAAAAAGGCTACGTAACTCAAGGAAGAACCAATGCAGTGTCTATGCAGAAAAATTAACAAAGAACCATTATACATTTTCTGTATAGCTACTTTGTTACTAGCTGCCTGTTGCAAAAAAATAAAAAATGGTGAAGACAATACAGTTTGACAGACACAAAACAGTATTTTTGCACCAACAGGGTGATTCCCAAAGAGCCACTAGCTCAAAACTAATCTTAATTAATCATGGTGTGCAGTGTGTCATTGAGAAATGGCAGGCCCAAAGATTATCTACAGCAGACTGAACAATATCTAAAAGTCGTGTTCTTAAGAATAAGAAAAAGTCCAGCCAAGACCTGCAGAGGAGCTCAGAAATGCAGCTGGCCCTTCAGTTGAGTTGTCCTCTGTGGCAAGAGTAGGAAGGTTCAAAGTTTTTCAGTGTTTAATGTCTCCATGTTCCCCTGATCAGCTTCAGTGAGTAATACAAATTCTTAAAAACCTCTTTCTTTCTGTTGGCAGCAAACAATTTTACAACAAATGTTATTTTTCTATAAGAATCAATATATGATCCTAAAACAGGACACTTACTCCATACTTGGAGATCGCATATCAAATGTATTTGTGCAATAAGCTTAGGATTGAATTCTGCTTTTGTATTTAATCTTCACTAATCGTAACTCTCAAACTCTTAAACACCACAGAGTCTCCAGCTGAAAGAACAACTGAAACTGTTGAGAGCAGGTTGTTTGAAAGCCCCACATTTCCACTGATTCACAGCATCTTTAAAGTCTAAATCTTGTCTTATTTGTAAAATTATTGCATTCTATTGTTATGTTTTTGTTTTTTTCTGTTGCCATTTTATCATCATCATAGCTGGCCTGACCATCGGCCCATCAGGCAAATTTTTGTTTTTATGGGCCGATGTTTTTTTGTTGTTGTCTTTTTTTCCGTAACGGTGTAAACAGTGAAAGGTGGTGGATTGGACAGATGCTGGCAGATGTGTAAAAATAACTCAATTGTTTGGTGGTGGCTATGGCGGAGCTTCCACAGATTCAGTAACATTAGCAAGTGGTGGAGGGCAGCAGGTGGATGAGGGAGAGGGGAGGCGGAGGAGCAGAGACCCGAAGAGGGGCTGGTCCGATTGTCAGGTGAACTGAACTTCAGGTAAGAAGTTATGACCTGCAGTCTGTCTGGGTCAGATATAAACCAAGTTTAGTTTATTTTCGCTGTGCTGACGTTTTACAGTCAGCTACAATAACTCGTACTGCGTGCTAGCTAGCATGACAGAGTTTCTATACAGCTGGATGGGTGCTGTGATGTTATTGATAGTGAACTTTATTTTATTCATAAGGTTAGTTAGTAGAGTTGCCAACCGTCTCATAAAAAACTGAATCGTCTCGTATTCAGAGTTAATATTACTCGTTTCGTATTGAGCTGAAAATAAACGTGATTTCAGAATGGAAAAAAAAGACACAAAGCTGGATTTATTCTGTCTTTACACTATCAGCTGCCTCTTCTCCTCTCATTCTCTCCCCTGCCTCTCCTGTTGCTACTTCAATCATGAAACTGATCAATGATCAGCTGATCGGCTTTTCTCTCTTGCTTGTTTATCTCCCACTTTGCGCCAGAAAGAGGAAACCAGCAGATGTCGCGTTAAACAGCAGAAGCACCTTTAAACTTGATCAGCTGTTGTTAGAATTTATTTAAAATTAATTTCTAGTATCAGCTGATGTTTGCTGGAGCCACAGCTGTAAAGCTGCTGGTCATGATGTCGGTTTGGTTATGTGATGAGAGGGAAACATGAAGATGAAACCAGGAGATGTCCTTACTGGATCATCAGAGCTGAACAGGTGATTGAGAAACAGGTTTACCTTTTAGTTAACATGAATGAGTTGAAGGGAAGTTATGAACTGTTTCTGAGAGACAAATAACACCAGGATCCTTTTCTAAGTAGCTGACAGCTGGTAACTGTGCAGGGGCGGGTCTAGCAAAGTGTTGCCAGGGGGCCAGGTAGGGCATTAACAGGGAGAGGGGGGCACAAAGAAATACTCTTCTTTCTTATTCTCATTTAAAATTTCTAGCTTTTAACAAATAATTATCCAAATCTTACAACCAAAGTTTTCATCTGATGTCAAATATATAGAAATCCATTATTGTACATAGTAATTTTTTGAGGGTCCCAACATAATTTCTTCAGAAGTAAGTACTGTATATGATGCCAGTATTTTCTGTACCAGTACTGTGTGTAAAATGCCATCAAAAAGTTGGTTAAGTTTTATTCTTTCTCACCTGTCTTTCTGTCTCCTTTCACTTTTTAAAGGTTGCCATGTTAGAAAAAATATTTTGCCCTGCCATGCTGTTTATTGATGTGGCAAATGAATGGTTTATGAAAATATCACTAAATCTGTCATTTATTATTTTTTAATATTCAGTAATGATCATGTCTCACCTCTAGTCTTCTCTGTCTTCATTTCAGGTTTCCACCATGTGTTGTAGATAGTTCAGGAGGTTAACTCAACCAAGTCTTTGGGTTTCAGCTAAGTACTGTTTAGAATAGCAGAATAGGGAGGATGGTGTAGGTTTAAGGTTATTAGACTGATACATATATACCAACAAGACAGTGTACATCACTGTCACAACGACGTTTGTTTTCATTCAAAGGCTTTATGGTTTTTCCTATAATACCTGGTGGGCCCGTCTCTAGTCAAAATGCCCGGCTGATTTTTTTGTCCCAGTCCAGCCCTGATCATCATCATCAACATCTGATAGCATGTTAACAGATTAACAGAGAAAGTGGGTAACCCCTGTTGTGTAGCCTTTATAGATGTCCAGGCATCTAATGCAAAGAAAGCCTGTGTTAAACATTATTTAGGTCTGGTGCACTAGGTGTAAGCTATGATTGGATAACATGTTAGCCTTAGCAGCTATATGTAAGTCTTTACAGCGTTTTGGAAACAAGAATATTTATATTGGAGTTTTTCCTGTAGAGAATGTTTTTACTTAAAAGTACTCAGATATTTTCTTCTTTTTTCCAGTTTCTAAAGACTGTGGCACTTCCAGGATGTTCTGCCTGTGGATATGTTTGAGTGTGTTTTGTGCTTTACCAAGCACTGTATCATCAGATCAAGGTATTTTTATCCCTTGTACTATACTATTAAGACACTGGGACAAATAAACAAGGAATAACATCACTTATTGCTTTTTTCTCTTCCAGGCGTCTCACTGACGTGCAACGAGACTGTCAACATTACCGCTGGAGAAAATGTGATTCTAACCTGTTTCATAAATTGGATTTTAGAAGGAGAAGACTGTGTTGGTCACAGTTATGTCTGGCGTAACACAAATGGCACCAAACTCTGTGACAATGGCGTAAAATACGGCTGTAAATGGAATAATTATACCTATGTGTCACTGACCATCTTAGATGTGATAGAAAAGGACGTTGTCACAGTTGAAATCTCGACAACCTGTGGTATGGAGAAATCCCGTCCTATCAGAGTACAGCCAATCAGCGGTGAGTGTGTTTCAGAATTTTAAAGTCCGTGTATGCAGAACACGTTGTATTCAGTGTACCTGTCGTGTAACTATATTGTACTGTATTCTACAGGTGAACAAGCTGTATCAGATCGGTTGCAGGAGGAGTCAGCACATGCTGCAACCACTGCGCTTTGTGTTTTTGCCTCTGCTGCTGTTGTTGTGGTCATTTTGTGTTTCCTGTATAGAAAATACAGATGCAGAGTGAGAGGACAGTGACATAGACTGCACCAGGGAGTACAGACTGACAAATTCAGATTGTTTTTATCAGTGAACGGGTGGATATGAATGTATAAGCTGTTTATGAAAGCTAGTCCTCACCATCGATGACTCTGCTCCTGACCCGTCCTGTTGTCATCATTTTTTTTTATCATCCGTTTCATTTTTAGTCTTTCAGAAAATTCTTTCTTGTGTTTATGCTGACTGAGCAACATTCACATGAGGATTTTATGTGATTAAAAGAGCTCTGTCATATAGTTAAAAGAGGAAAATGATGATGAGCCAGCATTGATGTAGATGTTGCACTGTGCAGTAAAGACTCTATGTTGGGATTTTATTTAACTTTCTGCCTTTAGTCTCTTATGTCTAAACACTGGCTCGGTGTTCTTGCTTCTCTGCTTCTAAATTAGGTTTAATTGCATTTGCAAGAAACTTTTTTTTTCTTTTAAGTTCTTCCTTTTTGCACGGTGTTGACATGAATTTATTTCCATTATTAATTCTTCACTTAGACCGTTTTAAAATATTCACTTATATGATTTTGATTCAGCGTGGACCTTCACATATTTAATTCTGGCTCAGCGAAGCATGAACCATGGAACGGTGAAGTTTAGTAGGTCATTCTTACTTTTAACCACTTGGGAAAGCTGTCCGTATTTGAACAGCCTGTGGCTCTGAAACTGATGACCTGAACCTGTGGATACTGAAGGAATTTGAGGAGTTTAATGATTCAGAATCTTAGTAGTCTAATATGAGAGTATCGGGACCATACCAGAAGAGTAGGGTCTCAGACATCAAAGTTTGCAGGTGACACTATTGTGTTTGGAGTCATTGCTGACAGGAATAAATCAGCTTATAGGTGTTAGGTGGAGCAGCTGACCAGGTGGTGCAAGGACAACAACTCGGTCTTGTCCTCAGACAGATGATTCAAGCCTATGAAAGAACAGGTTACACCCTGAAGCAATTATGTCAGTTAATGCTGAGCAAAGCAACAGAAAGGGAATGTGCAATATTCTGAAAGACAAGTGCGCGTGACTGTTTCACTTACTATCAAAAAGAAAGGTTATGTTTTTGTGTGCATGTAGGCATGTTATCTTTCTTTATCTGACAAAAACTTTGTAGGTGTGTCGAGCTGGGTCATGTTAATGATTTGGCTTAGAATTTGGCTTACATCCAGCAAGATCTTCAAGGTAAACTTTAATGATTTATAGATTGAAAATTTACAAAAAGATTTTTAACTTAGAAACTATCATTCTTTTAAGTGTGATGTAAATTGGTAACATATAGAAAGTACTGTACAAAGATGTAAAATATCAGGTCACATTTGCCCCTCCATGAGTCTCTGCTTTACCATGGTGCAGAGGTTTGTGTGTGCCAGGGGCTAGCTTTAGTTTAAACTGAATTGTTTTGTGCTGTGATTCTATATCTATTTATACTCTCGTTAGTTTTCCTTATTTTGTGCTCGTATTTCCCGCACTGAATACTCTCGCCTTTGTTATCCTTCACACATTTTGAATTACCGCTCATTGCCAGATGTGTTTCTTGTAGTGAAGTATTTTGGGGGCGATTTTTAGTTCTTTCTCTTGTCGCTCCTTATGTTGACTTCCTCCTGTGCAACCTTTTGAAGTGTTTTTAGATTTTGGCTTTTTATGCTGTTTATTTTGATGCCTTTACATGAATAACCACTGCCTCTTTTGGAAATACAGATTTTTATTGTTGGACTTTAAGTCTGTGGACATCTTTAGACTACTCCTGCTACCACTGCTACAAAAATAACTAAAACATTTTTTAGTAATTAATCCCAACATTTATAGCTTTTTTATTTAAAATAAATAATAATCAGTAGCAACTTTTCATTCATCTTACTTTGTTTATTCTCATATGAACTGTCCCAAGAGTCGATTTGAACGTTAATGTTTACAAACAGAGAGTACCAAAAACAACTGTTGTCCTCGGGCATAATGGACACAAGAGGCCAGTTTTGTTTGGAAAACTGAAATAATTTTTATTTCATCAATGTTTTATGTTGTAATCTCAAAGTAGTTCATCTAGACTTCATGTTGAGCAACACGTGTGCCTCTTACATTCCCTTCATCTCAGCAAATCAGTTATTTTAACTCTGACAGGTGTCCTGTATCAACTGGATACATTTTATTTATATATATTTTTGTAAGTCATTCTCAGATGCTCTCCAAAGAGTTAAGTTCTCAGCTAAATGAGTGTTAGTCCTTCTGCAATGGATGTTATAAATTGCTTCTTTTTCTGAGGATAACTGAATCATGTGCTTGGTTTTACAAGAGTGATGGAGAGCTGTTTATCCAAAAAATATTGTTGTCTTTTTTAACAATACATGTACGTGATCTACCAAGGAGTAGATACTCCATAATCTGGTCCCCCTTTCACAGCTTGATGATACCATCTTCTTTTGGCTAAATCAGTAACTATTTGCAGGGTATCGACATTTAGGGAAGTGTCATGGTTCTGGGTCATTTTGACCTAGCATTTTCAGTTTCTTGTATTTTTGTGTTTTTTTCTGTATTATGGTTTGTTTTCAGAGTCTTTAGTTGTCCTGTTTTGAACGTTATAATCCTAAGTTTGAGTGTTATTGTAGTTAAGAGTTTTGTTCTAAGGTCTAGTTCAGTGTCTAGTCTGTGCCTGTCATGTTTCCTGTTTTCCTTTGAAGGTCCGTATCTCATGTTAGTGTGTCCAGTGTTACTCTCCCCTGTGTTGTCATTGTTTCATTCGAGTCAGCTGTGTCCTCATGTGTCTTCACTTCTCCTGATCACGTCATGTGTCTATTTAAGCTCTCCATCTCCCTTTGTTCATTGTCACGTCGTCTGTGTTACCTGCCACCACGTTGTCACAGTCAGAATTGTCGCAGTCATTGTCGTTTATAGTAGAGTCTTAGTTTCTCCAGTTTAGCTTCTAGTTTAGTTAGTCACTGTCCCTGCTGTTTTGTCATGCCACCTTGTTTCAGCCATAATAAATGCTGGCCTTTTGTTTATCTCAGTTTCTCGTCCTCTGTGTCCTGCTTTTGGGTCTGCTTCAAAATTACGCCAGCGAACCCCGCCGTGACAGGAAGCTGTTGAAGAGCTGTCGAAAGATGTCATGTTCACAGTGGTTTGATGAGATAGCCTTTATTTGTCGGTTGCAGTTGCCCACAACCGAGATGACAGACCTTGCCGACCGTACATACAATACAGAAACATCACATTGGGGAGACAGGTCAGGCTAGGTAGCAAGGGGAAAAAAAACCTTGAAAAAAAGCTGGTTTCATCATGGTATTTTTGCTCACCTGAAGCACAATCTCAGCTTATCCAATACAAGTTGCTTCACAGAAATTACTGGACTCCCAGTAAGTTAGTCAGGTTGAAGCTTGCTGACAATGACACCTGCTGGAAATGTCAAGAGCCTAAGTTTTAATATTACTCTTATTAATCTTTCTGGATCACAAAATAAACTTTAAACATATTTTCAGGCGAGAAAGTAGCCGTGTAAACTTCAAATATCTGCTTGGTTTATCAAGACATTGCATATTTGCAAAAGTGCTCCAACATTTTTGGAGACGTCTGTTACCCACCCGTTCGATAGCTAGCCGGGGTTCAATGGTCACTCGAGCCGGCGAGAACAGCGGACTCCTGGCTACATCAATTTCAGACCCTGGCCGTCTTTCGCTTCTCAGGTTAAACAATATATATAAGTCACTCAGATCACTTAAAAATGTTATTGTTTGGCTTTTTTCTGTGTTTTATTTGTTGTGAGTAAATCGGTTTGGCTGAGATCAAAGTTATTAGATTAGATTAAATAAAACGTTATTAATCCATTGGGTGGGTTCCTCCAGGGGTTTTACACAGCTGAATAAACGTCAAACAGAAAACTGATTAAACAGAAGTATGAGACGGTCGAGAAATTACGGCAGTGTCCTGTTATATTTTAGATAGCAAGGAGCAGACGGCCGAGTTTATTAAACTCCACCGACACAGCGGTGACGCAAATCCGAAGGCTAGATGTCCCACTTCACAGCCTCGCACTTCCGGCCTTCTTGGTCGTCGAAGGACCCGGCCCACGTAGACTGCGAAGGCCGGGTCCTAAGAAGGATGTGCCCTAGATTTTGAGACACAACTTCCTTCAGAAATCTTCCAGGCCCACGTGTTTGTTGATCTTATCCTGATTATATGCCAGAGTTGTGTGATATGGTACTTACTATAAGGTCATTAGGATAAGATGAGGCCTGATTATTTAAGACCTTGTAGGAGCAGGATTTTAAATTCAATTCTGGATTTAACAGGAAGCCAATGAAGGGAACCCATGTGGAAAAGACATATAAATCTTATAAAGTTCGTATCTGTCTCGTGTGAAACTTGTATGAAAAGCATGCAACAGTAAAAATGATATAAGATCCCTATAAAAATTATGTAAATGAAACTTGTATGTTTTGGATTCTTACTAAAACAATATATGAAAGTGGCCACTTTCATGAGTAAATCATATCAGCCTTATATGATTCACTGTATGAAGTAGGCCACATCTGATGCAAGTCTTTTATAAGTTTTTTTCTATTTCTTTTCCGTATGGTAAGCCAGTATCGGAGAAATATGCTCGTTCTAGTCCCTGTCAGCACTCTTGCTGCAGAATTTGGATTAACTGAAGACTTTTCAGTGGGTTTTTAGGACTTCCTGATAATAATGAATTAAACTAGTCCAGCCTAGAAGTAATAAATCAAGGAACTATTTTTTTAGCGTCACCCTGAGACAGGATATTTCTAAATTTAGAGATATTGTGCAAATGGAGGAAAGCAGTGAAACAATGAATGCATTTAAAACAGAAACTGCACAGCAGGAGGGATAATATGTGTCAAACTAGTGATTTATGGCCCCTGTCAAATGATTTATGACTTTGGAGGTAATAAAAGTTAATGGCAGTCATAGTTTTTTATGAACCATGAATCATATTATGAGTCATAAAATTATGATACTTGGAAATTATCAATAATCATATTCCCAAAAGTTATATGATCATGAAAATATGGCAGTGGACTAGGATGATGAATGGGATGTTTGTGATAGTTTGAGTTTGTTGTAATTTTAAGCCAAAAAGTTTACTTTTTTGACAAAAATGGCACCAGTGCTCTTTTAATGGTGAGGATGTGGAGAGATGGAGGCTGCATGCCCTGATGAAAAGCTTTTGTTGCGCTCTAAAAGTAGTTATAAAATTGAGATTTTCTGAATCGTTGGAAAATCTTATTTAATGGTGTTTTATTTTTGGACACAATTTTCAGTTAATTATTGTAGTTTCAGTTAATTTTTGTAGTTCATTGGTTCCAGGAGGTCAGAGTTCAGACTTGTGATGCCATCAGTAAGCGCAGAAAAAAGAAAAACAATAAGACGTGAGAGCAATGTTTGCTGATGATATGCTATGCTGCCTGTAAACTCCGAACCTGAACTGAGGAGAATAAAGTTGCCAAAAGGAGAATGGAGTCATGTCTCTCTGAGGGTGCAACCCTTTATTGCATTTTTTGGTTTGTTTAATCCAAAAGAGTTGTAAGTTAGCCTTACAAACGCTCCACCTCACTGTGAGATGATCATACCAGAGCGAGGATCCCCGAGAAAAGTAAAAATGGGTCTTCACAAAGCAGCCTGTGTGGGTAAAATGACTCTCTGACTCACGGTGCCACTCCCGAGCAGGGATCCACTAATAAAGCAATTTAAAATAGAGGTGGCCCTACCGTTTACCTATGAGAAAAACCACTGATCAATAAAGCAGTTTCAGAGAGGCAGGCACTCTCTTGACCAATCAGAGAGCGAATTGACATGAATTGTGTGAATCAGCTGTTTGGGGAGTTTTTACCCCACCCTCGCTCAACTCCAGTGACCCCAAGTGATCGGAAGCTCTCGCCTGCCTGACTCTCACCTAGTGGAAATAGGCCCCTGACTGTAACCCCCGGCCGCAAGCTCGACCTGTCAAGCTCTTCCCAGACCTGTCAATAAAGTCATTTCAGCAAGGCAGGCTCTTGCTTGAGCCACTGAAACACCAGGGGACCGTTTTGATCTGACCAATGAGCTGAATTTACAGCCTTCTGACGAGTAAACCGAGCAAAGTTTTTGAAATCAGCCAAGACAACTTTGCAGACTTTGCAGACTTTGCAGAAATACACAAATCCTTACCAGCTGCCCCGCATCCCATGTTTCTGACCCAATTAACAGGCTGTATGGAGCACTGTCCCTTACTGTAACTGTTAAGCTCACCTTTTTAACAAATGATGTGTGAATTTACATACATAATATTAACAGGGCAGACACATAACTAACAATATAAGACTGGTAATTGATATTTTGGACCATTCAGATTTAATCACAGATAATAGTTTCATTCTTTTTTTGGATTTTTATAAAGCTTTTAACATTTTATATGACATCATCATGAAGATGATGTCATAGGGCATGGAACCTATAAATATGGGTAGGGATCCCAAACTTTTAGTCAGTTTATTTGCAACACTCAAGATTGCAGCATTCAAAGGTACATCTGAGAAACATTTTGTAACAGTTGAATCTTTAACACAGTCGCTTCATCAACACTCCAACATGTCTCAGAGTAATCACGGCAAAAATCAACAACAACAAAAAAATGTGTTGAAAAGACGATATAGTCAGATTTCAAAAGGCAGCAAAAACAACTCTGAGAGCTACTCTCCAGAGAGAAAGAGGATGAGAATAGACACTGAGAAGAAAGAAACAGCAGTGAGTCCGAGCATCCAAGAAAGTTCTTCGTCAAGCATGGTCCAATTCCAAGTTCAGGAAACAAACGCACTTGTCCAGCTTCCACTCAAGACAATGCAAGGCCCAGATTATGCTGCACAGAATTGCACGACAAGCGCTGACAGCTGCTCTCCACCAAGGAAAGAAAGACTTATCTGTGAAGAAAAAAATGTGTTGAAAAGACGATACAGTCAGATTTCAAAAGGCAGCAAAAAGAACTCTGAGAGCTACTCTCCAGAGAGAAAGAGGATGAGAATAGACTCTGAGAAGAAAGAAACAGCAGTGACTCCGAGCATCCAAGAAAGTTCTTCGTCCAGCATGGTCCAATTCCAAGTTCAGGAAACAAATGATACGACCTTGAATGATACCAAAACCTCTGAAAACACAGCAGTGACACAGAGCATCCCACAAAGTCCCTGGTCCAGGACTATCCGACTCCCAGGTCAGAAAACAAACAATTTGGCCTTGGGTGATACCAAAACCTCTGAAAACACACCAAAAGACAAGAAGAGGCCAGAAGACCAGAGAGAAACAAACGTGTGGATCATTGGGTCCAGCTACATCAGACGAGCCGAGGGTGAAGCAAAAGAGATTTTCGGAGAAAATTTCGGACTTAATGCCAAAGTCCAGTGGTTTGGCAAAGAAGGAATGCGCTGGAGGGGAGTCCTTCCTCGTCTTTATGAGGAGCTATCCACACAGAGCCCACCTGATATACTGGTAATCCATGCTGGGGGCAATGATTTGGGAGTCTTTTCTGCTTATAAACTTTCTTCTGTCATTGAGAAGGAATTGATGCAACTGCACACAGAGTTCCCCTCAATGACAATTGCATATTTGTGAGGGGTTACTAGCCCTGCTATGTAGGGGTAGAAGGGCGCACAGGCTGCCTTGAACGACTAGCGGGTGGTGGGATCTAAGTCCGTAACCCCCTCTAGCACGATTGACCCGGACACTTACTTCAGTAAGAATGGGGTTAGTTACCTGGCAACAGTAGGCACAAAAGGAGGACTCCAGGCCCGGACCTGCAATGATAGCAGCGCCTGCACACGGAATACTAGCACGGTCCCACTTAACTCCGTCGTCCTGTGCCTAACCAAATAACTCAGGTGCCCCTACTCCAAGGCAACCTGGGTCGGACAAAAGCATTCAACAACGACTTTTTAAACCACGTGGCTCTTTTTATTTATCTGGAGAGCCCTCAAAAAAACCAAACTTGGTTAACAATGTCCACAGGGCCCTGGAGAGCAAAGGGAAAACAGCAAGGAGCCTCCCCAGGACCAAAGAAATGAAAGAAATAAAATGAGGTAAAATAAATCAAAACAGACTGGTGGGACCCAGTGTTAGGAGTCCTCGACTCCGCACAACCCACCCTAGTCACAGAGAAAGCACTCACAATACAGAAGAACAGTAAAAGTTAACACAGCAATTATCCAGTCTAAAATGGCTGACACAGTCCCAACGCATCATTTACAATGTCCGACACACCAAAAGAACATTTCAGTCTTTACAGTTTAATCCAGTAAATTGTCTCTGGGGTGGGACGGACAGATAGTTCTAGGGGTAGGTGTCGTTAACTGGAGTTACAGTCTGTTAGGCTGTCCAGAACTTCCACAGCCGGAATAGAATGTCCATTCTCCGGTCCACACAAAACAAAGAAAAAACACAGAAACAGTACCTTTGCCCCTCCTGAAATGGGGTGTGATGAACTCACGGGTAGGCGAAGCTTTTACATACAGCCCGCTGAAGCAGGGTGAACATCCGGAGCGTCGTCTGGGTGGCAGGGTACTCCAAACACCGCCGATGTTGAGGCCCAAAATGGCGGTCCCGCGGGCTATCGGAGCTACGGCAGTCCCCAGGCCGGGCGAAGCGAAGCCGCCCAATTCCTCTCTCAGAAACTCGCTGGTCCTTCGCCAGACAGCCGGCCGTGCTGTCTCGCTTTCTAAACGTTCTTCACCGTCAAACTCTACCGGTAACGCCGGGAAACTGAGGCAGATTGGAGGGGAGCGGCCGCTAGCCCTTAGCTCTCGATTAGCCCCTCTGCTAGCGCTATCTCCGCCGACGCTTCGCCCCGGCGCTGCACCCGTAAGGCCGCTGTAGCCGGAGTCAGAGTTCATACACGGACGGAAACCCAGCCTAGACTTGCTGCGGTACCGTACACTGTCTCGCTAACCCCTCGTTTACACTTTGTTCGGGTCTTTCCTAGCGTCCTCTCTCGTCCGGACACGTGTGTTTTGTTTTGCTCCGCTCGTCTTCTCTCTCACTGCGCATGCCCGTGCTCTTCACGCTACGTCACTTCCTCTTGGCTGCTTCAGGCTGTAAACAACCCCGTGACCGTTTTCTAAGGGTCGTAAATATGTGCCCTCACATTTCCCCCCAGCTAAACCCTGCCACACCAGCGACGACTCAAGCAGTTCATCCCTGTAACAAACACAGAATAACACATTTTAACCCACATGTTCAGTAACACTCTATACCTTTCACATATGACTCACATTACATTGCAAATGAGCATAACAGTAATCCATGGCTTCATTTCGTAACATAATCTCTATACCTCGCAGGGGGTACCCCTCGGGTTCGCCTCAAAGGGCGTTCAAACTGCAAAACCTCCCCTCGCCCCTCGTGCACCTCATCGCTCGCCTCTGAGGCCTCATCGCTCTCCTCTGGCTCACTTAGGGCCATAACTGGTTGTACCTCCCCCGCTAAATCCGGCTCCAACCCCTGGGTGACACAGTCGCCAACCTCATCCGCCCCTGGGGCAACGAGAGCGCTCGGGTTCGACCCACAGGGGAGTGGTGGAACACAAACAACCTCCATGAAGTCTGTATCGGACTCCACTTCGGCTGGCAACCTATTGGCCTGCTTCGGCCGCCATGTCGGCGCTTGGAAGGTGCACAATTTGAGCTGATCCCTATGCACGACCCTCGTCGAGCCACCCTTCTCTGGCTTGACCGTGAACACAGGAATGTCAGGGTGGTTTTGTTTCACCACCAAATAAGGGTTGGGTTCCCATTTGTCCTGGATCTTATTCCTGCCTCTGGGTTTGTGGTTGCGCAACAGCACCCAATCACCGGACTGAAGCAGGGCGCCGCGGGACTTCCGGTCGTAGATCCTCTTCCTCTTCCTAGAAGCCTCCTGAGTAGCGGAGCTTGCTACCTCCACCGCGGTCCTAAGCCTCTCATGGTGGTCCCGGACCCAGTTGTCCAGATTGTCCGCCTCTGGTTCCCTCATGTCTTTCCCTCCCAGGAGGTCCAAGGGCATTCTGGCGTCCCTCCGGAACAGGAGATAGAAGGGCGCATAACCCGTGGAAGAGTGCTCACGAGAGTTATAGGCCATAACCAACTCTGGCAAGTACGTTTTCCAATCCCGCTTTTTCTCTGGTGGCAGTGTCCTGAGCATGTCGTGCATGGTCCTATTAAACCTCTCACACTGCGCGTTCCCCTGCGGATGGTAAGGGCTGGTGCGACTCTTGGCAATCCCATAGGCCCTGCACAGCTCTTTTATAACACTAGCCTCGAAGCTCCTCCCCTGATCGGAGTGCAACCGGGCCGGGCACCCGTAATAGGTAAACCAATGTTTCAGCAAAGCATTTGCTGTCGTCTCAGCAGTTTGGTTTCTGGTGGGGACGGCAGCGGTGAACCTGGTGAACATGTCTGTAAGGACAAGGACATTTTCGTATCCCCCACAAGACTTTTCTAGCACCGTATAGTCCATAGCAAGGACCTCCAGGGGTGCGGTGACATTGCTGCAGGTCATGGGGGCCCTGTGGTTGGGAAAGACATCCTTTGCCAATGCACACCGCCTGCATTGCTGAACCCAATCTTGAACATCTCTACTCATGGTAGGCCAGTAATAGCTCCTTCTCATTACCGCGAGGGTGCTCTTTGCACTGAAATGCCCCCCATGCTCATGCTGGTTCTCATATACCCTACGTTGTAAGGCCCCTGGGACAATGAGCTGCCTGATCTCCTCCCCATCACGAGGGTCGCTGACATGCCTATACAGCACACCCTTATAAAGCCTAAGGCGGTCAAGCTGTTGGTGAAGCCGCCTCGCGTCAGGTGTTAACGCGTGGAGATCGGCATGGCTCATCTCCGTGCCCCTCTCCACCACCCGATACACGGGCCCGACGACCGGGTCGTTTTTCTGAGCCACTTCGACCTCCTCCCAGCTGTGCCCACCAAGAGCTTTCCCAGCAGTCGCTTGCACTCTGGCTTTCAGATCAGCCCTACCATCCTCCTCCAACCTAGCAGGCCACAGACACGCACGCACTTCTTCTGGGCCCACTTTGATAAAGTCCTTGCCCGTGTCCTCCTGCTCGGGTTCCTCTTGGTCAGGGATTCTGGAGAGGACGTCTGCATTCGTGTTTTGCCGCCCGGGCTTGTAACACACCTCAAAGTCATACTCAGCGAGTTGTGCTACCCACCGCTGTTCGACAGCCCCCAGGTTAGCCGTTGCCAGGTAGCGCAGCGGGTTATGGTCCGTGACTACCGTGAACCTGGCGTACATCAGGTAGTCCCTGAATTTCTCGGTAACAGCCCATTTAAGCGCCAGAAGTTCCAGTTTAAATGCGCTGTAATTCTTGTCATTCTTCTCGGAGCCTCTCAGCCCCCGACTCGCGTAGGCTACCACACGCTCTACGCCCTCCTGTTTTTGACTGAGCACAGCCCCGAGTCCGTGCAGACTCCCATCTGTGGTCAATATGAAGGGTAGGCCGAAGTTGGGATAGGCCAGGATTGGAGGGGACACCAGGCACCGTTTCAGCTCATCCAGTGCCTCCTGGCACTCACCGGTCCAAACAAACGTCTGGGTGCCCCTCGACGTGTTTTTCAACCCTTTCCCAACCAGGGCATGCAGAGGCTTGGCCAACTGTGCAAACCTTGGCACAAACCGCCTGTAGTAGCTCATGAATCCAAGCACCTGCCTCACCTCTCGCACGCTCCTTGGAGCCGGCCATGCCTCCAGGGCCTTGACCTTTTCTTGATCTACCTGGACGCCTTTAGCAGAAATCACGTGGCCAAGGAATTTAACCTCCGGCCGCAGAAGGAAGCATTTGGTCGGCTTCAACTTCAACCCGTGCTGCTTCAAACGTTCAAACACTGTCTCGAGCCTCTCGCAGTGACTGTCAAAGTCCCGGGAGAAGACTATAATGTCATCCAGGTAGACAAGGAGTATATCAAAACTGAGGTTCCCCAGTACCATACCCATCAGCCGCTGAAAAGTGGCTGGGGCGTTGCACAAGCCAAATGGCATCCGAGTCCATTCAAACAAGCCAAATGGTGTTGTAACCGCCGTTTTTCCCCTGTCGCTCATGGCCACTTGGAAGTAGCCTGCGGTCAGGTCCAGGGTCGAGAATAACAGCGAATTGCCAAGCGCATCCAACGACTCTTCGATGCGGGGAAGTGGGTAGGCATCTTTGCACGTCACTTTGTTCAGCCGCCTGTAATCGCAGCAGAATCGAACACTTCCATCTTTCTTAATAACCACCACCGCAGGCGAGGCCCATGGACTGGAGCTCTCTTTAAGGATCCCCTGGCTAACGAGCTCCTGAACATGCCTCTTAAACTCTTGAAAGACATGGGGTGGGACCCTTCGGTGCCTCTGTTTGATTGGGGGTGCCTTGGTGGGGATACTGTGTGTCACCGTGGTGGTGTAGCCGTAATCGACTTCGCTTGCCGAGAATACGTCTTGGTGTTGGGCTAACAGCCGACAAAGCTTTTGACGCTGTAGCTCCGTGAGGTCCCGGGTGTTAGCCTGTACAGGGACCGGCAACTGCCCAGCCTCGCCACCTGTCGCTATACTCTCACCCTGACCCAGCGGCTTAACCACGAGTGCCCCCCCTCTCTCCTCTACCCGTACAACCTCTTTGGGGAGCACAGCTCGTGGTTTGCTTACAACGGCAAGCCTGGCTCTTGGCATCAGCTTGACAGCCCTCTCGCTTGTGTTCATCACTCTGAGAGGGATTCTTCCACCACTGGTTGTCGCAATAGTGTTGGCAACTAACAGTCCCCGCGGCAGCTCTATCTCTTTTGCCGCCTCTGCCAGCACTTGGCACTCAACCCTAGGTGAGACCCCGCAACGGCCCTCCACCACTTTCTCGCTCGTCGGGGGGATGATAACGGGTTCCCTGCCAGCCACCTTGACAAACCCGATTTTGCCACCCGGACCTGTGCGCGGGAACTCCTTCCTCGCTCGGGCTATCAACCGACGGATGGTGGCCTCTGTCTCGTCTGGAGCGTGGGGATCCATGTGGACGCGACCCCCATCTGCGATAAAGAGCGCTTCGAGGTCTTCTATAACATTCATCCCCACAATCCCTGGGAGCCCATTAGCTTTGTCTACCTGAGGGTGAGTGTCGGTGAGTACAAAAATGCACTTCTTACCAACCACTCTCCCGGCGCATTCAACCTCGGCCTCCAAGCAGCCCAAGACAGGAATATCGAGCCCGTTTGCGGCTGTGAGCTCAATCCAGTCTGCTGACTTCAACTCCTGTGGCCCAAAACACCTACGGAAATGGGACTCCGTAATAGCCGTCACATTTGACCCCGTGTCCCAGAGGCAGGTGGTGTCCACCCCCCCTATCTTAAGGTGGACTGTGCGACACCTCCCAAGAGCACTCCTTTGGAGGCTCTCCTCCACCTTTGTCAGAAGACACTCGGCTGCTTGGCGCCCTATGGCCGGTGTGGTGGGGTGTTTCTTGGCCCCACCCTTGGCGTTTGGATTGCCAGAAAATGCCACCTGCGCCGGGTCTATGGGAATAGGGGCCAGAGCCCCTGCGTCTAGCTTTTTGGTACAATGCCGGCTAGTGTGGCCAGGCTCCCCACAGCTGTAGCAAATATATCGCCCTTCACCGTCCCTCAGGGGTGTTCGCCTGCGCTGTGCACTCTGCTGGCTGCTCCCTCTTTCCCTGCTCTGTAGTGCTAAGTACAGCTCTTCTTGACGAGCAGCAAGTTTCCTAACCTCCTCGTGGAGCATCTCCAGGGTGAGGGGGGATGGTTTATCTTCGGCCGGTACTGCAGCGTTCACCGCACCTCTAGTTCTGAGCCTACTTTGGGAGGCGAGAGGGGACTGGGCTTCTTCTTCCTCCGACCAGTCAACTGCGGCTTGCAGCAGCCCGATGAAGGTTAGGCCTTTCTCCTCCTTGACCCTCCTTTTCATCTCTCGCCTCAAAAGGTCATCCCGCAAGCCCAGCACTAGCTGTTCCTTCAACACTGTCTCTGAGTCGGGAACGCGGTTGGGTTCTCGCCTCTTAATCAAAGCCAGCTTCTCCTGTAGGTCATAGGCATAAGTTCTGACTGTCTCGCTGGACATCTGCCTTCTCTCATAGAACTCCTTCAACCTGGTACCTATGGGGACCTTGTGTCCATAGGTTTGAAGGAGAACCTCAAATATGCCCTCGACAGACTCTCCTGCCCCATCCAACATGAACTTAACAGTTGCCCTGGCCTCATCTTTTATGTGTTGTTTGACCAGCTCTACACGGTCCGCCTCTGGCACCTTCATGACTTGGAACGCAGACCGCATTGCCGCGATCCACTCTTCCACACAATCATCTCCACTCTTTCCAGGGCAACCACTAAAATCTGCCAGTTTGCGGTCTCGGTGGACATAGATTCCCGCCGGGGCTTTTAAAGCTTGGGCCTGTTGATCAATCACTGCCCTTGTGAGAGAAAGAGCTTCTCTCTGTTCTTCTCGTGCCTGCTGTAAGGCACCCGCCTGCTCCGCAAGCCTCCCTTGTAGTTCATCAAAGCTCCTTTTCAAATCTTCTAGTTCAGACATGTTTGCCTTAACTCTATTCCTCCTCTATAACGACCCCGAGCCAATGGGTGAATCCTGTTCGTGACGCCAATTGTGAGGGGCTACTAGCCCTGCTATGTAGGGGTAGAAGGGCGCACAGGCTGCCTTGAACGACTAGCGGGTGGTGGGATCTAAGTCCGTAACCCCCTCTAGCACGATTGACCCGGACACTTACTTCAGTAAGAATGGGGTTAGTTACCTGGCAACAGTAGGCACAAAAGGAGGACTCCAGGCCCGGACCTGCAATGATAGCAGCGCCTGCACACGGAATACTAGCACGGTCCCACTTAACTCCGTCGTCCTGTGCCTAACCAAATAACTCAGGTGCCCCTACTCCAAGGCAACCTGAGTCGGACAAAAGCATTCAACAACGACTTTTTAAACCACGTGGCTCTTTTTATTTATCTGGAGAGCCCTCAAAAAAACCAAACTTGGTTAACAATGTCCACAGGGCCCTGGAGAGCAAAGGGAAAACAGCAAGGAGCCTCCCCAGGACCAAAGAAATGAAAGAAATAAAATGAGGTAAAATAAATCAAAACAGACTGGTGGGACCCAGTGTTAGGAGTCCTCGACTCCGCACAACCCACCCTAGTCACAGAGAAAGCACTCACAATACAGAAGAACAGTAAAAGTTAACACAGCAATTATCCAGTCTAAAATGGCTGACACAGTCCCAACGCATCATTTACAATGTCCGACACACCAAAAGAACATTTCAGTCTTTACAGTTTAATCCAGTAAATTGTCTCTGGGGTGGGACGGACAGATAGTTCTAGGGGTAGGTGTCGTTAACTGGAGTTACAGTCTGTTAGGCTGTCCAGAACTTCCACAGCCGGAATAGAATGTCCATTCTCCGGTCCACACAAAACAAAGAAAAAACACAGAAACAGTACCTTTGCCCCTCCTGAAATGGGGTGTGATGAACTCACGGGTAGGCGAAGCTTTTACATACAGCCCGCTGAAGCAGGGTGAACATCCGGAGCGTCGTCTGGGTGGCAGGGTACTCCAAACACCACCGACGTTGAGGCCCAAAATGGCGGTCCCGCGGGCTATCGGAGCTACAGCAGTCCCCAGGCCGGGCGAAGCGAAGCCGCCCAATTCCTCTCTCGGAAACTCGCTGGTCCTTCGCCAGACAGCCGGCCGTGCTGTCTCGCTTTCTAAACGTTCTTCACCGTCAAACTCTACCGGTAACGCCGGGAAACTGAGGCAGATTGGAGGGGAGCGGCCGCTAGCCCTTAGCTCTCGATTAGCCCCTCTGCTAGCGCTATCTCCGCCGACACTTCGCCCCGGCGCTGCACCCATAACGGTGTGTTCACACCGAACGCGATGGACGCGAATAAAACGCCCCAAACGCCCCTAATTTGACGCGTGTACATTCGCGTCTCAACGCGTGTCCAAGAAAAATCCATCGCGCGTCAAAATATGATATTTTGACGCGCGTGAACCGGAAATGTGGGAGGAATGTGGGAGGGAGTTGTGCCAGACCGGTATCTTTGCAAGATGGCAGCTATCGAGCTAGCGCTTGAAGAGAGAGTCTCCCTTCTCTATGTACTGTGGAGAGCAGAGCAGCAGCGTAAAAGACGTCCTTGCCGTACCTGGGTCCATCAGGTCCTCCAGAGGCATGAGCAGTTTGGTGAGTTTCACCACTTGCTCCAGGAGCTGCGCCTGGATGACGGCTGGTTCCAGCGCTATCACCGTCGGCCAGTTTGAGGACCTGCTTTCCCTCGTCGGTCCCAGCATTGCCCGCCTAGACACCAACTACAGACGCTCAATCCCACCTGCAGAGCGCCTGTCCGTCTGCCTGAGGTTAGTAAAACTATTTAATACGGTAGTCCTTTATTGATATCTGTGCTAATATGCTAATCCATCCAGTTATACACTGCTAACATGGATGTGCTATGCTAACAGTGAATGCTGTCGGTGTTTACTGAAAGCAAACTGTGGTACAGAGACGACTCTTTATAATATTTCTAGTGATACTCAGAAGGTCTCATCAAGTCCCGATTTAATTCGATTTATGCTGTTATCAGTGTTTGCATGATAGCATGGCTGTGGTGTCACATCAATGTATGCGCTCGGTGTTTGCTGATATCAAACTGTAGCATTAGGACCACTGAGTTAACCTTTGTAGTGATACTCACTCCTTTTTATTTAGACCTGGTTTAATTCTGGGATAGTTGAATATTTGTATATAATCCCTGCAGCTGTCAGACTCTATAGCAGGGGTCACCAGTCTTTATTAAAACAGAGTTAGATAAAACTGTGAACAGTTTGGTTCATCTCTAGTTACATGGTTCTATCTTGATAAGCTGTCTTATCACAGATTAATTTTTCAAAAATATTAATGATTTAAGCAAGGAAAGGGCTACATGTCAACACACAACTCTTTATTTCTATTAATGTCTTACTTCATTCCTACCTGATTGACATGTTTAGGAATTATGAGTGATTGGCTCACTGTAGTGGCAAAAGTTGCTACCAATCAAATTATGATATGTTAAAGTTAAAACAAAACACAACTGTTTTAGATATTATCTAATATACATTTTGTAATTATCCTTATAATTACAAAAGGTTTTATGTAAGATTCATGTTTTGTGATTTAAATCTGACATCACAAAAGTATTTTGGAATTTGAATAATGTATTTTGTAACTGCAGTACACATAATACTGATTTTGAACAATTTTGTCCAGGTTCCTTGTCACCGGGGACTCCTTCAGGACCATCGCGTTCAGTTTCAGAGTCGGTGTGTCCACGGTGAGCCAGATCACCCCCAAGGCAGCGACGTCCATCTGGGACTGTCTAGTGGACGACTTCATGGCTGTGCCTTCACCTGGAGACTGGCGCTCCATCACAGAGGGATTCCAGGAGCGCTGGAACTTTCCTCTGTGCTGTGCAGCTCTGGATGGGAAGCACATCCAGACAAAGGCACCCCATATATCATATAGGAGACACACACATTGATATACACTAAATATTTATTTCATTTCTTTTTTGTGGTGCCCAAATTGATGCACCTGCTTGATTTTGTTTAAACAATTATTGCACACTTTCTGTAAATCCAGTAAACTTCTTTTCACTTCTCAAATATCACTGTGTGTGTCTCCTGTATGATATTTAACTGACATTTTTTATTGTAACAACCAACAATTTATACAGGAAAATAATGTCTATTAACAAGGTTGCCCAAACTTCTGCATCCCACTGTATCAGTATATTTTGTCATTAGTATAATATGAAATAAATTCTACATGTGTCAAGTCGTGTGCCAACATTTGCTGTGTAGTAGAACTGAGACATTAGTCATTATAAACATTTATTTGAAATAATATTAAAAGTCTCAAACAGAAAAACATTAAACATAAATATATAAAATATAAGAATTTACAGAGAGACAGGAATAAAAAGGACCAGCTGCTCTCCAGAGCAGGAACAAGGCTGAGGAGGAAATGCTCCATTGGAGACTGGTGTGGCCTCTTCAGGGACTCCAGGATGGCCAGCTCCACCGCCGATGGACCGTCCTGGGACCCGTCCCTCATCTGCCTCGGAGCCGTCCTCCTCTGTGGGCCTGTAAAACAGCACAAAACACAAAGAAATGAGAAGGCTGCTACTAGATTTTAATTTCAACATTGAAAAAAAAAAAAAACAATAACAGGATATAATCAGATTGGTTGTAGATATTTAGTAAAGGTGATCACAAGGGAATCCCACCGACTAAAAAGGTATCAGTGCTTGCTGTACATATCTGTGGGTGCAGCAGCAGGAGCTCAGGGACTGGGGATGCTCTGCTGCAGAATCAGTTGGTTCTATCAATACAGTATTAAATGTTAACAGGTTCGATATAATAATCGTAGAGTAGACAGTGGTCCCTCATTTATTGCAGGGGTTCTCAGAATAACTAGCCCCTGGTCACAGTTCTCACAATTGATTCTCAAAGTGCAAACCTTTGTAGATTGCAAAACGTAAAAGTATTATTATGCCGCGGTTTGTCTTCATCTGCCCGCCACTTTCGTGCGCCTTTTTCCCTCACGGTGCAGGTGTCTATTTCCGAATGAGGCTCATAGTTATGGGTGTTTTTGTGCTGTTTTTTCTATTGGACGCGATGGTTATCAAAACCAAACGTGATAAATTTGGCAAGCGCAGGAGATTTGTCAATCAGGCTGCAGAATGCAATGCTGTACTGTGCAATAAAAAAATCAGCGAAAAAGCAAAGCAGTGACGGATGAACAGCGGGACCACTGTGTGCTGTTTATTAATAAACAATAAAATATATTCCTAAATGATAACATGCATAAAAGCAGAACGGTATTTGTACGTCAGTGGGAAAATAGCGGTGGCTTGCTAGCTTTTGTGCGGCTTCCCCGGGTCAGTGAAAACTTTCAAAAGAGAAATGAATGAACTTACCAGGTTGCCCGATCTCTTCACATATCTTCCTCCAAGCTCGGTCCTTTTTATTCCTGTCTCGGTACTGAAAGCAGCTGGTGTTGTACAGCTCCGAGTTGTTTGCTACCGCATTGATTAGCCTTCCCCTCCATTGAAGTATGAAAGGCTTTGGCTGGATCTGCCCCTTTGACCTAGGTAACAGCCACGTCACCAGGCTCCTGATTGGTTGTCGCGGCGCGATTTGACGCTGGAGTTCAGATTTTTCCAACTCGAGCGGTAGACGCGAAACGCGCGTATGCACAAAATGCAACACAAAAACTCACGCGCGTGGTTTTATTCGCGAGTCAAACGCGCCAGACGCGCTACACTGACGCGCGTTTCACGCGTTTTGGCGTTTTCGCGACGCAAATCTGCTTCCGAATTTTCGCGGGACCCGCAATCGCGCGTCATCGCGCCTTTCCATTGACTTTACATGTAAACCTGACGCTCTATTCGCGTCCATCGCGTTCGGTGTGAACACACCGTAAGGCCGCTGTAGCCGGAGTCAGAGTTCATACACGGACGGAAACCCAGCCTAGACTCGCTGCGGTACCGTACACTGTCTCGCTAACCCCTCGTTTACACTTTGTTCGGGTCTTTCCTAGCGTCCTCTCTCGTCCGGACACGTGTGTTTTGTTTTGCTCCGCTCGTCTTCTCTCTCACTGCGCATGCCCGTCCTCTTCACGCTACGTCACTTCCTCTTGGCTGCTTCAGGCTGTAAACAACCCCGTGACCGTTTTCTAAGGGTCGTAAATATGTGCCCTCACATATTCATCCATCAATGGGCGTCAAGTGTGGAGATATGGAAATCCAGGCGAAATCAATAAGGACAGGACGATTGTGAATGCCAGCATTAGAAAGGCTGTCGACCTCTTTGATGGAGTGATTATTGAGCATCCGTGCTTCAGGTTTTTCAGCAGCTCAATTTTTTTACCCGACGGAGTTCATTTCTCCAAGAAAGGAAATGAACTGTTTCTGACAAGCATCCGCACGGCCATCCAGAAAAGTCTTCGGTCACGTCACTGAAAAGTGACTTGAGACATTTCTTTCACAGTCCAGAAAACCATACGTTGTTCATTTTAGGTAATGTGAACAACATATAGCTAACGTGTGCTCTCATTTTTCTTTTCCTCTGCCTCTCACCCCCCAACCAGTCACGACAGATGGCTGCCCCTTTCTTAGCCTGGTTCTGTCAAAAGTTTCTCCCTTTTTATAAGGGAGTTTTTCCTTTCCACCGTTGCCCAGTGCTTGCTATTTAAGGGGATCATTTGATTGTTGGGTTGATACAGGGCTCGCAAAATCGCTAGCCCGACGTCCCAGGGCTAGCAATATCTCCGGTTGGGTGATTTTGGTCGCCCAACCGGAGATATTGCTAGCCCTGGGACGTCGAGCTAGAGATTTTGCGAGCCCTGTGATAGTTTAGAATTTAATTGGCTTAAACCAATAAACATAAAACTTCAGGTGAGGGGTTCACATAGTAGGGAGCACTACAAAAATTACAAATAAAAACATGTAATTGGCGGCAAATCAAAATAAAGAAAGCAATTTTTTAAAAACATCTCTTACTGCTCTGTTTATTTCTTTAAATGAACACTTGTACTTTTTGTCATAGAAGAATAAGAATATTAATATGAATATGAACACCAAGGCGTTTCCAGGCCAGCCAAGAGATATAATCTCTCCAGCCTGACTTGGGTCTGCCCCGGGGCCAAATGCCTGGTTGCACCTTTGCCTCCATGGGCACCTTAACTCATCACTTTTGACGCAGAGAATGTATTTTATGAACTATGATTAGTAGGCTGAAGCCTTTTACTTCAGCTGTGATTGTTTTTCTTATTAAGATATATATTAATATGCTTTTTTAAGGATCAAGAAACAGCGGGGGTGTCCAAATTCAGAGGCTGCTTCCACCTGAGGACCCGGCCTTCGTGGTCTAAAGAAAGCCGGGTAGTACGTCACGAGCTCCCTCGGTGGAGTGAAACTCTGCCGTCTGCTCCTTGCTATCTAAAATATAACCGGGCACTGACGTAAACTCTTATGTTTAATCTTTTTCTGTTTGACGTTTATTCAGCTGTGTGAAACCCCGGAGGAACCCTCCCGAGGGATTAATAAAGTTAAATTTAATTTAATCTAATCTAATAACTTTAATCTCAGCCAAACCGATTTAGTCATGAACAAATAAAACACTGAAAAAGCCAAACAATAACATTTTTAAGTTATCAAAGTGACTTATATATCATGTTTAACCCGAGTAGCGAAAGACCGCAGGGGTTTGAAGACGATGTGTCGGTCGGCTCAGATATTTGAAGTTTACACAGCTACATTCTCACCTGAAAATATGTTAAAGGTTTTTTTGCAACCCAGAAAGAGAAATAAGAGTAATATTAAAACTAAGTATCTGCTGCCATTGTTGGAAACTGGAATTGGCTGGGCCGTGCTATGAATTCTGCAATATGGTTTTTCAATTTTGTTGTCCTGGAAAATCGGGAGAAATTCAGGAGAATGGTAGCTCCGGGAGATTTTTGGGAGGGCACTGAAATTCGGTATTCTCCCGGAAAAATCGGGAGGGTTGGCATGTATGGTTGTGGCAACATCACTAACCTTGTCAAACACCTCAAAGTAAATCATATCACAGAATATGACGAGCGTATGTTGGGGCGAACTGAAGAGAAGGACAGGGACAGGTGCTGCTAGGGCGAGACAGACGTCTCTCACGGAGTCCTTTAGTGCTGTAGGCAGGCAATGTGTTCAAATAGCACACAACTTCAGTTTTTTTATTTCTATATGATGAACCCTGCATTATTAAGTGATAAGAACAAGTAATCTGATGTCCTGTAATCATTATGATGCTATAATTTGAGATACAATAAATAAAATAAGTTTTTGTACAAAGTATCGGTATCGGATCAGTATCGTCGATACCACCCTGAATATTACTTGGTATCGGATCAGAAAGAAAATCAGTGGTATTGCACATCACTAATTTCCACAGAAAATCGTGACGGTGCCTCTGCACTGTAAAAAATCAAACTTGCAATTGCTGAGCTTACAGTCATTTCTTTCACAATTCAACAATAAAAGCTGAGTTGCCCCATAATCTCAAATACATTAAGGGTTTCAACTAATCCTTTAATGTTTTGGAGCAAAAGATGGTCTCAGATGAAATTTATTGCTGGCAAAATGAATGAATTCAAGTTTTACATGAGTTGAAGCTGTTGGCGCCTTTCTGCGCCTGAGCACGCATGCGCATCTCATATTTGTGGATACTACGGGGTCTACTTTGCACTTTTGCAAGGACTGAAAGCCACCTGGCCGTCTGCCTACTTAGCGACTTTGTCGCTATATTTAGCAAGTTTTCAGACCCCTTAGACTTTTTTTAGAAAAAAAGTCGCTAAAAAAAGACGTGAAAGCACGTATCGCTTTTACTCTCAAAAAGCAGCGGGTGCTGTAACGCAGTCAGTTCTTCTTTTACTCTTTTACTCTTATGCTGTTTTGTGGATCACAAGGTTTAAAACTACTTATAAACACACACACAAAGTAACTCCACCAGAGTTCCAATTTCGTGTCACTTGCCGGTGCAAGCCCGGGTAAAGGAGCAGGGTTGGAATTGTGACATTAAAAAAACAATAATTGCTAAAAGAAATTTAATTTGTAGTTCTAAATAAACTCTAAATGCATTTAGGACGTTTTTTACTCACTTTATGTCTCTTCCACGATGTTATTTCTCTCTCCAACAACATAGGTTACAATTAGATTAGCATGACCAATTATGCAAATTAGGTGATGACGTCATTTAGCGACTTCTAGCGACTTTTAGGACAACCAATAGCGATTTTCCTTACTGAGGAGTTGGCAACACTGAACACGAGGCTTTTTACACCAGGAGCTGGATGCAGCTAAGGTGTTCATCTCAACTTTCATCTCAACATATGAACTTTCTACGGACCGCACTAGCAAACACTCTCCACTTGCGAGTAAAAAAAAACACCCCTTCCCTATTGGTGTTACTTTTTTTTTTTTTTTTTTTTTTTTGCCTGTCCTGTTTGGCTCTTTTGCCATCAGAATTATTGTCTAAAGGCAAAGAAAGATGCCCAACGGATTTACTTTACCAAATTGACCATCCCAGCCTTGCCATAATGGTCCATTTGATTCACCTTTTATTGTTTATTTTATTTTCACTTACTGAATATGGGACAGACTTGACTGGGGGAAAGAAGGGGAGAAAGAAAGAGGGAAAGAGAAACAGCTGAGAAGAGGGACGGGGGAGAAGGGCAAAAAACAAAAACCAACAGAATGGGCAGAAGAAGAAAAAAAGAAAGAAAAAGAAAATGCATACACTGAACAAAAATATAAACGCAACACTTTTGTTTTTGCTCCCATTCCCCATGGGATGGACGTAGAGACCTAAAATTCATTCCAGATACACAATATAACCATCCCTCCCAAACAGTGGTCACAAATCAGTCCAAATGTGTGGTAGTGGGCACATCTGCTATATTGAAATAATCCATCCCACCTCACAGGTGTGCCACATCAGGATGCTGATCTGACATCATGAGTAGTGCACAGGTGTACCTCAGACTGCCCACAACAAAAGGCCACCCTGGAATGTGCAGTTTTGTCTCACAGCAAAATGCCACAGATGCCACAAGCAATGAGGGAGCGTGCAATTGGCATGCTGACAGCAGGAATGTCAACCAGATCTGTCGCCCGTGCATTGAATGTTAATTTCTCAACCATAAGCCGTCTCCACAGGCGTTTCCGAGAATATGGCAGCACATCCAACCGGCCTCACAACCGCAGACCTCGTGTAACCACACCAGCCCAGGACCTCCACATCCAGCAGGTTCACCTCCAAGATCGTCTGAGACCAGCCACCCAGACAGCTGCTGGAACAATTGGTTTGCACAACCAAACAATTTCTGCACAAACTGTCAGAAACCGTCTCAGGGATGCTCAACTGCATGCCCGTCGTCCTCATCGGGGTCTTGACCTGACTCCAGCTCGTCGCCGTAACAGACTTGTGTGGGCAAATGCTCACATTCGATGGCGTCTGGCACATTGGAGAGGTGTGCGCTTCACGGATGAATCATGGTTCACATTGTTCAGGGCAGATGGCAGCTGAGAATGTCCCAGTTCTTGCATGGCCAGCATACTCACCGGACATGTCACCCATTGAGCATGTTCGGGATGTGCTTGACCGGCGTATACGACAGCGTGTACCAGTTCCCACGAATATCCAACAACCTCGCACAGCCATTGAAGTGGAGTGGACCAACATTCCACAGGCCACAATTGACAATCTGATAGACTCCATGCGACGATGTGTTGCACTGCATGAGGCAAATGGTGGTCACACCAGATACTGACCGGTTCTGGGTCCCCAGACCCCCAATAGCGCAAAAAACTGCACATTCCAGGGTGGCCTTTTGTTGTGGGCAGTCTGAGGTACACCTGTGCACTACTCATGATGTCAGATCAGCATCCTGATGTGGCACACCTGTGAGGTGGGATGGATTATCTCAATATAGCAGATGTGCCCACTACCACACATTTGGACTGATTTGTGACCACTGTTTGGGAGGGATGGTTATATTGTGTATCTGGAATGAATTTTAGGTCTCTACGTCCATCCCATGGGGAATGGGAGCAAAAACAAAAGTGTTGCGTTTATATTTTTGTTCAGTGTATATCGATCACCTGGATCACCTGTTGAGAAAGAAAAAAGAAAACAAGCAGAAGAGAACAAGAGTAATAGAATAAACAACATCACAATGATATATGGGAATATGACAGTAAATACTAAATATTAAACATTATTGTGCAAACACTCTCCACTTGCGAGTAAAAAAAAACACCCCTTCCCTATTGGTGTTAGATTGTACCATGTCAGCCAATTAAAAAAAATGATGTGGCACTTAGTTGTTTAGGGAGAGGGGGAAGTTTTAACAGTGACACCTGCGATGGAAAGCGGGCGAGCAAAAGAAAGAGAGCGTGAGTTTTCATATGTGAGACATTAGTGATGTTTAGCGTGTTTGGAGGCTAGAGTTAATGTGTAGTGTAGTTATTGTTTTGTATTGTGTGTCAGTTATACTGCTGAATGTCACATTTGCTCCAAAAAAGCCATCAAAAGCAGATTCCAGTGTAAACGCGGTTCCCACATGGAAAACAGGAATGATACACCTCCTGTTGTCAGACCTGCAGGGTCTTCTGTCTTATACTGCACACAAACTATTTTTTGGACTGGCACAAATAATTTGTGTGCCTTCTTATTTGATGCAGAACACCTGATTGTTCTGTAAATAGATTTAAATGGTTATATAAAAAATTGCATTTTTAGGTAAATAGTACCATATAACTTTGTTTGCATAACTTGTGCATGAACCTGAAGTTCCCAAATTGATATAAAAATTGTTAGTTTTCAAAAAAGTGTCCTCCTGAATGGGATTATAAGATAAGAAGCAGCGCTGTGTGTTTGGCAGATGGCAGGTCATGATGGACAGTTCAACTCTCATCCCACTCATGCCACTTTTTGTTATAAATGTTTTCATAAGTGTGCTACATTGGTTTTGCATCAAAATTACTTTAAAAAAAACCGACAAAACCATGAGCAATTATCTGGAATAACTCATTTTAACATCTTATTTCTTAAGGCTGTATTTTTAGCAACAATTAATGTGTTTTTAAAACAAAATGGTAGGTTTATAAATGAGACTGAGTCTTATTTGATTTCCTTGTTTTAGGTCTCAAACATAGTCCAGCATTGACGAACCATCAGTTTGGAAGGGTTACCGATATTTGTTCGCGACGACGAGACCAAACTCTTCTTAACATGTCTGGTGAGCATGCAAATCTACTCAATCTTCAGTTTTGGTTTACAGAGACTTATATGTACTGTTGTTAATTTTGCATAGGATACAGATCCAGTTGAGAGGGCAACCCGAGGTGTTACGGCGGGCATCCTCACTGTTCTGGAGGACTGCGTGGGACCCAACTCGCAGTCCACAGGGGTCAACACTGCCATTGTTTTGGAAGAGGACATTATTCTTGATGATCTGCCAGACCTTCCCACTGCCTTTGCCTACCTGTTTGGCCTACTTTATGGGCTCAACATGGAGTTTCCCAAAGAACTCAAGTACACATTTGTTTGCTGTATGGAAACCAGATAGAAGAGTTCACATCCTGCCATCTGATGTTTTCATCTGTTTGTTAGTGACTGTCAATCAAGATAGGTTTGATATTCTGACTGACAATACCACACCTTTAAAATTGGATGAGTAACATTTATTACAAAAATTTGACCTTTTTTTGTTTTTGGAAAAGGACTTTATTTGTGGCTGAATGTTGTCAGTATGTTAAAAATGGCTCATCTCAAAACATTGTCAGTGGTGCAGTTGTGTTTGAACACAATAAAGTTATTTGAAAATCAACATTGTGTAAATATTCATTAATACAACAGGGAGCAACTTGTGAAAACTATAAAGGATACTTTTTCTAGACTTTAGGAAATTGATTGGCAAAACAAAAAAAAATGTTGTGTTAACTTTAGGAAATACATTGTTAAAACAATAAAATATGAGTTAAGAAAAAGCACAGTTATTAATCTTGTAAACACAAAAACATTAGTTGAAGCAACTTTTCTCCTAAAATTATAAGTTATCCATCAGAACCCAAAAGTGTAAATGCAGTGGGTTGCCTTGAGTTTTTTTTTTGTTTTTTTTTTAATATCACAATGATATATGGGAATATAACAGTAAATCCTAAATATTAAACATTATTGTGCAGCACGTAAGATCGACAGGCACACAGTGTGCTTTGAGGCAGGAGCCAAAAAGGGTGTAGTTTGTGTGTGTGAGCACCCGTGTGTACACCTGTGAGCATGGACGCGCTTGTTTTTTTTAAAAGGTTCCTTCATGTAATGATCTGCTAGATGGTGTGGGGGGGCCACAGCCCCGTCCTCCAGGGCATGAAGCAGGTATGGAGGAGATCAAAACTCCAGACATCCAGAGGCCCCCAGAACACAAGAGACCAAGGAAGACCAACAGAGGAGCAGCCGCGCCACTGTCCCAGAAAGAGCTGAGGAGAGTCCCAGATGAGGGCTCACTCAGCAGCTGCGGAGCAGAAGCCAGGGGGAGTTGCAGTGACGCGCCCGTGAGCTCCGCCGGCAGCCAGCTGTGCCTGAGTGACCAAGCCCCAGACCGAGAGGCCGGGGGCACCCCACCTCCGAAGTGGCCCGAGCGAGCCCCAGGCTCCAGGCCCCAATAAGCGGCCACCAAGGAGTGAGCCTGTGTGTACCCGGACGCCCATCCCCGGACACAAAGAACCACCAACGCACCGATGTCTGAGGGAGTCCGCCACCGGCAGGGGAAGTGGTGGTAGGGGGAGATAGGCCTCCAAACCTTGGAGGGCCTGAGATGTCCCCAGAGAGGTGGCGCCTGATACCCAACCTGACATATAGACACAGACATACAGGCACACACAGATACAAACATCCATTCCCACCCTCATGCTCTCATATGCACTTACTCCACACTCAACCAACGTGGAGACAGACATAAAGAGACGCTGTACACACGATCACACTCCCCAAGCGTACTCTACGAACCGGGTCTAGGTACCCTTGCCCCTGGAGGGGGGAACTGCACCCAGACCCAGGTGGTGTTACCCTTTTCCCTGCGGTGGGGAGAGGCAGACCACCCCGACTCCGCAGCAGCAGGGAGGCCCCACACTCCAGACCCCAGAATTGAGTTTTTAAGTTATCGCAACAATTTTTTTTTTTTTTTTTACAGTGTGTGACTGTATCGGAGCCAACAAAATCACAGTGCCATGTAAGAATTTTTTAATAATGTCAGGGTTAAGAGATGAAAACTCCTGCTTATTTCTTTAAATGTCCATTTTAATATATAAATGACCTTCTGCCCACAATCCACCCCCGGTTTTGTAATATTTTTGTTATTCCTGCGAAGCCTGACGTGTCCTGTGGATTGAGACCGATGAACTGAATTGCATTGAACCTGGATGTTGTCTTACAATCGCAGCAGGGTTATTCAAGTGCAGCATTCAAGTTGCTGCCATTCAATGTGATCACTGCCATTTGCTTTTGATTTTTTGTCTTTTTTTTTGCTTTTCTTTTTTGTCTATTAATCCAATTAAATTGTCTGTTAAGTATGGTGTTGACCATGAAGTAGGACAGGCTTCAGATAGACCAGAGGTCATCTGGATGTAGCCCCAAACAGAAAGTCACTATGAAAGCAACAAAGACAGCAATTATCAGGTGTCTCCCTTCATAAATGCAGGTGTGGCGTATAGAGGAGAAGAGCCGGAGACCAAAGGCAGTCGGCTGCTAGAGGAGGACCGATCACCAACCACTTACCAATTCTGCTTGAACCATCAAGTGTATTTAATTCTGGCCCAGGGAAAGACGAACCATGGAATAGTGAAATCTCAATAGGTTATTCTTACTTTTAACCACCTGGGGGAGCTTGTCTGTATTTGCCTGTGGCTCTTGTGTTGAGCCCAAGGGCACATGACGATCCAGAGATTAACAAAGAAAAAAAAATGATGCTGAGTTAATCAGTAGAGAGACAGACAACCATTCAAACTCACATTCACACCTGTGGGCAATATGAAAATCCCTAGTTAACCTAACCTCATTAATTGCATGTCTTAAGGCATGAGCTGACCTTGACAAACAAAACGTAGTTTAACAAACACTCCCTTGAAAATGGTCAGTTACAAGGCCTGGGATCAAAATAAGTTATTAGTAGCCAATATCCAAATTAAAAAAAATAAACTGTGGATAACTATTTTTCTATTGTTTTTCTATTCTCTTACTTTTCTTTATTAATGACCCCAAAACTGGTAGCTGGTGGTTTATTCTTACCTGACGTGCCCCATTGGTAGAGTTCATGTTGAGCAACCTGTCTGCTTCTTACTTTCTCTTCTTCGGGTAACTCCCACTGGTGTCCTGTGGCAGCTGTGAACTGGATTAATGCTGTCTCTCCTGGTTTTTGAGTCATTCTCAGATACCCTGCAAGGAGTTAAGTTCCCTGCTAAGTAAGTATTACTTTTCAGTGAACCTAGTTTACCAAAATTGTCTGCAAGAGATGGTATAAATTGCTTCTTTTCCCTAGAATACGTAATGAATGATATGCTTGGTTTTATTTGGGTGATAGAGAGCTGCTGATGCAAACAGATTTGCTTTGATCATTTTAAACAGATATTGGGAGAAATATTTTATATTTAAGAAAAGTGCCTTTAGGTGAGTTTGTGGAAACAAAATGTTGCATATCAAAAGTAAAAGTACCACTCTTACCTGTCTAATTTAATTTTTTTTATTAATTTAGTCAAATATGCATTGCTTTGATCTGTATAAGTCACATCCATTACATTTTATTATTTATTGTTTGTTTACTATTTGTTTTGCTATTATTTGCTTTTATTACTTTTAATAGATGATGCCTTTAAATTGTAAATGATGTGGATGCATGTGCAGGAAGCTGGCTGTTTACCATGATGACAGATGTGCAAACTTAGATCAAAGCTACAAAACTTATCATATTCCAACCATCTTAATGTGGACAGAATAATTGTTAGTTGAGGAGCTGCAGCTGTCCGATGAATGCAGAGGTTTAAAGTACAATATTATTCCCTGAAATGGGAACAAAAGTCTACTTTATTGGGAAATTAAAGAGAAAAATTATTAAGGACTACTGTGTGCTGCGGAGTATTGTTGATCAGCAGACTCCTGATCAATGTACTGTGACACACAATGTTGTTAGTAATGTACAGCCAAAGTCTATCACAACAAAAGATCAGGCATCAAATATTACAGAATGGAGTATCTATCAAGGAGTATCTTCATACCTAACCTGGTTTCAGGTGTCTTCCATGGATCAGTTATTCCACTTTCTGTTTTTTTGCAGGCTATCAGCATTCTTACTATTCTTTAAGGAAGCTGTCGAAACTTGTTGCAGGTTTTTTTTTGTAATTCCACATAAAACGATCGCGCTCAGTAAAAGTGAAGTGTATTGTGTGTGCAAGTTCCTTTTGAGATGCTCACTGATTGCACAGCTTTAAACAAACTAACCTGACAAACACTGAAGCTTAAAAACATTCAGCTTTTGTTAGAGCATTTTAAAATTTTGCTTTCACTCATTGTTTGCATAAATGACTGCTATGGTTGTTTTCTCAAATTTTATGATGATCTTAAATTACACAATAAAAAATAAATTAAGACTACAAAACCCTGTTTCTAAAACAGCAACACTTTTCTGCTTCCTTCCAGTTTTTAAAGACATTGAGGCTTCCAGGATGTTCTACCTGTGCATATGCTTGAGTCTGTTCTTTGCTCTACAAAGCACTGTATCATCAGATCAAGGTAATTATACAATGTGTGCATCAAAAATAGAAGTATTGCTATTCATGTAAATGCATTAGAAAGAAGAAATATAATAATATCATTTGGTGCTTTTTTTGCTTTCAGCTGTGTCAGTGAATTGCAGCAAGACTGCAGAAGTTAGACAACGTGTGACTCTAAATTGTACCATAAATTGGAAAGATGGCTCAAACTGTAGCGTTTTTGATATATATACCGTGGAGAACAAAAATGAGCCCATACAATGTTACAGGAGTTTGACAAAACACATCTGTAAAGGGGATCGTCTGAAGTATGTCTCAGTGACCGTCCCAAGTGTCACGAAAGAGGTGAACGTTACAGTTGAAATCAGGTCAGGCTGTGGTATGGCTAAATCCCATCCTGCACAACTATTCCCTTCTGCAGGTTAGTAAGTTTCAGTAATATCATCAGAAATATACAGTACTGTGCAAAAGCTTTAGGCAGGTGAGAAAAAATGTTGTAAACAGAGAATGCTTTCAAAAATGGAAAAGTTAATAATTGATTTTTGTCAATCAACAAAATGCAGTGAATGAACAAAAGAGAAATCTCATTCAAATCAATATTTGGTGTGACCACCCTTTGCCTTCAAAACATCATCAATTCTTCCTGGCTAAGAGATAAGAGATAAGATAAGAGGAGCCTCTGTTAGTCCCACACGTGGGAAACTAACCACAGATCTTCTGTGGACGTAGGCTTCCTCACATCCTTCTGTCTCTTCATATAATGCCAGACACACACAATGATATTGAAATCAGACCTCTGCGGGCGCCATACCATCGTTAGGGGTCGTTGTCCTGCTGCACAATACATTTGGGGCCAATAAACAATCATTTATATTTCTGAAAGCATTCTTTGTTTACAACCTTTTTTTTAACACCTACCTAAAACTTTTGCACAGTACTGTACATTTACAAGAAATATGTCTGTGAATTAATATTTTGTATTTCAATTGTATTTCATGCTCATGTTAACTGTACTTTAATAAATGTACTTTACTTTGTCAGCTTCAGTAAGGGTGACAGGAAATGGACGAGGAATGCAGGAGAAGTCACATGCGATGGCCGTCGTACTCTGTGTTTTTCCCACAGCTGTGTCCATTTTCTCTCTATAGAGGTCACAGACACACAGAAATGTAAGTGGCACAGATTCTGCACTGTGAATTAAAGACTGATTGTGGTGTTATGTGGCATGTATTTGATGTATGAATGTGGATCCACCTGCTTCCCAAAAACATTACTGTCATTACTCGATAGGTTTATACAAACAACAACAACGAGCACAGCTGCAGCTGAATATTGTCTGCTGTGCTCCTGAGAGGAGCTTTGTTACAAAACTACTGTTTACTTTCATTCAGTGATGTGTGAACACTGCCTCTGTACTGTACACAAGCCTACAATGTCTCCAGTTAATGGTGGGATAGTGTGACCACAATAAATTCTAAATATTGTATAATCTGTTTGTTTGTTTGTTTGTTTGTTTGTTTGTTTGTTTGTTTGTTTGTTTGTTTGTTTGTTTGTTTGTTTTTGGAGGGTATTTTATATTTGATTACATGTGGAATAAAACCTGAAAATCTCTCTGTTACGTCCCCCCACCACATTACAATCTAGCATCTACAAACTGCACCTTGACTAGTGTACAAAGAAATCTAATTGTGTTACTGTAATGTGGCCAGCTAGAAACAGACCCTGATGATGTCACTAGGGCTGTCTCAGCTATGTCTGGAAAACCTGTGCTGCAATCTTGCTGGCTGTTTTACAAAGATCATAGCCACTCCTTAAGCAAGAGGAAATTATGAGATGTCAGATAAATAGTCAATTTTCAGTCTGCTTGGACAACCACATATTTGATTCTGGCCCAATGTACGATCACAGATAATTCTTCCATTCAGCCAAGGGGGGAAGTTGTCTGGATTTGAGGAACTGGTCAAAAACACGGCTCCATTTGAAGCTGAGCTGACGGCACATGTGTCAAAAGAAAACCAAGACATTGAGAGACAGAGTCAGCGAGGAAAAAAACAAACAGAATAACCTTATTTTATGTTTTTATTTTACTAGTTAATAAGCAAGTGTACCCCCGGGTCCAAAACATACATACAAATACACTATACATAAGGGTTAGAATATAATATATATAAATGCACAAATTAATTACATAATCACGTTGAGGCAGTTACCTAACAGCAGAAGCATAGTCCAACCTGTTATAATACTTTGTGATATGTCGTTATATATGATGTCATTTTTATCTATTTGTTTACAAACGTCAGGAAGTCACAAGCAAAGTCAGGCCGATGTCACAGAATGTCACATGATATTAAATATAGGCTGGCAAATCAGCATCTCTCAGTGGGCAATCATAATACAGCAGTTTTCTTTTCATTTGTGGATTAAAGCTGCTGTTCATATTTGTGGCCACCAAATGTCACCAAAGAAGCATGTGTTGAAAAGCTTCAGTAGTGAACCTTTTTCAATACATGAGCCGGTGCTGCAGAAAGCTTCATTTGGCCATTACCAACTCCTCATAATAAGAAACAAAACACCACAAAAGTTCATACCAGGCTTCACTGCTACAGTAAAGAATAACCCTTCCTTATAAAGCAGCAAAGTCATCAGGAACAAGTGTGCGATTCACACAAGGTGTGTGGAGACCAGTTTCTAGTTAAGTGACGAGGATGGAAAGAGAGAGGACAAGAGGTTGTGGAAGAACAGAAAGAACAAGCGAGGTGAAAAAAAACATTGTTTAATAAAACAAGGGTTTGTACAGTATGAATTCAGAAACTTTAATATAAAGCAACTCTATTACCAGTTTACTTCATGTACAGGTATATTGAATGGCAGCCTGAGTTTCTAGTGTCTGTACTGATTAATGCTACTTTAAGTGCTCAATGATTTGTATGTGATTCTGTGTAAATATGAGACTGCACTCATGTTGTGCGTGTATCTCATCTGATCTGCTTTGCCACAAATAGTTCTTTACCTTGAGCCCTTGCCTTGGGTATGGTAACTAAAGGCTCCACCCTGAAAAGGGTGGATGAGATTGAAATGTCTGATTATTCACTCTGAATTATTCTTAGACACTACAATAGGTCATCCAACTGATTAGGTTGCTTTTCAAGATAGCCTTATAATGTTTATTCAGTTGAGTTGAGGTTTGATGATGAGGCTGATTACATTTGCAAACAGCATATTTCATTAACATAAATTACAAGGCACTGCATGCATAAAAGTTTCAACTTAGAATCTCCCCCGCTGTCATATATTTGTCATGTGAAGCTCTAAAAAGTCTGAACCTCTCTGAAACAAGAGCTGTCTCATTTCAGTGTAGACACTCTGATGATGCTGAAGTTGATGTAGCCGCCATTATGTCGCCCATTTGTTTTGGGTTTTGCGTTTTTAGCTTCAGTGCTACCTCCTTGGCCCGCATAAATATTTAGAGGCGAGGCTAGAATGTATGTCACGAGCTAACATTCGCAAGTACCCCGAGGAAATGCAGTTTCCTCTTTCATTTCTTGAGTGTGCGTCTTGGTTAGCATGAGCATGCTCAAATGCAGAATCAAAATAAGTATATTTACCTGGTACAAAAAGGTGTTTTTAGCATCTGGCTTCCACTACAACTCAACAACATTAGTGCTGCTGATATTTACTTGTTTGTGATTTTGTGGACGATTTCCTGTCTTTAAACTGGCAAACGAATAAGATTAAGTTCCTTCAGAGGGCGTTCAGCACAGATTTAGATCACACATTAGATTGTTGATGTGATTGGCACTCTGTCAGTAAAAGTGAACTGAATCGAAATAGCTTGGCTCAGCATCAGCGCTACAGTCATGAGTAAACGTTTCTGTTCTCTCCGTGAGATTTCTTATGCAACACCTGCTTTGGCACCTATTTCACTTGTAAAGTGAAATAGGTGCCAAAGGAATGTAAAACCTGCTGCAGGGAGGAATGTAAAACCTGCTGCAGGGAGCTCTGTGAGGATTTAAATGACAAGCCGGCAGCAAGGTTGATGACTTCCTGGAGTTTTTTATCACCTTTACCCAGAAAAGTAGCTTAGAGTCAAAAGACTCTGCAGTTGTGTGGTTCCGCACACATTAGCTTCAGCTGCTGGTTTGTTTGTTTTGGATTTTTTTTTTTTACATCAGTCATGTAGATTTATCATGTAGGGTTGAGTCATCCTGCAAGAAAATGGTAATGTTAAATAAAAACCTTTGTGAATAATAAAAGGATACATTTGAGTTTTGTATAATCTGTTCAAAGTGGTTTCTGTTTTACAAATGCAGTGAATGGCGGTGCATTGTTTAGTGCTGGCACTTTTTCTGCAGAGTTTGTGAACAGGTCAGAGCTGTTGTTTGTTACGTTTCTTTGTTCTCCCTGTGCCTGTGTGGCATTTCCTCCCAGCACTCTGGTATCCTCCAAAGGCATGTTTGGCAGTTTAACTTGTGATTCTAAACTGGTTATGGGCATGTTTGTGGGGGTGTATGGTTGTCTTTAACTCTATGTCAGCTTCACGCTTTATTGAGAGGATAAACGGTCAAAAATGAATACACTACCAGTCAAACTTTCTCATTTAATGATTCTTCTTTATTTTTACTACTTTCTACATTGTAGATACATACTGAAGACATCAAATATAGAGAGCGGGATATATGGAATTATGCAGCAAAGCAAAAATACTGATAAATAACTCTGAATATATCTTATATTTTAGATTCCTGAAAGCAGCCACCCTTTGCTTTGTCGACGGCGCTGCAAACCCTTGGCCTTCTTTCAGTGAGGTTCGTGATGTAGTCAAATGAAATGGTTTTCACTTCACATGTGTGCCTTCTCAAGGTTCATTGTGAGACCATCAGATGTGTTGTGCAGAAGTCAGGTTGGTACACAGCTGACAGCCCTATTTGACAGCGATTAGAATTCATATTATGGCGAGAACCAATCAGCTAAGTAAAGAGAAACAACAGTCTGACTGCTTGCTCAAAGGGGGTCATGTGATTGTTGGGTTTTCCTCTGTATGTATTATTGTAGGGTCTCTGCCTTGCAACATAAATCACCTTGAGGTGACTGTTGCTGTTATTTGTTTCTGGATAAATAGAATTGAATCATTAGTTTAAGAACTGAAGCTCAGTGAGTCCGGAAAATTGCTAAAACTTTGAATGTGTCCTCAAGTGCAGTGGTGAAAAACCATTAAGCGCTGTGATAAAGATTAGGGCCCAGATAAATGCCACACAGAGTTCCAGGAGCAGACACTTATTTACATCAACTGATCAGAAGAAACTGTGCGAATCAGATCTTTATGGTCTAAAACCACTGATAAGAAACCATTGCTAAGGAAAAGCAACAAGCAGAACAGCTTTGTTTGGGCAAAGAAACACAAGGGATGAACATTAGACCTGTGAAAATCTGTGTTTTTGTCCAAATTTGAGATCTTCGTTTCCAGTCGCCGTGTCTGTCTGCGACACAGAAAAGGTGAACGGATGGTCTCTACTTGCATGGTTCCCACCGTGAAGCATGGAGGAGGAGGTGGTATAGTGTGGGGGTGCTTTGGTGGTGACACTGTTGGAGATTTATTCAAAACTGAAGGCACACTGACCCAGCAACAACATGCCTTCCCATCCAGTTTAGTTCTACCATCATTTATTTTTCAACAATGACCCCAAACACACCTCCAGGCTGTGTAAAGGCTATCTGACCAAGAAGGAGAGTGATGGAGTGCTGCGCCAGATGGCCTGGCCTCCACAATTGCCTGACCTAAACCCAATCGAGGTTCGGTTTGAGATGGACCGCAGAGTGAAGGCAAAAGGCCAACAAGTGCATCTCTGGGAACTTCTTCAGGAATGTTGGAAACCTATTTCAGCTGACGACCTCATGAAGCTCATCGACAGAATGCCAAGAGTGTGCAAAGCAGTGATTAAAGCAAAGGGTGGACATTTTGAAGAATCTAAAGCATGAAACATGTTTTGAGGTATTTCACACTTTTTTATTTACTACATAATTCCATATGTGTTCATTCATAGTTTTGATGGCTTCAGTGAGAGTCTACAATGTAAATAGTCATGAAAGTAAAGATAAACCATTAAAGGAAAGGTGTGTCCAAACTTTTGACTGGTAGTGTACACGTGAAGGTATGAAAAAAACTCAAAGCAAAAATGTGTGACAGCTAAGTCTGTATGAGTTCCCTCTTTTACCTTTAAATTAACTAATAAATTAAAGTGAATGGTGGCACAGTGGGTAGCACTGTTGTTGCGAAGCAAGAAGGTCCTGAGTTCCGGCTTCCTCCCACCGTCCAAAGACATGCACCCCCTGCGACCCTGAAGAGGATACGTGGATGGATTGATTAAACTGGCATTAGCAATAAAAACAAGACTACAACTTATGTTCAATACTAATTTGTATTATATGCTGATTAAAAAATATAATATATGAAAATAAAAGAATGAAACTAATAACAGCATTCTCATTATAAAGCATTGTCTTTAACCTTTGCTTATTTCTTTTATTCTTACCTGAAAGGCCTCACAACTAGTTTTTGAATTCAGTCTGTTTTTTAACTTACCAACCAAACTTTTAGTAAAATCTAAAAAATCATTTCAAGCCAGTGTTATTCACTGACGAAGAAAAAAAGCATTTAGATCCAGTTCATTTGTTCTCTCATAAATGAAAAGTGTCACCTTAGACCCTGTTTTAAGGAATGTGTTTGCTTCTTGTTTTCCATTCTTCTTTGCCAATGAGTCTTGTAATCTCTGCAGGCAGTTTCATTTCACCTGCAAGAAACTCCCCCTGGTATCATGTGTCACCTCGACTGGATAATCTAATCTGCCCTGATTTTTTACGACTCATTCACAAATGTTGTCCAAAGAGAGACGTTCTCTACCAAGTAAGTATTAATCCTTTTTTTATGTATTTTAACTAATTCTACATGCTGGTAATTGTTAACAGTCTCGTTTTCTTTCAAAAAAGGTTATAAATCATATGCATCTTTTTATCAGGGTAATCAAGTCATTTAAATGTAAATAATGTTGCTTAGAAAACCTTCAACAAATTGCTCACATAGTAAAAGTTACTTCTTTACTTAATGCTTAAAGAAATTTACAAAAGCAAAATTTTGACTAACAAAAAAAAAAAGTGCTTATTATGTAAAAAGGCTCATTTGGGGTATCTAAATTTTTATTACTATATCTATCTATATAAAAAAAAAGTGAATACAACAATTAATTCATTTTATTAGTTTAAACAAAAATTATTATATTTTGTGATTTACAGTTTCTACACCTTACTACTAAATGCTTTCCTCTGTTTTTCTTTCTGCATCTGACAAGCTGTAATTTATACGCAATCTATGCCACTTGTAGCTAGAAGCTAACAGGTAACACGAGTTTCCAGGCAAAAAGGAGAAAGAAGAATATTAATAAGGAAGTACTAGAATAACTGCAGCACTCCATGAATGCAGAAGCATAAAGTGTCGGAATATGAATCTGCTTTTATTGGGGAAACCACCAAAAATGCTTCTTGGGTGCTTTTCACTGTCATCCAGGAGACTGTTTAACAATATTAAGTCATCCTAATCTGGGGAGTCTTACAGAATACAGAAGAATGTACCGAACACATATGCTCAGAAGCACATAAAATGTGACACTAAAAAAAAGAGGTGGGATTATTCCAAACAGTCCATTTTGTCCGTTAACACCCGTAAAGTTTTCTGTTTTAATTCTGCAAAGCTATGAATCTGGTCTCAGCAGTGCCACGCGACTTGATGATGGCACATGACCTACAGAAGCTCCTGTTTGAACCAACATTCTTGGCAGCTGTTGTGGAGCTGTTCAAACTTGTCAATCTCACAATTGTTTGGTTTTCACAGCAAACTAAAGTAGGAAGCGTGACTCCACATGTGACAGAAGATACAATGCGTGTAACACTGCTGATATGTCCGTTTATGTCTTAATAGAACTATTATAATCATATGTTACTGTCGCTGCTGTTTTTCTTGCATTCTCAAATGATAGAAATTTAAATGATTTTTTAGGTATAAGCACATTTTACTTTATGTTTAATGTGTCAAAGAGAACATGTTTCTTGTGTTTTCTAAAACAGCATGACTTTATGTGAACCTGCAGTAATCACTTTGTTCTTTCCAGCCATTTGGGGTGAGGTGAAGCTTCCAGGATGTTGTACATGTTGACATGTTTGAGTTTGTTCTGTGCTCTACAAAGAAGTGTTTCATCAGATGAAGGTATTTCTATACTGCTTGTACCAGATATGTTACTAATAGACATGACCGCTCTAAAGGAAGAAGAAATTGAACATCAAATATTTCCTTTCTTTCAGCTGTGTCACTTAATTGCAACAACACTGTCAGTGCTACAGCTGGAGAAAATGTGACTCTAAATTGTTCCATAACTTCGACTTTTGGAGGGAAAGTGTGTACTGGTCAAAAGTATGACTGGCATAACACAAATGGCAACAAACTATGTGAAACTGATGCCACAAAATACACTTGTGCATGGGATGCCCTTACCTATGTGTCACTGACCATCTCAAATGTCCAAGAAGAGGCAAATGTCACAGCTGAAATCGTGTCAATCTGTGGAATGGTGAAATCACTTCCTATCAGAGTACAGCTAATCATTGGTGAGTGTATGTTTAGTTCAGATATCCAGAATAAATTGTTGTCATTGCCACTGTTAAAATAACTGCAATTTACTATCCAGATCCAAAAACGGACGTTTTCCAACCAACAACACCACCAGATAACGGTAAGCTGAAAGACAACGACTTAACCATTGTACATTGTTACATATTGTAACAAATGTTATTCAGTTAGAATAACTGTATTCCACTTCCACACGTGAATCAGGTCCAAGACCAGAACCCAGCGGGCAGCGGGAGGAGTCAACACACTTGACCACCATTGTACTTTGTGTTTTTGCCTCTGCTGTAGTTGTGTTCATTTTGTATTTCCTGTATAGAACTTACAGACGCAGAGTAAGAGAGAGGACAGTGACATACACTGCACCAGTCAGTAAAGACTTCACGGTTGTTTAAAAATTAATTTTTTCTTTGTATGATTGTTTATCAGTGCGAGGGGAATATGAATGTATATGAATGTATGTGACATATTTTCCATTTGTAAAAGATGCTGCTCATCACTGCTGACTCTTTGATCATCATATTGTTTGTTTGTTTTTTATTAACCTTTTTTTTTTTATTAGACTTCTTTGATGTCTTATATACAATATATAGATATACAATAACAGGATGTGAATAACAGAGCGTTCACATGACTTTCAGTCTGCTCAGTAAAATGAAACAATTTTGGGGAAATTTAAGAACATTTGGGACTGAACCTGTTATGTGTCTGATGAATGTCTACAGATTTGTCACAGCTCTGACTCTTCATTGTGTGAACATCAGGTCAATTTTGTTTACTTATCATCCACGATCTAATAATAGGGAAATGATCCAAAGTTGGATTACATACTTACTTTGTAAATCCACTGATGTTTCTGTACCTTGACTTCTTTACATAATTGTGACCACAGCTCACAGTAAAAATCATCCAACTGTTACTTTAGGTTGTGATGGATGAATGAATGGACAGATGGGACTCTCGTGGGCTGTGGATAATGCATTTCCCTGTTCCGCACATGGATTTTTTGCCACCTGTGTAGCATTATTATATGTTAACTCAAGTAAACTCAAAGACTGTGGCAAGACAGTCCGTCCACATCGTTACATCATTACAGTGCTGCTGTTTTTGTTGCACATTGGTTGGCACATTATCAGACATATACTTCCTTCAGAAATGACAGAGAGCAAAAAAAGAGCAAAAGGAAGATTGACTGGTAATATTTTTCCAGGCCTACGTGTAAACCACTGTTTGTTAAGATGTTAGCCCAAAATTAAATGTCAGTGTTGTGTTTATAGATGTTTACAGCTAACACCTAATGCTGGAGTTAAAAGAGTCACTTGTCACTACAAAATAACTGTAAATGTAATAACTGTGTAAAATTGAACAGTGTTTTGTTCAAAATACACTCAACTTGTAACAAGTCTTTCAATCAAATGTGTCATGGGTTTTTTTTCATCCCATTTGAAACTATTCAAGCCTCCTGAAATGACCCATACGAGCATTTCTCCCTGAAAGGATTAAAGAGAATCTGTGTTAGGTGAACCTTTAGGTCAAGTGACATACAAAAAAAAGTTTTTAAAAATTCTTTCATGTAGTTTCAAAAGACGGTGAAGCTTCCATGATTGACTCAAACATATCCACAGGTAGAACACCTGGAACCTGGAACACACTGGAACCATCATCTTTTCTATTATCCCTTCACTTTCAAGCCTCAACAGTTACTTTTTCACAAGAGGCATGAAAGGTTTAGGTACTCGTCTGACTGCGTGAACTGCATATGGCTGTGCATCTTGTTTAAGAATTATTTTAACTGGTTCAGTTTTTCATAGTCTACTTGTACCAAAACAGTACTGATGTTTTCCACTCATCTGCTGAGTAAACTGCTATTTTGCCCTTTAAACATTATAGACTTTAGGAAGTGTATTAAAGGTTTCTTCACTTCTTACAGTCACATATGGTCCAGTATCTATTTTTAATGTCAGAGGAACATCATCAATGTTCATGGTGACAGTTCACTTATCCTGGCTATTTTTTTTTTTTTTTTTTTTTTTTGCTGTTTTTGAAGTCACCTCATGCATGAGAATATCACCGGGTTAACACGAGACATTATTTTATGTATACTGTTGGCCAAGCACAATAAAAATGACCGTTTTTAAATTAACTTTGCAAACATCACAGATGAAATATTTGGGGTTTTATTTCCTGGACTGAGCCACTGTACTTGCTGTCATTGCTGAACATCTGTCCCCCTTCCTTCTCTCACATAATGAGCCCAGTCTACCACTGCATCTGATTGGCCGAATGGTGTTCAAAATAAAGTCTCAGCAGGGCTGATGGCTATTAATAACTGAAATTATCTCACAGACCAGATGTGGCTCACGGGCTGTATGTTTGTCACCACTGACCTAATCTGCCCTGTTTGTTATGACTCCTTTTCAAATGTTCTCCAAAGACAGAAGTTCTCTGCCAAGTATCACTGCTTCTTTTACATATTTTAACAAAATTCTCTTCATGCTAGTGTTATTTGGCTTTTCTTCCCTTGACAAAGTCATGAAACATATGCATATTTTTATATGCAATGCAAGTCTAATAATGCAAATAGATTTGTTTAGATAACCTAAATTGCTCACAAAGTTTTATTTAAGAAAATTAAGTTTACAAAAGTAAAATGCTGAGTATCAAAATTAAAAGTTCTTATTATGTAAAGAGACGAACTAATTTAAACAAAATTTATTACATTTTGTTATTTAGTGTTTCTTACAATAACTACTAAACTTTTTGCCCTGTTTTTGCACAATATGAGATTAGATGTCACATTTACAGGCATTCTCTTTTATCTGGAAACTGACCAGTTATTCTGGCAATAAAAAGTCTGTTAATTACAAATCCTCTGAGGACTGTTACACAATAACATATTTATGGGCAGAGATAAATGAGAATTCTGCTGCTGCTTCTGTAAAGTCTATAAAATGTTACACTAAAGGAGAGCAGTTAACGTTATTGTTATTGAAGTTATCTATGTATTTGTGCTGAAATGTGGGAAAAACTCAAATAAACAGAAAGCTTGCATGCTATCTTTGCACTTAACTGTTTCTAGTATTTATCTCTGCTGTTTCTTTTGCACTCTCAAATATGAGAAATGTTTAAATCTGTATTTTCAGTAATCAGTATACAGTATACTTACAACTACTACTCAAAGAAACATGAACTAAACTTAGCACAAAGGACATTTGTGTTTGGCCAATTATGTCTTTCTTGTAACAATGCTTAATGCCAATAAAGCTTATGTAGCAGGATACTTGCTCAGCTGGTGTCTGCTCCAAGTATGCCATGTTTCACTGATCTGAATAGGGTCTGTGCTATAGGGCAACTTCAAGCTGGCAAGTTGCAGCATTACTTGGATCTGCTCATAGCCAGTGTCCGGCCTCATAAGGCTTGTCATGATTCACGGCCAGACCTGTTTGCGCTGGTGTCAGCAACATGTGCACTCTAACCTGAATATGCAGAGGAACATTATGTTTAGCGATGTGTATTTGCGAGTGGAGAGGATGGCATGGCCTGCCTGCAGACTTGACTTTTTGAACACTTGTGGGATCAGCCTGGGCGTGCTGTTCATATCAGAGTGACCAGCACAACTACACTGGCTGACTTGCAGTGAATGCTTGTTGAAGAATGGGATTCTACAGCAGTTTGTGACCAAGGTAGTGAAGAAGAGGTGCAAGGCTGTTGTGGCTGTGTTTGGTTCTTTCATATAAATAGGGTTCAATTGCCAGTATGTCGTGTTTCTTCAGACTTATCACTGGTGGAGAATATCCACCAATCCACATGCTCAACTCTGCTGCTCAAACCAAAAATGCATTTGACTGACAAATGTTGCACCATTTAAGGGGAATAAACCATATAAGATTTCACTGCCATGAAGCATTGTTACAATAATGATGTAATCAAGCCAGTAATCAGATTTTGAGATGACTTTTTCATTTAAAACAAATATACAGGCAAAACCCTGTTTCTTGATTCATATGTGTTTTTTTTCTTTCCAGTAATTTCAAGTGAAGTGAAGCTTCCAGAATGTCCTGTGTGGGGAAATGGTTAAGTCTGTTCTGTGCTCTACAAAACAGTGTCTCATCAGTACAAAAGTATGTACCAAAAAGCATGACAACTCTAAATACATAAGGAAGAATAAATGTAATAATATATTAAACAATATTTTAATATTTTTTCTCTTTCAGTGGTGTCACTTAATTGCAGTAACCCTGACTATGTTACATTTGGAAAAAACGTGACTCTAAATTGTTACATAAATTCAAAAGGGGGCTCAGACTGTAGAGCTCTAAATTATTCCTGGATAAACCAAAATCATACCAAACTCTGTGGCTTGTCACAATACGGCTGTAAATGGGATCCCCCGAATAGCTTGTCAGTGACCATCTTAAATATCCAAAGAGAGGAAAATGTCATAGCTGAAATCGTGTTAAACTGTTGCGTCCACTTACAGAGTGAGTATCTATCAGCATCTTAAAATTTATGTGTTTGAATGAGTGTATGTTTTGTTCAGACATACATAAATTGTATTCAGTGCATCTGTTAGAATAACTGTGTTGTACTTTGTCAGGTGGACCAGCTCCAACACTAGGTCACATCATTAGGCCCGAGGAGTCAACACGCGTGACAACCATTGTACGTTGTGTTTTTGCCTCTGCTGTTGCTGTAGTAATTTTGTATTTCCTGTATAGAACTTACAGGTACAGAGTAAGTGAGAGGACGGTGACATAGACTGCACCAGTCTGTAGCAGAACATAAATGCATATGTTTGCTGTTTGTGAAAGATTCGGCTCATCAGTTACCACAGCTGACTCTGTACATAGAGAATAATTTTTAGAATTCTTTGATGCAGTCTAATATGCATACAATAATAGGATGTGAATAATAAAGCATTCCACGTGACTTTAGTCTCCTGAGTAAAAGGGAAAGACTATGGGTCAAACTTGGGAATGTGAATTTCTTGCCTGATGAATAAACATTTAAGAAAAAATAGGACTGTACCTGTATGTGTTGTAAAACGGAGTCTAATTAATGTCCACAGAGTTGACTTCTCATCCATGTTCTCATTATGTGAAGTGACGAGAAGTTGGATAACCTACTTACTTTGTAAATCCATTGATGTCTGTCCACCTGGACTTCTTCACATAATTCTGATCACAGCTCACAGTAAAAGTCATCCAGCACTTGCTTTAGACTGTGATGGATGATGAAAGGGGATGCCATGGTGGAAACATAAATTCTTATCAATACAGTCCATATTTATACAGTAGACTGAATGAAGCATTGTAAACATGTTATTATGGAAACAATGTAATTCCTCTGAGACAACTCTTCCTCTGTTTCATCTTTTTTTTACCATTTCTTTCTGTGTATATGTGTCATTTGAAAGTGAAAACCATAATGGAAATAGGAATCATAAGAAAATGTACCGTGAAACTGAGAACTGTGAAAAGTGATTAATATCCTGTATGTGCCGCTTGTACAGATTAACTGTAAATCAGACAGTTTTCGTACAATGGAACATCTTTTCAAATAAATTTATGTCAGTAACAAACTCTTCCACATCTTTGATGTTATGTAACACATATGCACACACCCACGTACAGCTGATAAAATACCAAGAGTCAGTGTCTCATTTCCTCTTTACGCCTCATTTCTCTTTGTCACACTCGTTCATGTTGTAGTCAATCTGTCTGTCAGTCAGAGAGCATATGCGCGAGCCTGACTGCATGATGAAAGCCTACTGGTGGAGCTGTGTGCTGGGACTGCTCTGCATGCCTGCGGAGGTAATATTAGACATCAGGAAAGGTGAGTGTGTTTTGGAATTTTTGAATCCACAAAAATTATAAATTTATGTGGGAAAAAATGTTTTTCACAGGTCTCTCTGCAGTCCTGTGAAAAACTAAGTGCACCCTATGATTTAGGAGCTTGCAGAAGCACTTAGGCAGCACTAGCTCGCAGTTATGCTTTGTCTGTGTGATTTTATCAGTCTCTTATGTTCTTTTGGAGAAATTTTGGGCCACTCTTCTTTACAGCACTGCTTCAGTTCACTGAGGTTTGCAGTCATTTGGTCATACACAGCTGTCTTAAGATCTGGCTGCAACATGATTAAGCTGAGTTATTGAACGCCTGGATTCTTTTGCTTCTCGGCCATTCTGTTGTAGATTTGCTGCTGTGCTTCGGATCGTGACACAATTTCAGCCATGCTTTGCTCTTAGACAGGTTGCCTCACATTTGAGTCTTGTTTTAGTACACAAAACAAGATCATTATGTGCTCATTAACTGCAGAGTGCCCAGGTCCTGTGGCTGCAAAACAAGACCAAATCACTACCCCTCCTCCACTATGCTTCACTGTTTACTGTGAGGTGTTCGCGCTGATATGCTGTGTTTGGTTTTCTCAGTGTCGTGCATCATGACCAAGGGTCCCCACATTGCTTTAACTCTGTCCAAAGTTCATAGTTCCAGAAGTCTAAACCTAAGCTCTTACGTTTTTTGCCTATTTCTCTGAGCCCTGCATGGTCTGACCCCAGGGTGAATTTATTGGGTTTTCTGCTCCTGGGAAGAAAACCCTGTTTTTTACATAACTGTAGATGTCATTGAAGATGAGTCTGAGTCATCTTTTCCTGTTTGTTTGCAGCTTCATCCTGTTTTGGGCCTCTTAGCAGTGTCTCAAAAAACCCATCATTTAAAAAGGTCTTTTTAAATCACTCTTTACAGTAAATGTAGTGATGCACCAAAAATATGTACGTAGAAGTTAGTTGTCTACAAAAAAAGCCCACTGCAAGTGACATGACTGGAATATGTTGCTGCAGCTAAATCTAGGTTAGGCCACTTTATATACAGTTACTGGGTGTAGTTTGGTTTTGTGGTTACCTTCTGCAGCCCCAACAACTGTACTGAACTGAGCAAATGACGAATTGGATCAAATTGTGCCTTTTCTGCTTTATTGCAATTAAAGTTTATTTGCCAGTGCCCTGTGGTGGAGCTGATGTATAAGGTGTTAAAACAAAACAAAAATTCTGCATAAGTGATTCTTTTAAACGATCCATCTCTCCCTGACAGCTTTCCAAAATCCTTCAGCCATCACTTTCATGAGAGTCAATTCATCTGCTGAAATCGTGTGCACCACATCCTTGGAAAATCCAATGGGGCTGTACATGCATAGGCGTTTCCACAAGGAACAAGATGTTGTGTACCTGGACTTGAATGGATTTTCAGTCACCAAGAATACCACATCTAACAAATTCAAAGGCCGAATAATCATAAGTCCAGCCAAGAAGATCACACAGGAACTTCGTGGGTTCACTTTCCAGTTGTCTTTGCTGGAGCTCGAGGACACAAACTTGTATTACTGCGAGTGGATTTACACGGACGAGAAATTCAACAAGCTGCTCATGACCAGCAACGGCACAGTCATTATCGTCAGAGGTGAAGAGAATTGTGCATTTCAGTATATGCAATCCACTTCCATTAAAAGTGGTGTAACTTTCAATTTAATTGTCTATAACGTGCTTTTTTCTCTCTCACACACAGAGGGTGGCCCAGAGGAACAATGCACAAACTCCATACTGGATCTGACCTTGATTTGCTCTGTCGTCATAGGATTTACTGTCATACTGTCCCTCATCATTGGAGTGCTGATTATGAGGTGCAAACGAGTAAGTGTGAAGTAGATAGACTTGTTGTTAAAAGTCAAGCAAAGAGGATGTGACTGTGTTCGAGTGAAAACGTTTCCTTTGTCTTCCTCCAGTATAAAAAGAAATTCAGACCTGCCGTGCCTGAATTACCACCAAGATCCCAGAGGCCTCGGCAGACCTGCTCTTGCCACCATCACAATGCTTACTTAGTTACATCTCTAAGCACGGATGTCAACACAGACTTCAGGGGTCTCCTGTAATGCTCAGAGACGGTGCAGTGCTAATAATTCAACACGCGGTGATGCACAGTTAATTGCACAGACGGCTTCAGATGGCTGAACTCGTAATCTTTAACCTTTTGCTGTAGTGCATCTCTCTTCCTTTTACAGAAATTTGTGTTTTATCTGCAGTAAAGTGATTGAGCTACCACATCCTGGTTTATGCTTAGTGTTCAGGTGCAATGTGTGAAGAGTGTGGGTGAAAAAAAACTGCAGACCAAGCACTTTTTCCTTTGATTTAGCACACGCTGGCTTTACCTGTTGAGTTTTCAACAGCTTTGTGTTGTTTTGTTCTTTTTTCTTTGTGAATGCTCTAAATGTTTTGAACCATAGTTTTCTACCTGATTTGATGTGTACAATAAATCAAAGATATTTTTAACATTTTGCCATTCCTTTGAAAAATCTTTGTTTTGTTGTATTTGTTTTTTAAATGATAAGAACAACTCAATGGGGCTCAATTCAAAGTACTAGTAAAAGTACAAAAGTATCAAAGCATCAAAATATTCTAGAAGTGAAATAGTGAATAGTATTAGTCAAATAGTGGAAGTACTGATATAACGCAGAAGGATCAGTTTCACAATCCCATACCGTGCATGCATATTGATTTACTGTTGAAAATGATTCTAACTAATTAGCCTAGTAGATGTACCACTGGGTCATTTAGCTCTATTAACACAAATGACTTACTAGTAGAGAAAAAAGAGATGCTTTCAGCTGCTCCCTTGTCATATGGATTGCCACAGCAGCAGGTGCTTCTGCATATTTGATTTGGCAGAGTTTTACACTGGAAGCCACTGACTTTCAACTGTGACTAGGAAACAGCTATGCCTGCAACAAATATGTGAATACATGTGAATTAGTCATGAGATAATCCCAATCCAAACAGTCCACTATGTTCAGGGAAACTGCAGAGGTGGCACTGCTGCCACCTAAAATATGATTAGAAAATGTTTCTTGTCTTTAAAGTGAATAAAGTAAAATACATGGCAGAGTAATCAGGAAACAGAGTAATCAGGAAAGTAATCAGGAAAGGGAAACAGCTGGGACTAATTGGGCAGGATGAGACAAGGGAAGCAAAACAGAATACACTGACATAAGACAAGGACCTTCAACATAAAACAGGAAACACACCAACTGAACTTACAGACTCAGAGATATGAGCTTCACATTATGATAATACTGACACGGTACAGAGGGAACACATGGACAGGGATGACTAGACAGGACACGTGGGACCAGAGCAGGCACAGAGACACAGACTAGACACTGAACAGAAGGAGTATGGAAACCAAAACCTAAGAACTAAACTCTTAACAAGAATTAAACTGAAGCATAGGATAAACGAATCAAAACAGCTCAACTAGTAAATCAGAACATAGACCATAATACAGAATAACACCAGGACACCAGAAACTCAAAATGCTGGGTCAAAATGACCCTGACTCGTGACAATAAGAGTACATTTAAACACCTAAACTTAACTTAATCATTATGCAGAATGGCTATTTTCAGTTAATTAAATAATGTCGGCTAGTTTGACCTATAGCATTGCTATTTATCCGCAAAATAAAAACTAAATGGTAGAAAGGAGATGGGGTGCAAAGCACAGTAGTTACCAAAACAGTGGAGTAGAAGCCGAAAGTAGGATGACACATATACCTACATAAAAAACACATATTTTAGCAAAGTATTTGAGTGAATGTTCTAAGTTACATTGCACTGGTACCTACTAGCATAAAAAAGCTTCAATAAAGCGATTCCGTTTCTCCATTGAAGAAAACAGTTTAAAGCCTTGAACAACCAGCTGCCAGCTATAAGGTAAATCATGACTAAAAATACTTTATTTGGATTTAAAAAAATAAATTTTAAATAAATACATACATACAAAAGTAAAAAGGAAACGTACAAGATTGTGCTTATAATTACTTTTAACGCTGAAGGAACTAATCATCCCATAACCCACTCCAAATCCAAGATTCCACAGCAAATAACTCCCAAATTTATTGAATTTAGTCCTTTTCATTCGCGTAGTAAGGTATTATTATAGTTTTTATATATTTTTTGTTGTTTGTGTTGTGTATGTGTAATGCTTTGTTCGCCTGGTTTCTTTAACTTCGCGGTCACTAAGTATCCTGTTTCAACAATCACTGTTTCACTATGGTTTTCTGGGTAAAATAGTTCCTTTCCGATCCTTTACAAATAACTCATAACTTTTGTTAAGACAAGGTTGAGATAAATACCATCATTTCACAATATCATAGCTTGAAGTAAGTCTGACAGTCACGTGTAAAAGTCAATGGAAGGCGCTAATAAATGTATACTTAACCATGTACGCCGTCATTGTGGAACTTTAATTGTCAATGCCGGTTTCCCACGGACTGTTATGGCCGTAACGCAAGGTACAGCCTTGAAAACAGTTTGTTATGGTAATGATGTTTTACGTGATAAAGTGCATATGTGTAAAATAATTAATCGATATTAGCATTAGCTAGCCATTTGAGGACACGAAGCTTTAAAAATAAATAAATATAAGGAAGAGTAAAGATAAGCGTTTTCCACCTTGGCTTCTGAACTCAGCGCTGCTCAGTGTCCAAAGCTCAGAGGAGAGGCAGCTATGCAGAGCTGGTCACCACGGTCAAGGAAAGCAACGGAGAGGGTTTAAGCGTTTCATGCTTTAAAACGAGGCAGCTCGTCTAAGTCAGGAAGCTATGGGCGCTCATAAACTGCTGTTTTCCGAGCTGAAGCTGTGGACCTCAGGAAGAGGTGGATGGATAGCGCGACTTCACAAAGGTGCGGTAATCAGGAAATGTTTACTCGTAATACACTTGATATTCAGTGTGGACGCGTGCCAGACCCAGAACAAAATTTAGCCAACTTAACGTTCTTATCGGCTGATCTACACACCTGCTTGAAGAAACTTTAACAGGCTGATTTAACTCAGCAGTACTTAATATATCAAGCAACTCTGAGCATCAGTAAAACAAAATACTGTATAACTGCATGCCTTACTCTGCTAGCCTTTCATTAAAACACTGTAGGCTGTAGCTGTACACTACACTGCCTTAGCTTACTGAGACCCTTTAGCTCACTAAGAGGATTTAATTCAAACTAAGGCCTTGCTGTTTTGCTGCAACTCCAATGAGTTAGACGTGAACTTGTCACGTGTTTTTGCAGGCGGCTGTGGAAAGGCTTCATTGTCCTCATGCAGCCCAAAGGTGTGTATTGTCGGAAGCGGTCCAGCAGGTTTCTACACAGCACAGCATCTAATCAAGGTATGGACTGCTTGTTATGACAGACACAGGAGTAATAGTAGGCAATACTGATAAATATCTGAATATGTAGTACTGTGCCAAAGTCTTGAGCCACCCTTGATTTCTTTTTAATGTTCTTCCAATGAGCTGGCCCTTCTTGTCATTTTTAAAGCGGTGTCTTAGTTCAGCAGGCTTTTTAAAGAGTTTTCTTTAAACTCTCATTTTTGGCCCACTTATTATACCTGAACATTTTCAAAAAGTGCTTTTGTTTAAGAAACCACTTAAAAAGGCAGCTAACCCAAGGGATGGGGCAGCAGGGATGTCAGTGTGTGCAGGATGTCCTTAAAAAAACTGGGCAAAGTGGGGGAAAAAGGAAAAACATATTTACTGGGGGGGGAAACACATTTACAAAAAAGGAAAGGAAAGCTATGTTCTTAAGAAGCAGTTGTTCTTAACCTACAGTTACCAGGTAACTGTAGGTGAACTCTTAATTTAGTATGCCACAGTGTTTAAATTACACAGCTTGCTGAAGACTGACAGCAGCCTTCCTACTTTCTGTCACAGTGATACCTACAGCAAGCAGGGGTGAGTCTAAAGGGGGGGGGGGGTTGGTAAGGTGTATTAGACCATATTTCTTTCAAGGCTTAAAAAGTTTAGATTAAATTAAATAAATTCTGTTAATTTAATGGTAATTGGTGCTGTTAGACTGGACAGTGACTTATTAAAACATGCACCATCATAGCATTTGTTTTCTGCTCCAGGAAACATTGCATCAGTTCTGAGAATATTGATATCATCTCTTTTCTTCAGTGCAGACACCGCATACTCTTTAAAAAGATTACAGACATGCATATTTACTCACTCACTAGCACACTCAAAGACACACACACACACACACACACACACATTCATACACTTGTTAAAAAACACATGCACATGAACAAACACCAAATCTACCTCATCCGTGTGATGCAATAGAGTCAGAAATCTTTTTTTTTCTCCTATCGATGCAAGAAAGCATTTTGAACATTTTGAATTAACTTGGAATATCAACAATAAGACAGAAGAATTTCTTATACAATTTTACAGCTGATGGAATAATAAGTAGAATTCTCAATTACTAAAATAATCAATAGCTGCAGTCCAATTCTAAATGAATTTGCTAATGACTACTAATTTATTGCCCAATAGTTGTGTGTTAATTACATGTTAATTTTTCAATTTGTGTGTGTGTCATTAGTTTCTCCAAATCCGGCCAGCATCCTTTAATGTGAAGTCAAACAAATGAGCGTGCCCCTCCCTGCTTAGTACACAAAACCACTACGCTATCACACACTAACCAAAATATAGCCTTTGAGCTGCCTACTGAGTACATGCTCATACATACGACTGGAAATAACTTGCAGGGTATGCTGTGTCTTTGAGCCCAAGGTTATGTCATTGCAAGCTATGCCCCCCACACACAGCAGCACGATGTGCATTGGCCATGCAGCACTGTGGCTCTTTGATGTTTTTCATGTTGTGTTTGTATGATTTTAAGTTCATATATTAATTGTTGTCTGATTCAGCACAACATACTTTAACTAATATAATATAAAATTATATAATAACCAGTTTCTGATGATTAAAAAAAAATGTAATCAAATTTTAATTTCATACATTTTGTCATTTTTATTTACTTTGTGTTTGTACTTCAGAAAGTTTGTAAAACTGTTGGCACGAGGAAGCTGCATTCGATACATGACAGTAATTAATATTAATATAATGGTGGATGTTCATATTTGTCAAGCTTCAAATAAGAGTTTAGTGTGTGTGCAAATAAATGGCTCAGTGGCTGTCTAGAACCAACCACAAGAGCAATAATGTAAAGTAATAATTCTCTGTATGACTTTATGTGGTTTACATCATTGTGGAGGAACCGAAGCAGTGAAACAGTTCGTCAGTTCATTAAGGTTTATACATATTTGTTGTAAGGTCCCAACATACTTTTCAGTCAGTGTTACTGATTAGTCCAGTGTTACAATGGACTAATCAGTCCATTGTAACACTTTGATTCTTTTCCTTTTCAACCGTTCAATTGAAGGTTTTCTGGTGCGCGTGTGATCATTGTCCCGTTGTGTGACCTAATTTTGGTCAAGCTTTAGCTGATGGACAGACAGCTTCACATTTGACTAAAGAACACTTTGTCATACAGAGGAGTTCATAAGTGACTCATTTATGGCAAGGTGGCTGCAAATCAAACCTAAATCATCACCCCTCCACCACCAACTTAACAGTTGGTTTGAAGTCTTTGTGCTGAGACCCTGTGGTTGTTTGGCTTTCACCAAACATCACACCATGAATTAATGCCAAGCATCTACACTTTGACCTCATCTTTCCAAAGGATCTTATTCCAGACGTCCTGTGGTTGATTTTCTAAGCCCTGCTGCTGTGTTCTTTTTAGAGAGATGACACGAACAAGCAATCCTTTTTGGTTTGTTTAAAAAAATTATTTAGATTATTTAATTTTTAGTGGTTTTATTGGTTTTGAGGATTTTTATTTTTGGGCTGTGTTGAAAATATTTCAAGACTAAAACTAAAGATATTCCAGTTAGTTTTGTAACCACACAATATTTGTTTCTGTTTTTTCTAAAGCCTTTATTAACGGTTCACTTTAAGCTTTACGCATTATATTTTGGATTTTGTTTCTGTTTTTTCTCTCAGGCTCGCCAAGATGTTGAGGTGGACATTTATGAGCGTCTGCCTGTACCCTTTGGCCTGGTCAGGTTCGGAGTGGCCCCAGATCATCCTGAAGTCAAGGTGTCTGCCTCTAATAGATTTTAAAGAACAGATAATTGCCTCAAACCATTTTCTGTATATTACCTGTTTTTAAGCAAAAAGGACAAAAAAGATTCATTTAATTAGTCCAGTTTCTCCTCAGTAGTTCTAACACCAGATGCAGTGAAAATCTTTTAACACAGGGATTAGTTTTGTTTTGGAAAAAGAAACTCTTCAGACAAACCCGTTTCTTAAAGTCTGTTTAGTTTCGCCAGACTGTGTAACGACCTGTGGTACCGTTAATGGAAAATTAAAAACCAGTCAGTGGTTAATGCAGACCAGTCAAACAGAAAGAGACACGTTAGATAAGTCTGTCAGTGAAGTGAAATTCCATTAGAAGTGTGAATAACATCACAGTGAACGGGTGTTATCACGTTTATGTCTGAGGTTGAATGCAGTGTTTGAAGCTCGCTATATTTCCATGTTGTGTTTGCACATCTCTGTTGCTTGTGGGGCTCGCACACAAGAATTTCACTCGCATGTGCTGTGCCAGTGTGCCTGCACATGTGATGTGACAATAAAAAGTGATTTGATTTGATTTGATTTGATGTCATCACACCCAACTCATTAAAATGTAACTGAACAACAAAAGCAATATTATGCAACCCTCAACAGGACACATATCCCAACATGCTGGCAAATATAATGACAGATAAATACTGGTAATAATGAGACCTATCTGCTTTGTTTCCCACAACCAATAATGTCACCTTTGCATGTCTGATATAATCGTGGTTAGAGATGTGGTTAGCCTAGCTCAGCAGAAATACTACTTTGAAAGTAATACACCAAGACTTTTAAATCACTAGTGTGTCTTCTTTGTTCAGTCAATACTGAGGCAAAACATGCGAAAACAACAACAAGGTTCTTTTCGGTGACGTGCAACCATTTCTTGTGAAGCAGCAGTTGATTTCATCTTTAAAGCACATGAGTGAGTGCATGAATCGATCTAGTCTGGTCTGATATTTCTGCTGAGCTGTTCCCTGCTTTTAATTCCACTAATCATAAAGGTAAGAGAGCGGTGGGCCAATAGTGTAGTGGTGTACACATTTGGAAAAGATCCCCAGTTTGATCCCAGTAGACACAAATCTATTGGGGGTTGGGTCAGGAAGGGGTACCCAGCATAAAAATCTACCAAATCATGTGGAGCGAACCCATGTGAACAAGATAGCAGCCAAAAGTATTTGTTTGAATGTAATAAGATAAGATAAACCTTTTTTAATCCCACACGTGGGAAATTTTCTGCTCACGGCAAAAAGTACAATTAAAGAAAAGTAAGATTTAAGAAAAACACGACAGAATAGGAGAAGATAAAATAGAATAACATACTGTACAAAACAGAATAAAATGCTCTGTCATAGTAGGAAAAATTGCACTTGGTACTATTGCACATCAGGGAAACGGGGCGAAAGTTACAGCTGTGTATCGATGCATGTGTGTGTGTCTGTCTCCACGTATGTGGTTATCTGTAGAGGCGATGTTGTAGAGACAATTTCAAGCTCAGTCTTGCTCTTTCTGGTAGTTTTGTTTGTTTTTGTTCCTGATCCCAAATCTTAACATCAGATTTTTCTCAGAAGCAACATTGGCTCCATAAGCATTATTGAGAGTTCAAAACAATGTTATTGTAGTTGTTAAAGCAGTCACACGGACAACTCAAGAATGTAATAATAATTAAAACTGGGTTCCACATTCATCTATGAAGCAAATTCAAGTCCTGGAGAAGGCACAAATATATTGAAGGTTGCCTTTAATGCATTAAAATTTTGCTTATCAAAAGATGAATTTGTGTTTTTGCTTAAAGCTGTTTCTTAAAGTCTTTATTAAATATATGCAGCATCATACAGCAGCAGGATCCATATGAGCAGCTCCATTAAGGCGCCTATATTCAGACAGGATTATCATTACTGTCTAAGTAGCCTCTGAACAACCACAAATGTCTAAAGTTAAATGAATTATTGGTATTTGTGAATTTTCAATATCACTTCTCACAGATTGTTTGGTCCTTCCATCATTATTATTTTTAATATTATACAAACATTTCATCGCCAACATCAGCCTTTTGTCTCCTGAAATCTTCCGATGACTGTTCACCCAAATGAAAGTATATTATTGTGTATTTATTATGAAATATAACTGGCATTTAAAAATTACAGTGAGGATAATTAACATAGTCCCATCTACCATGTTTTCTCTTCCATATCTCAGTGCAGCTGGGAGGTGAAAGGTGGCAACCTCTGCACTCATTGAGCTGTGCTCTTATTACAGTCTGAGTCTAAAGTTCAATTCAGTTTTATTTATATAGTCATCAGTCAGTTTCCTGCACTTTGTCAGCAAACAGTGAAGTGACGGAAATCCATTTTTCCTCCAGCCCTTCTATCATGAAGACGTTAGAACTTCTTTATGAACTCTTTGTTCTTACAACATGCAAATAATGGGCTCTGTGATCTGTTCTGTACTTGTTTGTAAATGCAGGTGAACACTTTGAACTGAAACTAACATGACGTAATTTTGCTGGCTTTTGTATCTGGCATAGTTATTAAGGCATCGTCTCCAGAAATAGATAATAACACTGTAAATAAATGCACTGCAGCATTAAAAACTAGACCTGCATGTGTGAACACAGATGTCTGCTCGCGCCGGGTCTCTAATTACACAGATGTGTAAAAAGCAGGTGCTGGCGTGTCGAATTCACGGAGAGAGTGTGGACGTCATGCGTCTTATCTCCTGCCAAACTCTTTTGAGGCTGCGCCCTCACTTCAGCCAGAGTGTTCAGAGAACTGAGAGCGAATCTGAAGCAGGCTATCTCATCCTGTGTGCTACATAAGAAAGGCCAATACTGCACTCAAATCTGAGTTCTTGTGTGAATGTGGACACAGTAATGTATACTTCATTTATTAAAGGGAATTAGTTTTCCCAAATAAGTCTAATAAGGGTTTGAGCACCACTACAGGAGCTATAAAACTATAAGACAAGAACAAGAAACCTTCACAAAGTGGAATATAGTGAAGTTTTATGTAAATATTCTTAAATCAGAGTTTACCCCAACAAACTTTAGTCATCTGCTGTCCTGAGGTCATTAACCACTGGATAGAGAATTACTCCCATAATAGGTGGAGTTGAAATACAGATGGAGAGTCCAGCTTGCTAACTTAAATTTTACCGATTCTTGTCCTCAGAACGTCATCAACACATTCACGCAAACGGCCAAGCATTCACGCTGCAGTTTCTATGGCAATGTGAACGTAGGCAAGAATGTGAGCATCACCGAGCTGCAGCAAGCCTACCACGCTGTCGTACTGGTAAGGATGTGAAAGCCCACTGCGGCTCCTTCACCTTAAACGTGTGAAAAATAATCATCTGTTTCTGTTGAACTCTGTAAATTGTGCGACAGAGTTATGGTGCAGAGGGAAACCGGAGCATGGGAGTACCGGGCGAAGACTTGGCTGGTGTGTACTCTGCCAAAGACTTTGTGGGCTGGTACAACGGACTCCCCAGCTGTCGAGAGGTAAGACTTCCAAGTAAGTGTTTCACATAGACACACAAGATGTTTCCATCCATCAAAAAGAGCCTCAACAAAGTTAGATCATTTCACAAGAAAAACTGTCAGGTGAAACTGCTTCTCTGTCTCATCTGTTCGATTTCTTTCTTCAGCTGAGTCCAGACCTGAGCTGTGAAACAGCAGTCATATTGGGACAAGGCAACGTGGCCTTGGATGTAGCAAGAATTCTGCTATCTCCCATCGACATTTTAAAGGCGAGTTGGTTATCAGTAAATTTATAACAAAAGAAACAAAAACAGTAAGAGCAGACATGTTTCAGTCAGCAAGTCTTGAGTGCTCTGAGATGTATGAAAGAACCGCTTAAGCTGAGGAATTTTATCTGCTTAAATAATCACAAATGTTTTGTTTGTCTGTTAGGCATGAAAAGCAAAAACACCGTTGCTGAAACCTCAAAAATATTTTTGTTTTTCATTGCATCAGCGTGAAGCCAAATGGAGAAATGTTGTGTCTTTATCTGTTGTTGTTTCAGAATGCAAAACAAAACTAAACTGAACAGAAAATCATCAATAGATGAAGATAAGATAAGAAATAGTGCTACAGAGTAGTTTCACTAGTTTTGACAAGTAAAGTTTGACCTTTCTAGTTTCCTGATCACAGTCCTCCACCTGACACTAAGAATTAATGGGCAAACGTGACTGAAGAAGAACATGAGGGGAAAGTAAGAGCCCCTAAAAAGGCTGGTAGGTTATGTAAAATGTATTATTGTAGGGTCGTGCACCTTGAGAAGTCAGAATGTTTTCAAATAGTGAAGATATTTTCTTTACCATGAGACAAATACATGACTTTGTTAATAATTACAGTTGGTTTCCTTTTAAACCTTGGGACCTGTACTAATAGCAGCTTCTGACCCGCTCGGGCTCAGTTTAAGTACACATGGTTTGGCTTTTTAAGCTAGCATCTCTGAGCCTGCATGACATCATAGGATGTACAGGAGGTAACCACAGGAAGCTTTTAGGGCTGAGAAACACAGCTAACGTCTTTTAAAATGTCTAACTGAACTAACAGTCTCTGAGAAAAGTCAACTTTAGTGGAGTCATTTTCATCAGCTTCAAGTTTCTCTGATGTGTCATTTCATACAAAAGCACCACTGATAACCACAAAATTAAAGGTCAAAGATGACAGTGACCTTTTGTACTTGACTGGTAGATGTAGGACACCATGGTGTCAGTTATAATAGTGAAGTTTGATTTGTTTTGTTTGGAATAAATAAGTGATGAGCTGCTTTGTCAGACTAAAGTGGGGAAATTGGGCATACAAATATCAAAAGGTGATACAAGAGCTCACATACATTTGTTGGACTAAGACACAGTTCCTGTAGTTTTGCCTCTGTGTACCAATAAAGTGGATTTTAAATGAAATGTATATGAAGCATACCATAATATTTGTTATATACTCTACCGAGGGAGCATTATTGAATGGGAATGTATGGCTGCCAGTGGAACAGGATCGCTAAGTTTTATCGATGACTTGACTGCTCAGTCAGTCAAATTCTGCAAATTGGTCGGCACTTCACAAGTGAAGCCCAAAGCATAATCCAAAAGAAAAACAAAAAGAAAAAAGGCCCTGGCAGTGCATCTCAAGAGAGGAAGCGCAGCATTTGGTGATGTCTGTTGGTTCTAAACTGCAGGCAGTCATCAAATGTAAAGAAGTTACATGCTGAATTAAAATCAATCACATATTGACTGATTGTTTTTAAAATGTGTCTGTACGCCTGTGATGGTGCAAAATTACAAAAGTTGGGTATTTGTCCAAGAAATTGTGAGTCAAACTTCCTGTGTTAACCAGCAATATGAGCTAACAATAAATAGAAATCAAATCACTTGGGGGAAAAAAATCTCTCTAAGCTGTTCAGTTTTCCAGCTGAAAATGTAATTTACTTGTCAAACTTTTTCTGCAGAAAACTGACATCACACAACCAACACTGGAGGCTCTGGCAGAGAGCCAGGTCCGCAGGGTGCTGATAGTTGGCAGGAGAGGACCCATTCAGATCGCTTGCACAATCAAGGTGTGTGTCGGACAGAAAAGACAACAAGAGGAAAGAATAATATGTTCTCTAGTGCCTCTTCCTCAGGTCACCATTCATCTCCACGCCGCATCTTCCAAAACCTGTTTCTTAACACCACAGACACGCAGAATATTATTAGAAGGCTTTATTTTAATCCATTGGAGTGGTACAAACTGCACTTTTTAGCCACTGTGCAAGTGTTAACCAACTGTTTTATCTGCATCTTTGCCTAATGCTTATTGATAATTTTAGCCGTTTTTAGCATTTTCTTAAATGACCTGTTTACGTGTTAGCTTTGGCTTGCTTTTTTAATTCCACTTCATTTTGGGGTAAAAAAATTCAACAATTTAACTATTAAAAGTTACAACAGCTGGGTCCAAGAGTAAAGAATAAAAATATGGAAAATATAATAGTCGCTTTAAGAGTTCCCACATATGAGAGAAAGCCAGAGCACTTTCATGCACACTTGGTCAGTGACCTTGTAATGTTACTGCTGAGGTTGGTAGAAAATGTGTCCTCTGCAGGGAGTAGCTTTATCTTGTAGTTTAAAGTGAAAAAAACAAGACCAACATCACATTATTTTCTTTTCTGCTTATATTATTTGAACTATTCTTCAGTCTTTCAGTGTCACCCTGAAAAATCAGAGGTTCGTCCTGTAAAATGAACAGTTTGGTTGTTGTTGCCAGACTGTTTCAAACTTGTCTGATCATCACCCCTCTTATATGTTCGCTGTCATTGTTGGTACTGCAGTAAATATAATTTCACTAGAATTTTACCAAAAGAGATTCTCCATGTTTTTAATGATGCTTTAATTTGGCCCAGTGAACCATAACATATGCTCCTTTTCTACAGGAGGTCAGAGAAATGGTGAACCTGCCGGACACCAGGCCGGACATGGTGGCGGCTGATTTTGATGGAGTCAAAGAGGCTCTTAAAGGTGAGACCACATGCAGCTTTATCTTCATGCTTTCCCCTCTAACTGACCTGCTGTGTTTTTAAAGCCAATAAATGTTTACATAGTTTCGTCTGCCTTTAAGATCTGTAAATTTCAGTGTTTTTAGTTTTTCTGGTGCAGCTGGAAAAGATGCCTGGTGTTTTTAAGTGAGCAGTGAAAACATGTTAGATATCTACATGTGCATGTAACACATGTTCAGACTGCTGAAAGCGCCATCAGGAAGGAAGAAAGGTAAGCTGTGGTTAACAACAGCATACCCAGCTGAGACGTATAGCTTATACATACTGTGAGGTGAATGGAAACTGCCAACCTGCCCAGACTGCTGCTGCTGCTGCTGCTGGCTTTAGTTTGAAAGATTTTCTGTTGTTGTGTGGGAACCTGCAGGTTAGGGTGCAAAACAGAATTGTGCAACAACCCCCCCCCCCCCCCCCCCCCCAAGCTGGCCTCGTCCTTGCCAGAGAAATGCTGCTGGCCTCTTTGATGATGGCAGGCACTCTCAGATTTATAACGATAACCTTGACTCTGGTCACAGATTGCTAAAATAACCCTGAGCGTATGTTTCGTTTTAGTGATAAATAGCAGTGAAGGATGGTAAAAGAAGCTGGCTATGTTTATCTGTGTTGTAATCGTGCCTGCTGAGCTTGCATTACTGGAGTGACAAGTCTGTGGTCGCAGCAGCACATCAGAACTTTGCAGTTACAGGAAATTTATAAAGACCAGTTCCTTAAAGCCATTTCTAATGTGTTCATATGTGCACATACAAGGTGCATGCACAGCAACACTCACATATCACTTACTGAAAGACCACATGCACACTTGTATGTAAAAAAAACAACAAAAAAAAACCACATGCATTCACAGCCATATACTAGTCATGAGACCACAGCATGTGTCCATAAAGTTCCCAAGTATAAGAGTAGCTGCTAGTGACAAAATTCTAAGAAGATTGTTAAAATTATGGAGTTTTGTTGGAATTTCCTTTAAAAATCAAAAGACTAAGTAAGGAGAAAGATAAAAGTTATTCACAAAGCATCTTATACCTTAAGATGAAAACAAGTATAGGAGTGGAGATGGGGACTAGTGTTTCCTAAGGAGAGGGAAGAAATGGTACAAAGTACAGAGCATTGATTGGTCACGTCTCTCAGGTGCCGTGTCAGGTTTCTTAAGGATATGATTTTCGGATTCAGTTCATCTGCTGTAGATTGATAAGTTGAACGGCAGCCAATGTTCAAAGAAAAACTTTGAAAGACCTTCAGAAAGGCTCTTTAGAATGTACAAGAAGGTCCTGGCTCCATGGAAGCAAAATATAAAGACATAAGGGATGATCAAGACTTTTGCACAGCACTGTATATGTTGTTTTCACAACCTATTCTATCCAAAAAAAATAATTGGAAGATTAAAAATTTGGACGTTATAAATGCAAGCAAAGCAGGGCGATTTTAAGCTGAAGTATCTCTGCTGTGTCAGACTTGCCGAGGCCCAGAAAGCGTCTGACAGAGCTGATGCTGAAGACGGCCCTGGAGGTACCCGGAGAAAAGGAGCAGGAGAGACGGAGCAAGGCCTCCCGCACCTGGGGCTTTCGATTCTTCCGGAGCCCCGTGGAAGTTTTGGCCGAACCCGGCCACAGCAGAATAGCTGGCATCCGACTGGCGATCAACAAGCTGGAGGTTAGCAGGATTTGGTTTTCCAAAAGTGCCTGTCACTGTGCTGCTGCTCCTTTTAAAGCAGATAATCCTCTCTGTGAGCAGGGTTCAGGTGACGGAGCCCAGGCTGTGCTCACAGGAGAAGTGGAGGACGTGCCCTGCAGCCTGGTCGTCAGCAGTATCGGCTACAAGAGCCTGCCCATTGATCCATCAGTGCCTTTTGACTCCCGCAAAGCCATCGTTCCAAACACCATGGGCCGCGTTAAACAGGCTGCAGGTACCCTGTAAACACTCTAAAGAACAAGCATTATATTATATTTTATTACTTCAATAATATTTAATGATTCGATTTTTCTTTGTAGGTCTGTACTGTAGCGGCTGGCTTAAAACAGGCCCCACAGGTGTCATAGCTACCACTATGAACAATAGCTTTGACACTGCACGATCCATTTTGGAGGACATGGACTCGGGAACGTTGGATATGTCTGCCGCTAAGCCTGGATCACAAAGCATTAGTGCTCTGCTGGAAAAGAGAGGTATAAAAATGTTAGTTTGTCATTCACAATACATCCTATAACTGTGCTCTCGACGTGTGCTGCTATTCTATGAGCCAGTATAGAGTCATGAAAGTAAATGTGCGTGGACCAAAAACAGTTGGACTAAAAACAAGGGAAAATGAACTCAATGCTGGAACAGTCACCAAAAAGTCAGGCTGTAGAGATTCTGTTTGAAGTGACTGTTTGTGTTTATTGTGAAGTTCATTAAATGATTACATAAGAAGTAAAATGACGAAGAGCAAAAAAAAAACAAAAAAAAACAAAGATGCAAAGAGATTTGAAAGAGAAAATTACAAAACAAAACTAGCAATAAATCCTGCATGCCACCAAAACATTTGCTACGGAGAGCCATAAATCAGTAGCAACAGCAGCAGTGAGGTATGTCGTCATCATCTCAGTGCACACAGTGACCCGTCTGTATAATCCTGTTCTCTGAAGTTGCCACTAAGCCACAGCCAAATGTGATTTTTCTCTTCTGTAGGAGTGAAACCAGTGACTTTTTCAGACTGGGAGAAGATTGACAATGTGGAAATGAAAAGAGGTGAATCCCGTGGGAAACCCAGAGAAAAGCTACTGACTGTGGAGGAAATGCTGCACGTGGCTTGGACATGAAAGAATGAAACCGTTTTCATGTGAACAGGCAATGCTACCTAAAAAATGACTGCACTTGTCTTTAGGGATCTCACTGATTGATCACACAATAAAAATGACTATTTGAACTCCTTAACATGGATTTAATTCATATTGTATACATGGCACTACTAGGAACTGTTATTTGCTACAGTGTAATTTAGTTACCTTGTTACCAATACAACACACTGACTGAAAACAACAAGGAATGAAAACCTGCTGCGCTCAAGACCAAACTATAATGGGTCCGATTTTTATGGAAGTTGTGCGCTGTAATGTACCGTTAACTAAAAACTATGTGGCAACATTTTTTTGCACTTTTATATAATGTCATTGAACATCTTAAATCTGTATTTGAGGAAATAAAATGACGTCTATCCTTTGATTCCTGTCCTCAGAGCTTCAATTGTTACTGCTGGGATCCATCGTTAGGTCCACAAGTGTTTGAAAATGTTTTGGCACTACTTTCATATATTTGGCTCTTCATAATTTGAATTGAAATTCTTATTATATGCGATTAAAGTGCAGATTTTTATATTTTATGGAAAGGTCAGCAGGACTAGAACATCTATAGGTGGCAAAAAAGGATGGGTTTTTGTTTTTGTTTTTTGAAAAGGAAAACTATGTGAATTGCAAAATCAAAGGTTTGGACAAGGAGGGTGTTCATACTGAGCTTATCATAAAAAGGCCTGGACATCAATGAAGACTGGTGGATGATCACAGCATCCTTTCCATAGTAAATATAAACCTCTATAAAATATAACAAAATGATTCTCCAGAAGGTTTGTGTCCCTTATTGTTGGTCTACTATAATGAGAAGACTGCAGGAGCACACCGACTGTTACCATAAGGTGCAAAGTGAAGAAAAAAAGAAAAGCCAGATTAGACTTTGCCAAAACATCTAAAACCTCAGCATTGGAAGACCATTCTTTATTCCTTAAGGCCTAATACCAACCTATACCGCAGTGTGAGGTATTTGGACATTTGAAACATGCAGATTGCAGTTGGGATGATTTGGGCCACAAACTGACAGGAAAATGTGACAGTTCACTCAGTCTCAACACTGTCACCACTTTGTGTGAACTGACAAATTCACAGGTTTTCAGTGGTACAGCAGATGTTGGCGGTGTTATTGATGAAACCTGAATCGTTTTCACCCTGATAACAGTTTAAAGTAGAAGCAGAGGTGGGAAGCAACAAAGTACAAACACTGATACTGTACTCGGCTCAGCAGCTTAGAACCAAAAGCTATATCAAAAACATTGACAGGTAAACTTATGTAACATGTTAACATAGGACCCTTTCTTTCATATAAGCTTTCCAATTCTTGCATCCATTAAATGTGGAGAGATAAGGCAAGACATCACAATTGCCTCCAACAGCTGCTGTTTTCATGTGAATTGCCTCTCACCCTCAGACCTTTCTCAACAGGGTTGAGGTCAGGGGAGTATGGGGCCACACCATGGGTTTCTCTCCTTTTATTCCCATAGTAGCCAATGCGACAGATGTTCTTTGCACCATGAGATGGTGCATTGTCATGCATGAAGATAACTTTGCTACGGAAGGCACAGTTCTTTTGGTACCATGGAAGAAAGTGGTCAGTCAGAAACTAAAGGTAACCAAATTACACTGTCGCAAATAACATTACATAATACATTTATGTAAATTGCCAAGGTCATTATCACAGACCTTAAAGGTGCACATCCACATAGTAGTAAACCTCAAGAGTTCTGCATTTCTGCTCAAGTTAAAAATAATTTAAATTTCTGTATTTTCACCATTCTTTAGTGCACACACAGTAAATTGACATAGCTACTGGCCACTATGAAGTTTGGTGTTTTGTAGGTTAAAATTCAGCTTATTTAAGGATATTATTTCATTATTAGGAACTATATCTTTGAGGTCCGTATCATTTTCATGTCATACCTATAAGCAATGAACTCACCACCCTTCCCTATTCAATTCAATACAATTCAATTTTATTTATATAGCGCCAAATCACAACAAAAGTCGCCTCAAGGCGCTTCATAGATACAGAGAAAAACCCAACAATCATATGACCCCCTATGAGCAAGCACTTTGGCGACAGTGGGAAGGAAAAACTCCCTTTTAACAGGAAGAAACCTCCAGCAGAACCAGGCTCAGGGAGGGGCGGCCATCTGCTGCGACCGGTTGGGGTAAGAGAAGGAAAACAGGATAAAGACATGCTGTGGAAGAGAGACAGAGATTAATAACAGATATGATTCGATGCAGAGAGGTCTATTAACACATAGTGAGTGAGTAAAGGTGACTGGAAAGGAAAAACTCAATGCATCATGGGAATCCCCGGCAGCCTACGTCTATTTTTTTTTTTCTGCCTGTCCCATTTGGTTCTTTAGCCATCAGAATTGTTGTCTGAAGACCAACAAGGATACCCAATGGATTTACTTTGCCAAGTGGATCATCGTGGCATTGCCGTATTGGTCCATTTGGTCGATCTTTGTTTTTATTATTTATTATATTTTATTTTCAGATGTTACAGACGGGACAGACATGAGTGAGGGATAGGAAAGGGAGAAAGAAAGAGGAAGGAAAGGAAAAACAGAAGGGGAGAGGGACAGTGAGAAAGGGGGGGAGAAAAAAAAATCTCCTGGATCACCTGTTGAGAGAAGAATAGAAAACAAGCAAAAAAGACAAAAAAAAACCAAAGCAACATACTAAACACAACACCATCGAATTAATCTAGCTAAGTGTAAACAGCAGTAAATACTAAATATTCAATGTTGTTGTGCAGCACGCAGGACAGATGTGCTTCGGAGTAGCAGCTAGGAAAGGTGTAATTTGGGTCTACGAGCAGTGAACACCCGTGTGCATACCTGTGTGGATCAGCGCGCTTGTATTCCAAAGGTTTCTCCATGTAACGATCTGCTAGGGAGTGTGGGGGGGCCACAGCCCCGTCCTCCAGGGTGTGAAGCAGGTATGGAGGAGATCAAAACTCCAGACATCCAGAGGCCCCCAGAACACAAGAGACCAAGGAAGACCAACAGAGGGGCAGCCGCGCCACTGTTCCAGTAAGAGCTGAGGAGAGTCCCAGATGAGGGTTCACTCAGCAGCCGCGGAGCAGAAGCCAGGGGGAGTTGCAGTGACGCGCCCATGAGCTCCGCCGGCCGCCAGCTGTGCCTGAGTGACCGAGCCCCAGGCCGAGAGGCCGGGGGCACCCCACCTCCGAAGGGGCCCGAGCGAGCCCCAGGCTCCAGGCCCCGATAAGCGGCCGCCAAGGAGTGAGCCGGTGTGTACCTGGACGCCCACCCCCAGACACAAAGAACCACCAACGCACCGACACCTGAGGGAGTCCGCCACTGGCAGGGGAAGTGGTGGTGGGTGGAGATAGGCCTCCAAACCTTGGAGGGCCTGAGGTGTCCCCAGAGAGGTGGCGTCTGATACCCAACCTGACATATAGACACAGACATACAGGCACACACAGACACAAACATCCATTCCCCCCCTCATGCTCTCATATGCACTCACTCCACACTCAACCAACGTGGAGACAGACATAAAGAGACGCTGTACACACGATCACACTCCCCAAGCGTACTCTACGAACCGGGTCTAGGTACCCTTGCCCCTGGAGGGGGCCTACATCTATTGCAGCATAACTAAGGGAGGACTCAGGGTCACCTGGTCCAGCCCTAACTATATGCTTTAGCAAAAAGGAAAGTTTTAAGCCTAATCTTAAAAGTAGAGTTAGTGTCTGTCTCCAAACTGGAAGCTGGTTCCACAGAAGAGGGGCCTGAAAACTGAAGGCTCTGCCTCCCATTCTACTTTTAAATACTCTAGGAACAACAAGTAGGCCTGCAGAGCGAGAGCGAAGTGCTCTAATAGGGTGATCTGGTACTACAAGGTCATTAAGATAAGATGGGGCCTGATTATTTAAGACCTTGTATGTGAGGAGCAGGATTTTGAATTCAATTCTGGATTTAACAGGAAGCCAATGAAGGGAAGCCAAAACAGGAGAAATCTGCTCTCTCTTTCTAGTCCCTGTCAGGACTCTTGCTGCAGCATTTTGGATCAGCTGAAGGCTTTTCAGCGAGTTTTTAGGACTTCCTGAAAATAATGAATTACAGTAGTCCAGCCTGGAAGTAATAAATGCATGAACTAGTTTTTCAGCGTCACTCTGAGACAGGATATTTCTAACTTTAGAGATGTTGCGCAAATGGAAGAACGCAATCTTACATATTTGTTTAATATGTGCGTTGAAGGACATGTCCTGGTCAAAAATGACTCCAAGGTTCCTCACCGCGTTACTGGAGGCCAAGGTAATGCCATCCAGAGTACGAATCTGGTTAGATACCATATTTCTAAGATTTTCAGGGCCGAGTACAATAACCTCAGTTTTATCTGAATTAAGAAGCAGAAAGTTGGCAGCCATCCAGGTCTTTATGTCTTTAAGACATTCCTGCAGTTTAACTAATTGGTGTGTGTTATCTGGCTTCATGCACAGGTAGAGCTGGGTGTCATCTGCATAGCAGTGAAAATGTATGCTGTGTCTTCTAATGATGCTGCCTAAGGGAAGCATGTATAATGTAAACAGAATTGGTCCTAGCACTGAACCCTGTGGAACTCCATAATTAACCTCAGTGTGTGAAGAGGACTCTCCATTTACATGCACAAATTGGAGTCTATTAGATAGATATGATACAAACCACTGCAGTGCAGTACCTGTAATACCTACAGCATGTTCTAATAGGATATTATGGTCAACAGTATCGAACGCTGCACTGAGGTCTAGCAGGACAAGCACAGAGATGAGTCCACTGTCAGAGGCCATAAGAAGATCATTTGTAACCTTCACTAAAGCGGTTTCTGTGCTGAACTCTGAAACCTGACTGAAACTCTTCCAATAAGCCATTCCTCTGCAGATGATCAGTTAGCTGTTTGACAACTACGCTTTCAAGGATGTTTGATATGAAAGGTTGGAGATTCGCCTATAATTAGCTAAGACTGCTGGGTCTAGAGATGGCTTTTTGAGTAAAGGTTTAACTACAGCCAGCTTGAAGGCCTGTGGTACATAGCCGATTATTAGAGATAGGTTGATCATATTTAAGATCAAAGAATTAATTAATGGCAGGACTTCTTTGAGCAGTTTTGTAGGAATGGGGTCTAAAAGACACGATGGTTTGGGGGAGGCAATTATTGAAGTTAACTCCGAAAGATCTATTGGTGAAAAAGAGTCTAACATCAATGGTACTAAAGTAGCTGTAGATATTACATCTGTGGGATGATTATTGGTAATTTTTTCTTTGATAAAAATGTTATTTGTGAAGTTCATGAAGTCATTACTGGTTAACGTTAAATGGATGGTTTGCTCAAAAGAGCTCTGACTTTCCCTCTGATTGTTCTTGGCATTTTGGTAAACTAGCTTTTTGTTGGGCTTTTTTTTTTAAATTAAAAAAAAATATAAAACCACCCAGAGCTTACCACCTACGCAAATTATACCAATAATTTAGTTGTCTAGGATTACTATGGAAATGACTAAAATGTTAGAAATAGGTAAAGTACCTTAATCAGTGGACAAATAAACACATAACTTGAAGTTAAGAGTTTTATTCAAGAGCAAAGCAGTTTTCTTGCTATTGTGTCAGGACTGTGGAATTAGTGTAAGATTCCAAAGCCAAAGTCAAGTCTTCCAGCACCAACTTCAGCTGCTTCACATTTAGTGAACTGGAGTCACTCAGCAGGCCGCCCGCCGTGGCGTTGGAGTCACTCAGCAGGCCGCCCGCCGTGGCGTTGGAGTCACTCAGCAGGCCGCCCGCCGTGGCGTTGGAGTCACTCAGCAGGCCGCCCGCCGTGGCGTTGGAGTCACTCAGCAGGCCGCCCGCCGTGGCGTTGGAGTCACTCAGCAGGCCGCCCGCCGTGGCGTTGGAGTCACTCAGCAGGCCGCCCGCCGTGGCGTTGGAGTCACTCAGCAGGCCGCCCGCCGTGGCGTTGGAGTCACTCAGCAGGCCGCCCGCCGTGGCGTTGGAGTCACTCAGCAGGCCGCCCGCCGTGGCGTTGGAGTCACTCAGCAGGCCGCCCGCCGTGGCGTTGGAGTCACTCAGCAGGCCGCCCGCCGTGGCGTTGGAGTCACTCAGCAGGCCGCCCGCCGTGGCGTTGGAGTCACTCAGCAGGCCGCCCGCCGTGGCGTTGGAGTCACTCAGCAGGCCGCCCGCCGTGGCGTTGGAGTCACTCAGCAGGCCGCCCGCCGTGGCGTTGGAGTCACTCAGCAGGCCGCCCGCCGTGGCGTTGGAGTCACTCAGCAGGCCGCCCGCCGTGGCGTTGGAGTCACTCAGCAGGCCGCCCGCCGTGGCGTTGGAGTCACTCAGCAGGCCGCCCGCCGTGGCGTTGGAGTCACTCAGCAGGCCGCCCGCCGTGGCGTTGGAGTCACTCAGCAGGCCGCCCGCCGTGGCGTTGGAGTCACTCAGCAGGCCGCCCGCCGTGGCGTTGGAGTCACTCAGCAGGCCGCCCGCCGTGGCGTTGGAGTCACTCAGCAGGCCGCCCGCCGTGGCGTTGGAGTCACTCAGCAGGCCGCCCGCCGTGGCGTTGGAGTCACTCAGCAGGCCGCCCGCCGTGGCGTTGGAGTCACTCAGCAGGCCGCCCGCCGTGGCGTTGGAGTCACTCAGCAGGCCGCCCGCCGTGGCGTTGGAGTCACTCAGCAGGCCGCCCGCCGTGGCGTTGGAGTCACTCAGCAGGCCGCCCGCCGTGGCGTTGGAGTCACTCAGCAGGCCGCCCGCCGTGGCGTTGGAGTCACTCAGCAGGCCGCCCGCCGTGGCGTTGGAGTCACTCAGCAGGCCGCCCGCCGTGGCGTTGGAGTCACTCAGCAGGCCGCCCGCCGTGGCGTTGGAGTCACTCAGCAGGCCGCCCGCCGTGGCGTTGGAGTCACTCAGCAGGCCGCCCGCCGTGGCGTTGGAGTCACTCAGCAGGCCGCCCGCCGTGGCGTTGGAGTCACTCAGCAGGCCGCCCGCCGTGGCGTTGGAGTCACTCAGCAGGCCGCCCGCCGTGGCGTTGGAGTCACTCAGCAGGCCGCCCGCCGTGGCGTTGGAGTCACTCAGCAGGCCGCCCGCCGTGGCGTTGGAGTCACTCAGCAGGCCGCCCGCCGTGGCGTTGGAGTCACTCAGCAGGCCGCCCGCCGTGGCGTTGGAGTCACTCAGCAGGCCGCCCGCCGTGGCGTTGGAGTCACTCAGCAGGCCGCCCGCCGTGGCGTTGGAGTCACTCAGCAGGCCGCCCGCCGTGGCGTTGGAGTCACTCAGCAGGCCGCCCGCCGTGGCGTTGGAGTCACTCAGCAGGCCGCCCGCCGTGGCGTTGGAGTCACTCAGCAGGCCGCCCGCCGTGGCGTTGGAGTCACTCAGCAGGCCGCCCGCCGTGGCGTTGGAGTCACTCAGCAGGCCGCCCGCCGTGGCGTTGGAGTCACTCAGCAGGCCGCCCGCCGTGGCGTTGGAGTCACTCAGCAGGCCGCCCGCCGTGGCGTTGGAGTCACTCAGCAGGCCGCCCGCCGTGGCGTTGGAGTCACTCAGCAGGCCGCCCGCCGTGGCGTTGGAGTCACTCAGCAGGCCGCCCGCCGTGGCGTTGGAGTCACTCAGCAGGCCGCCCGCCGTGGCGTTGGAGTCACTCAGCAGGCCGCCCGCCGTGGCGTTGGAGTCACTCAGCAGGCCGCCCGCCGTGGCGTTGGAGTCACTCAGCAGGCCGCCCGCCGTGGCGTTGGAGTCACTCAGCAGGCCGCCCGCCGTGGCGTTGGAGTCACTCAGCAGGCCGCCCGCCGTGGCGTTGGAGTCACTCAGCAGGCCGCCCGCCGTGGCGTTGGAGTCACTCAGCAGGCCGCCCGCCGTGGCGTTGGAGTCACTCAGCAGGCCGCCCGCCGTGGCGTTGGAGTCACTCAGCAGGCCGCCCGCCGTGGCGTTGGAGTCACTCAGCAGGCCGCCCGCCGTGGCGTTGGAGTCACTCAGCAGGCCGCCCGCCGTGGCGTTGGAGTCACTCAGCAGGCCGCCCGCCGTGGCGTTGGAGTCACTCAGCAGGCCGCCCGCCGTGGCGTTGGAGTCAGTCGGTTTGGAGAAACCTCCCTGGAAACCAACATTCTGACTGACTGCAGTTTTTCCCTTCACGGTTTTAACATTGTTTGGCTTTTTCAAAGGCAATCCAGATTTCAAGTTTCCAACTGATGCTTCAGTATCCACTTCATTAGTTTCCTGTTGTACTGGAACAAAAATAAAAACAAAATTTAAAACAAAACCACAGACACGATTAAGATTTAGTCAAATCCACACCGAGCAACTGGTCCCAGACTTTGTGCCCTACATGACTTTTTGGTCATATGCAAGGATACTGTTGCATAAATATCTACATCATGTCCATGAACAATGTAGATAAGGATTTTTAAGTCAATTACAACACCACTGACCAAAGCCCTCATGCATGTGCCCCACACAAGTGTGCTGTCACATGCTTGTCAACTACTGGCAACAAACTACATAAAACTGGATCTTGCTTACCTTCATCAACATTTTGAGTCAATATTGACTGGAGCAGGGCAAGCGCTCTCTGTATTGAACCATCATTGGCTCCAAGACCTGTAAACACAACCTTCTTATTATACCAGAGGTTTTCACATTGAGGGAAAGTTTATACTACAACCTTCAGCTGGTTTCCAAAGTTAACAAATATCTTCCTCCGAGTCCACACATACAGACAGTAACAGGTACTTACATAAGTGTCTATTTGAATTATGACCCTGTGTTTTATACTTTTAGTTTGAAAACATTACACATAATATAACCATTAAACTCAACTGCTGGCAACAACCCAGTTCTTGACAATTTAAGTATTCCCCCTTCATTTTTCTTATTTAATAACTTCAAATCACATTGAATAGTCTTGTCACAGGATACAAGAAAAAAAAAATGAATACACTTAGTACAACATGCCCTGATAAGCTTTTGAAAATTTTGTGTTCTATACATTTTTCACTCTTTCAGATGAATGACAGGCATTTTAATCACCAACCATCTTGAAATGAATTTTGTAACCGTGTGACCTCAAGCATAAATTAGAAGCCAGGGACCTTACCTGTCTTTTCCCTCTGCAGCACTTTATTCTGTCTGTGATTCAATCCACTGACTGCAAAACAGGAGGAACATGATTTACAATTAGCACGTTTCTGTTCATTCTTTATGCCGTTTGATGCCAAAAGAGAACTTGCAATAGCTAAGTGATATTTCCGAATCTTTACACCAGAACCTTCTAGCAGTTCCAAGATCTTATCTTACAAAAATCTACTCCTAAGTTAATTAACATAAGTGTCAAACGAAGCAGAAAGAAGCTACAAAACCTCCAGCAAGCCAAACAGTCAGCAGACAAACGAGAATGGTCCAAACAGCTCCCATTGTTCCAGCAACCAAGCACAGATGGAAGTCACCTGTGAGGTTTAAAAAGGCCACTGTGCAGGCGTCACACCTGCAGCTCATCAGCTCCAATTATCTTGCTTTGGAAGAAAAAGAGGAGCAAAGACGCACTCCACACCAGTTGCTGGCAGTAATGCACCATTTTGCTGTTTGCAACTGCCAAGAAATATTTTAAAAGAAGAAGAGCCGATAAGAAAAGGCAAGAAACTTTGCAGTCTTTCAGCTCATGATAGATCGTACAGGGTTCAGTTTAACTAGTGATGGCCAAATGAAGCTTTCCGAAGCACTGAAGCTTGTATTGAAAAACGGTTCATTACTCGAAGCTTTTCAACACAGTCCTCTCCGGTGACATCTGGTGGTGAAAATTTTGAAGAGCAGCTTGAATCTGCAAAATAAAACGGACTGCTCAATTATCACTGCTCACTCAAGAGTGGAGTTCTCTCTGATATTGGGCCACCGTTCCGTTGCTTTGAACATGTAATTGGTTTTGTTTTCTCGATTGGGGGGCTGAAAAAAATGTAATGTGTATTTGCGTAATACATTTTGATCAATAAACTTTCCCTATTTAAACATGCACTATGGTGGCCTTTCTTTGCTCATAACTCCTTGATGTTGGTAAATACAATAAGTGAGCAATATATATAATATACATATGATAATGCACAGCACATTATGGAGTATGCCCCTGCTGTGAAGTCCTGCCTCCATCTACTTGTCGTTTAATCACTGGACAGCTGGACAGGTTCATACAAAATATTAGATTAGGCCAATTGTCCTATACATATTTTTGACCTAGGGGTGGGATTGATTGTGAACTGGAAAGGGAAAATGCTTAGGAAGCTGAGTACGGCTGCATCGTCACTGATTTGTAGAATCATTTTGATTCGATACAGGATCCGATTCAATTTGATTGGAATCTGGAAAGTTTTGCCTCAGTCAGAAATATTACAAGTCTGATCATTTAACAGTATATATCCATAATTTCGTATCTATTAAAAGAAAGCTGACACATGTGAGACTTAATTAGAGATGTAAACAGAGAGTTATGAAACCTGCAGCTGCAGAAGCCAGCGAAAAAAAAGAGGCAAACACAGCGCGGACCCGCCGACACATCAAAATCTGACTCTGACGCGTCGGGTCCGCGCTCTGTGTTCACGTTTGTATGCAGAATCCGTAAACCTGCTCCCAGTTACTGTTTTAGCTGCATGGTGTTTGACGACATGTTGTGAGGTTTAACCTGAGATGCTGGCGTTTCAGGCATAATAACGTTAATTTACAAATCGACACGGGATTTTAATGAATCAATATCACTTTATTCAATTTAGCATGGATTGTAATCAGAAAAGCGATAATCAAAACCCATCCCTAATCAAGAACTTGCAAAGTAAAAACATGATCAATGTAAGGTAGCCCTTTTGTTATTTACAGTTAACAAGAGGATTAGTGTTACTGTGCGCTGGCTGAGTCTGTTTCTTTTCTTAGAAATAGTTTCTCCTGCCCTGGAGAAAATCCACTTGCATGGAACAGAAGAGGCTGTGGAGTGCAGGAACTACACTGCAAGCTGGTAGATATGCAGGTATTCCTGGGTCCTGCAGACTATCACCTAAAAACAATAAACAAAATGATTTTCTAAACTGTGTAGCAATGTAATGTACGTATAGTGTCAAATACATTTTTGTAGTCTTCATCAGCTTTAATTCACATGGAAGTGTTCCTAAAGTCATATGCTGTAATGATATTTACATTATGAAAACATGATTTTGGACATTTCAAGTTTTTCACTTCGGCAGATAAAATGAATTGAGCAAAATCAACTCAAAATATTCCCACACGCCAGAACGTCCTCTCTTCCTCGCTGGCTCCATATCTGTCAGTGGAATGATCACCTCGTCGCTATCTGTCACCATCAACACACTCCACGAATCCCGTGGATGATTCACTTCCTTATATCTGTTTGAATCAGGTACCGAAGCAGTTACGTGCGTAATGAAGCTTCGGACGTCACTGGTCACGTGACTTTTGCCAAACGAAGCAAGCCTCGACACAGTGCTTCTGAACCAGTGTGTTGTTTTTTTCGACACACGCTCCGGAGCGTCAGCTTCAAGCGGGCCATCACTAAGTTTAACTATAAAGATTAATACAGACCAATGTGGAAATGCCAAGATAAGGAAACATCGGAACATCAATTATTGAAATTTATCTGAAGGGGATTAAAAATATGAAAACCACAAACTTTTGCAAATTTTCAAACATATGAGGGCATGTTGTACTTAAATATTTGTATTTTTTGTTCTGTTCTGATCAGACAGGCACGCAGAAGTTTTTAAACTGTAAGTGCAATCCATCTAAACTGGCAGTAAAGAGACATTTCACATAAGCAAACATGGGCAGCTATAATTGATAAGCATATGCAGGCAAATATGAGTCATAGCTATAATCAGATTCTACAAGCTTTTGTGCCCCACGCTCCCTCCCTTTTTTCCAATTCATTAAATATTCATTAGTACGTGAGGATCTGCCTAGCCCAGGAGCCATCGTCAATCTCCCATTGTTTGCTAGAAATGCTTAAAATGAAGATGTGGAGCTATGTGACATATTATATATGGTCTTTAACAAAGCAAACTATAAAGCAACACCAGTGCTGCTGAAATTTGCTTTATTTTTACAATCATGACATAAATATGACAAACATTGTCCACATAGTTGTTGACGTTTTCTCAAATATGCATGTGTTTCATAACCAGTACATTCCATAGTTGTGCTCTTTTCCATCTCTGTATCTTTCCAGCTAGCGTAGGGGCTGCCGGTATTTGACACGTTTCCTCATGTCTGCAGGGAGAAGATGCAGGAAAGCAAACCGTTAAACTCACATTTCCAGCTGTCACAAAAATCCTGGCCCAACTTAGATGAACGCGTTAGAGAGACGTGCAGGTTCCAGCATGTATTGTGTTGTTATGTGATGTGTCTTGTGTTGTGCACGGTATCTGTCACATACTGATCACACTGGCATTGGAAGAAGGCCAGACCCACAGGAGTCATGTTGTCCTGGTACTTTCTGTAGAGATCCACCGTTTTAAACGTGCGCTGCACCAGTGAATGGCTGTGTGGAGAGACGATATAGCAGCAGATGTTGGCGGTGTTATTGATGAAACCTGAATCGTTTTCACCCTGATAACAGTTTAAAGTAGAAGCAGAGGTGGGAAGCAACAAAGTACAAACACTGATACTGTACTCGGCTCAGCAGCTTAGAACCAAAAGCTATATCAAAAACATTGACAGGTAAACTTATGTAACATGTTAACATAGGACCCTTTCTTTCATATAAGCTTTCCAATTCTTGCATCCATTAAATGTGGAGAGATAAGGCAAGACATCACAATTGCCTCCAACAGCTGCTGTTTTCATGTGAATTGCCTCTCACCCTCAGACCTTTCTCAACAGGGTTGAGGTCAGGGGAGTATGGGGCCACACCATGGGTTTCTCTCCTTTTATTCCCATAGTAGCCAATGCAACAGATGTTCTTTGCACCATGAGATGGTGCATTGTCATGCATGAAGATAACTTTGCTACGGAAGGCACAGTTCTTTTGGTACCATGGAAGAAAGTGGTCAGTCAGAAACTAAAGGTAACCAAATTACACTGTCGCAAATAACATTACATAATACATTTATGTAAATTGCCAAGGTCATTATCACAGACCTTAAAGGTGCACATCCACATAGTAGTAAACCTCAAGAGTTCTGCATTTCTGCTCAAGTTAAAAATAATTTAAATTTCTGTATTTTCACCATTCTTTAGTGCACACACAGTAAATTGACATAGCTACTGGCCACTATGAAGGTTGGTGTTTTGTAGGTTAAAATTCAGCTTATTTAAGGATATTATTTCATTACTAGGAACTATATCTTTGAGGTCCGTATCATTTTCATGTCATACCTATAAGCAATGAACTCACCACCCTTCCCTATTCAATTCAATACAATTCAATTTTATTTATATAGCGCCAAATCACAACAAAAGTCGCCTCAAGGCGCTTCATAGATACAGAGAAAAACCCAACAATCATATGACCCCCTATGAGCAAGCACTTTGGCGACAGTGGGAAGGAAAAACTCCCTTTTAACAGGAAGAAACCTCCAGCAGAACCAGGCTCAGGGAGGGGCGGCCATCTGCTGCGACCGGTTGAGGTTAGAGAAGGAAGACAGGATAAAAGACATGCTGTGGAAGAGAGACAGAGGTTAATAACAGATATGATTCGATGCAGAGAGGTCTATTAACACATAGTGAGTGAGTAAAGGTGACTGGAAAGGAAAAACTCAATGCATCATGGGAATCCCCGGCAGCCTACGTCTATTGCAGCATAACTAAGGGAGGATTCAGGGTCACCTGGTCCAGCCCTAACTATATGCTTTAGCAAAAAGGAAAGTTTTAAGCCTAATCTTGAAAGTAGAGTTAGTGTCTGTCTCCAAACTGGAAGCTGGTTCCACAGAAGAGGGGCCTGAAAACTGAAGGCTCTGCCTCCCATTCTACTTTTAAATACTCTAGGAACAACAAGTAGGCCTGCAGAGCGAGAGCGAAGTGCTCTAATAGGGTGATCTGGTACTACAAGGTCATTGAGATAAGATGGGGCCTGATTATTTAAGACCTTGTATGTGAGGAGCAGGATTTTGAATTCAATTCTGGATTTAACAGGAAGCCAATGAAGAGAAGCCAAAACAGGAGAAATCTGCTCTCTCTTTCTAGTCCCTGTCAGGACTCTTGCTGCAGCATTTTGGATCAGCTGAAGGCTTTTCAGCGAGTTTTTAGGAAATCCTGATAATAATGAATTACAGTAGTCCAGCCTGCAAGTAATAAATGCATGAACTAGTTTTTCAACGTCATTCTGAGACAGGATATTTCTAACTTTAGAGATGTTGCGCAAATGGAAGAACGCAGTCTTACATATTTGTTTAATATGTGCGTTGAAGGACATGTCCTGGTCAAAAATGACTCCAAGGTTCCTCACAGTGTTACTGGAGGCCAAGGTAATGCCATCCAGAGTACGAATCTGGTTAGATACTGTAAATGGCGTCGCTAGAAGTCTGACTATCCACACAGCTAAACATGAACCCAGGAACTCCAGACAATAGATGAGATTAGGGCTGCCACAAACGATTATTTTGATAGTCGACTAGTCACCGATTATTTATGCGATTAGTCGACTAATCAGATCATCATCCACTGGACGTAAAACTACAGCTTATTGCACCAGCAGCATCTGCTCTTATATAACTATCATTAGCTTACAGCTTTAAGCTTTTAAGGTGCTAACTAAAAATAAAGACAAGATGATAGTTTATTCAATTTTAATGAAATTTGCAGATTGTTTCGGTGTTTAATAAATAAAGTTTAATAAACTCCTTGCTATCTAAAATATAACAGGACAACGGAGTATATTCTCCAGCATCTCACACTTCTGATAATCAGCTGTCTGCTTGACGTTTATTCAGCTGTGTAAAAACTATAACTTTAATCTCAGACAAACCGATTTACTCAGGAACAAATAAAATACTAAAAAAAATAAAATAAAAAGCCAAACAACAACATTTTTAATTTATCTAAGTGACTCATATATATTTAACCTGAGTAGCGAAAGACGGCGGTGGGTTTGAAAACAATTTGCCGGGAGTCCGGTGTTCTCACCGCGCTAGTGACCTAGCCCCCGGCTAGCTATCGAGCTAGTGGGTAACAGACGTCTCCGAAAACGTCGGAGCGCTTTTGAAAATATGTGGTGTCCTGATAAACTGAGCCGATATTTGAGGTTTACACAGCTACATTCTCGGCTGAAAATATGTTAAACGTTTATTTTGTGACCCAGAAAGAATAATAAGAGTAATATTAAAACTAACTAGCTGCCGCCATTGTTGGAAACTGAGCTGGGCCGCGCTATGAATTCTGGGACACAGCTGCTTCTTCGGGGTTTAACGGCAGCTGGCATCCTTGTACATGCAGTGCTGCCATCTTCTGTTTCAGTCCGTTATTACACTCTTAAATCCTGCTACTTATTCCTGCGTCTTTTGGGATCTTACAAAGCTTCAAACGACGCGTCGACTATTAAATCAGTCGTCGACGATTTTGATAGTCGACGTAATCGTGACTAGTCGACAAATCGTGGCAGCCCTAGATGAGATCTTATGAAGTTTACTGGTTCTTTCATTTTGTGAAACTGTAACAATAAAGCATATGTGGAAATGTATATTACTCATCTGTACTGTTAACAACAACATGTGCCAATGACCTAACAATGCATTTGAGAAGCTAGCATGACGATTAGCACCGCTAATTAGCATATGAACTGGCGATCTCATTTACATATGAATAGCACATAGAAAACTTGTTAACTGTAGTCCATCACACATAAAGACAACACTTGGAGTGTCTCATTGCCTTTTACCATTAAATACTTAGACAATGCTTTAACAAACACCCAAAGAAGGACATGAATGTGGAGCAGCCATCTTGAACAGCATAGCAAGAAAACATGAACTTCATGTCTAACTCTTCTTCTACTGTCCCAAAATATCGACTTAAAGGGGCCACAGGGTGGCGCATTTACTAACATTTAAAACGTGAAATTAACTAAGCAGTAACATAACACTCCCCGCCTGGGATTATAACAATCCCACATTAAACTGTCAGTCACTAAACTTTTCGGGGGACAGCAGCAAAACCACTTCTGTTACAGGACGAGAGAAAGTCTTCTTATTGCCTGAGTGCGAAGTATTGGGGGAGGCAATTATTGAAGTTAACTCCGAAAGATCTATTGGTGAAAAAGAGTCTAACATCAATGGTACTAAAGTAGCTGTAGATATTACATCTGTGGGATGATTATTGGTAATTTTTTCTTTAATGATAAAAATGTTATTTGTGAAGTTCATGAAGTCATTACTGGTTAACGTTAAATGGATGGTTTGCTCAAAAGAGCTCTGACTTTCCCTCTGATTGTTCTTGGCATTTTGGTAAACTAGCTTTTTGTTGGGCTTTTTTTTTTAATTAAAAAAAATATAAAACCACCCAGAGCTTACCACCTACACAAATTATACCAATAATTTAGTTGTCTAGGATTACTATGGAAATGACTAAAATGTTAGAAATAGGTAAAGTACCTTAATCAGTGGACAAAAACACATAACTTGAAGTTAAGAGTTTTATTCAAGAGCAAAGCAGTTTTCTTGCTATTGTGTCAGGACTCTGGAATTAGTGTAAGATTCCAAAGCCAAAGTCAAGTCTTCCAGCACCAACTTCAGCTGCTTCACATTTAGTGAACTGGAGTCAGTCGGCAGGCCGCCCGCCGTGGCGTTGGAGTCAGTCGGCAGGCCGCCCGCCGTGGCGTTGGAGTCAGTCGGCAGGCCGCCCGCCGTGGCGTTGGAGTCAGTCGGCAGGCCGCCCGCCGTGGCGTTGGAGTCAGTCGGCAGGCCGCCCGCCGTGGCGTTGGAGTCAGTCGGCAGGCCGCCCGCCGTGGCGTTGGAGTCAGTCGGCAGGCCGCCCGCCGTGGCGTTGGAGTCAGTCGGCAGGCCGCCCGCCGTGGCGTTGGAGTCAGTCGGCAGGCCGCCCGCCGTGGCGTTGGAGTCAGTCGGCAGGCCGCCCGCCGTGGCGTTGGAGTCAGTCGGCAGGCCGCCCGCCGTGGCGTTGGAGTCAGTCGGCAGGCCGCCCGCCGTGGCGTTGGAGTCAGTCGGCAGGCCGCCCGCCGTGGCGTTGGAGTCAGTCGGCAGGCCGCCCGCCGTGGCGTTGGAGTCAGTCGGCAGGCCGCCCGCCGTGGCGTTGGAGTCAGTCGGCAGGCCGCCCGCCGTGGCGTTGGAGTCAGTCGGCAGGCCGCCCGCCGTGGCGTTGGAGTCAGTCGGCAGGCCGCCCGCCGTGGCGTTGGAGTCAGTCGGCAGGCCGCCCGCCGTGGCGTTGGAGTCAGTCGGCAGGCCGCCCGCCGTGGCGTTGGAGTCAGTCGGCAGGCCGCCCGCCGTGGCGTTGGAGTCAGTCGGCAGGCCGCCCGCCGTGGCGTTGGAGTCAGTCGGCAGGCCGCCCGCCGTGGCGTTGGAGTCAGTCGGCAGGCCGCCCGCCGTGGCGTTGGAGTCAGTCGGCAGGCCGCCCGCCGTGGCGTTGGAGTCAGTCGGCAGGCCGCCCGCCGTGGCGTTGGAGTCAGTCGGCAGGCCGCCCGCCGTGGCGTTGGAGTCAGTCGGCAGGCCGCCCGCCGTGGCGTTGGAGTCAGTCGGCAGGCCGCCCGCCGTGGCGTTGGAGTCAGTCGGCAGGCCGCCCGCCGTGGCGTTGGAGTCAGTCGGCAGGCCGCCCGCCGTGGCGTTGGAGTCAGTCGGCAGGCCGCCCGCCGTGGCGTTGGAGTCAGTCGGCAGGCCGCCCGCCGTGGCGTTGGAGTCAGTCGGCAGGCCGCCCGCCGTGGCGTTGGAGTCAGTCGGCAGGCCGCCCGCCGTGGCGTTGGAGTCAGTCGGCAGGCCGCCCGCCGTGGCGTTGGAGTCAGTCGGCAGGCCGCCCGCCGTGGCGTTGGAGTCAGTCGGCAGGCCGCCCGCCGTGGCGTTGGAGTCAGTCGGCAGGCCGCCCGCCGTGGCGTTGGAGTCAGTCGGCAGGCCGCCCGCCGTGGCGTTGGAGTCAGTCGGCAGGCCGCCCGCCGTGGCGTTGGAGTCAGTCGGCAGGCCGCCCGCCGTGGCGTTGGAGTCAGTCGGCAGGCCGCCCGCCGTGGCGTTGGAGTCAGTCGGCAGGCCGCCCGCCGTGGCGTTGGAGTCAGTCGGCAGGCCGCCCGCCGTGGCGTTGGAGTCAGTCGGCAGGCCGCCCGCCGTGGCGTTGGAGTCAGTCGGCAGGCCGCCCGCCGTGGCGTTGGAGTCAGTCGGCAGGCCGCCCGCCGTGGCGTTGGAGTCAGTCGGCAGGCCGCCCGCCGTGGCGTTGGAGTCAGTCGGCAGGCCGCCCGCCGTGGCGTTGGAGTCAGTCGGCAGGCCGCCCGCCGTGGCGTTGGAGTCAGTCGGCAGGCCGCCCGCCGTGGCGTTGGAGTCAGTCGGCAGGCCGCCCGCCGTGGCGTTGGAGTCAGTCGGCAGGCCGCCCGCCGTGGCGTTGGAGTCAGTCGGCAGGCCGCCCGCCGTGGCGTTGGAGTCAGTCGGCAGGCCGCCCGCCGTGGCGTTGGAGTCAGTCGGCAGGCCGCCCGCCGTGGCGTTGGAGTCAGTCGGTTTGGAGAAACCTCCCTGGAAACCAACATTCTGACTGACTGCAGTTTTTCCCTTCACGGTTTTAACATTGTTTGGCTTTTTCAAAGGCAATCCAGATTTCAAGTTTCCAACTGATGCTTCAGTATCCACTTCATTAGTTTCCTGTTGTACTGGAACAAAAATAAAAACAAAATTTAAACAAAACCACAGACACGATTAAGATTTAGTCAAATCCACACCGAGCAACTGGTCCCAGACTTTGTGCCCTACATGACTTTTTGGTCATATGCAAGGATACTGTTGCATAAATATCTACATCATGTCCATGAACAATGTAGATAAGGATTTTTAAGTCAATTACAACACCACTGACCAAAGCCCTCATGCATGTGCCCCACACAAGTGTGCTGTCACATGCTTGTCAACTACTGGCAACAAACTACATAAAACTGGATCTTGCTTACCTTCATCAACATTTTGAGTCAATATTGACTGGAGCAGGGCAAGCGCTCTCTGTATTGAACCATCATTGGCTCCAAGACCTGTAAACACAACCTTCTTATTATACCAGAGGTTTTCACATTGAGGGAAAGTTTATACTACAACCTTCAGCTGGTTTCCAAAGTTAACAAATATCTTCCTCCGAGTCCACACATACAGACAGTAACAGGTACTTACATAAGTGTCTATTTGAATTATGACCCTGTGTTTTATACTTTTAGTTTGAAAACATTACACATAATATAACCATTAAACTCAACTGCTGGCAACAACCCAGTTCTTGACAATTTAAGCATTCCCCCCCCCCCCCCCTTCATTTTTCTTATTTAATAACTTCAAATCACATTGAGTAGTCTTGTCACAGGATACAAGACAAAAAAATGAATACACTTAGTACAACATGCCCTGATAAGCTTTTGAAAATTTTGTGTTCTATACATTTTTCACTCTTTCAGATGAATGACAGGCATTTTAATCACCAACCATCTTGAAATGAATTTTGTAACCGTGTGCCCTCAAGCATAAATTAGAAGCCAGGGACCTTACCTGTCTTTTCCCTCTGCAGCACTTTATTCTGTCTGTGATTCAATCCACTGACTGCAAAACAGGAGGAACATGATTTACAATTAGCACGTTTCTGTTCATTCTTTATGCCGTTTGATGCCAAAAGAGATAACTTGCAATAGCTAAGTGATATTTCCGAATCTTTACACCAGAACCTTCTAGCAGTTCCAAGATCTTATCTTACAAAAATCTACTCCTAAGTTAATTAACATAAGTGTCAAACGAAGCAGAAAGAAGCTACAAAACCTCCAGCAAGCCAAACAGTCAGCAGACAAACGAGAATGGTCCGAACAGCTCCCATTGTTCCAGCAACCAAGCACAGATGGAAGTCACCTGTGAGGTTTAAAAAGGCCACTGTGCAGGCATCACACCTGCAGCTCATCAGCTCCAATTATCTTGCTTTGGAAGAAAAAGAGGAGCAAAGACGCACTCCACACCAGTTGCTGGCAGTAATGCACCATTTTGCTGTTTGCAACTGCCAAGAAATATTTTAAAAGAAGAAGAGCCGATAAGAAAAGGCAAGAAACTTTGCAGTCTTTCAGCTCATGATAGATCGTACAGGGTTCAGTTTAACTATAAAGATTAATACAGACCAATGTGGAAATGCCAAGATAAGGAAACATCGGAACATCAATTATTGAAATTTATCTGAAGGGGATTAAAAATATGAAAACCACAAACTTTTGCAAATTTTCAAACATATGAGGGCATGTTGTACTTAAATATTTGTATTTTTTGTTCTGTTCTGATCAGACAGGCACGCAGAAGTTTTTAAACTGTAAGTGCAATCCATCTAAACTGGCAGTAAAGAGACATTTCACATAAGCAAACATGGGCAGCTATAATTGATAAGCATATGCAGGCAAATATGAGTCATAGCTATAATCAGATTCTACAAGCTTTTGTGCCCCACGCTCCCTCCCTTTTTTCCAATTCATTAAATATTCATTAGTACGTGAGGATCTGCCTAGCCCAGGAGCCATCGTCAATCTCCCATTGTTTGCTAGAAATGCTTAAAATGAAGATGTGGAGCTATGTGACATATTATATATGGTCTTTAACAAAGCAAACTATAAAGCAACACCAGTGCTGCTGAAATTTGCTTTATTTTTACAATCATGACATAAATATGACAAACATTGTCCACATAGTTGTTGACGTTTTCTCAAATATGCATGTGTTGCATAACCAGTACATTCCATAGTTGTGCTCTTTTCCATCTCTGTATCTTTCCAGCTAGCGTAGGGGCTGCCGGTATTTGACACGTTTCCTCATGTCTGCAGGGAGAAGATGCAGGAAAGCAAACCGTTAAACTCACATTTCCAGCTGTCACAAAAATCCTGGCCCAACTTAGATGAACGCGTTAGAGAGACGTGCAGGTTCCAGCATGTATTGTGTTGTTATGTGATGTGTCTTGTGTTGTGCACGGTATCTGTCACATACTGATCACACTGGCATTGGAAGAAGGCCAGACCCACAGGAGTCATGTTGTCCTGGTACTTTCTGTAGAGATCCACCGTTTTAAACGTGCGCTGCACCAGTGAATGGCTGTGTGGAGAGACGATACATGCTCAGTGCGTTTTTAGGTATCACACAGATTAACAGTTATGTGCCCACTCAATGCACGCTTTAATCCGGGAGGTGTTTAGAGTATTTGTGGTAAATCGACTTAAAGTCAACATGTCAAGACAATTGATTTTATTTGTTTAGTAATATTCACAGAAGAGAGAGGTTATATTTAGAGGTAAGGACTACTCTGCAAGATTTAATAAACTGAAAATGGAAAGCCGATCTGTAAAGTCCTTATTCGTAAATCAGATATTGGATCTGTATGATTCAAGGTTCACTTTGACAGCAAATTTTCATTTAATTATATTGATAGTCTACTATGACATTTAGTCATAATTTAGGTATCTCGATTCTTTTAGTTTAGTGTAGTTTTAGTGGACCAATTCACACTGATGTGAAGGTTTTTTTCATATTGTGAAATGTCCTGAAAAACAGGTTTCATGAATCTACTTGGCAATTTAATATAGGATAAACAGGTTAGCTTGCCCTGAAGTTACAGTAATGTATTTTGCTGGACGGGTACGATATACACATTTTAGAAGCCATCTGAAGTCTTGCATGGGTCCTCAAAATTGTTCCCAACTTTTCCTGTTGCTGTGTCAGGGCTGTGGATACAGTGGAGTTTCAAGTGCAAGTTGGCGCATTAAGCAACGTGTCAGTTTAATAATCTGAGGTTGATGCTCACCCGAGGCATGTTTCATTTAGTTTATAGATGCTTCCCTTAGGTTGTATCATTATATGATGACCCACATTAATGAGTTAAACTGGAGAAATCTCTTAAAGACATAAATGATCAGGTGATCTCTAATTTCCTGCTTCTTACTGAATGTATTACTCGGCCCTAAAAATATAACCTGATACTTAAACTGGATTGCATCACCTTGGCCTTCAGCAGCACTATGAAGCCACGGAAAGTCTTGTTTTTTACCAGCATTTCCTAAAAATACAGGGAGTGCAGAATTATTAGACAAGTTGTATTTTTGAGGAATAATTTTATTATTGAACAACAACCATGTTCTCAATGAACCCAAAAAACTCATTAATATCAAAGCTGAATGTTTTTGGAAGTAGTTTTTAGTTTGAGCTATTTTAGGGGGATATCTGTGTGTGCAGGTGACTATTACTGTGCATAATTATTAGGCAACTTAACAAAAAACAAATATATACCCATTTCAATTATTTATTTTTACCAGTGAAACCAATATAACATCTCCACATTCACAAATATACATTTCTGACATTCAAAAACAAAACAAAAACAAATCAGCGACCAATATAGCCACCTTTCTTTGCAAGGACACTCAAAAGCCTGCCATCCATGGATTCTGTCAGTGTTTTGATCTGTTCACCATCAACATTGCGTGCAGCAGCAACCACAGCCTCCCAGACACTGTTCAGAGAGGTGTACTGTTTTCCCTCCTTGTAAATCTCACATTTGATGATGGACCACAGGTTCTCAATGGGGTTCAGATCAGGTGAACAAGGTGGCCATGTCATTAGTTTTTCTTCTTTTATACCCTTTCTTGCCAGCCACGCTGTGGAGTACTTGGACGCGTGTGATGGAGCATTGTCCTGCATGAAAATCGTGTTTTTCTTGAAGGATGCAGACTTCTTCCTGTACCACTGCTTGAAGAAGGTGTCTTCCAGAAACTGGCAGTAGGACTGGGAGTTGAGCTTGACTCCATCCTCAACCCGAAAAGGCCCCACAAGCTCATCTTTGATGATACCAGCCCAAACCAGTACTCCACCTCCACCTTGCTGGCGTCTGAGTCGGACTGGAGCTCTCTGCCCTTTACCAATCCAGCCACGGGCCCATCCATCTGGCCCATCAAGACTCACTCTCATTTCATCAGTCCATAAAACCTTAGAAAAACCAGTCTTGAGATATTTCTTGGCCCAGTCTTGACGTTTCAGCTTGTGTGTCTTGTTCAGTGGTGGTCGTCTTTCAGCCTTTCTTACCTTGGCCATGTCTCTGAGTATTGCACACCTTGTGCTTTTGGGCACTCCAGTGATGTTGCAGCTCTGAAATATGGCCAAACTGGTGGCAAGTGGCATCTTGGCAGCTGCACGCTTGACTTTTCTCAGTTCATGGGCAGTTATTTTGCTCCTTGGTTTTTCCACACGCTTCTTGCGACCCTGTTGACTATTTTGAATGAAACGCTTGATTGTTCGATGATCACGCTTCAGAAGCTTTGCAATTTTGAGACTGCTGCATCCCTCTGCAAGATATCTCACTATTTTTGACTTTTCTGAGCCCGTCAAGTCCTTCTTTTGACCCATTTTGCCAAAGGAAAGGACGTTGCCTAATAATTATGCACACCTGATATAGGGTGTTGATGTCATTAGACCACACCCCTTCTCATTACAGAGATGCACATCACCTAATATGCTTAATTGGTAGTAGGCTTTCGAGCCTATACAGCTTGGAGTAAGACAACATGCATGAAGAGGATGATGTGGACAAAATACTCATTTGCCTAATAATTCTGCACTCCCTGTATGTAGGACTGCTTTATACCTCATAGTACTGTATGAGGTAATAGAGCACTTTGCTCTCTGACTGCAGGTTTACTGATGTTTCCTGGGATAGTTAAAAATAGAATGGGAGGCAGAGCCCTCAGATTTCCCACCCCTCTTCTGTGGAATTATTTCCCAGTTTGGATTTGGGAGACAGACATTTTCTTTTATGATTAGGCTGAAGACTTTCCCTTTTGAAAAAGGTTACATTTAGGACTGACCAGGTGACCCTGAATCCTCCCCTAGTTACACTGCAGTAGGTGCTCAGAGTGTTTATTCTTAACTCAGCTCTTTTAACTTGCGTGTGTTTACTCCACTCTGCATTTGATGATTAGTTATTAATCTCTGTCTCTCTTCCACAGCATGTCTGTTGTCCTGTCTTCCTTCTCTCTCCCCAACCGGTCACAGCAGATGGCCCCGCCCCTCCCTGAGCCTGGTTCTGCTGGAGGTTTCTTCCTGTTAAAAGGGAGTTTTTCGTTCCCACTGTCACCAAAGTGCTTGCTCATAGGGGGTCATATGATTGTTGGGTTTTTCTCTGTATGTATTATTGTAGGGTCTACCTTACAATATAAAGCACCTTGAGGTGACTGTTGTTGTGATTTGACGCTGTATAAATAAAATTGAATTGAACTGAACTGAGTTAAACCCCATCCGGTCACAGCACTGCCACCACCAGCTCCTCTTTTTGTTTTCTCTTGCCTACCTTGACTTAGACATTATCATATTATACCACATATAATGTAATATCTGAAATAGCACAAAAAGAAATGAATAAATAAACAAATAAAAGATTCACATGAATAAGAGGAGCCTATAGAGATTCTATATAGCTGTTTGTGCAAAAGCAAAATGTCTTCAGCACCACCATGCATTCAGATCACAATTCTGATTGCAAAAGCTGCCAGAAAGGACCACATTTAAAAAAAAGAAAGAAAAATAGATGTCTGGTTCTGCCCTCTGTCTATTATTGTAGAGTTTTTAAAGCATCTTGAGGCATCTGTTGTTGTCATCTGTTGCTATGTAAATAAAAATGGAATGAAATTAATGTGCAATCAATCAAAACTGGCATAAAACAGACACATGAGCAAAGATCCGCAGCTATTATTGCTAAGAATTTACAATCAAATATGAGTCATAGTTAAAATAAGGTTCCTGAAAAGTTCTGACTCATCAGTGTGGTCTCTGGGGATTTTAACTCAGCAGTGCCATCTGCTGACATTTCTTTGAATGCTTCAGTATACACAAAATTAGGGATAATTACTCAACATTAGAGCAACTGCAGCAATAAAAGTTTATAGTATCAAGTATGAATAAATGTATCTTTTTCTAGACGGGCTTTTAGACAAATTTTTGGTCTTTGACATGAACGTCTCGTGGGCTTAAAACTATAAAAATAAATAAATAAATAGTTGAGGCATAAAAATGTTACTTCTATCACATTTTGACTCCACATGTACCTGCTTCTTATTGAGCTGTTAAATGTTGCTGACTTATATTTGGTGTTGCTGGCTGGAAAAATCCCTGCCAGATTATCATTAATAAAATGCTGATAATTGATGTTTAGTGAGTATAAAATGTTTGTTTTTTGGCAAAGGTAAATAAAATGCAGCCCCAGTGCAGCTGAAAATTGCTTTATTTTTACAATCATGACATAAATATGGCAAACATAATTCCACATTGTTGTTGCTGTTTCCTCAAATGTGCATGTGTCTGATAATCAGTATATCCCATAGGTGTGCTCTTTCCCGTCTCTGTATCTGTCCAGGTAGCGTAGGGGCTGCCGGTGAGGGTATTTGACCTGTGGGGGGTGGTACACTGGAGGCCTGATGAACTCAAACACGGGCTCCCTCATGTCTGCAGGAGAAGATGCAGGAAAGCAGACCGTTAAACTCACATTACCAGCTGCCACACAAATCCTGGCCCAATTTAGATGAACACGTTAGAGGTGGGAAACAAGTTCCAGCATGTATTGTGTTGTCTTTTTCCCACACCGTGACTCACTTAGGGTGTTGTGAAAGGTATCTGTCACAGATTGATCCCACTGGCATTGGAAGAAGGCCAGACCCACAGGAGTCATGTTGTCCTGGTACTTTCTGTAGAAATCCACCGTTTTAAACGTGCGCTGCACCAGTGATTGGCTGTGTGGAGAGACGATACATGCTCAGTGCGTTTTTAGGTATCACACAGGATTAACAGTTATGTCCCCACTCAATACATTTTTTAATCCAGGAGGTGTTTAGAGTATTTGTGCTAAATCGAGCTAAAGTCAACATGTCAAGACAATTGATTTTATTTATTAAGGTTTGTGGTATACTAGGAGCATCAGCCACTTGTCTGAAGCATATTTAATATGGCAGAGTTTTTTTTTCCAGCATTTGTGGTCTGCAATAACACGTCATAATTCAGGTCCTATATAGTGATTGTGCGATGCTAGTATTTTACAGAGAGATCTGTATCTCTATCTATCCATTCATCCACATGGTGGTTGCCCCACAGAAACACAAGTTTTGCTTTTAAATTTCCGTCCTCTGCTATGTGTCTGAGATCACCATGTTATCTATATGGTATCTCAACACTTAATGACATTTTAGAGTCAAGAGTAGAAAAACTCAATGTAGCAGAGTGTTTATAGCAACCAGCCTGAGAGTTTGGCTCACATGGGTTACTCGCGCATAAAATGACCTCTAAATTTGAATTGTGTTTAGTATATGTTGTAGTATATCCATCACTACAACCGCACATATATGCCAGGTTTGGGTGGTTCGGGAGGCAGTTGCTAATGCTACACTGAGATTAGTGTTATTCCTACCTACTGAGCACAACACATTTCCTAGTCACAGGTATCTTGCTGTAACTTGCTGTTGGGATGGACTTTGTTATTGTTGTAACTCCATCCAAAAAGAATACATCATCCACCACTCTGATTAGTGTACTACTCACCATGGCGAGGGCCTGATGTTTTCCTGGAAGTTGATGGGCCCATCCTGCTTGAAGAGCACGTAAATATAGCGATGGAAGCCTGTTCCTCTGGCAGGGAAGGGTGGCAGGTAGTGACACAGCTCCTCACCAGCCTGGACTGCTGCGCCCGGTATGTTCCCCCTGCAGAGACATGGATCATTCGAGGAATCCATGAATAACTCGAAACGAGGTTTATTTAGCTTAGATTTAAACTTGAAGTGAGAAATCAATGACAGTAAGCCAACCAGCATAAAGTGAATGGACTGTACGTTTTTTAGTGCTCATCCAGATGATCTGACCAATCAAAACATCTTACACTTCAAGTTAAGAGCAGAGAACAAAGCTCTGTTTTATTCCATTTCCTTTTTAGGGTTCGCCTTGCTGGGGAGCAAACAAATGCCCTATTTATTAGTTTGTCACCAGCTCCACCTTATGAGCCTCAGTCTGAGCACCACCTGTGTGTGACCTTTGGCACAGATTTTTTTTTTTTAAATCTCTGAAAGTCTACTGCAGCGATGGAACACAATTCTTTCAAAAGTCACTCCATCATTTGGTGTTTGGTTTCTGTTGGTAGAAAGCAGTTTCAAAATCTCTCACAGGTGTCACACCTTATTATTGAGTGTTCCTCAGTCCTGACAGAGACCACTCAAGTAAACACAGAAAGGTTTATTTGCAGGATAAAACTGATTACGCAGAACAAACACGTACCAATTTGACTGTGTCCTCAAGCAGACCAATACATGTGGAAAATACTAGTGTAAGAGGATGAAAACCCTGCTCCCACAGCAGAACACAGCCACCAGATTCTCTTGCTGAAGGGGTTGTGCAGGAGTTGTATCCTCAGTTGGCCACAAGATGTCTCTTTTTACACAGAAACTGTACTTACTACACTGATCAGAATCAGAATCATTTAATAATCAATATGGAAATTATGTACTTTGATTATAAACTAGTTTTGAGATCTAAATCTTACTCCTGTGAGACAAAGCTCTGTAAATGCAGCAGTCTGCACCATGAAGCTCACACAGTTAAACAGTGCGCCCCAGGGTGGCTGTGGCTACAATGTAGCTGCCATCACCAGTGTGTGAATGTGTGTGTGAATGGGTGGATGACTGGATATGTAAAGCTCTTTGGGGTACATGGGGACTAGTAAAGCGCTATATAAATACAGGCCATTTACCATTTACCATATGTTTTGTGAAACTGGATGCTCAGATTTAGTGGGAAACCTTATACTTTGGAAAATTAGATCAGTAAATTGATCTTGTTGACTTAGGAATTATCTGATTGCACTTTTGAACCTCAGCATAAACACAACATGGTCAGCATATAGTTTTAAAGCTTATTTGACTGGTATGAGACTACTCACACAAGCCAGTGGATGTATTCTGCCTCGTTATCTTGAAGATGCTCATCTGAGGGGGGGAAAAAATTGTACTTAATTTGGACAGTCTGCAAAAGTAAAGAATCCTTCAGTTACTTGTGTGGATTCACTTTTAAACGTATTAAAAGACAGCCAGTCATTCTTAGGACTGTCCACTGATCATTTTGTGTGTACCTGGACAGGTAAGCAGGAGGGTCCACAGGGAGCCCTCCTCTGCATTGAAGCTGATCTGTGGTGCCGTCGCTGCCTGGAGGACCACAAAGAACAGAAAGAACATGATGCAAGAAGATTTATAAAAGGTGTGGGGGGACATAGAATCAAAATCTCTTAACGTACCTCAGTGGGTGTCAGTTGATTCCCATAGTGCACATGAGTGCCGTTATCCTGGCTGTAGCAGACCTTGAGTGTAACCTGAGGTAGAAAATAAGCCATGGGGAAGAGATCTCTGAAGACCCCATAGTGGTCCGCAAGTCTTTTAACATGAAACGGCCCGGTTGTCGTCTCCCAAGTTTCCTGCACTTGATCCAGAGGGATCTTAACTGGTGGACAACAAGGAACCTGTTACCACAGGGTACCAAAACAGAGCGACAGGAGAATTCGTTAGAAACTGATGTAAGCTTACACGTGCGCAGACGAGACGCCCGCTCCAGCTCGACGTTCTTCTTGTTCTCCTTCATCACCTGCCTCCTCTTCTTTGCTTCTTTGGTCCTGCAGGGTTGATAGTAGGGCAGTCCGATGTCCACTCGCTCTGCGCCTTCAAACACAACAGAATTCTTTCGTGCTATCTGGAGTTTTTACCATTAAAAAAATGACATTTACAAGACATCACATTGCCCCGATGTTCACTCCATCATCTCACCGTGCTCAGGGTCAGCGTTTTCCACGTAGCTCCTGTAAGTCTTCCACCATACGTCCTTGTTCCTCGCCTCCGCCGCTTGCCTGAAGTAACGATTGTAGCTGCGATACTTCTCTACCGACGCCAGGTTTTTAACATCAATCTCTTCATTTGGCATCGGGCCCAAAGGAGGAACCCGTTTGCAGAGGAATGCTGGAAACATCCCAAACAGTTAGACACATCGCTTTTGAAAATGCTACATCTTTAAATGGTAAAGTGATAGTGTACAATAGTGATCATAGATGGTGATTCACATTTACTTTTCCAGCTGCTGCGCTGTTCTATTTCACCTAATTTGTATTCATTCTGCACCAAAGTATGTTTCTGTGCCTTTTGATTGTCAAAGCTACTGATTTCCCAAATCTGAGTGGGGAGGTGGAAGAATCCATTACATTTTGATACCACGCGGATGACTTTGCCTACATCTGTGAAGTACACAGATGTAGGCATTGCATCCTCAGCGCCTTTCTACTTTGTAAGCAAGGCTACGTAAAAATTATGGGCCAAATGTGAGGAAATGTGGTGGAGAGAAAGAACAAGAGCATGCATTCAAATCCCCTTCTTTAAAATTGAAAACAATGCCTTTAGGGTCTTGGCAGAGGATCAGACAAATGTCATGAAAAGTGAGGATCAAGTTAATTAACTGGGCAGTGTAGTGCCTGTGGGCGAGTCAGACTTTGGAGGAAGAGCACCCCTCATTTCTCTTTGTGTTATTTATCAGCTTGTTGCTGGTTTTACAGCATGACTGAAAACTGCAAAACAAATGGAAATGTGCAGAGGACATTTTGCACTCCGAGTCAACTGTCAGCGAGTGATGAGTTCACTGTCTCGTACTTTACCTGTTTATTCTAAGGCAGATATCTTTGCACCTTTATAACTATGGCTGTGAGTATTTACTGATAACTATATTAGTCACTGGATAATGGCACAGCATACACTTTGCAGTTCAAAATTAAGAAGAAGAAAAAAACAGTAGCAGCTAATTTCCAGAAAATAATGTAACTGATGTATGAGCCGTTTAGCATTAAATGTGTTGACACTCTTACAACACCTCAGTTGTTTTCCTGATCAATGTTTAGCTTGACCAAATTTATTCGTCACATTTGTTTATGAGATTTCTACCATGTCTGTAAGGGGACAGCGTGCATCAGGGCTCTGCTGCAACTAATATAACCTACCGAAATATTTTCTATATTCAAGACGTTCAGGAAGTATTTTAAAAATTGCCAAATACAGATGGACTCCATACCTGTCGTGACAAATGCCCTCGCATTATTGACCCCTAAATCTGTCCCGGTCCGTAAAGCAGCAGCACATACTGTGCGCAGCGCCATCTTGGAATGACTTTCCCCGCCCCTTCTTTTTTTTCTTTTTTTTAAACAGAATACGGTGGCCGAGAGGGAAAAAAGAAAAGAAGACACTTAAAACTGAATTATGCAGTCATATACATTATAACATTAAAATTTAATACATAAAAATATTATGTATATTATGTAAAAAATTATGTAAGGATTTTTGAGGCGAATGTTTCAGTAAATATCTATTCTACATTAATTAAAGCAAAATAAAGCAAACGATTGACATAAATTAAGTAGTATTGCCCTCGCAACTTCACAGCGGAACAGTGTTACAGTTTGTCTCATAGCATACAAAATACAAAATATATGGGTCTTTTTTTAATTTCATTGGTTTCTCGAAAGCACGTGAAGGCGTCCCTTTTTGCGTCATACGTCATCCGGAACGCTTCATCTAGCGATATTCATACAGTGTTCTGCATGAATCTATCTGTTTACGTGGTAAGAATTATTTTTTTGGTACAGCATCTTGCTGGTGAGTGTGTAATGGTGCTCTGTTTTAAGATATCTTTTGACCATTTTAATATGTTGACGAGTATTTGTTTGTAACAGTCCGCGCTAACGTTGAATGACTTGAAAGCATGCTAACGCTGGCTAACATTAGCGTTTCCGTTCACTTGTGTGGTAGCTGACATTAGAATCTGGGACTGCTGCCTTCCTGCTCGCCTGTTATTTTTCCCTATAAATGTTAAGCCAGTTCATAAAGAATATTTTCCTGCCCAAAAATAAAATTGTTTTCTTTAAAAAAAACGAAATGAAGTTGTTTGTCTCGAAAGGTGTCATATTATGGTTAACCTCAGCCTTTTTTGTTTCCCTCTACAGAGATGTCTGCCATGTCTTCAGAGATGGAGTCTCAGAATGCAAACCTAAACTGTTCCATTTGCCTGGAGTTCTTCCGGTATCCTGTAACCATCCCCTGCGGTCACACCTTCTGTAAAAGCTGCATCAGCAAGCACTGGGACATTAAGAGCCAGTCTGACATTGGCCCTCAGTGCCCCATCTGCAATGAGGAGTTCAAAATTAGACCTGTCTTGAGGCGTAATGTGTCCTTGTCGGTCCTGGCAGAGACTGCAAACAGCGCTGGCCCCTCATGTAGGGATGCTCTGGTGAGAGGAGGTGAAGGGGCCAGAGCCATGCTGCTGTGCGAGCGCCATAAAAAGCCTTTGGTTTATTACTGCAGGCAGGACAAAAGGTCTGTGTGCAACGAATGTGAAAAGTCAGAGTGCATGAACCACGAAAGGGTCATATTGGAGGAAGAAAGGGAAACTCAAGAGGTATACAAACACAAAGCCTCTGCAGATTTAAAACTGGGAGTGGATTATAGATGATGATTATCACATATTTGTATGACTGTGAAAGAATAAATGATTTTTTTCTTGACTTGATATGTTTTCATTACAGCTGCTGCTGGAAAGGAAGAATACAGACGTGGGGAAACTGCTTGAAGAGACGCAGAAAAGTATAAATGACTTGACTGAGAATATCAATCAAGCTAAGGTAAACTCTCACTTTAAGCCTTTGTAAATGCTTCGCAAAAGGAGGCTTTTAAGTATAAAAGAAATCGAAAGCGTGTGCCCAAATGAACCCAAGCAACTATTTTACACAGCATATTTTAAATTAACAGGTAACTCTTGAGCAGACGTCAGCCTGGGTGAACGCCAAGTTTTCTAACCTGATGAAAATCCTGTCCGAGAAGCAGGAGGCAACAGTGCTTTTTATTGAGGTGGAAAAGCAGGCAGCCCTCGCGGAGGCAGAGGCGCGGCTAACCGAACTCAGCGAGCAATCCCGCCTGCTCAGAGAGCGCCAAGACCAAATTGCGGCACTACATGACCTCCCTGATACTGACCTCATCAGGGTTTGTATCCCTTGCCTTTACACATTTGGGAAGGGGAGGATCTGGTTTTTTATTTTGGTTCATTTTATAGTCCCAGTAGTTTACAAAGGTAAGTATGTGCAGGTTGCTGTTTCATGTAACACGCACAAGTGGATGCGTAGAGCTTTCAGCAAGCTTCCTACTGCTGGATGGCTGCACAAGCATTTTTTTTAAATAACGAAATGTGGGCTTAATTAAACAACACGAGGCTGGTATCTGCTCAATCACAGAAAACCTCAGTGTTTCGCTTCTTTCGACTACAAAGTTTATCAGAGTTGCGGCCCAGGCCTTGTCACGCCTTTCCTATGAGCCACGTAAAAAGAACATTGAGTGTCATAAGAGACATCTTGGAAAATTAATGTTTACTTTATTTGTTATCTCATTAAGAACTTTCCACATAAGTTTATTTTGTCAGATTTTAGTTCCAGGCCAGTGAATGCAGCATGATACTTATTTTGTAAGTTATAGTCTCCCCTTTGCGCTCGATCTGTCTGGTTTGAAAGGCACTGAGAAAATATTCCAACTCTCAGCTTCACAGCAATGCTTTCCTGACCAGTGGGAAACATCACAATGGCGTCTTTTACATATCGACAGTGTGTGGGCCAGACAAGTAGAGGCATTATTTGAGCCAGCTAGGGCAATAATTACACCGTTTAACAGAAACGATGCCTGAAACCTATTAACCACAAATTCTAGGAGCACACTGTAGAGGATCCAGACACATGTCATAATGTAATGAATGGCAGGTGATTTTGAATTGTCATTAGAATTGAGTTTTTATTTCATTTAACAATTGCAGAAGCAGCTTAAACTCACTGTTTCAGCTGTAAGGTCAAACCAAAGTAATTAATCAGACATTGAAACTTTTGCCTATTCGTTAAAGCACTGCCTGAAACCCGCTTCTTCACAGGAATCATCGCACGTAGAAGTCCCGCGCTTCAAGGATATTTCCACAGATGTGACTTCGACCCTGCAGGATCGATTAAACGGCGTCACCGACATCCTCTCCCGAGTGTCTAAGCTGGTGTCTGAGGACCTGGAGAAAGCTGTGACCACCGCTGTGGGTCATGACAGAGAAGGTGACCTGTCACTAGGAAAGATGAAGCATGTTAGCTCGATCCGCCTTCAGACGGTCCTCATGTGTTCTCATGCATTGTCTTTGGTTTCCAGGTTCTCCTCAGGACAAGAGGCCAGTACTCGCTGTGGTTCCCAGCCCCGCTGCTCCGTGCCACCCTGTTGGGAAGGAGGGCCTCAGTGCTTGTGAGTTCTAAGAGACATTTTATAACTAAGGACCTCTAAAACTTTTCTAGATCACTGTTCCAGCTTTAATCTGCCTGATTCATTTTCTTCCTTCTTACAGACCGATGCTCTCTGACTTTTGACCCACGGACAGCCAATGGGCATCTAGTTCTTTCCCAGGAGAACCGCAGGGCTGAGCACTTGACATCAGGGCCACGCGCTGTCCCCGCTCATGAAGCCCGCTTTGATCACACCTGGCAGGTGCTGTGCTTTCAGGGATTCAAACACGGACAGCACTACTGGGAACTGGAGGTGTCCAAGCCTTGGGCCTACCTCGGGGTAAGGATATCATAATGCTGTGTAGGCTGTGGCTTTGTGACACATTGCTTTGTAGAGGGTCGCTAACGGGAACATTCTAGGTCCTGCCGAATAAATCGTTGATATGTATGTAGAGGTCATCAGAACTAATGATTCCATGCAGATTGTAGCTGCACGTATTCAGTCCACAACAGGTGGAAATCGGCATGTAACAAGCTCAGGAACCTAACTTGTGACCCACACATGTTACATGAACCTGCTCAATAGTAGATCCACTCTGTCTGATCAGTCGAGAATGTTTCAACAGATTTTCCTTATGTGTTATACAGGGATTCATTGTTCCCAGAGAAATGACCACAGGATGCTAATGTTTCACTTGTTCTGCGCATCTTCCTCCCCAGGTAACCTACGAGAGCATCCCCAGGAAGGAAAAGGGCAAGAGATGCATGGTGGGAATGAATGAACTGTCCTGGAGCCTGCAACTGGACGAGCACCAGCTCAGCGCCTGGCACAACGGCCGGCGGGAGACCATCCCCGGCAACTCCCATCACAGCCGCATTGGCATGCTGCTGGACTACGAGGCGGGTACGCTTACCTACTACGGAGCCGGCCAGACAAGGCTGCACGCCTTCCACTGTGCCTTCACCCAGGAGCTGTTTCCCGCCTGCTGGATAGGAGAGGGGGTCAGCATCACCCTCTGCTCTTCATGAGCGGACTTGTAGAAGAGGGGAACAAGTGGAATTCTAGGAATACTATGAATCATGGCCACAATCTGACTTGACATAAAGAACCCCCTCCCCCCGCCTCCAAACAATCTAGGAGCTTCTTTTAAATTCACTTTTCTCTTCTGGGACGACTGCCTTCCTGCATTGTTTTTAGTAGAAGAACTGACTTACTGGGATTTTCTTTCCTCTAACATGTTTGCCATTTGGTTTTGCATTGTCACTTACCACAATGTTGCTAAGGAAACCGTTTATATGCATACGTAAGGGGCTTTTAAAACGATTTGCAGTTTTAGTTCACACTAATTCATTTTTTTTAACATGTGATAAATAATGTTCATGTGTCCTATTTCAGGTAGGAAAAAAACAGTTACATTTCAGTGGGTCACACTTTTGAGCTTTCATTACCTAAAGCTTAGAAACAAGTGTCTCCTCATGAGACACTGAACTCTGCATACATGCTGGATTATGTCTTTAATTAGGGCACACACCCTTGTTGAAACAAATGTTCTTTTTTCCAAAATAGCATTACAATATATGCTGTGTGATTAGTGAAAAGATACCTACTGAGGTGGAGGTGAATGCATCAGTAATACTGTGTTGTTTCTGTGCCAGCACAGGAGGACAACTTGAACACACGGTCTTACACATGTCAGATTTGAGTATTTTTGATTCTGCCCTAAAGAAATGCACTTCAGGCTACATGAGAAGTTTCCTATAGGTTGGCGAGGACCTGTTACACTCATTCCATTTGAAAAACATGAATTGACTCTAAGGGAAATTTATGATTCTTTTTAGCAAAGGTGAAATTCGATACTGTCCTGACTTTATTTTTAAAGTTCAATTAAAGCATCATATTAGTAGATTCACCTATTGTATCAATTTGAATATCTTCAGTGACTTCACTCGGAAGTTATCTCATTCATATTTTCAGGAAACTTGAGGTTGGGGTTACCAAGACACAAACCGACAGAAAAGCATAATGGGCCCACTTTTGTAGCTTTATGTTCATCACACAGAGTGAATTGTATCAGATGGAAACTGATGAATATCCGCCTGTGCCAGAGCATATGTCCACATACAAATGAAAACAGCAAATGTAAAGGGATGCTTGGGAAAAAAATTTCAAGGCTCAGATGTTTAGGGTAAATATTGTACTCATACATGTCCAAACCTCATTGTGTTTTCTGATAATATTCACATGTATGCTGAGCTCATTCTACGGAAGTATGTGAGCTACTGTAGGTGAAAGAAAAATGTTGCAGGCTGTAGCGCTACTACTGAGAACACAACTGAAAATCGAAGGCTGCGTTATCACGTTGCGATCTGATCTTGACTGCACAAACAAATGGTTGACGGTGCTGAGCTGGAATCTGATGTATTGTGCTGGTGTGTGCATATTTTGGGGCAGATGATTTTTAGATTATGAGGGTTTACAAATCTTAGCTTAGCTGAGAACTTTTAGCACATTTAAAGTGGGTTACTGCTGTGGATTTGCACAAGTTTCCTGAAGATAAGGAACAGCTGAGGAAAAGCACATTTGGCTGTTTTGGCCTAATGATTGGGGGAAAACTTTCTGTCACTCTTCCTGCTGACTGTTGCATATGTTTGTCAGAACTGCTAATGCACTATACTGTGGACTATTAAAACTTATGATAGCAATACTCTGCTGAAATAAAGACAGACACTCTGAATTCTTTATTAAAATCCAGTCCAATGCATATATGCATCAGTTGAGCTCATGCCTTGTTTTCTTACTCGAGTTGTTAATTATTCAATAAATTAGTTTGAATTAAATACAGAGCTTTATTTTTATTTTACACACAGCCATGACGGAGCATACAGGAACCCGATGCATAGCATTCTAAAAGTGCAAAGAATCAGCCGCAGATGTGCCACAGATACAGTATATAGATTGGAGACCGCAGAGGAAGGAAGAATAGAAGATGAGATACTCAGATTGGACCTCAAACTGAAGAGTAATAATCACGACCACAGAAACAGAAGAGTTCACTGATGGTTCTGTTTGTGTATACAATGTTAAAAATGCAGTGAAGATGAAAGCAGGCTGATGGTGAGTCTGACCGTGCGTCTTCTCTAACGTCTGGAAGCGTAATAAAATAGGGAGTGACATCATTGGGTGACTGCTTTGCTCTTGCAACATTATAAAGATAATCCCTCCTGGCAGTCGGTCCCTCCAAAAGCCCAGCCGTCCTCTCCCCTGCTCTAATCCAGGATCAGGGATTGGCTGCTGTGGCTCAACGCCGCTCTAATCTTTGTGGTCCGCTCGTCGGCCAAAACGCGTCAAAGCAGGTAGGGCCACCCTGCGACCCGCTCGTTAAAAAAGCTAGTTCTTCTTTAGGTTAGTGTTCTTGATAAAATAATGTTATTTTTAAGTCTACATATTAAAAGCCTGTACACACAAATAATAGAAAAATAAAATACTGCGTTCATTTCGCCTCTGGACAGGTTAGCAAAGTATTTACTATCATTTATCTGAGTCTAGTTTTATAGACAGTCACAGGACATCATGAGCACAGCTGAAGTTAAGGTTGCTGCACGATTCTGGGGAGGCTTCCAAGGCAAGAAATACTAAAATAGCTCATCAGGTTACAAGGTTTTAATCAAAAAGCCCTCAAAACCACTCCAAACACTTTGGCCTGAACAATCTGTTCTTCCTCAGAAATTGCTACCAACACTTCTTCTTTGCTACTTTACATCACGTAAAGGTGCATTTGAAGAGAATGAAGCTGATTACAATATATGAGTCATTACAAGGAATGCAGGCTGAGGCGGGAAAGCAATTGGATGACTTTAAGGTTAGATCAAAATGGAGATGAGCTGGAAGGAGATTAGGATGAAAAAAATTGATTATCTTGGGGGGGGGGGAAAAGAACATACTGGCCCTCCTACTGTCCGGTTAATGTAAGAGAAATAATGAGATCCAGCAGGATGGAAGATAGAGGACAAAGAGGAATGAGGGAGACATTAAGCAGGTCTATTGGTTCTTCTTGTCTTCTGGAGGAGAGTAGGGAGGAGGCTTGTCCTGGAAAGAGAGGAGAGTTTTGTTTTGAGCATGTGAAAGATGGTGCCATGTAAACAGAAGAGTAGGAACACACAGTGGTCTTGGATTACTGCCATTCACAGACTGAAGCTGTGGCAAACAACTGGCTTTTAACCCCATAAAACGTGGTTTTATCAGTGACTTCCACTTGCTGTAACACCTTAACCAGGTCATCCACTGATGTGGTTTCTGCATAGCTGCTAGCATCAGTGACTGTCTCACAGCAAAGTAGAGACAAAATAAATACAGGGAGTGCAGAATTATTAGGCAAGTTGTATTTTTGAGGAATAATTTTATTATTGAACAACAACCATGTTCTCAATGAACCCAAAAAACTCATTAATATCAAAGCTGAATGTTTTTGGAAGTAGTTTTTAGTTTTAGCTATTTTAGGGGGATATCTGTGTGTGCAGGTGACTATTACTGTGCATAATTATTAGGCAACTTAACAAAAAACAAATATATACCCATTTCAATTATTGATTTTTACCAGTGAAACCAATATAACATCTCCACATTCACAAATATACATTTCTGACATTCAAAAACAAAACAAAAACAAATCAGCGACCAATATAGCCACCTTTCTTTGCAAGGACACTCAAAAGCCTGCTATCCATGGATTCTGTCAGTGTTTTGATCTGTTCACCATCAACATTGCGTGCAGCAGCAACCACAGCCTCCCAGACACTGTTCAGAGAGGTGTACTGTTTTCCCTCCTTGTAAATCTCACATTTGATGATGGACCACAGGTTCTCAATGGGGTTCAGATCAGGTGAACAAGGTGGCCATGTCATTAGTTTTTCTTCTTTTATACCCTTTCTTGCCAGCCACGCTGTGGAGTACTTGGACGCGTGTGATGGAGCATTGTCCTGCATGAAAATCATGTTTTTCTTGAAGGATGCAGACTTCTTCCTGTACCACTGCTTGAAGAAGGTGTCTTCCAGAAACTTGCAGTAGGACTGGGAGTTGAGCTTGACTCCATCCTCAACCCGAAAAGGCCCCACAAGCTCATCTTTGATGATACCAGCCCAAACCAGTAATCCACCTCCACCTTGCTGGCGTCTGAGTCGGACTGGAGCTCTCTGCCCTTTACCAATCCAGCCACGGGCCCATCCATCTGGCCCATCAAGACTCACTCTCATTTCATCAGTCCATAAAACCTTAGAAAAACCAGTCTTGAGATATTTCTTGGCCCAGTCTTGACGTTTCAGCTTGTGTGTCTTGTTCAGTGGTGGTCGTCTTTCAGCCTTTCTTACCTTGGCCATGTCTCTGAGTATTGCACACCTTGTGCTTTTGGGCACTCCAGTGATGTTACAGCTCTGAAATATGGCCAAACTGGTGGCAAGTGGCATCTTGGCAGCTGCACGCTTGACTTTTCTCAGTTCATGGGCAGTTATTTTGCTCCTTGGTTTTTCCACACGCTTCTTGCGACCCTGTTGACTATTTTGAATGAAACGCTTGATTGTTCGATGATCACGCTTCAGAAGCTTTGCAATTTTGAGACTGCTGCATCCCTCTGCAAGATATCTCACTATTTTTGACTTTTCTGAGCCTGTCAAGTCCTTCTTTTGACCCATTTTGCCAAAGGAAAGGACGTTGCCTAATAATTATGCACACCTGATATAGGGTGTTGATGTCATTAGACCACACCCCTTCTCATTACAGAGATGCACATCCCCTAATATGCTTAATTGGTAGTAGGCTTTCGAGCCTATACAGCTTGGAGTAAGACAACATGCATGAAGAGGATGATGTGGACAAAATACTCATTTGCCTAATAATTCTGCACTCCCTGTAAAGACTGGCTGACCTTCTGCAGAATGATGCAGGTAGGGATGTTTCTGATGTTAATGGCTGATGGCCAATGCCTGTGCTGATTATTTTGCTTTTATTATGGTTTTTGTGTCAGGGGATAACACGAAATGTTACCCATGGAAAATATCTGACCTGATTTCTTTCCCACTGAAAAAAAATTTGATGTGATAATATATTGGTTATTCATCGTTAAATGGCATTTTAAGGCTGATATCTGTCAACTACATTGCTACATTTCAGTGTTGTACATTAACCGTAGCGCTGAAACAAATTACACATTTCTCCAAAGTGGTGAAGACGGCTGCATGAAGGGCATCTCCTCTCTGGAGCTGTTGTCCAGACAGTAGATTGCCCTTCTTGTTGCACGTTGAAGCTCTACTTGGAACCTTGTTAAGATCCAACCATGCAAAATATGATTTTCCAAGTGGTCTTAAACTTTGATCAGGACTGTAGCATCACACAGTTGGTGGAGATCTGCTGTCTGCACATTAATGATATGAATCTCACATTCCACCACATCCCAAAACAAGGAATTTTCACCCACAGAACTGCTCACTGGATATTTTCTCTTTTTTGCTTCTTTCTCTGTAAACCTTAGAAATGGTTGTAAAGGAAAATCACAAATTCCCAACACCAAAATAAAATAAAATGACTTTTTTTCTACACTGGTAAATTAATCTGACTTGATGCCCCAGCTTAAATTTAGCAATACGTTTAAAAATCATGCAAATACACTGCGCTAAAATACACTCCTCTGTATACAAAAAGGCCAGCACTTTTCAAATTATACACCAAATGAGTTTATTTTGGATCTGCAGTCACTGTTAGTATAGCAATACTAGCAATGACTACAAACAAACAGATGACAAATGGAAAGGAAATACAGCTCAATTCAAAGAGACATGGAAATTCAAACACTGTCTCACAGCCACTGAAAGAAAATCTTCGACAAGATTTACATTCTCATTTTAAAAAAAAACTTGTAAAGCAGAAACATGAAGGGCAGCTCACCTGCGGCAGGTACACATGTGTAGGGGGCAGTGTGGCACAGCTGGCACTCGCTGCTGCTTCAGCGGCTTTGGCCTCCGCTGGGAAAGCGAGTGAGACAAAGGAGGGGTTCATTAATTAAACATGGGTCTTACTAATAACCCCCGGGACATATGAGATGAGAGGTGCTAAACACGCTGCAGGTACGACGGCCTTTGCATTGAGAGAGAAAAAAAAACGGCAGTTTAAAATCTCCATGACTTGCAGATAGCATTTTTCCAGCGCAAAGTGTTTTAAATATTTTGGAGATCTGACATTAGCTTATCTTTAACCTTAAATTCCTTAGTACAACATCTCTGTGATGCTGAATTAAGCTCATGTGATATCAGTGCAGTGCATTCATTGTTAGAAAGCAGGCAACATGTTGCCCTTCCTACTGCTTTATGTATCCAGGCCCAAACAACACAAAGTACTTCCAATAATGTACTGTATGCATCGCTTCAAATATCTTGAGAAAAAAAAAAAAAAAAAAACTATCCACACTTTCCAAACAAATTACTTTTCTTAGTTTTCAATTTAAAATTTACCTGTAATCATTCAATAAAGGAGAATATTTTTTAAAACAATCAAGGTCCACAATCTATATACCACTAAATATATACTAAAGACAAATGATTTTTTTACAGCAGATATTTCACTTGGTGTGGCAGGAAAAAGCAAAAATATAATGAAAGACATTTCATTAACATTATACTGGGTCTTGGTAAAGCTCTCCTTTTGTATATGTTCTGTACTCACATCTTGTTGCATGCTCAATCATCCAGGTAAGTAAATCTCCAAAAGTTGATTCTGTTCATCTGGACGTTGCGTTTTTCAGTAGGAGAAACATTTCTCCCACTGAAAAACGCAACGTCCAGATGAACAGAAACAATTTTTGAAGATTCTGTACTCACATATAATGTTTGTACATTTATGAAATGACAAAGGCATTCTATTCTTTTCTAACAAGACCTGTGTGAGCAGATCTGTTCCAACATGATATGTAAATGTTAAAGTATAAAATAGAGTGATGAACGCGTGCAGAAACTCAACATCCCTTTTTTCCTAATAGCATGATGTTTTTATTTAGGCTGTAGCTGAAGTCAGAGCTTCTCTACCGGAGATTTTCACCTGCTGCCGAGGAGGGGAGGTCTGGATCATGTGGTGGCTGCTGACCCAGAGGAGCAGAATAAGGAGGTGGAGGTATGTATGCTGCAGAGGCATCAAATGCTGGAGGAGTGGCGTAGAATCCATCTGGAGTCCGAGAACAGAGAGTTGCAGTTTAGTTTTCACTTTCACAAGATGTGGATCTAAGCTGACGACAATTCTGAAAAGCACCTGGAGGAGGAGGGTTAGGGTAGGAGTAGCCGGGTGGAGGTCCTGCTGGGTACATTCCATTAGCAGGTGGAGGTGGGTAAGCGTAGGCCCCATTAGCCATGTAGGGGCATCCACCAAAGCCAGCAGTTACAGGCTGACCTCTGGATGCTGAAAATGTGAGGCAGTAAATCGATTAATAAGTCCATGAAATATCAGGAACTGTACTATTTCATGTGTTCTGCTTTGTTAACATACCCTGAGCTGCAACCTGCAACATGTACTGGCCAAACTCTATGGCTCCTCCAACAGCAAAGATGAGCTTGAAAGTAGCACTGCCCTCCCAACCGCCTCCAAGAGAGATTCAAGAGAGGGCTTAGAGCAGGGGTGCCCAATCCCGGTCCTCGAGAGCTACCGTCCTGCAGCTTTTAGATGCATCCCTACTCCAACACAGCTGAATCAAATGGTTTGATTACCTCTTCAGCATGCCATCGTGTTTGGCAAAGGCCTGATAACAAGCCATTCATTTGATTCAGCTGTGTTGGAGTAGGGATGCATCTAAAAGCTGCAGGATAGTAGCTCTCGAGGACTGGGATTGGGCAGCCCTGGCTTAGAGACACAAGATGCTGCGTGTTCCATTACAGCATAACGGGGAAAAAGTACACCTACCTCCAGGCTCTGCATTGACTGTGCCCTTGATGTAATTGGCTCCCAGGACAGGCTGTTTGATCTCACAGCCCTTCATCAGGTAGAAAGGCATCATAAAAGACTGCAGCGCATCCCGCCCTTTAGCCACGAAGATCACCTGGGATTAAAAGAAGAAACAGCATCATATTAGCTCAGGGGTGGGCAATCTCAGTCCACGAGGGCCGGTGTCCCTGCAGGTTTTAGATCTCACCTTGGGTCAACACACCTGAATCACATGATTAGTTCGTTACCAGGCCTCTGGAGAACTTCAGGACATGTTGAGGAGCTAATTTAGCCATTTAAATCTGCTGTGTTGGTTCGAGGACACATCTAAAACCTGCAGGGACACCGGCCCTCGTGGGCTGAGATTGCCCACCCCTGTATTAGCTACTCCCAAACTAACCTTAAATGATAGTAATTAGAATGATGGAGTTCTGCTCTTCTGCTCTGCTAGTACGTGATGTGAATTGTGGCACCATTATGCCAGCACAAGGCTTCGGCTAAACAAAGAGGAAGACTTGGTGGTGTTGTCACTCACCCTGTATGGAGTCAGGTAGATGCTGCCCTTCTTGCTCTTTCTGAAGGCTTCGGGCAGCCTTTCCGTGTCACAAAAAACAAGCTCCACATTGTCATGGTTCATCAGCACACTAGATCCAAAAAGAGAAAGGAGACGCTGGAACCAGCTGATTGTAGGAACCAGAATTCTTTCCAACATTTTTTGTGTGCATCAAAAAGAAAATCTGTAATGTTTGTATAAGCATTTGACCTACTTTCATCTTAAAAGCTTAAAATGAGATCATTGGGTTATTGTGCAACCGTCCATTGCCTTTAGTACAAAGTACTATAGGCAGAGGATTAACATGCCATCTAGTGACAGAGCTTACTACAGGTTCCGGGTTAGCTCTAATGGGTTTATCATTACACTGCAGCATGTTCTAGAAGAAGCTGGCCATTATTTTTGACTCATGCTAATAAACAAAACAAATACTTTAGCACAGAGGCCAGGCCAGAGCGCAGACTATGCAGCTATTGCATTGCAATATATGCTCAGCTATTCCTGCAATGAGGCGAAATAACGTTTTATCCTCGATACATTAGACTTATTACAACATTTAAAAACCATTAAACATTTATGTAATCCTAGTCTGCGGTGATGATATAACAGACTGAAGGGCCATATTTCGGCTAAGAGTCCGGGACCCGGTTCTGTAAGATGCGACGCGAATATTAGATTAGAAAAAATGACGTTGAAATAATTAACATAGCCATGCTAGTCGTGAAGCATTCAGAGGTTTATTTTGCATCGATTAGGAGCAACTCTTCAATTCGCACTATATCATATAAAAGGCTCTTTGTAAAAAGAAAAAAAATGATACTGTAGTTAAAAATGAAAGCAAAATTATTATTTCACGGTGTTCGACAAAAGCTTTTACACATATGTTTGTTTAAAAAAAATAAGCTACCAAATGCTAAAAGTTAGAAATTCAGTGCAGCGTTTACTGTGTGGCAGGTGTGTCTGTGTATTAACCGAATAATAATGTTGCATTTGCAGTGCTACTGATATGTAAACTATCTCCATGACATGTCAGAGACACATTATTTTTGAATGAGTCTGGTGTGACGCTCGTCCCAAAGAGCGGGTATAACTTATCCGTGGCTGGTTAACTGTAACGGCTAGCTAACAGCTGCTAACTGACGTTACCTTTCACTGTTGTTGATGATGACACCACCGGACTCCGAGTGATTCTGATTCAGAGTCATGTCGACGGCCCTCCAGATTGTCTGGAAAAGATTAGATACTGTTTTATTCAGTCAGAAAAACGTATCCAAAGGCCTCTCTGGATCCTCGGTGACTTCCCTCCGCGCGGATAACGGTTGTTGTGATACAGAGCCAGCTGAGGTTGCCGCACCTGCCCTTCCGCCATACGTGTGAAACGCCCACCGCGTGACGTCACGCCCCTTTAAAAAGTCGGTTTGCCCTAAGCCTTTCAAAACATTCAGTCTGATTTTAAATATTTCTTTAATAAATTTACGATCAAATGTCTATGACTGAATGACGTTTAAATGACCGACACGAGCTCTACAAGGTTCTACCAATTGCAATATAGCTTCTAATAATAGTAATAATGCTAGAAAATCATCATATACGTAAGACTTTTAATGTGGCTAACTACGCCTCTATAGTTAGTAGTACAGTTAGATGTAAATAATAATAATATCAATTAATTAAAAAAGAATGAAAGACTTCTTTACATCATGAGTCTGGCTGATGTACCAGTTAGCCTAAATAGAAATGTATTCTTACTTAATTAGTATTATTACCGTCAAGGCAGGGTCAGCCTTACCTGTTTAAGGGACAGACAATTTATTTCAAGTGAGTCACAGGCATTGACAAACAGAAGTAAGTCAAAAATTCTATTTGTAGTACAAATATGGCACGATGATTTATATATCAAGTATTGAAATGCCTCTTACATTATGTAACAGAATGAGTCAGGAGAAGGTGAGTGGTCAGGTTAGTCAGAAGCACCCACATCCTTGTAAAAGATGCAACAAGTGGTGTGTGTTGGCTAACAATAGTTGACATCTATGTCTGACCCTCTAAATTCCATGCACAAAGCTATTATATGAGCCAGAAAAACAAGGAACAGATAATAGATTATACAAAGTTGTTAAATGAAACAGATGGGTCAAATGTCACTTTTCACTCCAATGTGCTAATACACGGGAGGTGATGTAACTACCCTTACTGTCAAAGTTTACTGCTATCACATGAAGCTCTAGGATGCCATCATGGAACATGTCATACCTGGATTGCAGCTCATATCACTTCAGTGCTACCATAGAGGTAAACTCTCAATGCCTACACAAGCAGCTGTGTGGAAACACCTGGCTGATGATTGAAATTTACTCTAAAATGATTGTATAAGAATTCTGAATAATTATAAGAACTCCATCACCTCAACATCAACATAAATTATTTGTTTAATTCAAATAATTTTCAACTAAAATTCCCAAATATTCATTAGCTGTGTTTTTTAATATGCTGCACACATGCTAATAGATTTGTATATTGCTTCTATATTATTAGTCTAATAAAAGCAAAAGTCCTTAAGAATTTTATTTGATTGAACATTTTATAAACCAAAGATTTTGAGATTTCATTGAAAAAAGTCATCAGATGCACTGTAAAACTTGATATACTGTCACCTTAACCGGTGTGTAGAATGCAAAATTTAGCTAGTTAGCTATAAGCTAAACTTGCTTTTTTAATCTAGCTAATTTAAAAACGATGTAGCCAGTTGAAAATAGAGAATATATAATATAGTGAAAGCAATTACTGAAACAGTTTAAGAAAGGGTACCTTAAAGTAAAGACTGAGATATGGTTTTGTATAGAATGTGATGTCTTTGTGATTGATAGTGTTAGAAATAAGGTTTCTTTTTAACATTAGTTGCAATTGTACGCTCATAATAGAGTTGATACACTCTTCATTAGAATTATACAAGCTTTACTAATCTCAAGCTGTGAAGGGTTAACAAAGAGGCATGGAAGGAGTTGAGTGTTGAAAGTAAATTGCTTCACCTTTACACAACACAGTTTCAGATAGGACAGGCTGCTTGGCTTTGGGTGTCTGACAACAGGTGGTTCTAGTGGACAAGACATGGAGACTTTATTGTGACAGGACAAGATCCCTGAGTGGAGGACAATGACCGCTGCCATCCAGAAGGACTTCGAGAAGAACAAATCAGGGTATGTTGAGTCTAAACCGTGGCATCTCTCCATCAATAGCCAATCACAAATATTTCTTGTTTCCATGTGTCTAAGTATATACTTTGAATTAGGAATTGTGCTTCACTTCTCCGTGTGCAGACTGCCCGAATAGAGGTCCACAGCTATGCAAGCCAAATCTTTAACTGCCTGATAATAAAATACTGCAAATAGTGTCTCCTGAACTTCTCTCAATTAAAAAAAAAAACACCAACTCATTAGCCAGTCTAGCATTGCGTGCTATATAGACGTGTCTGGACAGGCACCACTCTGTATTTCTTAGGCAAATGCCATTTGAGCTGTAAATGCTAGTCTGTGAACACAGATCCCACTAAATGATCTCAGGACCTTGCCCCTTACTCAAGGAGTCTGATCAGAAATATGTAGATCAGACAGTGTCCAGCTCTCGCTATTTAATTTTCTGGTACCTCCTCAACATTCTTCAGATTGCATTAAATGTGCCCTCCTGGAGAAACTAGATTACCTGTGCAACCAAAATAGCCTGCAGATACTGTCTTATGCTACAAGTAGTGACAAGGACACTAGCAAGAAGCAAAACAAGAGAATAATATCACAGGTTTAGTCGGCTGTACCGTTTTTTGGAGCAGCGTATATGAACTCATAGTGGAGTAGTATAATGGAGTAAGTCAACATTCTAAATAAACACAGGTAAAACTAACCACACTCCACAGACAGGCTGCACTGTCTCATGTTACACGCAGTTTCATTATTTAATTCATCATCTGTCAAGTTATGGAAAATTTGCTCCCAGGACATAAATTTTATTTCATAACGCGAACAGTGAATGTAACCTTTAAAGCTTGATTTACAACAAATCTCATGTCCTGAGATGTAAAACACTGTGTGTGTGTGTGTGTGTGTTGATGTTTGTATATGCAAAGGTAACAGGGAGCCAGACCAGTATTTTGTATTCAAACAAAATGTAGGGCACTAGATGAAGAAAAAGTCATAAGTCACAGTCATTGACATTACCACCTTCTACAGGAAGTGATGACTTCCGGCTGCTGTGTGACAGTTCATCGAAACACACCAAAGCACTCAGCTTCCCTATATCGCGCACACTAGACTCAGCAGCTCACGAGGCAGGAGTCTGATGATCTTAGATTCGCATCAATATGTCAAGTCAAAGTGAGCCCACGAACAAAGGAGACAATCTACTGCAAACACCTGAACAGGTAAGGACTACAGTGCATTTCAATATGTTGGCATGATTGTAGGCTACACAATATTTATTTAAATTTGATTCTCCTTAAGTTATTAACTACTTATGTTACACGGTGATCGGGCCACAAGCAAACTGATGATCCCTTCAAATATTTCTGCTCTGGGTTTGAAAGATTTTCCTGGTTTGGTTTTCAGTGGCTTGTTATACTAGCAAAGCTTTTTTGCATTTTAGGGTAATTATATAAAAATTAAAAGAAAAAAAAAAACATAAAATGGCAGCTACAACAGTGTTGTTGCATCCGAAGTTGAGTCACTGTCTCCAAATGGCTATTTTGAGATGCTGTGACTATGATTCATTATTATTTTAGGGGGGGAAAACATCAGATCATGAAGAATTAAACATATTTTTCACAAAAGTGTTTTGCAATCATTTACTTTTGAAGGGTTTGCTACATTGGTACATAATGAAAATGCTGTACTCGTGTGCATGTGCGTTTGTTGAGGTTGGGTACGTGTGTATCTGCATAATTATTTTCAGACTATGTTTATAACGATTCCCTTTCAAGTGAATTTCCTGGATTGTTGGTTTGCTTTTGCTTCCAAGTCAGTTTCATTATCAGTGACAGAGGAAGTCTCTTGCATAGGCAGGCCTTATCAGAAACTTTAAAGAAGCACTCGCATTTCTTCAGACCAGCATTGATGTACTTTTTGCACAGGAAGAACTTGTAGCGAAGGCTGTAGTGACTTGAGATCACATTTAAATTCCTGTTAGTTTCAGTTTGATTCAACTGAAGTAGTTGCTTTTTTTTACATCCATTTAAATGTGCAACATAAGCACCTTTCCCTTGTTTTTTCCAGGAGCATGGCTTACCAAGACTCAAACAGGTAAAAAAACACAAACAATTGGCTTGGCTGTGATGAACTAAACCAGTGTGTGTTTTTGTGTGTGTTCGGGGGGGGGGAATTTAACTAAACCAAACTAGCCAAACTGAAAGACCAGAGCCTAAAGACTCTGTATCACTGTTCTCAGCATGTTGACACTGTCATATTTATAGATAGTTAGATGTGTAATGGTTAGCAGGTTTATTGCTAATTACCACTCAAGGCTAAATAATGGAATGGATTTATATAGTTCCTTTCTAGTCTGACCACTGAAAGTGCTTAGACTACATTAAGTATACACTGCAACTACACAATTTACCTTTCTGTTATACATGATCACCATTTTTAGAAGTCATGTGATGCAAGATCTATTGATCAGTAAAAAGAACAATAACTTGTTGAGTTACTATTGAGATGTCTCTCTCGCTTTCTCAAAGCTTAGCTGCTGCTTTTGTTCCAAGAGGAAAAATAATCCCATCGCAAGTCATTATGCTACACTTGGTACAAAATGTACCCAAGTTTTTTACTAGTGGAGATTTCATCCTCTTGTGACAAAAACTGTTGTACTAAATTTTAAGTTAATCCCTCCGATAGCGGTCAAGAAATTTTATTGCAGATCAGCTTGGTTGCACTGGCTGAGAAAAAGTCAGATATCCCCCCCAGAATCATTACGATAAATCCTTTAAGAATAGCCATTTCGTTCTGCTTATCCAATGCGGGAAGGGTTGGAGCATATCCCAACTCCAAGAAGGAAAAGTCAAGGAACACATGGGACAGGTTGCCAGTTTATTGCAAACTTACAAACCAGAATTGCCAAAGAGAAATTAACCCACATATGTTTGGACTGGTGGAGGAAGCTCGAGTAGAGGCAACGTGAAGAATATGCACTTTTCACTTAACATCTGCAGACCTTGTGCAAGTCTGTCCTGTAGATATTGGGAGAAATTGCTAAATTACATTATGGTGATACTAGAGAATAAATCTGTAAAATTCATCTTTTGAGGACCATGAACATCTGTGCACAATTTCATTTCAATCCTTCCAGTCTTTGTCAGGACAGCACCTTCAAAAGTCCTCAAAGTCATTAGCAAATGTCCTCTGTGGACAATGTCAAAATGTACAAAATCTCAGGAATTTTTATAGGGAATTTGCTCAAAGAGCTGCCAATGTGACAAGTAGATATTGGACTATTTTACTGAATATGTTAAAGCCAGGAGGTCTCGTTATTAGAAGACTTTGAATGTGTGGACAATCCTTCCCATAGTTATTGTACTGGCTTTGGTACAGGAAAGTCCCCTCATGAACAGGGGAACAGTTACTAGGACATATCCTCTTCGAACAATGAATGTCACAAATGGTAAATGGCCTGCATTTGTATAGCGCTTTTCTAGTCCCTAAGGACCCCAAAGCGCTTCACACTACATTCAGTCATTCACCCATTCACCCTGGCGATGGCAAGCTACATTGTAGCCACAGCTGCCCTGGGGCGCACTGACAGAGGCGAGGCTGCCGGACACTGGACATCTTGTATAAGTCTGTGAATAGATGTTGGATTATTTTACTAAATAGGTTAACGCTTTGACACTGTGGTGGCACAATCGGTGTTACCCTCTGTACACAATGAATGTCTGTATAAAATTTAATCTAAATCTTTCCAACAGTTGTTGAGAACTGTGTTTCAGAATTCAACCTGGAGGTATTGCTAAAGAAAAAATCAAGTTGCAGACAAACCAGAACACGTCCTATAAGAAAAGTGAATGTCAAAATATGCAGAATCTTTGTGGTAATTAGTTATGTAGATACAAATGTATCTACATAGGATACTAAGAACTAAGGTATCTACATGAGGCAAAAAACAAAATAGAAATTTGGAAGCTTTGATATGTTGATTCTAAAGTAATATAGAGAAAGTTGCATTGTATGAGGATAATGAATGGATTTTATATGTGTGCATAATTTCATGTCAAGTCCTTCAAGTTGAATCTATATTTTTCACTGTACAGAAATGATGACGTTTTAGATCGTAGATACGATACCTTCACTAACTTGAAACTCACTGTGATCCATTGTAATCCATTGTATAGTTTTAAAATGTTCCTTTCATGTCTGCTTTTTGACGTTTTCTGTGTTTCCCTTTCCAGTTTTCACCTGTGCATACACGTAAACTAGGGTTGACAAGGAAATTGAGAGGGAGGGTAAGTCACCCTGCATGTGTTTTAAATGCTTAAATTTCAGGTTAAAATTATGCATGATTCCCATATTTATCAAACAGAATCATGGAAACATAGTTTTCCCGTGTCTCCTTTAGGATTTTAAAGAAGATGAAAATCCAGAAGAGAAAGCAAGGAGACACAAGGAGATGGAGGTATAATCACTTCCAGTGTATGACTATGTTCAGCACATAAAATGGCATTTTCAAACAACGTTCTCAATCTGATTATGTCTGTTAAAAGCTCAAGCCTCTGTATAAGGAGCTACTGTACACCATCGCACACAAAATGGGGAAACCGTCTTCAAATGAGATTTTCACAGATGACCAGCTTCGACGGTACATCCGAGAGGTAAAAACGTACACGCGTGTATAACGGCACTCATAACTTTCCAACTGCGTTGGTGTGCAACTAGATGATTGTTCAATCCATCCTATCTACCAGGCTTTCACTATGACAGAATCAGAGCACGACAGTCTGCTGGAGAAAGTACAGAGCACAGAGGTGAGAAAAGGAAGTCTGCATACTTGTTCCAATAAATGCGATGCTGAAGACCACCAACATCTATTAATAGTAGTCATAAGAATTCTATTTTCCACTGTCTTTACTGTGGCAGAAATGATGTCATCAGTATGTTTAATGCTGCAAACAATATTACATTAAACAGTTAATGCTGTTTAATGTTGTTTTATTATCTAACCCTCTTATCCATCCAGCCCCCAGTATATTGTCTGATGGCCACTGTCAAGGAAGCCAAGGGAATTCTGGGAAAAGACATCAGTGGTGAGTTCTTGCCTTTCCCGTACAGAGAGGGGGTTATCACTTTTCAGTGATGTGATGATTGAGACTCCTTTTAATGTGTTTCTTTTTTAGCCAGAGATTCTATATCGATGTTGATTTCAGCTAGGCTAGACTTGACCAGACTGCACATCATCTTACTATTTTTTGTTTGGGGGTTTTCTTTCTTTCTTTTCTTTCTTTATTTTTTTAAAACAAAGAAATAGAAATTATACTATGAAAGTTATTAATCAATCAAATTTACTGTGTGTGATCACCTAAAAAAGTCAAACACCGAAAGTGCCTAAAAAACACGATCATATACATTTAATGCAAAAGCAGACATAGCTTCCAAATGGTAATGGATGGATTGACATTAAAAAGTGCAACTTTGGGTATTTCAGATTTTCCCTTTTGAGCTGGAATGTTTTAGAAAAGCTGAACATTGTGCCTCTTTGCTGCCATCTTTCCAGTACTGTGGATTATAACTAAAAGCCCCAAAACTCATGATATAAAATGATGATTGATGTCTAAAAATGTGATTAAATACTAGCAACTTAATGCTGAAGAATTGTCGTGTTTCCATTGTCATTGTTACCTTTTTAGCATGTTAAATTAGCATTTAGCTTGTAAGCTACAATTGAAGTTTCTTACATGATGGTGGGGGGGATTGTTGTCTGCCATGTTCTTGATACAACCATGCTAGAGAAAAATGTGTATGACCTGATTGGTTAGCGGTAGTTCCTGGAGAATTCTGGTTAATTTCGTAAATAGACTGCTATTTATATAGTATCTTTTTCCTCAGTTAAGTCTCATCCAATGGGGTTCTGCATCTTACCCAAGGAAAACTTTGGGATGTGGACTGGAAGAATCAGGGATCGATTTGATTTGATTTATTTTGTAGACAACCCTAAACTGCCAGATGGTTATGCAGCAGTCTCCAGCCCTGTGTGACTGGGGTCTGATTCATTGTCGCCATGATTGTCACAAATCCGAAATGCCAGACTAGTTAATGTCGTATGGTTAGTGTTCCTCTGTTTGCAAATCCTGATAAGGTTAATAGTCTATAGTTTATAATGTGCATATTTTCTCAAAATGATTATCCTCAGAAAAAAAGAAGTGAAGATCTTGTGCCTTCCTTCTAAGAATCTTTAGTCATTCTCCTCTACCAAACGTGATTCATATTTGAATTTACTGAGTTTACATTTTTATGATTGGTTAATCTCTTTTTGGAGGTGACTTGAGTTAATCAAAAACTGTTTGTTTTGAACAGGTTTCAGTGATCCATACTGTTTGCTCACTATAATGGAGGATGAGGAGGAGAGTCGGACTCGCCAGTCCAGAGCCAAACCCCTTAAATCTGTCGTAAAGGATGCAGTATCACATGATAAAATCTACCAAACAGACATTAAAAAGCAAACTCTTAACCCCATCTGGAACCAAACGTTCATACTGTGAGTCACAATTCTTGATCATTTCTGCTGAAGTAGATTGAAACGCCCACATTACCTTCTACTGTTTCTCTTCCTTTCAGAGAATTTGGACATTTTGCAGGTGCCAGCTTCCACCTTGAGATGTGGTGAGAAAAACAGAAACCTTCACTTTGTTTGTTTTAAAGTTAATTAATTATGCTTTTCCTTATCTTCTGTCAAATATATGGAGTTACAATAATTAAATTAAATGTGGTCAAAGTCTCAAATGATGGGTGAACAAGAGATTGTGCTACAAGTGAGCCCAAAGCTCGGGCTTGAGACTACTGTCCTCTCATGCATACAGAGCTCTAGCTGTGAGAACAGATGCCCCACCCACCTGCTGTTCCTAACATTTGTTTGTGAGAGGCAGCCAATCAGAACAAAGTGTGCTTGAAGGGGGCAAGAATGAGCTAAAACTGTTTATTTCACAAAGACGGCTAGCTGAAAGGATTAATAAGGATTAGCTTGAACTGCCCATCATGCAAAGCTGCTCTAGTAGGGTGCAAAAACAATAATATGGCATTTGAGATGAGCATATTAGATTCCCTATAAAATGGTCTTTTCACTGCATTCCTTTGTGCTGTGCCTTTTCTGCTACAGGGACAAAGATGAAGAGGTGTCACTCACACAGAAACTAGAGGAGTTCACAACCAACCTAAATAATTTAAGAAGGTATTCTACTTTCTCTGTGACTTACACATAAAAAGTTGATTATGCAAAACAGCTAAGTGTTTCTACTCGTACCTGTTTAGGATGATCAAGGAGGCCAAAAAAGAAAAAGGAACAGACGACTTTTTGGGAAAAGTCGTTATAAAACTGAAGGTATTAAATGATCTTATTTTTGTATCGTCTGTTTTTGCTCAGCGCTCTCTTTCCAGTCTAGTAACCATTTTCTATCCTCACACTACAGGAGCTCCACTGTACTGAAGACAACTGGTACACTCTGGAGCCCAGAACAGAGACTTACCCTAATCGTGGCCAGTGCCACCTTAACCTCAAGTTCATCCACAAAGGGGTAAAAAGATGCCCTCTTTGCAGTGTCCGTGTAGTTTTACAGAGCGTAGTTTTACAGAGCGTAGTTTTACAGAGCGTCTCTGTTAGAATAAATGAAGAAATGTGCACTCATGAAACCTCTTTGATGTCTAAACTTACTCAAGAAAGAGGAAGTGGATTCAATAACAGTGAAGTTAATGACACAATACTCTAATAGGAGAGACTTGCGCTTCTTGCACAACAGAGAACATAGCATTTATATGTCTAACAGAAAATACTTTCTATGTGTTGTGTGACTGACAGAGAGATGGGACCCTGAGCGCCGGCCGAAGCGCTTACGTCAACTACTGTGGCATTCTGCAGCAGTTTGTCCAGGCTTACATCTCAAAGCAACAGGTTAGGCAAACATCCTCTCAGCTCTTCTCAAAATCCTTCATCAGTCTCTCATTTCTCTCTCTTCGTGCTGTCTTTTTCTTCTTTAAAGGGACAGTTCACCAGAAAATAAACGTAAAGATGTGTACTTTTGCTTAATTACGTAGTTAACCCTAACCACTTCCCCTCTAATGCTCAAAGCACGAAAAGTTAATTTGAAAAACTCAATAAGTTTCTTTTTCTGTCCATGAAGCATAATAGATAATAGAAACAAAGTTCACTCGAAAAGTTCACAAACCTTCTTATGACCGTTTCATGTAGGAACTTTTTCCTTTACACCCAACTGCATCGAGTGTGGAGCTAGCTAACATTACCCATCAGCCAAGGGGGGCACCATCAGTGCTCGCATCTTGTCACAAGAGCAAGCCTCAAATTCTTTTGTAAAGTATTACGGTTGGTGGTTGTTGGGAAGAAAATAGTGCTTGCATGAAACTTCTCACTATTTGTTTCTGGATTTCTGGAAAGACAGTGATGGTGACCTTTTTATTTATTTTGTTTTATTGGATTGGATTTAGCCATTCTGTTCAGAAGAAGACAACTAATTTTACAGCTGGGATCTCCAAAAGTCAGCAACTCACAACAAAGAATATTTAGAGGAATAAAGCTTACTGTAGTACCGGAAATGTCTGTCTGTCTGTCTGCAAACTACACATTCAAGAGTTGCTCAACCAAACTTGGCACCCTTCATCTAAGTCCACTTAGAGATATCAGATATGTTGATGCCATCATGATGTTATTATCCTTTCTGATGATGTCAATGAGCCTTTATCCACCAGCAACACCTTATAAAAGCGTTTTATCATTTTAAGAACATGACAAAAACGTCTGCTTTACATCTGAAAAAAGCTGAATTACACATGTCATATCATGATGCTATCCCATTACTCGGAAACCACTTATCAGCAGGCTAAAATGACCTGTTTTGAGTATTTATGCACCTATCACGCCTTAATAAAAGCGTCATATCATTTTAATTTGACAGGATCTCATTTATATCTACAAAAGTTGAATTATGCAGGATATGTCAGGATGCCATCACATTGCCTTTACAACCACCTTTTTAGCCCTTATGCACCTGCAACACCTTATAAAAGAATCATGACATTCATCTTTATATTTAAACAATTGCACGGATGGACAATCGAAACAATACTGCAGCACAGGCCTGTAGTAGTACTAAAAAATGTCTGGATTTGATTTTAGGGTGAACTCTCCCTTTAACCTTCTGATCTTGTTTTGTGTCTCTCAGAGTTCTGCCCCGTGGAAAGGGGAGTTGTGCGGCGAGGCCCAGACTCTGCTCGAACTGTACGCTACGCAGAACGACCTCTCACCTTTTCTTCAGGACCTGGCGTAAGCACCATATTTAACATGTTGTAAATTTCATATGAGAAGAAGATAAAACAAGCCCTGCGTTAGCTGAAGAGAATCATAAACTCTAGATCTATCAATCTATTGCTATATTTTTATCATTTATCAGCTTCCAGTGATATTGCATCAGAGGTATGATGGACATATTGTAAGTCAGTGTGATCCAAGTCAAAGAATCCCCACAAAATGTAACTGAAACCTAATTACATTCGTCATTTTGGGATTTTACCAATACACATCAGTTAAAGACAAAATTAGAAGACTGTGTGTCAAAAACACACAGTACATTAGTGTACATTAGTGCGGCTGTTAACCTTAGTTACTGTTACTGCTGTGCCAGCTTTCAGTTGTGCTTCTGAATAAATGTGGATGTGTGTGCCCCTGACAGGAAATGGGTGGCGTACAGTAAGTTGTACCAGAGCTTAGAAGTGGACTCGTCTGTGCTGTTACAGCAGCTCACGAGTATAGAATACCACTGGCACCAGCAGGAGCTGCCCTACCAACAGGTATAAGTGCTCAACTCACTGTCACACAGCTGCATAATTCAGAAGCAAATGTGCTTTACTGTGAGAATTTCTGAAAAGAGGTGAAGAGCTTTAACAGCGCAGGGACCTGCATACTTTCACTGCTAATGCAACCTAACTATGTCACCTACTTTTACTCGTCATCTCGCTTTAATGATGATTTTTCTGTCCTGTGATAGTCATTAATAAAAAAGTTAAAAGAAGCCAGGAGCTGACTTTCAATGCCAGAAGTGTTGAGGAAGGTGTTGCACTCTGTTATCAGAAACAGGAACTTGGGGACTCTCTTCACGGCTTCCTACAGTACGGCCTGTGTCTGGTGGCCAAATACAGAGACATCTTCCCTCCAACACCCAGCGCTACTCCGAAACTACACAGACTGCTCAGGTACACGTGGTTATAAGTGTTTACAGACTCGGCGGCAGAGCTGTTGTAGCTGAGGATTTTGATTATGAAGTACTTGTGCTTTTTTTAGGATATTAGTCCAGATCTGTAAGACACAGGCTTTTCAGAAATTAAATCCAGCTCAGTTTGACCTGCATGATGAGGTCACCGATGCTATGCAGGTCAGTCATCATACTTGGGAGATTATTGCCATCTTAATGTTTAGTACATCATATAACTGTAAGTACTCATCACATTACTTTTATATCAGAAAGGTACAGAGGACTGGTTCGTGATCAAAAAGGGTTTGCATCAGCCGATGACTAAGGTAAAGTCAAGCACATCATGAAAATCTTACCTGGCATCTCCATTTTATTGCACTACACTTACTATTTTTGCACTATGCTGTCACACAGGACCTCTCAGAGATTGGGAGCGCCCTCTCTAGGTTGATTGGGGAGGTGCAGGAAGACATAAAACACAACAAAGACGTTTGGAACAGAGTATTTGTGAGGTAAGAAGGCAATTAAATGTTATTTTTTACTTGGCTTACAGTAGCTTGAAATGAATGAAAACCTTCCCTGTTCTCATGATGTTTTTATCACAACAGTGCTGTGCAAGTTGATGTGTTCACTGTCACCTATAAGAGGTTTGACTCCCTGGTAAGTAGAAATGGAACAGTCCCTTCAAGCCCCGTCAACCTTCTTCTTAATGAATCTGGTCATTTCTCGCCACATTGTTCTCTCCTTTCCTCCACAGATTGCAAAAGAAATGAGGGAAACCTTGTCGTTAATGGAGGATCAGATGGAGCAGAAACTAGCCAACAGCCTGTTCCCAGTTTATCTGAGCTTGCAGGCCATCTACAAAGACAAAGCTTTCTTACAGAAAAGGTCAGAAATCATCACACTCAGTGATCTATCTTATATGGCAGCCCTTCACTTGTCCCATCGCTCCAAATGTACCACCCTGTTTCTAAAACAGCTGCTGGAAAACCTCACAATTAGTCATATAAACTGTTTCCTTATCAAAAACCCTAAAGATTTTGTCAATTACATTGTGTTGGATACAAATTATTCCAATCACTGCCTTTTAATTGTATTAACATTACACGTGTGGGCCCAAATTTGCACAGAAACCGGGTTGTATTCATGTTTTTTAAAGTGGTGCTGACACTTCAGTTAAGCGTTCGATCCATTTTTTAATCTATTTATTTTTTGTTTGTTCAGCTGAAGTTTAAATTCCTTCTGTCAGTACTTTGGAGTTTAATGCAAGTAATGTAATAGGAGCTCAAGAGCTTGTTTGCCTTTTCAGGGGAGTGCTAGAGCTGTCAAACTTTCATGAGGGTTTCCGAGAGGCTCTGCCTTACTGGCTGAACCAGGCATTCAGCACCACTCAGGACAGGGTGGAGAGGGCTGTCCAGGTGGACCAGGTAAATGACAGAAGACTCTTATTGTAATGTAAATTTCTTCCACAAAGAAAAATGTCAATATATATTTTTAAACCCTTTCTTCTTCTCAGCTCCAACCACTGCAAACTGGTGTTGTACCAATAAAACACAGCTCCTCAGCAGTGGACCTGGTGGCGTGCATCCAGCCCATCTGCCAGCTGTGGGAACAGCTGTCCTGGCCTGACCCCGAGGAGGCTTTCATGCTCATGGTCAAAATCACCGAGGTGCATATATCAGATTATAAACTGGTTACATTACGTGATTGTTGGAAAGATTGTTGGTTGTATATCCCGGCTTTCTGTGTGTTTTCAGGATGTTTGTAAGATTGTGGTGAACTATTGTAAAATCCTAAAGGAGAGAGTCAGGGTGCTGTCTAAGAACTCTGACCACGGCTCTGCTATTAACATGGTAAGAAGAAGAAAACAACAAAAATAATCTATAGGAACAAATTAATGCTACAACCAGATTGTCCTCCTCCTCTCTGTGCAGTTGTGCGTGGTTGTGAATGACCTGGAGCACTTGCGGACTGTGTTGACCCGACTTCCCACGCAGCTGAACTGGGCAGGGCTTCGAGACAGGACTCACGATGTGATAGGAGAAAGCCAGTTCAAAAACACGCTGCCCTCACAGCTCCAGCAGGCCCAGAGCATCTTGGGCCGAGAGATCCGATCAGCTTTAGACACTCTTGGGAAGAAGGTATCGAAGACTAGAATGGAAAACTGGACAGTTTTTTAAAAAACGCTATATTTCACACATTTAAAATGAAATATCTCTTCAGTTAAACACAGACATTGAAACACACGTCAGAAACATGTCGACCAGACGGAGGATTCCTTCCAAATCCACAGAGGATGTGAGTCATGCCTGCTCTCTTCCAGTCTTTTGTCCAGTTTTCTCACCTCATCCCCAGTTGGTCACAGCAGACGGCTGCTCCTCCTCTGCCTAAGGTTTCTTCCTGTTAAAAGGGAGTTTTTCCTTCCCACAGTCACCAAGTGCTTGCTGATAGTGGGTCTGATTGTTTGGCTTTTCTCTTTAACTCACAACATAAATCACCTTGAGGGGACTGAATTGAATCAAGTCTATGTGAACTGAATTTCTGTGTTTGCCTAACATTTAGCCTCTTTTCTGTTCTTAGGCTGCAGCCCCTCTTATGCGCTACATAGAGCAGGAGCTGCAGTACATGAATGAAAACTTAGTTCAAGAGAACTTCAACAGGTACTGAGCCTAATGTCTGATAGCTCTGCTTGTGTTGTGTATTTTCCAGTAGTTTGTTTTCAGTGTCTCAAGAAAGTTTTCTAAAGAGTGTCAACTTATTTTATCTTCTATATCCAGTCTCCTGACTCCTCTGTGGAATAACTCAGTGAAAATCATCCACCAGGTGGCTAATCAGCATCAACTGCAAGAGGGGCTAATGGTGTTCTCCCAGAGGTTGCTATATACACTGCAGGTTGGTCCACAGCCACAGAAAACTGTCTGGCTGTCTTGTTATTTCTTTAAGCACTCTTCAGGAAAAGTTCTCCAATCTTCTTAAAGGACATTCCAAGCTCCTCTTTGAATGTTGGCTCCGTTCTTCTGTGATGTTGAGACTGTTATATCTCTCATGACCTCCTCTGTATATACTGATGAGAATTTATACCAAAAATATCGAATATCGATCCATCACTCAATAAGGCCTGTTGTCACTGATTTTCAGGAAGGTTCTTATGTAGTTTGGCATACCTCAGCATTTTTTCCTACCTTGAATATGGCATCTTAACAGCTACCCTTCCACTAAGAACATTTCTCATGAGGTTTTGGTGACGTGTATATTAACCAAGGCCTTCTAAAATGATCTCTCAGCTCCTGTAAGATCTTTGCTGGATTTTGTCCTCTTTCTTAAGGACGTGGCTTTGAGTACTGTTCATCTGCTATTCTTTATCATCCTTTTTGACTTAAATGGGGACCACTATTTACCAAATGAACATCATGTTGTTTCAGTTAGACTTTAAATTAGTAATTGAAACTCATCAGTAAGGTTACTGCAGTGTACCCAGGTTACAGATCAATGAAGCAGACGAGCTGTGACTGCTGGTCATTAGAACGACCATTTTGAGCGGACGTCATCAAAATAAAAAAACCCGTAAAAAGCGTAATAATTTATTTTTGCATTTCTTGAAAATGTCAGTGCCTTGAGCAGTGCTTCCACGCGGAGGGAAACGGACTTCCTCTGAATAAACTTCACTCTGATGAGTACAAGGTGAGTCTCTGCAGAAGAAGAAACTATTCATTTCACCGAAGAGTTTAAAACGATTTGACTTTATTATTTCACTCTTGTGTCTGTCGAGGCCCTCAAAAGCCACCTCACTCACCACTCCCTGAATAGCCAGCAGCTTGTGGAAAAGTACCTTGAAGGGAAAGTGTTTGAGCAGGTGAGTTTTGCAATAAACACTTATCACACAAATTTCTTTTGCAGCTCTTTTAGACTGTCACTGTCTCTGCTGATTTACAGAAAGCATACAGTGGGGAGAAATACGGCGCTGTCACCCTCCTAGCATCCTACAGAACATCAGACCAAAGACTCAGAATTGACGTGCTGAATGCAGTCAACCTCCTACCAATGGATTCTAATGGTGAGAACAGTTACAAACACATCCTGTTGATACAAACAGGCGCTCTAGATCCATGATAAGTATACAGTAACGTGTGCATTGACGGCAGGTCTCAGTGATCCATTCGTGCATCTGTGTCTGGAGCCTTACCACATCTTTCCCGAGGTAGAACCTCGCTGCACTCAGATCAAAAACTGCGATCTCAATCCCCTTTTTGACGAGGCATTTGAATTGTAAGTAGTTCACTCTCATACGTGAGCCTGTGTGGCTGTCTTCTTTCTACGTGTTTCATCTCATGTATCTGCCTCCCCTCCTCTGTCGTAGTCTGGTTTCACTGGAACAGTGTCAGGCCCACAGCGCTTGCCTGGTGATCACAGTCCTGGACCACGACACCTTGAGGTCAGACGACTTTGAAGGCGAGGCCTTTCTGTCCCTCAGATCAATACCGGGAGTCGCTGAAGAATCCAAAGGAGATGAACTCAGCTTACAGCCAAATAACGTTCCTGCTCAAATCCGCCTGCCTCTGATGCATCCTAAGCCTAACAGTACGTCAGTATGTTAAACTTACATCACAACAACAGATGCCTCAAGGCGCTTCATATTGTAAGTACTTGCCTATGCCAGAAGGTTTGGCATAGGCAGTCTCAAAAGCATGAACATGCCGTAGAACAGCCGTCCCAGCCTGTTTTGCACCACAGACCGACCTTTAAGGTGTCGCAGGTAAATACAACAAAATAAAACCAGTACTGGTACCAAAAAAAGAAGATTTGTTTCCTAACACGTGGGAAAAGACCAAGGGAAACCTAACAATAAAAACGATTAAAAAATAAAGCTAAAAAACGATTAAAAACCCTGAAAACCGTAAATTTGACACTCTCGCGGCCCGGTACCAAACGACTCACGGACCTGGGCACCGCTGCCATAGAAGGTCTTTAACCTATCAGCAGGGACAGTATCTGCTCCTTCATGGAAGGAGGAACAGGATGAGCACTGCCAGAGCTACAAAATGATCTCCAGCAGGCCACTGGTGTGAATGTTGATGACAAACAGACTTATTGAGGTTGGCATGAAGTCACCACTGGCTTTTCATAGATGAGAGCAGGTTAACCCTGAGCACATGTGACGTCCGGAGATGTCGTGGAGAATGTCTAACATTGTTAAAGGTGACCAGTTTGGTGGTGAGTCAGTGATGGTTTGGGAAGGCATATCCGTGGGTAGATACATAGACAAAGCAACAGCAACCCGCCTGCCATTAGGTATCAGGATCAAATCCTTGGCTCCATTATTAGACCCTACGCTGGTGCAGTAGGTCCTACGTTCCTCTTTGTGCACGGCTTCACAAGATAAGAGCATGCAGGCAGTTCCTCAAGGATGATGAAATTAATTGCACTGATTGGCCCGCACACTTGCCTGATCTAAGTCCAACACAGCACCCCTGGGACGTTATGCCGCCAGGTTGCGCCTCAAACTGTCGAGGAGCTCATTGATGCTCTGGTCCAGATCTGGGAGGAGATACCTCAGGACACCATCTGTCAGCTCATTAGGAGCATGCCCTAACTTCCGAGTATCATTTTAACTTGCTGCAATGAAATTTATACTAGCCTGCTATATCACTGTTTCACTTTGAAATCAGCCCTCTGTAGGTTTATAAGTTTCATTTCAATCTCACAATGTGGCATCCCTTTCCTCCCTAACCCATTAACCATATCACTATAGACATCACCATCACTTTTTTTCCATTGAGATCTGATGTGTTTTTAAAGTGTTCCTTAAATTGTAAATCATCAGTGGCACTCAAGCCTAACCTATGTTTGTGTGCATTTCTGTAGACAACAACATCCTGCGGTTACTGGAGTCCAGGAAAGGAGACCGGGAGGCGCAGGCTTTTGCAAAGAAGCGAAGACAGAGAGAGAAACAGTCACAGGAGGCCATTCAGTCATAATGAACACACAGAAACAAGCTGTTCCTCCAAAAATATACAATTTGTTTTAATGATCTGTACCAAAAACAATGAAAAAAATCCACTCAGAAGGAAACACTGGTGTTGCATGAGTTGTGTGTGGACCTTATGCTGAGCATGAGTTTACTGAAGACCATCACAGTGATCATGAACACTTTGAGCCTCACACAGCTTTACATACCTGTATGCTTCCTGATGCTTTGTCTAATCAGTGCAAGAGATAAGTATGACATCACTTAACTGTGTGTGTGTGTGTGTGTGTGTGTGTATATTATATTATATTATATAAGACTACATTTGACGCTGAAATGTCAAAGATTACTACAAATGCTAAAATATTGGCAGATAAACCTGTTGCGCGTTGATTTAAACACAGCAATGGGGCCGGTTTTAATAAAAATACTTATGTCTGAGTTAACATGAAAAAGTAAAAATAAAAAATATGTCTTTTCAAAGAGTACACAAGTTGACTATGTTTGCCTCGATTGTGTTAACATGCTTATTCTTCCAGTTTATGTAGAAGAATATTAGACCTGAGTGCTTTAAACAGAGGCCATCTGTTGTAAATTCAAACAAATATTCCTACTATTGTTTTTATATTTCTGTTAACAATGACCAGCAAATAATTTTAGCTAAAGACAGGGAGAAAAAAATGCAGTAAAATCTATAAATGTGATATCAGTAGACTGGGATATCTTCTTTTTGACTGTAACAATATAGACTCATTGCTAGATGAAACTAACCATGCCCTTTAAGTGTTTTCATTCAGACCTCTTGATTTTTGTTAGGATGGCTCAAAAATATTAAACAATAAATAAAAAAATAAAGTCAAATAAACTGCTGACCTGTTGCACATGGATGGAAAACACTCTATTTAGAGTAAAAAAAAAAACATAATTGAGAACTATTTGTGTAAATGTTTCATAGCTAGGGTTACACAAGAAATGACAGCAGGTCTTAAAGTGATTTTCACAACTCAGGGGCAGGTGGAAAGAACAGTGTTGCTGGTCAAAAGCATCATCTAGTTTAAAAAAAAAGAAAGAAAAGAAATTGTTCCACTGGAAACATCATTCAAAGTTCCACATTAAGAGCTTTTACTTAGTGACTACAGCTCACCAAGCTGGCAATTTGTGAGTAAATCTCATCTTAGAAGTACACAACTAGGTCAGTGCTTGATTTGTTACCAAATAACAAAATGACCTCTGGGTAATTCTGAACTGTTGACACAATTCGAGGCTGGTGTCTGTGGAATCAGGACTGACTGGTCTGGAATCTGTGGTGGTCCCACTGAATTGTGAGGTCAAGAGAGCTGCTGTTCCAGGCTCTGTTCAGGGCACAGTGGGCAATCTGTAGAGGTGGAGCAGCCCTCACACTGTAGTCCATGGCCACAGGGCAGCGACACCGAGCCCTGCTCTCCACACGTCACGCAGCACTGTCTCTGTTTCCTGTACACCACCTTAATAAACACAAGAGGGACATGTTAACATCTCTTAAACTGGACAAAGACATTAATACATGGTTATGTTCATATACAGTGTTAGTGAATCATCAGGTTACTGGGTGTTTGTCAGTATTAGTCATACATACATGTAAGTTACTGTCACACGTGTCAGCCACTGCAGTACCTTACAGATATGTCGTTTTACAAGTCTTGTTGTAGTAAAATGCCTTTTATCTATAGTAATTTGTATCAGTATGAATAAAGTTAAAGACAATCTATCGTTCTTTCCTTTATTTTCTGCCATATATGGATGGCTACAATAGTGGAAACTCAGGTTAAATACAGGTAAAGGTTCAAATAATGAAGCCAGCACATATAAAACAAGTTCTATAAACAAAAGCTCATGTTTAAAACCTAAATCTCTGTATCAGACACTTATTTTTTGCTCTTGGCTCTGTAGGATGTCACACAGAGACAAGATCTCTCTAATATGGTCATGTCCAGAATTGTTTCTGAGGAGCAGCCAATCAGAAAAAAGTGGGCTTAAAGGGAAGCAAATCGAGGTTGAGCCTTACTTTCAACTATGATCATACAGTTTACTCTCACAGAGCCTAAAAACACAGAGCTGAAAGTTAGTATAATAGACCAAAAACATTTTTTTTGTCTAATTTTGAAGTTGTGGGATTTGGTTTCTCCATTGCCATACAGGACACCGGCCTGTGATGGGAACATCAGGGCATGCTCCAATCTGTTTTAGAGTGCTCTGACTTTCCAGAGGGCTTTATTTCTCCCCCCCTTATAAGTGAGATCAACATAATTACTTTGATGGGCTGCCTAATCTTGAAGAATCTGTCTCAACTTATTGAATTGGCCATAACTAGGAATGAGTCAATTCAGATCTTAGGTTATTTACGTCACCACAGCCACACCCTATTGCTGAAAGTATTCACTCACTCATTCAAATAACTGAATTCAGGTGTTAAAATCCCTTTCATGGCCACAGGTGTATAAAATCAAGCACCTGGGCATGCAGACGGCTTCTATAAACATTTGTGAATGAATCAATTCAGAAGCGGCTCAGCCACAAAGTAGCAGTCCACATAAAATCACAGAGTGGGGTCAGCTGAGGTGCATAGTGCACATTGGTGTAAAGCACCTCAGCATCCACCACTGGACTCTAGAGCAGTGAGGGCGTGCTCTCTGGAGTGATTAATCGTGCTTCTCTATCTGGTAATCTAATGGGTGAGTATCCAAGGAGAACAGTACTTGTCTGACTGCACTGTGCCAAGTGTAAAGTTTGGTGGAGGGGGGATTATGGGTAATGTTTCAGGAGTTGGACTCAGCCAGTGAAAGGAACTCTTAAAGCTTAGTATACCAAGACTTTCATGGTCCTAACTTTGTGGGAACAGTTTGGGGATGGCCCCTTCCTGTTCCAACATGACTGCTCCAGTTCATAAAACAAAGCCCCCAAAGACATGGATGAGAGAGTTTGGTGTGGAAGAACTAGACTAGTCCTGACCTCAACCTTTGACCTTTGGGATTAATTATACTGGAGACTGGAGCTGTTATAGCTGCAAAGAGTGGGACAATATAACATATGGTGAAGAATGTTTGAGTTCCAGAACGTTTTCAGTTTTGATGCTACCTTCAAAAAAAAAATGAACATTTCCCTCTTGTTTGTGTGACTTTTTTTTCTAAAACCCGGTTGCTCGTTTTCTGGTTGTGGGTGGCACTGTCCCGTTTTCATGTTTCATGCTAAAAAAAACAATTTCAACACAATTTCAGAATTATATTAACGCTGCTTTCCTCGTGTAGCCAAGATTTCTAATTAAAGTCTAAGTGTGTGATGGAAGTTTTGATAGAAAATTAGGTTAATAAAAAACATGAGATCACTAATTAAACTACTGCACTTCTGTTGCTAAGAAGACAAACTGGAGGAATGTGGTGTGACTGTAACCCTCACTGTGCTTCGTACCATTTCAGATACTAAACAATGACCCTTCATCTACCATCTTTGAGATAGGCTGGCCAGCTTTGTGTGTTAGCCTTCTTACATGTGCTATCAGATATGAAATATCACATAACTGGGACATTTTATTTTTTTCTTTTAAGCCAGTATCAGTATCAAAACATTGATACTACTTTTTTTGACTGGTAAGATAATTTCTGAGGATTTCTGAGTAAGCTACTGCCTACTTACTTAATTAACTAAACATCTAAACTCCTTAATGTTCTATGTGGCCAAAAAGTGTTGGTTTGCTAGAACACTAGAGTGGATGCTATTCGACTTCGAAACAAGCAGTGTGAGGCTAACAGGTCGTGGAGGTTGTGGGTATTACCTGTTCCACAGCATGTAAGCAGGTACAAAGCTGAGCCTGTAAACTGAGGACCGACTCCAACGGCAGCCGGTGTAGTAGCTGGAGTTGGTGCAGTGACAGATGAGGATTATCTCCGCTCCTTAAGCTCTCCAGCGCCTCCTGCAGGAGAGTAGCTTGTCTCTGCGCCTCCTCCTCAGCCTGCCTGGCTCTTTCTGCTTCCATGGCTAACCGCGTTGCATGGGCACGTGACTCCTCTGCATCCGCTTTCAGTGCTGCAAACGACTGCGAGAGAAAGCAGGCGGAACAAATGACGTGCGGTCCAGATTGGGATTTGTTTCTTCTATTTCTGCAGGTCACGGCACACAAACTGCTGCTTCAGGGACACGCTCGCATTTGCATGCCCCACTACCTACCTACCTGAGCTGTGTGTCTCCAGCTGTGACCCCACTGCTTCAGTGTCCTGTGAGCTTCCTCCAGCTCCTGTTTGAGCCTGGAGGTCTCTGCACAAGGAGCAGAGGGCAGTAGGGTAGGAGGTGTACCAGGAGACCCCTGGCCTGATGGGAAGTGCTCCCAGATATTAGTACTCATACCATTCAGACCTACAAAGAAACAATTAAATATAAGCAAAATCATGTTCTGTATGAGACTATTTGATCATTTAAACAAAAATCTACAGACCTAAAGAGCTATGAGATGGTCCCAGGAAGCTGCTCTCTGATTGGCCAGGTTGGGACAGATGAGTAGAGAAGAATGGTGAAGCATGCGGCCTGACTGGGGGAGATGGTGAAGGTGAGCTAAAAGCAGCGGAGCTGCTAAAAGAGCCTGGGATGTTCACTGGGGCAGAACTCTGAAGCTGGCTACCTCCTGTAGGCCAAGAGAAAAAGAAATGATTTTTACATACATGTACATAATGTTTGATGTCAGACAGATATTCGCATGTCGATAATTCTGTGTGTGTTCATGCTTTCAAATACCGAGCATGACTCCCACACTGGGCAGAGCAGAGCTGCTCTCCAAGCTTCTCTCCAACGCCGACACACCAAAGTCATTCAGGTCGAGATCATCCAGGGCTGATTCTGTAACACATAAAACACCACAACTTACATATCTACTGTCACAACTGCGAGATATGTGGATTTTCTTTTTTTTCACTTTTACTTACCAACAACTGATTCCACCGTTTCACTAGTCGGGTAAAAGGGCAAGGCATTAGCATTCATTCCAGAGGATATGCTGGATCCTGGGGGTCCAAGCGGAGCAGGGCTAGGTGGTGTGGCTGCCAGACTAGAGGGGATACTGGAGGACAGACTCAAAGGGCTGCCAACTGGCAAAAACACCTGAAGGTCCTTATGAAGAAAAAGTGAAGAAAGAAAAAGAAAAGGTTTTGTTACTTTAACAAATAAATAAGCAAGAAATACATTTCAAAATGTTTGATCGTATTAGAAAACAAGAAAACCTGTTTGTTCTGAGTTGATGCTAGTTCTCTGTGCCGCTGCTCTAGAGCAAAACCCCTTTGTTTGGCCTGAAAAATAGTGACCTTAAATAAGCAGGACAAATATTTTGCAGTAATGTCGTCATTCTAGAGATTATATTTCTTCAGTATATCTTAATAGGAACTCATACGACCACGTTCCCTTTTTCTTATGCGCGTCCTTCTTACCTGATCTTCCCTCTCAAAGCCAGGTGCCCTGCCGTACCCTCCCTCTCCCGCCCACGGAGACTGAGGTTCTGCAGATCCACTCATGTCCTCACACAGAGACAAAACGCTACCAAGAAAGCCCCGCTCTGCTACACATGAGCCTGCAGAAGGAGAGAAGGGGTCCGACATAGAGCAAGACCCCATGCTGTGACAACCGGGACTGGCAGAAACCTCCTGGACAGGAATAGGGTCTGGAGGCCTAGGGGGTGGAGGGGAGCTGGGGTTGGGGAATGATGGTTCCTCTGGAACAAAGGGCTCTGGAGGAGGAAGAAAAACAAAAATTACAAGTTGACTCATCAGGCGCCTTGGGTTTCTGAGACATGATCACAGGTGTTTTGTGGGGATTTACTTTCAACATGAGCAAAGGCACAGAAGGGCCCTCTGGGACAGCTGCCACACTGCTGCATGTCATTGCACTTGGTGGATTTATAGATCTGTAACCAAAAAAAGAAAAAAAAAAAGACACTGCTTCACATCTTGGGTGATTTCCAGTCAAGTTCTATAAAATTTCCTCTAAAGGAGACAAACCTCTGGGTGGAACTGTTGTTCTGTTCTCGTGTGGCAGTACTGACATGACTCAGCTCCCTCACATTTACTGGGATCTCCCCACTCTTCACTTTGCTTCACCGCAGGACATGGCAACGCTCTGCGGTGGTAAGAAACAAACAATTTGCTTTAACAACTGAGCCCCAATTGAGCAACAACAATAGCCTCATGTTTTAAATGCCTTCTTTCTTTAGCACAATGAAACACAGCACCTGTATTTGTGCTTGTGTGGGCTGCGTCTCCTGTCTTTGCTGTTGTGATAATACGGACAGGCATAACCTTGACGACACAGGCGAGGTGGTTTCTTACAGAGCTCCGTCTTGTAATGGGACAGCACGTAGTCATTATCTGAGGAGACACAGAGGAGAGAGGAAAGACACAGTGAGGCAGGCAGACTGTAAGGGCAGATCAAGTGAAATTAGGTAAAAATATTTGACCTTACAGCAACTGGAAATCTATATAAACAGACAATCTCAAAATACAGCCCAATATGGATGGTGATTGGACCTGAAAAGATTCAAGACTTGTTCAAACTTGTACGTTATCACAACCTTTGAAAAACTGATATATACATTTAATTAAAGCAAAAAACATGTTTTTAAATAACATTTAAGAGGTTTTGTAAAAACACAACCTAATTTACTTCACACCTGTAAGCACTGTTTAACAAACGGCATCATATCAGATTTCTAAAAGGATACAACAGAGTTTTGGAAACTGAAATCTCTGCAGAGGATTAGAAATCAGTTTGTGCTGTAACTCAGACTAACACATTAGAATAGGTTCATGCAAACATGCATAACTCCAACCAAGTTGAATTGTTGCAAAAACGCTATAGCAAACATATGTTAATAAATGTACGCAAGCTAAGGTAATCCTGTATTACTGTGTTTGTCAGTGTAGGAAGACTAACAATTTTTCATGTTCTTATTAGAAAAGAAATGTAGAGATCCAGCTCCTAGTAGTCCAGTTATTTGTAACTGTTAGTCTGTCTGCTTATCAATCTTGCTTATCGGTTCCACTTGCACTGATGCTACAATCAGCTGATTTCAGTTCATGTGTTGGAGGAAAATAGTGGCAGTCTACAGCATGGATATTTGCATTATGCTGCTAACACAACTTCAGCTCTTTGCAACCATCTGCACAGACAGCATGCTAACGCTAAGCTAGCTAAGAACCCACAGTGACGTTAAAGCAGAGTGAGTGCTGACCCCAGCCCACCAGCCAGACCCTAAGCTTCAACAAGTAAACTGATGAGCAGTCAGGCTACAGCCTCTGTTTCTACGTCTTCATGTTTCTAGAATCACTGTGGTGATCGCTTTAAGACTCCATGTCCTGGTTTTCATCTTTGCTTTGTGTTCTATTAAGAGAGTTTTTGTGTACTACTAAGAAACGATCTACAGCTACTAGCTACATCCCCACACACCAACGCAATCCATACTAAGAAACGATCTACAGCTACTAGCTACATCCCCACACACCAACGCAATCCATATCCTAATGACTACACACATATGATCTTTCTCTTAGTACTTAGGTAGGAACACAAAGCCGATAGTACATAGCAAAGATTGAGCAGTGAGCTGTTTTTCTGCCTGAATTCCTCCTGAAGTGGTGTTCCAGATGTTACCTTGCCAGCGTGGCTCCTCACTCAAGATCTTCTCTATGAGGGCTGTACTCGCTGCCTGTCCCGACTGCCCATCTCCTCCACCTCCGTCTGTGGTCCCTGAGCCTCCTTGAGACTCCATCACCTGCATTTCCCTGTGTAGCACGTAATGAGAAAAAAAAACTTTGTCAACACACAGCCACACACATAGAAACTACTTCAAAGATCGCTTCCATGTTTTATTTGGTGTACCTGATGTCATAAACGGGGCTGCGTAGGTCATGTGATCCGTGAGCAAATGCACAGTGGGAGCCGTTCTTGCTGCAGTGGCCTTTTGCATCAGTTTCATGGATACACGATCCAGTTTTATAGTAGCGGAGATGGTACCTGCGCTCTGTGTCACCTGCTGTTCGATGCAGAAATGGGCACCTGGAATGTAGAAAAATAAAATTCAAAAATGTTAAATTATTTATTTAAAGGCATGCAAATCATGCATACATTTCAATGTTTTTTTTTTTAATTATGAACTGTTTTGTATGGATAGTATTTTAAAAAAAAAGGTAAAGAAAAACACACTTCATAATTCTTTGTTTGTGGCAACTGCTGATGTAAATAGGACTGTGAGATGTTTTAAGCACACAACATTTAAAGGACACTTTTGTATTCTGATTTGAAGCTCAAATCACAAAATATATACCCTTTGCACCTTTATCCATAGGTGCCAACCAGGACTGTACTGGTAATCAGACATGACATGTAAATATAATTTTTTATGTTTTTTGTGTCCATATGCACACAGCATACAGGTCGGCTTGATGGGCCGCTGTGCACTCTAACACTACCCTACAAGCACTGACAGCAGCCCATTGGTTCATTTGTATTAGAATTTGGATTGCCCCATCACTGGCTCGCCCCTACCTTCCCTGTGCAGTCATGCACCTTGTAGAATAGAGTTTAGTGTGGAAGAAGTGGTTGATAAAGATGGCTAAACAAAAGGTAAAGCATGGAACTGAAAAGCTGAGAGAGAAAAAGAAAGAGAAACAAGAAATAAATGCAACAAAATGTGCCAAAGTAAGCAATATGTTAGCAGCTGCACCGTCAGTAGTACCAGCAAAAACTAGTAAGAAGTCGCAGTCACAAACAGTTGCTGCTGCAAGCTTTGGAGAAGTGCAGGAGGAGGGACATCAGTCCCAAAAAGAGACTTATGAAGAGACAGAAGAAGGGGTCCGTGGTAGGAAAATAGATGGAGGGACATAATTAATTAAATAAATGGGCTACTTTGACCATAACTAACCACAACTAAGATGCCATTATATGGTGGGCTGCCTGAACCAAAAATGTCACAGAACAGGAATCATGTTGCATCCTTTAGATCTCCATTTTCTTTGTTAATATTAAAATAGGTCATTGTGAGGATTGTACAGCACATTTCACTGGAGGGAGACCCTCAGAGTGACAGTACAGGTGCTAAAGCATCTACTAGACATACATCCATACAGTTTTGGCCCATTTGTGTTCCGAATTACCACTTTGATGCTTTTAATGGAGATAATAAAGGTCTATTGACATTCAGAGACCTACACAATTGCACAATACGCTTCATAAAGAACTTGAATTTGACATTCTCCTGCCAGATTAAACTTGAAAGGGCTGCTAAAACAACAACAAACCTGAAAATGTGGACATTTAGTTAAATACTATGTCTTTCTGTTTAAATTAACCTTACAGAGACTATACATACCACTAATATAGACCTTCCCAGACATGGTGTGGCCAGTTATGCCATTCAAAAACAAAACTTCCCCCTTACACAAATCCCTATTTTTGTTTCTGTTGTAAGTATAATCAAGGCAAGTATCTTGTGCTAAACTGAAGCCTTTGTTACACTCACTCATCTCCGTCGGGGCAGGTGCCTGTTCCCTCATCATATTTGGTACAGTAAACATCTGGGCTGTAGTTGAAGGTTCCGTCCCGTCTGCGTATTGGCCTGCGGCGTCGCTGGTTCAGGAAGTGCCAGTGGAAACAGGAAAAAGGACGGTGCTGTGTACATTTATGTTGCACGAACAGGGGACACTGCTCCGTTCTAAACTCCTTCAGATATCTGGGAAAGAGGTGAGCAGCCAAAGAGACTGAAATATGTTGTTGTACGGTGTCACCATATTTTGAAGTGGCCTACACAAATAGGAATATATTGATATCATTGAGTTTTTCACGAAGATAATCTCATAAAAATAATTACTGTTTTAGCGCAACACAGTCTCGGCAGCAGTGAGCAAAATTCCTCACGGAGATTTTTTATATATATATATATATATATATATATATATATATATATACTTTCACAACACAAAGACTTAATGAATGCTGCCGTGACACACACACAACAAAGCACTTAAACGATGCTCCACCGCACAGCCTGTAAGAAATGGCTACTGTTAATGTCCAACGTTAGGCCTCTTTATGGAGACCTACAGCGCTAAATAAGCACATTATTTGCTTTGTCCATTTTACGCAGGTTTACTATTCATGGAGTTTCCTTAAATACATTTTAACAGTTGTTTTCTGTGTTTAAGTGCACGTGAGGTTGTGTACACTTGTGTACACAAGCTAATCCCGCTAACTAGCTACGTACGTGTAATGTTGAGGTTTCTCGGGCTGCACGTTCAACACGGTTGCAGGAGATGTTGACCCCCCTGCAGGCGAAGACGAAGAGGACGAAGAGTGTCCTCCGGCACTCGTCGCTACCGAAGATGACGGGGGCTGTGGATACGTTTTAGACATTGTACCCTTCTAAACCCTAACAACAAGAAGCTTGTTTTTAGCTTACTGGCTAGCTATTCTCATTAGCTTCGAAATCCGCATTCTGTGGCGATGTGAGCCTGCGCAGGGCAAGAGGAAGTAATAGCAAAGGGACAACTAATAACACGGAACTATGGGATTTGAAGTTCAGTTATAACGTGACTAAAGCTGTGATTCAAAACTAAAGTGAAAGTCATAAAACACTCAAGATATTAACTGTCACATTGTCACAGAGTTATGGCATTTGCACAAATGTGAAACTGAAGAAAATAAGGAATCGAGGTCACGTTTATTTTTTTATTTGCTTGCTTCCATTGGCTGTACCTTATATCCATTGACCCAATCAGTGTGTAGCGTTTTACAAGTATGACGTCACGACAAAGTATTAATAGTCGGCCTCGTTGCCCTCTATCATAGAAAACGCTTTCGGAGGTTCCGGTGTTGTCTTCGTGATTAGTTTCACGCTCAACTAAAGTCGAAAAGGTAACGTGAGTATTTCTTCTTGCTAATAATACGTCTAATGATTGTATTGTCTTTGCTGTGACATGTGTTGTGATTTTTGTTTTAGGGTTTAAGTGTCGGCTTGCTAACGATAGCCTTAGCTAAAAACAGAACAATGGAGTGTCTTGCGGTTCGTCGTTTAATGTCACCATTGACTCGATAAAGTGAAGTTACAACTCACAAACGATGCTAAAATTGTTTAAATGTTACGTGAAATTTGAGCGTGATATCTTTACGAAATGGCTAACAGCTTATATAACCGTTTGTGCTAACATTTGTAGAGTTGAGTTAAAGCAATGTTGTTTGAGGTACAACGAGAAACTGAAAATGGCGAAGTCGAAAACCAGAAACTGGCTGGGCTGTTTTGGGCTCCCACTGTTTTGACGCCATTGTTTGCGGCTACCTTGGGCCGTTAAAAGATTTTTAATCGTTCATGTCAGTATGTTAATAAACGCGTTAAGCGAAACGTGTTAAAGGACATAATCACTAGTTCGCTTTAGTGGAAACTGTTACATAAGCTGCGGTGGCGTATAAAAGTAGCGCTGCTTATGTTGGTGTTGGCCGCCTTGGGGGGGAGGGGGAACCGACGGTGCTAGCCATGTAGGCTAGGCTAACACGCTAGCTTGACTAATTGGTGTCGTACCCGTTTCTGCCGAGCTGCTTTATTGATGTAGCAGTTTCTGACCTGGACTTTTGTTTTTCGTTTATCCTAAAAGCTAGTACAACATGGCCCGTACCAAGCAGACTGCTCGTAAATCTACTGGAGGAAAAGCGCCAAGGAAGCAGCTTGCGACCAAGGCCGCCAGGAAGAGTGCGCCATCCACGGGAGGCGTGAAGAAACCCCATCGTTACAGGTGTGTGGCACTCTGGTTGCCCCTAACAGAAATAAAGATTTCCTGGCCTACAGTGTTGAATATCTGCTCGATTCATCTGCTAGGCCCGGAACTGTGGCTCTGAGGGAGATCCGTCGCTACCAGAAGTCCACTGAGTTGTTGATCCGCAAACTTCCCTTTCAGCGCCTGGTGAGGGAAATTGCTCAGGATTTCAAGACTGACCTGCGCTTCCAGAGTGCTGCTATTGGCGCTCTTCAGGTAAGTGAAACATTTACATTTGACCTGCAGAGTAATAGCACTGTAACGAGAAGCTTATTTAAATTTCTTTTTCTCTCTCCTTAAACAGGAGGCCAGTGAGGCCTACCTTGTGGGTCTGTTTGAGGACACAAACCTGTGCGCAATCCATGCCAAGCGTGTCACCATCATGCCCAAAGACATCCAGCTGGCACGTAGGATAAGGGGAGAGAGGGCCTAAGTGGCTAATGACTCCATTGTCATGACAAATGATCCTATTTATCATACTTAACCATTTTGTGGACTTTTATTTTCTTGGCTTTTTTTTTTTAAACAGTTGTTTTTTTTTTTTTACTTGACATAAATCAATCATTCCGCAAGTGCGAGCCCCTTGCAGACATACAATTGTCTATCATTAGATATGGGCTAGGTTTGCTCTAATGTCTAAGCTTCATTAATGCAAGCAATGATTGAGAGCAAGCTATCATGCATATAATTGTCCTCTGAGCAAAAGGGTTGTTGCCACAAATGCAGTATGAACTATCAGCATTGACAAAAGTGTAGCTACTGTTTGAAACAATAAGTTCTCCATTGTCACAAAGGGGCGAAGCCCAACTATATCCTCCTATAGCCAATTGCTCTGCATCCTACTTCTATTCAGTTGGAGCGCATCACTAGGAATTCTCATTGTACCTTGCTGTGGTGAGATTGGGTCGCGGCATTCTTCTCGGCAGCTGAGCAAATCACAAAGATGCACAAGCAGTTGTACTCTTGTGCGCCCATCTGATCACAAAGTTCACTTTGAGAATGAGACTTACATGTCACTACACAAACTTGTGCTCACTCAAAGTACCATCAATGGAGACAGAGTTTGTCTGAAGGGGGCTTCAGATTATCCATTGTGGGTCATATCATAAGATGTAACATCACTTGACTTTAAACTTGTGGGTGCCGGGGTCCATCTTCCATGGGGGGCAGGATTTTTAATCCATTTACCACAAAATGCCAGCGTGTCATGCTCAGTAAGGCCTAGTGTCGGGGTGTTGGCTACCTCAGTTGATTCTCTATACTTGGTAACAAAGAGCATGGCAAACCCCTGCATATATCGATGGCTTTTTAACATGTTTTTTCCAACATAAAATCTTGGCAGCTACATTTAATACTATTTATGAAATGTTGTCACATGTCTTTCTATTAAAGGTCTTTATGAGTAGTAAGAGGTGTGTCCTTTTGTTTTGTTTTTTTACTATACAGACAGTGAAGAGGTCTATATGGTCAATACACATCTTTTATTTACAACACAAAGTTGGTCACAGCTGGTTTGTCATACAAACCATTCCGTATGCTTGAACCCAGTGGCTGTAGGTGGGGGAAAATACAAGTGTTTAGTGTTTGAGTGACATGCCTGTAAGCACATGACTGCATCTGAGAGCCGTGATGCCTCACCAATCCTGCAGACGATGTCTTCGCACTCCTTGATGCTGCTGGCTCGTAGCACCACACAGCAAAAGCCTGTGGACTGAGGGGTTTCTGGGGAGTCTCTGTGAACACAGCCAATCATGTGCTTAGATGACATGGGGGCCCAGCCAATGACTAGGCTTGTATATTGCATCATGACATCCTGTCGTAGGAGGAGTGCGATCTAAACTACAAGCAGCCTAGTTTAACAGGGATGTGTGGAAAAGCCTTTAATAATAAAATAGCTTAGATTATGGTATTTTGCCAGGATGTACTGCAATATCAGTGAAGGGCTTTCATATAAAATGTGATACTTACGCCACACAGAAGGCAAATGCTGTGTAGTCTGGCTGTGCATATCTCCCTACACATGAAATCTCAGGATAATGGTGCTCAAACAACTCCTGATGAGAGAAATGAAGACAAAACTTTAGGAGAATTAAAGTACAGGCAAATCTTTGTGAGAGAGATCTACTTACCAATTTACTGTTTCTGTCTGTGCACGTCAAATGTGTTTCCTTCAAATCTAAAAGCACTTCCTGCAGGGAAAATTAAATGGGTTATGCATATATAAGTGCTTTGCAGAAAATTGGGGAAACAGCTTTCATTACCTTGCTAGGTAGGTTTTTCTGCAACACCTGTGGGATTGCATGCTGGAGCACCTCCTTTCCTCCAAACTGAGAGAGGCAGACAAATGACAGTTACAGGAGGTGTGTGCAGAATGTTTGAAAATGCTGTAAAAACAAATTGTCATTTACCATTCCAATGTTTGCCTTTCCCAAGAATTGCACTATGTAAACAATCCTGTGGAACAGAGGTTGTTCAGAATGTATTTCTCAAATGTCACATCATGACGGCAGCTTGAATACAGATCGCAGCGATGGCGTGTTAACACTTGCCTTCCCTCTTTGAGACACTGTGATGGAGGAGGCTTCTGGTCTCTGCTTGCTGTCTCCTGGGAGGGAGCAGGACCCAGCTGCAGGGTGGGGTTCTCTGTCCTCAGGGCCCGCAGGAATTTGATAAGGGGTCTATACACTGTTCCGTCGTGGGCCCTCCATCTTATAACACGGATGGACAAAGGGCAGCCTTTAAACCGAGACAGAACTGCACCGGCCTGGGAGTGCAAGTAAAAAAGGTCTGGTAAAGAAGTGTATATATATGCAGCACCTTTGCATCCCGCCTGGCAGCTCAAGCTTAAATATCTACATCTATCTATATTTATCTATCAATACTCTCTTGCTGCTATCCTGTCAAAAATCCCTCCCCGACATTCATCTCTACCCACTCCACCCTGCCTGCACTGTCTTCTTCACCTCCCTTGTGCACTATTTTTCCATCTGTCTCCCTCTCATCACATGTATGTATTCCATTTTGCTCCCACCAACTTTCATTCCTTTATAGTGCGTACCTCCATCTTTCCAGACTCTCACTATAGGTCACAATGTCATCATCTGCAAAACATAATTCACGGAGACTGCCCCACCTGGATCTAAGGCATTTATCAAAATATAGATGATCCACAAACACGAAATATCCACGGATATTGCATGATATATTTAACATGAATTCGTTTTGCTGGATAATTGTGTCATGAAAATGCAATATCACAACAGCCCTAATGCAGTACGGCACTGTATATCTGAGGGATTTCTCACATGTCCACTTTTAGAATTCCTCAGCGAGGTCCCATTGATCTCATCGAGGATGTCACCAGCACCGATGAACTTGTCGACGTCAGCCTGACTGCCGGGAATCAGGTCAAGAACAAAGACGCGCCCGCTGAGATACCTAAGAAGCAGATCCATAGATGTTTTTTTACTAGCCCACGTGCTCAGTGTAATGGAAATATTTGTAGACTGGAACATGCTAACCTCAGAACCAACCCTACCTCCCGGCAGGGCACAACTTCGTATATCTCACACACCTAAAAACAAACAGCCAGCAGTCAGTCTTTCACCTCCTTAAGATTGTAGTTTTTTTTTCCTTCTATGGATTTATATAATATCCAAAGACAAATAACATAATAACAGTGTTACTGTGATGCTCTTACCGGCAGGAGCCAGCTCTCATCCAGAAAACTGCAATTCTGTATACAAGAAAAGAAAATTCTTATTAGATTGGAGTTCAAAGTGATTGGAAAAAATCACAGTAGCAGCTCTGACCTCCATGTCCAGTTTGAAGTCCATGTGTGAGAGCACCAGCAGCAGCGACATGAAAGGTTCTGGAAGAGGAAGAACAGCAGCTCTTAAGATTTTGTTGTTGACAAGAACTTCCTCAGTTTTGTTCAAGCTGCTGTAACCTCACCCACAAATTCCTCATTCCTGAGAATTGATAAATCTGGGCTGTACCACTGAAGGAAAGAGAAACAATGTTAATCACAACTATGCAAGTCTGTTAGAGAAACACACTTTCTAAAATCCCATTTTTGTGTGCTCAACACTGGGGAACAATGCATCTGTCCATGTATCAGACCTCCAGGAGTCTGGCAGTGTGCAGCAGGTGTGTGAAGAACTGCGGCAGGACCTTGCGGCTGAGGGCCAGCCTGAGCAGGTAGCGCCCTCGGCCCTGAGCTGAGAGCAGCTTCCTGCAAACTCTGGTCTGCTCAACTGCCAAGGACAGAGCAGACAGACTGCACAGGAGAAGACAGACAGAGAGGTGACGGGCATTAATGAGTGAAGCTGTCACTAAAAAAAACAACAAAAAAACCTTCCCCATCTGCTAAACTAAGCAGGATGTAGTTACCTGCCACAGGCATCTTGATGGGGTAGCTGTTCGAAGCAGTGCCAGTAATCTCTGTGCACCAGACTAAGAACGGGCTCTGGAGAGAAATGAAACACACCCTGAGTGAATACTGCAGAAGTCTCCTTCAAAATGAATTCAGCTACACAAAATAATGATACTGACGCTGGAGTCCCTTCCTGAGGACCAGCTCCAGCAGCTCACAGCAGGAGGCGAGGTGAGGGTTGGAATCTGTCACCGTCTCTCCATCTGACTGCAGGTTCAGGACACACACTGAGTGGGAAGGGGAAAAAACACGCAACACACATTGAATCTGTTGTCATCAGCATGACATAACTGCATTTTTGCAAGCCATGTGATCATCGCCATTTCACTCATCAACACTAAAACAGAGACTGTGTTGATGATAAAAAACGTAGCGGAAGCTTTTTTGGCGTAAAAATAGCGCGCTGCAGGGTCAGAAATTAAACCCAATTCTAGTTGTACGTTTTATTATGAGTACGTCACGATCAGCTGCTTACTGAAATTGTGATCCAATGGCATCGTACCATCACTCATCTATTATTGATGCTTACCTTTGAGGGAGCCAAGGAGAGGGTCTTTGGGTGCCATGTTGATCGTCCAGCTGTGATCAGAGCCTGTCCTTGATAAGAGACGCGCCGCTTCTATCCTCCTGTCATTTAAGCACGCTCTGGGGACGCGCGCTGTGTACACACTTCCGTGAAGCTAACATATCGAGAAACACCTTCCAGTTCCACTGTACCTGCCCGAGACCGTGAGCGAGGACGGGCGATGTGTTGCTGTCATTAAGTTATTATTTTAAATAAATAGCGAAGGAATATTGAACCTGCAAACACAAGCGCCTGAAATAATAACCACGTACACCTGCGCACTGACTGACAGTAAACCTGTCGTGCTGCCTTCAGAGACCCCGCCTTGTTGACCAAATGAACTGTAGGTTCGTGTTTACAACCATTCACTTCAGTAGCTAATATTTATATTTTCAAACGTGACAGAAGCTATACAGGCTACGGGAATATAAAGGAAGAAAAGAAAACAGACAAACGGAATCTTAGTCGTTAATTTAAGATTTTTATGGACACGATAATAAAGACCCAGCGAGTTTATATAGTCAAGGTCCTTCTAGAAGCGAAGCTCACCATTTGGCAGACAAGTATTAGTTATTTGGTCGGTGATCTTGCAGCCTTAGTACTTTGCGTCTCTCGCCTATAATATCTCCGTTGGTAAACAAAGGCGTGTGTTCGAGTCCACCTCAGGCTGTTTGCTGTCGCAGTGCTCTTTCTAGACTATTTAACGCTGACTTACTTAAATTGGAATAAATAAATAAAATGTATTTTCGGGCTAAAAAAAAAAGTAAATTAATCTTTAAATAGAAAAAACTCTGCGACGCTTCCGTTTCTGTAAAGCTAGTTGGCGGCCTCTAGCGGCCCGCCTTTGGAACTGCCGCTCAGTGGAGGCGGTGGTTGATAAGAGCACGCGCGCTGTCTCTCGTGCCGCAGTTGTGGATGGGTGAAGGAAGCGGTGAGGCTGTGGAGGATGGCGGAGCACTAAAAAATTAAACCGAGTTTCGCGAAAGCATCACAGAAAAGCCGCGTAGAGTTTTCTTCCTGAAGGGAATTTATCCGTTACAAGGTGAGGTGTTATTTATTTCCCTCTAGAGCGAGGTGATAAAAAAACAACTGGTAAACTGGTTGCATTTTGCCGGTGCACAGGGCCTAATTACATGGAATAATGTGTGCGCTTGCTTTGATTATGTCCTTTTTTGTAAACATCGCTTCATGTGCAAGAGGCCTCATTTTTTAACCTTACAACACTGGCATTTCGAAATTCTGTTCTATTTATTATTAAGAATAATATTTTACAAATTGGGAACAAATAATTAAATTCGGTGTGTATGGATACACTGTTGTACGGTAACGTGAGCCTGTTGTTGTGCAGTGTGTTTGTTCTGATGCCAACTTGCATGCAGTGATTTGTCACTCACTCCCAATATAGAAAGTCACTACCTGCGTTTGTACAGCACCGATAATCCCGGATTTCCTCTAATCCTGCAGCTCCTCTGTCACCTACACGCTCAGCCTCCGCTGCCAGAAATAAACCCACCATCCAAACATGAGTCAGTTACAGACAAGCAACGCTTTGACATCTGCTGCCCTCATATATAGTGAAAGAGAGATTAATAAATACTACAAATCAAGATGCATTAGTGTGGTTGGTGTTGGTATCAGACATGCGCAAACTCATGATGGTGTAAATAAATGTTTAAAAATTATAGAAGGGAGTTGATTGGAAGTTATAGTTGAATAACACTGTATAACTGATTCCAACCCCCTTTCCATAAAACAGTTTCTAACAGTTCAGGGATGCGGGTGGAAGAAATTCATATGCATACTCAATAGGCAGAAAGCAGGCATACCTATGAATGTCAGAATTTACTCTCTAAAAGGTCAACTCAGTCCTGAGTTTGTGCTCCTCAGTGTTTGTTGCCTCCTTTTTTCTTTTCTTTTTCTTTTTTTTTTTTGTAGCTCTCCTGCTGCCTCTACATCACAGCAAGAACAGCAAATCCCCTCTGCTTGTCAGACTGACTGCTGATTCAACAGCAAACTGGTCCAAGGACCCCCCCCCCCACCCCTCCTCCTCCTCCACCCCCACCATGGCTCCACAGTGTTTTTATTAAAAGCGCTCTGCTGTGCTCACGTCTCCATGGGAATAAATTCCCACTTTCAGGATGCATCGATCCACACGCATGCAGGAAATCCTGTTACTGTGCAATATTTTTTTTAATGTTGCTACATCTCTGTTTTCCACCCACTGTGTGGTCTCATGGATATATATATATCTATGCGGAGTGAGTGGGCTGAGCGAGTGGGCTCAACACCTAATGATAGCTCGGTGGGGATCTTAATGAGCTCTCTGTGGACTCTGAGTGCAGAGCTGTGATAAAAGTTCTGCAGTGAGTGCTCCTCTCTCCGCCACCTCACCTTTTTGCCACCTTCTCGCGCGTTAGCCATTTCTGCACCCTCATCGATTTGTGTGGGCGACGGAGTGCAGTCAGCTCCAGCTCTTGACAGAATGAGTGCCAGCGTGCTAAAGCTTTTTTATTATCATACCACAGGGCATCGGCCCCGCACTCCAGCTGCCAGCATGATGAAAGAGTGCCTGCAGTTCCTCATCGAGCCAGCCAAAAAGCTCAAGATCCGACTCAAGGTATACAAATCCTCCCACAGTAATTGCTGCGGGGGCTAAATGTTCTGGAAGTCATGATGTTCTTTTCCCTTTTAATTTTCTGTTTCTTTGCTCCAGGAGTCTCGCAAAAAAGTGAAGCTTGAGAAGAAGGAGCCTCTGGTGGAAAGTCAGTTGTTTATTATGGAGCTGGCCCGGGAACTCAACAGAATCTGCCAGGTAAGCTCTTCTCCTCTCTCCCTTTTTGCTCTTTATTACTTAGAGTCTTCTGCATTTATTCGCATTGCCTTTGTACCTCAGAGATCAAATATCCTGTGTCACATCTGGACCGGAGAGGACATCTGGACAGCCAGCGTGTGCCGGGAGTTCATCGTGGAATGGGCTGCTGTGCTGGAGAAAAGAGTGCAGGTACGAGATAGCAGCCATTTACAGAAATAAATTGTGTTTTTTATGGATGTTCTTAAAAGTCTCTATTCTTTATTCAGCCAAGGACAATCACATCAGACTACCAGTATGAGAAGTCTGAGAAGAAGGACTGGAAGGGACACCTTCTTTGCATGCTTGAGGGAGGCGGCGAGTACGACATGGGCCCCCATAAACGGGTCATCATGGATTGGACCCGGAATATTAAAGGCAGACCTCAGGTGACTTTCTTACGGGACATGGATGGTTATTAAAGTCTGACCCAGTTCCGTCGTTGCATCTGATAAAGATGATTAGGCTTAATCGTGCCCTTGACAATGATCTCATGATAATCGGACTGTGCTTGAGCTCTGGCCATAAATTCGAAGCAACTGTTTCTAAACCTCTTTTTTCAGCCCACTGTGTGGCCAGGTGAGCCTGTGCTCATGATGCTGGATGACCTGGAGTTCCAGTGGAAGAGGGGCCGTCTGCCCAACCTGTTCCCGGCCATGGAGCTCGTCATGCTGGCCGTGCTGAACGCCGACAGCCCCATAAAGGTCTTGATATCTGTCGCTAAGTGATCGTCATTAAATGTTTTTGTACTCTGTGGTGTAATTTATGGGATAAGAAGCATGCTAACTTAGGTGATTCGAAACATGAACGACACTTGCATGACATTCTCACATTCGATATCTGGGCTAAGTGTGTCAAGCATGCTGCATATAGGCTGCACGACAATCATGCTAATCTGTTTATCTCTTTGTTCAGCTCACCTTGTCCTGAATGTGTCCACTGTCTACCTTGACATACTCTGTATGTGTGTGCGTGTCTTTGTAGGTGGATGTGACAAAGCAGTGGCTGGTGAAGAAGCAGAAAAGTCAGAACATTGGTGAGTGGATCTCATCCAGTTTAACAATATGAAACAAAACATCCTGATCTTGCAAAGTGGTCATGAGTCAGAAACCAACATTTGTACAATACCTGTTGCTGCTTCGACCAAAAACTTGTTCTGCACATGTGAAAAAAGGGATTCTCCCCATCCTTGCCAATGAAAATAAAGTAGGGAATAAAATTACAATACATTTGGTTTAATTAATTAAATTATGAAGAATGGGGTCTTTATCTTTTTTATATGTTATTCTGGTGGTATTGTAAAAGTATACCACTACTGAGTCAAGCAGAAAGTGAACAAGTAGATAAATATGCTTGACAAATGTTAGATAAATCTGTTTTTGTTTTGTTCGTCTGAAAGAAAAAAAATATTGGGATATTTTTAGCCTCGTGCACTAGCTCAGGCTCAACCCTCTCATCCCAGTGGATGAGAGGGTTACTTCCTCCTGTCCTTGGGCCAGTAAACAGGTCCTGGTTGCCTTTTGCCCTTATTTACTCAGTGACATTTCAGAGTACCTAGTCTTCTTAGTGTGTCTGAGTGCCCCACCTGGAATCTCCGTTGTGCTACTAATGTTCACATGGGCATGGACAGTGAGACTTGGAGGAGCATGACTGGGAGGAACCGCCTGTTCTCTGTTATGTTCTCTGGACAAATCACAGTTTGTCCATAACAAACACCGTGTTCACAAGTGCAGGTGACACTCAAACAAACCTGGTCGCAGGTCAGTGATTGATGCTTGGTTCTCCTGCGGGACTCCAGAGGCAGCTGTCATGTAGTGGCACGCCAAGCAGAGTGTGGCTCTGGCAGCAGTTCGAGCAAACTCTCAGGTGTGGGAGGAGTCCGGCGAGGCCATGGAACAAGATTTTTGGTTGGCCTTGAAGCGATTCCGCTCTGCTCACACCGCTGCAGTTGAGGAATACTTTGAGGGTCTCCTCAGTCACACTGACATGCCTTCTGTAGAAGAAGCAGAGTCTGGGTAGGACTCAGCGTTATAGCCTCAAAGCTATATCACAAAGTTTCCAGAACATTTGTGATACCGACATTTCTGACAATACAGAAAAAATACTGAATGTTTCTTTGATGCTTGCAGCTTTGCGGCATTTATAAATATTAATAACTGAAGAACAGTTTCCAATGAGCTACTGTCACTAATGACACACTACCTAATTAGAAGTGTGAGTCTGCTGAAACACGGTGCAGCAGCAGCAGCATTGTATCCAGTTTCCTCAGTTTATCCAGTTTTTGCCTGAAGCGGTGAAAGAAGTCATCGGAGGCTGACACGACACAGATATTATCAGTGTCTATATTATATATCACAGCCCAAGACCTCAGTAATTATTTTCCTAATAAATTTATGGGCTTAGTCACTTACTTCACATTTTAAAACAAGAAGTTCATCAAATAAATAAAGAATATTCTAGCTTTGCAGTAATTCTACCATTAGTCTAATGGTCAGTTTAAAGCTTAGACCAGTGTGAAGGTGTTCAGACCTGTTTATCACTAGTACACATTTATTATCATGGTGAGACATAAATCCTTGAGAGGTTCCAACAGGAAAGGGCCACCTGCCGTGTGACCCCATGTGAATAAAGGAGCAGCTGAAAGTGGCTTTTGTTAAATTACATATTAGCTCATAGGATTAGCATTTTTCCATGATGAGGCAGTCTTACTTTTCATAGGCTCAGTTGCCCGGGTTACAACCAGCTAAAACTGATGACCTTTTTATCTTTCTCTATGTAATTAAAATAATGCGAAAATAACATTTGATGATCATAGTTTGACTAACCCTGACTTCAGAGCTAAGGCCAAAATAAAACGTAGCCGACTAGGCTGAAGTGAGGCGCAGCTATAAAGCCTCACAGACGACTGAGTGGGTGACATACAAAATGTTGGTGTCAGCACAAAAACCACTTGGCAAAATCAGGATGTGAAACGAGTCACTCGGTGATGTGGCTGTTGTGTGTGGTAACAGAATACACTCCACTGAATATTTAATTAGAATTAATCTATAAAAATGTGATTGGAAGCATGTTAGGAAACAAGCTGGTAGGAGGGTTTGAGTTGTGAGTGGAACACTTGTCTGTCTTTAATCAGTCTTTGTTTGTTCTTTCAGACGCTGTGCGCTACATTCCCCACGGCGGTAAGTCCAGAAGCTCACTGTAATGAATAAATGAATGACCCCTTTAATGTCTCTGTATAGCTGTATACAGACATGTGGGGCTGGATTATATGATCTGAAATCTATAGTATGTAACGATAAACTTTAAACTCGATTATTAGCAAATGCAGTCTTTTTTTAATGGTTCGCCACTGGATTATGCACTTTTACTATATGTCAGTACAGTCTGACTGTTGGCTGGTGACTGTGGAGGCCTTTGAGTACAGTGAAGCTATGCTCAAGACACAGATTTGAGATGATTTGAGCGTTTTGACATGGAGGCAGTCGTCTGAAGATGGGTATAGGGTAGTCATAGAGGAAGCCACCCATCCTCAGGTTGACAGGCTGCTTAGTTGGCACAAAGTGGCCCAAAGCGTGACAAGAAAACATTACACCACCAGTAACAACCTGAACTGTTGATACAAGGCAGGATTGATCCATCCTTTATGTTGCTTAACTCAAATTTGGAGACTTATCAGACCAGGCAACATTTTCCCTTTCTTCTGTTTTACAATTTTGAGCAGTCTGTGTGAACTGTAGCCTCAGCTCTTTCTGAAATCCTCAGACACATAACATTAACTGAAAAAATGTTTATGCCAAATGTCATAAACTAGATCCAAAACTCTAGCTTATGTTCAGCAGGATTTTTTTCCTACAACCACCTTGGAGCACCTGTATCATAGAATATATATTAGTTTAAAAACTGCACCATTTTAATGTAAATATGGCACAGAATAACAGAAACAAATAATGAGAATAATAATGGTAAACCTAACAAAGTGCTGTGACAAGAAAGAGTTTTCCTTTTACCTCCATGTTGATATTGGGCTCATTTTGTAGCTGTTATTCTTCTTTTTGTCAAAAGAAATTGCACATATAGTCATATTTGAACACTCATGCATACATTGGACTTTTCATGCTCTGTATAATAGTTGGGACCGATCACACTGAACAACTTTAAGCCGTGGACTAGTTTTCAAAATGTTTCCAGTGGGCACACAGAAGGCTGTGGATCACAGCGGCTGTGAGGGGAGTGGGCGTAAAATTCATTTGGTTGCATTTTTTTTGTACAAAGCATTAATGTGTTTTTCAGCTCTTGAAATTACATGTAGTTATATTTATACTTATAAAGTAATACTTCACAAGTACTTCAGCCCCCTTTGTACTTCAGGGCTTTGAGTACAGTGGGGTGGATGTAAGTTGCTTGTGTGTTATCGTGTGAAGGTAAATTTTGCATGCCTTCTTTAAACTACTGTACAAAACAATGAGCTAACGGAGTTTCTCTTCTTTTTCTTTGCAGTGTGGAACTGGATTTGTGATGCAGCAGGTATGAAAATCTCTTTTCTGTTTTTCACCTTACTGTGACATCATTTTGCAGTTTGTAATCCCGCCCTTTTATTCCACAGAGGACGTCACCCTGGACTCCGAATCGGCCCACTCAGGCCTGCTCATCTCAGATGATGAAAAACGAATGCGGTGCGGCCTGGAGCGCCGCGACATCCCACGATGCCCCCGACGCTTCGATGGCTGGTGGTGTGCTGTGGGCCAGGAGGGCTACGCCTCTGGACGCCACTACTGGGAGGTGGAGGTGGGCGAGCGGGACTGGCGGCTGGGAGTGGCCAAAGCCTCGGCCGTGAGGCAGGGCTTCCGCTCGCTGAACACAGATACGGGATACCTGACCCTCCGTCTGGAGAGAGGCACAGATTTGAAAGCCCTGACGGTGCCCGCTACGCCTTTACCTCAAAGCCTGGTGCCCAGGAAAGTCGGCATTTATCTGGACTATGAGCAGGGCCAGCTGTCCTTCTACGACGTGGAGAAGCGCTCCCACCTGTACACCTATACCGAGAAGTTCACAGAGGAACTGTACCCTGTTTTTGGGACTGTGGAGGTGGTCAAAGACCTGGTGATCAGGCCTGCTGATGCGAAACAGCGGTGCCTGTGCCCGGGGCCCTGCCTCTGGAACTGAAACGGATCAGTCCTAATCCTCGGCAGCTCACAGAGCTCACGCTTTTATTCTACTGATTTAGAATCGCGTGGCTATTTCTGGACTAAAAGTCTTTCTGTGAGGTGCCTCGTCAAATCCCAAACAGGAACTGCTCTTCTTTCGACATGTCCATCTGCTAAACACTTTCTTGTTACTCTGCCTTCATAGAAACATACAGTATCTGATTCTTTATATTTTAAAAATGAGCATTTAAAGAATGAACAATGTTTTTCCCCATGGGTTTAAACTCCTCTCAAACTTCATTGGATAAAGTTGGGGATCAGTTTAAACCTGTAATGTTACATCCATTCATTTTTTTTTTTACTTTTTTTTTAATTGTTGATGACAAATAAACATTAAAAAGTTACAGCATGAGCGCACTGTGAATGATGATACTTTTAGCTTCAGTGCAGTGAAACAGTGCCGCTGACGAGGCAGATATTTGCAGAGCGGGCTGACGCATGCCTCTAGTTGAATTATAGATTATTTGATTCTTTGTCTCAAGCTTCCTGCAAACATTTTTCAGGCATGAGCTTGTTTTTGCAGCTGTGTTTTTGTTTATTTGTGCTATATAAGACATGGCAATGCTTTCCTCTCTCTAGCTCAATAAATCTTACTATTAATTCCAGAAATCTCTGAAAGTCTGTTGTCTCTTCTTTGCTCGTGCGAACAGCAGTGGATCTGATCTGCTTCAGACTTGGTGGGTGTGCTGCTATGAATGCAAGCAAGTCTAGTGCTGATTTTGACCTAATTTGGATGAAGGGTTCTCAAATTTTGACTATAAGTTCTTCCCTGTTACCCACTGTTTCCTCTAGAGCAGGGATGGGGGTACTCAAGGCGTTCAAGGGCCAGTGTCCTGCAGATTTTAGACACGTCACCTCGTCTTGAAGTTCTCCAGAGGCCTGGTAATGAATTAAGCATTTGATTCAGGTTGACCCAGGGTGAGATCTAAACCTGCAGGAGTTGCATTTGTATTATTTTTGGTTCACTTATTTTTGCACAAGTTTGCACAAACCATCAGCCAGCACAAAATCCTTTCAAATCTTTATTATGTGCAATAAAATAGTTGAAAAATAAAATAATAAAAGTTCAACTGTTAAAAAGTAAGAGATACATAATTGATCGAAAGAACAGGAAAACTACTGAAAATGTTTTTTGGTGAGACGTTTATCCACTTATCCATTTTCCTACCAAGGAGCTTCCCTCAAAAATGTTTCACAAAAGCATTTTCAAAGAAAATATAAAGCCAAACATAGTAGCACTTGCAGTAGAAGCAAATACAATCTTTCTGTCTTTACACACATTTGTACGGGGGCCTGAAGATGCAAAATACAAAATAAAGCAAAAAACAACAGGCAACAGGCAGTATGGATAGTTAAAAATCCTTATCACTCTTAAATGCAACAAATACTATTTTACTGTTTATAGGGAGCACCTTGCTTTCTTACAAATGCAGATTTCCTCATGCCTCTATGCTCAGGCCTAATTCTTGATTTCAGGGTTTGAATGGTAAATATCCTTTGTGAAAATATTCCCTAATAACTGCAATATCTTCCGCTGTTTCAAGGGCTAGGACTCCTTCCATTTAAAAAATGGTGTCCCAAAATTTTTAGGCAAAGTGAAATGGTTTTATTTTCTTGTTATTTTTTTGTGTGTGCATCTGTTTTGTAACTCAGGACGACCGTACACATATCTTACTGTCAAAAACTTCTTAAAATGCTAAACACACGGGGAGAAGAAAAACTTTAAGCATGAAAAATACCAACTTAATTCAAATGTATGAGATACAAAAACATGTTACATCCTGTATATTTTTGATCATGTGCCTGCAGTAGAGAATCAGGCTTTTTCCTCGTTAGCAGGAAATGTGCAACACAAAGTGAGTTCATAGACCTAGCTTGATATTTGATACGTATGGATATGTTAAAACAAACTGAACTTATAGAAGAAAATGACGGCAGATTGTAACAGACACGAGTTCTTATGTGGAATGTAATTTTGGTTGCAAAGTGAAAGCTACACCCCCTCGCACATATACAAAAACACTCTCAGCACTGTGAAGTCGACTCTTTTTAAAAGAGATTCTCAAATATGATTTCTCATTATGTCGAACACTTGGATGCCAGTTTGTCAAACGCGCCCTTTAAGATTCATAAAACATCTTCTTTGTGACAGTAGTTGCTCCCATGACGCCCCTCTGAACCACCTCCTTGGTGATCTGACGAGTCACCATGCCGCTAGTCTCTGTGTGCTGCGTAGTCATCATCATCCCATCTGTTGGACAGACAGTGGTACATAACAGTCAGTGAACACATCCTATTTTAAAAAGAAGAGAAATGAAGCTTAGTTTATTATTTTTGTACCTGAGAAGAAGGGGTCGTCGAGCACGGTGTGGGAGATGTTAGTTCGTGTGCTGACTTCCGTTGGCATGTGGAAAACCTCCCGCCGTGTCATCGACTGGCTGCTGTGCTGGGACAAAGCACCTACAGGCAAGGAAGGACAAAAACAGATGGATGAGAAGTCTGTTATCTCCAAGAAGGAGTGACAGAAATGCGTTGAGCAATACATTATCATATAAGCTTAAGCTAATTTGCAATGCTTCATCCTACATGAGCTTTTAAAGGTATTTTAACCAAACCTTCACCACCAGGGGGCAGCATTCTACAAGTGGTGTTGAAATGTAGCTGAAATGTGCGCTGTTGTTTAATTTCTGAAATATTAGGAGGTGTTATGCTTTGGCTGGCTGCCTTTATGAACAAAAATGTTATCTTAATGGCTTGCCTGGTTAAATAAAGGTTATAATAATTAACAGCACCATCTTGTGGTATAAAGTGATATTACACAAAAGCAAAGCCCAACTCTAGGATCAACCTAGCTGATATCTCCTCAACATAAGACATATAACTTTTTTTGAAATACAGGTATTTACACTGTGTAAAAATTCATAAAACCCAGGAGCACACGCAAACCTCAAACCCCAGAAAATGTAGACAAAAAAATGTAAATGGCGCCCAAACAGTAGTACAAAGAAGAGCATGTCTCATGCCTCTTTAAAAACTGTTTCAGCTTATATTTTAAAATAACCCAAATCAGGATCTACTTTTAGTTCCTCAAATAAGGACATCCACATGTTGATCGCCAAACAGGAAATGCTGATCAAATCTGACAGTTACCGCTGCTCTGCTCTGAAGAGACCGTCAGTGACTTTGAACAGCTACCAAAATAACGCTGCAACTTCAAGGTGAGCGACTAAAGCCAAAAAGAATGAACACCTCAGAAAGTTATCTAGGCAATCTGACTCTACAATGTCCTCTAGCTAACCATCGAGCACAACAAGATGTGCAACTAGCCAACTGCTTCCTGTGTGGACGCCCTGTAACTCATTCCCCCATAAAGACGACATTTGGTGACCTCAACGGTACCTTTAATGATGGGAGTTTTTTTTGTAAAGCCTTCCAGTGGGCTGGATCGCGTTCCTCTTTTGGGTGTCATGTAAGGTTCCCTATCTGTAAGCGGAACCCTGAGGTCAACAAGCACCTGTCAATCTTCAGATTTAACTCAATAACTTCTATTGTGCAAAGCAGCACAACAAAAGCTTGCTTTCTTAATGTTGAATCTAAGTTTTTAACATTTAAAAATGCATATTAACTCATGGAAATGATAATTTCTGTCAATTTATGCTAAAAGTAAGAATCGCTGGACAAATTTCTATTAATTCTTGATGGATTACAGAGACCTCTGCACCTTTGCTGCGCCACAGTCATGCCAATATTTCTCCTTGACTGAGAGGATCATAAATTACCCCAGAGGTTCCCAGAAGATGGATCTTTTTTGGTACCAGCTTTAAAATTCATCGAGCATATTCCTGTTACATAACTCCAAAATGTTTGCTCTTGCATAGCCTCAGTCTAAAATGTCAACTCTGGACAGAAGCTGCCCTGCACTCCAATACAGACAAAGAGACTGACATTTACGCTCATCCCTCCGAGGGGATCAGCTTTTTGTCTATTTCAGCTTCTAGCAACAACCGCTGGGAGTTTTTTTGTTGTATTTTTAAAATTAATATCAGACGCCAATCTGTCAGTACGGGCTTTATCTTACTTCCATCCTGAGATTCAATGGTGATGATGCCCTCCCTCTCCGGACCGAAGCCCTGTGTGGTTCGAGCCTGGACCTTAAACTTGTAGGGCATGTTCTCAGTCAGGTTGGGAACGGTCAGACTGGTTTCAGCGCCATCGCTGTTCACCTGGAAGGAACGCATATCACCTGCAGGAAACAGGAAACAGAGGTCAAACCAAATTCGCACAATTTAAAATGTAACAGCTTTACTGCAAGTGACCTTTGTGCAGAAAGCCTCACCTCCGCCATGCAGCTGTTCGCAGGTGACTACATATCCCAGGATCTCTCCGTTGGGCTTGCGTGGTTTCTCCCAGCTGAGCTGCAGCGAATCAGGACTCAGAGCTGTGAACACCAGAGGTCCTGGAGCGCTGGGAGTGCTAAGAGTGAAAGGCGAACCTGGAGGAAGAAGTGACAAGCGACAGCATGAGGAAGGAGAAATATTAGATCGAGTGCCTTTGTTAAGATAAGCAGACGTTGTTTTTGTGGACTGATAAGTGAAGGAGCACCTGGCACAGGGCTGAGGGGGCTCTTGGGGTCGACAGCAGACTCGATGGTGATGACGCCCTCTCTTTCCGGACCCCAGCCCTCCTGGCTCTGAGCCTTCACCTTAAACAGGTAGGAGTGATTTGGCAGCAGGTCCTGGATGATCACCGAGTTCTCTGCCGGGTTTGTCACGTTGATACGCTTCATCTCACCTACAGGGAGCAGAGCGTGGTCAGCATCACCATCGGAGAAGATGTCAACTGCCTCCATAAACAGGAAGTGAATACACGCACATCCTGTTCTCGCTCTTCCACATTAACGTTGTGCTCCTTGCACTTACCTCCGTTGAGGAGCTGGTAGAGGACGCAGTATGCGAGGATGTCTTTCTCACAGTGGGGCTCCTGCCAGCTGACTTTGAGGGCCGTTGGTCCCAGTGCAGAAAACACCAGTCTGCTCGGGGTGTCTGGAATGCCGGGGGCGAGTCGTGCATCTGAGAGATAACACACAAAAACATGAGCATCCTAACAGATGTGTGGTGCGTCTTCAGATCAGAGAGGGGACAGATTAGATTTAAATGACTTTTCTAATCTCACAAAGCCGTTTATCTCCATTACTCTGAGTGCTTTGCAGCGATGGAACTGATTTTAAGACTGTCACAGATTATATATTGCATTATACATTACAGCTCTTGCGTAGTCCTAATAGCACTGCGATTAAAGGCAGCAGGATAAACTGTATTTAACATCAAATTCCCTCACAGACCTTTTATGACATACGAGTTTTGGTGGTTTTGGCTACAAGAAAAATATAATAAACCCAATATTCATCTCCACCAACTCCTGAAACTAATTCAAGCACCAAATCACAACAACAGTCGCCTCAATGTGCTTTATATTGTAAGGTAGACCCTATAATAATACATACAGAGAAAAACCCAACAGTCATATGACCCCTTATGAGCAAGCACTTTGGCAAAAGTGGGAAGGAAAAACTCCCTTTTAACAGGAAGAAACATCCAGCAGAACCAGGCTCAGGGAGGGGCGGGGCCATCTGCTGTGACAGGTTGGGGTGGGAGAAAGTCTAGCTGTTAAGCAAATGAATAAATTCAATAAAAAGCAAAACTGTAATGTGTTTGACTATTAGCATCCCTGCTAGGTCTGAAAAAAGTGATGCCAAGGCACAATTCTTTCTAACGGCCAGCAGGAGGCGACTACTCTGATTGCAACAAGGAGTCAGTTTGTATGAAAATCTAAGGTCTCGATTCCCTTTGTCGGTGAGGCTGGTGATTGAATTTATGATATCAATTGCTAGCATCAAGTCTGTTTTATGAGTGTGTTCCCCTTGAAATAATGATGTGATGTGTATACATGAATGAAATATTGTGTTAATCTAAAACAAAAGGGATTTCTAGTTGTTAGAACATCGGATCTCAGAGCGAGGCAAAGTTCCACACGTTTAAAGAAGCAGCGAAGACTGCAGAGGGGTGCTTTATGCATCACACCCAGCAAACCCTTCCAGTGCTTCCATGCTTGTATGCTGCAGACTTACCATGGAGAACCCTGTCCAGACTATACAAGGCTTCATTGACGTCTGAAGACTGATTCCTGGCCCTCGAGCCCTGAGACAGGCTGTAGCTGAAGTGACTCTGAGAGCTGCTCTGCATCCCAGTGTAGCCGAACCCACCTGATGGCGCATTGAGCAGGGGAAAGGAGGGAGGGGTAGAGGGGAGCAGGACACCAGGAGGTAAAGAAAATGATGGAAGCAAAACAGAAGGGGGAGGGAAGCGCATAAGGAGGGAAGAAAAAAAGAAGTAGAATAGAAACGAGGGGAGGGAGGGAGAAACAGCGATAGTCAGCTTAGCTCCTGCAAAGCCTCAACAGCCCCAACCCTGCTAACAGATGTCCAAACCAATGGGCTCATGCTCTTGCATAGTTTACCTGCCACGGCATCTTTACTGTTGCACTCCAAAAAAATAGAAAAGCGTCTCTCGTGGCCAGAAGAACAGAAATAATTCATTCTCAATTTCTCTAAATTAATTCAAACCTCTGTGAAAACTTACCAAGATCTGGGAATTTGCTTGACAGGTCCCCCATGACGATAGAATCACGGATATTTTCTTCCATGTAGCCTCGGTTCTCCGAACGCTTCCTCAGGATAACGTCAGAGGTGTGGACACCTCCGATCAAATCCTGTCTGCGAGAGCCTCCTGCATGGAAGGAGAGACAGATGAAGGATAAAGACATGCGGCGTTATGAAGTTTTACTTTACTTTTTCTCAGCGCTGCTCCCACCCTCCCATCATACCTGGCCCAGACAAGTAGGTGGTGGTTGTTTCCGTGGTATAGGAGCCGCCCGCCCCTCTGTAGTTTGAGCTCAGAGTGGACATGGGGGAGGACGATGCTGACAGGTTACGTGTTCCTGACCCTCCGGGGAAAAGGAAATTCTGTTCCCACTTCCCGTTCATATAATCTGTGATGCACGACAGCGAGAGCCGGGGTTGTTAATAACACAGTACACAATCTGCAACATTTAAAGCGTTCATTCACTCTCAGTGCCACTGATGGGAAGCAGCCTCAGCCAGAACGCGGAGAGTAAAGCAGCAACAGTTTCAGTCCCGCTTATGTGCAATAGGGCAGTGAACACTACAACCGCACTTTTTCATTCAATCAAGCTGAAATCACTTCTTTTTTATTGCTAGAAGACTGTATTTTTCTCCAAGCAAATCACATGTTATGCTTACTTGTATTGCAGCAGGTCATAGAGTCATATTTTAAAGGACGCTCACCTTAAACATGGCCAAAGTAACAAATAATGTCACAGTATGTACAAATAATCGATGTGAGCCAAACTCGGAGACGGCGCAGATTTCCTTATATGGTCATTGTATTGCAACACCAGCGAGTATCCAGGTGTACAACAACTTGGGGAAGCCAGGTAAGGAAGAGCCAGTCAGAAAAATTTTTTTACAGCATAGAAATTTTACTGATTTTGTTTAAGCTGGTTAGTAAAAATAAAAACATAAAAATCACAGAAATAAAACAGCAAAATAGAACTCGGGTTAAAGGCTAGGAAGCTAACACACACTACCAAACACAGTTATTATATAATCTCGGCATGTTGGTACACATAACTTCTTAGTGTTACAACACTCCCGTTAGGCTTGGGGCGATCGTGGCTCAAGAGTTGGGAGTTCGCCTTGTAATCGGAAGGTTGCCGGTTCGAGCCCCGGCTCGGACAGTCTCGGTCGTTGTGTCCTTGGGCAAGACACTTCACCCGTTGCCTACTGGTGGTGGTCAGAGGGCCCGGTGGCGCCAGTGTCCGGCAGCCTCGCCTCTGTCAGTGCGCCCCAGGGTGGCTGTGGCTACAATGTAGCTTGCCATCACCAGTGTGTGAATGTGTGTGTGAATGGGTGGATGACTGGATATGTAAAGCGCTTTGGGGTCCTTAGGGACTAGTAAAGCGCTATATAAATACAGGCCATTTACCATTTAGGCTGATAAGAAATATTATTAGTCTTAAAGTTTAGCCATTCCAAATTAATGTAGTTAATATTGAGATATTTCATTGACCTGTGGATAAAGTATCCCATGATGAAACTAAAGTACTTTCTCTATAAGCAAGTAGAGAAGTGAGCATGTCTTCATCTACAGAAGCAAAACTGTAAATGCTGTTGCTTAATGTGCAGAAAACATATCAAATACTGGCAGCCTCCCCAATGTGAATAACCGAGCCGCGTATGTAAAAGCACATTCGAAAATAAAAGGAAAAAGAGCTGCGAGAAAAGTGCTCTGCAGAGATGAAACTGTATTTTAATTAATAAACCCCCCAAAAAGCCTGTTTATTCTGTGCTTCTGCACACTAACTAAGCTTGTAATACAGCTTTATACCACAGGCAAGCTGCCTCCAGATCACAACCTCCCCAGTGGGACACAAAGAGAATAGACCCGATCATCAACTGGAGGTGCAGCAGTTGATGCCAGTGCTCGTCTCTGGGCAGGATAGATGGGGCAGGTGCCGACTAAGGACAAGTGGTAACATTTGAGTATGAGTTAAACCACGAAAGCAGAGAGAAACGTTGTTGCCTTGCTGGGAGCATGACTGGCCGTGCGTAACAGCTGGCATGCCGGCTGCCTATCTGCGGGGTCGGATGGAGTGTTCTTCACCTGGCAGGGGTGTTTTGGTGTAGCTGGGGTTGGGGGTCTCATCTGAGCTCGTCTCTGTGTCTGTGCTGAGCCGACTGGGGATGACATCCACTCGCCTTTTCCACGACACCTTACGGAGATCCAGGTTGGACCCCACCAACTTGACATATTTCCAGCCTTGATTTGGTGGTTACAGTGGAGAAGCAAGCAGGCCAAGGGTGGGTTTGTTTGTTTTGCTATAGAGTACTTTACAAGACAAACTGCATGCATGTACTGTAGATGTGATTATATATCGCTTAAGTGCAAACTGTCTTGGAAGTGAGTAGCAACTTTAGCACTACTGGAGAAAAATGAGAGCAACACAATGGCTGCAAAAAGCAGGAGAGTGACAGCAGACTGAAGACATTTTGGTTTGTGATCACAGAGACATCTACTGCATATTTCTGCGGATGCAGTGGAAGCAGACTTTTGCTGCTGCTTGACTGGGGCGCTGCCTGTAGGAAAAGGCCGCCAGATGGAAGTGGTATCAAAAAAGCATGACAGAGCCTTGAGAATAACACAGAGTCTCAGAGCTCTGGTGGGTCTTTTTTATGTTTTCAGACGTTTTATACTAAAAACCTGAAAAAATTAGAAAGAACCCAAAAAAGGAAAAGTATGTATGTTCCTTCTCTTTCAGAAGGGCCAGCATATTTTGCATAAAGAACACGTTGCCTAACACACGATGCCTCGGAGCATCAAGAGTATGAATTGAAATCACTGGATCCACGTTACAGTCACAGCTCGTTCTCTGACACTATCAGCTCTCAAGAGGAGGTTGTGCTTTTGGCTCTGGATACCCACCGTCACCAGACACACTGGGTGTCTTGGAGCCTACAGGTGACTTCAGCACCTCGTTGCTGTACATCAGGTAGCCGTCATACTCATCTCCCGCCTCGGCATCCACAATGGGGACATCTGGAATGATGGGAACTGGGGGCAGAAAGAAAAAGAAAGGGGTAAATGATTTTTCATGGAGGCTGAGCGCTCTGGGGAGGTCTTTGTCACCGACTTACTGGACAGCGGTCTGGCTGGCTGCGATGCCAAGTTGATGGTTGCATCTCTGAAGGGACCCCAGCCCACGCTGTTCTTGGCACGGACCTTGTACTGATAGGTTTGTGCGTTCTGGAGGTTCTCGATCAACAGCATTCGCTTTTTAGGATTGTCGATCTTCACTTTCTTAGCTGGTCCTACTGGCTCTGCGAGAAGCAACAGGATAGAATCAAACTTTGGCGCTCCCAGCGCATATGGAGAACTTTTGTGTTTTACGAGCGGGTCTCTTACTCATATCGTCATCGATGGGCGTGTAGATGACCTCGTAAGCCGTAATGTTGCCGTTGGTCTCTGCAGGCTCTGCCCAGCTGAGCTGAGTGACAGTTGGACTGATGACATTGAAGGCCAAACGACCAGGTTCTCCGGGCACTACGGGAAAATGCCACAGCAGCCACTTGTGAGTTTAAATTTAGCCTTGAGACAGGTTGTTCCAAACAAACTAGCTCTAACGTGGGGGGTAAATTGTATCGTAACATGATTGCATTGAACCACGGCATCCTTATTAGCTATAAGCTGGAGGAATCTGGGCTTTAATGTTAAAAAAAAGAAGTTGCATTTAACAGAAATTGACTGGGTTTACAGTAATTACCATCCTCCAGTGTTTGACAGGTGACGACGTCAGTATCGTAGCCATCTCCCACTGAATTGTAGGCACACACTCGCATCTCATAGTCACAGTAGGGATACAGGTTGGTCAAGTCAGCATGTGGAGTCTTCACATCTAAGACCTGGGCATCTTTCTCTGGATCACCATAGATCCAATACTTGACCTAAAAGAAAACACTGACTTGATAAATATTCCAAAAATCTTCTTGATGGGATTCAGCTCTTAAACTAAAGCCCTCTACACACCAAGCGCGTTGCGAAAAAATGAAATAAAATCCTGAATTTTTTTGAACTTGACTGAAAGTCGTGCGTGATTTGCAGAAAATCTGTCCTAAAAAAAAGCTGCCAAATGCAGTGATGTGGTTGGTGAGACCTGTTTTTTTCGTGCATAACAATCAGAAAAATCAAGCGTGATTTAAAGAAATTTGTTCGCTTCTGCAGTGTGAATGGCCGATTAGGAGTCAGTGAGTTTGATAAATATTGTTTCAAGGCCTTATCAGCGATATTTCGCGTACCTTGTACCCCATGGGGTTACCAGGTGGAGGTTCCCAGTTGAGGCGGATGCTTCTGGGTCCAGTTGCTACAGCCTTAGGGTTTTCTGGGGAGAGGAGGTGACCACCAGGTGAGGCAGCTTTCCTGTTTATGAAGCCCTTCTGTGCCATCTGTGCTATTTCAGGAGATCTTGGAACTGTGGGGATTGGAAGGAATTACCAGATAAACAAACTTGCAGTAATTTTGTTTCACAATGATTGAAACTTCTCAAATGCCATTTCAGTAAATCTTTGGATGAATGTGTTTGTGGAACTAACAGTTCACTCAACATCACCTCAACACACTTACCTCCATCTGTGACATTGACAACGGTGGTCTTCTTGTCTCCAATAGAAGCGTTGGTACTTGGGTCAAATAGCTCAAGCTGGAAGGTCTCAGGCTGGATGGGTCCGGGGTAGGCTTTTGGATCAATCACAATGTTCTTTTCTGTCTCTCCGGGAGAAAACTTCAGAGGGCCAGATAACTCAAAGCGCTGGGCCTTCTTGGTGCGCCATTTCACTGTGGCAGGGGTCTCGGGGCTGCGAGTGCGGACCACTGGAATGGTGTAGGTTGGATCTGTTGTGGTGAAGTTCTGGGTGGCCTTCTTGAACGCCATCACACTGGGTTCTGTGTGATAAAGAGCGATAATGTGGGAAAGAGGAGCAACTTTAGTGATCAATTCTTCTCTTAGAATCAAGGCTGTGATCAGAACACTTGTGCATCCATTTACCTGGCAGGTCTGCGATGGTAACAGTGGTTCTCGGGTAGCGTCCCAGCTTGGCACCCTGCCTTGGATTACTGAGGTCCATGACAAACTGTTTGACCTGTTTGTCTTCTAGTAGACCATCTTTCTCACTCAGCTCCAGGAGACGAACAGGAACTATCTTCTGAGTCTCACCTGGACCATAGGTCAGGTCTCCTTCTACAGTCAAGTAGTCCTGAAATACATTATGGAGGAACCGTTTGGTAATGTGGAAAACCCACTGACCTATACCACACACGCTGACTGTGATTAGAAGTTGGCACAAGCCTGTAAAGGCTCTAAAGTAGGGGTCTCCAACTCTAGTCCTCGAGAGCTGCTGTCCTGCAGCTTTTAGTGTCAGCTACTCCAGCAAGCTGAATCAAATGCGCGAATTACCTCAAGTGTGGCAAAGCCGTTCATTTGATTCAGGTGTGTTGGAACAAGGATGCATCTAAAAGCTGCAGGACAGTAGCTCTCGAGGGCTGGAGTTGGAGACCCCTGCTTTCTAAATCTGGCTGAAAATAATACATTTAGTGTTTTGGTCACGTCCTTGGATTTTTAGAGGTAATCGTGACCATATTTGGATGATGGTTAACAAGCTGCATCCACCTTTGGTATATAAATAAAAATAAAATAAAATCTTTTTGAATTTAAAGTCCCAACAGCATCCAAATGGATGAGTTATAAAACACTCACCCAGTGTACAATTGTTATTAACAAGTTGTAGAGATGATACAGTTTTCGGACTGTAAACGTGTTAATGGACGTCTGTGAGTGCTTACTCACTTTTCGGAGACACCTTAATGTGGCCATGTTGGCTTCATTTTTCAGTCCCATCCATATCATACATAAAAAGCCGCACATGCTACCAGTACGCAGCAGCTCACCTTCTTATCCTTGGCAGTGAGGTCTCGTGAGCGGTATGCGACTTGTGTGCGTCCGTCCTCAATGATCTCTCTGCTGACTGGGACGTTGGCCACTCCATCCTTCCTGCTGTAGGTGTAAGACGGCTGGAGGAATGAAAAGACACTGGTGGCTGGTGGAGGAACAGAGGAAAGAATCAGTTTATACGATCAAACATCATACACTGTTCAAACCACAGGGCCTCTCGAACTTTAACTCAACATTCCTCACCGTGCTCTTTGATGATGGTGATGTTAACCAAACGTTTTCCAATCTCTGCAATCCCCAAAGGCACATCTACAGCCTCCACCAGCAGTTGTTTCTTGTCATCGTCTTCATCTTTGACAAAGAGCGGCACATGGACGTCTACTGATTCCACACCTTCTTGGAACTCTATGGCTCCAGCAGCCTCTGCAGAAGAAGAGCAGATTTATGGCAGGCAGTAATAAGAGTATAGCTTGGCTTTGCTGCAAACAAAAGATCCATTTTAACCATTTGGGCACGCAAATAACACACACCTCTATCTGTAGCTACTGTGTAGTAGCCCGGCACCACTTTCAGGTCGTGGAAGTTTCCAGACTGGACGTTCTTTTCAGTAAGTTTGACGATATCTGGGTAGCTGCTGCGAGGAGCAGACAAGACGGTGTCCATGATGGTGTAGTCCTGCCTAAAGAGCACAGCAGGGCCAGAGAAGTTAGACATGAATCACCTTAGGTTCCCTAAGAAGACAAAACCTGTACCGTTTTCTTGCATTATTACAATATTAATGATACCTTTTTCCAGCATTTCTCTGTGTTCTGCAAGGGCAAAGAAAAAGCAACAATTACTGAGAAAATCAACCATTTGTTTCTAGCTTTGATGACAAAAAAGCACACATATTTTGGTGTTACTGGACATTTAGTCCATCTTACCTGAAGGAGGTCTTCTGCACCTTCTGCGCCCCAGGAATTTGCTTGTACAACTCATTTAGCTAAATGGAAAAACAAACAGCTAAGTGAAACTGTTCCTACACTGATACATGCCCACAAACAATCCAAAAGACTCACATTATCTGCAACTTCCTTGCGGAGCTGGTCACCCTCTCTGGAATCGGGGTGTGTCAGGCTCTCAGAGAAGAGCCTGTTCAGTCGAAGTGAGATCGGGAATGGGACTACAAAAGTTGAAAAGAAAGAAAAAATGTGTGTAAAAGTTTTTTTTACTCCAAAACTCCATTTGACTTTTTCTTCAATTTTTCTGCTTTTGAAAGAACTCACTGGTCTCTTTAGGGTTTGGCTTTATTAGAGCCTGGGGGTGATTGGGTCCACGGTGGACATTGTCTGTAACCTTCCAGCGAACCACATCAGTACCTTTGGGTGGACCGGTCCTCACCATCGGTGTGTCAAGATGATCTGAGGTAAGCAGAGACTGACGGAGCAAATATTCATCTTCTTTGAATCCAACTATGCGGCCTGAAAATAGAATTCAACATGAGGTCGCTCACCTTCAACACAAACCCCTGCTGGAAATGATGAATAATATACAACATGATAAACATCTTACCTCTCCTACAGCAAGGCAGCAGAGCCAGACAGCTCTGTGTTGAGAAAAGACAGAAACCATTACCTCCCCTGTGACTTATATAAAAAATTAATTATTTACAGTTCCAAATGTGAGTGTTTATTACCTGAAAGCAGGCCTTGCAGCAGGCGCAATACTTCCAGCAGCAAAGCAGCAGAAGAGCCAACAGCAACAAGAGGAACAGGATGAGGGGAAGCAACCACAAGAGGCTCCTAGGGGGGCAGTCTGAAGAGTCGTCAGGAGAAATTGATAAAGTTAGAAACAAAATCATAGAAAGCACAGCTGCTAGAGCTGCAGCTTTGTTGTTCTAAAGTCTGTGTGATATCATTAAATCTTTAGTTGAAAACAGTTATGGATATCGGTTTATGAGCAGTCACAGAATACTGCTGAAAATCTTTATTTCTTAACATCAAGACTGGATTACAAAGTGTGGAGTGAAGCCATCTACTCCAGGGCTCAGAGCTCATTCGCCGTAACATACTGGAGGAAGTTCTATCCAACTGCTAACTGTGATTAACCCTCTTTTTTTTAAGAAAGGACCTTATCTGGCTCGCTGCATTGGTGGGGCCATAGTGACTGCAATCCAGGAGAGGTAAAACAGGAGTTGCTTCCTCTGAAGGTTGTACATGGTTTTCACTTTGAGACAGGGTTAAGAGCTTGGGCAATTGGGACACGCTCAGTGCCAAAGCCACTACTTTGCTACATCAAAAGGTGCTAGTTGTCATTCAGGTAACTCACTAGCTTTCCTACTGGGGGTTTCAGGAAGGAGGCCTTTGGGGCAGATCCGGGACACTCTGGAGTTTGCGTCCCGGAGCCTCGGTGTTTTACCAGAAGAGCTGGCGGTGTGTATGAGGTTCATTTTTTCAAGCCTGATAAGATTCACTGCACTTCTTAGTGTCGTTAAATACGTTTGCCTAAATAAAGAGCGCATAAAGTTAAAGAACAATTAATCCTAAGGTTATTATTAGGTTGAAGTTATTAGGCGACCGTGGCTCAGGGGGTTGGGAATCGCATCTGTAACCGGAAGGGCACCGGTTCGATCCCTGGGCTCTCTGTCCTGGTCGTTGTGTCCCTGGGCAAGACACTTTACCCTACTTGCCTACTGGTGTTGGCCAGAGGGGCCGATGGCGCGATATGGCAGCCTCGCTTCTGTCAGTCTGCCCCAGGGCAGCTGTGGCTACAACTGTAGCTGCCTCCACCAGTGTGTGAATGTGAGAGTGAATGAATAGTGGCATTGTAAAGCGCTTTGGGTGCCTTGAAAAGTGCTATATAAATCCAATCCATTATTATTTACTATTAATAAGATTACAACACACGACCAGTGTTGGTCAAGTTACTTGAAAAAAGTAATCAGTAACTAATTACTGATTACTTTCCCAAAAAAGTAATCCCGTTACTTTACTGATTACTTATTTTCAAAAGTAATTAATTACTTAGTTACTTAGTTACTTTTTAAAAACACGATTTACAACCTGAAGAGGTGATAAAGCGATAGATCTTTCAGCCCAATTCTACTTTTTCTACATAATCCATCATACAAAATGCAATCAAATGGAAAAGTCTCTTTTTAAAATTTGTTTTATCAGTTTTAATCTTTTAATTTTATGCATCAAGTAAAAATTTAATTATATGCAACATTCTCTGACTTGAATAAATTAGTTTAACATTTAAACCTATTTTCTGCACATTCCAGCACATAAAATAAAATATTTTTTGTGTTTACACTCACTCTTTCAAATAGATGAAAGTAAAACACAGCAGAAAATAAATAAAGTCAAAGACTCAGCGGTCCTGTTGCTCTATTTTCACCTGTAAAGCAGGAGTTGGGTAGGCGGAGGGTTACCCTGGTGCAGGTGTGCCGCGGTCAGTGGAAGAATCTGCGACTTTCTCTGTGAGGTTCCCATTACGTCGTAGCTACTCGGTGCTTGCTCGGAAGTTTAGGGTTTTTTTCGCTGTAAAAATAAGTTTTCTTCCCACGCACAACGGACACTAATGTTTTTGTCACTTTTTATGGAATCAAACTCAAAGTAAGGTCAGTACTTCCACGCTTTAAACGCTGCACGCTCATACTCGCTCCCACAATCGATATATGATCCATTGTTGATCTGCACACAGCTGTTGTCGCTAACGGCGCACTCGCTTACGTCACTGTCGTGAGACATTCTCGCAAAAAAATCACGGTTTTAGTAACGCTGTAACGCAGCGTTCCTACGGGAAAGTAAAGGTAATCTAATTACCGTTTTTGCAATAGTAATCCCTTACTTTACTCGTTACTTGAAAAAAGTAATCCGATTACAGTACAGTACACACCATCTCTGCACACGACACACTACACCTGCAGTTAATTTTCTCCAAGCTACTCTTATCACACTCATGACAAGAACTTTGAAATTAAAGAAATTTGTGTGATCATGTAGGATTCCTCCACATTCAGCAATCACATATTATAACACATAAGCTGTTGTCACAAGAGCACAGAGCAGATGTAAAATACAAACACTCACCCTTCTTCTTGAGCACCTGAACCTCCAAATCTGTCTTTTCTGAATCTTTCGCGTTGTCAACGGTGTAGTGGTACGTGCAGTCATCGTCCTCATCACGGAAACTGCATGACTCATACACTTCCTCCTCTGAAAACGCAAATCATGATCATTAAGCGTGTGTTATTACTGCTAAAAGTGTCCTAGCTGATAATCATTGTTTAAGTTAATTTGTAGGTTTTTACTTTTTTTCAGTTCGTCCACCATGATGACTTTGAACGGACACTTGTCACACTTCTCTGTTTCCTTCATCTCTCCCGTCTTCCAGGCCTGACACTGGACACAACTCCTCGTGCCCTCACACACACCTAGCTGAGCCTAGAAAAGTTACGAACACACGAAGAGAAACTCAAGCAAGACCACTCAGATGTTAACTGAGGCTAAAAAGTATTTACATATCTACTTATCCACCCACCTGGAAATTTGGCTCACAGGTTGAAGTCAACTCCATCCCAGAGTCTGAACATTCACACCGGCCGCATACACATTTACCTCGACCACCGCAGATAACCTGGCACACACAAGGACACAGTCATGCGCTTCTTATATTTAAAGATACATGATAATTCAATTTAATTAACAAATATAAATGGCTCTGCTCACCCCTTTGCTGTCCAGACAGGTCTGGCTGCTCGTGGGACACTCGCAAGCATTTCCTGTCCAGCCCTCAGTGCACGCACACTGACCCTTAACGCAAGAGCCACGGTCTGATGAGAGAGGAAAGAATGAGATGTAACATTTTTGTACATTTAGAGAGTTTTGGAAGTAACACTGCTGGAAAATAAGATCGCTATTATCAATATTATCAAGGTGACAAAGCTAACAAACCCAGCAAACAAACACAATTACAATTTACTTGAGTCTTTATCTGCTAAATGTCCCTTTGACTTCTGACTGAAAAAATAAGCTAACATGAAAGTGTCAAAAATCTGCAGTTCCCCTAGTGGCCACTTGAGGCTGTCTAAAAATGTTCAAGAAGTCTGTGTTTCAGCATTAATGAGTGAATTTCCAGTATTTTATTAGCCTGCTGCCTAGCACTAATTAGTAGCGCCAAGCCGATAATTTCTAGGGTAAAATACACAAAATGACAAAGTCATATGGTGACATCACCGTGACTACATCCATTATTCTTAGTTTGCAGTGGCAAGAGTCACAAAACATCACAGTCTGGCGTACCATTGCAGAGGAAACCTGCATGCCTTTGGCACTGGGTCTTGTCATACTCGCAGTAGGGTCCTTCAAACTGATTTGGGTTGTAGCATATGCAGGTTCCACACTCCTGACATTCTCCGCGTCCGGAACAAGGTTCATCTGTTTCCTTTGCTTTGCACTGGTTGATGTCTGCAGCTGAACCACTCCCTGAACAATTACAGAAAGGACCCACCCTGGAGAGGAGACGTGACAGCAAACTATATTAAACCAAAAAGTCTGAAATCATTTTCATATGTGCCATCCTGGTAAGTTTTTTTAAATTATTTCTATAGAATGAATAATTAAGTCTCACCAGCCACCATGGCATCGACATTTCCCACACACCAGGTCTCCTTTTCCATTGCATCGAGGTGCATTACGAATGGGTGACTGGAGGAGAGTTAAAGATAGTCTTTTAAAGATGATCTGCCATAAAGAAATGTGACTTTAACTAGGCTTTTTGTGTGCTTCTAACCTTCTCACAGTCACAGGTTGGACACAAAATTGTGGCATCAACCATGACCCCGGTGCTAAAGGTGGTCGGTTTGACTCTCATTACTCCCTTGTTTTCATTCGGGTCCATTTTGCAGACGTGGTTTTCATCAATCATCCGTTGAGCTTTGAGCTGCATCACGAATTTGCCCTAGAAATCACACAAACACACACACACAAAATCATGTCACCAAATCCATTTAGGTAGTTCCTCCTGTTCCTGCTTCCTGTGGTTGGCTAAAAAAGTAAATCAATCCCCACAGACTGTCATGTGAAAATATCAGACTTTACAGTATTAAAATGCATTTTTTACAAGCTGATTCAAAACTGTTTTGGCCTGGTTTCCTTTTATAACTCTGATTTGGATCTGGTTACATCAGTTTCATCATTCATTACTTATTAGGTTAACTGGTGACTGGCCGTGGCATGAACATGAGCATGTTTGGTTGTCTCTCTCTTGCTTTCCTGTTAAAGACTGGTGATGTATAGCTAAGTTGGATAAGCAGGAAAATAGATATATGGATGTTTAACAGGGCAAAAATGTGTACAAAACAGTAGTTTTCTGCCAGGGCAAGCAAAACCTAACGATTTGTAAATGATTTGTATAGTGTATCCTTTTCCACTGTAACACAAATTTTCTCTTAGTAACCACTTTGGCCAAAATGTCTGGGGCTCATTGTCTCTGCTTGCCTTTCTGTAAAAGTCACCACATGCCACTAGTGAAAAATAATTATTTACCATTTGGCAACAGAGTAAAATGGTTATTACGTTTGATAGAATAGCCTCACGTTGATTTTATGACTCTTTTGTTGTTTGCTTTATCATGCAGTTAACTGTAGTGAGTCTTAATTATGTAGATCAGTTTTTTTTACAGTAAAATAGGGAGTGCGGTGTTACATCATTTAAATTCTGAAAATCCCAGTTGTTGCCAACAAAAATAATAATCTATTACACAAATACATTTATTAGTAAAATAATTGTTTATATCTTTTTTGGCACATACAATTTTTCCTGGCTGGAAATTAAATTCCCCGTATTTTGCAATCTGTCCACTTTCTTTCAAGAACTTCGCCTCGAAAGCCTTGGGCCTGTCCTCTGCACGGATGCTCATCTTAGCTCGGATATTCTGAAAAGAAACACAGTATAAAAACCTATCAGCATGCAGAGATTGACTGAACAGAGTACAAAGTGCTAGCAACCGTGAGCTGTTACCGTAAAGGCAGTCTCCATGACTTCAAGGATATTGGATGAGTCTTCTTGCAGCAGACCAACCTCAGCAATGGGAAAATACTCTTCGAGTTTCTGCACACAATACAAAAAAATGTCATGGCATAAAAAAGGAGTTATCTATTTATCACAGACTTTCGGTATGACTTAAGTGAAATATGAAGATCTAAAGCCCACCAACCTGGTAGTGCGTGTAGGAGTGGTCAGTGACAGCAAAGATTGGGATAATGTTGTTTTTTCCCAGGAGACGGACCAGCGTTGGTATTGATGGGTAATCCTGTTTTGTAGCCTCTGTGTAAGAACCCTGCTCATTGAGATGGCATTGCTCATCATTGCGTGGCAAGACGCCTGCTAGCACATTAGCGCCATCAGCTTCATAGTGGAAGGCTGACTCCGTGGAAAAGACCAGGAGATGTGTGCTGCCTTGTCGCCAGCCAATTTTATCCTAGAATAACAAAATACAATGTAGCGCAAAAGATATGTGGTAAATAAATTACAAGGGCATTTAGGGAAAACGTGCATGTTCAACCTTTGCTGGTCAGAAGCCTTTCTTTCCAAATATTCCTCAAACAGTAACTCCTCATTTTCTGCCCACTTGGAAACAGAAGAAACTAAACTGTAATGGAAATAGCATCTATTTGACAGGAAAGAGATATTGTGTTTATAAGCTACTTGGTAAAATTACCACCAGGGTTTTCAAAATATGGCCTGAAGGACCTAAATAACCTTTTGTACATGAAAAACTAGTGTTCGTTTCATTACGTCACACTTCGGTTCATATTATGATAGAGGAATGGAGCATTGTAGACATTGTTTTTCTTTTTTTAACTGCTGGGAAAAATATGTTTACAAAAAATTATAAACTGGCACAAAAGTATAGTTATATGTGAGAATACTGAGAGTTAGTGTGAATGACACAGTGATGTGGTTCTCTTAGTTTCATCAGGTGGTGATCTCCAGCACTGGAACAGTTGAGAGCTGAGCTGGAATGAGAATGAACACCTTCATGTCTGAGGCTATAGTTCTGAGCAGGAAGAGGGTGAAGTGCCCGCTCCAGGTTGCTGCCCCAAGCAGAGGAGTTTCAGTATCTCAGGGTCTTGCTCACAAACGAGGAGAGAGGGAAAAGAGAGGGATTGACAGACCAACTTGTATCACATCTGCAGTGATGTGATGTACAGGTCCGTCGTAGTGAAGAGAGCAGAGAGTCAAAGTGAAGCTGTCAGTCTATGAACCTACCCTCAGCTGTGATTACAAGCCCTGGGAAGTAACTAGAAGAATACAATTGTGGATACAAACAGTAGAAATTAGCTTTCTCTGACAGGTGGCTTTGCCTCTTCCTGAGGAAGAAAGGAGCTAGTTGGGCATCTGACAAAGATGCCTCCTGTTTGAGGTGTTCTGGGCATTTCCTACCAGGAGAGGTAGAACAGGAGTAGGTCCTGGGGTAGATCCAGCACACAGTGGAGAGATTACATCTCTCTGCTGTCCTGGGAATGCCTGTGTTTCGGTTGATGAGCTGGAGGAGGTGATTGTTCAACGGACTGGGCTTTTCTACTTAAGCTGCTGCCCCTGCGACCTGGCCCAGACAAGCGGCAGAAAACGGACCCGGTGACAGTCTTAGACCTGTGAATTTAACACAAATGTAGGCGTAGCAACACTGGTTTAGTATTTTTATTTACCCCGCACACTGCAGCCTGCAATATGGCATCGAAGCCTCCCTCTGGGGCATCCAGGTTGCCAGAAATTCTCTCCTTCTGAAGTTTCTCGGTGAATTCACTTACGTTGCTTGTCAATTTAATGACATTTTTGAAAGCAAACGGAGGGTCGCTGTTGGGCCATGGCTGTTTAAGTCTGACAAAGAGGATGGAAAAAAGACAAAGAGGAAATTATGTTTTGACTATGTTAATGCACGTACAGACTGTGCTCAACTTTCTTCATTTTTTCTTACTTGATGGGCCTCATGTCAGTCTGGGGCTCTATCACTTTGTCCACAAACTCTCCAAATCCAATAGTGTAGTCACTCGACAGCGTCCCCACCAGCAAAGCTACAGGAAATACATTCCCAGTCAGTATAACATCGACACTCATCAGGACACATCGCCTTTGCAAGGATGCTCACCCAACTGATTCCCCATTTTTTTCAAGTTGTCCAAATCGTCCTCCATGGAATTTGAAAAGTCCATAAGAATATAAAGATCCAGAGGGCCTTTCTCTGGGGCAAACACCTGCACCGTCATGTTTTTCTCCTCCCCTGGCAGGAAGGTCATCATGGTACTCTGTGGTGACACCTGAGACTTCTCAAGATTGACGTTGATTGATTCATTCTGCGCAGAAGGAGAGATAGAAGAAGAAGAACATGTGAAAGTTGAAATCTAGAAATTCTTTTGACTGAAAACAATTAATCTGAGGCCAAACTGGTGGAAGAGTGATCAGGACTTACCTTTAGTATCTCCTGGCTGCTTTTAACTGTAATGATGCTTGCAGCCTGGCAGCCATGGACAATTATGTTCTTATGCAGGTCACAGCGAGGGCCATTATAGGTCTGAGTGAGAAGGAAGATTGATTTGTGAAGACTGCTTTCCTGCAGAATCTTCATTTGACCACTTAGGTAAGATGATTGGAAAGGGAATACATTCAGTCTATAGACCAGGGACGTGACACTCATTATACAGAACATACACAACAGACTTAAGTGGGTCGGACCAGTGAAACTACATGATAAATGTGTAAAATCACAGAAAAGGTTTTTGCAGTTCATTGCCCAAACTGTCCTGTAATTATAAAACATAAAGTTTTCATTAATTCACAGAAAATATCCTTTGTTCTGTGAATTTACTTCAAGAAAAAAAAAAACCAGACACTTCTTTAGTGTATAGTTGAAAAACAGGAATTTTTCTGTCATTAAAATGTCATTGTTTATGTATTAGTTGTTGACTACAACCTAATAGATAAACTTCACTACTTCACATAAGGCAACAGTGTCACCTGAAATTCAAAATGCTAAGAATGAGAACATTGAGAATGAATCGTCTTTCTGCTCTTTCGTATTTCTGCAGTTTTTTACTCTCACCTCTTCAGAGCAGTAAGCGCAGCCGACCCCGGCTTGCAGACATTCTGAGCAGGAGCTGGCCCTGGAGGCAAAGCAGTAGTTCTCTGTTGGAGCAGAAAGAAAATGAAACGCTCTCAGAAGGAATCACAGAGAGGAAACGCAGTGAGAACCGAACCTGTGAACAGCAGCTCAACTGACACCAAGCACATCTTCAAATCTCTCATTTTGGTCCTGTATTCCATAAAAGTTGGCTAAACCAGCAGGTTTAATAGAGCTTTTATAAAATTAAGGTCAAATCCAACTTCTTCATTCGTAAAAAAAATAATAATACGCCAGTTATAGCTTTCAGTAATCAATTTGTAATTTAGTCGACATAATGAAATGAGTGTACAAATCTGGTGAAAAATCTGCAAATGAGCACAAGACAGTTTGCAGATAGCACAGGTTCTGTCAATCTACACCTCAGTAGCTTCAAACAAACAGCACTGAGAAATATTTCACAATAAATGTTCTCAATAAATAAATGTGTGTCTAGTTGAGGTAACATGTATCTGGTCTTTCTCACCTTCAGCATAGGAGCAGGTCAACAGGACCGCTACAAGCGCGATCCCTACCGAGAGATGTAACGTCCATCTCCCCATCTCCTTCCTGCAAGAGAAACAGAACAAATTTGAAAAAAATCAAATGTAGAAGAATTCTCAAATCCACTTTTAGGGAAAGAAAAGAAAAAAAGAAGGTCAGAGAATCTACTTCCCTCTGGTGTAATTTGAACCACCTGCACTCTCGGGGCCAGACAGAGAGACCAGGCCCAGACGCTCCCCTTACCTTCACTTCAGTTTGGGAAAACAGCAGCTTCCAAAGACAAACACTAGACCCTATTAAAATACATTCACTGATTTCTATTCTTTAAAACACTGGACACTTTTTAGGAGTGTTAGCAAAGAGAGAATATGTTAGTACAGCCATTTACAATAAATAAATCGTCATCTCTAATTCAAACTGTTAACTGACTTCTCTAGAAGAAACTTCAGCAGAAGAAAAAGCTGCTTCTGAGGTCGATCGTGGCCAATACTGGGGACCGTACATCTTGCACTACACACATTCAATACAGCTCCACTGTAACGGTGTAGGTGGAAATCTCAGATACAGATCAATAAAGAAAAAAAGGTTCCCAGCAAACTTTATCTTTGCAGCAGAGTGATGGATCGAATCCTGACATGAAAGGGCGGATGCAGGGTGGGACCTGGAAATATTCGCAGCAGCACGCTGTGCAGACTCTTCACAACAAAACCACTTTATAATTTCATTCTGGAATCTTGGATGGAAGCTGCAAAAAACACTCCACCGAACATGGCACTGAACAAAGGGCGCTGTGTGGCATGGAAGGTCTCTGTAATTGCTGCAGTGGGCATATGCGATTTGAGTGCACACGCAGAAAAAAAAGGAAGAAAAGAAGGTGATTCGCGCCACGAAGATTTACAACCCTGAAAAGGAATTTCTCCTTCGGGCGAGAGAATGACCTGTGCGAGTTAAAAACACAGCCTGAAAAACACATGGGAAAGCCAACCTGGCAACTCGGTGTGAACTTGAGCTGGCTGCAGGTGTGTGCGTGAGCAATAAAGAGCTGGGCCTGAAACACAGAACAAACCAGCTCTTATCCCCAAACTTAATCATGAGTCGTCGAATATGAGCTAAAAAAAAGTGCAACTTTGCATTTTGCTCCCGCTCAGGCGAAATCAAAGGCACGCAGGCATTTATGACACTGACACTGACACAAATTACAGCTTTGAGGGGACAGAAAACAGAGCAGAGTCATTCGTGCTGTTTTTTGTTTTTTTCTTTGCTCAGAAGGAGTCTGCGGGGCATTAAGCTGGGCTTGTTTCTGCACAGACAACAACATGCCCGCCAGGTGAACATACCACCGCTGGGTGCGGGTCCGACCTCGTCTTGACATCATCAGTGAAAGGGCAGGAGGGTCTTTTGTAACGTGTTTGAAGGGTGACACCTGAAACCCGCCCTGCTATCTGCAAATTCCTCCCATAAAACCACAAACAGCACAACACAAGCAGCAACACAACAGGCAGCAAAAGAAGAAGGATTACTCTCCCCATAGCTGATCCACTTCACCTGTGCTACACTGCAGTCTGGGTTTTGATGTGAGCAATCATGCAGAACGAGAAGCCAAATTCACAAACACACACAAAGAAAAAAGAAAATAACAAGTAAACTTAAAGCAACTTTGTTTAAACCTCAGTCATCGGTCTTGCATGCAATTCTAAAACCATGTGGCCTGATATAAAGTTATATAACGCACGTTTCACAGCCAGACACTTCGCTCAAAAGTCATGCAAACACCAACAGGTAGAGTAGCCAGTCGATTTCTCGAAGCTCTGCGATTATCGTTTAAAGAGGACGCTGAAAACAATGGAGCCATCAGGCAATTTACAACCGCACACAAAGAGATTACTGATCAAACAAACCTGTTACTGTGTTCTCGCCCAGTCCAGGTCCAAAGGTGCAGCAATAAATAAGAAAACTATTTCCCCGTTTTTTTTCTCTGCTTTGTTTGACCCAGGAGTTTGGTGAAGAGTTTTTGTATCCACCTGTTAGCAGAAAAAGGAAAAAAAAAACCCAAAAACTTCAAATCCTTGTGACCAAGTTGACAGTTCCCCTTACAAACAGAAACGGACGCACTTCCAGCTTCTACTCTCTTCTGTTTCTTTGTTCCTGTACAGTCCGCTCTGGTCAAATATTGACTTATTTGCCCTCAAACTGCGCTCACTCAAGTAAGAGTGAGTGTGTGTGTGTCTCAGAGTGTATGTGGGAGAGATATGAGACTCAGTGAGAGCAGCTGACTGAATATACTGCCAGGGCTGTGACTTGATCCCTCCTTTTGCTCCTGCATGCTCACACACACACACACACACACACACACACACACACACACACACACACACACACACACACACACACACACACACACTTTCCTATCCAGGTGAGTAGTTCTAACAGATAGAGTTAACTCCCTTCCGCCGCCTCCATCTTCCCCACCCTGTTAAGTTAAAAGGTCCACACCTCTGTGCGTCAGCCCCCCCTCCCGCCCGTTGCATTCCACCCCAGCGGGAGTTCACCTGTGTGGGCTTGACACTCTGCAGTCAGTCCCCTCCTTCAGCAGCCTCCTCCCATGCTCTTGGGAGTGGCACACAGAGCAGCTCTGCCTGCAGGCTACGGGAAACAGTTCTGTGATTTGTGTTTACACAACCGTGTACTCATACTTGCAGGGCACATTTTCTTCTTGTACTTACATCTTCCAGTATTTCATATTAATGTACTGATTGCCACACTTCACAGTCCTCACTGTGTTTCCTTTTTTTGGTGTAGGTACATTTTAAACTGAAGGTAAAGAAAATTTCACAGTTTCAATGTTTAAATATATTCAAGTGTCATTCTCACAATTTGTTGGAACATCTTTCCAACCGAACAGCAAGAAGAAGTATATTAATGCCTGATGGGGCAGCTCGTAAGAGCTCCGTGTTCCAACTCTGCACGACATCGCATTTTGTTCAAACTCATGTATGGAGGTTCTAAAGTGCGAAACAAAACATTTTTTTAAAAAAGGGAACATTTTCAGTTTGATCTGTTTTCTTTTTTTCTTTTCTCTTTTAGGGGGTCACGCTTTTGAATTTTATTTATTTTTTTCATGTTTGGATTTTGCAGCTCAGGACTCCTGCAGTGACATTTGCCCAGCACGACAATGGTCAGTAAAAGAAGCATATATTTATTAGGGGTGCAACAATACTCGTATCGATATTGAACCGTTCGATACAGTGCTTTCGGTTCGGTACGCATATGTATCGAACAAAACAAAAAAATTTATTTATTTTATCAACTTTTCTTCTGACGATGCTGTCTGTGTTGAGCGCTCAGTGGATCTGCGTTCGACTACTCCGCCTAGGCTGCACTGTCGAGTGCAGATCCACTGAGCGCAGCACAAGCTAGCAAGACAGAAGCTAAGCTCGTTGCAACATGGCAACTGCCTCAACGCTACCCGAAATTGAACCTCCCCCACCCTCATTCAGATCTGGCCTTTGGAACTATCTTGTTTTTCATGTGAAGCATGACCCTGATGGTAAGCGCGTCATGGACAAAAGTAAAACAGTGTGTTGGATGTGCCACGCAATGCTCAATTGATGGGAACTAGTGCGTTAGCGCAGTTAGCTTGTTAAGGTGTTGGCGCCGTCCAGCCCCACGCACGGGGCGATCCGCGGTAACTTGTTAACGGAGATTTGCCGCGTTATGATGTTAACGTCATTTTAACAAGATTAACGCTGACAGCACTAGTGGGAACACAATGAATATGACTGCACATTTACTCCGACATCATCCTATTGCAAAGACAAGTGGAAGCAGACAAAAACAACAAGCACGCATGCTACAAACTTTACCCGAGTCATTTAGACAGCCGTTAGCACAGGATTCTCCTTATGGGGACCTGATATGTTTAATATGCTGCTGAGAATATAGCCCAGAAGAAGCGTATAGTATAGCTTTTATTTTGGAAAGAGCCATTTCTCTGTAATAAACTCTCTTTTCCAAAGATGAGTGATTCCTCGATCAGATAGATTTATTTTTATTATTTTGTTGTTTCAACAACATTAAATTTAAAAACTGTACTTTTGAGTTAAAATATATATTTATAATTTTAATAAATGACAAATTAAAAAGGCATGAACATTTTTTTGTATCGAAAAAATATCGAATCGTGACACCAAAGTATCGAACCGAACCGAACCGTGAATTTTGTGTATCGTTGCACCCCTAATATTTATTATTGGTTGGGTTAGCAACATCAGGACCAGTTGGCCAAAGTCCCAAATTGAAATTGTGTTTCTTTTGACTTGATGGCTGTGAAGGCCATCCAAGCACACAACTCATTCTCATGTTGAAGAAACCAGTTTGAGATGAGTTCAAAATTCAATTTTATTTATACAGCGCCAAATCACAATAACAGCCGCCTCAATGCACTTTATATTGTAAGGTAGAGCCTACAATAATACACACAGAGAAAAACCCAGCAATCATATGACCCCCTATGAGCAAGCACTTTGGCGACAGTGGGAAGGAAAAACTCCCTTTTAACAGGAAGAAACATCTGGCAGAACCAGGCTCAGGGAGGGGCGGGGCCATCTGGCTGGTTCCTTTGGTTACTCTCACTTTCATATCAACTTCAAGATGTCTCCACTGACCTCCGGCATCAACAAGGCATTTTTTGACCTAACAGCTATGCCACGTTCAAAGTCACTCGGGTTCTATAGCGTAGGGGGCGGCCCAAAAGCAATTCGCCTGCCACCAGGCCTTGTGATGTTTATCCAGCCCTGCCTATGAGTGAGAATCATTTCCATTTTAACACTATATTGCTGCAGTGTTGAGTGATCTTCACAGGAAAGCACTTGTGCTGCTGTGTGCTCGCTTGTGTTCCGGTTGAGTTCTATGAGAACCCACATATTAGATGTCTGTTTTGGACTTTAAAACACTTCAACTATTATCTTTTACTTGCCTACATTCCTTCAAAACCCATGCCCCTCAGGCTTTTTTGTTTAGATGTCAGGATTCTCATTAATCATTGGACTGTTTTGTTGTTAAACGTTCTCAGTAAACCCCCGCTCTGCCCTTTTACTGTAACTAACCCTTTAATCTTTGCTTCAGTCTAAGTTTTTGCTCTTTAATAAATTTCTTGCATTGCATGAAGTTTGCAAAAGGAAGTAGCAGAAATTCCAGTAAGGGGCAGAGTCCAATTGAGCAATTTTATGTGTATTTATCTGGAAAGCCTTTTCCTCTGCTCTCCAGCAGACCACACATCAGGTGTTAAAGGTTATTCACAATCACTTACTGTCTCCGCATCACATCTTATCCAACGCGTGGACCAGATCTGGGATTTAAGGACTCAAACTTAAATGTGAAAACATCTCTTTTCCCTTTCACAACATGAGCAGCCTGAATGGGGACATACACTCCTAGCAACCAGATCTGGTTTGAGACAATGGCTGACTCTCCAGGGGAACAAAACTTGTTAGAAACAACTCTTCTTATTCAACACTTTTTGTATTTTGGCTAATGCTGAAGGAGAGATGCCAATCTAAACAGCCCTTTCAGATGTTGAACGAGTTAAGGGGAAGGTGTGGCACACCTGCTGTATCGTTTGTACAATCAAGCAAGGGATCATGTGAAAGAAGCTTTGTGCTAATTATACATGTACATACATGGTTATACATATACCAGTCAGTTACCATGATTCACCCTCAGTGGGAACTAAAGGTAAAATTGATAATAAACCGTTCAAGGACCACAAATACACTGCTGGTTCCTGCATATGCAGACATGCTGATTATGAGTTTAGACATTACTTACTGTTTACACGATGCTCCTGTCGTGAATCGGACTCATCTGCAGAATTGATGGAGCTGGTTTTCTCCCTACCGCAGGCAGCTGGAAAGAAAGGGGTAAAGTTTTGGATTCAGACAAGAAGCCCAACAAGAATGTCCCCATTTCCCAGCTCCCCTCTCCACGTTTCAGTCTGAGTCACTGGCCCACTCTTTGCCAATTTACATGACAAAAACTGCGCTTGTTGGATCACTGAGTTCATTCACCACTTATAATGGCGTCTCCCCGTTCTTCTTCTTCCCACTAATAAATCTGCTACTACGCACACATTTCACACACAGCTTTGCAACCATGTATGCTACAAAACAATCATGCTACCAATTAATAACTTTGGTAAAACTGTGCGTTGAAGTGTAGCAACAAAAATTTCCTCATGTCAAATATCTCTATAAAAGCACAAATAACTACCCTTTACATTGTAATAGAAAGCTGTGTTAATGAGGTTGACATGTAGTAACGCAGACTATGTGAATAATTACCTCAATAAAAACACAGCTACTCTGTCATTTTAGGGGTAAAATGCTATATGCTAACAGAAAAAGTAACACTTGTTTTAATTAGGTTTAGCTAGTATTAGGGAGTATTAGGACCACATTAAGAAAATAAACTGTAATGTTCACATTTTGACTTTTTTTTTTCTCAAAATAATATTAATACTTTTTTACTTTATTGCCAAAATGGTAGATATTTTTTTCTTAATGTAGCCGTGTACTCCTTTGTAGCTAGCTATTAATTAGGGTTAGGGGGAAAAATGGAGTTTTATTAAATAGTGGCTCAGGGTTTTTTTTTTAAATCAGGTTTAGCTACATTAACACAAGTTTTAAAATGTATTAACATAAGGGTTTTTGTGTACACATTTTTGAGTCATATCGTGATGACAGTGGATAAATGGGGTAAAGTTGTAACCTGCTCAGCACAAGCTGTACATTGGGTGTGTCTGACGGGCTCACCTCCAAAGTGTGCCCACTCTTGTTCCTTTTGAATTATAACCCATGGGGAAAAGGTTTAAAAAGAAAAAACAAAATAGAAATGAATAATCAACCTTACTAAGGTTTTAATTGTGTATGAAGGTTTATAAAAACACCTAAACATAAAAACAAATATACTGCTACAGTGGGGCAAAAAAGTATTTAGTCAGCCACCGATTGTGCAAGTTCCTCCACTTAAAATGATGACAGAGGTCAGTAATGTGCACCAGAGGTACACTTCAACTGTGAGAGACAGAATGTGAAAAAAAAATCCATGAATCCACATGGTAGGATTTGTAAATTAGTAAAATTAGTAAAATAAAAATAAGTATTTGGTCAATAACAAAAATACAACTCAATACTTTGGCTCAAAATCTCACGATACATGGCCCCATTCATTCTGTCCTTAACACGGATCAGTCGTCCTGTCCCCTTGGCAGAAAAACAGCCCCATAGCATGATGTTTCCACCCCCATGCTTCACAGTAGGTATGGTGTTCTTGGGATGCAACTCAGTATTCTTCTTCCTCCAAACACGACGAGTTGAGTTTATACCAAAAAGTTCTACTTTGGTTTCATCTGACCACATGACATTCTCCCAATCCTCTGCTGTATCATCCATGTGCTCTCTGGCAAACTTCAGACGGGCCTGGACATGCACTGGCTTCAGCAGCGGAACACGTCTGGCACTGCGGGATTTGATTCCCTGCCGTTGTAGTGTGTTACTGATGGTGACCTTTGTTACTTTGGTCCCAGCTCTCTGCAGGTCATTCACCAGGTCCCCCCGTGTGGTTCTGGGATCTTTGCTCACCGTTCTCATGATCATTTTGACCCCACGGGATGAGATCTTGCATGGAGCCCCAGATCGAGGGAGATTATCAGTGGTCTTGTATGTCTTCCATTTTCTGATGATTGCTCCCACAGTTGATTTTTTCACACCAAGCTGCTTGCCTATTGTAGATTCACTCTTCCCAGTCTGGTGCAGGTCTACAATACTTTTCCTGGTGTCCTTCGAAAGCTCTTTGGTCTTGGCCATGGCGGAGTTTGGAGTCTGACTGTTTGAGGCTGTGGACAGGTGTCTTTTATACAGATGATGAGTTCAAACAGGTGCCATTCATACAGGTAACGAGTGGGGGACAGAAAAGCTTCTTACAGAAGATGTTACAGGTCTGTGAGAGCCAGAGATTTTCCTTGTTTGAGGTGACCAAATACTTATTTTCCACCCTGATTTACGAATAAATTCTTTACAAATCCTACCATGTGAATTCATGGATTTCTTTTTCACATTCTGTCTCTCACAGTTGAAGTGTACCTCTGGTGCAAATTACTGACCTCTGTCATCATTTTAGGTGGGGGAACTAAATACTTTTTTGCCCCACTGTATATACATGCCCATTTTCATATGTATATTTTAACTTCTAGATGGCTGAATTAATGTGACAGTTTTCAGGAAAAAGGGGCCTTTAACTTTTCACTGTCCAAATTCTACCAGTGTTATCAGGGTTTTAGCAGTTGGATGACTGTTTGAATATTAAATGTATCAAGAGTCTGGTGGTGTAAACTGTAAAAGCTGAAGTAAAGCCCATGAAGCAAATAGCATAACGCTGAGTCAATGGAGAGATCTAAGACTGCAACTTCCAGCTATTAAATGCTCAGGGAGGACTTGCCAGGTGCTCCCAGGAACCTGCAAGGCATGACTATGGGACAAACAGAGCACTACAGGGCAGGCCCCGCCAAAGCACAGGGCTCAAGTTATAAGCTTTCAAGTCAGATAACATCAGCCAAATGTGATAAAACAACTATCCAATCAGCTCCAGTCTGGCTCTAATTGTATTTCCTCTATCCTAAATCACTGAAGCTTGGAGAAATCACAGTTGTGCCACCAGCAGTCTTCAGCCATTCATTTGCATTCCAGGCTCTGCAAAAACATGTTGAGATGCAATAAGAACACGAACATGCAACTCTACCAAATGCATGACTTCTATAGAGGCTTGTGGCCAAATGTGGGTATGATTCAACTGAATGTCATAAATGAGTCAGTGCTAAACCATAATCTGCACTTTAAACCTCCCTCAGGAGTCGCACCGACAGCTCAGATTCAGAACGCAGAGTCTTCTCCAGCCTCTAATACCAAAGGTTTAATGAGTGAGAGCCAATTTAGGAAGTCAGCTTGTGATTGAGGACAAAGTATAAAGTTAATCGCAAAGCTGTGCACGGTATATTTACATCAGTCTAATTGCAGGCCATCATGGATGATTATACGACAACATCATGACTGGGATCGCAGGGTGAGGTTCTGATAAACAACCGGAAAACAAGGAAGACATTTACTTTTGCATATTTCAGATATTTAGTTAGGCAAGTTAAAGGACTGCACCCACCTTCCAAGTATGAAAGGTTATGAAAAACTATGTGCAGCTTTTAAAAATAACTCAATGGGACGTGCTGCTGCTTTAAAATTCAGAGCCTGCTGATTCTTGCCAGCTTTAACCCACTACAGTACCTCATAATCACATAAATGTCTTGACACTCCCCTTTCTAGAGAAGTCAGATGAGGAGTGTGAGGTTAGAGTGAGCATAACCTCACCTGGAACGCAGATGCTTCGCCCTGAAAGATAGAAACTGTTTGAATGTGTTGGCGGCATCTGCACGAAAGCCAGAGAGAGTCTTCAGTCCAGATTCAGGCCAATGTGTGCAGTCAATAAGAGCTTGTTCCTGGATAACCACGGAGCGTCCTTTCAAAGCACAAAGACGTAACGCTCTCCTAGAAGCAGCCATATGTGAAATGACAGAGGACTGAGTGATCACAGTTTGCGCAAATGACGAGAAACCAAGTGAAAAGGCAACATCTCATCCATTTATTCACCTTCTTATCAATACATACGTACAAGAGTAAAAAAAAACAAAAAAACAAACATCTCAGCTCAGAGTCATTCACTGTGCTACAGAAGAACGATTACAATCGAGTGCTACAGCAGGCATGAAAATACTGTACCACAACTATGTATAGAAAAATAAACTTCAGACATTTTAACTACATCTGTTCTGTGAGGGACCCTTTTACAGTTTCAACAATTTCCTGTCTTAAATAAACAAATGTTGCCATCAGATAAAGAAAAAGAAAAAAGCACAATGACATAGTCGCTTGTTTAGAAAGATCTGCATGCATCAGATTTACAGAGGAGTATTGTCCCCGCGGTCAGTTTGGCTTTGTGATGCCATAATTGCAGATACAATCCCAGAGATAGAAGGCAGTTTTTAGTCTTTGTGAGTCCACGAGGAGCAGAAAGAATTTGTGGGCTGGTTCTGAAAATGTGTCCATCACTTTTCACACATATAACGGCTGCAGCACAATACAGGCCGTCGGTCACGCTGCAGCCCGTTCATCATCCTCACTGCTTTGCTTTCTTTAAGATGGTACCCACTGCGGAGATGACGGTGGTCTTGGTACCGCTTGCTGTTGTTGTCACAGAGACGACGGCGGGCAGCGTGGCTGTGGTTGTGATGAGGGTGGGCTGGGCCAGGGTCACAGGGAGTGCAGAGTCCCACTTACTTTTCCTCTTCTGGGCATCTGTGACATAGTAAACACAGGGGAGGAGTCAGTAAGAGCAGGTCTGTGTTTTCTGGATTAACCGATTGGCAGGATGCATCATTCATCTCATTTTTGTGACCGCCTGCTAGCAACAAAGCGTTTAAAAATGATATTAATTTTAAAATTGTTTATTTGCTACTGTGTCTGTTATCTGTAACAATGGCTTACCAAACAAAAAAAGCCTGAAAAAGCACAAAGAAAAAGAAGAGCCAGCTTCTTGGAAGCAAAATAGAAACAAATAAGAAGTGGCTTAAGATTTTTGGACTGTACCTCACTAACCCAATAGCCTCATTTGTTCGTGTACACCTGAGGTCCAATCTGATCACACTACTACTGGAGCAGCTGAAGCTAGCAGATGTTGCAGTGCTTTACCTGTGGATGTAGTTGTGGTGTTGCTGGTGGTGGAGGCTGCTGTGCTGGAGGGGTTGGTGCCCTTCTTAGTCCCCGTGACAAACTCAATCTGGAAAAAAACAACAACACACACACACACATATTAAAACACTGGTTTAAATTGTTTGATTTATTATTGTTTAAAAAAACAACTTGACCGCAGTCACTGAAAAGCTCAACTTAAGAATCTACAGCAGAGGTTACAATAATATGTAAGCGAAGCATTTTGCACAACTACAAATACTGTGAACAGCTCTGATGTCTCTTAGCTTGAATACTGTAGCTACATAACAGTGAGTTCATTTCACATCAGGCAGAATAGCTGCTGTGCTCTACATGTTCATTCAAGTCCAGCTCAGTGCAACAGCAGGAATGATGCTGCTGATGGCAGCAGGTATCACTATGTTTTTAAACAACATTGTCCTTGGAAACTCCCATCACCCCCAGCATTTAGCTGTCTGAAATGATGCCCAGCATAAAGTCAAAAGAATCCATAGCAAAGAAAGACATACTGGGGGGGTGGGGGGAGCAGTTGGTTTTTATGTAGCAACCCAGAATGGGTGAAGCCGACAAGTACATCTGCCCTGGGCTGGGCCCGAGCTGCTGTTACGAGAGCTCAACTTGGCAACATTGATTTCTGTGTGTCAGATGGAGGTAAAGTAGAAATGAAGTACAGCTGGTGGAGACTTGCCCCTGATGCAGACTGACAGAGTAATCCACTCTTCTTTGTCGTTAGGCTCACCTTGGTCCGTTCCTTCTTGGCTTTCTCCAGTTTGTCCATCTCCACCTTCTGAGCTTTGGCTGGAGGATTAAAAGCAATTATGAGCGCTGATATGAAATCACAAAGAACAAGTAAGCGAAAATAAAAAGACTTACCGAGAGCTTCATAGTAAGAGTCTTCCGACCAGGCATGAGGATCGAACATATCTTTTGGGTAGTTGGTTCCCAGTTCATCTATGGCGCAGAACTGAATGAGCTTCTCGTAAATACTGAAAACAAAGAGGAGCTTCATAAGAGTCAAACAGTACATCTGCTGTCACGTGTAGCTGACAGCCCATGTGTGCGTTTGACGGTGTGGGTGCATTCTCCAGCTGAGCTGCATACCTTGGGTTTCTAAATTCCTTCTTTTGCTGGATATGGGCGTTTGTGTCAAAATCTCCATGGAGCTTCCTCTCATACAGCTTGTGAATCTTCTCCTGTTACAAAACAAACAAACTGGTGAAGGAAGAGAACACACACGCCGCTGTTACAATTCACTTCACTTGTGTCACAATGCAGTGTCACTTAGGAAATAAACAACATGTTTATACCAGGAATGGAGTTACTGTAGATGAGTTTCCTGAATTTGCGGAGAAATATTTCACATCCACGTTCAACTAAACCACATAGAGCTGGCACATGTACCCAGATCCACAGTGATGCATGAGGTCTTAATATAGAAAAAGAAGAAATAAGAGGATAGTGCTCTTGTTCATCCATAGAGGTATCTCTATCATCACTACATGTCTAGGTCCACTGTTACTGTGTTAACAGCAACAAAACGAATTCCTGTGCTTCTAATATTAGTGTTTTCTAAAAAGCCATCCCTATTGGCTGGATAATTTGATGTAAACAACTACAAAAAATTATTTTTGAAGACGCACTTTCTGACCTTCCTCAAGTAAACTCTTTAAATGTGCACAATAAATCCCCGACTTAATTAAAATATCTTGTGTGGATTCTTGAGATTAACAAGCACACTAATATTAAACATATCTGGACTATAATGAATTATATTTACTTTCAAGGTTCAATAAGCATCCCTCTGCCACATGTAAAACCACAAATAGGATGTCAATAAACAGTGAAATAAACAAGGTTAATGGCTGAAGGCAAGCAGCGAGCATGTCGCGAATAGATCAGCACCAAAATATGCAGTTTGTTCCAGGATGAGTCCATCCCTATAAACTCCCACAGAAAATGCAAAAACAAACATGCTCACAGCATTGTCACTATGAACACTCTGCACCCTTAAAGTAACTGTATGCCCCACTTAAATTGTAATTACAAGTTATGCATTTGTTAGAGAGCAACCCTTAGGTGTTGTACCACTTTGGTTGGACAAATGACATTAGAAGCTTCATTTATGCTTCTGCACTGATGCATGTAGATCCTATGAGATAACCTATACAAGTATAGCTGACGACTGTCAGCATTTAAGCACTCACTGGCAGTGATGTTATTTCTCTTTTTATTAAAGAAGTAGCCAAAAATGCACAAGAGGAAACTGTGAGTGACACTTGCTGCAGACTGTCTACACCATGTTGTCACATTTTAACTTTTAAACTACAAAAGAAAACACATCTTTACAAGTCTTCCAATTTGACACACTCTCTATAACAGGTACAATAGTCAAATATCTACTTTACACTGATGTAAAGCCCCAACAAACCTACTGGTGACTGATAAAACTATTGGAGCTGTTGCAAGTGTTTTTTTTTGTTGTTGTTTTTTTATTAGGCTAACACATGATAGTGATTCTGCTGCTCTGATTTGGACCAGTCTGGACACTTCCTGCCTCTCCCTCAGAAGGTTTCACTTGAATTTCCAGCAGCAAAATTTTGTCAAATGCAGACTTATAAAAAATAAAAACAGATATTGTGGTCAGCTTTTCCTAAAACACAAATCTTTTCCAGAGATATCCGAGTTTCAGACTGAGCTCAGTGAGTTGGCAGCCAGTGGATCGCTCTAATCTGCTCTAATCTCAAGGTCGCGGTATGATTGCAAAAGGCATTTGGAAACAGTTCACAAAGTGGCTACATTCCAGCGCTGGTGAATTGACAGGAAAAACAGAATATTTGCGAAATCCAATTAAGCCATACTGTGAGAGTACATGTGCTGCAGCTCCTCTGAGCCCAGAGGGCAGGGATATCCAGGCTGTTATGGTGAAGGTGAATCATTAGTTGTTCGTCTGATAGGTGGGGGAGTGTCAGCCCAGAGGGGATACTGCTGAGCTGTTCACTTACTAAGTCAGCTGTATGTCCTGACCTGCCTTTGCTCCTCAGAAGACAAACCTAACTGACTGAAGCTGGAAGCGCCGAAAATGCAAAGCAACGAAAAGAAATCAGCGGCGGTGATGCTGAGCAGACTGAGGATGACACTGTGTGCCGGTTTATTACAGGGGTGCGCCTCAGGATTTATGTCGCCACCAGAATGTATTTCTAACCCGAGAGGGAACAAGTGAAAGCTAAATGAGTCGCTTGGCGTCAACAGGAGGTTATTTTCAGTGCATAAATATCCCATATGTTTCGTGTGTGGATGAGGCAGCTTCGAACCTTTAGCGTTTCAAGTCTTGGTTTCTAAATCTGATCTTATGCCAAGGCTGTGAGCGCAGACTGTTTTCTCCCCCCATGGAACCAATTTCTTCTTTTTTAAGCTAATGACAAGTTCTTTTAGGAGGATGAATTTACTACCTGGAAAGTAGTTATCCAGCACATAAACAAGTCTACAAAACCCCAGATTATTCAATCAAGCCCTTATAAAACCCCAAACCCCAGCTTTAACCACACCCTCCCCCCCCAATCTGATTAGCAGGCATAACTGTGGCCTAAGTGGTGTTACTCAAGCTGCTTGCATGATACAACAGCATTAAAGCGTGTGCTGCAAGTGAAATGTATGTGGTTAAGAGAACGTTTAGCAGTGGTGTTGGGTACCTGTAGATGGCTGGAGCAGCGTCCGGGGGGTTCGGAGGGGATCTTGATCTCGTCAGGTGACATGTTTCTAACCTTTTCTGAAAACAGAGCTGGAAGGAAAGAAAAATAAACATAAGCCTAATGTGCTTTCACCTCTGTGGCTTTTCCCTGCGTGTCTTTACATGCAGGATTAGCTACGTTAGACGGCTAAAATGTAGAAGTACATCCACCAAATGAGAAATTGGAGAGGTGGTGGTGGAATACGGACATGAATTGGAGAAGAAACTCGATTAATGTGCATCAAAGTATTACTGGAGAATTCCTGAGCACCCTTGTGTTCATCTTACTCCTAAGTGTGTGCCAGTAAGTTTTACAGGGCAGTGTGGTATGAAGAGAGCATGTCCCAGGCAGGGAGTGGCTGCTGTTGGGGCTTGTATAGAGAAGGCAGACTCCTTTCGTCTCCTTTGTTTTGCTCGACTTGTCTCCCTCTGCTCTCTCTGACTGCAGGCCAGGCATTCTTCTGTGTCACTAACTCTTAATCACACAGACACAGTCATTTAGAGCTGTCAGTACTTCGGTGAGTAGATGCTGCAAGTGTGCATGTATGTGCAGATGGAGGAACTCGTGTCTGCTGAAGCTCTATGAAGAACACTGACAAGTAAGAACCTGACTGGACATGAAAAGACCAAAAAGAACGTGCTTACTGTGTCTTGTTTCACACTTTAGCTTACAGAGCAGAGCAAAATCCCATCATCACATACGCACAACCCAATTACTTTTATTCTTATATTTAATGTTTTTATTCAATTCAAAAGAAAACATCCCACCCAGCTTTCAATCAGGGAACATAAGGGAAAAAATCCCGTTAGACCCAAAGTCATTTATCAGAGTATATATTCAAATTCCTGACACAAGACCAAAAACCAAACCTGAGCTCCCCTTCAGGTGTTACAGGATTAAAAATAGACAATTCTCTTAGCAAGCCATCATTTAAAATGGACTTAGGCAAAGTGGAAAACCTGTGTTTGGAAATAATGGAGACTGCTCTATGTGAGCAGAAACATTACTGCAACACAGTTAAGCAACATGTGCCAGAGCTGAACTCTGCTCGTGTGCAGACACGATGCTAATCATTTTCTATCTTCATCAGCCTGCTGATCATGATCATATGGGTCCACAGAGGCGCACATGTCTATACTGTTTTGGTGCACCGATTGCCCGCATGTCAGAAGACTAAGAGGCGGAGCACCTCTCTTTCCCTTTTGTTGGATAACTGATATGGTTATAGTTAACCTCCCCCGTTGGAGTAAAGGAGGGGCAGGGCGTTCCCTCTGTTGGCTAGACACAAAAGTAAAGCTGAGCATGCATGTGCATAGGTTCATACGCATGCCTAAGATGTGAACTAGTTTAGAGATATATAGAGATATACAGAGATATTCAGTTACGTGAACATGAACTGGTCTTGTGTAAATAGTCTGTGGCACTAAACCTCAGTTATTAGAGACAGAAAACTTCTGTAGCACCAAACAATAAAAACCTGACAAGGCAAGTCCGATGACTCAGAGGCATTAGGTGGTAGCTTGGTATTTTACAAAACTCTCTCTACACAAAGACTTGCAAACACTGTCTAACAGTGCTGCTGCAACAAGGTTTAACAGTGTGGAAGCCTGCTAATCCACTTAAAACAACCTGAGATTTACTTCACAATTTTGTGCCCTTGTACAAACTCTAAACACTAAAGTGCGTCGGATGGTAGTAGCAGTGTGAGTGTGAATAAATCACAGCCTGTGTAATAAATACAAAAATAAATAAATCCCTGCTAATTATTCAGCTCAGCATGGGAAGGAATATTCTCAAACAACAGGAAGAATCTGAGAGTAATAAACAGACAGAGAAAAGATTATATTCTGTTTCTAAATCACCATCTGTCTTCCTAAAAACAGACAGAAAGTCAAAGTCTGTGCCCTGGGGGTTTTTTCTGGGAAAGGCAGACAATGTCCGTCCCTTCAGTAAACAGACAAAGAGCCATCTTCAGCTTGCTGACAGAAGGCTTTTAGCCAGATGCTCTGTGACATTTACTGACAGACAAGACGGAGGAGCCGAGCTCCACTGCAGGAATGCCAAGGGTCCGGGCTCAGGTTATGAGTCACACTGACACTACAGTACACTCGTGGCAATAGCAACTGCTTTGAAAGCTTTAAAATCGCGCTAGTGCATCTCCTTTTCCTCTGGGACTTGTTTTTATGCCTGAGCCAGGCTAGAAGTTTGGAAGAGGTGACGGTAGCGGGAAATTATTTGTGAGCAGAGGCCATTCCTCTCGTGGAGAGTGATGGCAGATATTACACAGTGAGATGTGCTGACACCTTTTAAAATGATTTTCATCCATTTTATAAACAAATATGTTACACAACTCTTCTCACACTCGTTTTCTGCGAGACATTCTTTCAAAATAAAACATTTAATCCATGAGAAATCACATAATTTTAATTGTAATTATGAGTTGTCTACCCTCGTGGCAATGCATTACCACATGTCGAATGGGTGTCGCACTGCCTAATCTGTGCCATCATCCGCATCCAGCTGGGGGCTGCATTAACCAACAGCAGAGAGAGACGGTCAGTGCCAGAGGTTTACAGTCTAAGAGGTTGGTGTATAAAACGCCACTCCCTGTATCACTCATATCCTGCCTGATTTGATGTTTCCTTACACACCTGTACAGATCAGTCATTACTCACTAACCACTGCCAGGTCCTTGTTAGTCCTTCATTTATTAGTCAGTGGACAAAGAGGCTTGAATAAGTCAACTAGGTCTAGGTAGTGATTCATACACCTACTGTACCAACACCCAGCTGGCATTGCTAAAAAATCTGATTCTTTCACATATTTTTGAAAGAAATTCAACAAATGTATTATTATCCTTTTAAGCAAATAATTACAGCCATGTCTGAGGCACTCAGCTTTGAGTGCTATTAGGTTCTACAAAGGATAAGTCAGAATATATACTGTACTTTTTCCAAAAGGTGTAATTTTCTACAACAATTGTTTTGGTTTTTTTTAAATATATTTAAATATATATTAACTGTATTTCTCTACAAAGTTTGGCTAATGTACTGGAGTATAATTATAGCCATCCACATTTCACTGCAATGAATGCCTCCTGGTCTTGTCTGCATCTTTACATTCATTCATTCATCTTTACAGTCAGTTACATAGTTACGAGTTCAAAGGTGGCCGCTGATGTCGCTGCAAAGTCTCAGAGCCATCTTGGATACAACTTTTGTTTTTTCAATAGGAAGAGGGCCATGTGACACATCAAACTTATTGGTACTGTCACAAGAAAAGGAATGGTGTGCTTGGTTTCAATGTAACTTTATTCTTTCATGAGTTATTTACAAGTTTCTCTTTGTTCACAGCCATTAACATGTCGAACCCATCACTTTTGTTGTTCCAACAGTCTTGGAGGGATCCATCCAATGTGGGTTAGTGTCAGACCAATAGTGGTGGTTTTGTTTGTTAACTTCACCATTCACATAAAAGTTTGCCTCATCACTGAACAAAATCTTCTGCGTGAACTGAGGGTCCTGTTCCAATTTTTGTTTTGCCCATTCTGCAAATTCTGTGCGCCGATCTGGGTCATCCTCGTTGAGATGCTGCAGTAGCTGGAGTTTCTAAGGGTGCCATTTGTGAGTAGCTAATATCCGCCGAAGGGATGTTCGACTAATGCCAGTCTCCAGTGACATGCGGCGAGTGCTACGCTGTGGGCTCTTGCTGAATGAAGCTAGGACAGCCACTGATGTTTCTTCATTAGTGACAGTTTTCTTGCGTCCACATTTTGGCAAATCCAACACTGAACCAGTTTCACGAAACTTAGCGAGCAGTTTGCTAACTGTAGCATGGGAGATGGGTGGTCTCGTAGGGTGTCTTGCATTGAAATCTGCTGCAATGACCCGGTTACTGCGTTCACCAGATATCAACACAATTTCGATCCGCTCCTCACATGTTAACCTCTTCGACATGTTAATGGCTGTGAACAAAGAGAAACTTGTAAATAACTCATGAAAGAATAAAGTTACGTTGAAACCAAGCACACCATTGTTTTTCTTGTGACAGTACCAATAAGTTAGATGTGTCACATGGCCCTCTTCCTATTGAAAAAACAAAAGTTGTATCCAAGATGGCCAACTTCTAAATGGCCACCATGGTCACCACCCATCTTGAGGAGCTTTCCCCCTCACATATACTAATGTGCCACAAACAGGACTTTAATATCACCAACCATTCCCATGTTATTACGGTGTATCCATATAAATGGCCCACCCTGTATATACAGTGGAACCCTGACTTACGAATACCCCGTTTCACGAAAAATTCAAGTTACGAAGGCACTGAACGGCAATATTTCTGCCCGTGTTACGGCAAAATGCCCGAGTAACGAAACCGCTGGCTCTGATTGGCTCAGCCAAGCCTACAATGCCCACAATGCCTTCCGAATCATGTGACAACCCCTTGGCTTCCGTACTTGCGCTTCGCTGTTCCACTTGAACGACGCATTGTGGTTCTAGTTAGCAATTAGCCTATCAATCAGCATCGCCTCACTCAAAACGTGCAATGGGTGCTTCGACTTACGAAAATTTGCGACTTACGAAAGACCCTTGGGAAGAAATTAATTTTTAAGTCGGGTTCCACTAAAATAAAAAAAAATAAAAAAATATATATATATATATATATTTTTTTTTTATTTTTTATTTTTTTTATTTTTTTAAATATTAAATCAAGTCCATTTTAAGAGCTTGTGGACAACAGTGGGGAATATATCACAGGCTTGGGCTAATACTTCTGTGTAGGGTCAGTTTATTGTTCAAAGTTAAAGATTGAGCACAAGGATTACTTTAATCCTTTAATTGCCGCTCTATATTCTGCGTGAGCACGTGCGAGTTCATGCGTATACTCACCAACTAGCTCCTTGGGGTCCTTTTTTTCTGCTTCTGAGATCTAGAAATCACAAGAAAAGGGGTGAGAGTGGGAGGGCAGAAAAATGAAAAAACAGGGGACATTTAGGCCTCTTTTTATCATTAGTGCTCGATGGTGGGAAATAAACGCAGCATCAGTCATAGATATTATGAGACCATGATTCCTGCTAGGGTTTAGTTGGTGAGATGAATGATCTAATCAAAGGTGTTAGATAATTAGATAACTCTTTATTGTCATTGCACAGTCATACATAGTACAATGGTACAATGAAATTGGAAAACTGTACAGGTGAAAAAGAGAGAGCTAAAGACAAAAGCTCATTCTCTGTATACCTGAAACCTAAAAATCACAGAACCCAGAAGCAGACTTCACACACTACAGAGCAGTTTCTTAGCAGTAACAGAAGCCTGAACTGTAAATCTTAGAGAAGATTCCAGAGAACGACTTGGCTCAGCAGGAGGAGGAGTCTTGTACAGCCCTTAAAATATGCCGCCTATTGTGCCAGCATTGTGGGCATAACACAGGTTCAGCACAAAAGAACAGCGCTGTTATTCACAGGAATCATGCCGTCACCTAGCAACTGCACGGGCACATCAAAGAACTGTCCTGAAGTGGGCCAAATCACAAGGTGGTGGTGGAGGAGGGAGGACGGCAGAAAGACATGTAAATACAGCAAAGAACCCCAGCAAAAAAAAATTAGACTATTTGATACAGAGCTTAAAATTAAACGAATTAATTTAAAAAACAAACAAACAAACAAAAAACAAAAAAACACTCATCACTTCACTGATCCTCCAGTTGGCACGGCTTCCCCTTTTAGCTCGCCCTCACAGTAAGGTCACAGTAAGCAGCTTTTGAGGACTTTTGTACAGAGAATATAAATTTAGCCGTCTCACAAGGCCACACCAAAAATATTACCACCCTTTCAGATCAACAACAGGCCCTTCTAATTTCAGCTAACTGTGCACATCGTCAAGCCATCTGTCTAGCATGAGTAAACACGGACTTGTAACCACACATATACCAAAAGATTATTCACTGGAGGGACGCTGATCACGTATCTACTCATTTAAGTTTTAATTACTGGAAACAGTGTAATAAAGGCCAATGCTACATTATTATAATAACAGAATATGGTGTTGAATACACCATAAGGGGGTTACTTCTAATTCTACATTTTCTTCTTTCTTGATGGGATTTCTGTGAGACAGCTGTATGAAATATCAGCTGTTAGCGTTTTGTATACATCCAGCAAACTGGGAAAAAACGATTTAAGACTGACCGGATTGCTTTAATTGTATCAGCTGTATAAACAAAGCGTTAAAAGGAGCACTCCACTGAACATGAGGTTCAGTCTGTTTCTCACCAGGAACAGTTCTGTGTGTGGAAGATCCACAGAAAATGGTATCCAAGTGGATTTGAACTCAGGCCTCTGCAGCAGCAGCATTTTAGCATGTGGGCTGCCCTCTTATAACAGACTCATTCAGCACTGCTACAATAGCAGGAATATTATTACTATTATTATTATTATTACTACTATTTTGTTTCCCTCTCCTTTGGGCTGCTCCCTTGAGAAGATGAAACAGTGGATCATCTGCCTCCATCTCATCCTATTACCAGCATCCTTTTTGTGTCACATAACTTTCTTTCACTACATTCATGAATGATCTCTGTGGTTCTTTTTTCAGCGTCACTGTGTCCAAACCACACAGCTCACCATCTCAAACCTTCCCCATTACTCTTGCTGTTATTCTTCTGTCCAAAATATTCCTCTTCTCTTGAGTGTACCTCCAGCTCTCTTAAACCTGCTCATCTGTCATCTTTCTTGCTCATACATGTCGTGCACCACCCTCACTTCCCTTCCACTTTTACATGCAGTATCACAGTTTCTCTCTTCAAACACCACCATTTAGACCTACAAAGACAGTGAGGCTCCTTCTGATCTGTACTCTTAACACTCTCAGAAGGAAACATTGCATCTGCAGTGCAAAAAAGCCATAATGCTGCTGACTGATTGTCACGTCTCTCCTTAATCTAGCTTCAACAACTCCTGGTATGGTTCATTATCTTCAGAGCGTTTTTCTGGGCCAACCTCTTTTCGACCCTTCGTATCTGGCCTCACCTCCTCCTTGCTAATCCTCTGCACACCTTGATTCACTAACTGTCCTCCATCTGCTCTCTCATTTTTTTCATTCATGAGATCCTCAAAGTACTCTTTTCACCTTCTCAATACACTCTCTTCTTTTGTTTATGACATTTCCATCGGTATCCTTGATCACCCTAACCTGCTGCACATCCTTTCTAGCCAAGTGCTTTTCTCCTTCCTTAGTGTTCAAGCTCCAGGATCATTAGCCTCGAAGGAACACTTAACACCTTAGTGCTACTTGTTAGCATGTTAAACTGGGAAAAACGAAACACTGGAGAGAATTGCCTGGATTTATAAAACCACATAGATTTTGGGTAACAGAATGAGAATTATAGTCGAGATAGTGGTTAAAAAATGTGTAAATGAAATAAATTGGTCACACCACATAAAAACAAAACTGACTTTTTCACCAGATGGTACTAGAAGGTGAGGATCCCAAAACATCTGCTTATGCAAACTACACTGCTGCTAGATTTCACCGCAGAATTTCTAGCAAAACCAAAACGAGTAGTATCCTATTGCTTTATAACAATATCTTAGTGATGGTAACAAAAGCAAGAAAACACATCGAGGCTTTAAACTCTCTCTCCCAACGTAGCCAAAATTACACGACAACCTCTGTTTTTAATGCAACTGCTCACAAAAGGTATTTGCAGCAGGTTTAAATAACACTACTAAACACATGGGCACGTTTCCAAAGTAGTTGGGATGCTTTGTAAAATAAAAACTGTCCTTTGCACACAGACATTCTCCAGATTATATGAATATACTTTAAATGATCAGATATTCATTGTAATCTCTCTGAAGGTTTATTCCATTTAAATCAAACTGGTTTTCTTCTGCCTTACCTCAGTTCACTTGTGCAGATGTGAACATGGTAATCATGCTAGTAAAACAAATCGACTGCACTGAGACCCTTTGGAGGAGGTGGTCTCAGTCTTCATTTATGGTGTGAATAGGATTCTTATGTTCTATAGTGAATAAAATACGGGTTAACGAGAGCTGCAAATTGTTTTTTGGTTTTTTTAATTTTCATTTTGCACCACATCCCAACAGAAGAAAGTGAAGTATTTCCCTACAAAGTACACAGAATATGTTTCATTAACTTTCCTGGAAATGTTTCTCTTCCATGGCAATAAAGCTCTACATGTTGATACACGCAGCACTGAGAAACCACATCATGAACCACAGTTATCATTACCATACTGCAATGTCCTTTCATTGCCATCACTTCATGATGTGGCATAACCAACAGGCAAAACTCACAAAATCCCCTCAGACAGCCATCACAGAAATGTTGTAAATCAAAGCCTCAGTCAAGCTATACATCCTCTGCCAAACAGTGCAGCAGGAAGCTGGCACACCGTCTGGCTCATACAGTTTGAAAACACATACAAAGGGTGTGGTTAGTATGGTGTGAAGGTCCAAGTAGTGTGCTTTACAGAATCAACACGGCTTGTTCGCCTCTTCACTTTAAGCCACACATGAAGATGCATCAGTGACTCATAGCGTACTTCAAATCCATGAACCCACAGCACCATCTAGTGAATATGCTCTATCGCTGCATGTTGTGGCCGCCATCGCTGTGCTTCAGGTTAGTCACAAAACAGAATGACAAACTAATCAGGCTTAATCACTAAATCTAATCAATCCCACAGTGTTCAAATACCTCAAAGTCATCTGCGTCCCTCCCCTCGTCAGATTCGTCCACTTCCTATAAAAACAAAAATGCAGAAGGTTAACACTGTAAGGGGCAAAAAGGAAAAGAGACCATAATGGGGAGCCGAGCAGCAGGACCAACAGCCAGCACTGGGCTGAAAACCTATTAGTCAACTATTTCATCTACAAGTGGGCCTTAAATAAAGCATTTCTGGGAGGTTGTAAGGCTGACTGTGATTTCTAGCAACTTAAGCAAGGCTCGCAAAATTTCAAAATCTCTGGTAGCCCTTTGAGCCGGCACTCTTCAGTTTTTGGTAGCCCAAAATAAATTTAGGTAGCCCGAATAAAAAAAAGAGAGCAATTTTTTTATGTTTTGTTTCCGTTACAATATTATACATTAAAGTATAATATTGTAACAGAAACAAAAATTAATCAAAAAATTGTTAAAATACAAATCACAACATTGTATAAAAATTACAATCATCAACTCAAATACTTGGTTCTCATTGAACAGAAATTTCTATGAACTTGTAAGAACTGTGTAGGACATGAATCAGTCTGTGTCAGATCCTGAATATGACATTTCCACTGGAGTCACGGGTCAGAGGTAAGTGGAACCAAGATCGAGGCCATTTGCTTTTTGAAGTTTGCAAAGACTGCTAAATTTTGCCAGTGGTAGTTCACTCTTTGCAACATAGCACGCTGTTCTAAACAGATTTTTCAGGACTTCTTCTTGTGCTTGGTTTATTTTTAGTATGTTTTTGCAATTGGTGTTTGTTCCGGGAAAGATACTGCAGACTGAGCAATAATGCATTTCTTGCATTTCTCATGGGTTCTGATGGGGTCTTTCTTAAAATTACTGGTCCCAGTAACAAAGGCGCTTGTCGACTCAGAAATCGAATGAAACTCACAACACACCTGGCAGAACATCATGTTATTTAGCTCGTCATATTCCAACAGAAATTCTTTTGTCCATGAAACCAAAAAAGCTGCGCTTTTTTTGTCTCATTGTCTGATTTGTCATAACTTTTCCGTTTTGTGGTCGGCTTTTCTTTGGCTGTCCCTTCTAGAGCAGGGCGATATGGCCAAAAATATTTATCACGATATATATTTGAAAATTTGCGATAACGATATAACCGACGATATAATTGATGCGAGACAAAATACAACTCCACAACATTACTAGTGCAAAAAGACAACCTTCCATTTATTTTCACTTAAACAAGAAGCTGGTTTTTATGTACATTAAAGCTTTATAAAAATGTAACAGTGCAAATGCAAATTCCTTGCTGAAAGTTTAACCAAAAGGCATTTCCAGTAGAAATGGGCTGACATATCCTGAGCATAACCATGTATAATATCCACTGAAGTTAAAAAGAGGTGCTTTGCAACATTAAACTGCAGTGTGCAGTACGTATTTTTCGGACCATAAGGTGCACAGGATTATAAGGCACATTAAAGGAAACAAAGCAGTCAGATAAATCAAACTTTATTAAACTCATTCTTCTTGCTTCCTCCACTTCTGTACCATTGATTCATTAATGTTGAATTCTCTGGCAGCTGCTCTATTCCCATGTTGTTGCAGTATATTAATAACTAACCTCGTATTGTGGATGGATTATCTCAGTTGTTCTCCTGACTGAAGTTTGGTCCGTTTACAGCATCCTGCCATGCGATTGCATTTGTCTCTAACCATGAAGAACCTTCACGTTAACTTTTATAAGTGGAAAAGTGTTAGTGTTCGTCCTCCAGCTTCACTGCTTATGTTATGCTAACATAGCTGTGTCGCTAGCGATCACATAGCACATCATTATATACCAGCTAGCCCAACTTCAGTAACCCTACAAACGTCACTGCTGTTTAGTTTCCTGTCTTCATTTATGTTGGAAGTGATAGCAGAGCTGTACGTTTGATTTTTTTCAGAAATCTCTCCGTCAGAACGTGCTATATCATGCTTAGGTAACTAGCGAAACTAGCGAGCTAACTTCCGCTAGCTTCCTGCTAACTTCTAACTCCGTTAAATGTAATAACTTTTGTTTTCATGGATGCCTGGAAGTTAAACTTTATAGTTACACCTGGTAAAGCAGCAATGCTGATCGTTTTATTAAAGATGAAAGAATTTAGACAGTTTTTAACTCTAAGTGATGCTGCAGTGTTGTTTGACCTGAAGTATACGGAGCTTAGGACCCAGATTACTCCCAGATTTAAGAGCATCTTAGTCCGACAAATACGACAATAACAACGGCCGCTTGCATGTTCTGCAAAAAAATGTGCTTTGTTGTGTATCTGACGGACAAACACCAAACCAGTTCCACATCACTGAAGTTGCACCATTTTTACAAACCAATTCTGGTTCATCTGTTTCACTCAACGACCGGCCATGTGCGTATGAAAACAAAGGCACTGCGCATGCGCGTTTTACTCCCATTCTATCGCGATATTTCATTTTCCTATCGTTGCCTAACATTATACCGGTATTATCGTGAACGGTATAATATGGCCCAGCCCTAGTCCCTTCTTCACCCTGACCTGTCTTATTTGGCTGAGCAGAACTAAAACACCAGCATAAATCCTGCTGCTTTTACACACGTACTTACATAACGGTCAGCGATTCTCTGCGCAATCAACCTCTCACATGTTTAAGCTTGCTGCGAGAGATTTCACTTGTCATGTCTGAATAGTAAGCTAATCACCGATAAGACGACGTCAGAGGAATTGGTGCGCAATTAATCGTCACTCACCAATCAGTGCTGAAGCTCTCTATACACCATTCACGCGGTCGCAAAGTGAAAGCAAAAAACAAGCGCAAATTCAAACGCGATTTCAATGTGTCACATATTGACAGTGGCTCACCGATGCCAATGACATAATTGCTCAGCTACATTTTCGAAAGAATGCAAAAGCATCGACATATATTTTCCTTCCTATGATAGCCCGACAGGCAGGGCAGAGATAGATTTTGGTAGCCTGACTGGAAAAATTTTGCAAGCCCTGTTAAGAGTGTGATACATGTGTGCCCAAAGAACACTTCAAAAATTTACAGTTTCATTTAAAGTTTGATGCAAATTAAAACATTTGCAAAGGTGGCTACAGCAATAGTATGGAGGGGAAAAAAAGTAAAGCACTAATACCCGCTCTCATAATAATGCTTGTATATGTTCTTGGCTCTGTATGGCTGCTCTGCACCCGCTCTCAGCCTAACAACATTGTCTATATTGTGACTTTGGTGAGCTAATGTAATCTGCACAAAGATGCCAGAGAAAACAAACAGCATTGTAATGGAGCACTTTAAGAATAAGCTCTAAAACTAACAAGTAACTAAAGCATAATTTATTGTCCCAAAAATGTGCCAGTCTGCGTTCTGGTTTGCTTTTGGACAGAGCACAGACGGAAGTTTTCACCCATCACAAACTTGCCACCGCAAAATCCCAAATACACGTCACTGGATGTGAATGTTGATTGGTTGACAAGTGAATAGGGAGGGGTGTGACAGCAGAGATTACCGGGAATAGGAGAAGCGTGGAAAAATCTAAGATTGTAAAAACAGTAAAAGTACAGACAGCGCCTGCAGTGGACACTTCATTGATTTTAAACACTGTTAATCTTCAGCTCTTTGTACATTAAAAGTTCGGTCTTTTCTGAAGCTTGCTGACAGACCAACAACAGGACAAGATAGCTCAAAGATCAGTTGTATTACAAGTTTCTTTTTTTAACCCTGGCTCCATCTGACCACAAACATTCTCTGCAGGCAGACAGGCTGTCAGTGACCACCCACAGATTGGATTCGTGCAATCCCAGGTCAAGCATAAAGCAAGCATGGATAAGACTACATATGTGGCATTCAACATCAAACAAAGGAGGAACCATGGTTTGTCTTAGCCAACCGTTAGCCTTTTGATGTTGAAGATTTTGTCATTGATTAGTGGTCTTTGATCAATGGTCATGAGAATTTGCATCTTAATGATCAATGAACTGATCTCCCAGTCCACTGCTCCTTCGGGCGTGCTAGTTTCAGTCATTATGCAAATGTACTGAAACCTGCAGTCAGCCAAGACTGAAGAAGTCACTTGGATAAGTGACGAAACGTTTCTCCCACTGAAAACGCTACATCCAGATAAACAGAATCAACTTTTGGGGGATGTTGAAGATTGCACTTATGCTTATAAGAAATCAAATAATGTGAACGTAAAACTAAAGAAAAGAGGGAAAAAAAAGTACTTTGGTGATGCTGATTTTGTAGTGGGGAGATCCTGATTATGATGCAGATCCAACCAAGCAATCAGCCTTCCAAACCCCTCTGTACTCAGTGAAGATTCAATGTCTCAAAACACACCACATACTCCGAGAGCACACAACACGTGAACTATTTTTCTGTCAGCTAGAGACATCAGTGGAATGGAACTGATTGATGAGTAAAAATAAAATCTAGAAAGCTCAGAATTCAAAACTGACCGAGTTGTTTTCTCTGCTGTCTTCATCTGCAGACTCTTTTTCTTCTGGGCCCACAGTTTGGTTCAGGTCATCCTCATCATAGCGATATACAAGGCTTCCTACACGCCCCCCTATTGATGCGAGATGGGGGGGGGGGGGGGGGGTCACAAAGACACAGAAGTAAAAGAAATCAATTAGGCAGCAAAATCATTCTTTTATTTCACACATAACTAATTTTGAGTGATATCATTCTAACTATTGAAACCTCAAAGTAAGCCAGCCTATGAGACAACAGGAAATAGCCAAAGAAAGAGTTCGTCCTCAGTTTTAAATTGTCTGTTCTAGCCCTCATTGCCTAGACTAAAGCTTAGCAACACTGGGACCTCACTAATGGTCACTATACTCTGAAAACTTTACCGACTCCCTAAATTGGCACTTACTCATGAATCCCTGCTCTGAAAGCTTCTGTGCCAACTAACAACCACATGTCATATTTCTCTCGCTCTCAAGAAATTTACTTTAAGCTTTAAAATTAGAAGAGCTCAGTGGACAAAAAGGTCCCCTTATACTGATGTATATTTTATCAATGGGTTATTAATGTAAAGCGGTTTTACTACTGGTGTAGTTGCTTCCAGTGGAGTACATTACGCACATCCATCTGTAGCTAATGACTACTTAATTTGAGATTAATCTGATAATTATTCTGTCCATTAACAAATTGAAATATGGGTTAGTAAAATTAGGATTACAATGATCTTATGTCACAAGTCATAATCCAGCAATCCAGAAACAAATCAGTATATTTGGTCCCTGTGTGCCAACAGACAGGCTTTGGCTCTTTAAGAAAGGACGATATGAGAAATAAACATAATAAGGCCAACATGAAAACTGCCAGTGGATCACAACTATGGGAAAATATACTGGGATATAGAGTTGTACATTTCCGGTAGCTTTATTTTGGAGTCGATTGCTACTGCGAAGGTGTACTCAAAAATCATATCCAAAATACGAAAACGGAAAGATTGCGTTAAATTACAAAGAGCAGAGGATGTGTCATAAAAAAAAAATCAAATGATCAATTTTGATGTTTGAAGAGCGTAGATCGATTGTTTGTTTACATCATTCAACACAAGCAGAACTGTATTACTGCATGCAGAAGACACATCGTCCACATTCAGAAGCACATCTCTGTGTAGTGACAGTTCTTATGATTTAAACAGGCAAAGGGACGGCAGTAAAAACTCCGGACCTGTGACAGCATCAAGTACGCTGGTGTTCCAATTGTACAAATCGCGAATCCGTGTTCGTGCTCTCGGCAAGTCCGGACTCGCGTACTTGAGAATTGAGTAAGGGCCTATCTCACCAGTGAACAAGGTTATCTCGGAGTCAAGAACACAACCCGGTATCCTGACACAAAACGCACCCTCCTCCGTTAACTAAAGACGCATGTTAATTTCCGTTTGGCAACAGTTTCTCTCAATAAAAAAACACCATCCAGCGAAATATGCGCATATTATGTTTTACGAACAAAACAACATGAACATGAAGATCGTCTAACTAGCTACATGCTAACGTTAGCTCCTACATGAAGTTCCGCAGTAAGGCTGGCGGACCTACAGCAAAGTATTTCATAGTCGTTAAACGTATGAAAGGAAGTTAAATACTTTTATATACCTGATTCTTCTTGTTCAGGGTCAGAGTCGGGCTCCGAATCATCTCCATAGACCGCTAAAGACGACAGCAGCGTACTCTTTTTACCGCTCGCCATTTCTGTGTAGTATCGCATAAACGGTGGGTCGCAGAATATTGACGTCATCAAAACGGTAACACACCGAAGGAACTGGTCTGCCACTGGGAAATGTAGTCATTTTGTTGGCCAGCGTTCATTCTTCTTCTGCTTCTTCTTCTTCTTCAGTCAAGTTTAACGGCAGCTTGCATCCAAAACTGTTGCATTACTGCCATCTCCTGGCTGTTAACCGTCCGTCACTCCTGAATCCTCAGATCCTCTTGATGAGACCAGTACTTCTCAAAAAACCACCACTTTCCCTTCACCATGACTTAACTTATTAACCACTTGTTCAAATGTAAGTTCCCTTCCACCACTCATTTCACCCCACATCACCCTCCTGTGACTTACATACTTCCTACAACTAAGGAGTACATGCTCAACTTTTAAAACCGCTCTTAAAACTCACCTCTTTTCATTGGCTTTTAGAAAGGTTTAATTTATTTGTTTTATATATTTTTATTTTATTTTTATCAGCGAGGTGTTATTACGAAATTGTGTTCTATTGTATTTTTATCTGTATTTACTGTACAGCACTTTGGTCAGCCTTGGTTGTTTTTAAATGTGCTCTATAAATAAACTTGACTTGACTTGACTTGACTTGACAACCGTCTCCATATCAGTGCACCCATCACACAACCCAGTCGGATGTTTCCCTATCCGAAAAAGAGTACCATTTAAAAAGCAGTGGCCCGTTCGTATTCGACTGATAACAACCTCCTCACGTCTCTGCAATCCGCTACTCCTCTTAGCTTCTATTGTGTTTTGCACCCTATATAAATGTCTCCCTTTTGTTTCATTATCCCATGCCATTTGCCATAAGTTCCGACTTTCTGCCCAAACTACACTTTTCCCTTCAGATTTTCACAATGGTAACTGTACATCTATGTCCAGCGTTCATTCTATTGTTGTACCAGGTATTTCTAGGTATTGTTTCACTTACAGGTATTGATTCTTTAAGTTCACTTTGCATTTTATTTTGAAGGTTAGTTTCTCACAGGGCTGTGTTTTTACTTCCCTCCACTGTTCTTTTACCTTCCTTCCTTAATACCTGGATTGAATTCATGTGTGTCTTATTATCCGTCAACCTGGTTCATGTGTAATCACACTGAAATCACATTGAAACAGTCAGTTTTTACTGTGTGAGCCTAAAAAGTTCACCAGATAAACATATGAATTTACACAAACATTTGTGTATCTTGACAGAATGGTTGTGGATCATTTCAAATCACAAATGCTAGTCAAACTTGGAATAAATTAGAAGAAAAAGTTTAATAGTTATTAGTGTAATAGGGTTATGATATTAGTGGCTATTTTTCTTACAACTGCAATATTTAAATATTTTCTTCTTGTAGTGAAAAGTACTTTGAGCGCTCAGAGTAGAAAATGCAGTCCATTCACCATTTTACAATTCTTACAATCAGCTGCTTGGCAATGACGCGTTACAAAGTGGAACAATGGTTTGGCGTCTGTGATGTGGTCAGGCCATTTTTGCAGATACTGAAAAAATATATGGGCATTTTAATTTCATTCAAATTTTGGTTGAAGAAACCTTTAAAAAAAGAGTCCTATACTATGTAGCAAAGAAATTCAAAAGTGGAAAAGTGTACATTTTCTCTTTTATCTGAACACACTTAAATGACTCTGTCCTTTGAATTCTTCTGCCTTCTCTTTGTCTTCTCGTCTCCTGAGCTGCAGCAGCATCCATACAGCAGAGCAAAGATGACCAGAGAGAGAATTACCAGGACAAACACTCCAATGACGGCAATACCACCCAGTGCCCACGGCTCCTGATGCATACGATGAAGGAACCACTCCACCCAGTCCTCAGGTGACCCTGTGGGTTTCTGCTGGTCTAGTACACTGTATAGAGAATGATCAACCAGATGAAAACCAGGTAAACCTGCCCTGATATTTACCAACTCACACAATCTTATTAATACCATTATTTGGCACTAAGAGCTGAAAGAAGCACATTATCTGCCAACTAAAAAAGCTATTTCACACTCCAAATATCTAAGCAACAGATATGTTATATTTTTATTGGCACGGCCCATTAATCTGCAGGTGTTAAGGCCTTTCGTCACCGAGCATATTCATTTTCAGAAACTCACCTCTCCACCGCCATGTCCTGCCAAGTGAACGGCTCACTGAGTCTTAACAGAACGTGAAAACACAGCAGAGTATGACAACAGAAAACTTCGACTCTTTAGCTGCTTTTCTGATCCACAAGCCGAACTAGAAAGGATTTTTTAAATAGTCCAAAATAACAGTTTACTTTCACTTCGAGCGCAGGAGTGGTGTTCTGAATATGCAAACATAGCACAGTTCCTGTTTGCATTTCCAGGTGACTGCCATTTCAAAGTAAAAGCAACAGCTCATGGTTAATGTTTAAACTCACAATGGCAAAGAGGAATTCTGCTGATAAGGAATGTGCACGATGGAGCAACGAGTCACTGATGACATTTTGATCCTCGCTCTTATAGACTGTGGTGACTACATTAGGTATAAGAACAAAGAAATGTTTATTTAATTAAAGTATTTAACATCTGATACATTTACAAAAGCAAGAAGAAGCAAAAACACATAAAAGTGGCGTCTCAGAAACACTTTCCTGTATGTCACACTACTATTTTACAATATAACGGGAATACATTTAAAACTGTGGCATCAAACAATGAATAGTTCACATTTTCCATTGGCACGATTTGCTTCACTGAGCCAGCAGGGGGCGCTTTGTTTTTGAACAAAGCTATGTTTCTGCTGAACTTCGTGCCCAGAGCACACATACATGTTGGAATGTACACTGTCCGTGTTGTTTCCCACATTCCTCCTGAATGTGAACATCATCGCAAACCACATTTGTAATAACTGAGTCACTGTGACATTTCAGGACATATCAGCTTTGTTGTTGTGTCTCTTTGCCAATGAAACTCTGCCACACAGTGTTACATTGTTCTGGTTTATAATGAATCTTGATGAGTTGTGCCTTTCAGCTGCATTGCAGTGGTGTGGCTCTCTGGATGATAATCGAGTACTGGAAATATCATGGCACCAACTTCCCATCCTTGCCTGTTTTTGATACCCACTTAATTCTTCCAGAGAAGCGCGAAGAAGGATGGAGATGATGTTTCTAGGTGTGTTCTGTCCTGTCTCTTCCTCAGATGTTGTGCAAGGGTTGAACTCTTGAGGGCTGGTGCTTTGGCTTCGTAAAACAACAGCAGTGGATGCACGAGAGTAATATCATGAAGAGAACCGTGGCTGTGAGGAGAAAAACAAGACAGGAGGGAGAAAAACAAAACAAAACAGAGTCACGGGGTGGGGTCAGCACAAGCTGGGAGACAATTTTGAGTCTAGAAATTTTCTACACAATTACTGGGTCCTATACTGTGAAGCAAGAACAGCATACTCAGGCAAGCTCAGTGTACCTGGGCACATGAAGGAGGTTATCAACTCCACAAGTCAACCCACAGTTTATCAATCTAGCTACAAGCATGTTCTTTTAAAGTGGATAAGTCTACTGGCAGCAGAGTGACTGATTTTTACAGAAGAACATAAAACTATATTATTAAATGCAAGCACAAAACACAGCTGCTGCAGGCAAACCAGCGTGGATGTGTGTGTTATTAAAAAAGCACTGTTGTGTGCTTTAAGTGGTCAGTAAGACTTGAAAAGACCTACTGTATGGAATAACTGACTGCTGATTTTACACCTAATGGTTTCTTATCTCCAACCGTGCATATGGCCCACCTTTTATGTAAACTGCCTTCATATTACTGAATAACCCACGATTAACCCTAAAATTATCTGGATAAATCCAAAACCTAGTGATATAGATGTCAGGGTCGTTTTGAGTTTTCTCTAGCTTTGTACTCTTATTTATCTTTATGACTCTGTATTCTTTAGTGTTGACATTTAGCTTCCTATTATTCGTTCCTTTGATTCCTGAGTGCCTTTAGTTCAGTGCTCCTGCTCTGAAGGTTCATTCTGTGTTTGTGCTTTTGTGATGGAACTGTGTGTGAGCTCCATAGCCCTCTGCTTATGGTGTTATCTTTACTCTCCGTGTGCTTACAAGTTTCCTGTTCTTCTTTGCCATTAGTCCCCTGTCTGCTTTAGTTGATGATAGGTTTGTTAATCCCCTTCTGTAATCCCATTTTGTTCCTTCTATCTTGTCCATGTGTTTATCATCTGTCTCTGTGTCAAATTGGTAATCTCCATAATCACGAGGTGTGTTTTTATCGTCTCCTTCTGTTATTTGTTGCGTTCTCCCCTTGTGGCAGTGTGTTCCCTGCGTGTGTGTTTCCTCCAAGTCAATTCCCTGTTCACCTTACGTGTTGTTTTTTTCCCTGTATGGACACGGTTCAGCATTAAAAGCTGTTTCTGAGTTCAAGTCTCGTCTCCTGAGTCCTGCATTGAGGTCGACTTCAACAGTGCCAAACTGTGACAACAGGCCTCTGGTTTAGATGGCCATGTATGATAAAGTTACATGTAAACTCCCCACCTGCCACATAGAACATTTAAGTACCTTTTATTTTACTGGCTTATTTGTGAGGCCTGCAGCTAGACTGCTTTGGTTTACTTTTACTAGTAATGGCGAAATGTCTAAGCATAGCTACATCGCTGCCAACCCACTGCTGAAATGCTCCTGATGTCATCCATGTTAGCAACAATGAGCTTTCAGCCATGGACCCCTATGATTGGATCGACTTGTCTTGCATTACACCGGCCACTGACTTCACTTCTTTACTTTATATCCACTCCACACTCCAATATCAAGAGGGAGGTGGAAATGAAATAACTACTCAGCATTTATCATACACGGGTGAAGTTCAAACCAGAGGATTTACATAATGAATAAATAAATGATTTTTTGTAATTCCACTTACATATTCAATTCAATTCAATACTTTATTGTCCCACTAATTTCGCCTTGTGTGGCATATTTTGAATGATGGATCAGTGCTTAAAACTCACCAATAAAGAGGAGGAGGACGGCAAAGGCTCCCACTTCCACTGGAGTTGCTTCTGGGAGAGCCTGTAGTTTGGTCCACACCCTGCGAAAAATATCTTGCAGCTGCTGGTCCATGCTGACTTCTGGGTGCAGGAGTTGAAAAAATGATATGAATGATTTTCCAAAAGAAAAAGGCCTCAGTAGAGCTCTAAATGTAGAAATGAAAAAAAAAAAAAAAGAAGAAGTTCAGCTCCACCCTGGACTGCTCCGATTTTACTCTTCCACCCTGCAATTACACCTCAAGCCTGATTTTTTTTTTAATTCTTTCAATCTCTAAATCCTCTATGCTTTCCAAGTACTCACTCATTATATATCAGCACCACTAATTAGTCTACTGTATGTGTAGTGAGATTTGGCAGACCACATGTCTAGGCTATACGTGTTTGTGAACAGACTGTGTGCGAGGCTTGTGTCAGGCCTGGTGTGTTTGTATCCACAGACAGGAGAAACCTTCCTGCGTGTGCAGTTTAATTATAAACAAGGCTAACTATTTCAGGCCTGGCATTTCAAAACTGAGGCCTGTCATCAGCACTGGAGCAGCTGTGTGTGGGAGAAGCTGCAGAGGCGATAAGGGCACAGGAACACGACAGGACACTGAAGACAAATTCTGAATGGACTAAAAAAACCTGCCGACTAACCTGTGTGGAACCAAGTCTGTACTGATTGAGTCCAGTCTCTTTAACACAGTGCCAAAACACGTCACATAGTAATTTCAAAGCCCTGGATTTTCATATAATGTTAAAATAGTTGTTAAATAAATAAATTGTGATAAATCTAGAAACAAAAGGCGTTCTTCCGGCTTTATCCATTTTTGTTGTAAAGCTAGCATTTTTTAATGTAAAAAAGCAAAACAGTTAAAAAAAAAAGATTTACATTTACTTTTTGATTGGCCAAACTCTCTAATTTAGTTGTTTTGATTAAGTTTACGAAATTATTTTTTTTACTTTTTTTTGTCTTTGTCTTAACCCTCACCCATATTTAAGAGACTTGCATTGAGTATAGGTAAGTTTAGCTAATGCTAGTTTTTTCGCCTACCAAGCTAATGTAATGCTATATATATATAATGCTAACTAGCAGTTAACTGATCTTGCTGAAGCGCAGCAGGACTGGTGTATAAAACTGACACTGGTTACACTGGGACACTCTCCAAGTAAAAACATTTAAAACACTGTTTTTGATTTAGTTGAACAGTTAATATCCAGCTATTAAATATAACATTAAAAGTACGATACCCAAGACGCCCTGCTGTTTGTTGCTAGGCAACATAGTCACAAAAATGTTTAAAAAAAAGTTTGTCATGGATTACTGGATTTATCAATTTATCTATTTTACCATTTGACTATTTTATGTATGGATGCAATGTTTTGTATATCCGTGTTGTTTCTTTTAGTTTCAACTGTTTGCTCTGATGCTTTTCTGTCTTTGTGTTGTGTATTACACCATATATCTTGGTGTATGTTCATTTCCAAGGATGACTAATTAACTACTGATTTAGAATGGTCTTTCAGTAACTGTACAACCACATAGTGGTGTACACAGTGATTTTAGATATATTTAATATACTAATATCCCCTTTTTTCATTGGCATAAACAAATTCAGTACCTATGCAGATTTAACATGTCATTTTCAACCATTTCATATATTAGACACTGCACTTATATCATTAATATACTAAATAATGAATTTTTGATCCAATGCAGAACCCTGTGGAACACCACATCTACCGTCAAAACTGATGACGGTGATCTGCAAACTGTACATATTAAAGCTTAAAGCATATTAAAGCCTTACTTGTTGTTTATTAGTGATGCATACACACATATGCTGTACTGTACTAATCTATTAAATCTGTTTAGTTTAATGTGTGCGTAACTCTAAGTAAAACTATGTGATTATTCAGAATTTCTACCGACTCTTATTCTTTATCAGATCAGGAAGTACTATAGTTTTTTCTTCTTTTTTTTTTTTGTGGTTGTCATACTTGACATGTTCTGTTGCTTTAGTCATGAAACATCAGTCTGCAGTTCATAACGGATTTCCTGTTATATTTGTTTTTGACAGTCAGTTCCACATGACAGAGTGTGCTTTTAACACTTAATACCCCCAAACACTGTATTATTTCATCATAAGTGCCTAAATACAGATACTTTTACCCTGGGCGAATATATGTGTATATTCTTTTTGTTTATAGCAGCTCCTCCAGCTGATTCCAAGCACCTGCTGGAGTGAGGCTGAAGAATGTGAGGCCTCTGCTGCTGACCCTCTTCACACTGCAACCTCTTGTCTTTGTCCTTCCGCTGCGCTCACATTATGTTTGGCAAGGCGCAAACGAGAGTAAAACATGTAACAGAAATCAAAGAAATCACCTTCTTTGGGCTTCATGTAGACAAGTTTGCTTATTTAGTACCTGTTTTCTTTACTTTACAGCACTTAAGCATTTCCATTTGAGAATGACAAGTACAGTAAGTGTGGCCTTCAAATGTTAGTCTGTATAAACTTGGCATAAAGCACAGTAAAAGCTGACATGTGCAAAGACAAGAAAAAGCTCTTACCTCTTTAGCAAATGTGTGCCACTACTTCCACTTGGTAACTCTTCTCTGACAGCAGAGCCAAAGGCAGAAGTAAACAGTCCCCAGAACGTTTCACTGACTTTTACTCCTGCTTGTTTTCTCCCTCCCCCTCTTCTTTCTCTCTTCTCATAAGTTAGTTTGTGGTGCCTGCAGGTCTTCTGCTCTTCATCTAATTAGCCTGCTTCAGTTCAGACTGAGAGAGAGAGAGAGCAGCACTGGATGTTTGGACGTAATATGACTCTTTGAGCAGATCAGCAGCCGTTTCTTTTTTATGACCACAACTGTTCCTCCTGTGAGAGTGTTCACTTTCTCCTGCTTTTCTCAGAGAGTTTGCGTACCTCCTCACTCTTTCCCCTCCCTTCTCCCTCCTCCAACTAGTTTCCAAATCAACTCTTTCCCTGCTTTCGCTGTGTCTCTCTCCCCCTCACCCTCTATCCTGTCTGTACATCTGAACACTCATTCACTGTTTTTTCCTCCTCCTCCTCCTCCTCCTCCCTCTCTGTCTCTCTGTCGCTACAGACCAGCTGTGCCAAGGCCTCTTTTTTGTCTTCAGTCACCCTGGAGACGAGGCTGCTTCTAAAAGAAGCAGGGGGTGGTGTGTGTGTTTGTGTGTGTGGTGTGTGTGTCCATCCTTCTTGTGTCCTGCCATCTTAGCTATTACCAGCGTGTTTTTCTTTGTTTTTTGTTTTGCGTTTGCTGTTGATTCACTTAAGTGAAAAAAAGAGAAAACTCATGACTTGAGGTGCGGCTGATATCCGCCCTGGGAGTTTCTCCCGGATCAGAGGTGGGGTGTTCTTCACTGGAAGGTCTCTCTGAAAGAAGGAACAATCAGGCCATTTCTTCTGTTTTTCTGTTTATTTTCTGACCAGTCCGCCTGGCTAGGATGTGTTCTCTAGTTTGTTTAGAGAAACAAACTGGTTGTGGAGCTTTGGTGAATGTCGTTACAGGGAATTGCATTAGAGGATATGTGGACATTCCAAGTTACGCTTATTCATCCATAAATGACCGTTAGTCATTTCCTAAAAGTTTACCAGAACGCAGCGCAGAGTTCCTGAAACTGAAGACTGTTAATTTGCCTCGAACGTCAAGCCTCAGATAATGCATCTTGATCAGATCGCTGCTTTTGTTTCACAAAGCACAGAGGGATATACTGCATATGAAAAACAGTGCATGAACCACAGATTGCATCTAATGCGTTTTGTATTTTTCATAGAACTTACACTTAGTTAAAGTCGGCCTTGGGGCATTTGCTAATAGGATTTGTTGCAGATTAAAGCCTTTCCATCAAAGTCTTATGGCAGTGCAATTAGAAGGATTATTGTTGTGGTCTTTAGGAATAGTGTGATTGAAGATTTCTCTTAGGACATCAACTATATCCATTAAAATACTTAAATTACCTGGTTTATTTGATATTTTTTAATGATCATTTTGTTTGAATGCCTCGAGTTCATCATTGTAAAGTACTTTAAGGAACAATTTTGACTTCATATTTGAGGTACTTTTTGAAGTATACGCAGTATTGATACCATTTTAATTCCTCCCTTGCCATGAGGGTGCCACATGTTTCATTTGGAGTTTTACACCGGATAAGCTTCTTGATGCAACCCCAAAGGAGATTTGTATCTGCAGCTGGAATTGGACCTACAGCACTGGAGTTTAAATTACTTAAAAATCGGCTTGATGTGATTTTCGCATCAAGCACAGGTGAAGCTGTGTTTCTGGTTTTTCCTTTGGAACAGGAGACTAATGTTGCCTTTCAGCTGTCTTTTGGTAAGGGGTCAGCTACACATTCCACTATGCTCTGAAGCTGCTAACTTTGCATGCTGAAATGCTTAAATTCCAACTGTTTGTTTATCTCTTTCACTGTTACTGTAAATAAGTTACAACAGCTTTAAATGCTGTATGATAAATGTGACACATCTAAATGTTTATTTTTTTATTTTTTTATTCAGTATCTCCCTCCTGGCTGTGAGTAACTCATTCAGTTAAAGGACTCTTTAATATAATCATCTCCTTTACAGATACTGTGGAAGATTGATTGTGGGGATGTCATTAATACTGATTTAAAAGGTTAGTGGCTTCGGGTCAGATAGCTCAGTGTGTAACAATAGGGTGATTTTCATTGACCCCTGTGTAGGATGTGGGGAGGTTTGTGAATAAAGGCCTCTGGCTGAATCAGTCTCCTTTCAGGCTTTGTTTTGGTCAAGCACAGCAAGTAATGTGATCGTATTTTAACCTTGTGACCCCGACGCTGTCAGACTCATAGTGTACTCAACACTCTTGCTTCATGAACTTTGGTGTCCTGTATAAGGAAAGAATAGCAGCTCAAATTCTTTTGATTGGATTATAAGATTAGTTAATTGATGAAGGATTAATAGGTGTGAACGTGAGTGCCTTGCCACAGGCTAGCAACCTGTCCAGGGTGCATCCTGCCTCTCACCCTTTGGTCTCACCCCCCACCCTCTAAATTCCTGCTACCTTGATAAAGATAAGCAGAAGAGAATGAATGGATTAAGAATTAATTCTGGATTTCTGCACCACTTCACACTAAACAGTGTTGGAACAGCCTGTCTTAATGTAATCAGTGATTAAAGGCTAAACATTAACATTTGCATTTAGTTTTTAGGCTTGAGTGGTTCTGAGACCTGGCTGGCTCAGCGTTTGTGTCATTTAAACCGAGCCTTTTCTGCATCACTCCTAAACATTGTGCTGACATCATATGTTTAGTACACCAGGGATTCGCTCTTGTTTCCATTAAATCAAACATTCACTGACACAAGGTAGCTTGTTATCCTGTTCCTGGAATCTTTGGGTTTATTAGTTCAAAACTGGACATCACTGTCAGTACTGAACGTCATGCGGTGAAAGGAAACGCATGGATTGGACCGTACAGGTGAGGAAGGCTGGTAAAAATCACCGACTGTGGTCATACTTTTTTAGAATAACAATTTAAAGCACGCATGGAAAAATGCATTCATGCACAGATTTATTTATACGAACATCACTCTTGCCAGTCTAATTCAGAGAACTGCAGGGCGATGTTAAGAAGCACATAAAACCTCAAACTTGTCCTCAATTTCCAACAATTCACTGTTCGAATATAAAACTATCTTTGGTCATCTTGTTTTTTGTTTGCTGCAGTTATTAAACCTACATTTGGTAATGATTAGGCACTAGGTGTTTCTCTTTTTTTGTGCTGTGCTTTGTTCTGCAGGAGATAATTGGAGTGTAATTAGCTGAACGTGCTACCTGGGCTCATTAAAGCTCTCTTCCTCTTCTCGCTCCGTGTCTCCCAGACTCAGACTAGCTCAACAACAGCATGTGTTTTTGGTTTTATCCTGCATTCCTCATACTCTGCCACTCCTCAGTGCATGCTTTACACTGCTGACTGATACACACATATTCCTTTAGTTTATGTTTCGTGTAAATAAATGGTCTTTTTCTAAATTACCACCTCGTCTTGTCTTCGCCTTCTAGTTGGGCTGTGACATCAGGAACAGCATGTATTGAATGTTTCAAAAGAAAGGCAAACTAAAAACTTCCCTGTACTACTGCATATTTCCTCAGCTTTGTTTAGTCTGGGTTTTTTAGTATATAACTACTTGTATTAGTTTTTAGCATGCATAAGACCACACCAGTCATCAGTAGTGCTTCAGAGATTAATGCAATGCAGCTACTTGGGGACAAAAATAGGAAACCAATTGGTAAAAAGCTTTGAAGCCACTTCTATTTCAAATTCATTCAGTTAATTCTGACTGATCTAGTATTGTGGAACCAAGGTATGCATGTGTATGTTGTCAGTTTTAGTCTAAAACCAGCTTTTTCAGTTTAATAGTTTCTGTTTTTTTTTTATTTTTTTTATCTCTTGGATTGCATTAACTCCAACTCCTTCCCCTTTTTCTGCTCAAACTTTTGTTATGACTTGCCTAAAGTTTTTTTGCAGTGTGTGTTAGTCGATCGATCATAACACACTAAACATTTTTTAAAGAGACTCGTGTAGAAGGCACAATAGGGCTGTGCTGCAGTTTTTAGTTGTGTGGTTTTGTGCCACACAACAGATTTTTGTGCATGTCTGGTAAAGGAAGAGAAGGCTTGTGGGTGAGAAGAAGTGTGAGATGAGTGAACATGTGAAAATGTTGTGCGACTGAATGGAAAAATAAATCATTTGGTGTGAGCAGCAGAGTTGTGATAGTCTTAATCACTTTATAAATCATGCAAAACCGGCCATGATGCCTTTTTTTGTTGTTCACCAACTGCTCAAAAAGCTTGTCCATTAACTCCATAGTCGGGCTGATAATACATATGTATGTATGGGGGTAAATAACACACTGCTTTCAGCACACAAAACATCTATTTGAATTGCAAAACTGGTTATTTTCCCTCTGTTTTCATCCAACACAAAGCTGCTCAGAATTCAGAGCAGAGGTCTGTTTTAAATCAAAACTGTTGTGTGTAGCCAGAGTTTGGCAGCTCTTCATAAATGTGTGCAATAAAGAGATTCAACTGTGGAGGATGATGACTCCTCTGTGAAGCCTTATGTTACACATTGTCATAGTGCAACAGTCACCAAAGGGGCTAGAGGTCAAATCTAACCCTCGTGTACCCAGAAAATGTCCCATTTTAGTCACCTCAACAACAGCTCGTATAGATAGCCCAAGTATTCGTGTATGCATGAGAACTGCTTGCCCAGCTGAGTTACTTAGTCACATTCCTCAGAGGACCCTCCAGCTCACAGCAGGCTGTCACAGTGTCAGAAAGCGTGAAAATGGCTCCTCTGACTGGGAGACCAGACCCAGTCTGGCGTCCATCTGTAGCTCCAGTGTCACGTCAGGGCTGTAGATGTCACTGTTATACAAATACACACGTGGGTGAGTTATGTCAGTGGATTTGAAGCGCTTGAGTGAATTGACGTCAATGAAAGCGCATGCTATACATTTGACATATCATCATTAAAAATGACCAACATGTAAATCCCAATCCTGTTTCATTAGTGTTACAGCTTTAATCAGTGAAAATGGACAAGCTCAAAGGTGCAGAGGAGTCCATATAGGTCTCTCTTACAAATGAAGGAATCTCTGTATGTCAGACCATGCATTCTTCATTTGTCTTTACAACCATTACACCTGGCCGGCAGGAGAGTCACTGTGGATACAAGAGAGTGAAGTCTCTTGGTGTGTTTGGGGCAATGTTGGTCTAGTTTTGGGGCTCCTCTTCCTGTTTCTCAGTCTCTAATGGCTAAGAAATAAATAATGTGCCATCCATTTTACCGGACATGATCATCAGGCTCTTATCACACCAAATGCAAAGTTGTCCCTCCCTTGAATGGTCCTCAGTAGGTCTTAGTTGGGTAGATTCAACCTCTAATAAACAACAGTGCATGACATGCTATTCCATTATTTATTTAACCAAAGCTGTGTGTGAAAAGGTGAGCACACCTCATGATTCAATAGCTTGAAAATCCATCTTTAGCAGTAATATAAAGGAATCGTTTTCTATATGACTTTTTCAGTCTCTGTCCTGATATACAAAACATTACAAAGTAAACGGTCTTGTGTTGCTGTTTCCCCCCCACAGGACTGTAAGAAAGATCCAGGATGTTGTTGTGACAAGCATGAAACACCAGCTCGCCCTCTAGTGGTGCAGATAGCATGCAACATATATAGTGCAACACAGTGAGATGACTTTTAATGATATTGCCTGTGAGATGAGATGAGACACAAAATTCCTCACTTAAGTCAAAATTTCACAGTTTTACATTCTAGATGATACCCAGGCCTAACAAATAAAGAATTGAGTCCATTAGAATATCAAGACATAAGCAACAGACTTTTTTCTGTAAGTGTACACATTTATTTTTTACAATTTATTTTTATTCCATTTCATTTTACGGCCACAGCAATGCAGAAAAACCAAGACGTACTGCTGAAATAGCACTTTTTTTCATATATTAAGACATCTCAGGGATTAAATGTGTAGTTAAACTTCTTTACACAGAAATTGGGCTGTATGTGGCCCACAATGTAAAATTCCCTTCTCTAAAACGAACAAGTAGACCCAAATCACGTCAACGAATGACTAGGTGTAGGGTAAACATTTTTCCTTTAATTTGTCACCCCGCAGTAGTTGCGCTTGCAGTTAATGAGCTTAAATTATGGACGGCATGTCTTGACCTGTCTTTTGACATCAATGTAGAGGGCGCACTTGAACAAAAGCTGGACGAGTGGAGATAATCGGGTGTTACGAGCGGTACGTGAAGGCGTCGTGAGCATGCTGGCGCTAACAGCGGCAAAGGAAGTGCCGTTATTCTCTGCCACGTCTGTAGGCTCCTGAAGCGGCGCAGCCTGCAGAGGCGGCAGGTCAGAGCACCGGGATGAGCCGGTGCGTGGTGGTGGGGGGGATGAGAGGGGGGCAGTGGGAGTGACCGAGGAAACGCGGAGGAGAGGAAGGAAAGAGGAAACACGTCGAGGCACAACACAGCGCTGAAAAGAGCTCCGGCTTCTAGGAGCCACCGCTGTCTTCTGGAGGATCCTTTCCTGCAGGACGTCTATTGTCCGGACAGAGCCGCGGGGAAACCCATGCTAAGCTCAGGGAGAATGGAGGAATTCATAACCGAAGAGGAAGAGCCATGGTACGACCAGCAGGACCTGGAGCAGGGTAAGACAAGTCACCATCCTATCCTGCCTGCCCGCAGCATCCCTTGTTTCTGTCAGCTTCTGGCACCGGCCGCTCAGCCGGCCTCTTCGAACAAAGACTCTGTTGTCGTGAGATACGACAGAGAAGTCATTTGGAGCCGTTTGCTTGCTCTGCTTCAGCGCGATCAATAAAAACAGCGAAGGAGTTCCCAAGGAGCGCGCTTCTTTGACAACAATGCTTTGAAAGCATGCCAAGCAGGGCCTTTGCATGGCTGGAAGTAGTCAGCATCAATGTGATGCACCCGTGTCAGGGTCCACCATGAAAGTCCTAATCGAACTAAAGCGCATATTTTTAGGCACCGATGTTGCAATTCTGGGTCGATGTGTTTAAAATATTTTTCCACCTGTTTTGTATTGATTTATTAAATGCTTTGTGTGAGGGATCCCCATTCTAAAATATAGCTGAGCCATTCAATTTTTTAACCTCTGCATCACAATTATTTTTATTATATTTTGACATCAGGAATGTCCTCTATGTTGCGGTTATCAGTAGAGTTTGAGAGGAAATATCGATACAGTATAGTTAAAAACAAGGAAAACCAAATATCAATATTTTATTACAGAAATTCAAATACTTTGGGACATGCACCACCACCCTGAGGTAACCCAACACTAGAAACACTTAGCTTGAGAAAATTAGCTCCTAATTTGGAGCAAGTTAATAGATGGCGACTAAATGGCTGCAGAGAGCAGGACCCGTTTGATTGCAAGGTATTTGAAACCTTTCTGCAAACAGTTGCAGTCTGACTCGGACTGACTGCAATCGTTCTCAGTGAGGTTGTCAAAGGCTGATTTCTGTCTAATTAAAAATGCAGACAGATTGCCAACATGTTGCCATCAGTCTGCATGAGTCTTAGTCAATGAGTACAACTCAGCAGGCTGCCAGCTGGTTGTATTCTGTTATATTCCTCAAGAACAGGAAGGTTACTGAGCAGAAATGTAATAGTTAGATTGCTGTTCATGTAGATGGAAACAGCTATGTGATTTTTCAATGATTTACCACTGTTAATGGCTGTATTATCAGCTAGCATGCAATTGCTAACCATTAAACTACAAACTGATGCCAGACTGATAGCAGACTAACTGCATGTTATGGTGACATTTATGGCAGGTTTTTGTGACAGTGTTGAGATGGTTATCTGATGTGAGATAGCTTTATCTTACTGGATAAAAAAAATGTATTGACAAAGTTTAATTTTAAGGACAAAAAAATCGAAATATTTTCATATGGCGAATAAGGGGCTATGATAATATCATATCGTGGGATGTCTAGTGATGGCCAGCTCTAGTTACCAGTGACTAGTGATGATAAAATAAGATAAAAAAAAAAGAGATAAAAAAACATTTTTCTGTAAAATAAATAAATGAAAAAAAAAAAAAAAAGAATTGCAGTTTGCCAACATTATTCTGATTGAACTAGCTTTTGTGAAGGAAAAATCTCAATAACCTTCCAGTTCAAAGCTTGCTAATTAACTCGTGTCTTTCCATTAACACCATAACCTCCGCCCAGTAACAACACAAGGGACTCGACTGTCAGTGTTGCTATATTTAAAGAACACCTAATGTCCTCATTTCCAGCTCTAAATTTTTATTTTATTCCTTGGTGAAGTCCCTGAAATTATTGTTGCTGTTTAGTTTGGCCAACTCTCTCCTGATTGGCTGCCCATTGTAAACATAAAGTCTGAACTGCTGGTGGGTGGAGCTGTGTGCCTCGGATGACCATATTAGGAATATCCTCTGTTACTGACATCATACAGTGCCAAGAGGAGAAAACACTGGTGCATTTAGCATCCAATCTGAAGCTTGTACATACACTGACTTTATTATTTGAAAAATTTGCCATGTTTAATATGAGGATTTCCTATTATAACACTGTATATATGACAAAAAATTAGTAAAGCCCGACGAGCTGAAGATACAATAAACATTTACTAAGCCTTTCAAATCGATTTCAGTGTTCATACAAATTGCAGCTGATGTTGTAGCAGATGGATCCTGTATCAGCTGGTCTACATCTGAATGACGGCAGCTTTTTATATTCCATTTCCAGGGAGCTTTTAAATGTCGGTGACTCAGGAAATTACATTTTGAATGAAGTCACATAGTCTATTTATTGATGAATGGAACATCTGCAGATATTCATGAGCCAGTTTGAAACCAGTCTGAACCTGATCATTCAGGGACTTGTATAATTATGTTTTTAGGACTTATCCACAGCTGTGAGTCTTCACATTCTCTGTACCACTTAGCTCATTTCCTGTCGTGTATAATCTCTCAATCACCTGCTCCCTGCTCATCTAATTATAATGCTAAGCTACATTTCCCCTGCCTAAGGCTAAATGGTGCTGATGCTGTGATTTTACCTGACTAGAAACACCAATGGACGCACAAACAAACACACTTACCATCATGATGTCATCGATTGATAAGCTAACTTGTTTCCTGTGCACCAAGTGTCACACATTAAGGAAACCGAGGGTTAAAACGGGTCTTTAATTGGCTTTATTTTGGGAGATGGTGAGGAAGAAGAGAGTGAAATTAGAAGAAAGACGAGGCAAATCAGAGCGACAGTGTGAGAGCGGAAAGTCAAAATGGCTGGAGCCAGAGAAACGAGCTGTGTCTCAGAGAGATCTGAGTTTGATGGAGCAGAGAGGATGTCAGTCCTCTCTGAACAGTGCTGGGCTACAAAGTGCTGACTGCCCCATTTCTAGGTGCATCGAGTCCTTTGGATAGGCACACCACTCTCATCGTATTACCTTGTTGTCATGCAGGAATCACTGTAAGTTGATGTTCTTTGGGATGATTTTCCCCACAGAAGTGTTGGCTAAAATGTGGATAAATGAGGATTTCTTTCTGCACCAGAGACCTGCCCAGAGTGTACCCCGCTCCTTACCTGGTAGCTGGGTGGGAGAGTGGGTGGATGAAATTAGGATATTTTTCTTTTTAGTAGTTTTTAATAAGAATTGCTAAAAGAGTTTAAAACTGTGTAATAGTAGTCTTTGCCTGTTTTTGCCATTACCGTCTTTGACCAAGGATCACTGTCAGTTCATATGGTAACCTTCTCAGCCACAATGTAGGCCTGCCTTCAAGCCAACCCTGCTTTATCACATTTGTTTACTTTTTTAGCTGAGCTGCAAAAAAGCTTCCTCATCCTTTTAGGGTTTCTCACATGAGCTCACACGCAGATTGCTCAAGAGCTATACTGACCATGATACAGTCATATCATGGAAAAAAATGTATATTTTCAGACTGTTTGGCAGTCGTTCCTGGAGGTTGCTGGCTTGTGTGTGCATGTTTAGACGTCTTTTTCAGGACAGAACATTGCTGTGCTACTATACTTGTGAGGACCAACAGTCCCAAAATGCCTGTTCCCATGATTTTGAAGTCATTTTTGAGCCTAAAAATGTTGTTTTAGTGTCAGGTTTCTTATTAGGTTATGGTTAGGTTTAGGCTGAGGGTTAGGGATTCATTTTTGATGGTTAGGGTAAGTGGCTAAGGAAAGCATTATCTCAGCTAGATGTCCTCACTAAGATATGAAAATGAGTGTGTATGTGTCTATATTGGCGGTGAAGCTAAGAGAAGTGGCTGAACCTGTTTTCATCTTATAATCCGATGTTTATGAGAGGTGCATATTTTAAAATATGATAGTTGCATCATGGGGCTGTATTTGAGCGAGTGGTGTTGGGGATGAAAATCAATGGCATTGTGAAAAAGTACAGTCAGCTTTTGAACCACTATAAAATGGCATCATTTCTCAGCATGACAAAAACTCTAGTAAAAGCATACTTGGATGGAAAAAACACACCTGAGTCTTGCCTGGACCTCAGCATTACTGAAGCGTTGTGGGATTATCTTGACAGAGATTTAATTTCCCCAACTCTTTATCCAACTGGAGAAATAAACATGATTCATATTTAAGTGACTTTCATAATGAGCAGTATATACTGGTTGAATAGATTAAATAGAGAAAAGAACAAAAAGTGCTATATGAGTGAAAAGAACAAAAAAAATGAAGGGTAACATTAAGTGAAAACAAACTGAAAGTCTGAGTGTGTGTTTGGATGTGGCAGGTGTTAAACTAGGCCTGTAACTGTACAAACTACTCATGATGTCACGTCTCAGCTTTCGACTCTTAAAGGAGGAGAAAGCAGGAAGGATGCAGACGTGTAATTGGGATGCTTCTTTGTTGCTTCTTTGTTTGGGTTTATTGTGTGTTAGCCTGAGCCTCTCCTGGCCGATGACCAAGAAACTAATAAGTGGCTCTACCAGCTGAGACTGGGGGGCTGTTAGGGCTGGGCCATATTATACCGTTCACGGTAATACCGGTATAATGTTAGGCAACGATAGGAAAATGAAATATCGCGATAGAATGGGAGTAAAACGCGCATGCGCAGTGCCTTTGTTTTCATACGCACATGGCCGATTGTTGAGTGAAACAGATGAACCAGAATTGGTTTGTAAAAATGGTGCAACTTCCGTGATGTGGAACTGGTTTGGTGTTTGTCCGTCAGATACACAACAAAGCACATTTTTTTGCAGAACATGCAAGCGGCCGTTGTTATTGTCGTATTTGTCGGACTAAGATGCTCTTAAATCTGGGAGTAATCTGGGTCCTAAACTCCGTATGCTTCAGGTCAAACAACACTGCAGCATCACTTAGAGTTAAAAACTGTCTAAATTCTTTCATCTTTAATAAAACGATCAGTATTGCTGCTTTACCAGGTGTAACTATAAAGTTTAACTTCCAGGCATCCATGAAAACAAAAGTTATTACATTTAACGGAGTTAGAAGTTAGCAGGAAGCTAGCGGAAGTTAGCTCGCTAGTTTCGCTAGTTACCTAAGCATGATATAGCATGTTCTGACTGAGAGATTTCTGAAAAAAATCAAACGTACAGCTCTGCTATCACTTCCAACATAAATGAAGACAGGAAACTAAACAGCAGTGACGTTTGTAGGGTTACTGAAGTTGGGCTAGCTGGTATATAATGATGTGCTACGTGATCGCTAGCGACACAGCTATGTTAGCATAACATAAACAGTGAAGCTGGAGGAGGAACACTAACACTTTTCCACTTATAAAAGTTAACGTGAAGGTTCTTCATGGTTAGAGACAAATGCAATCGCATGGCAGGATACTGTAAACGGACCAAACTTCAGTCAGGAGAACAACTGAGATAATCCATCCACAATACGAGGTTAGTCATTAATATACTGCAACAACATGGGAATAGAGCAGCTGCCAGAGAATTCAACATTAATGAATCAATGGTACAGAAGTGGAGGAAGCAAGAAGAATGAGTTTAATAAAGTTTGATTTATCTGACTGCTTTGTTTTGCTTAATGTGCCTTATAATCCCGTGCACCTTATGGTCCGAAAAATACGTACTGCACACTGCAGTTTAATGTTGCAAAGCACCTCTTTTTAACTTCAGTGGATATTATACATGGTTATGCTCAGGATATGTCAGCCCATTTCTACTGGAAATGCCTTTTGGTTAAACTTTCAGCAAGGAATTTGCATTTGCACTGTTACATTTTTATAAAGCTTTAATGTACATAAAAACCAGCTTCTTGTTTAAGTGAAAATAAATGGAAGGTTGTCTTTTTGCGCTAGTAATGTTGTGGAGTTGTATTTTGTCTCGCATCAATTATATCGTCGGTTATATCGTTATCGCAAATTTTCAAATATATATCGTGATAAATATTTTTGGCCATATCGCCCTGCTCTAGGGGCTGTTTGCTTGCATACATCTGATGAGAGAGCTCTCTAAGCACTCCTGTTACATCATAACTGTTTACATCACTCAGGAGTAGAGAGCAATATCCCAGGATGTTTTTATAAATTGCTACTTTGCCATGTAGTATGCATCATTGCAGTCAGTATTACAGCCCGGATAAGCACTATGGTGTAGTTCTTCTGTCTGGTGAATGTTTCTAGTGCATTTTCTGTTACAAATTTAGTCTGAAACACTAGAAAAGAGGAACCAGAAGTCTTATTTTCCACATTCCAGTGAGTCTCGTGGGTGATACACACCTAACCAAAAATCAGCCTGTGGAAGACATCACTACGTGCTGTACTGAATGCATGGATTCGACTGCAGATGCATTCACACACTCTTAAAAATAAACTTTTATTTTTCTCTGAAGTACTGACACTCTGGCAGCTGGCTGCATGGGTTGTCTGGATAGCTTCTTCATGCATGATGTAATTGTGTCGGTGTTCCGGTCTCAGTGATGTCACCTGTGGGTCAATGTCAGGTCTGTCTGGAGCAAACAGTTGTCTATGACAGCTATTAACTTGCAAAGTTGTTGTCTTGTGCAGTGAGTTTCATCGATTGGCCCTCTTCCCCACTTCTACTCTTCCTTTGTTTTCCTCCTCATCTTTTTCTCTCCTCCCCCTCTTCCTCTGTTGTTGTGTTGATACTGAGGCTTTAGGCTGTGTAGCGCTAACTCTCCCTCCATCAGCCAAATCCCCTTCGACATCTTGTAGACACAAAGACTTTTGGGTTGTCTGGTTTTATTTGGGCTGTATTTCACATCATCAAGACAACTTCTGAAAAATGCAGGTTCGTTTTCTTTATATTTATAAGAGAAGCGCTAATTAGGGTAACATTGTGCTAATTTTTATAGCAGTTTCATGGTGATGGAGAGAGACAGAATATAAACCACAAATCAGGAAATAACACTTTGCATGAAAAGTATAAATTGATTTGCATGTCATTGAAATAAGTTTGGTTCCCTATAAACCAGCAGAAATCTGGCTCCCACAGACTGGCTTTGTGCCCACGTGGCACACAGATTACAGTCAGTCACCTTCAGCCCAACCAAAACCAAAATCAAACTCTTTGGCATCAACTCAACACACAGTGTTTGCACGGAGGTGGAAACATTATGCTTTGCGGCTGTTTTCCTGTTAAGGGTACAGGACAACTTCGCTACATTGACGACGGTAGAGGCCATGTATTATAGATACTGGTTGAGAAACTGCTTCCCTCAACTAGAACAATGCAGAACGGTCTTGGGTGGATCTTTATACCCCCACAGCAACACAGGAGTAGCTAAAGAGCCTAGCCAGTTTCCAGACTTTCATTCTATCAAAAATAAAATCTTTAGGTTTCTTTACCAGTTAGTAAGTCGTGTTTTGCTTTCATTTCAATGACATGCAAATCAATTTATGACTTTTATGTCATGTGTTTTGTTTTTTTCTGGATTTGTGGTTCATATTCTCTCTCCCTTAAAATGAAACCACAAACTACTAAACTTTAAATACAATTTAGACTGGTTGTCGACAGTATCCAGATGGAAAGATGTAATAATGTAATGTAGAATTACTGAAAATAAAAAAGCTCAAACTCAAATCAATACATTTAGAAAGTGTGTAAGAAGTAGATGATCATAAAGTATTTTGCACCAGTCATACAAATATGATGAGTATATATCAGATCTAATGGGGGAACAGCTCTGTGTACTCCTGCTTATGTGCTTGCAACTATAGGAAAATGTTGCAGTGATGCAGGTTATCAGTTGCCTGGATGTATTATGGCCTGGCATTGATCCATTTGCTAACTATTCATTACTTAAGCCAGAGGCTGGACTGCATGACAGATGACTTTGTTGGCTGTTTAGTCCTTCACTTTCTGAGAGGCTGCAAGCCACATTTTGCTGACTCAGAGCCAGTAATGTAGGCCATCAGTACTGCTGAGTCAGCGCACGGTTTAAGTGGATGCTGCTCATCTTAATTTGGAGTATTTTAGCAGCCGGGACGTATAAATAAAACACTAAAATGTGCTAAAATCAGAGTAAATGGTCTCTCTAAGAAAAAGACAGCATCCCAGCGAGTGAAATCTCTATTCTCCTCACTCCAAATAATCTGGGTTCCAATCTGTGACCTTCGTATTCAGTCAGTGGAGAGTAGGAGGCTTGGAGGGAGATGTGCTGCAGGGAGGAGCGCTGCCTCGCTGTCTTCCCTCTATAATTGAATTGGTCCAGGGCAGACTAAGGCGATATGATGGATCATTGTAGTTATAACCTTGCTTAAAATAGAGCTGTGTGCGGCGTTAAATGTGGCAGAAGTCATCTAAATTGTGCAGCTGCATTATGTCTTCTTCTGTGAGATACCCCCCACCCCACTGTCACTGTTCATTTCACACCTCTCCCTTCCTGTTCTCTGCTTTCACTCATTCAATCTGCCTCCTTCTCTTTAAAAATGTTTCATCTGCTTCTTTTTCTAGATCTCCACTTGGCAGCAGAGCTGGGAAAGACTCTGTTGGAGAGGAACAAAGAGCTGGAGGACTCTCTGCAGCAAATGTACATCACCAATGAGGAGCAAGTGCAAGAGATCGAGGTGTGGACCACAGAGCAATGCAAATATTACATTAATTAATATCACAGGACTGCCAGCTCAAGGGCACTTAGTAACAGCAGTGAACAGAATTGTTACAGGAAGTGCAATTGCAAGTGAATTCTTCTGCAATACAAAAAATGTGTTATGGAGTCCCACAGGGCTCTGTACTCAGCAATAGTATTAGGTGACAATGCAGATGACACCCAGCTTTTTTCCTTATGCCACATGAGTCTGCTTAAAGACATTAACGTGCAGATAGCCTGTTGGTTTCTACTCGTGTCCGAAGGGGACACGGTGTCTTGCCAGATACCTTACTCTGGATGGCATTACCTCGGCGTTCAGTACTACTGGGTTGAACTATTTTTGTCCTTTAATTGTACATAAAAAGTTTTTTTTTTTTTAAGACAGTCGTTTTTCATATAAACAGTTATCTACATTAGGAACTTCCTGTCTCAGAGTGATGCTAAAAAACAACTTTGTGCATTTGGTACACATTGGCTAGACTATTGTAATTTCTCATTATCAGAATGTCCTAATGGATCCATTAAAAGGCTTCATTTCCAAACACAAGAGAGATCATGTTTCTCCTTCTGCATTTTCCGCAGCCTTCCGCTGTTACATTCCTCTGTGTCGAACCACCAGACAGTATGTTTGGCAGGAGGCCTTCTCTCTGTTTTGAAGGTTAATCTTAAACAGGGCTTATTTTCTTCATTTCTGTGCACATATTCCTGTTCCTAGACTCTAGTAAAGTAGCTCTGCATGGCTAATAACAGAATCTAATCTAATTAAATTACCTTATACTGGACCTTGATGCAAATCCTTGGTTCGGAGTTTGTAACAAACTTTCGTTTTGGTTTTCTTCGAGCCAGCTTGTTATTTATTTGCTGCTCCTTGTACAGAGAGTATTTGAACAGCAGGTGGGTGGAGCCTTTGTGCTCACACTTCTCAGTGACAAAGAGCCAAAAGTATTTAAAACCCAGCCTTAAATGGAGCATTTTAGAACAGAATGACGTTTGAGCTTATGGTGAACAGGGCACCCATAATTTCTGTGTGCATGTACAATGAAAATAACGGGCTATTCTATTATTCTATTATTCTATCAATGGAGCTGGATGAGGTGACCTGTGAACTGTCCCTTTGTTACACTGCTGTAGACTATTTTCTTCTGTGTAACACAATGCTTTAGCACAATTCTTGAATTAAATTAAATTGGGTGGAAACACCCAACGTGCTTATTTATGCGCTTATCTTTAGTAAGGAATTTTCTGCTAACTGGTGAAGTCCATCTGCTGAATGATATCATGCAGTATGGTGTGAAGCTGTACAGCAGGTGTTTAGTGGCTCAGGAGTTAGGTTGCAGTGATAAATCCTACATATGTGCTGTAAAAGTAAATGAAAGCCAAATTTAAGTGACCGTTAAAAGCTTCTAGCTTCAGAGATCTAAGAGATTGTTGGAACTTTACCTGAAGTTGTGCATTTTTATTTGCGCTAAATATGTGTATGCGTTTGTTTCCAGTACTTGTCAAAGCAGCTGGAGGTTCTTCGGGACATGAACGAGCAGCATGCCAAAGTGTACGAGCAGCTGGACGGGACTGCCAGAGAGCTGGAACGCACCAACCACACGCTGGTGATGGACAGCAAGTCCTCGCAGCAAAAGATCGAGAGGTGAACGGGACTGGGAGCTTTCCTTTTTCCATGTTTTTGGCCTTCTTTCATTCATTTATAAATCTTTGCCCTCTCTTATGCACCAGGTTAACGGGGACTATTGAGACTTTGCAGAACCAGGTGGAGTCTCTGTCAGGGCAGGTGGAGCAACTTCGCTCCATGGAGCAACTGCGGGTCAGGAGGGAGAAGAGAGAGCGACGCAAGACCATCCACTCATTCCCTTGCCTGAGGGAGCTTTGCACAGCACCCAGGTACCTGTTTTGTCTTCCATAGAATGAGAAAGAAGAGGAAAGTAGTTATAGAAAGTCACGCTTAAACACTGCATGCCAGCATCAAACTGCTAAATATTTGTCTCATCTGTTATTTTGTCAGGTATGAGGATGAGTTTGTAGTGGGCAGGGCTGAAAGTTTTACTATGGAAGCCAAGCGTCAGCCATTTGAAGAAGAGAACCAGCACCTGAGGGAAGCGGTGTCGGCTCTGAGAGCTGCTGTCCGGGCCGAGAGGAGTCGCAGGGAAGGGGTGGAGAGGGAGTGCAACCTCCTGATATCGGAGTTCTCCCGGCTGCAGACACGGGTGCAGGTGGGGTGCAAAAATAATGCACTAAGCATGTTTGGCTGTTAAGATACAGGAAAACATACAAGCAGAAAAGATATCGGCAAGTTGTTTTTTGTTTTTGTTTTTTTTCCACCAAAGTGAAACTAACTGCTAGCAGGGACAGTGCTAATTTGTCAGAGTCCATTTGATTTCATTGGTTATGACATTTAATTATGTCTTCAATGCTGATCACCCCTAATGAAAACTACTGACTAATGGAGTGTCGTTTTGAATTATGGCCTTAATCATAATCATATTGTTCTATTCAAATGTGGTCAAAAGTGTGACCATGTGAACAGCGAGGCTTGGTGAGCTAGCTGTATATGTTGTTGAGGTACGTCACAGATGCTGATACCACATAATTGGTGCTCATAAATAGAGTATTAATAAGATGCCACTCAGCTTTTTTTTTTTTTTTTTTTTTTTTTTTAAATAACCAAGTGGTGAGCATGTTTATTTTTCCTGCAAGAAAGGTTTTTTGTTTTTTTTTTTAAGTAGAAGTCCATGTGTACATGCTCGCTTGAGCGGCCTCAAGTGGCCATTAGCAAAACTGCAGGTTTCTGCACTTCAGCACACTGGCTTCTTTTTTTCCAGCCACTTCAGCCTAAAGTTTCTGCATCTGTCAGACTAAATAGTCATTGATTATGGAAAGGGGTAAAATGTTCTTTAAATCTGATCTGTGTGCAGTTTAATAAACTACCTTGTAACTTGATCAACTGATCCAAAAATGATGATTTGTTGATTATAAATTAAAGACAATTAAGTGGAGGAGAATTTTCCTATGATGTGCTATTTATGTCTTTATATCGAGTGTGGGTAATGAATTTTATTTGAAATAAAACTAACTGGTTGTGCTCACAGGATGCTGAGAGATGCCAGGCGAGAGTGCGGGAGCTGGAGGTGGAGCTGCAGGAGCTGCAGCAGCTGCGCCGAGCTCGAACTTTCCTCCTGAGCAGTGAGGATGATGGTGTGGCTCTTACCCAGACTGTCCTCAGTATCACCCCGGAGACCGACACCTTTTTGGAAGTGGAGGTCGGGGAGACGGGAGGAGGCGTCAGGGAGGAGACAGCAGGTGGAGGAGGTGTTGGAGGTGAGGCGTTACCTGATTCCAGTCCTGTGAGGAAAAGCTGCAGCGACACGGCGCTCAATGCCATCGTGGCCCGGGATGCGTCCGGCAGAAGGAGAGGCAGCTACGCTCTGCACGCCAATAGCGTGAGGAAAAGAGGGATGTCCATCCTAAGAGAGGTGGATGAGCAGTACCACGCCCTGCTGGAGAAGTACGAGGAGCTGTTGGGGAAGTGTCGACGACACGAAGAGAGCCTGTGTCACGCCGGCGTCCAGACTTCCCGGCCCGTCTCCAGGGACCCGTCTATGAAAGACTGTGCCATGGGCCCCATCGTGGCACCTCCCCCTACTCCCACCCAATCGCCGTCCACCCCTGAAGCCATCGAGAGCATCAGCAAACAGGTGGAGGCGGTGGATAAGCGGCTGGGGCAGAACACTCCAGAGTACAAAGCCCTTTTTAAGGAGATCTTCTCTCGTATCCAGAAGACTAAGATGGACATCAAAGCTACCAAAGCTGCGAAAACTAGCAAACCTGGTAAATCTGGTAAATCTAGTAAACACTAAATTTACACCGACTGGCTCTAGAGACGGTGGCATCATTGCTTGTTCAGTGTTAGGTTGCGAAGGTGCCCGGTGCGAACATTCTTATAGAGGGTGCTACTTTTAAAACCACTAAATTGAATTATGGTTCAGGTTGACTGAGGTCACGTCAGACTCTTGTGATCGAGAGCTGAAACCTTCTGATTTGCATGCGATCAATCTGTAAAAGTTGGAGAACTTAAGCATAAAAACATAAACAATTTAATTTCAGCCTGGTCCAAAGTCTGTTCTGGCTTCACTGCCTTACTAACTATACTTAAAACACTATTACACAGCTTGTGGGCCTGACCAGTACACCAAAAGCTAAAGTTTCACAAAAACTAATAAAACTGCATATCTGAGAGAAACACGAGTACAAATCAATGTCTGTCATGTGTTGCTTTTAACATAGAGAACTAAACTAGCATTTCTGTGATTATAATAAGACAAAGATTGATTCCTCACCTCACAAGCCGAGGATGTCAAGGGTGACCTGGAGGTGCTACTTTGACTAATATCACTAGTCGCGTTAACTCTAGTGAAGCATTTTTGTCTGGACGAGATTCCTCCTTCCTGTGTGTGACCTTACTTTGGCTTAGTGAAAGTTTACGGGGCTTCGCCTTCAATAGTTTGAGATTTTGGGAAAGTGATGAAAAGATCCATACCAGTGCTGTGTTTGTATGTTATTAAGCCACCGCTCATTTAACATAAACACTAACCCGACTCTTGTCATAACAAGTTGTGGGTTTTGGGGAGCAAAAGTGTTGTGAATGAATATAATACAGAGATTACTGACTGATACTGGATTATTGTTGCTAATACTAGGTAGTAAAATGATTATCTTTATACCTGGTTATATTCTTTATCTTTCAGTCTTCTACATTACTGAGTGCACTCAAAACCTATAGCTGGCCAGTTGCCTTGCTAGCAGGTCAAAAGCAGAGATGAGCACTAGTGAAATGACAGTTACGTTGAAAGTGTTTGAAACGTTGGGGTCACTTTTTGTTTTTTTTTTAATTAATTATCAAGCAATACATTTCACACTGGCTTTTGTCCAGCTGACACTAACATAGCTGGTAGCTGCCAAAATCCATTTATATAAGATAAGATTAAGTAACCATTTGGACAACATTGCATATATCCACAGTTTGTATGGCATAGATCAGCATATATATAACTAGTACTTGTTTAAGATTTTATTTGAACGTAACACGGTGCAGGTACTGCAGACAGGGTTTCTAGTATGTGATAAAACATTAAAACAAAAAGGGCCAGAAGGGTCCAAAATTGAGGCTGCAAAAGCAAGTCAGTCCCCCTAAACTCTGATGGAAAAATGCCCACCTCTGGAGGAAATGCACGTTTACAATTTGGTACTAAAACCCATTTTGGTCTGCTCTTCGGCCACAGTGGATCATCTGCCTCGATCTCTCACCCTGTCCCTAGCACCCTCTTCTGTCACACTAACCATCTGCATGTCCTCCGTCACTGCGTCCATGAATATTCTCTGTGCTCTTCCTCCTTTCCAACCTGGCAGCTCCATCTTCAGCATCCTTTGTCCACTATTACGCCTTTCTGTCTGTACAAACCTTATCAGCCTTACCTCACTTAAAACCTGAGCTTTTCCTCTAATTCACTCCCTTCTGATCCTGTCCCCTCCTGGTCACCCAAATAAAAGCTCAGTATCTTCAACTCTGCTACCTCCAGCTCCACTGCCTGTCTTTTTGTTATCAGCTTTCACTGTTACTGTTATCTTCCTGTCACAAATCTACTCACTCCACCTTCCCTGCACTCTCTTCTTCTCCTCTCTTGTGCACTCTGTTGCTTTGGATGATTTAAACTCCTCTACGTTCAAAACTCCTTGCATCTTCACCGATTCACCTGTCTCCCTTTCATAAAAAATAGCATGACTTGCTGTTGATTAATTCTACTAACAGCTTGTGCACCTCCTTTGTTGATTGAAGTGCTAGTATTATTAATACTATATATCTAACAAGACAGCAACAGCCAAAATGCTAAAGTCGAGGTTCATAAGGAATATCTGTTCCCAACCAGCTGTTTGCAACAGTGCTTAAAAAGTACGTGCAGGAAAATGAAAGACCTGGCAACCCTGGCTGCAGGCAGTACTGAGAGCTTCTTCAGAGCCCATCGCTACCATTTCCAAATTACCCCAGTAATATTTTTCTACCCATGTTCTGTTTAAAGTTTGCATATTGGCACAAATCTGACAACAAAAATGCTAATACCGACTGATCTGTGATAGGCCCAGTAAATACTACAAAGCTTCTGACTTAGAGATGAGTTGCAAAAGGAGAATCTCTGCAGATAGCTGTTTTCACTGTTTCCTGGGCATTATGAGCTTTCATACAGAATACAGTAAATATAAAGCATGAGGATTTCTGGTTGCTGGGGTGACAACTGAATGAAGACGGCATGAAGGTTTGTGAGGAAGTAGATTTTATATAGTTAGTCATTCACACTTAATAGCTGATGTGTAACCGGTATAAGGCTTCAAACCAGGGCTTTTTCTAACACCTAGCAGTCTTACCAAACTATAAAGCTAACCTGCAACATATTGCACCTTTTTCACAATATACAATAACTATGCCTTTTTTCTTGGTAACCTCCTATATGTAAACCTTTGTTATAATGAATGTTATTACGGTTATATATTTTATACACAGCTCTTCAGCGTCGTGGAGGACAAATGGACACAGCTAACACCGGAGGGATCGTAAACTAGTGTTTGAGGCTCATGTGTGTTTTTAGGAAGAGAAAAAACCCCACTGTGGATAATGGATTTTGTGTGCAACCCAGAAAACAGTTAGTGAACAAACTGTGGTGCGTTTGAGGTCGGCGCTCGTGTCATTTCGAATGATCCAAGCGCAATGAGAGAACACGTGTTAGCAATGCCAAACCAGAGCCTGTTATTATTCTACCAGGTTCATGGGGTTTCTGTACTGTAATGACTTACCTATTGCACTTAAAATGTCTGACGCCTCATCTTTTCATATTTAGGATGGGTAACATTCAAACTGTACCTGTATTTTGATTTTTTTTGTGTGAATTTTTAATTTTTTCTTTTTTCTTTCTTTTTTTAATTTTTAGTGCCGATATGTGAATGTTGATAACATGCTGTCAGAATAAATTTATTTAATTTGCTTTACTTTTATTATCCAGTTGAAACTTGTGCATTATTACTTCATAAGACATTTGCATTAATGTTTAGTCTAATCTGGTATTAGTTCCTATTATTACTGAACTAAGACTTACTTTACCCTGTTAATAAAGCATTTATATAATGCATTCAGTCTCTTTGTATTTGTTGTATAATTAAACTGAGTAAGTAACACTTCCTGACTCTAGAAATAGTTTATGCATGTGCGGATCAGACCCTAAGGTCTCCTCTCACACAAACCTCTCTCCCTGACCCGGTGAGATAATGTCATGTCAGTCACACAAATTAGTTGATCTCCATTCCTTTTTTGGTGGCTGCAAGCTGTTGGTTATGACGGAAATAATAAGACTATGGAAGTGGCCACAAGATAGGAAGAGTTTGGTCATCCAGGAAGCGTTCAGAAGCATAGAAATAAAGTATCGATCCTGTCGCGCTTGTATTGATCCACACCATTGATATTTGGATTTATAGGCCCAACTCTATTGTCTACTGATCGTTCCACCAAGTGAGGTGTTTCAGTCATACAAAACTGGAAGGAGACCCTGGGGAAGCTGGAGAAATTCTATCACAATACTGAGTTGGGAACACTCCAGCACACCATAGGATGAGTTGGAGGTGATGGCTGGTAAGAGGAAGGCTAGGTTATCCCCTGTCCAGAGAATTGACTGCATAAACCAGATATGGGCAGGGATGTTAAACTCATTTTGCATTGTGGGCCATATACAAGTCAGATATATAAAGTGTAGGTATTTGTTTAAAAATATAGGGAGCTAAAGTAAAAGGTTGTCAGAAAAATAACTACTTAAGTAAAGTACAGGTATCTGAAAAGTTAACGAAGAAAGTAAACAGTAACAAAGTATTTGTACTTTGTTGCTTCCCACCTCTGTGCCACTTTTTAAAGTGACTTTAGCTGATGTATTATTGGAGTAGTAAAAAACCACAAGACTTCAGCACATTTTGTGAGTACAGGGAAAGTTTTCTCATCAACAGCTACTGATAAAACGCTGCTGTTCTATAAGGTATAACATAATTTGTGTTGTAATAGAGGTTGAAATAGTGGTAGAAAATAAAGTACCGACGTCGTATAGTTATATATTTAGGTATTTGGATATACTTGGGTTCCTCGTCTATCAATCTGACCGCGTGGCCTAATGGATAAGGCGTCTGACTTCGGATCAGAAGATTGAGGGTTCGAGTCCCTTCGTGGTCGACTTTTGCTTACGTCGCAGCCGCCAAATTCGCTTTCGATTCAGTTGCTCTTAGGCAGCTAACCTTCCACCAAACGACAGCAGTTTTTTGGAATGTTTGTGTCCTTGAGTCAATGTTAAAATTAAAAGCCAAACGAAATGAAGATGTTGTGTATGTGAAACGGAACTCCTACTAAAGCTAATAATGATTGATGGTATCCGTCCAAGCGAACGCTAACGTTATGGTTAACTTACTAGCGAAAACGATTATTCCTTAAGATTAAGACACTAATGTTACAAAAGCTAGCAATCTTACCAGTCAGTTCTGGCAACAACAAACACGTACAACAGTGAGTTAAATACAGAAATAATCACTCCCCTCACCATCGGCAGCAGAGTGGCGCAGCGGAAGCGTGCTGGGCCCATAACCCAGAGGTCGATGGATCGAAACCATCCTCTGCTAAGCCTTCTTTTTTTTCATGAAAGAATAACCCTTGGCTCTTCTCTCGTCAACAAAGTGCTGTTTATTATTACTATAAGCGTAATTTTATAAGTGTCGTTAAACCTAGTGTGTTAAAGTAGCATTCTTAGTTAAAAGTAGTCTTCACTTAAAACATTGTTGGTGTTTATTATGAAACGCTTTCAGTGTTTATTTTACAAACAACAACAAAAACAACAACAAAAACAACAACAAAAACCCAATATGTACATCAACCACTTAATAAATAGTATAAGTATAAAATCACAGGATTGATTATTATAGCCACTAAATCGCAGGAGGGAGAAGTATAACAGTCATCCACTTAGTCAAAATCCACACGTCTGTTCTGCTTGGTAGCTGAATGAATCTTCTTCTTTCTGAGGCGCTCCTTGTTCCTCTTTTCCAACCTGCACAACACATTTAAGGTCAAATTTAGCCATTTTTAAAGTAGATCAACAACCAAATAACGCCACTCTAAGCAGTACCTTGCTGCCCTGAGAGCGATGTCTTCAGCTGTTGGCTCATGGGGCTTCTCACTGGCTTCTGCTATGATAGCAGAGATCTTCTGTATGCAGTCAGAAAGGTTTCTCTGCTGACTCCTACTCAGCTCTGAGGTCACCAGCAGTTCCCCCGCCTTAGTGATTCGGGTTTTGTTCTGCACAGCAACATCAAAGTGAGGGGTGAAAATTAAAAAGTTAAAAAAAAATAATCTGCAAAGAGAATAACTGTATTTTCTGTTAACTGTGATGCAAGAGTAGAAATGAATGAAATTGACATCAACAAGTCAGACATATTTCTTAACTCACAGTATGTGAAAACAAACCTTTTCAAGGATTTTTTTCCGAACATCTTCTGGGATCCATTCTGCTGTTTGCACATGGAATCGGACTTCTGCTTTTGTGCTGACTGTGGATTAAAAATGGTAGACCATCTTATTAACATGCACTATGTTATGCACTAATTATGCACCAGAAAGTATTTATTTTCATTTAAAATTAAACTGTGGTAACCTTTGTTGACATGCTGACCCCCAGGACCGCTGCTTCTGCTGTAAGATACCGTCAAACGTTCTAATACATAACACAAGACCATATGGATTAATACACCGTATAAATGACATGACATTTATATGTGATTCCTCTTGAAAATATGTTTGTTTGTCCTTACCTACTGGAATGTGAACTTGGGTTTCCTGAAAAAAGTCAAAATAAAACCTGTTCCTCGATGGCAACAACTTAAACTACTCAAACTAAACACACCCTACGTTCAATACGTCCAATAAGTTTTATTCAGAAACAGTTGGTAAACTAGTCCTTTTTTAAGGGACTTTTCAGAGGCATTCTTCCTACAACAGAAAGACAGAAACTGTTCGCGTTTATTTTACTGACCTGTGTGCCGGCTGCCTCTCGGGTCCCGTAACTAACACTCGACTGAAAAGTGTTGTTAGTGTGCCTCAGTACAACATTCCGTAATGTTACATGCTGCCTAATCACGTTTATTCCTACACAACGACAAAACACATAGGAACGTCGCGCAATGGAGGCCGCCATGTTGGAGTGACGTCTTCACGACGGTCGAAAGAACGTCGTGTAGCTGTTGCTGCGTCTCGTGACGGTAGCACATGTATGTGTGCTGGTGTATTCCACACCAAACGTCGGGGTTTGTTAGTAGTATTAAAGCTGTGTGTGTGCTAGTGAGATACATGTTAATTTACATTTGGGTTTGGTCCACATGTTTGCAAGCAGAAACATTAAGAAAAAGTTAGGTTCCACCGAGATTTGAACTCGGATCGCTGGATTCAGAGTCCAGAGTGCTAACCATTACACCATGGAACCACACTTGCGAGTGTCAATTTTTTATGTATTCAACCACGAGAAAGAAATGTCACGCTACTACCATTGGCACATAAATTATTAATACAATGTTAACTCACATGATGCAGAGGCCTGAGTTTGTTTAATGGCTCCACTAGCTGGCATTTTACCATGTCACCTGTTGCTACGAACAAATCCTGTTTTTCCCGCTTTAGTCTGAACTAGGTTCTGACATTAGGGTTCCGAGGTATCTGGAAGGCGACCCTGACCTTTTAAATGACGCAAAAAACGGATCTCACTTTCTCACTGACCTTCGTTGTGGAAAGTACTCGGAGGAGACGGCTAGCTGGAAAAAGTGCAGATTGTGCAAAACTGACAGAAGGAGAAATTTACCTTTTGGACAAAGTGCTGAATTGCTCAGATTAAACAGCGGCTCTAAAATGAACAAGGTAGAAGATACACACTTTGATTTATCGCACACATTTGAATCAAAACATAGGGCCACTCATATTTGTCTTTCGATAAAATCCTTTATAAGTGATTATGAGATAAGGAGGGAACTTTTTGGGATATTTAGTATGTTTCCTCTGCTACCTGTAAACTTAAACTTAAATTAATTGTATCTCTAGGTTATTTGTTTAAACTGAATATGAACAACCCATGGTAATGTCAGGGTTGCTAGCTAGCAAACAACTACAGGCATCTTGTTTGTATTAATGGCATTACCATCAAACGGTGACTACATTTAAATTTAAAATGATACCTAAAAATGAAGAAGAACATATGAAGGATTTTGTTTCTCTTCATTTTAACTAATTATTCAAATGTGGTCTTTACACGATCTTTTTGCGTATTTCTGTTATGATCTGTTGTTAAATCTGGTAATATTGCAACTTCTGTTAACATCTGTTGTCTGTATCAATGTAAGACTCATCAAATCATCAATCTGTTTGAGTAAAATGTACTTTTAACTCATTTCAAACAATAGAAACAGTAGAATATTTGCAAAAAAACAAACAAATGCCCCTATAGCAACGAAAGCTTTATTTAAAAGTTTTGGTTCATTATATATATATGTATATATATATTGTCTATGTGATCTTATTGCATGATTCTGTTAACATGATTTTAGTGTAGTAATATATTTTTATATCTGTTATCTATATTTAGACAAAAAGTGTTCTTGACTTTTTGATGTATGTTCTTGATGTATCATTAATCCATCTCAAAAACATTTGCCCCCATCAAAGAGGCCATAGTAACACTCACTTCTTACATGAAAAAAATGAAAATACAAAATGTAGTCTTTATTTATTTCTGCTATATAATCTTAGCACACGGTGTCACTGGGGTTTATATGTGGTGTTTCAATGCAGCCTGCTCCCAGATTTGGTTCGTGAGCGGCCGCATGAAGCAGCGGCTGATTTTAAAGTGATGATTTAAAAGTGTAAAACTGAGAGCTTTTCGAGATCTCTTGCTTGCTGAAATGTGGTTGTCTTTCTTTTCTAGATTCCCTCTGATGGAGCTGGAGGACTGGGGCCTGCTCAGTTGGACTGTGAAACAATCGCCACCCCATGCCTGCGAGATGTGTCACATGTGTAAGAAACAAGTCTAAACTCATCAGTACACCCAGAAATTGAAATTATGAGCATATACTTATTTGGTTTTCTTAATCATTTTTAATTGTTTATTCTAGGCTGCAGATGTATTTACCTGGATGTGTCGAGCCAGAATTGGAAGACATCATTTGCCCTCCGTTACAGAGCTCAAACGTCTCAGATCGTCCAAATACACTTCCACAACCTTTTAATTGTGGCACGGCTTCTTCAGAGGAGCTGATAGAGGAGGAGAGGTTTTTCCTCAAGTTGTTTATCGAGCAGTTGGTGGCTCACATTGAGATAAAGACCCACACACCAAAAAGCAATGTGGACTTGAGTAAATTAGAGGCACGTGTGAGAGAGAGAACCCCTCTTGACTTACGGTTTACTGACCCTAAAGCCTTTGACAAAATGCTCATCCCCATCTACAAAGACCTTTGCACACAGTTTGGCTCCAAATACCTTCTGCTTGCTGCCCTGGACTCTGGGGATGTTGCCTTTGAAGCAGCTGTTGCAGAAGGACTGAAAACACGGCTAACAGCGTGTGCACGGAAACCTGACAACCTGTTGAAGAGGCTTTTCTCCAAGAGGTCATCCAAGGTTGATCTGTTCAGAGATGTGAAATCACGTCACACTGATGAAAACAGCCAGGACGATGGAAAACCGATTCCATCTTTGATGAAAAGAAAGGGTGATGGTGTCCGGAAGAGGCTGTCCTCCATGGCTTCTGCTGTAAAAAAGAGATTTGGTGACAACTTTGTCACCAGCGAATGCCAAAAACGTGATTTCTTTAATGGCAAGCCTCAATTTATGATTGCCCCCCTTCTCTAATATTTATCCTGAGAGATCTGAAGATGAGCTATTAAATTTGTCTTTTTTTAAAGTAATGTTTATCTTGAAGGATTTAAGGAGGATTTGTTATATTTGGACTATTGTAATAAAACATTGAACATGGATCAGAGTAAGCTGTCAAGTTTTTTTGGATCCTCGATGGTTTCATCATATCCTGAAACTAAATGTACATCCAAAGACGTGCGTGCAAATAATATTGTAAACAAACAACAACTGCAGTGAGAGTCATATATGTATGTAAGTATGGTATCTCTTGAGTGACATAAAAATATAGCAACAAAACCATATACTGTGTAATAAAGATGGAAACCGCATTATGCGTTTAAAGCCTCAACTTGTGTATTTTGATTATCACCAGCTCTTTTTTCCCCCACATTTATTTATTTATCTATTTTAGCTCATTTTAATTGGTGGCTCTGATTTAGGAATGAAGGACACTGCATGCTCATATGTAAGAGTCACAAAACCACAATGCTCTAAAACATGCCCAGTCTTTTTCATAATCAGTTTAACTCTTCATGAGGAACCAAATAAGAACTGTAACTAATGACTAAGACCATAAACTTCACAGGAGAGTGTTTATTGATTGATTTATTGACCCTGTTATTGTAGGGTCTACCTTACAATATAAAGCACCTTGAGACGACTGTTGTTGTGATTTGGCGCTATGTAAATAAAGTTGAATTGAATTAAAGCCATACATTACACACACATAATCTTTGTCACCCCCTGTGGTAACGTGGCAAAATAATAATTTACTCATCTAAAATCTGCCAGGCAGTCAGTAATCCAAGAGATGGTGGGATAATGTTTCTGGCATTTCCCGTAGCTTCTCTCTCAGGAGCGGCTATACTGTATACAATGCTCTTGAGAAATCAAAGAAGGAAGCCCATTTGTACCATGCAGCCATTACTAGAAGTGGTATCCAAATATTGGTAGAATCAATACCAACACTGGCATATGTATTGGATCGATACTGTGCGATAGGATCTATACTTAGATACATACAATCATCAGAAAGGAGACATGTCTGTGTAAATACTGGTCCTTTCAATAAGTCACACTTAACAAGTTTTATTTTTGTGATAGCTGTTGCTTTAGAAGACTGATTACCTATTAACTATTCAGGCATTCAAATAATAATGAACAGTCATTAAAAACGTGTTTTGACAGGTTGATGATAATTTAGTTCATAAGTCATGTCATGCTGCTCTTAAGCTGCCTTTAAGTTAAAAGTATCTGTATCGGTATAGGTATCGACAATACTCTCTCCAGTATCTCGTGTTATGAAATCGTGCTTCAGCTGGAAACTCTCAACAGAAGAGAGCTATATTTCTGTCTGTATGGTGACCAAGAAAGCGGAACTCTAGTTTGTCCCTGTTTCACCGGAAAACATATGCGGACGGACACTGCTAATTTTCCTGACAAAACAAACCCAAACCTACTCAAATGTATCAGTTTTTTGTTTCCCTAACATTTATCAGGCGACATGGCGTACTCAGTAATATGCTGACACATTACTAGCTAAGTAGCTAGTCCTTGTCATTGGTATTTGTGTTTAGTTTCTCGGAATAGCTCGATAGTATTTTTAGCTAAGGTTAGATGCTAATCGCGTAACATCCTGCAGGCTGTCCCATTAACAGCATTAGTTGCACGGTCTAATGCTAGCCAAACCAAGTGCCAGCAGGTCGCATACGTCTTAGAACAACAGAGTCACAGGTCGGTCTTGTCGGGTGTAGCTGACACAAGCGCCAGGGTGGAGTTAACGGTGTGGGGTCTAGATCGTATTGGATAATTATGCAACGTTGGAATTTTGATGAGACACCAGTGGGTGAAGATCGTTGCCAGCTGGGTTGGCTGTTGCTTTGTCAGTGAAGTCATGCATGACGTGAACTTTGTGTTGCTCAAGAGAAGCCTTTCCACCGTGTAGCGCCGAAGCCATCCTCAGTGAGAGATCTCCGCTGTTTACCTGCAAAATGCCTGGAATGGTGGTGTTTGGTCGGCGCTGGGGGATAGCCAGCGACGACCTGGTCTTCCCGGGCTCCTTTGAACTGTTCATCCGTATACTTTGGTATGTTGATTACTCTCGTGAATACTGAAACACCTTTGCTAACCTAAGCCTGCCTAACTCGGCGCATTAATATAACTGACTTTGTTGTTGCTTTTCTCCAGGTGGATTGGCACCATGGTGTTATTCATTTATCACAAGGGTCACTTCGAATGTAACGGGAGAGCAGTTCTTCATAGCTACCTGGTTGGACTGCTGGTTGTGCTGGCACTCATCATCCTCTCACTGTGTGCTATTGTCTACATCAGTGCTCAAGGTAAATTAATTGGGGTTCATTAGAGGTCTGCCTCCTTAGTGCACACACAAGGGCCACAACCTTAACCTGAAAATGACTGAACTGTAACAGAGCAACCTAGGAACCGCAAGTAAGCCTGCAGTCTAAGAGCGAAGAGCTCTAATTGGGTGATGCTGTACCCAGTACTATAAGGTCATTAAGATAATTTGGGGCCTGATTATTCAAGACCTTGAATGTGAGGAGCAGGATTTTAAATTCAGTTCTGGATTTAACAGGAAGCCAATGAAGAGAAGCCAGTATCGGAGAAATATGCTGTCTCGTTCTAGTCCCTGTCAGTACTCTTGCAGCAGCATTTTAGATCAACTGAAGTGAACCCTGAACTGAACAATGCCATTGAGTCATTTCCCGTTTGCTTCTTTAGCAACATATATTGAGCATCTCCTTTTTATTGTGTAAGAGTTTTCTGATGGGGAAAATTGGCAAATCCTAACCCATGCATTAGACCGTGCTCGAGAAGGAGTGTGTCTTTTCCACACCTGCACTTTTCTAAAAAATGCCCAACAGAGGAGTGTATCACTACAGTCATTCAGATATGAGTAGTCTTTTACGGGCTAGCTCCCTAGTACAGAGTACACATGATGTGGGAATAGAGCAGCTAGCGAGTGGGCATCCTGTAAGCTCCCTGCATGCTCTGTTCTGGCAGCTTCTTGACTTAAATCTAATGGAGAATTTGGGGTAGTGTGGATACTTCTGAAGCGCACATTTTTCATGCTAGGTGCTACATGTGAGAAAGGACAGCTGTGAAGAATATTTTGATTTAATTCTTCTGCCTTTTCCTTCTTCATGTTGGGCAGAGAGCTGACTGAATGCTGGACTAACTTGTTGTCGCATCAAGTTGCGTTTTCTAAAAGATGTTGGCTAAGGGATAGCTGGTTAGAATACTAACTTTAGATGAAAACAGTTAAAACTGTCGCAGACCATAGCATGCATCAGTCCAACACGTGATTGGCTCAAATGTTTTCTGGTTTGGCTGGTGATTGGCTCTTTGCAGAAACAATTTTACTGATTTGAAAGTTTTCAAACTAACACTCTTATATGTTGCACATTTAAAGATCTGCCTGTCTGTTATGGAAGTTTCTTTCTGTATCTTTAGTGTAAATTAATTTTTACTCTGTCAGGTACCATTACAAACCCCGGCCCGCGGCGCTCTATGCCTGCGCTGGTGTACCTGCGGGCGATACTGTATGTCCCTGAGCTGGTGTGGGCCTGTCTGGGAGCTGTCTGGGTGTCGGATGATGGCCGTGGCTGTGATCCTGCCACGGTAGGAGCCGTTATCTCGGCAGTTGTCGCCAGGTAGGTTGTTCAGGTGTGAGGATTTTGGTTTATTCAACTAGTTAATTAGTTAACGTTGCTTTGATCAACCTTTTTCCCCCCCGCTTGTTTCTGTTGTGGCAACAGCTGGATCATCCTGCTGTTCACGGCCGTGGGGGTAGTGTTTGTTTTTGACCCACTGGGAAACCCTCGTCCTCAGCCTCCTGCCATGGAGCCGCTGGGAGTGCGAGACATGCAGAGCAGCGAGGGCACCCAGTTTCTATCCACGGCTCGCTCACTCGCTGTTAAAGTGTGGGAGAGCAGGCTGCGGCTCCTATGCTGCTGCCTGCCGCAGGACGAGAGCTCCCGGGCAGCGTTTTCCAGCATCTCTCAGCTCTTCAGCAGCTTCTTCTCTGTAAGAGATTTTTGAAACGAAGCAGAATACAGGCTGAAAAAAATAATGTATTTAACATTAAAATAAGCTGCGTCGAATATAATTTCCACTGATGCAAAACCCACTGTGAGATCCTCTCTGTCATGCTGCAGGACACAGATCTGGTTCCAAGTGACATAGCAGCCGGTTTGGCTCTGCTGCACCAGGAGCAGGATAAGATGGAGCGAAGCAGAGATCCTGATGTCGTAGTCCCTCACAGCCCTTCCTCTCCTGTAGTAAGTCATGATTCATGTAGATGAAGTCGAGCTCATGTTGTGAAACCAGCAAAGCAGAATCCTACTTATTTATTTACCATTTCAAGGGAGAGGATCTGGAGGACGAGCTGGAGAAAGCCACCCACTGGATGCAGTTTGCTGCGGCGGCTTACGGCTGGCCTCTGTACATTTACTCCAACCTCTTTACCGGGCCCTGCAAGCTCAGTGGAGACTGGTAAGATGCTGTGCGCGTTGGAATCAGCGGAACCTTTGGTGAGACGAGTAACCCAAATCCTAATGCGTGCACGTGTTTCAGCTGCATGAGTCGCGTAGCCGAGGACGAAATCGTTGGAGGAGATCACCTCGGCTGCCACTTCTCATCCATCCTACAAACCACTGGTTTGCAGTACAGAGACTTTATCCACGTCAGCTTCCACAACCAGGTGGGGGTTTCACTCGCCATTTACGTTACATAAGGTTCAAGTTGAAGGCCACCTCCAGCCTCACGACAGCACATCTAAGCACACGTGGTATGTTGCAGATCTATGAGATCCCCTTCTTCGTGGCTCTGGATCATAAGAGGGAGGCGATTCTGGTGGCTGTCAGAGGAACTCTTTCACTGAAAGTGAGTTGGGACCTATTTTTTCCCCCCTTTTCCCAAAAATAGTATGGGGTATCAGCTGTCTAAGTATGGATTGTTTGTTGTATGTTTGGGTTTTTTTTCTTCCCTTCCCCACAGACAGCCCTCTCATTCTTATTTTGAAAGTTGATGCTAACCAGCTAGACATGAGGTTTCCTGTCTTGTGTTTACTTGCTGGCAGGCTTTGATGTCACTCCACCAATCTGCCTTTGTGTCCTTGCTTTATATCACAGGACACCTTCTTCAGAAGTCTTTTTCTGGCAGCATGAGATATGAAACAATACAATTGGTGGTGATTTTAGAATCATGACTGATCTATGCGTGGTGCTTTCCTCATACACAGACTTTAAGTGGCTAACCCATGTGTATTTTCAACTCATTTTCTTTTTCATCCCTCTGAGAGAACAGAGCTATCCACCATCACATTAATAGTGGACATTCCCTTTGTTCATATTTTGAAAAAAGCAGTTTTTGTACCGGCCTTTTCTGTGTGACAGATACAAAATCCAAAGAATACACTCAGAGCCACATTTGTAATGCTTACTGTCTATTCTTGTCTCTTAATTTTCAGTATCACTTCCCTCTTTTTGTGTTCAACGAAGTGAAAAGTCAGTGAAAGGATAGACTGATAAATATAGGTCTCATGTCCCCATCTGATGCCATGTGACCCTTCAGCACTCACTCAATAGCACTTATACAAAAACAAAGTTGAAGTGAAAGAAGGTGTGTTTGCATCACTGAGTGTCGACACATGTGAGTGATGTAGGTGAAATGGTGATTAGATTTGGAATAATTTAACATTTCTTCTTATGAGTCTGGAGCTTCAGGAAGGAGCTGAATGATTTTTACCCACAAGAGAGTTAAACTTCATGTCTCCTGCAGGATGTCCTCACAGACCTGTCTGCTGAATGTGAGAACCTGCCTGTAGAAGGAGTGTTGGGAGCCTGCTACGCCCACAAGGTGAACATTCATTTAAATACAGCTCTCCAAGGTTGTCATTGTTGAGGTTCCTGCCAGATTCAGCAGATGTCTGTGTCTCCTGCAGGGCATCAGCCAGGCAGCGGGTTACGTCTACAAGAGGCTGGTGAACGATGGCATCCTGAACCAGGCTTTCTCCATTGCACCGGTAAGAAATGTAACTGGGCCAGAGGCTACCTTTCAGTTGCACTTTAGGTTATTTTAGTTTTATCACAACTAGATCATTTCATCAAAGATCAGGTAGTACTTCCCACTAAACCACCTGAGAATCAGTAGTTTTCTTTTGGGGGTTTTGTTTGTGTTTTTTCCTGTTAAAAGGGTTTTTTTTTCCTTCCCACAGTCGCTAAGTGCTTGCTAATAGAGGGTCATTTGATTTTTCTTTTTTTATTCTAATATTTTAGGGTCTTTCCAATATAAAACACCCTGAGGCGACTGTTCTTGTGAACTGACACTTCAGAAAATTCAATTCAGTATTATTTATAAAGTCAGTCTGAGTTACTGGTGCTTGAAGTACACAAGGGTGTGTCCAATGTGCTTTTTATTTTGCATAATTTTTCCACCATTTGTGATCCTTGATGCTTGGCCACAAGAGAGAGCAACATAACCTTTTCCAGGCTAAAAACCAGGTTTTTTTCCTCATAACCACCTGAACATCAGTGTCACGGGACTTGTATAAAAACTGCACCGATTTAATGTCAAGAAGAACAGAAAACAAACGTTGCTATCCTGGATGTTTGAGCTGTTTTCTGATAATTCATTGAAAAGAAAAAAAAAACCCATTTTGGTTAAACTCTCAGGGGCCAAATCCCAAAGGGGGATTGGTGTTTGGTCAGAACAAGTTATGTGATCTCAAAGATGTCCTTTTTACCTACATTGTGAAACGAGACTCATCTTCAACACATGATTCCTTAAGAGTCAATGGTATCTTTGAATGTAGTCATATAATAAAGAATTGTTAAATTATCCAATGTGCTCAATCCACTTATACTTAAAGCTTTATAACAGTTCTGCTTTTTAATCTGGTAAAACGTGTGATGCAAGAGCCAAGAGAACAATCACAGGGTTGTGGCTCCAAACCAAGCCCAACATGAAGGAAAAACAACTTTTTTCAACATCAGAAAGTTGTTAGTAGGTTGTTGCACATATTCTTGGTGGAAAAAACATTTTTACTACTCGAAGTATATTCTCCTTTGGATTCATTCTGCGGCACCAGCTAAGCTTCACATGCTCATGATAACCAGTTGGTAAAACCATATATGATACTGCGATTATCAAGAATTTGCACGTGTCTCACAGTGTCACCATAAGTTGTCAGTTAAACTTGCAAACCGCACCTAATTTGCTCTAACTCAGCCTTCTCAGTTTTGCAACCTTGAGTGCAGAGAATTTCAAATGTAACGTTCATTTTTATCCCACGTGGTGATGTCAACACCCTTGAAAATTTACCCAAAAAACACTTTCTGAAGTTTTCACTTGTGAATTCTCAGAAAATGAGCTTAAAGTTTGAAGGGGCTGCAAAGTTGGTTTGATTGCTTAAATGTGTGTTTCAGCTGGAAACTCTATTAAAAAACTCACAAGATTTTATTTGTGAGATAATCGGAAAATATAAAACTGGCCTGCTTTTTTCCCTCCTATATGGAAAAATAACAGCTCTGCTTTCTGTGTGTGTGTGTGCACGCGGGCAGTTGTCTCCCTTCTTCTGTTTGAAGCCACACAGATGACGTGTTTGTGTTCCTGTTTTTCGTAGGAGTATAAATTGGTGATCACCGGTCACAGTTTGGGTGCTGGTGCAGCCTCAGTGCTGGCTATCCTCTTGCGCAATTCCTTCCCCACCCTGCAGTGCTATGCCTTCTCTCCACCAGGGGGCCTCCTAAGGTAAGGCTGACAAAGTCTGAGGTCAGGACCGATTTTAATTGGCAGCTACAGGCAGCTGTCTGTGGACAGATCTGGTGGAAGAGCTGGGTGGCTGAGCAGTAATTAGAAAAACTGCTTTGCCACCCAGCTAATGTGATGTATGTAATGTCATATTTAAATAGTTGATTACGCTTGTAAACTGTCAGGTATGGGACAGTTTTCTTAATGTGTTTTTGTTCTACTTCCTCTCTGTGTGCAGTAAAGCTTTAGCTGATTACTCCAAGGACTTTGTGGTCTCAGTGGTCCTGGGAAAGGATCTGGTTCCCAGGTAACACGGAAAGCTCGTTACTTTATTTACTTCTTAGTAATCAGAATGTATTGAGTAACTAAATTCAGAGCTCATAGTCAGTATGTGATGCTGAATAGATGCTTGTGACACTGATCTTCACTGTTCACAGTGGATCATTAAAGGTCGTGTATATTTGTGTGTTAGCACACAGCAGTGCTGTCTTCAAAAAGCCTGCATGAATGTTCTGTGGTGAAACTATTATAGACTACTGCATGATGGAGATTCTATATTTGGCTCTACCCTGTTATTACTCACATAGGAGAATACAAGTGTAACTGACACACTCCTTTACTTTCTAAGCCTTCGTCAAAATTTTAACTCAAATTTCTATATCTAAGGATGTAAACTTGTGTGAACAGATGGTGACATGTTTTAAAAAACTGAACATTTTCAGACTCTGTAGTATTTCCTCTAAGTTGATTTCTAATAATATATTATCATGTGTTTGTATACATGATGCCATTAAAGTGATCTAAATATTAAGGAATCAAAAATGTGATATAACAGCCGTGAGTGTTTTTATTTTACGTACTTGAAATATTTAGAATCTAAGAAGTCTGTTCTCTCTGTCCACTTAGTCTCAAGCCAACTTCAAATCAGGACAAAAAAGAAAAAGTGATGTTTGTTTTTGTCCTATAAGTAAGACAACGAGGAAGAGTTAGTTCAGTCACTAGCAATATGTCATTATTAACTAATGCTAGCTCACCTGCTAACATAGACTAGCTGCTAACAGTGTGAAGTAGCAAATTCCTATCTTAAGTAACATCAGCTAATTTGGCTAATTAATGCAGCTGTTTATTTTCAAGTTATTCTATGAGCTAATTTTGTGAAATAACGATGTCACAGCAGCATTACAGCTGCTGGCTAACCATCGCTCTCTGTTCATATTGCTAGCAGTATATCTGCTGTAACAGATAAGTGGGTACATTACTACATTTATTTCACAAACAGCGCGCACGTCAGTCTGTGATTCATCAGTATTTTCTTCCCTGTACTCTACCAACATTTTTTTTTTTTTTTGTATTATGGTAAGAGTACCTTAGAAAATGATGATGCTGATGATAATAATAATCATTTCTTTAGGAATTAAGTTTCATGTGAAGAATATAACCGGAAGGTTTTTTTAGGCTGCAACTTCCTTTTTTCTTAAAACGTATTCTAATCACAAACTTTTTCCACTTCTGGGTTACCAGTACAAAGATCAAACAGTAAAATAAATTCCAGACTTTTCATAAATAATATTGATGGTAGAGTTTTTTTTTATGTGTTTGTTTGTTTGTTAAAAAAAATCCAATCCACACTCATTTGATCTAGGAAAAAAATGTGAGGGGGGGAAAATATTCCCTATTTGTAAAATATATTAACTCAAAAAAAAAAAAAAAAATCCTTATAAAAATCTAATAAAATAGTGGACCAGTATAGCAAAAGCCGTAATGGTCCACTTGGGGAAATAAATTTGTTTGGCCTTCAGACAACAATTCTGATCACTACACTGCCGGACAGCACAGGCAAAAACAAAAAAAACCCCAACAAGTCACTCTCAAAAGTGTGTCACTTTTAATTACACACCTATGATTATAAGCTACTCAAGGGAAATGTCAGCTTGTGAATTTAGACATTTTGCTACCACCCAACATGGATCTTTCACTGTTGTCCTCTTTCAAACCAGTTCATCGAGCAATAAAAAGGCTTTATGAGCCACCAGGGAAAGTTCGCTGGAGTTCGATGACATTTGCTGGGAAAATGATTGCTAAAGCCCCAATCACACAGGCCTACTGACTGGTCAGTGACCCCCAGGCAACCACCTGTCACTAGGGGGGAAAAAAGCATGGATGGACCAGAGTACGACACAAAATCTCCAGTTTCTCAAGTTGTTTTAGTGAATGTTTGCAGACAAACGTGATCTTTTGAGTTTTTATGAATGTTGCACAGACAACCTTATAATCAATCAACTGTCTCTGTTTGTTTTTTTTTCCGCTAAGACTGAGCATTCCAAACATGGAGGATCTGAAGAGAAAGCTACTGAAAATAGTTTCAAACTGCAATAAACCCAAAGTAAGAACCCTTCATATAGCCCTACGCCTCTAGACTATCTGGAAATGAAGTTGCACTTGTGAATTTTGGACCCTTTTTCATGTTTGCATTGCAGTACCGCATCCTGCTGCAGGGATGTTGGTATGAGTTGTTTGGCGGAGACCCGGATGACTGCCCCACTGAGATGGATAACAGGAGGGAGCAAGAGCTTAGCCAGCCCCTCCTGGGAGAGGAGTCTCTAATCGTTCGCCACTCATCCTCCTATCAGAGCCTGGGATCAGATGAATCACCCGCCCACACACCTGCACACTTGCCTCTCTTCCTGCCGGGACGCATTCTGCATATCACAGAAGATGGGCCGACACGGAGGTGGGTCTGCAAATGTTTCATGTTCCCAATGAGCAGATTCACAGCAGACTTTCCAAGTGTTGATGACTTTGTGTATCTTGTAATTCTTTTTCAAGAAAGGCAAAAGTTCTTGACACATTCTTGGTTGATCACTGACTGGTTTGCGGTTCAAAAGTACTTCATATCCCCTTCAACAGTAAAGCAATTAGGGAACCCAATGGCAATTTTGCTAGCTTAGCATATGAGGACCAGTTGTGTATTTTTGATCACTATGCTAGTGTTTCAAACTAGATGTGTGGGGGAAGGACCAAGGGTTACTGCATACTGATAGAGTACGACTGCATAGACAATTTGAATTCTTTGGGACACTAATGAGAGAAGTTATGTCCAAAGTCAACATCGTGTTGCATTTAGTAAGACTTGAAACTGGAAACTGAAGACATAAACTCATCAGAAAAATATTTACTGATGGCATGGATCAAACAGCTGAGAGCAGTTTTCCTATGCAGTTCATTTTACAACCAGAGGAGTCGCCCCCTGCTGGACGTTAGAAAAAATACCCCCATTCTTTTAAAGCAAGCTACTTCCATTATGTATCTATAGTCTGTAAACTGTGTTTAGGCTGTCATGTGTTCATGTTCATTATAACCCCTAAGCCTAACTAATAATTTTAGATGCGTATAGTGTTATGAGAGATAAGCACATAAATTATTTGGTCACTCTGTCCTCTACTTTCCTTAGATCCTGCTTTTCCCAGGTCCGGTACCGTGCAGACTGGTCAAATGAAATGGCATTCCGGAGTATTTTGATCAGCCCCAGGATGCTTACGGATCACATGCCCGACATTGTGCTCCGAGCACTCGGCACTCTGACCAAGGACAAGCCCTTTTCCCTGTGCCCTTCATCTTTAAGCGACAGCCAGCACAACGCTATCTGAAATGTACCATAGAGACTGTTTCCTTGTGTCTTCACTCCCAGCCTCCGCAATGTTTAAACCACCTGCCGATCATTTGTTTTCTGTGTGTCGATGCCTGATAAAGGACTGCTTCAGGTAGTTCGCGTGGCCTGTAATCACAACATTTCCTCATATTTTGGCTCCAAGCCTTATGAAATTTCAAAGATTTCAAATATACAAGTATTTGATCAGAGAATACGTGAAAGCGTAGCCTGTTATGATCGCCATGGAGGGAACCTTATTTGTAAAGAAAAACTCTCTGGAGCACAAGTTTCATTTGTTTAATTGCACTTTTAATGATTTATATCAAATAATTTTATGTATTTTGACTTTGAGTTACTCCTTGAGCATCTGAATGCCATGATCTTTGAATGTGCGTTGTGTACAATATTTGACAGTGCTGCAGTTTTTACCGTGATGCCGGTGTTGTTGATTTTTATGTCTGTGTGAGCGGTGTGTGGTTGGAAGAGGCTGCCCCCTCCTTTCTTATCTTCTTTCTCTTCAGAGAGTGAGAGCAGACTGAGTCAGAGTGATAAAGGGGTAGCTTTCGCCACAGAAACCTGTACCGGATTCACACCTTCATTGTGTAGTAGCTGTGGTTAGCTTGTCCTGTGTTTAATGTCTTGAGACATCAGGGTGAACAGTGCCTATGCATTACAGAAACCAAGCTGAGAGACACGGTGATGAGCACAGCTTGTTTACAGTGAGATTTTTTTTTTTCTTCAGTGCAGTTTGAATAGTGCATGGTGTTTGACATAAATGTGTTGGTGTAAGAAGTAGAAAGATTGTACTTACACAAAAGGTGGGAACCTGTTTACTTGCCATGGATATTGCTCATTTCAGGTGATATATATATATATATATTATATTATAATATGCCTGCATAACAATCTCAAATCCTCAATAGAAAGCATTGGACTCCTGGATGCAATTAAACTCTTTTGTGAAGCACACCTTTTTTATTCTTTCATTTTTCCCCTCTTCTGAATAAACAATGGGTTTCTCAGTGAGAGGAGCCTGTTGATCTTAGAGCCAGCAAGTTTTATAAAGCTTAACAATGGGATTAATCCACGGACTGAAGCCACAGGAGTCAGTTGGGGGGATGTAATTATGAACAGGCCAGGAGGCATTAGTTCTTACCCTATTTTTAACTTTAAACACAAATTCAAGAAAAAGAAAAAAAAAGGTATGACTATTGTTATGTAATGTAGACAGCTCATTTGAAAGAGGCAGCGAGATCAATGTAAGCAATAATGAAGAGTTTTAATATATATATATATATATATATATATAAAATTAGTGCAGAGATTCTTTTTAGAACCTCTGCATTAATGCTATACTTGAGGCTATATATTACATGAAGACTGAAAGATACATAAAATGTGTTAAACTTTGATGTTTGGTATAAAAGGTTGCTTTCATGGAAGTGTTTACCATAAATAAAAAAGAAATTAACAACATATTATCCCTAAAAACACTTTTTTTGTTCCAAATTGGATAAATTTGTCCTGTAAACACATTCAGTTCAGTTGATTTTTGCTTAACCTGTGCCATATAGCAACAACAGTCGCCTCATGGTGCTTTATAATGTGAAGCAAAGAACCCACAGGAATACAGAGGAAACGACAAAGATCAGAAGACCCCCTATAAGTAAGCACTCGGTGACAGTGGGAGGAAAAAAAACTCCCTTTTAACAGGAAGAAACCTCCGGCAGAAACCTCATCTACCTTGACCGTTTGGGGAACAGACCCAACGTCAGATTAAAGAACATCTTCACAGGTAGAAACAGCTGTAAATAATCTTAAACCCCACCTCTAGGTAAAAGCATGACCAAATCCACTTAATAATTTAACAAGTATTACATCAAAAGGAGATCACAGTATGGAGAGCTGATAGAATGAGGGTGAAGTTTCTGCTCATTTTGTTGGATGCTTTGTTATTGTGAAAACTGCAGCAATGGTCACTATATGTGCTTGGATGAAAAGATGATGTGATGCAGTGGCAGGAGAGGCTGAAACGCTGACTGCACAACTGACCGCATTAGAAACAACTGCATATTCTCTTGATAGTACTTGAAATCTAAAGGGATGTAAATTTTGAACATGAAAGTAAAATACCGTGTGGATGAAGGAGTTGGTGAGACAGGCACATTCTTTTATCGAACCATCTTTTCATTTTTTTAAAAAGTGTCTTACTTTCAGTTTTTCACACTCTGTCCCCCGCAGAGATGTGACGTCAGCGTCACCAACATGACATCTTCAAGTGATCCCTGTGAGCTCATATTTCCAAACTGACTCGGGAAATGACAGAGCGGTTATTCAATGCGTTACTAACGCTGCCCAAACGACATCATCCCAGGTTTGACTTATGAAGGGAATCAAATGGTACGCCTACATAACTGCTTTGTTTGTGCTGCAGTGCTAGAATTAGAAGTTGGAAGCGTGTACTAACTCGGTCAATTAAATAATTTAAATAATTATCGATATCCTTTAACGGGAAAATTACGGGTAAATTCTGTATTTTATGCATATGCAAGAAGGCGAAGCTACAAGTGTTTTTCTTTAAACCTGTTTTTGATACGATTTTTTCTCCGCCCCTCAAACGTCACTTAAAAGTAACTATATATGAGCAATAGTTAAAATCCCATTATTATTATTTTTTAGCTCTGTAAGCACAAGCTATATTTGCTAGCATGGGCTATTGGGCTATACTGTCACCTTTTAGTGTTTTGTTTTTCCATAACTGCTAAATAATTTGTTCTGTTATGTTGCGCTTGCTACTTTTTTGATTCGTTGAACTTCGCTTGTTCCCATCTTTCCAACAGCGCGTGAACGCAGCAGCAGAAGCCCATCTGTTGGATAGGGAAACTAATCAGGAGCCAAGTAAAGACTTTTCAGTACTGCTAGCTTCTTGGATAGCAAGGTTTTAAAGTCTGCCGTCCACACGACTAAGGGATAGGACTTTGTTAATGAAGTACAGCGCCTTCGCTGCATGAGAAACAACATTCGAGCGATGTTTTAGGAGCACAGTTTTGTTGTTGCCGCGAAAGTAGAAGGTGGGTAGCCTCTGGTCAGCCGAAGCTTGCGGCTAGCTCATTAACGTTAGCTGGGAAAGAAGTGCAAGTGGAATCGGGAAAATGGAGCTGGACGACGTAGTCCTGTATCAGGACGACTCGGGCAACTCGACCATGATGTCTGAGCGGGTCTCAGGTCTGGCCAGTTCAATATACAGGGAGTTTGAACGGCTCATAGAAAAATACGACGAGGATGTGGTAAAGGAGCTGATGCCGCTGGTCGTCGCAGTGCTGGAGAACTTGGACTCGGTGTTCGCTGTCAACCAGGAGCACGAAGTGGAGCTGGAGCTGCTGAAGGAGGACAACGAGCAGCTCGTTACCCAGTATGAGCGAGAGAAGGCACTGAGAAAACACACAGAAGAGGTGGGTCTGATTAAAAAAACAAGCAGCAACAGCGCCAAACTAATTTACAAGCGGGATTAAAGATTAAAGGCGTGTATTATGCGCTCGATGAAAGGATTTGAGCCAAAGTCAGTTGGAAAATCTGGCCACTTTACTGTTGCAATGCTTTTCAAGTACACATAAGCGCATTACTTATCCTTTTGTACTTTTTATAAAGTATATAATTATTCGGTACACTTGCATTTCATTTTCTTATAAAGATCGTCCTGTACCCAAGCCATCCCTTATGGTCAACTCTGAGACACTACACTGCTCAAGTTTTGTTGCAACATTAGGGTCTCCTTGGACCAGTAGTTGCATTATATGATGGGTTTATGCACCACCGTGTAGTTTGTTGTACTTCGCATAACCTGGCAGTGTCAGATATATGCAAACCAGTCAGTGATCTATTTGCCAGCTGGCTGCTCTTGCCTCAACCAAAAACAAGTTTGAATCTCAGTGATCAGATTCAGCTTCATGACTCATGGCTGTCTCACTGACCCTGCATTTGATTCCGCCCAAATGACACCTCCGTTGCCATGCTCTTCATGACTACAGGGCGGTTTGTGTTGGAAACACTTGTTTAGGTGCCACAGTCTTGCACACTGGGTCTGAAACCCAGGCTTATGCAGATTTGTACTTATACATTTTTCTCGCATTTGACTGCTAGAGTAGCTTTGCATGAGTTTCACACAATTTGGTTTTTAAGTAATTCATAGTTAGCTTTGCTGCAGCCCTTAAGTTCAACCACTCTTTGAGGTCTGCCCTGCCTTAAAGAGTTATGATTGGCTGCTCTTCAGAAACACAAAGTTTCAACAACAGGTGGACTGTGGACCAGTGCTGCATCCCTGAGATGGCCTTTTAAAGATGGCTCCTCTCTGATATTGTAAAGATCCAATAGTAGAAAAACTGTCTGACACATAGGATTTAAACTGTCTGAGGATTGAGCTTTTAGTTCACATGATAACCTGACCTCATTATTTGAAACTCTGGCTAGATTTGTTACAAGCATCACCACTGTGAAGCACTTAGTGTTAGTGGTTGCTTTTCTTATTTATTGCTGGGAACTTTGGGGCATGTTGCATGGGCGTGTACCTGAACGTCTACAATTACCTCAGATTGAAGTTTGGAGTAAAACTGAAGCAAGTGAAAAGATGATCAGTGTTGTATTGTCTTTTACTCAGTTTCCTCATCACGTGGTCTTATTTAAGAGAGTTGGTGTAAAACCTGCAGCTATGTAGTATGCTGTAACCGCTTCAGTGTGGCCCTGGTGCATTGTGGCTTGCACTCCTTATTCTTGCTTTTGTGAGCTGGGTAAATTTGGGGCTGTTTCTTAGCAGCTGCAGGCATGCTCATGAGTTTGATTGGCTGTCTACAGGCACTCTTATCTGTGCTTCTGTGTACATGTGTGCTCCCCTTTGTCTTTCGCTTTCAGTGTCTATTGTTAGCCATAAGTACACATTCTAAAAGTTCACTTTCCTTCAAAGAGCTGAATCAGGACTGTTAAAGTTGTTTTTAGTTTGTGGGCCATATACAATCCAATGTAATCTTAAGTTCAATTCAAATTTATTTATATAGCGCCAAATCACAACAAAAGTCGCCTCAAGGCGCTTTATATTGTACAGTAGATCGCACAATAATAGATACAGAGAAAAACCCAACAATCATATGAGCAAGCACTTTGTCGACAGTGGGAAGGAAAAACTCCCTTTTAACAGGAAGAAACCTCCGGAAGAACCAGGCTCAGGGAGGGGCGGCCATCTGCTGCGACCGGTTGGGGTGAGAGAAGGAAAACAGGATAAAGACATGCTGTGGAAGAGAGACAGAGACTAATAACAGATATGATTCGATGCAGAGAGGTCTATTAACACATATAGTGAGTGAGTAAAGGTGACTGGAAAGGAAAACCTCAATGCATCATGGGAATCCCTGGCAGCCTACGTCTATTGCAGCATAACTAAGTGAGGATTCAGGGTCACCTGGTCCAGCCCTAACTATATGCTTTAGCAAAAAGGAAAGTTTTAAGCCTAATCTTGAAAGTAGAAATAGTGTCTGTCTCCCGAATCCAAACTGGAAGCTGGTTCCACAGAAGAGGGGCCTGAAAACTGAAGGCCCTCCCTCCCATTCTACTTTTAAATACTCTAGGAACAACAAGTAGGCCTGCAGAGCGAGAGCGAAGTGCTCTAACAGGGTGATCTGGTACTACAAGGTCATTAAGATAAGATGGGGCCTGATTATTTAAGACCTTGTATGTGAGGAGCAGGATTTTGAATTCAATTCTGGATTTAACAGGAAGCCAATGAAGGGAAGCCAAAACAGGAGAAATCTGCTCTCTCTTTCTAGTCCCTGTCAGTACTCTTGCTGCAGCATTTTGGATCAGCTGAAGACTTTTCAGCGAGTTTTTAGGACATCCTGATAATAATGAATTACAGTAGTCCAGCCTGGAAGTAATAAATGCATGAACTAGTTTTTCAGCGTCACTCTGAGACAGGATATTTCTAATTTTAGAGATGTTGCGCAAATGGAGGAAAGCAGTCTTACATATTTGTTTAATATGTGCGTTGAAGGACATGTCCTGGTCAAAAATTACTCCAAGGTTCCTCACAGCGTTACTGGAGGCCAAGGTAATGCCATCCAGAGTAAGAATCTGGTTAGATACCATATTTCTAAGCTTTTCAGGGCCGAGTACAATAACCTCGGTTTTATCTGAATTAAGAAGCAGAAAGTTAGCAGCCATCCAGGTCTTTATGTCTTTAAGACGTTCCTGCAGTTTAACTCATTGGTGTGTGTTATCTGGCTTCATGCACAGGTAGAGCTGGGTGTCATCTGCATAGCAGTGAAAATGTATGCTATGTCTTCTAATGATGCTGCCTAAGGGAAGCTTGTATAATGTAAACAGAATTGGTCTTAGCACTGAACCCTGTGGAACTCCATAATTAACCTCAGTGTGTGAAGAGGACTCTCCATTTACATGCACAAATTGGAGTCTATTAGATATGATACAAACCACTGCAGTGCAGTACCTGTAATACCTACAGCATGTTCTAATTGCTCTAATAGGATATTATGGTCGACAGTATCGAATGCTGCACTAAGGTCTAGCAGGACAAGCACAGAGATGAGTCCACTGTCAGAGGCCATAAGAAGATCATTTGTAACCTTCACTAAAGCTGTTTCTGTGCTGTGATGAGCTCTGAAACCTGACTGAAACTCTTCAAATAAGCCATTCCTCTGCAGATGATCTGTTAGCTGTTTGACAACCACTCTTTCAAGGATGTTTGATATGAAAGGAAGGTTGGAGATTGGACTATAATTAGCTAAGACTGCTGGGTCTAGAGATGCTTTTTGAGTAAAGGTTTAACTACAACCAGCTTGAAGGCCTGTGGTACATAGCCGATTATTAGAGATAGGTTGATCATATTTAAGATCAAAGAATTAATTAATGGCAGGATTTCTTTGAGCAGTTTTGTAGGAATGGGGTCTAAAAGACACGTTGATGGTTTGGAGGAAGTAATTATTGAAGTTAACTCAGAAAGATCAATTGGAGAAAAAGAGTCTAACTTAACATCAATGGTACTAAGAGTAGCTGTAGATAATATTACATCTGTAAATAAAAACAAATAAAGTTAACTATAACTGAGGAGAATTTTAAAGATAATTTACACCTTCTCAACAGAAGTCATACATTATCCTTGCAAGTCTTACATTGGTTTTTTTTTTTGGTTTTTTTTGTGGTTATAGTTGCATCTTCATTTTTGACCGTTATTCACATGAGCAGTCTCCATGAAATTCAAGAGTTGTGAACTGCTGCAGAGGTTTGCTCATCTGACTTTTTTGCCAGACAGTATGCTAACAATCCAAGCTGAATTACTCACAACCGATAACTGGAATAGACGTTGCAGTAATACTTCCCTGCAAAAATTTGTTACATTATTTTAGATTGCATTAGTAAACCATTGTTCCATGTGTGAATAGGTCCTGTTTTTTTTAATCCCAGTTGTTGACATTTGCCTTGACGGTTAAATGTTGAATGACAAGCGCAACAGGTCACAGAGAAGTGCATTAATAATTGATGTCATGTTGTAACATGTTCCCTCAGCTTTGAGACCTGCAGATGACATTTTCCATCAGTATGCTGAGGGGTTTTTTTCATCCAGCTGTGTGAAATTTCTCACCTCTGCTATACAGTGCCCTCTGTAATGTTTGGACACAGACACACAGACAAACCAATATGTGTGTGAATGACAGATGTTTTTATTCACAGTCGCCTAGTTTAACAGGTTCCAAATTAATGGGACAATTATCATGCAGTTTCAGGACCTGCTCTCTTGTTATTTCACAACAAATGGCACACCTTTACAAAATCGCTGTCAAAAATGTCAAATAGACTGTAACAAAGAAACTTGTGTTATTCTCATATTTTCATAAACATAAATACTGACGTGCTCAGATGACGGAGAACCATCATAGCAAACATATTACCAGCTGATCCTTAAACTATGCAGGATGACTGATCCTACTGCATCAGCTGTTTAAATAGCAAGTGATGTTTTTGTGATTGCTTTTGGAAGTCTCCCTTGTTCTTATTCACCACTTATCTCATGCTCTGTTATAGAAGGAGACAGATTTCACAAAGTTTGAGCGACCACGATCACAAGCAGCCCATGTCAGTCTGCACACAGCAACATGATCGTGACTTGAATGTGTGAAAATTGTTGATACTGCACATACAACAAAATAGGGCTGCTCAATTAATCGAATTTTAATCACGATTACGATCTGGGCTTTCAACGATCATTAAAAATGACTGAGCCGATTATTAGCCCCTCCCTCATTTATCCGCGACACCTTAAAGGCCGGTCCGTGAAAATATTGTCGGGCATAAACCGTCCGTGGCGCAAAAAAGGTTGGAGACCGCTGATTAAGAGGACCCGAGGGAAGCTCGGAAAGCTAAGCAGAAGTTATTTGGAGAGTGACTGCCGTTGGTTGAAAAGAGAGTTTAAAAAAAAAACTTCAGTGGTGTTGCACACTATTTTATATTATTTTTTTAAAGTCATTGTTAACCCTTTAAAGCCGGTCAGAGCAGCACGCTCCGTTTTGCGTAACTATTTTTAAATCCCTGTAGAACCTGAACCGTGTAAGCTAGCGCAATAATTTGTTTTGCATATGAAACCGGAGGAGTTGTATTTACATCTGATGCCATCAGCTTGTCCTCGGTCACGGTTTCGTTCCACATATAGCTTTGCAAAAATTGCATAAAAAGCGCTTGCAGGAACAAAAACATAATATTCCAGAAACACGCTTTGCCGTTCCTATCAGCTGTTCGTAACACTTCCCACAGTGAAATGATGCACATGCTGTTTTCTTTGCAAATTTGCATCATAGGATTGTTTTTTGTTTTTCCTGCAGTATATAAAAATTGCTGTATCTCCAAAATAAAACTATGAAGACACTCAAAATAAATTTCCTGTGGTGGGAAACTATTTTTTGCAACTTTATTGTATTTAAAGTTTTGAGGGATAAACCTCTTAAATTTCTCCAAGTAGAAATATATGTAAACAAAACAAAAGCGATTTTCAATTTTTTTTGTAGTTTATTGCACTTTTTTGCAATTTATGTAATTACTATGGACTTAATGCATACATATTATTAAAATATGGGCTATAACAGTTGTATTGATGTATAGCAACTTGAAATGCTCCCACAAATGGCACTACAGCATGTAAAAAAAAAAAATATATATATATAAGCTCTGGTGGACTTGGTTCTATAGTAGGTCTTAAAGGGTTAAATAAATATCGTCAAATAATCGTGATCTCAATTTCAGTGAAAATAATCGTGATCATCATTTTTGCCATAATCGAGCAGCCCTACAACAAAATGTATTCTTCTGCTGAATGATAGGTGCCGTCACTCAGAAAAACACTCATCAATGCATTAATTTTTTGTAGGGATACACCTGCTCTCTCTGTAGATGGTTCCAGTGCAGATAGCTGTGATTTTCACATTTACACCCACGTGTGGATGCACACAGCCCACACCAAAGCAACTGCCTTCTCTAAGGCTGATGAGCAGTGTGGCACAGATTCATTTATGAAGCTGCTCATTTAAAAAAGTCACTCTCGGAAAAAAGAATCAGATTAATCTCACCAAATCAACGCCGTATAGGCCAAGTCCTGCTTTTCTGTCCTTCAAGCTCAGAGGAATTCCTCTCATTGGCTTGCCTCAGCGAAAGGAGGAAAAGGCAAGGCAGGAAATTCTTTGGGAAAAACGGCACTTCCCTCAGTTCTTTTGTCCGTCCATGGTTATCTGCTGCTGATGTGGGAGAGGTCGCGCACTACTGACGAGTAATGCCAACTGATTGATCACCGTGAATCACTAACATGTACCAGGAGCAACCAATACTGGGTTCAGCATACTGTTGAATGGGTCCGTTTGACTGTGTCTTAAAGAAGAAAAGACTGAATTGTGACAGATGTGTCTGGCCATATTAGTTAAACTGCCGGAAAAGATAAACGTTTCTCAGTTTTCAGGCGAGTGACTGAAGCAACTGTCAATGAGAGTGAATACTGGTCATGGACATATGAGCTGATGCTAAGTACATTAGGAGGTTACATAGGCAAGAGGAACCTGGGCTTTAAAACAGGAGTTCACAAAACCAACTGGTGATGTTGCTGTAGCTATATCAGTCTGTAATACTCTCTGTTTGCGCGACAAGCAAATCAGCTTCCACTATGCATGAAAATTAGCAAAAGTGAGGCGAACAAAAGCATGTTGATTACTGCTGTAACATTAGAAATGTGACATGGTACCTATTTCAGCATTGAAAAATATCAAATATCCCAATACCCAAAGTGAAACCTGAATATCTGCCAAACAAATAGGCCTATAACCAAATCTTAGACATATGTCTGGGATAGAAATGTGTCAATCACTGTTGAACTGATTGTGCACAATTTTAAATTGTCTCAAGTAGATGAATCCTTTCAGACTTGAGTTATATTCCATGTTTTCCTCTAGCTCCATCATGATGGAAATCTGATTCTGGAAATCTGATCCTTTCCAGTGCTGCTAAAAAGTCCAAGTCTTCCCCCATCTAGAGAAATAACACAACATCTGCTGTGTAATTGCCACACAGTTTTGTGCCATTCACAGTCTATGATTATGTCAGGTGATCACCTGAAATTTGGTGCACGCATATTTATCGTTCCCTCAGAATGAGTCGTAAGCACTGCAAAAGTCTGTTATCAGGTCAGGGTGTGTTTGTTTGTGTGTTCATTCGTCATTAACCAAACTACCAAAAGAGCACAACAGCAGTCTGACAATAGGGATGGCATGCTAGTATTAGCTCAAAGCGCTGATTAGTCTGCAGTAAATACAGCCTCTCATACACTGCATGCTACCAGTGATTATTGTAATATTAGTAATAATTCACTGTGATGCATTTCTGGCATCTGAGAAGAAAGTTTTAGTGGTTTTGGTTGAAATTTTGTGTGAAGATTAATTATGAAAGTAGTTGGTGTTTTGTTTGACTAATAAATCGACTCATTGCAGTTCTAAGAAAGATGAGTAGGATCCCACAGTATGTTGTCAAAACAGTGTTATCTACAAGACAAATTATTTTACCATGACCTTTGGAAATCTATTAGACTACTGCAGGAGATCATCTAACCCTTTACTGCATCTGGTGTCCAGGACCTCAAACGCCCCCAGCTGTCCTAAACATCCCAGCAGGAATCTGTAGCCAAAAGCTCTAAAAAGGAGCTGATTTCAGTCTCTGTCAATTGAGTGCCAATACAGTGAAGCCCTGTGTGGGGGTAGGCACACACTTGTTCTGGAAGCACATGTGTTTGTTAGCAGGAGAGTGTGTGTTGGCACCCAGGGACAAAGAGATCATTATCCATGTAGCGTAGGGGGAAGAGTGCATGGTCAAACGCTGGAACACTTATTCTCTGGAGCGCTGTCATATGTGCAAGCCTCCTTCCCAGGTCATATGAGGAGCAGTGTGGTGAGAAAGAGTTTGGGAGTTATGTAGATAAATGTGTTGCTGCAGTGTGTGTTGGGTGGGTGGGGGTCAACATATGTCAGCTGTAGAGTCAGTTAGTCCTTTATGGTGGTAAATGGTGTCTTTTAAAGTTAATTGTTGAAAGTCTTAGGGGGGAACTGGAGAAGGTTTTTAAAACACAGACCCCTGCTGCTTCACCTATTTACCTCGTGTCTTTGTTATGTACATGTGCAGACTGCGGCACCACAGATAGAGACATCTGACCGTGTTATTTTTTAAAAATAACAAAGTTTCTTGATGAAACACCTTTTTTTTTTTTTTTTTTTATACTCCTCAGGTCTTAATGGGACATGTTTAAATAAGAGGCTGCTTGTAACAGGCTTCTCAGGTGACCCTCATCTCTCTGCAGATGATACTCACCACCAGCCCGGGGCTCTACTGCAGGGTGTCTAATTCGCATCTGCATCACAAGACTGCATGTTTACAGCATCAGACACCTGATTCAGCTGAAGTATCAGTACAAATGAGACAAAGAGGCCAGCAGTACCCTGTGTATTCCCTTTTACTAGAAGTTTGGCTGTAGCCTTTAACCTTTAGTTATCAAAACAGTTCTAACAGTGATGCTGTCTGTCATGTTTGATGCTGTCTAATGGGACCTACTGTATTTTATTGTTGCAGTTATTCTGACCTGTAGCTATAAGATTCCCCATTCCTTTTAAGTTTTTAAGTTCTCTTGTAACTGTAAATGCAATCTTAACAGTTCCCCACCTCCTTACTTTCCCAAAGATCTGAGTAATGCAGCATTTTATTATTTTAATTATTTGTTCAGTGATCTACTGAAACATTTGATCTCTGCTGTAGACATAGAAAATATTCATGTAAGAAACAATAACCTTTTTTTTAGCCGCATTAGCAGCAAAGCCTAAACACATGCTGATCCGATGCACTGGATAAGTGCCTATACTTAGTCGCCCGTTTGGCTAATACAAGATGTGCAACCCCTAATTTACCTTATAAATTAGTCTACTGTTGCCAGCTTGAAAAAAGAATACAGAACCAGACAGATTTTCTAACTTCAAACATTTTATATGTTCAGCTTGTACCGTTTCAGTTAAGTCCGTTAATAAAAGAGAGTCGACTAGTTCCTTATTTGTTGTGTATGAACAATGTTAACTCTGTTTTGTTGCTGGTATAAACAGTAAAGTAGGAAGTAAACTTTCTTGTCTCTCTCTTTGTCACCCACTGTGTGTGCAGAAATGCACTTAGGCCAAAACGCTTTGCTGTTCTGTCTGTGAAGGTTCTCAGTCATCCAGGTCATTGTAGTCTAAAGAGCTGGAAAGAAAAGCGTCTGGACTTTAAGTTTCCTTGAAGACGTTTCGCCTCTCATCTGAGAAGCCTCCTCAGTTCTAAGAGCAACTGGTGGAGAGTCTGCAAGAGGGTCATGGACCCCCTATTGATCCTCCACCTAATCACACAAGCCAAGGTGTGAAAATGGGTGTGGGTCACAATCAGCCAAGGCTTTGAGTGAACTCATTGTGAAACCTAGCCCCACCCTATCATGTGAATACTGAGGTTTGCTGTTCTGTTCTTCATTATAACCGCTGTAGCAGACTGATAGTGCTACATGAATCAGCATTACTGATTTCTGTTTTATAATGTAATAAGAGTCTTGCTTTATTGTAACATACTGCTGCACAGTATGTTACACTACAAGAGCAAAATGATGAGTGCTAGACTGAAATAACTGAAGATTTTATGGTCACTCTAGTAATGTAGCTCTACTGGCTTGGTTACTCCACCACCTTGGTAAACAGTCAGTGTCAGCACCTATGGTGATTTCCTGACTTTCGTACTGGTGCCACAAGGTTCGTGCTTGTAGTTAAACAGTATAAGGCAGTTTTGTTTATGTCGTACTGGAGTTCATTCAAAGTTCATAAACCTGTTTTGAGAATTCTTGTGGTCTTTTGAGTCATATTTCGTCGTATTTGCTTCTTTAAAGAATTTCATTTACTACTTTTTTTGTTATTGGATCCTTTAGAAACCCACTTTGCCAGATCTCTTTACAGTTTCATCTTATGTGTTAGATTTAATGTTGACTGATGGGTTTTTGGCTGGAGACAGTTTGAAGAAAGGGGTTGAAAATCAGGAGGTGAGTTTATCATAGTAATGATTTAACATGATTGCATGTCCAGTACTGTTTTAGAGGACTGAGGTTGCTGACAGCTGCTGCTGTGAAGGCTGCAAAACCAATCCTGATACGGATATCAAATAGTACACAGAAAAGCACTCAAGCACAAGCTGTGAGGAAGCTGTTGCTTTGCACCTGTTGTGCTGAGATGTTGGATAACTTTGATAATGAACAGAAGACAGACTCTGTGCTTTGTTTCCTATTTGTATTAATAGTATTAGTATCGCCCAGATTGTTATCAAGTACACACAGATGCAACATTTAGTCCACACAGCTCTATTTCATTCTTCTCTTTCAGGCAATGATTGCTTGACTGGCTAAGGAAGCTGACCGCTCACATGCATGTGTGACATTTTTTCCTCCTGATGCTGTCATAAACAAATCATCAGTGGATGTTCTCGTGCTTACAGTAGCTTACAGTACTCTTGTTAATGTCAGTGCTGTGGTAATAAATATCTGTTTTCACTGTGTCAATCTGCAGAGGTACATCGCCTTGGAAGACTCCCAGGATGGCGAGAAGAAGGATCTCCAGTGTCGACTGGTGACGTTGGAATCTCACACACGGCAGCTAGAGCTAAAAACTAGAAACTATGCAGATCAGAGTAAGTTGAATTTGCGTTTTATCTGTAACGACACACACACACACACACACACCCTGTGAACAGCATCCACAGTTTGAAGCTTTTGTGAATGTTTATTTTCCTGATGTGCCACAGGGCAAAAAGACCACCTGAATGAAGCCTATTAGTGACATACTGTGAAGTGCTTAACTTACTAAATGAGCTCCAATAGAGTACGTTTAAAGCCCAGGAAAGTTTTACTGGGCTTTAATCTAAAAAAATAATATATTTTAGATGTGATATAATAAGTTCATTTCTGAAGTAGTACTTAAGAACGATACCATCCCTCACAGTGTGGGAGCCTTTCAAAGGCATGAAAAAAAAAAAAAAACCCTTCATGATGTGGGCATTACTCCACTGGTGACATAGTGTGTCACTGTCTGTTTGGTCCACCACAGTATCGCAGCACATTCCTCTTCTTCCATGCTCAGGGGAAATTTGCGATTTCTCAGCAAATCTCTTTTTAATTCTTTCGATCTGACGCTTCCTCTTTTTTCTGGTTATGTCATTGTGCCAGTTTCATTTAGTCTGTAATTTATGTTCATGGTCAGAATTGGCAGCAGAGAGAACTGCATCACTGCACTGTGTTCCTGTCAGTGGAAACACGTCTGTGTAAAGCGCACCAAATTTAGCTCCAAGCTCTAATTGGATAATGTGTTTTGACAACAAGACATTTGTTATCAGGAGTTTTCATGTTTATATTATTTCCTGGCACATAACAGGCCTTAATAGGCATGACGACGTTTGACTAAATGACATCTGAATTGGAAAACTGATTTAAAAATCTGACTTTTTATGTAGAAAACTGTGAATTCATGTAGACTATGTGCAAATTCTGACACACAAGTGAGCCAGATTTTAACACAAGTCACGATCAGAACCAGATCAAGTCTTGTTTTATTTGTGAGAGGATTAATTGTTTGCATGTGGGGCTTTCCTTAACAATCACACTGTTTTGTGAACACACCTGTAAATAACACCGCAGTTATTTCTGCTGCACTCTTTCACATCTACTTCCTCTATGAGCCCCCTCAAAAAAACCCAAACTAAATCACAGTTTTCCCCACAATATGCAGCTGCTCTGGTGCTCGTCATTGCTAACGTGCATGTTGATTCTCAAGAATTCTCGAATCAAGCTTTGCTAAACATCTGCGGATTTGAAACTTTGTGCATGTTCAAGGCAGAGGGTGCTGCTAGTACTCAGGCTTCTGCAAACCTTTAGGGCCACCTTTGACGGAGTGCACTTGCATGGCTGGAATCTGAATAACACAGTAATCTACTGCCCGACTGTTTGGCCCTGAATGAGCAGGGCCACCTGAGAGCCACAAACACTGGAATCAGTAAGTTGTCCTCAACTGGCTGGATAGAACTCAGAGCAATGTTTATGTGTTTATTTATTTTTTACTAATTATAAAGATGCATCATTTCCATTCTTATTCCTTGAAGTTCCTTTAGCTTTTGTCAGACATGGATACAGCTACTGCAGACCTCTTTCTGTTAAAATCTGTGTTTAATATGAAGGTGTAAACAGTCATGATGCTAACAGGTTCATCTCCATGACACTGACAGTAGTTGCACTATATTGTCTATGAATGAGGTTTTAGATCTAGCGACATCTGACGCACAACTCGGCCTTCTTAATAAAGGTAATCTATTTTTATAATTAAAGTCAAGTTCTACATTTACTTCGTTAGCACACTGATACACACTTAAGTAGATATATCAAATATTAAATTTAGGCTTATACGTAAAGTTTATTAATTTCTATGAGTTACATTGAAAACTTATTCCAGCTTCTAAACTGTGACTGTGCCTGAAAGCTCAACTCTAAGGATTACAGTGTCATTTGCTGTTAGATCAGCCCTGTAGTAAAAACTCAGAAGAAAGACTCCAAAAAAAAAATGAAATAAAACTACAAACAGCTGGAATCAGCAGCATTTGTCTTTTATCCAACTGAGCTACTCAACATGCAGGAGATACACATTCAGAGTGATGATGATTTTTTTATTTTTATTAATTTCATTATTATTTTTAGTAGTGGAAAAGCAAAAAGGATTCCTTTTGGACTTGATGTTGGGTATTCAGAGCTGTGGGTACATCTGCCCCCAGTTCTTTGGTGGCACTCGGGAGGATTTTGTTGGTGCATGGCAGCCCTCTTCTGGCTCTGAGATATTACTGCAGCAGATAACTGTATCATGCTCAGTGACATAACATGTAAAAACATTGGATTTTCCACTCTCATAGAGTCTAGTCTTTCAGTATTTTCAGTAAAATTGGTTCTAGTCCTGTTCCTGTTTTCATTATATGAACTTTGTTTCTTATCCAGTTAGCAGATTGGAGGAGAGAGAAGCAGAGCTCAAAAAAGAGTACAATGCCCTTCATCAGAGACACACTGAGGTAAGAGTGTGAGGAGATGTTTGTATGGATGCTTTTACAGTAAGCTGTGGGGAAAAAATCTGTAATATTATTATTTTTATAACTTGCACAGCATATAAATAAAGAATAAGTGAAAACGTGCTGGGATAAGCAGCCAAGAAACTCCATATGGTTTCCATATCCTTAAGATTTGATTGGTTGATAGCTGTTTTCTGTATTTTAGTCATTTTTAAGATCAGATTATTTTGCAGTGTAATGATATTAAATATGTCTCATTATCCCAAAAAACATCAAAAGTAACAGGTTATAATCTCAGCATGACAGAATGTTTCACTGAACTAATGTGTATGTCTGTGTGTACATTTAACATATGCTGTTCTTTACCTGCATATTCAAGTTTATAAGGTTATTCATGTGCATTCATGTGTGGGGAGGACTTACCTGTGACCACACAGTGGAGTGTTTTCAAACACCGTGATAAGTAATGGATCATAAGTAACTGCACATCAAAAGTCGAGCCTTTTCTTTTTTTTTCAGGAGACCATCAAGAATCAGTTTGAGTCTTAAATGGAAAAACAAATGTAACAACAAATTGTTGAGGAAAAGAAGAAAAAGAATGATTTTAAACATGAAGAATCTGACTGTAAATGAGGTTTTTGCTGAGCCTTCAGTCTGTCCCTGTCTGTTGTTCATTATTTATCACTAACTGTTGCCTCTATGTCCAAATAAACCTCTGAGGCCTCAGCAGCCAACTGCTAATCTGAATAATGTTGAACAGGGGAGATGAAAGCCTAATGAAGGCTGTCACCTACACACTGCATCAACATGGTTCTTTGTAAGGCTGACTGTCACAGCTGTGGACCCAAAGCACTTCATATTCATTAGTGCAGTTTGTATCAGTGAGATCACTTCATGTCCTAACGATCGTCTCGCTTGTATATCTTTTAGATGATCCACAGCTACATGGAGCATCTGGAGCGGACTAAACACCAACATGCAGCGATGACAGCAGAGCCCTCAGATACAGGAACATCAGTCAGGACACGGTTAGACAACCGCACTGTTTTTCTTTTTTTTTTTTCTCCTCTTTTCTTTTCTTGTTTCATATTATAGTTGGAGACAGTTGGGTACCTTCAATATCTGAACCAGCACAGGTACCTGAGAGTCCATATTTCACATTTGAGACTTTTTATTTATTGAAAACTTTTTACCTTCTTCACCACAGGGATGTAATAAAAAGGAAGTTCAAACAGTCAGGCTTAAAAAAAAAACCCAAAATCCCAGTAGGAGATAATTGGTGTCACGGTGATGATTACCAACTTTCTCTGTTAACCCGGGCTTTCTGCTTTGGGCTCTGCACGTGCTCACCCACAAATGGGCAATGAATGCCTCCTATTACTCTGCAAAATGATCATTAGGAGTGTTGCCTACTCGAGCCACACATGTTGTAACAAGGTGATGCTGATGAAATTGTGATTTTTTTTTTTTTTTTTTTTTTTTTTTTTTTTTTTTAACATTTTCTATAAAATCTATTTTAAAAAAATAACCGTATTACGACACAGCAGCACTGTTGCAAAACAGACAAGAAGTCATTGAGATTAGTTAATATTGGTGTTTAGCAGTGAACATGAGCAGTGAAATAGCAGCTTACTATTTTAACGCTGAGTGTGTTCTCGGCGCTGCTGTTTATTTCTCAGGTGAAAGGCGTACATGAGAGTTCTGACACTTTAAACTGGATTCATTAAAAACGGTGAAGGTTACAGTCACACAGCCCACTAAAGACGTGGAAATGTAAAATGTATTTTATGTATTGGACAAGTATTGTGTGTGTGTGTGTGTGTGCGCGCTGTTATTCCAGTGATGTAAAAGAGACTTGGAACCAAGTACAACAGCATTTATATTTTCTGCATCATCATCTCAAACAGTGGGAGTGCACAGTTTGTGCTGCTGTAACTTTACAGCTTCATGTTAGTAAGGTCCAGCTTAACAATTTGCACATTTAAGATGATTTTTTTTTTTTTTTACCCAGTCTTCCTTGCACTTACAACATGCTGTAAACATGGTGAGTCCATGCTGTTAACTGTTAAGTTAAAACATTTACAAGCAGTAAACAGTCCAATTCCTGTGATAACTTATCCCGCTACAGGATTGGAAGCTATCGCTGCCTCTCTAAAAGCTTCATCATCACCATCATCCTCAAATAAGTGCAAAATTTAGCCTTTAGTCCTTCTGTGAATTTGACATTCATGCTGTCAGATGTGGTACATTCAACTTTGACAAGTGTTTGGTTGTCCAGATATTTCCTCAGATTAGACGTGTTTCCATAACCAGCTTTGCATTTTGATCTACAAACATCTGCGTCAAAATTTGAAAAGTGTAGCCATAAAAGTTGAAACACTACTTTCGACCCACCATTGTGGGAGGTGGAGTGCTAAATTATCCGCTAAATTAGTTTTTTTCCCTCTTTTCTTGACTTTGTATGATGTTATTTATAACACAACAGATATTACTGTGCTCATCATTAAGAGTACAGGGGAAGTTGTCAAATGACAGCCTCACTTGTACCCTTAATGATGGTTTTGACACCTCAGTGTATATCAATAAAAACTTTGATGACCATTTGAATAGAATCAAGGGTAGCTGCATAGGCAGAGGCTGCTCATTTCAGAAAAGAGCCTCAAAGGTTACAGCTAGTAGCTTTTCAAGAGATAAAGGGTTAATCTGGGCAGCTCGTGCACACATCTCTGTCCAGAAGCCCCACCCACCTCCTGTTCAAACTTTCTCTTTACAAAGGGCAGCCAATCAGAGAGCAGTTGGCTTAAAGTGAAGGGGCATATATACAATAAGGATTATTATGAAGAGCTAATCACACAAAGCTCCTCTAGCGGAGTCCAGGACTTAAACTATTGAGCTGAAAATGAGCAGAATAAGATGCCTACAACATCAGCATGAAGCATGTTAGCCTTGTGACATTAGCGTTTAGCTCAACCTAACATGGCTGTGCTCAAATAACTGAACATGCAACACGTTCCAGGCACAGATGCATACAGATTGCTATACTGAGCTTACATATATAATCTAAATGTAGTAATCTAATTTTATTATAACTTGGACTTGAACTTTGGACTCAAACCTGGGCTGCTGCTTTGTGGCCACACAGCCTGTAGTCACCTGAACACCCACTGAGCTAAACTGAAGGCCCCCCCCCCCATATTTTTTTTTCGTCCAGCATTTTTTACTGTTGACAAAATTTAACATTAGATACCTGATGCATTCAGTGAATGCAGTTTCTCACTCACACCCTCGCATGCAGATGCACACACACACACACACACACACACACACACACACACACACTCACTCTCGTTTTGATCAGTCTCCTCATTATGCAGCCAGTAAGCTGCAGCCTGAGAAGAGGCATATGGAACGAGCTGCCTCAGCATCCAAAAGGGAGAGGGAGATGGAGAGAGAGACTGAGAGGGAGGGGTGGTAGTGGGTGCTATCGCACGGAGAGAGGGAAAGCGTCAGAGTGTTCTAGACTGCACAGTGGCTGCCGTGTGGCATCTCGGCAGAGGATAGGAAGAGGAAAGGAGCAAGAAAAACAATCACCTTCCAGTGGAGTACAGTGAAACGAGAGCTGAAGCTACCAGTCTCTCTCTGCTCCGGATCGTCTGCCGCGCTGCTCTAATCTCTGACTGGTGCTGAAGCCACCAGGATTACTGTTGTTGTGATTGTTGCTGACACATTGCTGCGCTTCTGACCTGCTCCCACTGTCTCTTGGTGCCTCAGCACTGAGCTGCAGAGCCCACAGCTCTGCACTCATTGGGGACTTTGACCTAGGAGGATACAACATCTTTGACTTCTGCCGTAGATGTACCCGCAGTAGTAAAACCGAAAACAGCAGAGTGCGGTTACCTGTCTCCGGCGAGGGGCCATGATTTGGGGGGGGCCATGAGCCCCGGGTGTATGCTGCTGTTTGTTTTTGGCTTTGTAGGGGGAGCGGTGGTCATCAATTCTGCTGTGCTAGTCTCTCTATCAGTGCTGCTGCTGGTTCACTACTCTGTTTCTACCGGAGGCTTACCTGCCCTGCCTTCCTTACCCTCCTTACCCAGACCCAGCAGGTACAAAATATGTTTGTTTGTGTTATGTGAGTTGCGTAGTTATGTGAAATCAGTAATTGCAGTTACAGAGTCTTTGAAACCTTGTAGTGTTGCTGCCATGTGGGTGCGTTTGTCTGACACTATCAGACTGCACTCTAAAAGTAGGTCAAAAGAGAGAGAGGGATGTGAGTGGCATGAGTCATATCTTGACTAAATCATCTTTCCCAATTTCACTTTTGAAATTGGTGGTTTTGGTGGGTGTACCGGTTGATAATAACCATCTTTTGAAAGTAAAACTGAAAACTGGCGCTGGTAAGCTTAACATGTAAAATATATTTTTCCCCCTGTTATGTTTCAAAAAACAAAAACGAGTGCCGCTCACCATCAGTGGGCCTGCGTGTGACTGCTGTGTCTATTGTTTTTTTAGGGCTGCTTTTAATCGCTGCTTGCCGGCTGCTTTATTCCCCATGGCAGCCATTGTTCTCTTCACTCTACAACAGTTGTTTTTTTGTTTTTTTTGGTCACTGTAGTGTGAAAAGCTGCTTGTGTGTATTAGCTCGATGCAGTGGAGAACGCTGTGTTACAGTTGTTGTCAAAGTTTGTGTGCATCACTTCCAGGCAGCTGAGCTGCCAGAGTTTATTTATTGAAGCTGAAGATGATTTCTTCCTAAGCTGTACATTAATAACACAGATCACAAAATGCACCTTTTCTCTGATAGAGGCTGGTAAAGTTGGTTTTGTGTGACTTGCCTGAGCCTAGTAGTTGGGAGCTAATTGAGTTTATGAGGCAACAAGTTATTTTTCTCCTCCCACCACTTCAGTGCCAAGGGAGTCTTTGCTACAACACCTCTCTGTGAAATCCCCATTCAGTTTTGTCACACACTTTGTGTTGTTTTGTCTAACTGATTACATCATGATGATCTGCTTTCACTGCACTGGAAAATGTCCATTTAATTTAGCAAGATCAAATTAAATGGAAGATTTTTTGGGGGAGTATAACAGTAACTGTTTAACAAAACAGAACAAAAAGGATTAAATTCAGTAAGAACCCATGGTTTGTATAGTATCACATAAACTACACTCATTAATGTACACGTCCTGCATTTTTCTGTGGTTCCTTTTTAATTAAGACCTCTGCTGCAAAATAATGTAATCTTTAGCTCTGCTAGCAGTGTGACTACAATATCTCAGCAACTAATGGATTAAACATTGTAAAATTTGGTATAGATATTCATGGAGCTTATCAAATTCAGTCATGATGAACTTACTAAGCCAATTCAAGGTGGATTTGCACAAAGCGTAAAATCCTCTATCTATCATACAGACCTTGTCAGTCACTTGCCAAGGGAATAATATTCTTGGGATAAGTTGTTAACTTTAGTGATACCTTCACCTTTTTCTTTATGAGCACTATAATCAGGTCAGAATTTTAGTTTTAATTAATTAATGCTGTAGTTTAAGACCAACTACTAAATAATTATTAGCTTACAACTTGTGATTGCCAAGACAAACGTGTGCATGGATAATTCTTTGCTATGGGAATGACCAATGGCCTTTCTGTAGAGCTTGGAAGTATATTTGTAACTGCAGGTGTTGCTGTTGTGGTCAGTAGAAAGAATGCAGGCTTAAAACACTTTACTTTTTAAACTCGGAAGATATTTTTTTTATACAGTCTGTGGGAGTGACCCACAGTACCCATGTGGCAGCTAACGTCAGTGTATGTGGCTTTGTTTTTAAAGCCTCACATGCTGAGCAGCGAGACTAAAACGTAGACCCGGAGTTTTATTGTTCCGATAATGCGGCACTATTGTTTTTGTGCAAAGGTTATGCCTTTGAAAATTAAAATGATTAATGTGGACGTAGCTAAAGATTGACCTCAGAGACCAGCTCACATAAGTCTCTGAGGACATATGTAGGTAGGTATGCTGCAGCAGTTAATTTCCAGTAAGAAATAAAGAGCTTTCATTTTCTACTATGAAAGGCTTTGTTTAAATATTTAGTATTTGAACAAATAAAAACAAACTGCTGGTATTTGAAAAATATGTCTCATTCCTTTAATTTTTTTTTTATTCTGAACATCTTTTCTACCTTTTATGTATTGAAGGAAATTATTCATTTACATCTTGTTTCAGTGTTTTAATGAAAGTGTTTGGATGATTTTCACATTTTCAGTTGGGATTTTTAACGTTGGCATGGCTAATTGTAAAACATTAACAGACCAGCCCCTTAGAAAATCGTTCACTCCTTCCTAAGTTGTTCTCATCACGTTTGAGTTATCCCTCTTTCTGCGTCTCTCCGTCTCCAGGAAGGAGCGTCCAGTCTCCATGGGCCTGTTCCAACTTCCTGCAGCTGAAGGCATGACCCCTGACCTCCACAGAGAACCCGTGGACACCCCATCTGAACCATGGAGATTCAACAACCTTAGCCATCCACGGTCTAACACCAGCCTCAAGGTATGACGTAGGCAGGTCACTGTTTGCACTGTTAATTCATTCCAAAGAAAGACTTCTCTTCATATCAACAATTCCAAAGTGTAAAGTTAGCAAGCTTCCCACGGATCAGATCCATGACATCATCTCGTGTTCGCTTAAGAGTTTGTGAAGCTAAATCGAAAGCATCCATCTAGAGAGAAAGGGTTGTTCAGTGTGCCCAGAATTTTTAACAGCGCGTGCGAGAGAGAGCGAGATGGGGTGGCGTGGAGCCCAGGAAACAGGGAAAGTGGTACCATTCGGGGGCCTGCCTTTAACCTCAGGGGAGGGTAGAAAGGACAGTGTGTCTTCACATTGTTGCTGTTGGTAACCATGCTTCCAGCAAAGCTCCATCATGAATATTTATGAGCATCTAATAAGTATTCATTTGTAGTTATTACACTAGTACTGGGTCAAGAGGACATTTTAAGAGTGTGAAAGTGAAATAACATTCAGTTATCAAAGTTTTGCAATGCTGGTATATCCCAGTGTATCCTTTTTCCAACTTAGCTTTTACACAATGACACGGTTTTACACTTCACTCTTAGTCCAGCTGCACAGCAGCGCCTTTGTGTTTGGTCCTCTTAGTTGACCTTTTCAGAAGATTTAGTTAATGATCCCATTCTCCCGCCGCGTTCAGCAGCTTGTATGTGTTTGTGTGCAGATGTTTTTTTGGAAGCTTAGGAAAGAGCCACAGGCAACAGTTGAGCACTGTTCTCCCCCAATTGGCTGTACAGTGTAACTATAGCAACAATGGAGTGACGCCATTGTGCAGACAAGTAACCTGAAAGGAAATACTCCCACCGGTGCAGAGGGAGGAGAATAGGTGGACTCGGAGAGGGAAGAGGGATTATGTTAGAGGAAACTGTAGCATGGATATAATTTAATTCTCTAATACTGTCTGCGAACGCCTCTTTATTCCTTTTGTGTTTGTCAAGATGACAGAGGGATCTGGATGATGGCGTTATTGTCCTGATTGATTCTTTTGCATCAGCACTGTCCTATTTATGGGATAGAGGTCTCCGGCATTAGAGGATCAAAACAATTGAGGCTTAGAAAATCGAAATGCCTCTGCTAAGTGCTCGTGAACTTTAGAGGACGAACGTAATACTTGAAAGTTTTGATTTGATTGACTTTTATAGAGAGATTTCGGCAAAGCGGTGACCTTTACTGCCAAAGGAAGCCTTGAACAGGACTCACTGCTATGTTTCATAAGTTCAGGCCTTTCCCACACTTTTCCTGTTGTTGGCTTTTGAGCTTTTCATCTTCCTTAGAGTGGTTTCACATTAGCGTGGCCACTATATAGCAGTAAAACTACATAGTGTGTTTAGTGAATAATTCATTTCCAATGTTTCTCAGCTTGAAGAACTGTTTTCTCCAGTCACAGTGGAAGGTGAAAGTTCACCACAGAATGTTCCCAATGTGGATGTTGATCAGGACCAGGTAGAAACTATAGCCTGTGCATCCACCAGGCTAATGTAGTTCTGTGCTCTGTCTTAGGTGGTTTGCAGGTTTTGCACTGTGTGTGTTTGTGTGTTTTAATATTTGCTCATGCTAAAAACTAAAAATACTTTGTCCCAGTGATAATGCACGATGCTTGCCTAGCAACAGAGTGTTTTAGCAGTATCAGAAGGGGAAGTGCCTCTTTGCCTCTTTTATTAAATGAACTAGAAACAATAATTCAGGTTTAATGACATTTTAAAAGATTTGTGAAGTTGAGCTGTTTGGGGGCCTGCATCCCAGATTGAGGGAAACTTAAACCTGTTTAAATGTGGAATGATTCTTTGAGGCGGAATGGACTCTGCACCAGACCTGTAACAGTGCACCACTCCTGGCATTGAGGATCCTAGAAAACTGATCAAGAAGCTGGTAATCAAGTGATCCAGTTAATTAGCAGATAACTACATGCGGCATCCACTAAACTTGGATTGATGTCCTTTATAGACTTTTAGTAATTACAGCAGCAAAAAATGCCTTGTAGCGGAATATACAGTGTAAACTGAAGCCTGTCGGAGGTGAGGTCAGATAAGTAACTGAAAATCAGTCAAAAGTGACGTTTCTTATTTCTTATATCGGAATAATCCTGCCCATGTCGGGCACAGTTTCGACTGGAAAGCTCGAGCAGCTTGTGCCAAAATAAAAATGTGTTTTCTGTCATTGAGATACATTTTTGGTTTTTAGTAAAGATGACATCAAACAAGATGATGAAAACTGCAGGATGGAGTAGTTTCAACGACACTTGGAGCACAGTCATAATACAGAGGAAAAAAGTAGTTTGGCGTATTTGCAGTACAAGCCTAGTGAAGTACAGTGGGGGAAATAATTATTTGCTATCCTGCTGAATTTGTAAGTATGTTCACTTAAAGTAATGAACAGTCTGTTTTTCTGTTAATTTCATTTTAATGGAGCGTGAGAAAGAGAGAGAACATGAACCACAAATAAAAAACAAACAAACCCCAAAATCAAATTACACAAGTCATAAAAAGATTTGCATGTCATTAAGTGAAATAAGTATTTAATCCCAAAGCAAAACATGACAGTACTTGGTGGAGAAATCCTGTTTGGCGTGCACTTTGAACAGTAAGACATTTCTTGTAGTTGGTCACCAGGTTTTCGCACATCTCCGTAACGAGTTTGGCCCACTCGTCTTTACAGAAACTCTTTAAATCTGCTGCTTGGCGACTCGAAGCTTCAGCTCCGTCCACAGATTTTTATGGCAGGATTGAGGTCTGGAAACTGGCTCGGCCACTCCATAATCTTACTCTTCTTGTCTTTTAGACACTATTTGATGCCTTGTTCATCTATGGTTTTGTAATATTTTAGCTTTAATTGAATAAAGGGTTTGTTTAGCATGTTGCATTCTGGGTTGGGTTTTTGTGTGTATCCGTGTGTTTAGCTGCATGGTAAAATGTTCCCATTTTAACATGGTTAACACATAATGTTCTGTTTGAATGGAGGAAATGTAGATTCTCCTTACTGATGATGTCCTAGTGGAACTACAATTGAATGACAGTAATTTTTATGTGAACTTTGCTTGGCTTTGTTATGAATGCAGTGAGGTGCACATAACCTACTTTTTACAATTGATAAGGAGTGAATTTTAAAGTTTTAAAGACTTCCTGAGGCTCATAGTTTTATTTTTTGCTACCTCGTATCTTCTGATTGCTGTTTTCCTCCTTCACCTTAAGGATGAACTGTCCCAACTGAACTGTGGGAGTTCCAGGTCCAACACGCAAACCAACCAGGGAAGCGTCTCTAAAAACGGAACACCTGTGTCTTTACAAGATGGAGGGTCCAAATCCACCACTCCCTCGCTGGGGGGTGCCTCTAAATCAAACACCCCCACATCTAACTACAGCAATAATTCTCAGTCCACCACACCACTGTCTCCTTTTGATGGTGGTTCCACTGGCATGAGTCCCATGTCTAGTCTTGGGAGAGGGTCTGCTTCTGATGTTGCCATGGAGTCTGTGGACACCCCCTTAAAGGACCAGGAAACTTCAGATGGCCACAACAAAAACCTGGACCGGAGCAGTGGAAAGCCAGAGAGCAATAAGAACATAGCAGCGGTGCAGGAAGGACAGCAGAAGGGTCCTGAGTCTGATACTACACCTCTTAAAGAGGATGGTCAGTGCTTCTCTTATCACAGCTTCTCTGTTGCGGTAACATGACTGCACTCCCTTGTAATTGTTCTCAGTTAAGACTGTGCCAGTATTAAATCTGTGCTGGTTATAGATGGAGCAGATAGCCTGGAGAAGTCTGAGGTGCAGGCTATCATAGAGTCCACCCCTGAGCTGGACATGGACCTCGCTGGCTGCAGAGGAACAAGGTACAGCAGTAACCTAAGAGCATAAGCAATAATTATGTTTATCAATGAATAATATGAAGTTATATGTATTCATCAGTTTATCTGTGAGCTTTTACATAACTATTAAAATATATATATATACAATTACACTCATGTCCATCATATTCATTGTAACCTCGCTAATGAGCCTCACCTTATCAGTCCGCTTTATTGCTGATAAAAGTGCTAAAGTATTGCAAAATCACGCATTCTTCTTCATGATAATAATCCTTTTCTCCCTTTCCTCTGTGTCCCACCTGTCCTTTCAGCACACCAACTAAAGGTGGCGTAGAGAATCTAGCATTCGACCGCAACACCGACTCTCTGTTTGAGGAGCTGTCGTCTGCAGGAAATGACCTCATAGGAGATGTGGATGAAGGAGCTGACCTGCTGGGTAAGAAGTCTCACTCTGTCAGGAGTAACGATGTAGCCTCAGTCTTTAATTTTACTACCAATTTTACCCTCCTCTCGTATTCTCTGAATTGTCTTTTCTTTGGCTGTCGGGCATTATCATCTATACAGATGAGTTTTCTGGTGTGTGTCAGTGAATTTCTCTCTCTATTAACTAGCTCATCGATTTCCTCATTTGTGTGTATAATGTGTCCCCTCTGTGACGTTTCTTTCCTGGATAGGCTGAGTAAATTATAGTGCCTCTGCTGTGCTGTGAAGAGCCGTGATGTTATAAATTAGACGTGTTAAAACGAGAGCACTTAACCTACTTGCAGAGTCTCATAAAGCGCTTTCTTATTCCCCTTTGCATGACTCTCAGACTACAACTTTTTAGGTAAGACTGAGAGAGTTAGTGTGTAGGATAGACATACACATGTAAGAACTTAAAAATACTAAACAATATAGAATAAAAAAAATAGGTGTCAGTAAGATTTTGATTGATATTTTGATTTAATATCGGTCTCTGATCATTTTCAGGTATGGGGCGAGAAGTTGAACACCTTATCCATGAGAACACCCAGCTGCTAGAGACCAAGTGAGTAATCACTGAAAAGTTTTGGAGGCGAGCTGTTCAAGCTGTGCCAGTTTAGTACACAAGTATTTTATTTCAATGGTAACCAATGCAGACTATTAAGAGCAGCAGAAATAAGTGTATCCCAGAGTGCTGCAAACCTGCCAGCTGCCACAGGGCGAGAGGCGCCTGGACAGGTGAGCCGCTGTGGTTGTCTGCAGACAGACAATCACTCACACTCAAACCTGCGGTTAATTTAGAAGCACTAATGAGCCTACAACAGTGCAGTTATAATACAGTGTGAGGACTCAGTTACAGCCCACAGTTTGGACCTTTTGTACTCACAGCTTCTGACACCAGTGAGTACAGACATGTCATAAACTGACACTGTGCCTCGCTAGTTAAAGCCAGATAAGTATTTATTTATTTCTAAAGACATAAGAGGGTCTTATTTTGTCACAAGCTGTTAATAAATCTGTGGTCCAATATGTCACTGTGCGTGCACCAGGAGGCACAATGTGGCTGCAGATGAATTTATGGTCATGCAGAGAGTGTGTTCGCTGTCCGCCTGTCTGTCTGCAGTGAGTTATGGTTTGGTTACAGCTGGTCTGTGGGCTTTTCTTGCTCGTGTTATTGTTGGTCCGTGAGCCACCTGCAAAAAAGAGCGGAGTTGTAACATGCAAAGCACTGAAGTGAAACAGCAGCAGAGCAACAGCTGAAAGTGTTAAAAACAATGAAAATCGTCCTCTGCAGCCACTGTCTCTGCTTTTCATGCTTTATTTTTGGATCTTTGAGGTACGTGTTTCTCCCATTCCCGATGAACTGTGCTATTACTCCCTGCTCTACTTTGGCACCAGTTAGCATTTGACAGATGCATACATGATTCATCATCTGCCTTCCAGCGGCAGTCAGGATCTCTCTCCTGCACTCTCTCCAACCGAAAAGAGTATACGGATGGACACGTATGCGGGACCATAAATTCCACTTTACTTCATTTTAAAAATGGCTGATGGGTGGAGTCATGTTTCCACCTTTAAAATAACCAGCTGGGCATTTTTTGACTCTACTTGATAGACTTTTACCACAGAGTTAAAATTGGTCAGTTTATGGATAAATGAATATAGAAATAACCAATATTGAGGAACAGAGTAATGGTGCCCCCTTGTGTTTAAAATTGATATTACAGCAGATTGTGTGTTTTTCTGCATATGTATTACTTTTCAGAAATGCTTTGAATGTGGTGAAGAATGACCTGATATCTCGTGTGGATGAGCTGTCGTGTGAGAAGGAGGTACTGCAAGGAGAGCTGAATGCTGTCACACATGCTAAGACCAAACTGGAGGAAAAAAACAAAGAATTAGAGGAAGAACTTAAAAAGTGAGTCGGCTTCAAAACACAATGTATAAATGAATTGCCCACCAGTCGAGGGTCTGCACTTTTACAGTTCTGACAGACTGAGTGTGTACTTTGTTACTCTGTCGCAGAGTTCGAGCAGAGCTGGACGAAGCCAAACAGAAGGTCAAGAATGACAATGAGGATGATGTGAGTCCTTGGCGCTTGTTATTTCTGCTTGTTGCATTCGTATACAAGTCTGAGCAGCGTAGAATGTCGAGGTATTTGACTTGCTATAAGTATTGGTTATCTTTAAGTAAAGATTGGTCTCCTGCCTGCAGAGTGATGTGCCTACAGCACAGAGGAAGCGCTTCACCAGGGTGGAGATGGCCAGAGTGCTGATGGAGAGGAACCAGTACAAGGAGAGACTCATGGAGCTGCAGGAGGCCGTCAGATGGACGGAGATGATCCGGTAACATGATCATCTGAGTCCATATATAAATGTTCTTCTGCACACAGTAAAATATATGCTAAGACAGAAAGTTTGTTAGAAATTGTTAGAATTTTTTGTTTGTTTTTTTTCTTTCAGGGCTTCAAAGGAGAACCCAACTCTTCCAGAGAAAAAGAAGTCCAGCCTCTGGCAGTTGTAAGCTCAAGTGTTTTTATGTTTTTGTTTTTTTTTAACTTGAGGACTTAAATCACGACTACCATGATTGTTGATATTTATTGCTCTTCTTCTGTATTCCATGTTTGAATGGTTTCTCCAGGATGTAGGTAAATCTGACATGATAAACATAACTGACCATTGAAGCTCTCATCTTATAACAAACCCCTAACAGAGGAGAGGAATCCAGAGAGCAGTGCCTCTGCTTTCAGTTCTCAGACCAGTCGTAGATTCTTGATTACGTTTTAAAACTGGTTGTAAAAATCAACCTCAGAAGCTTCCGAGGCTGCTGTTCTTCTCCTTTGTTAGAGTCCATAAGGATTGAGTTTGGTTTGAGGCTGGGCACTATTTGAAGCAGTTCTTTGGGACTGGAATAACTGCACTTATAAAACCGTATCTGACAAATGTGCATCTCTGCCTTTTTCCTGTGTGTCCCTCTATTCTGCCTGATGTTGTGACGTCTGTGTGCAGGAGGTGTGTTGGGAGGGTTGGTGTAGAGTGGGGAGGGAACTCAGAAATATGGGTGGAGTGTTTTGGTTGAAACAGTTAAAGATATAATAGATTTAATAGAATCTAACACCACATTTAAAAAATAAAAAATTAAAGTAGCTTTGCATGATTTACAGTTTAAAGCGATTCTTATTTATCTGGTACTGTGCCACTGTGTGTAACGAGCACTTTTAGCTCCCTTCTCCATCCATTTAAGCCAGCTTTCTCCTGATTGGCTGTCCCTTACAGACAAAGGATATAAATAGCAGTTGGAGCTGGTGTGCTCACAGTGGGCAGTTTTCCAGAGATGACCATATTAGGGTTTTCCAGTCTCTCTGACAAAAGTCCAAAAGTAGAAAAGAAAACAGTCTGAAAGGAAGAATTTAGAGCAGTGGGAGGCCTCAGCTTCAGCCTCAGAGGATTTGCTTGCACATTCATTAATTATATATATCATATATACACTAAGGAAAAGCATAATTGGTCCACTTTAATTGACAGATATTTTCTTATGTTAATTAGAAAAATGGTAAAAATGTATCACTGCATGTAGATAGCTAAAAAGCTTGTTTGCTTACTGTAGAGGAGTTGTGGGAATGTGAAGTTGTTTTTGGTCAGGCCTGTTCTGCTCTGTGTTGACTAACATCCTAGTCGGTGCTCAGTATTAACCCCGCACTCCCTGCTCTCCAGCATTCTGGATTTACAGGTGCTCTGATGCTTTTCTGTTTAGAAGACGAATTAATTCCCTGGTTTGAATGAAAGCTAGCATGGCGTGTTGGCACTGGGAGAGGAACCTTTTTTATTCTTAAACCCTACCTGTGTTGCTGGAGCTACTGCTTTTGTGTCCGCCCCTCTATATGTTTGTCTGTTTGCTTTGTTTCCCTCCTTCCCCCCTTTTTCCCTTTCCACTTCCCTGCCCTTACACCTCCAGTTTCAGCCGTTTGTTCAGCTCGTCGGGCGGAGGAGCCAAGAAGCCGGCAGCGGAGGCCCCAGTTAACGTCAAGTACAACGCACCCACCTCTCAGATTCAGCCGTCCGTCAAGAAGAAGAGCAGCACCCTGCAGCAGCTGCCCAGTGACAAGAGCAAAGCCTTTGACTTCCTCAATGAGGAGTAAGTCAGAAAACACACACACTGTTAGTCGTGTTTCCTGAGATTACTTTTGGAGCACTGACCAAAGATCACAAACATCCCACTCATATTCATTGTTAATTTTTCCAAATATTTTCTTCAGTGATAAATTCTTTGATCCAAGTGTCCAAAAGTATTCAGCTTGTTTTAGCTTTGCTATTGAACTTTTACACTAGGAAATAAAAATCCCACTTCAAATGTTCCATTCATCCATGGTCTTCCACTTCAGGGTTGCCTATCCCAGCTGTCGTAGGGCGAGAGGCGGGGTAGACCCTGGACAGGTCGCCAGTCTGTCGCAGGGCTAACACATAAAGACAGACGATCATTCACACTCACATTCACACTTATGGTTAATTTAGAATCACCAGTTAACCCAACCCCACTAACTGCATGTCTATGGACTGTGGGAGGAAACCAGAGTACCCGGAAAGAACCCACACGAACATGAGGAGAACATGCAAGAAAGGCTCTGGCCACGTGGTGCTGAACCCAGAACCTTCTTGCTGTGAAGCAGCACTGCTAACCACCGCGTCACCTCGCTGCCCTTCAACACACATTTGATAAATTAAACATTTAGGCTGTCAAGATTTGAGCTCTGGTCAGTGCAGCCACAGAAACACATGTGAGTTGAGGAGAAGTGAGACAAGTTGAGAATGTGCAGGAAGACACAATGGACAACAAATCAGTAATTAAATCAACGAGTAAGTCATCAGTGTTTCAGCAGTTTCCTGTACCTCGCTCAAAATCATAGCAGCCTACCTGCACCTCAGTCTGACTTAGTTTGCATGTTTGTTGTGAGAAGCGGATGCCCTGATCTGTAGTCACCTTTCTTTAGTCAGCCATAAACTGTGTAGAGGAGCTGAGGCGGTAGTATAGTGGCTACTGACATGAAAGAAGGCAAATCTTCAGTTGAAGAGGAAAAAAGAAAAATAATCAATGAAAAATGTTCTTTTCTTTTATTTAGCCTTTAGTCATCTATGAGTTCAATAATTTCTCATAACTTTTCTTGTCCGCTGTCTCTGAACTTCATTCAGTGGCTGTGGCCGTATGAAGCAGGGGAAGAGGAGCAAAGTTTAGCGCAGAAGAGAGATGGGGAAATGCAACATGGAGTCGAGTTAATAGCGGCTCTTTTGTCCCGCAGAGCGCCAGCTGATAGTGTGGTATCCAGGCGAGAACAGAAGAGGGCTCAATACCAGCAGGTCAAAGCCCACGTCCAGAAGGAGGATGGCAGACTGCAGGCGTACGGCTGGAGCCTCCCTAAGAAGTACAAAGTAAGGAAAGGAGAATATTAATTGTACCAAAGGGAAGTTCACACTAGAACAAAGCGTTAAATGCAGTGACTGTTTGTGTGTTTGGCTTTTCAGGCTAACGGTGGTCAGGCAGAGAGCAAGATGAAGAGTCTACCTGTTCCTGTCTTCCTCAGACCGCTAGATGAGAAAGATGCTTCTATGAAGGTTTTAAAGATTTGGTTCACAACAGGAAATATGAACATTTTGAGACTTTTGTCTCAGTAGTGTGGTGTAAATTATTAGCTTATTATTCATATGTCTGACTGCTGTATCTGTGTGTCTGTGCTTCAGCTGTGGTGTGCTACCTGTGTGAATCTTTCTGGAGGTAAAACCAGAGATGGAGGTTCAATAGTCGGGGCCAGTGTGTTTTATAGTGACGTGTCAGGACCAGAGAGCCCGAAAAAGAAGGTTGGATCTCAGAGCAGTCTGGATAAGCTGGATCAAGAACTCAGGGTACATACGCACACACTTTGATGTGATCTTTGACCTAAAATCCTGATTTCCAAATTTGTATTTTTTTTATTCTTTGATTCTATTAAAGTAACTTTGTTCAAATTAATCTTTATTTGAATTCCGATGGGTCTTGCTGTTGTCTTTTGGAAACTAAAGGTTTGTTAATAAGTAATTTATTTTCCGCTTCTCTGTTTTTGTGGATCCAGGACCAGCAGAAAGAGCAGCGGCACCAGGAGGAGTTGTCGTCACTCGTGTGGATTTGCACCACCACCAAGTCTACTACTAAAGCTGTCGTCATTGATGCCAACCAGCCTGGGAACATCCTGGAGGGCTTCTTTGTTTGTAACTCTCACATCCTCTGCATCGCAAGCGTGCCAGGTCAGTTAATCAGTGTATTTGTATCCCACAGTTGGAGACGTTTTTTCTTTTGTCCTTTTTGTGGAGATAACTCACTTGGCATTCACTGGCCTGCAGAAAACGCACATCAGTTATAAAGAACAGCACGATTTCTCTATTAATTTTCTTCAGGTGCGAGAGAGACAGACTACCCAGCTGGAGAAGAAGTGCCTCCAAACTCTGAGGTGGGACCGGTGGGAGATGGCAACTCTTCAGCAACCAGTACCAGCTCAACAGGTGGCGACAGCGTGCTGGGAGGCATCACAGTGGTGGGCTGTGAAGCTGAGGGAGTAACAGCTGTTCCTCAGACAGCAGGAAAAGATGGAGAAGCCGGTAAGAGCTTTCGGGATCACTGCAAAGGAGTCTTCTTCTGATACATTTACAAAAATAAAACTACTGTGCTTCTGCATGATTGGTTTCCCCAGAATCCAGACCAGCGGAAGAAGCCACAGAGGCGACAGAGACCAGTGCAGAATCTGCTGACCAACGAGAAAGCCTGCGGGAAATCTACACTGAGCACGTCTTCACAGATCCACTGGGAGCACAGCACAAAGTAGAGACGCCAGCCAACTACTCTCAGAGGTAACATCAAGAGGCAAAGTGGTGTTGTGATCCAGTCTTGCTAATAAAAGCTTCACTTTGTTTCAGAGCCATAAACAAACCACAGAGCAGCAACAATAGCTTGCTGTAAACCATTTACTGTATCGTGAGCTGCATGTAAACATTAGTGAACGATTACTGCAGTGCACCAGAGCTTCAGGTCAGGCTCTGTTTCTGCATCACTCATCGACTGTGTGCCTTTTACCTGGAAACGTGATCTATACTGAATTATATACTGTCTGATCTGCATGTTTAATGGCTGCATATCCGGCACGCACTTTATTCCTTTGTTAATCAGCTAATGTGCAAAGAAGAACTTTGAAAGATCTTCAGCAAACTTGGAGAACTATTGCTCCGGACCCTTTGAAATCTGGCTGCTTTTTGAGAGCAAAAGGGAAAGAAATGTGGGACGATTTGAGACTTTTGCTCAGTCCTGTATCTTAATCCCCAGTGCATCGCAGTGAAGCATTTAATCCATTATTCCTTGAAAAGAAAGTTGGTAAAATCAGTCCAAGATTTTTATTTGTCTCCTTTTGATTGAAGCGGCGTGACTAATCCACTCACTTTTTAAGTTTAAGACTCACAGTGACAGACGACAAACAGGACTCATTTAGAAAACTTTGTCCTTTTGGTGATCAAGCATAACGACGATAACTGACTTTTTGCTCTTTTGAAGTACAACAAACACACACAATCAGTCCTTCTTGGACACTCGGGTCCAAACACATAAGATTAAAGTGTCCCAGTGCAGACGTCTGATGTAAACACTGTATTTACTGTGTTCTCTGACGAGCAGGGAGAGCGATCTGCTGAAGGATGGCGTGAGCTTGAACCCCAGCGCAGAGGAGCAGGACCTGATGAGAGAAGAGGCTCAGAAAATGAGCAGTGTTCTTCCCACTATGTGGCTGGGCGCACAGAATGGATAGTGAGATTTTTTTCATTTTTCTTTCACTCAGCACTTTTGTAAGTGACTGAATTTAAAAACAGAAAAAAAACCCTCTGTCTAAATCGATGCACCTGCTGTGATTCCAGTGTGTACGTGCACTCCTCCGTGGCTCAGTGGAAGAAGTGTCTTCACTCTATAAAGCTGAAGGACTCTGTGCTCGGCATAGTGTAAGTGCATTCAGACAGGTGGCAGCTGGAGTTTATTTCCTTCCTATTTGCCTGTTTAAACATGTAATTCTCACACATTTCCTCCCACAGACACGTGAAAGGGCGTGTGCTAGTCGGCCTCTCTGATGGCACGTTAGCCATTTTCCACAGAGGTGTAGGTGAGAGAGTTGAACTGTTGCCACTTCCTTCTTTAACGTGTGTACACATTATCCAGCTGTCTAATTTGAGTTTATTTTGTAAGATGGACAGTGGGACCTGACAAACTACCATCTGTTAGACTTGGGGAGGCCTCACCACTCCATCCGCTGCATGACAGTAGTGCATGATAAGGTGTGGTGTGGCTTCAGGAACAAGATCTATGTGGTGCAACCTAAAGCCATGAAGATAGAGGTACAGTAACCTCGTGGTAATGATTAGCACTTCAGAAATCTTCCCTTTGCTTCATGTCTAAACTGCTAATGTCTTTGTACACTGCAGAAATCATTTGATGCCCACCCTCGTAAGGACAGTCAGGTACGTCTGCTGGCCTGGGACGGCGACGGTATCTGGGTGTCCATCAGACTCGACTCCACCCTCAGGCTGTTCCACGCTCACACCTACCAGCACCTCCAGGATGTCGACATCGAGCCCTATGTCAGCAAAATGTTGGGTCAGTTCTACAATCGTCCGTCTTGACAACAGCAGCATGTTTTGAAAATGCAGAGATAAAAGTTTTGTCTGTGTTCCAGGCACGGGCAAACTGGGCTTCTCATTTGTCAGAATCACGGCTCTGATGGTGTCGTGTAACCGTCTGTGGATCGGAACTGGCAATGGCGTTATCATCTCCATTCCTCTGACGGAGGGTGAGTCTGAGCTGGATCTGTTTAGTTCTTTTCTAACCTCTTAGTTGAGACTTTGGTTATGCTTATTTGTTCTGTATGTGTTGCTGCCTTTATGTGTGATCTCTGAATGAGCTGTTGCAGTGTAGTAATGACATTATGTTGCTTAATAGTTGATTCACTCCTGCTCGATCATTAGCAGCCAGCAAGGTTACCAAGGCAGCAGGTAACCAACCAGGAAGTGCAGTCCGTGTTTATGGTGACGACAGTGGCGACAAAGTCACAGCAGGGACGTTTGTTCCATACTGCTCCATGGCTCACGCTCAGCTCTCTTTCCATGGTCACCGTGATGCTGTCAAGTTCTTCACAGCTGTTCCAGGTGAGCAAGCAGAAATGGACTAAACAAACTGCAGAAGCCCAAATCCTCTGCTCTAAACCACTCACAACCTGAGGGTTTAGTTTAGTTGAACAATGTGATTAATGGTGTCAAATCGTTGTTAAATAGACATGTGATATTACGGCAGTCTTTATTTACTGCAGAGTTACATTTTCTCCAAAGCTGTTCTTGGTTAGAGGAAAGAGCGGCAAGTCAACTAATCCCCCAAAACTGGAAAATTAATAAGTAAATCTCCACTTCACAGAGTAGGATACACCCAGAACTGACCAAGGAGATTATATATCTCATCTAGCCTGCTAACAACCAGGAGGGACCAGAAACCTGATGGAAAAAGATACAATAAAATAGTTACAGAATATAGAAAAAAGCAAAATATAGGGAGTTTAATCATTAAAATCTAACAAATGAAAGTATTGTGGTATGAGATTGTAAAGATTCAATGAGGAAAAGTGAAAGGACTCTAGATCCCTCCCAAACATAAGGCAGAAGGGCCCTTACCGCGTCGCGGCTGCCAGTGACGACACCTGCGGCTCTTTCTTTGAGGGGCCTCCCTTCAAGTTCAAGTTCACATTACGGACCGCAGCCAGTCTGTCAACAACGTGTTAGCGCAGTTAACTCATTAACGCGTTCGCTCCGTGAAGCCCCACGCACGGGGCGATCCGCGCTAACTTGCTAACGGAGATTTGCCGGGTTAATGCAGTTATGGCGTTAACGTCATTTTAACGAGATTAACGCTGACAGCACTAATTAATTGATGACAAAACAAGTGATGCAAACCTCGGCTTTCGGTCCTTGCTCGTGTTTGTTTCTTAACTCTGCATTAAAACTGAGTAGGCATAAAATCCAATGCTTTAGCACAACAACTCGGTCCTTTATTGACTAGTAATAAAGGGAAGGCAATGCTTCGTTATAGTTCCTGTCATTCTCAAACAGCTGACTAACTAGTGAGCTGAAATCTGACTGGGTGTAATTCTGGTAATTAACAAGGGCTAAATGTGAAAACTAGAAAAAAGTGGCTGAGCAGATGCGATCTGGAGTTTGTCCCTCTGTGCTTTCAGGTCACGCAGCTGCATCTGCATCGTGTGCAGGAGAAGCAGCTGGCGACAAGGCGGCAGATGCCACAACTCAGGAAGGAACTAAGTGTATGCTGGTGATGAGCGGAGGCGAAGGCTACATCGACTTCAGAATGGGTGAGTTTATTGCATGACGTGCTTACAGACCAGGCGGTAACGGCGCAGTGGTTGTAGAGGAGAACATGACGACTTGTGTGTCTGCAGGCGATGAGGACGGAGAGATGGAGGAGGCGGAGGACGCCCCCATCAAACTTCAGCCTAAAGCCGAGCGCAGCCACCTTATCGTTTGGCAGGTGACTCAGGACTGAGCTCTCGAGGCCTGATTTGCCTTTTCTCTCAAACCACGGAGTCGTCGAGGTGGGCGAGGCTTCTCTACGAGTTTAATCAGCACTTTCTTTTCTTCCTCAGTCCTGGACAGAAAGAGTAAAACAAGCAAAAACTGCTCTGAGCTCCTGCTCAACGTTAACCTTGATGCATGTTGTTTTATTATTGTTTTCTTTCTTTTTCTTTTTAATTTCATGGATTTGAAATGTAATCTGTTATAATGCCTCTTTTAATATTATTTAATGTAAAGCGGTTGTTGAGGACAGAAGAATTACTTTTGATTTGTTGTATTTGACATTTCCAGGTTCCCTTCATTCAGTCCAGTTACTGTGTGCCCATGCTGGACTTGAAGACACAACAGAAAGTGGCCACATAATAGTGTAAAATGGAAAGCGTTCATTTGATAACTTTGCTTTTGAAAGTCTTTAGGTCAAATGCAATACACCACATATCAAGCTGGTTTGTGTCTGTTTTGTTTATCTATCCTAATAATCAATTTGCAGTAATGGTAGCCCAGTTTGTGCCTCGTGTGTTGCCGCTACATTCAGGCCACAGATCTGCACCACGCTGCAGAACCGAGCCCTGGAAAAAAAGAGCCCACGTGGAAGCACCAAAGATTGTAGTTCTTCTAATGGCCACTAGAGGTGCCACAGACTTCCATGTTATTATTCCCAACTTCACCCATGAGAATAACTTCGAAGCCTGTACAGCTAATTAGTCCGTTCAACACAAACACATACAATCAGTGTTTCTTTGTTTGTTGTTTTTTTTAAATATGCAACTTATAATTCTGGACTCTGCTGAATGAGGAATGTGAGCAATCAGGCTGCTGAGTTTTACATTCTCAAATTTCGAGTCACTGAAATGAACTTCTGCATCATGTTTGTGCTGTTTGTCCTTCCAATTTTATCAGACAAATAATTTCATGCTGTGAGGTACAGGCTGTTTCTGCTTTGGTTTTGGTGAAATTCTAGCATTTGATTAGTCTTACTGTAGTGTCTGTAGTTACACCTGCACAATTTAGAGATGCAGCAGCAGTTTGCAGCATTTGCAGCAGCAAATGTTGCTCTATAACAACTATAAAATGTCTCGTTTTGCACAGGTATTCATGGTCCTCTTGAAAATGTTTCCTGGCACTTCATGTAGTGCTGCTTCGTCTGTATGAATCTTGGGACATAATTTGATTTTGAGATTTTTTTCCCCCCTCCCAGGACGTGTCTTTAGACTCTGCATGGTTGGGGTTGTTGTGTTTCCTGAAAATCCGATGCTTAGCTCTGTGACTGAACCCAGTGTTAATGAATGAGAGGCACAAACTGCAGCTCTAACGGAGTTGCAGTAGCAGCTACCATTTTAACTCACTCACAGAACATTTGATGACATAACAAGCAGAAGCTGCTGTGTCTGTATAAACCTAAAGAAAGGACTTTCTTTATGTTTACACACCACAGACTTGTACTGAATCCAGGATGAGGTCGAGTCCTTTGGCTCTTTGATATGCGTGAGGACTGATTTAAAGGCTTTGAGTGTAACAGAGTATTAATTTTTTTCTCAAAACAATGCTCTGATTGTTACCAAAGGTTAAAGAATATAAAGTTTTCCACATGCTAAAACAATAGTTGTGTCTGGTTTAAGTGATGGCACCTTTCTGCAGCATGTGAGTCTGCCTCCATGTAGATACTTTGTGAGTTTTTCTAACAGAATTCCTAATGTATAGATGAGATCTATTTTTAGACTTTGATATGTGGGAATATTTTTAGGGTATGGGAAAAGAGAATGTGCTGCTGGACCTAAAACTGAGAGGATAAAAAAGCCACACTGAGGATTATCACCCCGTGTCCCCCCAACCACCCCCCAAAATTCTTCTTTTTAATAGGAGGTCAAAACTGGAACATATGTGTCAATTAGCAATATCGCAGCCTGGCAGCAAAGCCCCGTTTGCCATGTTCCATATGAACGTTTCTTTTTCATGTCTGTCCCCACTGAGTGCAGTGTGTCAGATGTCCACTGGAGACGGTCTCTGGCCTGCGTGTCAGCACGCTGCACTTTTGTTTTGTTCTTTGTATTGAACCACTATAGCGGAGGCCTGTTCTCGTTTTGCGAGGGTGTGTTTGTGCGTCTTCTCTCCAGGAGAGAAGAGTAATTATATTGCAATTTAGCCATTTCAGTATTTATTTACAATGATTGAGCCTTTGCAATTCAGATTGTATCTTTGTACATGGAATATGAATATATATGATATATGTGTATGAAACATGAATGTGGCTTGGGTTTTTTGTTTATTGTATGACTTTACTCAGCTATGCACCTCTGAAGCGGAGTGAGCGTGGGGTGTTTGAAAGCAGAAGCCCTGCTGCCTGTCAGCAGACGCATCAGTTTCCACCTCCAGCGTGGGAAATGAAGTCAAACTGAAGTCTGGGAGGCACTGATTGGGCGGCTCCATCCCATCACAGCACGACAGAGGAAACTTTGTTGTAGAGCCTTCAGCAGAGCTCCTCCACACAGCTGTGTCATCCCTCCCCTCTGCGACTGCTTTCATTAACTCAGCAGGGGTTCCTCCTCCATGTTTGCAGTACAAATATCTTGTACGTCTGCAGCATCTATAGCCTTACTTATTTTTAACAATCAATTAAAGCAACTTTTGTGGGCAAGTTTGGTCTGCTGGGTATATTATTATGATTATTATTATTGGTTATTATACACATGGTGGCTCTGCTTGTAAAGTGAAACGAACAGAGCCATCCATCCAGTAACACTTTAGAGTTACACCATCATTAAACTGTAAATCACTAATTGAACTTTTGTTACAAACAGTAAACTATTAATGAAATGTTGCGTGTTTTGTAATCTGTGTAATATTATTTGTATTGCTGCTAAACATTAGAACTGTTTGTAATATTTGGATTATTATTCAGTTTCGATGTTATTTGTAGCTCTTTTAGTCGAGTTGTGTCAAGTCGAATAGGTAGTGATGAAAAGGGACATAACAGTTTACAGCAATGACCATCTTAAGATGCTTTCATTTTGTATCCACTGTTGGCCCGATGGTAGCGAAAAATCACAAGACTGAACCTGCAGGCGGCCATTTGTCCCATTTCATTTAGGCACTAAAACAGTTTATATTTAGGGGAAGATTTCGGTTTAGATCCAAATCTGAGCCATTATGAAGGAGACCTCACAATGTCTGTGACAGGAGGCATGAGCTGAAGGATGCCAGTTGCTTTGTAACCTTAACCTAAACTAAATGGCGGTATTTGACATCCTGGGATGGGCTCACTGATCGGCAATGACTCCTTGCTGGTTTAAAACAAACAAAGAAATCTGGTAATTATTAACACTAATTTTATTAGACTTTTAATTTTATTTTGTCCGTCCGTATCTGGAAGTCCCACAGGATCTTAGCTCAGCCATTCTCGACCATTTCTCCCATTTTGATCTTGGGACTTCCAGTCCATACTCGGCACAGATATTCCTGTATACTATGCCGGCCACTTGGTTATGGCGTTCCATGTATGCCCTGTCTGCTAGCATCTTGCACCCTGTTATGTGCTGGATTGTCTCTGGGGCATCTTTACACAGCCTGCACCTGCGGTCTTGCCTGGTGTGATAGACCCCAGACTCTATGGATCTTGTGCTCAGAGCTTGTTCCTGTGCTGTCTAACAGTCCAGCCACTGGCAGGACTTCTAGATGTCAGCCACTTCCTCTATCTGCTGGTGGTACATACCGTGCAGGGGCCTGTCCTTCCATGATGGTTCCTCCTCTTTCTTGGGTTTCTGCTGCCTTTGGTATTCACTGAGCATGCGGTCGGTTCTGGCCATCTTCCTGATGTATTCATGGATGTTTGTTGCCTCAATCGAGACTGTGGTACTGGCACTCACTACTCCCCGGCCTCCTACTTTCCACTTAGCATACAGCCTCAGGGTGCTGGACTTGGGGTGAAACCCTCCATGCATGGTCAGAAGCATTCTGATCTTGATATTTCTCTTCCTTTGGCCAGCTTATTATCCCAGCAGGGTACCTGATGACGCCCGGATCTTCTTCTTACCATTCAGCTGACTCCTCAGGACATACCTGAGACAGCACTTGGCGACAGTGGGGAGGAAGATACCTCTGACAAAATGCCTCTTTTATTCTCAGGATTTGAGCCATTTGCATCTAATAACGTTTGATCATTTAACATTCTCCAGTTTGAAGGAAGTAACAAACAGAATGGAATATCTTTAGTCAGTGTTGGTGCTTCTAGTGCAGTCAGGTTTAATTAAGGCTAATAACTTAAAGACATAGCAGAGATAAAGACAGCGCTGCCTCTCAGTCAGTTTGAAGCCCTTTAAACATTTTTACCATATGGAGGCTGTTATGTCACTTTCTACAATCCAGGGAGCAAATTTACTTGGCATCAAACGTAATTAATTGTTAATTTATCGAAATAAACAGTTAAATAAGCTGACTGATGTCCAGCTTAGACGTTTCCTCGGTATGTTCGATGTTGTGCCAAAATACTCTGCTGTTTATGGAGGTGCCTGATTTAGTGGCAGGTCCTGGAATAAGCCCTGTTTTTGTAAAACTTCCCTTAGCCCTTTTGGATTTCCTTTAATAATAATAATAATGGATTGGATTTATATAGCGCTTTTCAAGGCACCCAAAGCGCTTTACAATGCCACTATTCATTCACTCTCACATTCACACACTGGTGGAGGCAGCTACAGTTGTAGCCACAGCTGCCCTGGGGCAGACTGACAGAAGCGAGGCTGCCGTATCGCGCCATCGGCCCCTCTGGCCAACACCAGTAGGCGCTAGGGTAAAGTGTCTTGCCCAAGGACACAACGACCAGGACAGAGAGCCCAGGGATCGAACCGGCGACCTTCCGGTTACAGATGCGATTCCCAACCCCCTGAGCCACGGTCGCCCCGTAATCACCTTGTGTTTCTCTGAATGTGCTCATTGTGCGGGCACATTTGGAGTTTGCTTTTACCCATTTGTATCACCTCAGAGAGTTTGATTGTGTTTCTTCACAAACACTAGGTGGAGTGCTCGACCTACAGAGTGTGAATGTTTTCTCAGTGACTTTATTAGAAGGACAGGGGCACCCCTCCCCTGCCTGCGATTGGTCCGTGACTGTTCTATTCAAAGCCTTGGTTTCAGCCCTTTGAATGAGGGGGAACTGGTGCTTAGCAGCATGAGAGACAGACAGAGAGGCTTTAATCTCTTCTCAAGCTCTTTGGAGAATGCCTGGCTGTCATGGATCACAGTCATGATAGCGGAGTAGGAGGTTAAGTGATGCATATACAGCGGATTTCCTTTTTTCCCTCCCTCAACCTTGATTTTGTACTCCCTGTCATGACCTTCAGACAGAGAATATGACAGCTGTTGCACGGAAGATGTAACCTTAAGTTAGATGTTTGACATTTTGGGGGAAAATCAACCCAGCTAAATAGTTATCTGAGAGGACCGATAGCGCTCAAGGAAAAGAGTATATTCGCACTAAATTAAGGCTTCTACACAACAGCATTTAAATCGCATGTAAAGATTTTAGCATTATGTTTTTTTTCAAGTAACCTGCCCATCAAAATATATAAATAGGATCCTAGAAACAATAAAAACACACCATATTGTAGAATTTTTAAAAATTCACTTAACCAAGGATTAAAAGTATGTTCCAAACAAGGTTCATATTTGTGGCCTTAACCTTAGTACAGCCTAAACAACAGTCTAGTAAAACCCAGAGATTTTAAAAGGATGTTTATTCTTGCTGAGAGTAGAAAGGTTTGCTGACTCTTTGCTTTTCACACCAGTTTTTTTTTTTTTTTTTTTTAAATAATAAAACAGAGTAATACTTAACCTTTAGCAATACAGGACCACTATTGACAAGAAACAAACAAAGAAAAAACAGACTGCAAATAAAAGATGGTCCTAGTCACTGTGACATCATCACTGTTGAGGTTAAACTTTTGAGTCAACATCTTGTTTTTGTGCAACTTAACATGTTTGGATGGAGGGGTAAATAGAGGCATAAACAGACGGATGTAGTTACCCTGATATTTGAAGTCCTGTTCTGTGCATTTCTACTATTGCCATTTAGTAATTTTGAAACTGGATGTGATGAGAAAAGGGTGAGTCTGAGTGTGAAACTGCTTGCTCACTGGCTAACAACATGTCAGCTACAACTCTAGCTATGGCTAATATAAAAGATAATCCTCCTTAGTAAAATGCAGTGTAACCAAAATTTACAAAATACATTTAATAATTTATGTAATATGACCCTAAATGAGGGACTGTGTTTTAAAATGTCAAGTTAAAAAGCCATTTTTTCATAAACGTCTATAGGACTTCTTCTATAGTCTTCTTTACAACACTACATACTGTCCCCTGGTGGTCATTAAAAATAATACAGGTTTAGGGCGCTTCTCTGCTGGCTTCACTTTTCAGACTCATAAGCCACATCCATTTTTTATACTGTGTATGGGTTCAGCATGGACGTTACCAGCTAATGCTAGCAATGTCTACTGTGTCTATAAGCATTCACTGCTAACATTTGATGCTAACGTTGGCTAGCAAACCTAAACATTGGATACCTTTAGGTCTTAATACAATATAAATGAGTAAGCTAAATAAAAAGATTACAACTTGTGCAGTTTTAGTGAGCATGGGATTTAGCTAAACAGACTCATTAGCTACATCTGTCCCATACTGTGTATGGGTTCAGCATGGGCGTTACCAGCTAATGCTAGTAATGTCTAATGTGTCTGTAAGGATTCACTGCTAACATTTTATGCTAACTTTGGCTAGCAAACCTAAACAATGTTTAGTTTCAGTGAGCGTGTAATTCAGCCAAAAAGACTAAAACCATTCTCTGTACTAGCATGTACATATTTCATATTTCCAGAGCCAACTACATAGTGGCCTGTGGAGCTCTGTAGGTTTTGAAACCTCTGTTCTAAAGCTTGCCCCTTCATGAAAACTTTATATTGTTCAGTGAACTGGATCAATAATGCCAGTTACACAGCAATAACACTTGCTTACAATAACTAATGAAAGCTGTAACCTGTGAGTGTACTGACATTAACAAATCTATTTTATAGTTAATCTTTCTGTTTCACTTAGGAAAAAATCTTCTTTTCTTCCTTTTTTTTTAAGCCATGTAAGTTGTATAGTTTCACTGTACTCACCAGAATGCAACCTTTAAGACGTGTGGGACCAAGCTGCCCACATGATAAAATTAATAATTTTAATATTCCCTTCAATCATGCGTTTCCTGAAAAGGTCACAAACATTAATATCAGCCTGCAAACGGGAGAGAAATTCTCTTCTGACATTTTGCATAACCAAACTACCATTTTAGAGTCTATTCCACAGTTACGTAAAATAGCCAGATGGTGGGTTATCCAGGTCTCATCACTACCATGACCTCTGGATCCTCTCGTGGTAACTGCTGCCCTGGATGCTCCAGGTCCACTGACCTACTGATACCGCCGCACATGTCTGTTTACAGTAACACAAAATTGCTCTGAGGTGAAATCCAGCCAAGAAAATGCCGTAAAATGAGGTTTTAAACCGCGTCTTTGTGTGTGCTTGTGGTCTCACAGGCAATAGAGGTCAGAGGGGTGTAATGAGGTGGGCGCTGAGTTTGCTGAATGCCACTGTTTTGCCACAAGAAGGCAAATGTGCAAAGTAGAAATTGCTGCTTTCCAAAAATTCCCCTCTCCTCGAGACAGATTTGCTGTTGTGCATCTATTCAGCATGAATCGTGAGTGACTCACAAACACACACAAGCACCCACCTTGCTAGTGTGTGCTTTTAACGCAGTCTGTCGCCTGTGCTGCATGTCATGGCCCTCATGTGCTATGTCATCTCAGTTGGCTTGACACAGCCTTCCCGGGTGCAGGATAAACACACAGCTGGAGTGCCCCACCATCTATTTCCGTCCTCTCCACGTTTCTCATCGCTCTTTTCACGCTCCACTTTGTTAGTTCACGTCTTTCCTCGTGTTTTTCTTTATATGACGACAGGTCTCCCTTCCCATGATGATCGCATTCATCAGTGGGGCTTTTTCCCTTTGTGTGAGATGACAGTGTGGATGAAGATATCAGGAATAATTAAACCCAAGCCTCACATGTCTTTTGTTGCGCCTCCATTGGTTTTTAGAACTACATAAATAAATTTGAAAACACGCTTCGCAAGGTCTGCACACACATTCAGTTCATGCAAATCCACAGACACTCATGTACTCTCGTTTCTCTTTTACCATCCACGAGCCCGAGGCAAAGACAAAGAGAGAGAACCTCTCATGCACTTTGTGTTTCACTTATCAAATCTCTCCTCCAGATATGCTAACTTGCAGCATTTATTTTGCTCAGACTTTGAACTTTGGCTGTCATATACACTACATTGTCTGCCTTCACATGCATGTGAACTTGAGCGACATCCCATTCTTAATCCATAGGGCTTAATATGATGTAGACTCTTCTGGGAAGGCTTTCCACAATGTTTGGGAGTGTTTATGGGAATCTTTTATCATTCTTCCAGAAGCACATTTGTGAAGTCAGACACTGATGTTGGACAAGAAGTCCTGGCTTGCAGGCTCCACCGTGTTGGTATGCTGAAGCATTAAGAAATCCTTTCACTGAAACTAAGGGGCCGAGCCCAACTTCTAAAAGCCCCCCACACCGTAATCTCCCCTCCACCAAACTTTACACTTGGCACAACGTAGTCAGTCAGACAAGTACCGTACTCTTGACAACCACCAAACCCAGACTTGCCCATTAGAAAGGCAATAATAATCTGAAGGGTACACGAAGTTCGTAGTTATAATACCACCTACAGTTGACGGGAGAATATTTAGTAGCGAGGAAATTTCACATTTGGACTCGTTGCACAGGTGGCAACTCACTAGCTTTGCGTTGCACAAATAGAATGAAAGAAATCTTCTATTGAAAACTCCTGGCAAAAAAGTGTCAGTATATTCCTTCAACAGCCCAAAAATGGGATCTAAAATTGTGAAAAACAGGGTAGGAAAATGTGGAATTTAATTAAAATAAATGAATGAATAACCCATAAAGGCATATTTCTGTTGCATTCTTTGTATTGTATTCAGGCCTAACAGCTGTTGAGCATTGAGTCTTTGAGTCATAAATGCTAATAAGTTGTCAATTCGGTCCTTGTGCCGTGCAGTTCTTTTTCACAAAATAAATACTTGAAATGTCCAGCAGAAGAGTCTTCCTGGTGAATGAAAGAAGTCAAATTCATGACAAACTTTTATGAATCACATGCAACTGATTTATAAAACACTGAAACTATTTTAACAATTTTTGGAGGACTGAGCAGCAAATTATGCCACATAAGTAGTAGGCTAGCATAGGCTTTATTTAGAGTTCTTTGTTGTACATGTATGCTGTGTATTTAGTGAAAAGAAAGATTTTTAGTGAGAATGAATGCAAGGGAGATCTGAAAATGACTGTTTTGATTATAGACAAGAAGAAGAGCATTAAAAAGATCAACAGTGGATGCCTCGATCTCACCCTATACTGAGCGTCCTCCTCTGTCCTAGCTTAGCTTCACCAACTCTTTCCCATATCTTCATGCTATAGTTCATTAGCTTTATCTCTCTGTAGATACCACAGCTCTGCACATCAGCCTTGTTCTTGAAAATTCGATACCAGTACACTTCTTCTCAGGCAGGCATGACCAGATCATGTAAGATCATGTTAAAGAATTTTGTTAAAAGGTCCACAGCTCTCTGTCCTATACAGCTCCATACCTCCACAGGTATGTCATCAGGACCAACCACCGTTCCACTCTTCATAGCTTCACCTGTTCCTCGGCACGCTCCCTTCACTTGCTAGTACATTTTCATCTCGATCTATTTTCACCCTAACCTGCTGCACATCCTTTCAAGCTCAATCTCTCTGGTTTGCCAAATGATTTGTCCCTTTCTGCTTCCTTAGTGACCTGCTTCATATATAACTCACTGTAAGTAATTTCCTTTGGCTTCCCCACCTCTTTCTTAGTTATATGCCTGGGCTCTCGGTACTCGTGTCTACTTTCTTTCTGGCTATCCCACTTTTTCTTTGCTAACCTCTTTATTTGAGTCCTTTCCTGTACTTCCACAATCATTCTCATTCATTCAAGTGTCCTTGTCGTCTTTCATCCTTCCAGAGGATACACTAAACACCTTCTTGGCAGTTTCTCTCAGCACTGCAGCTGTACTTTCCCAGTCATCTGGTAACACTTCCCTATTCCCCAGAGCCTGTCTCAACTCTTCCCTCTACGACTTCCACCATTTAATTCTTGGCTCTGCCTTCACTCACTTCCTCGTCTTGGTTTTCATCCTACATGCTACCATCTGATGCTGCCCAGATACATTCTCCCTTGCCTCCATCTTGCACTCTCGTATCTCTTTCAGATTGCACCATCTGTATAAGTTATTGTCCACGTACACCTTCCTTCATGGTCCTTATATGACAACATCTAACAGGTAGTGTTGAGATTTATCAATCTCAGCTATTAACAAGATAGGTAGATAGGTAAATGATACATGGAAAGTTCACTTTTTCCCTAAATGCATGAGTATGACTATTGCAGATGTAAACATTTGATATGACTGATAAATGTAACAGTTAAGTAGCTTTTAAAAATAATAAGGCTTTAGATGCAAAGGTTGAAAAAAGTGCGGCACTGGTGAGTGCTCTGCTCTCATAACATGACAAGAAAGATGAGGAAAAGGAAAAAGGAGAAGTGAAATTTTGATTTGAAACAGGATATCAGTAATCCCATGAAAGGAAGACAATTAAATCAGGATTAATACCAGCTGTCATATTTTTTATTTTAAAAAAAATGAGGCAAGTATCCCCCAAAGCCTTATAACATTAGTTTTTTAATGATAATTATGGAGATTTCTCAACACCTCACCTGTACAATTAATAGAACATATCAAGGCTCGATTCACCTAATTGCGTATTGAGTATATTCAAGGAGTTGTTGACCTCAAATAAACAACTCAGCTTCATTACTTCCCCTTGAAACGAATTAGTTAACGCATGAGTTGACTGACATTGATTAATTGCCAGTTTGATAAGCGATTGATCATTTGATTTCTTTTAACAGAGAAAAAAAAGTTGTATAGTTTGATTAGGAACCCCTCTACAAATCAAGGCTAAGTGATGATTGCTAATTTTTGACAAGGTACCATCAACCACGAGAAGTGAAGGAAACCTAGAGTTGGTTTGATCAAAGAACCCAAATCTGTGATGCTGGGCTCAGACTATAGACTGTGCAGTAGATATTTTCTGTACCTCGTGTCAGGCCGGCTTTGTCAGCCTTGTGTTTTTTTGTTCACGTGCTTGTGTAATATTCAGTCATATTTATTTTTCAAGATTCAAGATCTTTTATTTGTCACGTGAATAGTTATACGAGTATAACACACAGTGAAATGTGACCTAATACGCTCCTCGACTGTGCGAAAAAGAGAGAGAAAACATTATATACAGTAAGTAAGTAAATATATACAAAGAGGACATTATGTGCAATAAGTGAGTGAATTATATACATTAAGTAAGTTAAATAAAATAAAACAATCTGGAAATTTACACTTCGAAATTTGTGAATGCACATTGTGTAAGTGGGGTGTTAAAGTGACTTGTGCCGCAGTGAAGTCAGAAGGATCAGGCATGATATAAGAATATGTGAGTCCTGTCTCGGCTGAAAGTATTATTATTTGATATTAATGTATTAGTTATTATTTTTGTGTTCAGTTAAATTAAAAAGAACTACATCTCTGCCAATGCTAGCTAGCTAACAGCAGCAGCTGTAATGTAACACACGTTACTGTACAAGTCTTTATCCTGTCTTCCTTCTCTCACCTCAACCGGTCACGGTAGATGGCCCCGCCCCTCCCTGAGCCTGGTTCTGCCAGAGGTTTCTTCCTGTATGTATTATTGTAGGGTCTACCTTACAATATAAAACGCCTTGAGGCGGCTGTTGTTGTGGTTTGGCGCTGTAAAAATAAAAATTAATTGAATTGAATTTTATCTTACCTGTAGAAGGATTTCTATCATGTCTTAATGTTTGTTCAGAGGCAAGACAATTGGAAAAAGTTCACAAAATAGCAGTGGCTATTATAGTTAATGGCAAGACTAATGACAATGAGATGTACTTACTACACAAGTACATAGTGCTCATAGTGTACTACATGGAAACGTGCTAATGGAAAGTCTTCATAGAGAGACACTGACATTTTGCACTCAAACTGACTAAAAAAATCACAAGTAGCTCCTGAAGACGTGGACAAGGTTGAGATGAAAATATGGCTTACATTGAATTCAGACGGAAAGTCATCAGAAAAACAAAATATAGGCAAATGACATGAAAAGGTTATGAAAATGCTCAGGCTACTCGAATGCAAATTGTAAAACTATGTGGCTGTCGTATCAACCCTCTCCTCAGAACCCGGATAAGTCTCCCAGTGCGACCGCCTGTTCAGATGAGGTGAAGCCGGTCAGCGAGGACAGGCTGTCTGTGTGTCAGAGGTCTGGTCCATCCTCCTTCTGTCTTTTGGGACGCTCTGACTGGTGCCATGAACACTGTCAGGATGAATGAGCCTTTAGCAATTGCTCCATTCTCTGCCCTCGCCGTTGCTCGTCTGTCTGCCTGTCTGTCTCGCTTTTCGTCATCCCCACTCCCCCTCCCTCTTCTTACACTCAACATGATGTGGAAAGATGATTTTAAATCGCTCCCGAGTTCAGATCGCAGTGAAGTTTGCTGATGAGATATAAAAACGAACACTGGAGAAAAAAAAAAAGGTTAGAAGGGAAAAGCGGAATAAATGCATTTTGAGAGTCAGAGCCCAAGGGTGAGATATGAGTCACTCCACCCTCCGAAACCCTTTGGGCTCAGTGGAGTCAAACACAGCTCGTCTGCGCACACACACACCGTCCTTGCTGTGCTCTAACTTTCATCCACACGGTGGTTCACGCACTCAAACACTCGAGAGCTGCACTCGACCTGTCGGCTGCACAGCGTGCCATTGTGGTGCTCCCAGTGATTCGTCACTCACAGCGTGACCAAATGTAATCTAATGATACGCCACATCGACATGGAGCACACAATATTACATCTTCTCAAGTCCCTTTGATTAGCAAAAACGAGTCTCTCCCACTCTCGTCGATTTAATTTTCAGCCACATTAAACCGTGAATATCATTCTATTCAGTCTAATCCTCAGAGGAGAATTTTTGCGTATAAGTTACATAACACTCACACAGAGGGCAAATACAATCATCCGTCTGTCACCCCCCCTCCTCTTTTTTGTTTTTTTACATACAGTAGTGTCATATCACATGCAATGCTGTTTGTCCTCATAAGAAAGCTGCGGGTATAGATGTACCGAGCGCTGCTAGTCCTCAGGCTGACTCAGCAGACGCAGAGTCACTAATGTATCCGCTCTTTTGAACCCTGGAGGCGGTCGCCATGGTGAACTGTTCTCTGACCCATCCTATGGTGCTGTGTGCTGTGAGAGATTCACTCAGCGGAGGCAGCGCAGGGTCCATAACGCTTGGCTTTGAAGTAGTTATGGTTACTTCCTACTTTGGTTGGTATTCGATGCCTTCAAGGCCTCTCTGAGGACGGTGCGTGGGTTTCATGGTCTCTGCCTTCACAGTGAGGTACGACTGAGGCCTGCAGGGAGCACTGCTGTTTTGGAAGTTGGGGTAAAAGAGAAGAAAACAGTCTGTCCTTACCTCTGGCCTGCAGAGCGTAAGGACACACGACTCCTAGTCACATACTCTGTGTGTGTGTACCCGGCCGTCTTTTCTGGGCTATTTATCCTCTGTCCTGCCTCCCACTGCATCATCTTCCTGTGCCCTTAGTTGGGTTGTTGGGTTGTTTTTTGGAAATTTGATCACATAGTTGTTGGATCTGTAAATTGTTTTGCATGCCTGACATATATTAATGGATCATTTTCCAGGGGAAGAAAGTCACCAATCTTCAAATGATCCATCTGTGCTATGTGAGATCAGGATTCCTGTAACACTAACACTTTCTCCTGTTGTCATTTTCAGTCCATTTGACCTTGCCTCAAGGTCAAATGCATAGCACTTTATTTAGAAAACAACATGCAACCTTGTTGGGAGAAAATGTCTGCAGAGAGAGCTATTCAAAAAGATTGTACTATATACAATAACCTTTCGTTTGTCCACTTTCTGGCCTTGTAAATGTCAAGTATACAGTGTCTTAACTTTTGTGAATGTTTGCTGTGCAACAAGGAAAATGGTATTACAGTGCAGAAGCTCCAATTTAAAGTCAACAAGTTTTAAACACTGTTTTAAGGATGGCCACGGGGAGCTGGGCATGAGCACATATCTAGATTGTTGGGTTAATCGATGTGAGCAACCTCTGATTTGACTGCAAACCTCTCTCTTAAAATACTGCAAATAACCATGGAGAGTGGAGTCTTGATGACACAAGATTATGCATGTGGAGTGCAATAATAGACCACAATTTCACACTGTTCAGTTATATGTTTGCCCGCTTAGTCACAGCAATGCATCAGTTAACTGATTGAGCAATATTATGGGCAATCACCTCATTTTAAGGAACATTTGGGCTCCTGTCTATAAGCTTACATATTGTGAAATACAATTTCCCCACAGCATTTGAAGAAGATATAGTTTATTATATGCTGTAGCATACTCAACATCACCCAGTGACATGATTGCTGATGTTTGTTTATGGGAATCAAACACATCCCAGCATGCACTGCTGGGATGTTCAGCCTTAGTTGTCAATCTTAACAACACTAAAACCTAAAACAGGGATGATTTGATCCTTCAGTCTTCTCTTCATGTCGAATAGCTAAAACTCCATTCTTGGCCACAAACCATGTAATTATTTATTTGTCTGTAATAAATCAAGGGCAAGCTGTGGGCCGGATAAAGGAAAAAAAAAAAAGCAGTTTCTCTAATGGCCACTTGAGCCATGCTTCAGAAGTGAGTGTATTTCCATATACTCCAATGTAAAAATGCTCACCTTCAACTGTAAAAATAATTCATTTATAGCCTACTCAAAAAACACACACAAACCCCCCCCCCCCCCCCCCCCCCCAAAAAAAACAACAACCCACCTTTGCACTCAATTTCAATTTATATTGTGCAGTAAAGACCTTTCAATGATAGAGAAAACCCCAACAATCAGATAACCAAATATGAGCAAGCACTTGGCGACAGTGGAAGGAAAAACTCCAGAGATAAATAATAACTAATGATTAAATGCAGAGTGGTGTATAAACATATAGGGTTGGGAAAAAAGGTGAGTGAAGATGAAATACTCGGTGGGTAATGGGAAGGCCTTAGCAACCTAGGCCTTTTGCAGAAGGTTCAGGGTCACCTGATCCAGCCCTACCATAAGCTTTATCAAAAAACAAGCAAAATTTTAAGCTAAATTTTTAAAACTAGAGAGCTCTCATAATTCCTGTTTAATAAGAACTGAACAAAGTGTTTTCCATGGCTCATTATTTGGATGCTATTCATGTAATGGAGTGTAGCTGCTAACACTAGCTAGTACTGTTAGCTGTACTGGTGTGCTAACACAGGCCAGTGTTGCCAATTCTTGTCTGCTGAGCTTCTCTTCTTCTCGTACAAGACACTAAACTGGACCTCTTGAAAGTGTTTTTCATATGAACTGTAACTTGTAGCTGGTTTTATTATATGTAAGTCTGTGTTTGCTTGCACTGAGTTTGCATATGCAGCTTGCTAGCATTAGCTGACAACTCCACTGGTCACCTGGTCATGCTACCTATGTGTGGTAAACACACTGTACACTACTCACTGAGGAACAAATGGGATACAGGTAAAGGCAGTCAGTAAATGTCGACATTAAATAGCTGATATTTCTCTCATAAGTTATAAATGAGACCAAAACAAATTAAAAAAGAGCAGATATCAGACATATTTTAGTTTTCTTGATGGAAAACATAGCTGCTCATAACTGCGAATGTTGCTGTGGGTCTGCTAGAAGGGTAAAAGATGGCTACACTCTTGCATATTTATCATAAAACCTTGCAATGTCTTATTACGTATTGATAATATATTAGCGTTTTATTGCGAAGGTCCTTAGGTGACCAAACTTTGCATTTGATCTATTCTGGTATCTTCACAAAGATCTATAGGCAGCTGAAAACCATTTGTGTATTCTTGTGCTCAAGAATCCTGAAAAGTGATCTTACACAGTGTCAGATTTCAAAGTAGTTTGATAACTGTACTGCACGTACTAGGTTTTAACAAAGAACCTCTAACACTTGCTTTTGGAAAAAATTAAGTACATTTCGGCTCTGTGAATCTATCACCATTAGAACACCTGCAGCCCAGACCAAAGGTTTGCACAACCGTGACCCAAATAAAACACACTGAGCTCACATCAGCAGAACGAGCCACTACGCAATCACTTGTCTAGAGTTGGAAAAGTTTGTTATTGACCCAAGAGTTGGTTCCAAAAATCATAATTTCTGTTAACTGCTCTAAGGAAGCAGCTCTGCTGACCAGCTCAGCTGATGGAGCCAGACTTTGACGTTTGGATCCCGTTCAAGGCCTTGAGGTCCCGACTCTGGAGGTAACATAACCAGAGCTTCAAGCCTCAGGTTTGCCATGACCCAGTTCTGTCTTCCTGTTGTCTGGACAGTTGGCTGAGTGGAGGTTTGTTGAGGAGACGAACACTAGACATGAGAGACTGGGTTAAGAGAAAAGAGATTTCATTGGACTAGAGAGCAGAGTTTTATTTAGGGTACTGCATAGCTATTTATACCCCCAACATACCGCTTTCAAGCAATGCAAAGATTTAAAATAACACTAATGAGTTATTGCCTGTTTCACTGGCAGTAGGGGGCCAAAACAGTCACTGTTATTTTTCCTTTCAGCTCCCCAGATTGGCAACTATATGTGTTTTGCTTTAGTAAATGAGAAAAGCAGTTTCCTCCCCTGAAAAATGTCAAGGAGCCAGTGTCAGTGTCCAAAACACTTTAAATACTTAATACAAAAGGTGAAAAAGTTCTTCCTGAAATTTTATTTCTTTAGGCTTTTCACATCCAAAACAGTTTAGCATAGGGATAACGATAGGACTGGTTCCTCTTTGATATATATATATATATATAATTATTTCTGAATAGTGAAAGCAGCTGTAGGGGTGGATAACAACTACTTTTACAGCAGACAGAAACATTTCTAAATGTGAACAATAAGACTGTCTGTAGGGAGGAATTTTACAGCGTTTTGTCCTTGGCCTTCTTCTTGGCTGGTTCATGACTTGGAACAAGTTGTCAGATACTTGCAGATAAAACAATTATATATTCATCCATCACAGCAAGATCATTTGTTCCACATTTTGTCATGCTGAAGTTTTTGCTCATTACTTTGTTGAAGCACCTTCAGCAGCAATTACAGCATCAAGTCTTTAAAGATAATGCTATAAGCTTGGCACACCTATTTTTAGGCTTATTCCATTGTTTTTTGCAGAACTTCTCAAGCTCTATCAGGTTGGATGGTCGGTGCACAGAGATGTTCAAATACAGTCTGTGTTCTGGCTGGGTCACTCAAAGACATTCACAGTGTGGTCCGAAAGCCATTTCTTTGTTGTCTTTGCTGTGTTTTTTTAAGAGTGCTCAGGAGCAGGTTATCGTCAAGGCTCTGTACATTGCTGCATTCATCAATTGTACATTGCTCGTCCCTGACTAGTCTCCCAGTTCCTGCTGCTGAGAAACATCCCACAGCATGATGCCGCCACCACCGTGCTTTACAGTACGAACAATATCAGCCAGATAATGAGCATTACCTGGTTTCCTCCAGACATGCCGCTTGGTATTCAAACCAAAGAGTTAAATTTTGGCCAGAAAACACTCGAAAGACTCTCAGATCATGAGAAACGAAATTCTCTACAGGTTGGCCACTGAGGAGGGGCTTCTGTCTGGCCACTCTAGCATAGAAGCCTGATTGGAGGAGTGCTGCAGAATTCTGATGTGAAAAATTAATTTGATCAACTTTAGAATAAGGCTGTAACATGACAAACTGTGGAACAAGTGAAGTGCTTGAATAATATCAGGGTGCACTGTACGTACCAAAAGCCAGCAAATGCACACTCTACGACTCAGAAATACTCGCTACTAAAAACTTTCAGTTTGCTTTGGTGTCAGAAAAGAATCGAGGTTAATCAGCAATGCTCTGAACAAGATTTGGAAGAAAAATAGAAAACAATTTAAAATGGTAAGTTTGCAGACTACTAGAAACAGTTTTCTGCTCATTAGATTTCAGTTAGGACAACTATAGTCAAGAGAAGATTATTTACACCGGCATTAATCTATATGCGGTAGTATGGCTGTGTTCTGGGACCTGCCGGCCCTGCCACACACAGACATGGAAAGCAAGAGGCACAGACCGGAGCGGCCAACAGTGACACCAGATACGACACTGTCGGACACAGGATGAAAGGAACGGCTGGGGTTTATGTGGGTTGCAAAGTGGCTTTCAATTTGAATAGTGAGCCGGCTAAAGCAGCTTAATTATTCTTTTAAAAGTGTAAAATACATACAGCAAAGCCTGGTTGTATAGGTTGTTTCATTGTCTGACTACACATGTGTCAACATAAATATAAAACAGCTAGAAAACCAGCTGCTGCTCGTAACCAGAAGATGAAATATCTAAATGCTTCACTGGCAAATCTGATAGGGATTTAAAAGTAATAATAAGAGTGGATTATAATCCATTCTAAACAAATGAACACCACTGAAGGATGAATATAGGAGGAGAGAATATGTTGTAAACTGAACACCTGGCTTATTTCTATGGCCCAGACAGTACGCGAGCACAAGGCAACCGGTCAACTCTCGTATTTTCCCTGCAGGGCAGTAGGTCTGGATCTCCACTTCATTTGCATGATAAGGGAGAAATGCACGATATTGTTGCTGTGACAACGCAGAGGAGACATATGGCTCTTTCAGAGAATCCTCAGGGTGTCAGAAAAGGTGGAAGCTCTCGCTGAGTGTTTCGCGCAAGGTGGGGCGAATGAGAGAAATCTTTTGGTCCTTTTGTGCTATCGAGCATCCTGATGCACAGTGCAAATGTTTTAGTGTGTGCCAACATCCCCACCCTTCCACCTGCCACCACTACCTCCTCAACTGATCTTTCCTGGCAAACAGGAATATATGACCGAGGATGCTGCACTCTGAAAATCAGAAAAAACAAGAGGATGGAGAAAGAAGGAGACAAATGAGTGATTTGTGTGGGAGGGAAAGTTGCCCACACTTCATTTGTATAAGATTTCACCAATGAATGAGCCTCATGCCATTACCCGCGTTTGGACACAAAACAATGACTTTCCTGTGTATTTAAAAAAGCGCTCTTGTGCGATTCCACGGTTATCATAAAAGTGCCTATTTTACACATGCATGCGGCCGTTGTTTTCCAGGAGCCACTGAGGCCACAAACAATACAGAGCCTGTGTTTGTGAGCGAGAGCACGTGCCGCCCTCAGACTAGAGAGCAGCTGGCAGCACCATCAAACATTCATGAGTGAGATGGAAACACTGAAGGACAGTGTGGAGCCGGGGATACAGGAGGAGAGGCAGCGAGTGCGAGCGTGCAAAGGATAATGCGACTTATCTGCATTACCTCTGGGCTGCTGTTGTTTGTGCGGGCCACTGTTTTCTCTGTGTGTGTGTGTGTGTGTAAGAGAGAGAGGTGAGCAGAAATCGAGTTCCTGTCACCGTCTGCAGCACCTGTTCAGTTCACTATACCCGAGAGATACTAGTCTTCTTACAGTGCAGGCAGCATGCTATTCTTTAACGGTCAGCATCTGTTGATGGAGAAGAAGAAAAAAAAGAAACCCCAAATAAAAACATTACCCCATCCGTGTAAATGAGTGTTTGGCGTTTCCACGGTGACTGGTGACCTTACCTGCGGTGAACGGGCTTCAGGAATCTCAGCAGACTGACAGATGACCTGACTCGACACCAGCCGAACAGCAAACGGCGAGAATTCCTTCAGAAGCCGTGATTGGCAGGGAAGGAGAAAATAAAAGCCTGCGCTCTCGCCTCTTCGAATTGCCAGTCTTATAAATTATTTTCATAGTTTGATCAAGGTTGCGCATAACAAGCAGAGATGAACCTGAGCTGGCAAGGCAGCAACACTGACTTTCTTTTCTTGTCAAGGAAAGACTTGGCAGGAGGAAGAAAAGATGTTTTTGAGGCTTTTAGTCTTTGAGTTTTGTCATCTGGATATTGCAGTTAGTCGTTCGATTTCCCTACCTTCCTGTAGTATCAGAACACATTTGAACTTCTCACAAAAGCACAGAAGAACATAGATTACTTTGAAAACTTATTCAGCCTCTTTCACCTCAAGATGACAAGGCAACTGCGGCATACACCAATGAGCTGCATGATTAAAACCATCTGTCTAATACTTTGCAGGTTCCCCTTGTGTTTATCTCCTCACACTGAAGCGTTGAGGGCTGAACATCTTTATCATCCCCTTCAATTTTAAGGAAGGTGTTAATTATCTCTAATTAATGTATCCCGAAGTGTTCCTGGTTTTACATTTATCCCCCTGCGGTGATCTGACAGATTTTTCTTTTTAGGGTTTGGATGAAATCCACAGTGTTAATATTCTGGATGGTGTGTGCTTTGAGATGAGATGAAAGCCTCCAGAAAGTCTTGCAGCCTGGGCAGTATTTCTCTCCACTGCAGAGTCTCCTCATATATAAATGTGTTTCTTCTGTCTCAGTCTTCGCAGTCACACAGGAGAAAAAGACTACTGCACACCCGCACTGTGGTGGCAGTGGTGTGCTGGCCAGCTCTTCATCAAGAGTGCACTGAAATAAAACCTGTGCCCTTGGATCCACCGGCCTAGAGAAAGGGGAGGATTGAGGTCGGCTTGCGTGCCAGTGTGCGCGCTCTTGTCCACGCCGACGAGAAGAACATCTTAGAAAGTTAGGGAGATTAGCCGCATCAGTGTCCGTGCTAATACTGCCCCATATCTGCCACTGATCCTCATCAGCACATATGTTCCTAGAAAAGGAAGCAGCAAAAGGAGTTCTGCACGCTGACCAGGTTAAAGCTGTGTGTATTTACAGTAATGCACTGCTATTTACAGTGTGGCTGCTACTGTATCTGGCTATCCACGTAAAGCACGGACCAGCAATAGCAGGGCTTGTTTTGCTAAGTATAGAGCAGTATATGTACTGTACTTTCTCTACCTGGTACTGCTGCCGCTGGCTCTCTGACAAGGGCGTCTCTAATGGAGGTGTTCAGAGGTGATGATGATGACAAATGTTCTTACAAATCAGCTGTGACTGGGAACAGGGTGTAGCATGGCCTGTGTTATTACAAAAATAAAGTGCGTGCCTGCTTGTGCGCATGAACTGTGTTTTGCATGCTAGTCCAGATGGTCAAGAAAGGCCTAGTTGAGCCTTCTCTCTTCTGGCTCGCTGTGAAGCAGAGACTTTCTCTCTCTTCCTCCATCTGCTCGTGCTCAGTGGAGTCCTCCGCCTGCTGCAGCAGTGGGGCAGTTATTAGCCGGCTGGTTCTCAGGGACAACAGTAATTAAGAGATGAGATGGACTTGTGCTGTCCTCCAGGACTCGACAGAGTGCTGCAGCGTCCCGGCCTCCCCCCGACACCATGCTGTTTGTATAGCAGGTTAGAGAGAACAGTACCCAGGCTCTCCTTCAATGTCAACCTGAGTGCTTGTGTTTTTACTCACACCATTGACTCTATTGATCTGTAAACTCTCATGTTCAATGCCAGCAGTGCTTAACTGATAACTTCTAGCAATCAGCTCGAAATTGGAGGATTCTTTAAAAGTTTTCAAAGTAATTCTAGCACCTCTAATATTACTTGCTGTGATCCTGATTTTCATATATTGATGAAATTTAGATAATCTGCCACATCAGCAAAGATACATAGACTTCTAGGACCTATTCCTTTACCACAGGTCAAGGTCAGCCCTGCAAGGAGACAACACTGATGGAAATCAATGGAATTTTACTGGAAAAAAACAAAGAAAAAACCTTCAGCTAACTGAGGATAACTCAGGTTACTAGTGGTAGATATGTAGATATTGAAAGAGGTGTGCAGACTGAGTAGTTTATAGAACTATTGTTAGCGAGAATACGTTGAAGTAACTGTTTTCTGTATGAGTTTATCAGTTTCTCATATCACTGTGGAGGTATTTTGACCCGTCCTTCTCTACAACATTAGTTCAGTTCACTGAAGTTTGCAGGTTTGTTTATGTACAACTCTCTTAAAGTTCCACCAAAACATTTCAATTAGGTTGAGGTCTAGTGTTTGACTAGATCATTGTAATTATTTTCGTTGTCGGTCATTCTTTTATAGATTTGTTTGGGATCAGGATAAGTGGCCTCACATTTGACTCCGGAATACTGACCAATCACTGCAAATATATACTGTAGATATACCTCTCCTGACCAACATCTGGGGAATCACTGAGCATGGCTGCTCTACATTCTGGCTACATGTGGCCACCAGAGGCAACTGGAGATGATTGAACCCACCCAAAACAATGTTTGTGATTCCTGCAGTCATGCAATGGTGTAACCCAGAACTCCCAGAAGTACCAGGTCTATTTTTTAAGATGAGTTAAACAGGGCAGGGCAGATAAGGCAGGATGCTGCCATAATCAATCCAGAGATTGAATTAATGAATCCCCCCCAAGTACTTTCTATCTTCTGGGACCTTTCATGTGCACGCATGAAAAGCCAGAGGCAGGGGGAGCAACCAGACATCAGCACAGAGCGGGCAACAGATATGAAAGCGATGAAGTCAGAAGTCAGAAGTCAGCGCAACATTAAAAAGATTTAACACCAAGATCGGCAACATTACAAAGGAACCAGTGCTGAGAGGTTAAAGATCCCCGTCGTAATGGCTTTAAATATTCCCATGAGAACAATCGGGAAGTGTTAGAAGAGAACGATGAAGGCTATTTAAGTGTGAGGGAACAAATGGAGCGAGCAGAAAACAGTCACTTTTTTTCTGGGAGAAGAAGACGACGTGAGGTTTTTCTCGAGCAGCTTCTCAGTCAGAGACAGGATGACTGTAGCATATTTAACGCTGTAAATCACCAGAGATGGCGATGTGGAGAACGCGGCACAGATTTTTATTTTAATCACCCGATGCCAAGTTTGAGGTTGAAATTCCATCCTGTTGCTACAGTTTCACCCCCACCCCCAAGAGCCGCATCCATGCTGATCGGTGTAGCAAAGAGAGCCGATCCACGTCTGTCACAGTCCGACACAGAGAGAGAGCAAACCCCATCAAGCCGTGTTTCACCTTGGTCAAAGACAGAGAGCGGAGAAAGAAGAACTGCCGCTGCATACACAAGCAGATATCAAACACTGTAAAGAGCTGCTGGACAAAAGCTGCAATCAATCTCCTCTCGGCTCAGACAGGAGCTATTCTTTGCAGAGTTTATTAACACGGCGAGATCACTAAAGCCACCGATTGCAACAGCAGCGATACAATTTAAGAGTGTGGCCATCTGAGTGTCTGGTTCTAATTTTACCCAACCGGGGTCAACTCAGATACTTGTTTATGATGCACAGCTCTTATGTGTGCGCGAGTGTAAAGCTGCCCTGTCGTCAGGGCTTTTCTTTCAGCCCCCACCTGACTTGACTTCTTATTTCCTTTCCTAATTTAAGCCTCTTCGTAGGAGGAAACCCTGCACCCATTCCAGCAGCCGTGACGGGTTCTGCTTGCTGTGACGACAGCTAATCCCTGTGTGCGTTTGTATGTCTGCGTTTGTATGCACACATGAGCTTGCTAATGGACTTGTGTAAGAGGCTCAGAGCGTCACTAGGTTGCCATGCTAAGTAGCATGTAACCCCCCACAAAAACACTCCAGAGAGAGAGAGAGAGAGAGAGAGAGAGAGAGAGAGAGAGGAAAACATGGGATGACGAAGTGATTGTGGCACAGGAGCCAAGATTAGTGGCCACTGCTGGAATCATGTTCCTGCCAAGGAAGTAAAAAAAGCTGTTTTGTGCACTTATTAAATCTACAGTTTGATTAAAAAAGGAAGAATAATCCATTTTTTTCCTTTCTTTCTGGTTAATGTGAAATAATAGTCTCATACACAAAGCTGAAAATCTTATGCACCATTAGTTAGGGGACGGTGGCAGATCCAGCCATCTGTTTGGTTGCCCTCATGCCTTATCTGCCTCGTTAGTCTGAGTTACTGAAAGAAGCATGAATCATACAAAAGCATGGATTCACCTTAACACTTGCATAAACAAAACTTGAGAAAAATGTGAAAAATACACACTAAATCTTCTTGAAATTATGGTGGCATATAAGCCAAACTGAAGACGGATGAATAATGGGCCTTTACTTTAGCTTAGTTACAATGTAACGTTCGAGAAGAAATCCGTTATGCACTGATCAGGCGTAAAATTACGATCACCTGCCTGATATTGTGTTAGTCCAACTTTTACTGGCAACACAGCCCTGTGCTCTGCTAGACCCCTGAGGTTGTGCTGTGGTATCTAGCCTTAGCCCTTTGAGGTCTGAGCCATCATCAGCGATGATGCAATCCCAACCGTAACTCAAAGACAAGCAAGAAACACAATTTTGCAAAACAATGTAAAAAGTGTTTGGTGCCAATCAACAAGAAAGAAGTCTAACCACTGATGTTGCTCCCTCCGTGTCAGTCTGTTGTGATTTTAAACAGAGCATGTCAATGTGCAGAATCCCCAAATTCAATCTTAAAACCACTGACCTATCATCTGATTTCTTATTAGATAGATTAGATACATTTAGATGATTACATTTATTATGCCTATTAAATTTCTGCATTAATAAACCGAAAGCCCTGAGTCATGGAGTGTTGTCAGCATGCTAGAGGATTATTTGATGACCAAGAAATGAGTCAAGAAACAGAAATTAAGGGTGAAATTTCAATAATTCAATTTAAGAATTGCTGGAATATTTCTGCAGTGTTCTTAAGCAGAGGCAGCCATATGATCGCATCTCTCCTAAGCTTATAACATTCATTCTGATGTTATTTTTAGAACGTACACATGCTACATGTCCCGAGTCTATTTGAGGTTTTTGTGTAGGTTGGAATGGCGATCGGTCAAAATATATTAACCTCTCCGAGAGCCTCGGGTCCTGCATACTCTGCACGTGTAGGAGTGTGAGAGAGAGGGGGGAAGGTAAGCGGGAGATAGTGATGGTGGGATGGTGTATACTGTGTGTGCATATATCTCTTACATAACTCGTGACTTAACATTTGCACACAGCCACCATGATCTCAGTCTATCCGTCTGTGCTCGGCCATCATCGTGTAGTTTGTACGGTTTATATGCAAATTCCAGCAGGATTACACACACACACACACACACACACACACACACACACACACACACACACACACACACACACACACACACACACACACACACACACACCGCTTTAATCCCAAATCCCCACAAGGTCAATCAAAAAGTTCCAGGTCACAAAGTTATGACGCTGGGGTGAGCATGGTATCCCTCTCTACCCACCAGCTGAGGATTGCACTGGCTGCCAGGGAGGGGGACTCGCCTCTGAGGAGGACAGTCGCTGAGAGTCAGATATGGCTGACCAAGTAACCCTTCCACAAAGATATATCCTGTGCACACAAACACAGGCTACCTTATTCTGCTCTCTAAGTAAAGGAAAAACGTTCAGCATACGGAGAGATAAACTCTTGTTGTTACCTTCCGAATGTTTTCTGACATCAGTTGAGGTTTGGTGGAAAACTTTAACCTTGAAGGCTTCCAACCAAAGTTTTTCCTGAAGAAAGCCGTTTTTTACATATTTATATAAAAGCCTTAATATATTAAAGCAAGTCTATTTTTCTTTAGACACCCAGATGTGTTTGTTGAATGCATCTATTGAAATAAACCTTTGTCTTGGTTCTTTGCTAACAGACCAATGTGAATCAAGAAGTCTGGGTTCAAAGTCATGCGATTTGTACGCTCAAGCATTCACCACAAACAATGCAATGCTACGGCAGCTTCACTTCTCAGTGACAACAAACACTGTTCGCACGGTTACAAGAGGCCAAGCTGACATAAATACTGGTTAAAAAGTGCACGAGGACATATCACTGCTGCTGTTTTTAGTTTCAGATGGATTACAGCAAGCACCACTTCGCTTGATATATGAGTCACTTTATTTGGAATTAGAGCTTAAGCTTCCAAACCTGCCATGTTTAAAACAGTCTAACAATATATAGGAAAAGCGAGTGCACACAAATACAGGTCACCATTCTCCTTTAGCTGAATTCTACAAACTCCAGGTGATTATTAAGTTAAAGGTAGTTTATTGGTTCTGTAGCAATGACTGAGGAAGACACTGACCAAATGAGAATTGTGTTGAGCCACACTGTTAGTGCATTCAGATGTTTTCAGTCCTACTGCAACAGGTGCATAAAATCAAGCCCATGCAGTCTGCCTTCATAAACATGTGAATGGATCGTTCTAAAGAGCTAAATCTGAGTGTGGTTCTGTAGTAGGGTACCACCGCTGCAACAAGTCAGTTTGTGCAATGTCTTCCCTCCCAGGTATTTCACTATCAGCTGTAAATGGTATGCTTGCAAAGTGGAAAGTTACAGTGTATGGTGTGTAGTGCATATAGGTTGGCGATGCTCTGCTGACGCACTAACTGCAGGCTTCAAAGCAGAGCAGCACAGAAACTGTGTGCTGGGAGCTTCGTGGGTTTCCATGGCCGAGCAGCTCCCGTAGGTGTAATCTGTAAGTGGCCCAGTACTTTTTTTTTTTTTGCTTATGGTGTAGTCTCAAAAATCATAACCACAAAAAGAACTTTGTTGAAAATATTCCTCCACAGCGCACTGTCCTATTGTTTGGTGAATTCACTGATCCACTTCTACAAATAGAGATAATATCGCTGTTCCTGTTTGTCTCCTGCTTTACGTCTGCAATCTAAGACAAACATGTTTGTGCTTCTATAACTGTGGCTGCATTTGGAAAGCATTTTACAGAGATGTCTGATAGCATAGACTGCTCAAGTATTAATAATTTATCTCGAAAGGGCCAAAAATCAGGTCTGAGCAGAAGTGGATAGAAGTTGCTGACGCACGAGATGCTACTTCTACTTTCAATTTTTTATGTATACACATGTGTGTGGATACAGTATTTTCTGGACATATTTGCCCTTATTTTATAGGACAGTCAGACAGTAAGGTTGGGGGACAAACAGGGGGGGAGAGAAGGGCCTGCAAATCGAACCCTTGCTGCAATTGGCACCTTTGTTTTTTTAATATATATATTATTTTTTTGCCTTTTGCATCATTGGAGAGTCCACAGTTGGACCAGGAGAGGGACTCGGGGAAGACATGCAGCAAAGACGTAGACTTGAAGCCAGGCTGCTGCTTTTCAGCCTTGCAGCAAATGGCTGCGTCTCACCCATGATGCCTTCCTTACAAGCATATTGCAATTATCACAGGGATGATGAACACATCTACAAAGCTAAAGCCCATGTGATATGAATCCAGAATCATCCTTAAACCTTCTCTCTGACTCAGCCTGGCCTGTAATTGCTGTAGGGAATCCAGACATGGATGGTTCCCACCCCCACCCCCCAAACTACTCAAGTGCAGTAGCAACTGCCCAACCAGTGACTGCAATAAGCTGCTGATGGTAAGATTCAGAGCATAATTCTGCCTACTGACTCATGTGTCTCATTCGGATGATTTATGTTCTCATTTACCACGGTCCCTCGCCTCCCCAACTCCCTTATGTTTTATTTCTCTGTGTAGCTCTCCTTCACCTTGTTTTTCCCACTCCCCTCTTGATTCCTTGGAGTGCTGTGAGAACAAGCCAATAAATGCGCTCAGCATTTCTGAAAAAAAGAGCAAAACAAATGTCGTTCTCGCGCAGCCAGAGAGAAGCACCAGAAAAAACACAAACACCTGTGACGCACAGTCTACTCACTGAGGCTTGCCCTCTTCTGACAGGAATAGTCCACCCCCTCATCCTCGTCGCTTTCATCCTTTCATCTCACAAAGAGAGAGAGAGAGAGAGAGGAGTCTGAGGAGGGCCTTGAGTTTGTGGATTGAAGAGATAGGACACGTTGAAAGCATCACAGGAGATCTAATTCACTGTTTTAATGCCTATTCATGTGCTAATGTGGACTTTTGTGGGTATAATGCCACACTGATGAGACGCGCCGTCTTTACACAAACAGGATATCTGCACGAGTGTTTGAGAGGCAGGGGAATTGTGGCTGGATGGTGTATTGTGTGAATTGGTTGAGAGATATTTACCACGCTTGAGTCAACTTCAGTTTTCCGTATTGTGCTTGTTCCTGCAGCTTTTAAGTAGGAGCGTTTCGAGGCGTTTGTGTTTTCTTCTAGTGCAAACGCACAGAGCCCACTCACTGGTTAGCATTTTGGGCTTCTGCTTCCATGCAGTTTATGACTTGGCATAAATAGAATCTGAGATGTGCAGCCCAAGGTCAAAAGTCAGAAGAATATCTATGATGCTCAGTCAGTAATCCTAAACTGGGCAAACTGGACTTGTCTGAAGAATGAACTGCAGTTGGCTATGCTAAATTGTCCTTTTCCTCATTACTGCTTTGTCACAGTCATTTTTCAACCATTGTTTCATTTACTTTTGCCAGAGGCTAAGCTTAGCTATGTGCTAATGTAAGCAAAAGCTTATTGATTTTAGTCACATTGGCCGCAAGGCTCTGTGGTTGGGAGTGCAGAGTGGCTGGTCACTCCTACATGTTAGTCTAAAAAAATAAAACAAAACAAAACCCCAAAGACACCAACACGTGAATCAGTCACACTGACAATACAAATACTTACAAAAGAAAAAGAAAAAATTACTCATATATTCTAGCAGAACACATACAATAGTATTTATAATTAGTGCTGTGCCTCTGACCACAAACACTAAACAACACATTGCAAATGCTGCCCTATTATGGTATTTCTAGTCAGTCATTCCAAATGTCAGTATGTGCATAATTTGGTTTATTTAATTTCAGCTGAATCTAACTTTTGAAACACACACAGACACAAACACAGACCATAAAAATGTAATGTAGTACATAGATGCGAACTAATGGAAGTGCTACAATTGAACAGTCTCAAAAACATTTGCTGAAATTACCAGTTACCATATAAACCTTAGGCTGCAGCTGGCGTTAGCATACACTCACTCCGGGTTCTTTGCTTGTGTGTTAGCATGCTCTCTGTGTTGATGCAAAGAGCTGATATTGCATCGGCAGTATAATGCAGTTATTTCTCTTTTGCATGCAGTTCACACCTTACTACCATGCTCTTGTCCTTTTCTGCAATGTAAATAAAAACCTCCGAAAGTTCAAAAGTTGTAGAGCCCTGCACTGTTTTGCTCCTCCCTGCACACTAACTGTAACATTGTAACATTGCTGCACAGGAAGAAAATGGCACGTTTGATACTTTTGCTATCCTCTCATCATGTAACTGAAGAACCAGTAACAACTGGAAATCTAATTTGATAACTGCCTTTAGTACAATAATGCTTCACTGCATTAATGTGTAATGTATTCCATGTGCAGTCTTAGATTGTGAGTAAACTACTCACAGTTAAGTCACAAGTAATAACTCACAAGTAGCCTGATATCTTATATTCATTATAGAGATATAAAATTATATTACTTTTGATTTTTCAGACACATTAAGTTTTTAAATACAATGTATCAGATCAGTATCATTGATAAGAGCCTGAACTTTACTTGGTATCACATAGGAATGGAAATCGGTATCACATGTCACAACATCACTGTTTATATCGTCCAAAGGTGCATGCTGACACGACAACAGAAATTAGGTCAAAGCACTCCAGTGATTAATCAATGCCTCAATGAAATACTGGTATGTCTTCAAGTGTAATTGTTTTTGTTAGATTATGACCCAGGTGTCTGTGGCACCGCGTTGTGCTTTCTTACAGTAACTACCCCTGACTGCAACATGCACGGATCACAAGAGAAGCTGTGGGATACATTAACAGAGCACACGCTGTAGATGAAGGTCACATCAAAGTAACATCTTCTCAGGCCGCAGTTGCTCTGAGGCTACATAGAGAGGTCTTTGAACTGCGCCGTACGTTACAGTTCAATCAAACGCACTGCAGACATTAGCCCTTACAAGTCAGGTTTAAAGAATAAATAAAATAAAAACACAACCTTTTTTATGGCTGAAAGAGAACGACCAGCAAAGTCAGTAACTGTCCACAATATAAAGCAGGGACCCACAAATATGAGACATGACAACAGGAGGAGATACTCTAAAGACTACTCTGGGGAAAAACAGGATTTAAATACTCACACTAGAAGCCAATCAGGGGAACGAAATACAGCTGAGCAAATGAGGAACAGGAGACGCTAATGAGATGAAGGAAGTAAAACTGAACACAAGACATGAGACAAATGCTTACTAAAAAGAAACATGGAGATACACCAAAGAGACAGAGAGAGACTAAACTACGACATACAAAAACCAAACATCTCTGACGCTAACAGCTAACAAACAAACAAACTCCAGTCCTCGAGGGCCGGAGTCCTGAAACTCTTCCATGTTGCAACACACCAGAATAAAATTAGCAAGAGCATAGAACTTGACTACATACTGAAGTGGCAACCCCTAACCGTACTTAAGTAAATATAAGTGTCTTCAAAAATGTACTTTTACTGCACCGTGTTCATTCACTCATGAGCTGCTGTAACATAAATCAAATGGCTGAATTGCCACCTCAGCGTGCTTCTATAGAGTCTTGCTAATGACCTACTAATTGTATTCAGGCGTGTTGCAACAGGGACACATGGAAAAGTTGCAGGACACCGAGGACACCTCGAGGACTGGAGTTTGAGACCCCTGCACTAACAGAAGAATCCAAATATCAGAATACAACATAACAATAACTAAAAGTGAAGACAGATTAAACAAAGAATCATAAACAACCTGATACAAGACAGAGTTTAACAAATCAGGAATACTAATAGGGTGACTTATAATTAATATAAACAATGACGGAGATAAGGAAATGTTATTCTAAAACTAAAAGTGGATTCTATGGCAGACAACATTCAGGTAGCTACTCTATCAGGGAGCTCCCTCACCCTGTTTCAAGTATAGTGAATGCATCTGAAGCGGACTATTTCCTGCTGAGTGCTACATGTGGGTCAGACAGCTGTAGCAAAAATCCCAAAACGATTCCCCTGAAATCGTCTGAACTTCATGCGTGAAAACAGCTTTACGGGGACATCAGGGAAAAATTCAAATGTGCAAGTTGCCCGAGTTCCAAAGCTGAAATCTTCCAGTTGCACTGAAGGAACAAAAAAAAAAAAAAAAAAAGAAGATTCACAAAATAAAGGACACTTCAGGTCATAAAATTGGCATGAGCAGTTGCCTCCCTTGTAGCCCGCTGTGTGATGATAGTGCTGCAGATCGTTTGCATTAGATCATTTCAGTTTTGACTTTGCTGACGATGCTGCAGCAGTTTCAGGAGCAGCAATCCTTCTGAATGCTCGGTTCTGTCAGCCGTTGTGGCTGATTTTATCTCAGATGTCGTCCGCTTCACCTTTTGCTTTTTGAAGCACTCGGCTTTCGTTAGAATCAGCTGCTGGCTGTCTTGTTAGTAAAAGCTGACAACTGGCAGGCACGGCATCAACGCTGTACTGGTTACTTGTTATGCTAACGCCCACGTGACGCTTCACTTTTTAAAACCCAGATAAATCACATTCTTCCTCTGGAGAGAGGATTTGATTACTGGTTTAAAAACTTTGGTTTTAAACTGAGTTCTTTGTACATCTAAAGTATTAGAACAAGCCCTCATTTGACAGGCAATAATGATGCTGAAAACAAACTGCACTCCTTATTCAGGCTTTTCCCCTCCTCTGTAGATTAAGCTATTTACATATATGAATGAAAACAAGCCTTTGGAGTCACTTGTTTCATTAGTTTTGACAGGTCAAAAGAGAACTGCCTCAAAAATTTCTAAAGCCCTAAATAAGCCCTTTGTTTTAAGGCTTTTTGCCAGCATGCAATTTAAATTAGGAAACACCTTTTTGAAGGGTCCCTCAACATTTCTATCAGGAAGGAGGATTTCTTCAAATGCAGGCTGCTCATCCAATTACAGCGCGGCCTTCGCAGACATGCTGGGGTAAAGGGAGTGTTGCCGTTTGATCGTATCCTTACACGGCCTTGTCGCGTTTGTGATTCACCTTGTTGCTGTGCTGTTTTTCTTTTCCTCAGACCAATTCCACAGAAGGCTGTCAGCCTGAATCAGATTGTTGACTGTGAGCCTCATGGGCCAGACAGAGCTTCACTCACAGCCTCCAGGGAGCCCAGTGCTGTTTTGCTTATCAAACCATGAGCCAGCAGATATTTATTTCTTGTATTCAGAGACTAATCTAACTTAATTAGTAAAACTGTCGGGAAAACTACAAAGAGTCCTGCTGGCGATTATTGCATTGAGATTTTTTTCCCCCCAACACCTTGGAATGTGAACCTTGACAGTATTACTGTCCATTTTTGTTAGGCAGCATGATCAGACAATAACAAAAGAATACATTCAGCGAGTGAAAAACATGCAATAGAAAATCATAAACAAACCTCAGTTCACCTTAACTACAGTTGGATACTTCCTCCTCTCTGCCTGCCTCTCTCTGTCTCAAGACATTTCCACCAATGATGGATAAAACTTGAAAATTATTTATGAAAACTGAGTCATGAGAACCAACTTTTACCATCTTTGATGCATTTGCATATACACCAAATACTTTATTAACAGCCACAACAGCTCCACAATCCTCTTGACTCACGGGGGCTAGAGACTCAGAAAAGAACTAAGGCGATAACTGTATAACCTCTTAACTATTCAACCATATTTTCCTTCTAGCAGCAATAACCCTTATAAAACATCTGGGTTTTAAAAAAAACATGATAGCCATGATCGGTTTTAGTAGTGGTGGGTTATCATAAAGTTTTACATTGATGGAGTCTAATCAGGCAATTGGTTTATAACTGAATATCCAGAAAGTAAGACAGTGTTAACATCCATTGTGCGTTGTTGGTGACCACATGTTTGTGAATGGTATCTTTGAGAAACCAAAGAGTGTGTTATAGTTTCTGCATCCAAATATTGTCGGGTCAGCTTGGGTCCAAGTAACATAGAGAGTGTAAAGCTCTGAGAGGACATCTGCGCCCCTGCTAACCTTTTGTAATCGTGCATATTTGTTCATGGAGACACAACACTGCAATGCACCAACTATGCATTTGACCTTCAGGTGAATTTTAAAGAACTGTAACAGGAGTGACTACACATCTGTGTAGCCAGCTGTCCATGTACACTACGTGTCCGCAACAGAATTTAACCGCTAGAACCCGACATTTGGTAGCCATGCTTGGAGCTAATAAAACCAAGTACCCAAATAAATAGGGGAAAATATAACGTGTAAAATCTTGGAAATAAAAGCATCTGGACTTGCTGGAGAAACTATCAGAATTGATGTGAGAGAATGTACAAAGAGAAAATTGACTGCCACTGTCTATAAAACATTAGGACGTAAACACGAGGTAATTAACAGATGATGCATCAGCACAAGCATAACGATGGTAACGATGTCAGTCACTTGTGTAGATTATGTTGTAGGCTCTACGAAGACGCTCCCCAGTCTAAATCAGGTCTTAGGCATAAGCACAGTCTCGGAGCAGAAATATTACAAACACTAAATCTAAGTGTTTCATGTCTGCGTTGTCCACATTCTGGCTCCCTTAATTGGCACTTAGTCTTAAAAACTCTGAGAACTCCTGTTCTAGTTACTCAAATGTTCCTCCTGAGGCTTTAATAGCCTGATATCAGACGGAACCACATTCATCACACTCTCTTTTCATCTTAAGGCTTACATGTTGTCCAATCTAACTAACTCCCATGTGAAAGGTATTTTAATTCAATTCAATCCAATCCAATGCAAATTCAGTTTTGTTTATATAGCACCAAATCACAACATCAGTGACCTCAAATTGCTTTATACTGTAAAGCAAAGATTCTACAATAATACAAAGAAAACAACAACAATCACACGGGCACCTATGTGTAAGTACTCGGCAATAGTGGGAAGGAAAAAAAATCCCCTTTAACAGGAAGATACCTCTGGTCGAACCAGGCTCAGGGATCACCTGGTGGAGGTTAGGGGACAAAAGACAGGATAAGACGTATTTCAAATTTCTATAATCAATCACTAGAGAAACGGGGAATAGCCTCTTAAATTTATAGTATTTTTAAGTTGACTGCAATGCTATAATGGTATAAAATATATATAGCAAAATATATATAGCATGGCCAGGACACTGATCCTGGCCATGCTGTTCTTTGGCTAGTGTTGAGTCCTCCTTTATTTGTCATTGGGTGAACTGTTTTTAGCTTCCAATTAATCAATATGCAAATTGTCATGACTATTGATCAACAACCACTGATGGTGAATCTTCACCATCTCACAATGCTGTGATTGCAGCCGTTCCCCAACTCTCTGTGAGTTGGGGAACTCTGTGGTACTCATAGCTATTGATCAGTGGTCAGTGATCAATGGACCTCCCAGCCCATTGTTCACTCAGTGGGCTGTTTTCAGTCATTGTGCAAGTGTACTGTTTTTAAGTTTGGGGGAAACCTGCAGTCAGCTGACACTGAAGAAGTCACGTGGATGAGTGATGAAACGCTTCCCCCACTGAAAACGCTGCGTCCAGATGAACAGAATCAGCCTTTTGGGATTAGTAAAGAAGATACTACAGGATACTGCAAAGCTAATATAGAAGCAGAAAACCAGGGAACATTCACCACTGCAGGCATGAAATTTCAATGCTCTAAATATACAGTCATACAAATTGCCATCGTCTCAGAATCTGATGGTGTCTCTTAAAGTTTTAATTGTCCAAAAATACACTGTTCAGCTCTCAGTGCCTAATAAGAACAAAATACAAAAGTGTAGCTTTTACAAAGTAACACAGATAACAACAATTAAAAACGTACTTGCTTATAAGTAACTTTAAACTCAAAATCACTGAAAAGAACAATCAGAACAGCTAACTTTAGAAGCCCAAGAGCTAATGAGCCACATGCCTGGGGGCTCATGCTGTTTGATTGAAGGAGCTTTTTAATTGGGACAGCAGTACATTGCATTAAAATGAAACTTAGCATGACTGTGCACCATATTATTTGAAAATGCATGCCTTCAAAGTGATTTCCTATTCTTTGGAGCCCTGCTATACATGTTAGATCTATTCCAGCTCCAGCAGACCTTATTCACTTGAGACAAGCTTGATTTTTGTGTGCTTGAGGAAATATCAATCACATTTAAGCTTCAGCATCTGCCATGAACATCTATTTCACTCTATTTAAAAGTTTAAAAAAAATGAAACTTTTATCCTGATACACTGTTGAATGCACCTTCCGGAGTGTATTCATTTTGAGTTGGAGGATGGAAAGTTGAGCAGTGGTTTGAGGCTAAAAAAACCACCACAGAGCAGACAACATTAAACCTGAGGCATGAATGAGAAGCAGGGAGGGAAGCCTTTTTGAGGAACATGCTTTAGGGAAATGGCAAAAAGAAGTGTCGCTGTGATTTACGAGAGGAAGCAACAGAAGCAGGAAATGATTTTTGCAAAAAATATGCGAGAACAAGAAAAACAAGGACACGGCTTTGTGGGATCTGATTCTGTGCACGCTGGATGAAGATTGCCTGCAGTCAGCCCTGTCTGGATCTTCACACAGGATGATTTCAGTGTATTACGACTGGGATCTTGAGCATGAAATTTCACCATTGCTCTTGGAAATCTTAACTGAAAAACAAAGAGCAGGCTTGCAAAAGGTTTTTCTATTACATTTGTTGTTTTTTTGTCAATACTATGACTTCTTCAAAGCCTGCAACATTAAGTCTTAATCCTTTTTATAGCTGGTTTGTCTGAACTGTGTTCAGAATACCCCTCTTCATGATACCTTTCAGCCACACCACTGCTTCTTCATTTATTTAACAACATATTCATGCTACTGAGTTTTTACATACACATGAACTTTCCAAAGTCCATACCTCTGTGCACTTTGTATTCCAGTAAAGTGGGATTCTCCTTGTATCATTCAGCAGACGACATTTCCAAGTTTTTCACATTTCTGACTTTTCCTAAACCTCCGGGATCTTCAGCAGTGATTATTTAGACATGCAGGACAATAAATTAGATTTGCAGGAATTTATTTTTTCAGATAAAGCTAGATTTTTCTTTTTCTTTTATTACAATTTTCACAAACAAAAGCAAATCTGAAAATTTGGTAACAAATGCACTTGTTGTAATGACATGGAAATCATAAAATAATACTATTTTACCTCAGACACGTAGCTAGACTCTTCCCAACTCTTTGAAATGATTTCTCTGCCTCCTCAGATGAAATATGTACGAAAGCAGTCGTAATACAGCTTCAACTCCTGGACCAAACTCTGAAATTCTCCCACTGCTGTCTTCTGTTGAGAACTGGATCAACCTAAAATCTTTGTTTCTTCCTTTTTCTTGTTTAGAAACATTAAGACCAGGTTATTATTGCTTGACGCAAACGGCTTTTTGGTCACAGTGTGTTTTTTTAAGGACACATTTTTTGCAAAAAGGCCGCGTGTTTAGTGTGTATTTATGTTGGATGAGACGTTTGCAACCCCCAAATTTGGAATTCTGTGTTGCTGTTTTGCTACAGGCTTAGTGTGTAAATGTGTAAACCTTAACCAATCAGAATAAGTAATTTTTTTATTTTATTAAGTTGTTCTCCCAAATCTTGGCAATCAGGGTACAAAAAAAATAATACTTCTAACTGAAACACATCAAAAATATTCAAATATAGGTTAAAATATAGAGTTACTATGTTACTATGAAGTTAGTTTTAGTACAAAGACCACATGGGTAAGTTTATTAAATTGTTCGGATTCAGTTTTACACTTTTACAAAGTTAAACAAAGTGAACAAAAGGCAAACTGTTCCCATGTGCAATAAGCTCACATCGTCCCACAGTTACCATTATATCTGCTGCAACAATAAAACCTCTCCGTTATACCTTTTTTACAGAACATTGAAGCAGAATTGTAGGTTAACATTCTCACCTTTAACACATCGTAAAAGAGGCTACTGTGATAGAGTGACATTTATGCCTACTGAGTTCTTAAACACTCACACCCCTTGTGTCTTAACACTTAATACTCTATTGGACAAATCACGAGTTATACTTTTCATTTGGTGAGTTTACTATTTCACGTTCTGACACACCAGCCTCAGCAGTCTACTGAATATGTAACTGACTGAGTCACTAAATCTTGTGCTGGTTTTCAACTTTTGTTTGTTTTCAGTTGTCTTACTTTGGACGTGATATAAAATAGGTGTGCAGGTTGTTTTTTCCCTTCAGTTTGACCATGTGAAGTCAAAGTAATAAATAACAGGAAACTCTGAGTGACCCTAACTCAATGTTCTTGGAGAAAAACACAAAGAACTTCTTTGGGGAAAGAAAAGTGTGTAGTTCGTGATGTGTGTCAGTTGGAATCTTCATCTTTTGTTCTGAAAGACTTGAAAGAACTTTTTGAAATCCATAAACTGGTGTTAGGAGCTCCTAGACTTAAGAAGTGTTTACTTTAATGGGAAATGATTACCAAACTTTCTTTTGCTTAACTTTGACCTCAGTTATGATTAGACTTTGTGCTCATGTGCAGTGCAGTTTTATATCTGACATTTTGACTGCAGTTTCTCTCAGTTTTACCTTCAAATAATTTGGGAGCTGTTTGACTGACTGCTCATTTCTCGACCCTGTGTAAATTTTAGATGAATAGACACCGACAGAAATAACCCCTTAATTATTATAAATAATCCTTGAACTGCAAGAGATGCATTCTCTTACAATCTCTTTGTTAGTTGAGAATTTTTCTTCATTCAGGTTTAAGGCTTTAGACAAATAGGATTTGAATTATCTTTAAAAAATTGCCTCTGCCCACCTAATATGTGAGCGACAGAAGGGCTGTAAGCCTCAGAGCTTTCAGATGGTTTATTTTAGTCATGGACCCATCATGTGCCAAGAGAACACAGCAACTCTAAAATGCAAATGGATGCTCCAACAATCCAGGAGGGCATTTAACGTTGTCCCCTGCTATTGCAGTTTGCACACAGGTAACACATGGTCACAATGCACCTTTGTTTGATGTCATGAATCAAGAGCTAATTGGTGCGAAGAGATACTTGCTGTGTTTGAGTCCTGTTTTTCCTATGCACTCATTATGCTGTGTCTTTAGCCGGAATACGCTGGGTCCCCATAACAGCTGGTTGCCTCAATCAGATGTTAGTGTAACTTGTGGCTGCTGCCATGATCTCTATCGGATTTGTAGTTGTGCAGATTATAGATATTCTCTGTTGGCTTGTCCTCATCAAACCAACCATTCCTCTAATCCACTTCCTGTCAGGGCCTGAGCCAGATGAGCCAGATGTTGTGGGTGTGTGCACATATCTGCCTCTGAGTGTTTATTGCTGAAATCTTCAAATCCTGGCATGCAACATCAAATTACACAACAACTTTTCTGTCCATACCTGGCACATTATCCATCAACTCAACTGTATCCTGGAGGTACACGTCAAAGATGTCGACAAATACCTCAGCACTCTCCGCCAGGTCTGTCTCTGCTAGTATTGATCACAGTCTGCTCTGCTGACCTCTGTTGGCATGCCTACGGCGTGCATGATAATGCAGAATCTCACCACTATCTCATAACCCTCATAACTCCTGGAGACCTCAAGGATTAAGTCCTAACTTTCCAATGAGAAATCAATTTCAATTACCCCCCATGTGATCAATCATATTCTCATTAATGTCTGAAGTGTTGCCTCCAGCTGTACACAGCTGATTACCAGTCAAGGTTCCAACTTGAACAGCTTTATTGCTCAAGTCCCCATAAACAATCTTTTACAGTCTCGTAAGAAGCTCAAGCAGGGTGGTTTAAGGTGATATCACCTGATGTTTGGATGTCAGCAGTCACTTGAGGGGGTCTTGTGCTGTAATCTAAGAGGTCCCTTGCAGGAATAGTCTTCTGCTGACCACCAGGATTCCCCCTCGCCATCTCTGCGCTATTAAAAGACAGAAAAACACCTCCGTGATGCTTTGAAATGTGGCAGTCCTAGTGGAGGGTAAGCAATGGTTTTGCAGCTTTAATTAATCATATAAAAAGTTACTTTTATGAAAACAGGACATGTGTAAGGATGTCTCTCAAACTCAGCTCTCTCAGGGAATGTGTGCATAAGACTGTGGGTTGCAGCTTTTTCGAGGACCTCTTTCCCAAGTAACACGAGTCTGAGACATTTGTAACAGGAAACCAAAGACACAAAATCAATGACAATACCCAATAAATGAATATCGAATAATGTCTAGCTGAACTACTTTGAGTTTTTAGACCATCAAATTTAAGAAAGTTTGTCCACTTTTTGGCCTGGTCGCCTCTTTTTTTAAGACTTGTTTTAGGATTAAAGTTAAAGTTAGGTTTACCTAAGCGTTTGACACTTAATTATGGTGGTTAAACTTCAGAATAAACAATAATTTAACAAAACGTCCTCACAACAATCTTACATGTGCATGTGTGCCCCTCCCCCCAGACGCCTGGATGATTGACAGATGGGCAGACAAGAGATTTCTCAGCTTATTAGCGAGCTGTTGGTTTTTCCATGACATCCCTTCAGTAGATGATCTCAGAGGTTACAGATTAGTCACTGAAAAAAAGAAGAAAAAAAGCAGTGTATTATGTTCCACTCTCATGTTATCACTGTGCCAAACACCGCAGTGTGTTTATTAGCGAGTCTCGTTTTCCGGGTCACTCGCTCTGTCAGCGATCTGTGTGACCACTTCCTTGTGATGGGGAGCAGTGAGGCATTAAGAGAGCTCACCTCTCATGTAACTGGAGCCTGACATATAGATCAGCTGCTTCTCTCTTATCCCCTCTCTATCTCGCTCTCTCTCTGTGGGCTTGACTTTGTTCCCTTTTGGCTCCAGATTATCCAGGGCTGAGCAGGGCTGTACGCCTTCAGAGTGTGGCGAGGTCAGGTGAGGCTTTCACAGCATTTCGCAGATTTAGCGCTGTATAAATGCACACAAGTGGAAGAAAACAGCCGGGGAGGAGAACTGCAGGATAGAGCTTACATATAGCAACAAAGGATCATGTGCCACAAGGGGTCAAAGTGCAGTTAAATTTAAAAGTATGACAAGTTGCATGTGAGACAAGGGAGGGCATTTAACACGGTTCAACAAGGGAGCTTGAAATTTACACCAGTCACGATCAAAGAGCGAGGCTGGTAGTTAAAGGAAAATTCCACTCCATTCCAACGGTTTCAAGTGCCGTCTGCTTTGCAAGCAATGCTCTATCACTTGTGATAAGTTGCAGTAAATGTGATAAGAGGCTGTCAGGCGCAGTATTAAGGGTGACATCAGCTGGATTTTGGAAGCCCAACACACAGCAGCACATGTAGAACACGTGTCCATTTCCAAAGTCTCTTTAAAACACACGCCCATGGTTTTTCCTTTCCTGTCAGACTTTGTTGAGAACTCACACTGACTGTAATTACACCAAACGGCAATCTCATGGGCTGAAAATGAAGCCAATGTCCAAGTGCCAAAAACAGTTCCTCTAATCACCATTTGTGCTTGGCAACAAAAGCGTCTTTTTAGACTCCCATCTTTAAAATGTTTTCAACATCACAGCATTATACATGGCACACACATATATATGTGTATGTATATATGTAATATATATATATAAAAAATATATTTGCCAATTTTGAGTCATTGACAGAGCCTACTTAACCATATTTGTACTTTCAGTACCTTTTGGAACATTTTTATTGGAACTGTCAGACATAAAGTTTCTGTGTGGCACAAACAGCCCGAGAAGTTTGTATTCAAGCTTTGGTGAGTGCACACGTCTAAAGCTATTGTTTAGGACTAAAAAGCAATGTCCCATGCAGTTTATGAATGCAGATTCTTAAAGAAGCTTGGCACTCTTTACTCAAAATATGTCAACTTCTGCTGCCAGAGTAAAAAACATGCCAAGAGTGAAATGAAGTTTTAAGCTTAAAATGAGACTAGATGAGTCTTGAGTCTAGAAAGCAGCAGTAGGTGATGTGGATGCAGTGTCTACAGCACAAACATACAGTAGTTGAGATCTCTGTTTGTGGTTGTACCCCAGAAGCTCTTTGAGTGTGTCCAGCATGGGCATTTCCCAGAGAGGTAACCTGGGTGATCCTGATAGTTGCAGTTGGTTGTCTTGAAGTTTAAACCATGGAGGTCTAAGTACATGTGGCCAGTATAGGCCACTGTTTGATAAATTAGTTTTGGGTCTTTTGATCCTTTGCGGCTGTGGCTCGAGAGTTAGAGCGGATTATTCATTAATCAGAAGGCGGCGATTCTAACCTCAGTTCCTTCAGATCACATGCTAAAGTGCCCATGGGCAAATACGAAATGCCAGATAGCTCCTGTGTGAGTGTGTGTTTGATAATAAGAAAACACTTGAAGGCATGTTTATGAACAGATAGACATGGCTTGTAATAAGAAGTACTTTAAATGGCTACAGAGTAGAAAGTAGAAAGCAATTTAACTGGAATTGTTGATGCTTTCTGTATTTTTCAGGTCCAAAGGTTCACTTTGGGGGTGTCCTCTGGGTCATGTGGCTGTGGCAAGCAGTTTCCTGTGCAGTTTTTCCAGTCTTCCCTGCTTCTGTGCTTCCACGAGGGACCCATGCATGGCTTAGGAGGGTGGTACATGTCAACAGAACATTGCATTCTAATGACATTATCAGTGTTATTTGTTTAACTTACCTGTGGTTTTATTGTTGTGACTAAATGGTGTAACTATTCTCACTATTTCTTTTCCAACTTGGTTGGAGAGCACTTCCTAAGAATTATTTCTGAGACGATAAACCAGCCTGGAAGTGTTTGTGGCTATTCAGATTGGTGAAAAACTCAGGGTTAGGGGATGTTTTAATGTAACGTCGCAACAATAATTGAGATAATAAAATTCAATTTTTAAATTGACTATCAAGGGACATGGGGGAGATGTCAGCAGCAGTCAGTCAGTGTTAAATGTCACCCGTGTCCTTCTTAGACACAGAAATCACACTAATTTATGATAAAAACAGCCGAATCAATAATATTTCTAATATGCAGATCTCGTCTGCCATCCTGGAGGAGACTGATCTCTGCGGTGTCCTGCTAATCAATGGGCAGATGGCTCCTCAACATCACTTCAGTTAAATTCAAATTTTCTGCCTCATGTTTGATTAGTATTTGAAATGCCTGATTGCAAAGTGGGCTGCTGCACCTCACTGCCGTTCGGTTTATGTGTTATTTCTCAGAACGGCTGCCTGCAGACGAGAGTCCCTTCGACTCTGATTAAACCCTTGAAGCAAGGTCTTCATCCTGCCAAGAAATTGTGCGTGCTTGTGTGTGTGTGGAAAAGAAAGAGCACGTCCGTTTGTGTGTGTGTGAGGCGAATGAGAGAGGAAGGTACGTAGCGGCAGAGCTCAGTGTGCACGTGTGTGCCGACCCACGTTATGTAGGTAGGAGGAGATGGGGAGGGCAGTCTGTCGGTTCATCCGTCCACCGCGGTGCCTGCTGACAGAGGAAAAGAGAGATGAAGCATATGAAGAGGAACGTGCAGGTGACCCATGCCACGTCCAAGTGCCGTGGATCAAAAAACTAACTGGCTAACTGCACCTAACCAGGAATCCCCACCTGGAAGATGATGAAGAGGGATTAGAGTGCTCTGTCTTGAGTCACTGCAAACACAGACAGCCAGTCACCAGCAAATGTGGGAGAACACAAAAAAGCAGAACAGCAGAGAGTAGAACAGACAAAGCAGACTCTTAGGTAACAGGTGCTGGCTGATGTACCCACGTTTGTGTGAACTCATCCTTAAATAATTGAAAATGGGCAGGAAAATCAAAGAAATCCAAAGTTTCTCTCTACCTGACCTTGAGCGGCTCCCACACACACACGTGGTCGTTAAGACCCGACTTTGCGTTGTGCTGGGACTGCAGTGAAGGCTATTACACTCACTGGTTCTGTCTCTCAATAATGCATGATTAATTAGCCAACTCTGAAATAGAGTGAAACTGAGCACAGGGTGGAAACTAAAGAGGAGCACGGTAGGGACACGCTGTCTCGTACAGAAATCTGCATACACACACAGACTCATGCAGGAGTGCAATGCATTCTCTGATATGCATGCAGCATGTTTTGCTTACCTGTTCTGTAAGTTTTTGTCCCGTGTGCATGGTGTACTTGTTGAGGATCGGAGTGAGGATAGTACTTTTTACTGCATTATTTTTTGCATCAGCATGAAAAGGTTTCTAAAGATGCACAGAACAAACTGAAAACAAAGTTAACAACAAACTTGTGAAAACAGTGGAGCGTTTAGAAATTAAAGTAGCAAATTTTTCCCCTGAGGAGTTGGTGGAGAGCAATACCGGTACAGATCAAGTGACCAGAAACACTAGCGTAACTCTGTGTGCTGTGTGTGTGAATAGGCGACTGTTAGCTAAGTGAATTGGCCCAAAGATGTGTGAATATGGGTTTTGTTGAGCACCATCCACTTTGGCCACAAGTTATAATTACAGGATTATATTTCCACTTTGTTTCCCACATTTAGCTGCTGTAAAGATACCATCATTATTCGGCATGGCTATGAGAGAAAGGAACGGGACCACAAAAGATTTATTATGAGGGCTGGGTGCTGAGTGGCAGTGCAATTGCTGTAAAGATTACACGTTAAAGCTGTTCAGGTCGACTCGAAGGGCAGCCTTCAGTCTTCACTCCTTGTATTATAAATATTATTAAGCATGAAAGCATTCAAAAATCGGGTTCACTGCTTGGAAAGGTATTTTTATTTTCATGATGTAATTTCTATTTAAATTCTGTGTGTTGAGTGGGCAAGACCAGGAAGCGAGTCACTAATCCACATGGGCAGTGGGCCGCATAATGTGGAAGTAAGGCAAAATAAAAAACAGGGAAACCATTTTAGCTGTATGCACTGGGTGAGCAACTTTTATTGGTAATAATGGCTCGAATCTTACATCTCAGAATGCATTCTGGACCCTTAAGAATGCAGAGGAAACACAACAGAAACACAAGCACACAAAAATCCCATGAGACGATGCATTTATGAGTTTACTTCTTGCTTAATCTTGTGATAAAACTGTTAAAATATTTACATGTCAATAATAAAAGACTGTGTACAGTTTGCCAGACACAGCTGTAGTATTAGCTTGCAGGCCTGTGTCACTTAAAGCTAGTGTTGGGAGTGACAGATATGGACAGGTGAAGCGTCTTGGTCCAAATTAATGGATAAAAACATCTGACAATAAAATTCATACAGCAATTTTTCTCTTTTAGCTACATTATAGACATAAGTTACATACACAAGGCTTAGCTAATACTACATAACATTAGCAGGCGCTATTTGTAGCACAACTGGTGTACAGTGTACTTTTACTGCTTAGATATATAAGACTTTTTATCTATGAATGTCGTATTAGTGCTCTGTTTAAGACTGTTATCTAAAAAACCCACATTCTCTGTTGGTTGTTTTACGACTGTGACTGGATGAGACTGTTTTTTAAGCATTGACTGTATATGAAAGACGGACGCAGCCACTGTGAAGTCACTAGTTTGCAGACTATAATTTCAAAGCTTATACAGGCGGTGGACAGAGGTAAAACTGCAAACATCATGTCAGTGTCCAGACATGCTTATAATTACAGTTGTAATTTTGGCTGTAACCATTTAGTGTTTCAAAAGTAGACAAGCTAATGCTAGTGCTGATCTCTTACTGTCTGTGACATTAGCTGGGATGTTTTTTGTTTTTGTTGTGAAAAACTGTTGAAAAGGCTAACTGGACAGAACCAAGCTACATGAATGCTCCGATTCATGTAGCCATGCAGCCACGACCTTTTGCAGAGACATTATATAAGGAGAGGTTATGGCACTCAATAAATTCTGAATTGACAAAGTCTGCAAGACTAAAGATAAAAGGTGTCTATTCAAGATGGAAAATAATATTAATGATAATAAAAAATGGATGAACCCAAAACATGCTTATGGAAGGACTTCCTAAGGTTTCTAATCAATCTAATGGGTGAGCACAAGAACTTAAGGACAAGATGAAAAAAAAAAATCCAAATATATTTTTGCTCACTTGCATTGAATTAGTTTCATATAATTTAAACATCACAATGTTTGGAGTTTTTGTACTTTAAAAAAAAATTAGACATCAAAAAAGTTTTAGCTGACTAAAGTGGCTGTTTAAGAATGCATGACAGCCTTGATAATTAAAAATATAGGAGCACTGTAAATACATAAATAAATAAATAAATAAATGATAACGTTAAAATTTCAGTCTGACTGATAATGAAACATGTTTTGGTTTGATAAATTGTTTTCTGTCAATGCAACAGTAAGATAGAGCAACCCCTAACAACAATGGCTAACTCAAAGGCTAACAATGAAACTACAGGCATCTTTCAATATACAACATCCATCCATCCAATGGACCATCTCTTATATGCAGCCTATATTCTCAAATGATTACAAATCCATATTTTTATAATCCTTAAATATATTCATAAATGTCCATCTGTCTCATTCCCCACCCCAAGCTACCTCTTGGATCAGGCCTGGACATCACACAGTTAACATGTTACAGGGATTCAGAGACAGAAAGACAGAGAGCAAGGGCATCGTCCATGAATAGGGAGTATTCAGTGCTGCCTCTGCCTCTTTCCCACAGAGATCAGGCCTGGGCTGGAGTTTCACCCGAGTCTGGCCCGGTGAAATCCTAACCTCTCCCATCACAGACTTTGATTCCCTCTAGAAACACATTATTGATTTCTCTATGCGACCCCTCCATATTTTGTTATTGCTCAGGTGAAAATGGATAACAGGAAAGCTCATATCAGCACGTAGCAGAACAATACCGCATTGTGGCAACTCAGCGCCACTCTACTGAAGAGGACAACTCTGCCTGAAACCGTTCACGGCACCAGTGGCTGTATACAATTATGATCCTGTGCTCAGCCTGTCCTGTGCCAATAATGAATACATGGATACACAAACACAAGATGGGATTGTGAATTAGCATTCGATAACAGCTGCTGTTGAAAGTGGAGCTCCGCTTGCATAAGCTGCCCACTGTCCTGCTGAGAAAGTCTGCAGCTTCACAGTGATGTCTTGTGTTCGTCAGGCCAGTTTCCCCTAAATAGATGTTGAAAATATGGCTGCATGAAACAAGATGTAGCATCGCTTTTGTTTTGGTTTCTCTGAAGGGAATAAAGCTCCCTCTCTCGGCTCGTGGGCTGCTTTTTGCCTTTGGGTTGGTGTGTCGGAGAAACTTACGTCAGAGCCTGTTTAAGAATTCACCCCTCAAACTTCAAAGCAAAAGAAAGTAGCTTTGAGTATATTATTACTAACAGTATTCAAAATCTCACTCTTAAGTCCAAGGCATGAAAGATGTCACAATCTGCCTCCCTTCCTCTTTCTCTACCCCTCCTCTATCACGCCTTTAGTCTGGAGTTTTAGTCAGGGAGTTTGCCGTGATGACTCACTGTTGTTGGAGGTGGTTTTTGTTAAGCAGCTTGAGTGACATGCTTGTATTTTTATTTCTTTATTTTCCGCCATTAACAACAGCAATCTGGCTCGTTCAGGAGCACAGATGCAGGCTTTAGATATGGAGACGAACCGCAGATTGCTGTGTGTGATTAGTAATCTCCTGGGTTACGTTCTTGTATTTCTTTTATTTTTTCTACAGTAGAGAGAGCAGGTTGACTGAGTGGTGGAATGTTCACCAGGGAAAGGTGAAGCTGCCGGTATCTGGGCACTGTAAAGCTCACCGTTTAGATGCAATCGAGATATTTTGCAGTCCAACCGTGTTTGCTAATCTCAAGAAGACGACAAAATCAGTCAGTAAAGTGAGCAAACACAGCTCTAAAATAATAACTGGAACTGTATTTTCCGCACTATAAGGCGCACTTAAAATCCTTTAATTTTCTCAAAAATCGACAGTGTGCGTTATAATCCGGTGTGCCTTATGTATGAATTCTGGTTGTGCTTACTGACCTTAAACCGATTTTATGTGGTACATGGCGCTCAAAAAAGTGTCAGAAAATGTTTTAGTACGGCTTTGGTAACTTACGAAGACGCACTGCTTGATGGATTGTCGGAGCATTACAGCTAGTCAGGAGCCTTGTGGAGTAATCTGGGTCTAAAACTCCGTCCATTTCAGGTCCTAAAGTCAAACGAACACTGCAGCATCACTGAGACTCTAAATTCTTTCATCTTTAATAAAATGGTCAGTGTTGCTGCTTTACCAGGTATAACAGTTAAGTTTAACATCCAGGAATCCATGAAAACAGCTTTTATTAAATTTAATGGAGTTAGAAGTTAGCAAGAAGTTAGCTCGCTAGTTTCCACCTAAACATGATATAGCATGTTCTGACTGAGAGATTTTGGAAAAATTCAAACGTACAGCTCTGCTATCACTTCCAACGTAAATGAAGACAGAAAACTAAACAGCAGTGACGTTTGTAGGGTTACTGAAGTTGGGCTAGCTGCTATATAATGATGTGCTACGTGATCGCTAGCAACACAGCTATGTTAGCGTAATATAAACAGTGAAGCTGGAGGATGAACGCTAACTTTTTTCCACTTGATAAAAGTTAAGGTGAGGGTTCCCGATGGTTAGAGACAAATGCAATCACATGGCAGGATGCTGTAAACTGACCAAACTTCAGTCAGGAGAACAACTGAGATAATCCATCCACAATACGAGGTTAGTCATTAATATACTGCAACAACATGGGAATAGAGAGAATACAGCATTATTCTCTTCAGTTGGGTGTCTTCCCTGCTGCCTTTAAAACGGCGGTGGTGAGGCCCCTTCTGAAGAAGAGCAATTTGGATTGTAATGATTTTAATAACTACAGACCTGTATCCAACTTACCATTTTTAAGTAAAGTCTTAGAAAAACTTGTTTTTACTCAGATTACTGATTTTCTCAATGATAGACAGATCCTGGAGATATTCCAGTCTGGATTTAGGGTGAACCACAGCACAGAGACTGCTCTCCTAAAGGTTTTAAATGATCTTAGATGTAACTGGGACGCCCAAAAGCTCTCAGTCCTGGTGCTACTGGATCTAAGCGCAGCCTTTGATACAGTAGACCACGCTATTCTTTTAAACAGACTGAAACACATGGTGGGCCTCTCTGGTGCTGTACACAACTGGTTCACTTCCTATCTCTCTGACAGATCTTTTATGGTGAGTATGGATACATGCTCCTCTAAGATCCATAAAATGACATGTGGTGTGCCTCAAGGGTCGGTTCTAGGCCCTGTACTTTTTAATTTGTATATGCTGCCTCTCGGCAGTGTCATCAGGAGGCATGGAGTGAACTTCCACAGTTACGCTGATGACACGCAGCTGTACATCTCCGTGTCTCCTGATGACACCAGACCAATGGATGCCCTTTTTAACTGTATCTTGGATATAAGATCTTGGATGGCAGAAAACTTTTTACAGCTTAACCAGGACAAAACTGAAGTTTTAATTGTCGGTCCTGAGGCTCAGAGAGAGAAACTCTTGTCTAAATTAGAGGCATTTTCACTATGTCCTTCGCTACAAGTGAAAAACCTGGGTGTTATTTTTGACTCTGAGCTTGGTTTTATCCCACATGTTAAACATGTAACCAAAATTGGATTTTATCATCTAAAAAATATAGCCAGAGTTCGCCCTATTCTCTCTCGGGCCAACACGGAGATGCTGATGCATGCTTTTATTACCAGTCGCATTGATTACTGTAATGCCCTGCTCTCTGGTCTTCCTAAGAAGAATATTTCAACTTTACAACTCTTGCAAAACTCGGCAGCTCGTGTGCTGACGAAGACCAGAGGGCGGGCCCACATTACACCGGTTTTAGAATCGCTGCACTGGCTCCCCGTGTGTTTCAGGATCGATTTTAAAGTTCTTTTATTGGTTTTTAAATGTCTTAATGGTCTTGGGCCTTCTTATCTCTCAGATCTGCTTTTACCATACGAACCCTCGCGGACAAGGAGGTCCTCTGGTACTGGCCTTTTGATTGTCCCTAAAGTCAGGACACATACTCACGGAGAGGCAGCTTTTCAGTAGTATGGTCTTCGTCTGTGGAACAGCCTGCCGGAGGAGCTCAGGGCCGCAGAGAACGTACATGTTTTTAAGAACAGGCTCAAGACCCACCTTTTTAATTTAGCTTTTACTTAGCGTTTATTTATTTTTTATGCTTATTTATTCTATCCTGTTATTCTATTATTAATTTAGGATTTACCTAATATTTTTTGATTTTATTCTTATTCATTTTTTAATCTTCTTACTCTATTTATATTTATATTTATATTGTATCCTGTTCTTATTTATTTTATCATTTTACCCTGTATATATTGTATTGCGTCATATCTCCAGTGTTTCCTCGGAGGGCGCTCTCTGCACCGGGGCTGTTATTGACCGTGGCTGCTGGGTCTCTGGGTGTCCTCTCAGCCTGGTTGGGGGGCTCCTTGGCCTCCCTCCTGCTGTGTGCCCAGCCCGGAGGCTGCGGTCTGTGACCGGCTCCCGGTGCAGACGGCTCCCTGTTATAATGTTTCCTCACTTGGCTCATGCGAGCCCAGCCCAATTTTTACTCTTTAAGTGTACGCGTGCGTGTATGTGTGTGTGGGTGGGGGTGGGGGGATATATGTGTATTGAGAGTGTGGGGAGTGAGTTGGAGGGTGGGGTGGGCTGCTTTTAACTATGTAAAGCACTTTGTGCTACATTTTTTCTGTATGAAAAGTGCTTTATAAATAAAGATTGATTGATTGATTGATTGATTAATGAATCAATGCAAGAAGAATGAGCTGAGTAAAGTTTGACTTATCTGACTGTTTTGTTTCGCTTAATGCGCCTTATAATCTGTTGTGCGTTATGGTCCGTAAAATACGGTAGCCAAAAAAAAAAGCTCTGATTAGAGCATCAAACATATATTTTTTATTATTAATAATGATGGACACAGTGTCCAGGTCTGAAATGTGAAAATAAGTGGAAAGTTCCTTGGGCCTGCATTATTATTCTGTGATTACATTAACAGTGGTTATAGCTTGTACTAACCTGCTTGGCCAACAACAGCTAATGCAGTTTTAAAATAATCCCATTCTTCTCTTTCATTTTTAATTTTGTAAACATGTTGGGATATGTTGTTATCAGATTTGCAAACAAAGATTAAACCAGACAACAAAGCAAGTGATCTATAATGACATTTATTTGCTGCTTGAGGTAGATCATTAATGCACTCCTTTAAATCTTTGCTACCCTCACTTTTTAATGTTACATTTAGATGTATTAACTTAAACAGCCCTGCTTGCTCAGTGGTAGATTCTCAACATAAACAAGCAGGTTTAAAATGTAAATATAAGATTCCTGCCCTTATTGCTAACCATATTGATTGTGCCTGTAATTGCATCTGAGGAAGTGCTTTTCCTATAGATAATGGTCATTGTGTGTTCAGAATCAGAATCAGAATCAGAATACTTTATTGATCCCTGGGGGAAATTATTTTTTGTTACAGTGCTCCATTTTAAACCAACATTAAGACAAGACAGACAATACGCTAACTAAGAATAGTACAATATATACATATATATACATACATACATACATACATACATACATACATAAGTCACTTATAAATAAATATTTGGAAAAGAAACATGTGTAGTTATAGCAGCAAACAGTGTGTTAAGTGGATGCGTTGTACAGGGAGATGGCCACAGGCAGGAATGATTTCCTGTGTCGTTCAGTGGTGCTTTTCGGTAATCTCAGTCTCTCACTGAACGTGCTCCTGTGGCTGACCAACATGTCATGGAGTGGGTGGGAGGTGTTATCCAACATTGTCTTTATCTTGGACAGCATCCGCCTCTCCGACACCACCTTGAGGGAGTCCAGCTCCATCCCCACAACATTGCTGGCCTTACGGATCAGTTTATTAAGTCTGTTGGCATCTGCGACCCTCAGCCTGCTCCCCCAGCATGCAACAGCATAGAGGATCGCACTGGCCACCACAGACTCATAGAAAATCCTCAGCATTTTCTGGCAGATGTTGAAGGACCTCAGTCGCCTCAAAAAATAGAGACGACTCTGGCCCTTCCTGTAAAGTGCTGTGGTGTTTTTAGCCCAGTCCAGTTTATTGTCAATGTGTACTCCAAGGTATTTATAGTCCTCCACAATGTCAACACTGACCCCCTGGATTGAAACAGGGGTCAAGTGTTTCCTGGTCTTCCTGAAGTCCACGATCAGTTCCTTGGTCTTTGCCACGTTGAGCTGCAGATGATTCTGCTCACACCACGTGACAAAGGAGTCGACCACAGTGTTGCTGGTACTGCTGCTTTAGTAAGTAATGGCAGGCCTTGGAGCAATTATCAATATTACAGCTGATTATGCCAGGATGTGCGCATTGTTTCCTGACACACACAACATCAAGCCAAGCCAACAGAAGGGAGATTGTATGCCTGTGGCCTCATGGACTCATGGCACTATGTCCTGGATTTGACCATGTCACACAGACACACACACACTCATGTGGACTATACCGGGGAAAGAATACTCATACGGACCCCGCTCTGAAAGTAGGTTTGCCCAAGCTGTTTGTACTGTCATTGCTCCAGACTACAGCCACTCACGCTGTGACTGAAAGCAGAAGGGGGAAAATACGGAACATTTTATGGAAAAAAAAAGGCACAGATAAGATGAACAAACTGTCACAGGGAGAAAGGGCAAACATTACTGAGTTGAGTGTCGAATAGAAAATGCTTACACAACAGAGTTAAGAAACAGGAATAAACAGAGGAAGACCTGGTCAGAGGTGGGGGAGGCAGCACAGAGGGCCATGTTTGGGTTCTTTGACCTCTCGCTTCGATCGGGGCAAATATGTGATTAATGGATTTTCACAGGGACATGAAATCATTTGCCACTTTCCCGTGACATTTTTCCCAATCCCCTTCCAGGCTCCCATTTCAAGGCTGTGGGTATTTCTCCACCCACAGCGTGGGCCATAGCAGACGGTAAACACCGTGCTAAGTAAAAGTCGGATGGGACTCAGCTCAGAGGCAGAAGGTTAGCTGCATCGACGTGTATATGCTCAAGCTTATTTATTAGCACCTCTGTAAGCTGAGGCATACACCAAACTCTTATTAAACACATGCAGTTAACACTTGTTTTTCAAGCTGTGCTGTGAATACATTTCTTTGACAGGCACTGCTTGTTATACAACTATAGAATTACTCAACATTCTTCTGGTTGACTGCTAGGTTTTTTACCTTTACCAAAGGAGCTTTTTATTTGGGGAACTCCAGGCCTCAGGGACCAGTGTCCTTCAGGTTTTAGATATCACCCCGGGTCAGCACACCTGAATCAAATGATTAGTTCATTATCAGGCCTCTGGAGAACTTCAAGACATGTTGAGGACATAGTTGAGCCATTTAAATCAGCTGTGTTGGATCAAGGACACAGCTGATTACCAGCAGGACACCAGCCCTTGAGTTCCCCTACCCCTGCTTTAAGTCATCATTGGTGAGGACAACAGGACTTTTTTTGGGGGAAAAAAGAATAGTTGTTGATGTGTGTCAGTTGGGAGAATAATTTAAGTAACATTTAGATGTTGTGATTGCCTCTAGTTACCATTAGGATTAGGTTTGGGGTTGTCACTAATTACAGACCTCAAGAGAGCTCGTGAATACAAGGTGGTGGCTGTCACCACAGTGAACATGAATGTGTGGACAAATGTTTTAGTAAAAGTTGTTTTGAAGTTTCTATACACAAAAAACCCCAAACAAACAAAAACAAAAACAGTGATGGTGATACTAGTAAAAAGCCAACGTCACTGGGATATATTCACGGTGAACGAAATGTCCAGTAGCTATCGAGCTATTTCTCTTTAGCTGAGGCTACATGTTGAGTCATGCCACTAATGATATATGAATAACTACTGTGAAGGAAAGTTCAACTGTGTGGCATTTCTAATACAGCAGTATTTACTATACTAACCAGGACACAGGAATTTCCCTTTCCTCACAGTGTAAGCTAAGCTGTTGATGCGGATACTGAGTCCCTCAGTCCCACTACCATGTCAGTATTTCCTAACACCAGCAGCTTTGTGGGATTGACACAGCTCAGTTGTATTGTACTGGACTGGCCTTAAGTAGCCTTTTTTATTGTAGAATGTGGTGCAACAAAGAGGCTCATGACGTTGGGAACGGATGGTAAGAGATATGGGAGAAGGTGAACTGACCCACTAAGGTAACATTTCGGAATATTTCGACTTACATGCTGTGACCCACACACCCTGCCTGCAGTCCTCGGTCTAATTCATCCCAAAAGTGTTCTCTCAGGTTGCAGGTCAGTCAAGTTCTTCCACACCAAAATCGCTCATCCATGTCTTTCTGGGCCTTGCTTTTTGTAGCGGTGTGCAGTCATGTTGAAACAGGAAGGGGCCATCTCCAAACTAGTTCCACAAAGTTGGGACCATGAAAGTGTCCAGAAAATGCCTCGGCATGCTGAAGCATTAAGAGTTCTTTTCACTGGAACTTAGGGGCCATAATCCCTCCTCCACCAAACTTTACACTTAGCACAATGTAGTCAGACAAATACTGTTCTCCTGGCAACCACCAAACCCAGACCTTCCCATCAGATTGCCAGAAAGAGAAACGTGATTCGTCATTCCAGAGAACACTGAGATTCCAGTGCCACTGTGTTTTACATTACTGCATCCGACTCTTTACATTGTTCTTTGTGACGTAAGGCTGGGAACCAATTCCATGGAGCTCTCCGCGCACTGTTCTTGAGCTAATTTTGAAGGCCACATTGTGGCTGAGTGGGTGTCGTTCCCGTTTCTTCTTCTTTGTTATAATACCACTAACAGTGGACTGTGAAATATTTAGTAAAGGTGAATAATTAGTCAAGAGAAAATTTCACACTTGACTTGTTGCACAGATGTCATCCCATCACAGTACCACACTGGAATTAATCTCCTGAGAGTGACCCATTCTTTCAAAAATGCATGCTTGATTTTATCCACCTGGGGCCATGAAAGTGATCGTAAAACCTGAATTCAATCATTTGGAATGGTGATTAAATACTTTTGGAAATGTAATGTCTGTTCCTCCTTTGCAGTGCGGACATGCATGTCCAAACATGTGCATGTTAGGCTATAAATGAGAGCATGAATGGTTGTCTGTTCGTCCTGTGACAGCTGGAGTACGTTCATTCCCTCGAAGAATCTGAATTAAATGAGCAGAAGAAAACATGACTGGATGGATAGATGTAAGAGAATTTATGAGAATGTAAAAAAAAATTCTTCTAGCTTGAAAAAAAGTTATCTAAAGACTTCTTTTTTTTCTTTGTGCTCACCTAAAATGAAGACCTAAAAAAATTGTGCTTTCAGGTTTATGATGAGCATAAACATCCCTCTCTCTTTAATAATGTACTTACTAGTTTGATGATTTATAGCTAACTTTTTTCTTTTGATGAGAACGATTCAAATACAAATGAGTTAATTTAAACATGTCATCTAAATATATAAACTCTTAGTTAGCCATGCTAAAAAGTAAAATAGCATCTGTACTCCCACTAAAAACACAAGTGATAGTTTTTTCTGCGATGGCAGACGTGTGGAGGTGAAGTAAGGACCCAAGTGCAGGCAGACGTTGATATGAGAAGTGAATTTATTTAAGTGGAGATGGTGAGGACAGGAACTAAGAAATAACTAAACTGGGAAAACCTACACACATGAAAAACTCACGGGATGACATGCAAAGGAACACAGGAAGAAACAGTGAGGCTCGGGCAGACATCACAGATGAATCGGCAAACAGGGAGCTGGAAACAGGAGGGAAACACAGCCGGGAGAAATCAGAGCTGGCGAGACAAGGGCGCAAAGCAGAATACACTAACATAAGACACAGACCTTCAAAGTAAAACAGGAAGTATACAGAGACAGCCTGGAGGAAGAAAGAGAATATGGAGGAGCACATGATGGGATGAGAAAACAGAACACAAGGAGTGGGAACACGGCACCAGAACTAACACCACAATATAAACACAGACACACAGGAGGCACGAGGAGAACCTATTCAGGGAACTAAACTAGAACACTAGACACTATGGAATAAACCACGATGAACAAAGAAAATCTTAAACATGAATCACAATACAAAATTATAAAGACACAAGGAACTCAAAACACTGGGTTGAGAGACCCAGGACCCTGACAGGTCTAGGTTGTTTGGACTTTTTATTTGAATTTTTCTCTAACCTATGCTAATTGCCTCCCAGCTCTGTACTTGTATGTAATCTGCAGTCATGAGACTGGTCCATCCTTACTCCTCAGCGCTGCATGGTCGGATATTTAAGAAAGCACATTTCCCAAGTGTTACACCATTACTTAAACTTCCAGTGTGCAGATGGTGTGAGTGTTATGTGCTCGAATGTTGAGAAATCCGTCTCTGCCACCACTGCAGTACAGCAGAGGCGAATGTCATTTTTCAATGCTCAAAGCTATGACAAATAATACCCTGCCAACATTTTTTTTCCCCGGGACCATTTTGAGGATCTATTTCTTCAGTTGAAAGTAAACAAAAACTCTATCTCAGAACCCAGGCACGCAAAACCATCTGCATGGGTGGGTAAATACCACCCGATATAGAGATATGTTTGAAAGTAATATAAGTGAATTGACTCGTCAACCATGTAACAAGCATTGTTTACGCAAGCATCGGAATAAAGTTATGAACATTTAGTCTAATTAGACCAAATGCTGCTAAAGGACTGGGTCTTTATCATTAAGGTGTAATACAGAGAGGTGTTGCTTTTCCATTAATCATCTAAACGAATTGAATTGACCGCTTTGACTATTCACCCCTGCGCTTTCTGATTACTGGGCTGAATCGCACAGAGTAGCAATTTCGAGCCAAAGAGCAATGTCACAATTACTCTCCTCCCCCTTTCCCTGGAGATTACAACATTGAGCTGCTGATGCAGTTGCGTTCAGTACAGATCGAGCCTCTGAAACACTCCTTTTTCTGCACCGCGGCTCTTTTTTGTGTTCTCACGCTCTTTTTCGCCCAGCCTATCACCTTTCTCCATTTCTATGAAAGGACATCCATCAGCGAAATATGGCTCCACCTTCTCTTGTTACCCCAACAGCACTGTGTCAGCTCTCCAAGTCAGAGAGCACAGACTGCTGCTTGTGCTGCCGAGAAGGTTAAAAAAAACGCACACTCCAATGCCGTGCGTGTTTATCGTTAGCAAAATTATCTTCTTAAATGATAATTATCCTGTTATGGACATTTACAACACTTATATAGACAGAAGCACTCTTTGGCCTCTCTGCACATGAAAGATCATGACTTCAGGCTCATTATTCCATCTCATCCGCGTCAGCTGCTTATGAAGGCAGAACGAAGCAATCACATTTGTCTCCGTGGCCCATCCTTCCTCCTCTGCTTTTCAAAGTGGTGAAAAAAAAAATCCCCATTGCCATTTAAGAGATGAGATCTGACATTTGTCAGAAAAATAGCACTTGAGTGCTACTCTAACTGTGGAAGAGCATGGGGTAATGTGTAAGAATAGTTGCCATGACTACACTGACATCATTTCTGGCAAACAGAATTGAAGGCTTCTCAATAGAGGAGCTGTGCATATTTGTTAACAGCCTGTGTTTCGAGGATATCTTCGAGGCTCGTAGATGCAAATGTTTTTGTTAATATCCTCCGATGACGATGATGATGCACGGTGTTCACATAACCTGACATCATCTGTAGCAGTGCCTGCCCAGGGAAGGATCTCACCCACGTAGATGAGGGGAAAAGACAGAAATCTGTTTTAAGGAGTGCGCAGCAGGTGTGGGGGAGAAGGTTATAGTCCAAATGGAAGAAGAGCAGTGGCGGGTGAGTTGAGGTGGAGGAGGGCTAAAATACAAATCAAAATGACAGGGACAGCCTGCCTACAGTAGCACACTCCATTCAGTATTCATGGGTATGTGGCACATTCCTGTCGCAATGGATGGCTCTCAGTCTAAAACCCATTCTATCCACAAGCCTTGGCTGTTCATTTCAGAGCGTAATTGAATGTCTCAAAAAGTCGATCTGACTGCAAGGGCACAGCTTTGCCATGTAGCGTGCCGCGTGCGCCAGGCCGGCAGCAAAAAGTGATCTTGTCTCCGCGCCATGCCCGTGTTATTAAGCTTAATGCAACTCTGTTCTGTTCTGCTGCCTGATTCATGACACAGCACCCGGCATGCTAAACATAATCCCCCGACATGAAACCAAATAGCAGAGCAGAATGGTATTTAAATAGGAGGAGTGCAGCTGATCCCCTATTGTGTAACCTTCCTTGTCCTCCAGATGGCTTGATATGAATCTTTCCAGGGGTCAAAACACTGCAACCCGGCTCAAATGTGAAACCGCTGGGTGCTATGTGGCATGAATATGCTCATTATTCCACATAAACATGGCCTTAACCCCCCCTAACCTCCCATCCTCCCACTCTGCAGATGCACGGTAAGCTTAGAGGCTCAGACTCAGAGAAATGTCTGTGTTTATCCATGCATGTAGGCATGAGAGTACATCTGGGGAGGGAGGAGGGACAAATATTACCAGTGCATATATTGATGACATTCCTGGCACTAGTGTGAAAAAGAACTCTCTGGCCTCCCCCCGCTTACATTTGTAAACAACTCAAGAGGAAGCGGCACGTAATACCCGATCCCCACGCACTCCACCCTCAAGAAGGCTGTCACGTACTGCCGCAAGGACTCATTTTCTAAACTTTTAGATGCTTAACCTGCGTAAACACACGTGTAAAAATCAGCTCTGCCTGCTTTCTTCATCGCAGTGGAGTGCTTAAAGACTGTCATTCCTTTGAATTTAGGAAGAAGAATAAAGCAGATGCTTGTGCGTGTGTGCATGAAGCTATAAATTCCAGTGTGCAGCGTAATCTTAGATTGCCATCACTAAAGAGCTGCAATGAATACTAATTGAGCATCACCTCCTCTTCTGTGGGTAAGACTGCATTTCAGTAACGTGGCAGTATAACTTCAGTTCCATGGAGGATCGCATCTATTTACCATCTAAATATGCAGCAAATATTTACAGACACCTAAATAGGTCCACAATTCCACACGGGTATTGCTTATCTTTCCACACTTAATTGAGCCATAATGCTGAGCACATTAAAAAGGTTGTGACAGTCATCTCCTAGAAATCAACCAGTGAGGTAATGTTTGAAAGTAGAGCCATCTCTAACAGCTGAGTGAATCATTAGATAAGGTGGAACTGCGCTCTCTAACATAGGTAAACAAGCTTTGTAAAAATGCTTTTAATGCCAAGACTGTATGTAAAGGATGGACACTTTGACATCACCCGCTGCCCTGCACATTGTGAAGCCCGAATGCTGGCCGTTTGCCTGCCGCCATATTTGTTTTGTAGAGCCAAAACTGACAAGGGTGGAGTGCTCTTAAGTTATCACTTAATATTTGCAAGTTTGGTTAGCAAGCTCCACACTAACACAGTGGAAGAATTGAACTGAAATGCAGATTTCTTGAAAGGTTCAAGTGTACACGAGGACATAAAAATTTGTCAGATAAATCTATCAAAGATATAATCTTTTTATTGTGGGCGTGGATTGACTCATTTTTGAAGCCAGCCTCAAGTGGCCAGTGGATGAACTGCAACTTTCATGTTGAAAGTGCCATGCTAAATTAAAACATGTAAATGAATTAATCTGAGGCACAGCATTTAATGAAGAACAAATAGCTCTGAGGGATGTAAATTGATTCCCGACTACTCCAGTCTGCATGTCAAAGTATCCTTGGGTAAGATACTGAAACATGAAGTGTAAGTGTGTATGCTCAGGTATGGAAAAAGGCACTTATATGTGTCTGTTACTGGGTGAACGAGACTTGCAGTAAAAAGCACTTAGAGTTCTGAGTTGAATATGTAAGGAGAATTACATACCAGTATACATACTGATCCATTCACCATTTACCAGTCATTAGTTTGGTTTGCTGTGATGGACCAGGATTTATCTGGCCTAATTCTATGGCAGGATAAGAACCCTATGACCGTGGATTGGATGAGTGGTTAAGAAAATCAATGAGAGGATAGTTTAGTTCATCATATGGATACAATTTGACTGCATGATGACACTAATTCCAACTCCATGGCGCTTTAATGCAAACAGTAGCATTGCAGGAACAAAGTGTACATGTGCTGTGCTTGCACCCTATAGGTTCTCTTATTTGGCACTAAATCCAGTATTCAAATGCTTTAGCTGTTGGTTGCAATGAGCTCCAGTGAGATATAACTTCTGTCTGTGTTGCTAAATGTTCAGTAGCTAGTCACCAGCTTGCTCTGTTAAGTATTTGCTATGGAATGGGTATCACAAGGTACAGTCTAACAAAGCTTTTTCAATTCACACAGATACCTTTCTGCCAGAAATCACACTAAAGAGGGACAGTGAGAGTAAGACTTAAGGGTACACACACACACACACACACACACACACACACACACACACACACACACACACACACACACACACACACACACACTAATCCCTTGTTAACATAAAAATATTGATTATGGCTGCTTTAATAAAAAACATGCTTTGGTTGCTGTTCCTGTTTAAACATCAATATTTATGCTGCTGTTACCAAAAGGGCAAAAAAAGGCTGAATTAAAAAGATATTAATCTGAGGCACAGCCTTTAATGAAGAAGTAATGGAAATGTAAAAGTCGGTAGTTGTTAGCGCAACCTATTCATTTCAAATGATACCTTTTTATTTTCTGCTAAAAACACAACCAGCTGAAAAAGAAATACAGCTCAAAGAGTTACTATAACTTGAGATTGAAAGGGGTTATAAAAAAGTCAGTTTTTTTCCTCCCTACAGGTAAAAATTCAGAAAACAAGATCGAAAGGAAGCCCTCGTGTGAGGCATGAAAGAGTAAATCGTTGTTCAGAAGAGTGTTTGAGCTTTGAAGTCTGCTGGTAAGAACAGGGTCTAATACATCTATCCAAGCCATCTCAGTGTTAGTCCAATAACCAAAAGAAATGAATGCAGCCTGTGAAACATTTCATTATACACCACGTTCACATGAGCATTGCTTTTGTGCCAGTTCTATTAATTTCATGTGCCAAAAGCCACTTTCTTCCCATAAAACGTGGTCTTTGGAGCATTTTTTTTATTCATATTGTTGCACTAAGGAAGCAAATAGTGGCAGATATTCTTCTGCCCAGTGTTGCATTTCATTCTATCTCAGATATCAATCACATAAGGTTACGCATAACAAATTAAAATCCATTGAGTGCATCTGGAAATTTATCTCGTGTGCAGCCGCAAAGCCAGAGAGGAAGAAAGGATTTCACGGCTTTGTGAAGAGAAGTGCTGAAAAACTTTGATGTGGACTTCACTTAAAAAAAAAAATCTGCACGAATCACGCTAAAACATCTTACTTCATTAACTGTGTTTACCTCCGGGTTCCAGCCAGGCAGACTTGCAACAAGAGGAGGAAACTTTCCCTGCGCTCCAGATCCATACTCTAGTGGAGAATAACAAATAAGTCATTGTTAAGCACGGTGTGGGGCTATTTTTCCACCTGTCCACCGCCAAAACTAACACTTGTGTATCGAGTATACACAGTGGGAGGATAGGCAGGCCCTTTTTTTGGTACGGCGCTGGAGACACGTATTTCTTGCTGAAGAGTGATGCAGTTGAGTGCAAATTGAAACATGCCAGAACATTTGGTCATAGTCGCACATTTTCTGTGCTTTGAAAAGGGGAGGCTTAAAAAAAACAAAAAACCCAAAGCCTGCCCTGCTCTGGTGGCCTTGATGTGTCTCCAAGGCCCCCACGGTGTGTTTAGTTTCTGGTCGGGTCATCCATCACACATGCTCCTCGTTGGTGGGTGGGGGCTCATCTCTCACCCCTGCTGAGTCTCAATCTGGAGGCTGGAAGAACTCTCCATTGTGCCCGCAGCACCCTGCAGCCCTCTGGCTATGATCTGACTGCATTTTCTAGCGCTGTTTACGGTGCTGGGATGTGATGCTGGGCTAAACATCAACCGTTCTGTTGATAAGCCACAATTAACCTCTGAGTGGACACATGGGTTAACTTATACGTGATTTTTAAGAGATTATTTTTAGAAACAAGTCACGAGTAAGAAATGAAGTAATCAGCAATACAAACACACACTTTATTAGAAATGAATTTTATATATATCTGAACAGGGAACGAGAACAGGAATGTGTCTATTTTTTATTACTGCTATATGATTTGGCATGGTACATACTCAAACAACAGACTATCTAAATGAATTATGATTGATTCAGATCAATCGTATACGCCTCTGAAATTATATTGACTTCCCCGCTGTTCCCTCTAGAGAGCCTGTAAGCAGCTGGCAGCTATAAATCAGCTTTCAGATTTAACAGACATGGCATACAGCACTGAGTGGGATATTTTTTGAGTCAGGAAGAGATACTTTTGTTTCTCAGTCATTTCCCCCCTTTCTAAAGAACAGTCTGTCCTCTCTCCCTCCTCCTCTCTTACTCTCCTGCCCCGCTCCCTCCCTCACAGCTGTATAATTCATGTGGCATTGTATTTATTGTGCAAACATGGGAGTGCGGGAGCCCATGTTAGGTAAGAGCAGAGTGTGGCGTCAAACACCTTGGGTCTGACAGCAGAGAGTGTAAGCCCTGCACTGCACAGCTGCTAAAAACAAGTAGCCTGCACGTAGGCAGGAGAGCAGCCAGGATTCAATGTGTAACTAATGAATTTCACAGTCCACAGGCATTATAATGAAGAGAATTCAATGGCAGGGACACAGATTGAAAAATGATATAGCATTATTATTTTAATTTTACAATTACAAAATCTGTTTTGTTTGAATTGTGTTGTTTAATAGTAAGAGAATGCTGTTCAGCAAGGTTTACACTCAAGGAACATCAAAATGCCATTGGTGAGGAGCAGGGAACAAAGCCAGTGACAGGTGTGTCCCTCCGCCACAGTGGTTATCCTAGCTTCCTTTAACCCTGTAGTGGCAGAAGTGGTGCCAAGTGTGGTCTCATTTCAGCCTTGTTCCTCGCTCTCAGCAATAACTATACTGACTATTCGAAATTCTAATCATAATAAATATAACCAGCAGTACATTTTATGCACAACTGAGCACAATCACTGAAATGTAGAACCCTCAAGAGCATATGTCACATAAAACAGACAGCCAGTGTCAGTTCTTTACCTTTCAGCCATGCAGGTATTATATTTTTAATAGTTTTTGTTTAAAAAAAAAATCATATTTCTCCGCACGGGTTTCAAATGGTTTTTAGTTAATACCCTTTCTCCGATAAAGTAGTCCATAACAGATGAAAGGCAAACCACTACCGTAAATAGAACCCTGTGTTTGACTGAACACAAAATCATCCAGTCACAGCTTTAGTTGGTGTGGTTGTTCATGACGACGAAGCGCTCGGCCAATAGAAGCGCGTTACTGGGTGTTGACCCCTGTGAGCCGCATCACCACCCCATTCCATGTCCGTGGCGGAGGACTACTATAAAAACAAACAAGCCCAAGTTTTAAAGGGCAGAGTTGTAAAAACTCCCAGGCTGTGGGGAGTAAGCTTGGAAGCCTGCAAATCGGAATTCAACTGTAACCCCACGGAAGAAAGAAAATCGCCTGGAGCGCTACAATATTTTCTATCTTCTTTAGAAAGTGACACTAGAAGCTGTGTAGATTCTAGCGTTTCCTGGAGCGGACTCTGGTTCGTGCAAGAAGGACCTGCTGATTCCATGTAAGGTAAATATTAACGTAACGTCAATTTCTCGATCTCTGACACAGCCGTGCATCACTCCTCCTATATCTCTTGTTAGTTTTCTAAGTGTCGCAGTCAGTGATGTTATTAAACGAAAGTATTTTTGTCGAGTATGCGAGCTGTAGCTTCCTAGCTAATTAAAATGCTACACCGCTTGGTGTCGACCAGAGTCCGGCTAAAACGCCAATTTCCATCTTATGTTGCCGTTAACAGTGACATTGACTGCCTCTTACGATCGACTTTCATTGTGCGCATATCTTGCAGTTGGCACACGCGATGTCAGCGCGAGGTAATGCTGATAAGCAGCTGGGCGAGCTAAACATTAACACTATCTGCTTTCTTGATAGCTAGCTTGCCACATTTCAGTTCACACCCATCATTAAGTTGGCCAGCTAATGCTAGGTGGACGACAGCGACAGAGCGACGGGGTGAGAAAGCGGACAGTTTGTGTATACAGCGCTGACAGGGTCACGTACGCTCTTGCTCTGCTGTAACAGAGGGTTTTATGGCCGTGGTTAGACTTTGAATGATGATTATGTAACAATTCTCCTCGCGAGTGTGTACGTGCTCCTCTACCTACTGTAGCTCAGCAAGGATGAAAGTGCTGGAATAGCCCGGCTGGGTTATTTAAAATGACGCTTATCCAACTAAAGAAGGCTGGAGTTTGTCTAAACATGTCCAGTGCGAATAGGAAGCGATCGAAAATCCGTCTCACTATTGACACCTGCCATTACATCCACCGCCCTCTGCAGAGGTCAACCATGGGTGCACTTATCTGTCACACTAGACCGCTGGGGAGCATGTACTGCTGACACCATCTGAGTCAGTGGCCTGTATGTATTTATAGCTGTTGTACAGCTGCGATGCCAGCACTGCTGTGCAGAGAGGGGGAGGAAGTGGATAGTGATTAAAATGTTGTTTTTTGTTTTGTTTTTAAATGGGCCCAAACTGATAACTGTTTTGCTTTGCTTGTGTTATGCTGTGAACAGCTGCACATCTATAACGCGTCCCCTTTTCTTTCCATTTCAGGGTCCTGACTTCGACTCTGCTGCAGGACGTATATTTGTTTCGGCAACGCGTGCTGAGCTTTTTCATTACACTCATCACTGCTGCCTTGGAGGGTTTTTGCAACGCTTTGTGGGAGGAAAAAGCAAACCTGTGACAGTAAAAGAAGCCCTCTTGCCACTGAAAGCAGCTATGCAGCTTGAAATTCAAGTAGCCCTCAACTTTATTATTTCCTATTTATACAACAAACTCCCTCGACGACGAGTAAATATCTTTGGCGAAGAGCTTGAGAGGCAGCTGAAGAAAAAATATGAAGGCCACTGGTATCCGGATAAGCCATACAAAGGGTCAGGGTTCAGGTGCATCCATGTAGGGGAGAAGGTGGACCCCGTGGTGGAGCAGGCAGCCAAAGAGAGTGGGCTGGATATCGAAGACGTCCGGAATAATCTTCCTCAGGACCTTAGCGTGTGGATTGACCCGTTTGAGGTTTCCTACCAGATCGGGGAAAAGGGACCGGTTAAGGTGCTGTATGTGGATGATAACAATGAAAATGGCTCAGAGTTGGACAAGGAGATCAAGAACAGCTTTAATCCTGAGGCCCAGGTCTTCATGCCAATCAGCGACCCTGTCGGGGCTTCTTCAGAGTCCAGCTCCCCCTCCCCTCCTTTTGGGCAGTCTGCTGCGGTAAGCCCATCTTTTATGCCACGCTCCACCCAGCCCTTAACCTTCACCACTGCCACCTTCGCCGCCACCAAATTTGGCTCCACTAAGATGAAGAGCAGCGGACGCAGTAATGGCAACAGCGGCAGTAGCAGCAAGGTGGCTCGCACCTCCCCTACCAACAACCTTGGTCTGAATGTCAACACCCTATTGAAGCAGAAAGCCATCTCCACCTCCATGCACTCGCTGTACGGGCTCGGCCTGAGTCAGCAGCAGCAGCAGCAGCAGAAAGCCTCTGCTCTCTCTCCCAACGCCAAGGAGTTTGTGTTCCCCAGTCTCCAGGGCCAGTCCAGCCCTGGAGCAGTGTTCCCCGGGGAGGGCTCCCTGGGGCTTGGCCCACTGCAGTACAACAATGCCTTTGACATGTTTGCAGCCTACGGAAGCCTCAACGACAAGTCTCTTATGGATGGCCTCAACTTCAGTCTGAGCAACATGCAGTATTCTAACCAGCAATTCCAGCCAGTCATGGCTAACTAAGATCATCATCAGAAGATGCTATTTATGAATGACGGTGGCTCAAAAAGAAGGAAAAACAAAACGCACACTTAGAAACTGGACTTTAAGGATGTAGTGTCTAGTCAATAAAGCGCATGTGCCCAAGGGTGTTTTGACCACGCCCCCTTGAGTTAGTTTCTACTAAAAGCTTGTTGTACAAACACATCCAAGCTTGGTTACTTCAATTCAACATGCATCATTGTTTTTCTTGATTTCTTTTTGCCAACCAAGCACAAAGTTTTTTACTATGTTGAGGAAAATAACTTTAAAATAAAGTTTAAAAAAAAATTATAAAAAAATACAAGCTTCAAGTTCTGGCCTCTTACAGTATTTTACAGGTAGTAAGACAAGGCTGATTTTTATGAATTGGCACTTCTAAGTGGGGTTACTTGGTCTTTTTCTAATTGTATAATTTAATTTAGTACAGAGTTTGTAAGATATCAGAGTATATATTGTTTCTATGACATGGTGTTGCATTTATATCTTTTTACTACTCCAGTGATCTGTGATGGCTGCAGCAGCTTTTCCTTATTTTTCTTTCTCTTTTTTTAAAAAGATAATTGTTAAAGAAATCCATCTTTAAAAAAAACAAACTATACATCAAATATTCTGAAGATTGTGTACAGAGTATTCCTTAGTGGTGGAAGTAAAGTGTAGGAATATTTGCTTTTTTCTGGAAGATGAATTGTATTTTCTGTTAAGAGGTTAAAAGATTTTGCTATACTATGGACAAAATGTAATCGTATGAATATTAATTTTGTACCTACATTGTGCAATACTTGATAAAAAAACAAAAACATTAAGGTATAACAAAGTATTTTGAGTCAGTGTCTTACATGTCAAGAGGGACTGAAATAGTTTATATTGTTAAGTTTGTATTAAATGCTTAAAAATTATATGCTTGTCTTTATTTTTTTTAATTTCATATTTGCACCCCGGTCTTTTTAATAAAATAAACTACAGTTGAACATGATCTGTGGGATATGGACTTATTTATTACCTCTTATATGCAGACTTGTCTTTAATATTTAGCGTGTGTGAATGGCTATTGTGGTGCTGCCCTATCAAAGGGTAACAAGGTTAAAACTGGCAGTAAACTTCAAATTAGTTTATGATCTGTTATTGTCTTTGTTATCATGGCTGTGAAGATGGGTGGAGTGTGTTGGTGTTTTCCCCCCCCCCCCCCCCCCTTCCACTGTGTGTGTGTGTGTCATGTGTCACAGTAGAATGAAACGTCACACAAATAAAAATGTCACCCAGCTTGTCTTTCATTTTGAGGAAAGTTTGGGTTGGTGTCACTATGATAAAGGAGCGCAAGTGTGTTGCTCTGGTTAGTGACTTGATTGCGCAGACAAAGGCAACGACTGGTATCATGTTCCTGTTTTAGCTAGCAAAAATGGAGATGGGTTTTAACATTTAGTTGAGTGTGATTGCTTGATCTTTTAGTTCCCAAGCGAGCAGGATTTCAGAACTTTTAATACCTTGCTCACATATTAAGGCAATGTCCCACATTTTGATCGGATCTGATGTTCAAAAGTGAACATTGCTCGACAGTCTGCTTTTTATCCAGTGGTTGTAAAGAATGCAGAAAGCATCACAATGAAAAGAAAATTCAGTTACAACAATGATTGGAAAGCTAATTATAATGACACGAGGCCAGGAGAGGAGAATTCTCAGTTTGTGCTCAGCTTCGTTTCAGGTTTAGTCATTTACCCGCCCTGCTGAGACCCTGCGTCTGCATATGGAGATATTAAATTTTGAGTTTTCTGCCCCTTATACTTCACTATGCTTAAAGGGTTTTACCCTGTATTAAAATTGCGATTTTTTTGTGTTATACTTTAAAATTCAGATGACGACAGCATTATTAGCCTCCCTATAAAAAATTAATGTTAAAAAGAGTATTCCCCAAGTGCTGTCAAGCAGAGCAAGGAATATTTAACACAGCTGTTCCAAACATCCTAGTATCATTTTAGACGCTTACGTTATTTTACTTTGAAAGGCGTGTTGGGAAATCTCTCAAATTTCTTCTGGCGGGGACTTTCATCTTCAGTTCAGCTCACAGATTTTCAGTAGGATTAAAGTCATGTCAGTAACCTTCACTTTGGTCTTCTGGAGGTAATTCCTCGCCAGGAGCAGCAAATGTTTTGGGTCGTTGTCGTGTTGAAAGACAAAGCGACGATCCATACCCAGCGTTTCCAGTATGCGTAGTCTTTCCACAGGTTTGTCCTTAGCATAGTTCAGTCTGGCTTGAAGTCTTTGAAATCCTTTGCTTTCTATCTCTGCCGGGCTTGTTCTGTACTCGTCTTTGAATTTCTTGACGATGCTTCTCACTCCAGTTCTTGACACTTGGAAACGCTCTGATAACTTTGTATGTCTATCTCCTGCTTTGTGAGCATCAACAATTCTATTTCTCAAGTCTAAACGGATTTCTTTTGTTTTTGGCGAGATGCTTTCTCGAGTGACAGCTCAAACACTTGCTGACATTTTTATAGTACATGTACACTGGAAGATAACCCTCAGGTTTAACTTCACTTTCTAAGCTTTGAGCATTGCAAACTTAAAGCACATCTTTGCACAGCAGAGTTTTGTGCCATGTCTTAATGAGAAGATGACTTTAATTTTTTTTATATTTGCACACAAATATAAAAATAATCTAAAGAAGGACTTTGGGAAAGTTTGACAAACAGCTCTTAGGTGACTATCAGTCCCAACAACAGCTAGAAGAAATAAAAAAAAAAAAGCATGCCAAACAAGCACTCAGGTTTCAGGAGGCTATAGATGGATTAAATAAAATGACGTCCATTTGTTCCTGACAAACCAGTTCCATAGTGCATAGTTTCCAAAATCTTAGACTAGTTTAGCAGGTAAGATGCATCCTAGTGTCCAACCCAACCACACTCTTTGTCTCACCTTTTGTTTATATATAAGTCAGTCTTATTCTTCTCATATTTTTAGACATGTTTGACTACTCAAAACATTTTGGGGGTGACATATTTTCTTCTTTATGTCTTTTGGCATTGAAATGACCAATAGACATGTAGTTGATGCTGTTTTTAAAGTCTTAAAGATTAAAATAGTTTGGAGGCACTGTCTGTGGTTTAATAAGCTTACTATACAAGAATCAGCCATAACATTAAAACTTGCTGCCTAAAATTGTGTGGGTCACCTTTGTGCATATATGTGGGTCACGTCTAAGGGTGTCCTGTAGTGTCTGGCACAAGGAATTTGGCCTTCTTTGGTTCCTGTGTGTTGTAATCGGGTCCATCGGGTCATCCTGTGTTGAATTTAGGTAGCTTGGTGGCCACGTCAACACCCTGGACTCTCCATTCCTGGAGTATTTTTTGTGGTGTGGTGGAGGAATTATCCTGCTGGGGGAGGCTGCTGCCATCTGCGAGTGCTTTTGCCATGAGCGTTGTGCAACAATATTTAGGTTGTAATAGTAATTTTAATAGTAACGTCTATATGAATGTTATATTACAAAAGATCTTTGTGTTTTAGTGAGAACAACAACGGTTATCACTGTGCCTGTCAGTGTTTGTAATGTGTTCAGTGTGTTTAAGTGTATCATTCCCTTGTGCATTAACTATAAATACCTACAAGTATTTCAAATTTGTACTCAGTATTCAGTAAATGTGCTTTCCACTGCTACATTTCTGGATGATCATGTACATGGCATCATGGCAACCCTCAGTAATGTCTTATGCAGCCTTGCACAGAGCTGAAACACTGGAAAAGGCCTTAGTGGTATACATCTGTTTCTGAATTCTTGTTTGCTATAATGAAATCCAAATCTCAGTTAAGATTGCTGTGGCAAAAAAAATTGCTCAGAATCCCCAGCATTGCAAATTAATTCCTGCAGGGCTCAGTGGGAGTAGCTCGCGGAGGATTAGAGGGAAAAGCGATTTTTGCTAGTTTCGATTCCACCCTTGTGAGACACAGTTGTACTGGAAACATTCTCGGCTGTGAGTAATGTCAGTGCTTTTTTTTTTTCTTCTTTTTTTGCAGAAACACCCTGCTCTTCCCTTTTTTTTGTCCGATAACACGCTCCTGAAATTCTGGATGCATTAAAGTGAGTGTTGTATGCTCAGTAAATACAGGAACATTTAACTAGCTGTGGAGCAAGTCCATTTTGCACACTGTGCACTGCTCTAGTTTACTGGGTCAGCATGTACCAGAGAAACTATTTTAGTCCTCAGCTTAAACCGTTGCATTACAATATAGGCAATGAAGTCGATGAAGCCTTGCAATCTAAGTGGAAAACAATATTCAGAACACACACACACATTCGGTTCCACATGACCACCTCAGCTCTCTGGGATAAACAGGTCCACAGATGGTCTGGTGTCACACCAGCTGGGAGACCCCCGTGGTGAGGGGTGTTGCCTTGCTGTGACTCCATCTTGTCTGTTCCACAGTGTGCCCCCCTCCAGATACATTCCTGACATGAACTGCATTTATTACTCAAAGGGCCTTATCATACTGTATCTCTGGCATGCCCAGCCGTGTAGTGTGCCGTAGGACTAGTGTTTGTTTTGAAGGGTGTTTCTTTGCCTGTGTTTGATGTTACAATAAGGAGCAATAAGGGCTGAAATAACCTTGAGTTGAAATTTAATAAAAAAGACTGACATTTCTAAATGTATTTGCTTTTGTGCCAAGATTTAGATACGTAGAAAGATAGATCCTTATGAATTCATACTAAGTAGCAGGGGGTTAGCTTACTTTGACAAAATTACCTGTTCACATCCAGATTTAAAGATTTAAAGATTCATACTTTTCCATGCAACTGACTGAAGTGGGACACTTTTTGTTCTTTATTTTATGATTGTTGACTTTCTTGCTCCTGTCTTTACAGTTACTATTGCATTGCAGCTTTTATTTAGCTTAGCATAGCAAGCTAAGGGAATCTGGTAGCATTAAAAGGTTAAAAGAAGCTCTTGAATTATAGTGACTCGATTTTGGAAAAATGAGTTCCAGACTGAGATGTTAACATTCTCTCAAATTGAAACAAGTAGTAAAAATATAAATGTTTGGATGATTGTTTAAACTTATTTCACTATTGGTGTATATTCAGGCATTGCATGTGTGAACATGTAATTGATAATAATGCATCATCAATCATTGGTTTTTTATTAGCACTAACCCTGAAAACTAGCTAAGTTAGATTATAGAGCAGAAACAGCTCTCAGTAAATTGTTTGAACGCTCTGAGTAGTAAAATACTACATCTTTTGCAGGACTATGCAGTCCTGTGGAAAAACCTTACTGCTTCTATACAAATACAGAGGGAAAATCAGAGTCAGGTGATCAAATGCACTTCTGTAAAAGCAGAGATTTGTGCAGTTTGCTGGTTATAAGTCTGTGCAATGCTAAGAGAAACTGCAAAAAAGCTATATGCCATAAGGGAGAGAGATGTTGACTCACTGATCCATCAGGATCACCGGGATCTACAACAAGGACATTTTGATGTTATTCAGACTGGGTAAGAGTCACCAAATGGTTGCAAAAAGAGAGGGAAGATGATCTTGAATGACGGTCTGGAGTTGCCAGAAAGCAGAATAGTACTTATACAGGACAGCTACAAGTACCCTGGTAGCCCAAGATGAAAATGCATGAAAGTCAGCCACAACCAAAGATCTCCAGAAGGTAAGAAAGTAGGAGAAACCTTCTCTTCTTTGCAGAACTTCTTCGTTGGTGATTTTCTGTATATAAACGCAGTGTCAGCCGCCGGTCCGAGTGTCAGGTGAACTGAACTTCAGTTAAGAAGTTATAACCTGCAGTCTATCTGGGTCAGATATAAACCAAGTTTAAGTGGAGTTTATTTTCGTTATGCTGACTTTTTCGTACTGCGTGCTAGCTAGCATGACTGAGTTTCTATACAGCTGGGTGGTGCTATGAAGTTAATGATGTTGAACTTTATTTTGTTCATAGGTTAATTTTAGAGTTGCCAACTGTCCCGTAAAAAACAGAATCATCTCGTATTCAGAGAAAATATTACAGGTTTCGTATTGAGGTGAAAAGGAACATTTTGTCCTGGACTTCAGCTACAATGAAAAAGATACAAAGCTGGATTTATTCTGTGTTTACGCTGCACAGCAGCCTCTTCTCCTCTCATTCTCTCCCCCTCCCTCTCCTGTTTCTACTTCAATCATGAAACTGATCAATGATCAGCTGATCGGCTTTTCTCTCTTGTTTATTTATCGCCCACTTTGCGCCAGAAAGAGGAAACCAGCGGATGTCGCGGTAAACAACAGCAGCACGTTTAAGCTTGATCAGCTGTTGTTAGAATTTATTTAATATTAATTTCTAGTATCAGCTGATGTTTGCTGGAGCCACAGCTGTAAAGCTGCTGGTCATGATGTCGGTTTGGATATGTGGTGAGAGGGAAACATGAAGATGAAACCAGGAGATGTCCTTACTGGATCATCAGAGCTGAACAGGTGATGGAGAAACAGGTTTACCTTTGAGGTGACATGAATGAGTTGAAGGGAAGTTATGAACTGTTTCTGAGAGACAAATAACACCAGGATCCTTTTTTAGGTAGCTGACAGCTGGTAACTGTGCAGGGGCGGGTCTAGCAAAGTATTGCCAGGGGAGCATGTAGGGCATTAACAGGGAGAGGGGGGCACAAAGAAATCCTTTCTTATTCTCATTTAAAATGTCTCACTTTTAAAAAAATAATTATCTGAGTCTTACAACAAACGATTGATAGATTAATACATATATACCATCAGAACAGTGTAGATCACTGTCACAACAGCATTTGTTTTCATTCAAACCCATATGGAAAAGATATATATAAATCTTATAAAGTTTGTATCTGTCTTGTGTGAAACTTGTATGAAAAGCATATAAGAGTGAAAACAGATATAAGATCCCTTGAAAAATTATATAATGAAACTTGTATGTTTCTGATACTTACTAAAACAATGTATGAAAGTAATGCGAAAGTGGCCACTTTCATGAGTAAATCATATAAGTTTTTACTATTTCTTTTCCGTATGGGAAGGCTTTATGATTTTTCCTATAATGGTGGGCCGGTCTCTAGTCAAATTCCCCGGGACGATTTTTTTGGATGAGCCGTTGCACTCATGGAGTAATTTTGCCAGGTCAGTGAATCCAGGGAAGGTCCAGTTGAAAGTCTCCATAGTGGCTCAGATGGACCCTGTCAGATGTCAGTGATGTTTCTCAGCTGTGCTAAAGTTTCTTTAGATTGTGTGTGATGTGTAGCTTTTTATTCTCAATCTTCACTTATTCAGGTTCTATTTAAGTTATTTCTTGATCCAACAAGTCTGGCAGTAATCAGGCCTTTGTGTGGGAAGTGAAAATGACCTAATTTAGCTTAGCTAAATTACCAAGAAAAAAATATTTACACACATCAGTTTTTAATAATGATGATTAAATCAAATTAGACTTGTTAACTGGTTAACTAGAGATATATTTTTTTTGCGTGTTTGTTTGCGAGGCGGCTGCTGTTTCCAGGTTATATTTTAAATCATGCTTTTTATTTGTTTTTGTTTCTAATGTCTCTGTAAAGCACTTTGAATCACCTTGTTGTTGAATTGTGCTATACAAATAAACTTGCCTTGCCTATATTTTAAGTATGTAGGCCAACTGGCTCCTGACTTTTGTTTCAGATTTGACAGAAAGATATCTGAGTGCTCGTCTGTTGATCTTTTCATCTAGCTCTTTGCAGTGAAGCCAGCAAGTTTATTACTCTTTTAAATATTCTGTACTGATCCATGTTCACAATAAGAGAATTAGCTGCTTTTAAAATTCAAATCCAGGATTTATTTCCACAATTATTTTGCTGGGGAACTTTTCATCTTTATTTTCAGTCTTCTTTTTGTGCAAATAAAACACATTTCTTTTTAAATGGTTTTAAATTTGCTAGAGCAAGAGTAGTTATCAGTTTTTCGTACTGCTCAAATAAACATACTATAACTCTCAGCTTGAAGGTCCAAATGGCTGTGCTCGAAAATGTTTATGCAAAGGACAAGTCAGAGTGAGTCATCCTGAAGTGCAGATGATACATTTGAACTGTATTTTAACACGGTGGTGTTTATCAAAGGCTCCCAGCAAGGACAGATGGATCCAAGTATGTCAGCACAAGGAACAAAGAGGGGAGTGAGGAGGGGAATTCAGCGTGTTTTGGATCGTAGCTGATACCAGATGAGGGTTTTAGAGCAGGCCAGAGATGAATCATGAAGAGTATTACACTTTTTCCATCTCGTCACAGATCATCAATAGGTGTTGCTAGGTTTTAACCTTGATCTCAGCTCACAGTTCTATACTAAGCCCATGATCAGAGGGGATAGCACCTGTTCCTGGTTATTGAATTTGGCATGTACAGTCTAGCGGTGACATTTCAGAGGCTTGAGGGCCAGAGATACCGCCACGCGAGTGGGAAGCACATCTGCAATTCAAGGAAGCTCAGCATTTCAGTCCACTGAAAGAAAACAAAGACCAGAGAGAAGATAAAGAGGATATAAAAAAAAGCTCCATCCAGCTTGTGTTATTCACTGATAAACCCGGAGCTGAGACTTTAATGAATACAGGCTGCGGTGCGTTTGGCCAGGACACAACCTCAGCCAGCCGCTGCTTTCAAGTGCTGCCAACTCATTTTAGTGGGGATCATCCATTCGACCCTATTCTTATTCCAAGCCAGACAATCATTCAGCCTAAAAGCACCACATCTCAACTATATGAAGTCATAATCCATATTTCACTGTGGCTCTATAAGCCTGAGAGGAAAGTAAAAGAAGGGGCTGATTGTATTGCTATGCTCTGCCTCTCTGTCTCTATTTGTTTTGGTTTGAAGGCGCAGTTGAGAGTTACAGTAATGCAAGGGTGTTGCACACTTCAATAGGTTTAAAAATAGACCGTGCAGGGTTTCTGCGTCATCGCAGGAGAATCCTCGCCACTCTTAGTACCCCTCCTCCCTCCTCATCCTCCCACCAGCCAACCATGTCTGACTTCACAGCAGGGACTGCATGCATGCAATTACGGCATGGAAATATTCTTTCCGCTTGCGCTAGCATCACAACCTGCTCTGACGTAGCACCCTGAGAGGAATGAATACCCTTTTGAAGAACCTGGGTGGGTCACTTTCTAGAGTTATGCCGAGTACGCTGCCCTCCCAAGTTAAAGGTATGAAGGAAAGCTGGAGGAGCAGGCAGGTCTGCCTGTGAAAAAATAGACAGAGACAAAGGAGGGACATACAAAGATGCTTTTCTGACTGCATTAATGGCAAGTCATGTAGCCATGACAACACTTTTCCTTCACCTTGCTGTAGCAGAAAGGGGGCACGAGCTGTTGAATTAGGCCTGGGCAATTTGTCGAAAACAAAAAACAAACACTGAAAATCTCTTTCCTTCACAAGTTTAATCTTGTTTATTAGACTGTGGGAGGTTGACAGAAACACCGCTGGGTCCCTCAGGTTGAGGCTCATATACAGATAATCAGTTGGAAAATGGCAGAGTCAGGAGATTCCAAAGTGGTATATACTGAAGATAATGGAAACAAGAGTACCAGAGTTACTTTTATCTCCACTGTTTTCATTCATCTGAAAAAAGCGGATTGGTTGTGGTGTGAGGTCTTACACAGTAATCTGATCTTTTCCCCACTTAGATCAAAGTAAAGCTCAAAGGATACAGTAGGTTTTTGTTACAACTGAAATGCCTCCGTTTCCCCTCAAAGTTCATTAACAACAGTTTTGAGTATTCATTAATACTTTAATGAAAAGTGACACAACTTGCCAATTCTAGTTCACTGAATATAATAATTTTGTTTCAGGTTCTTGTAAACTATTGAACTATATTTGGGTTTTAGAATTATGGTTAAACAAAAGAACCATTAGATTTCAATTGTGACAGGTAATTTTCATTTAAATACTATAAGCTATAAAGTGACTGAATTAAATTTATAATTCAACCCACAATTTGTGGTATAATTTCCCAAAACTTAGCATGTAATTGTTTAAAGTGTTGCCATTTACAAGAACAAAATTTCAGATATTTACAAATTTTAGTGTCCTTAGAGACGTGTTAGGGCATGTTTCACAGCCAGCTGTGCAGACAAAGGAGTGGCTTGAATCAGATTCTGGGATGATTCGAAGCCTAACCCTAAAAAATATGTCATTTTTGATCTCACAAGTCATGTGTTTTTTTGCACATGTGTGTTGTGGGTGCATAAATACACACACACACACACACACACACACACACACACACACACACACACACACACACACACACACACACACACACACACACACACACGTGGATAAACTTAACTCATTGCTGGGTAGTTGGCAGGTAACATGATGAATAATTCAGCTTTTGTGAATATAAATAAAATGTTATTGTCACTCAAATGACAGTGTGCTTTAATGACAGTGACAAAAAAAAAAACAGGTCACTGTAGTGTTGCTAGGTGGTTGCCAGGCAACCTGATAGCGTCATGACATATCATGCATAACTGAAGATTTGTAAATAGAAATAAGACATTACTGCCATTATGTAACAATGATACAATAATTTTATAGGGCATCACAGATGGATAAATATTAAAACTAAGTTATTTTAACCTTTTGCTAAGTAGTTGCTAGGCAACATGATAACATCACAATATCTGATAAGAACCTTCAGACGCCTAAGATGAACCCGTGTGCCAAGATATGTTGCTTCAGATTGTGTAGAAGGAGTTGTGAACAAAGAAACAAATACACAGACAAATGGTTTATGTATTATAATAAGATATTAGTAGAGTAAAAGTTTTATTATTATAAATATTAGTATTATAAAAGTCCATAAAAACAAAAATATATCTAATAATAATAATAATGTATATATAACAGACATATTAACATATCAGCGTATTTCCCACGTATCCACAGGACTGTGACACACTGGTGTAGGTGTTCTTACTGTTGGTAAGTATCTATGCGTGATTAAAGCAGCAGTGGTCAATATTCTCTAATTAAAAGTGAGTCATATCACTGGGTGTAACTTTAATGAATGGTTATATTGAAGAAGCCCCATTGTGCAGCTTAACCCATCTGTAAAAAGCATTTTAGCCTTTAGCAGCAGGTTTTACAGCTTAAGGATGACAAAGCATTGCTAGGTTGCATTAAGGTGCTGACTTGTACTATGCAGTGCTAACTCTGGAGTGTTTGTATGAGTTCTGCTTCCACAGTAATCCTGTAAAGCCTTGCTTGGCAGTGTGTCTGAGGACAACCAAGCGTAGAGGAAGTAATGGAGATAGGTTTGGTGTAATACATCCCTCTTTTTCACGCTGCTCTCGTATCTCCTTTTTTTAAAAATTCCCAGCTCACCCAAACCCCATCATTCTCTCCAGAGCCTGGGAAGTTTCTTCTGTATTTGATGTTCTCCGTCTGTGTAATTTAATCTCAGAGATTCCCTGCAGCTCTCTCCGACCATAAACCTCTGCTCTAATAATAGGAAGCCGAGGCGCAGTCTCCTCTCTAATCTGTGCCTCTGTGAGTGAATGTTTGTGTGTAACTGCTCCTGCTCCTGCACCATAGAGATAACGCTGCATTTGTTTTGGCCACTCTGAGACTAGGGTAAATTTTACTCCCAAATTGCAATAGTGATACAGAATCTGGGAAAGGAATGGTTGACATACAAAAGGCCAACTATTAATGAAAGCGTCACTGAAATTAATATGGATTATTATTTCCTTTTCTGCTAATTGACCAGTTTTCCAACTTGTAGCATGCACAATTCTTATTTGCTTTATAAATTAATAAGATACGAGCAAACTTGGATGAAATGTAATAAATAATGCACTTTTTTCCAAGATCAAACAATATATCATTAACTATTTCCTAACTTTTCCTTATCAGATTGCAATAGAAAACGACCACGAAAACGCTAATAACCCTAATGTATGCTAATAAAAATGCTAATGTTAGTCTAAATGAGTTTAGGCTAACATTATAATTCCTTGTGTCCTACTTATTAAAATGTTATTAAAAATTAAATGTCCACACATTTTATGTTTGCATAGTTGGATCAAAGAGTTAACTTTGATTTTAACAAGCTAACTGATGTAGCTAAGCTAAGTTAGCTGGCTAGCTACAACTGCTAAAAATTGTAGCTTCAGTTTAAGCAAGAAGAACATAGTCAGTGGCTAAAAAAATCAAGAGTCCTGATGACCCTGATGAAGGCCACAAGCCGTTGGTCAATTATTAAAGTTGTTCATCTTCCCTTAAGTGTTGCTGGAGTTCCTGCATTGTGAATTCTTTCGTCCTCTCCATGCACCTTGGAAGTAGGTGAAGTTGTGCCAGAAAATTTTGCTGTAAAAAATCAAGAGCACATTATTGTCTGTTGTTGAAAGTCAGTGACACCTCCCTTTTTTAAAGTTTGCCAATAATTTATAGGTGTGTATCTGCTGCTGTCATTTTTGATTAAGAATTGCTTTCTATTTTAATCTAAAACCTTAATGAAAAGTGTCATTATGATAACTGAAGCATGCTGGGTTTAGTAAGTTAGCTTACAGCCAGTCGCATTACATCCCTTGTGTGTCAAATGAAAGCGGTGAATGACTCTGAGCGCTATGGGCTGGTTGCCATGTTGTTGTTTATGTAAGCCGAGCATGTATAGAGGGAACCACTCCAAGATGACTCACTGCTGGAGGATTCCTTTCTCCACCAGACGGAGGCAAGTTAAAATGTGTCTCTGTTCTCTTGCCTTTGCATGTCCTGTTGCTCTTACAGAATTATTAAAATGCTGTAGCTCCTGTCAAGAGGAGTGATTAGAAAAACAGATAAGGTGAGAACAAATGCCAAAGGGGCCTTCCTCTAAATCAATGTTTGCTGTAGGAGCAGAGCAGGTGAGGTTGTTTGAGTCCTGATTGTAAATCATAAATGTGAAAACTTTACTGAAATGTTCTTTGTTTGTCCATTCTGAGCCTTCATCACCCCACCGCCATGTTTCATTTATGGCCCACATCAAAATAGATGGAGCGCAGTCAGCTCCAGCCTCTGTCATATTTCTTTCAGAAGAGGGGCCGAGGGATCGGCGCTGCACATTAAGGAGCCGTCTCCCACGGTTTAAATATTTCACTAGCTGAGAGAGTAAATGGTGTTCTGATGCGCTACATGATATTCAGTAAAAGGTCAAGGTGGAATGGAAAGATTCACATCTGTGCCGATTTTAGGACTCCGCGAGACCAAGTGCTGCTGGGAAATCTGTCGGCTGGAGTAACATCAGCCTCAGATCATTACTCTGCGGGTCGATATGGCTTTCATTCCACTACCCCAGCTCCAAGCCTCTCTGAAATATCGACTCATTTGATTTCTTCTTAGACTTGTGGCCTGTGGATATACAAAAATCCAGCCAATGAGCTTTTAACTTTGCAGTATAAATTTATATATTAAGCATTACTGTCACATTCAGTATGTCATCATGTTGTTAGTGCTGACGGTTTTGCTCTGTATGAGCTTTCTTACTCAAAAGGGAGTTTCAATATATTCTGCTTTAGGATTCTATCTTATGTTTACAGTAACAATAGAAATGAGCAGAAACTCAGGTCCAAAGAATGTCTTCTCCATTTTTTTCATTGTTTGCACTACAATGAGGTGAACTCCCTGACTCTTACAGTACAGATTTTGGTTACTCACATTTTGCACGCTTGCATTCCTGTGAGTCCTCAAACGTGGTTATGTGACACATGCAAAGGATGGCACGGATTTAAGGGCAACACTTCATTCCTGTGAGATGTGGTTTAGGTTTAAAAAAAAAGCGACAACAAAACAATGTTTGCTGCTAGAATCCACAAGAGACGTCATTATATTGGAGTATTACTGTATGGAAAGCACTGTAGGAGTGCACTGAAGAAATGTTGGTGTGAAGGACACGTGAAATGAAACACTGAGGGTCATTTACACTCAGCTGGTGTCTTTCAGTTTCATGCAAGTGCTTTTCATTATCTTCTGATTTGGTCACATTACTGCTTCATTTTTTCTGTGTGCTCAGAGTTGCTCATAGCTTCAGGGTTTGAAAAGTAAAGTAAGTGCAGAAGGTTTTTTAAAAAAAAAAGAAGTCTATAGAAATAATCCTCTTACGTTACCTGACAGTAAATGTCACAAATAATCCCCATGTATATACCTGCAGTGTTGGGTGTTGGGGGGAAAAGTACTTTATTGAGGTGCAATAGCTTATCACTGTAGTGGTATCCTTTGAGGTACTACCACTGAACTCTTGACAAAGGCTGCTTATTTGTTTGCACCTTACAAAGCAGTCTTGAACATCTGATTGATTTACTGACCAAAGCTTGATCTCACATCCTCATCTTCAACCACCATTGTAAAGAAGGTCCATAAGACTAAATGAAACTTTTGACTAGGGTGGACCCAGGCGCAGACAATGATGCAGGAGACTATGTTTCAAACTGAAAAAGAGCCTTTATTGGTGGCTGAAAAGTAACACTACAAAAACAACCTGTCAGAAACAGCTAAACATGAACCTGGAACTTAAAACTAACGACCAAGAACCTGGAAATATAGCTGGAGACACACTGGGGATGATACACACACGCTACATATACACGCAAGGTAACAAAGAAATGGCAGACAGAAGGGGGACACAGCTGAAAATAATACACATGATGAGAGAGGGAGGAAGCAAAGCAGAATACCACACATGGACCTTCAAAATAAAACAGGAAACACAGAACACAGAGAAGCCACATGACAAAACCTAAGAACTGGAAATACAAAACCATCACACTAGCAGTTGAACCCCAAATAAAAACAAAGATCCATAATAATATAAAACCCAAAACACTGGGTCACCGACCCAGGGCCGTGACAGTCAAGTAGTTTTAGTCACAGTTTAGGCATCTTAATTGTTTTAGCTTCAGTCTAGTTTTAATTGACTAATTGTTTTGGTCAACTTCATGAAAAGCATGGAGCATGGGAGCTGAACCTCCCCCTCTGTTTGACGACCTGTGTAATATTGTGTTGGTCCCTCCTCCCTTGGTGCCTCCATGGATCAGATTTTACCAGATGCTGGATTGGTTTGAGACCTGGGGAATTTGGAGTTTGAGCTACAGTAGCTTGTCTGTTGAATAGGCCTTGGATAGTTCAGCCTTGGCTCCACACATGCCTCAGTGAGTCTTGGCTGTCCCATGACCCTGTCACTGGTTCACCACTGTCCCTTCCTTAAACCACTTTTATAGATACTGACCACTACAAACCAGTAATGCTCCACAAGAGCTGCAGTTTTGGAGATGCTCTTTCCCAGGTGTCTGGCCGTCACAATTTGGCCCAATGTCAGACTCATTCGAATCCATACACTGGCCCATTTTCCCTGCTTCTAAATATTTCATATGCTCCCACACACTAAAGAGGGCTATGATGAAGAAAGTGTTCTTCACTTCTCCTGGCAGTGTTCATAATGTTATGCCTGATTGCTGTATGTACCTCTTAATATGTACTTTTTGTCCCTCAAAAAGATACACATTGTTACCCTGAGGTGTGTAAATTAGCTCTGGGGGCCCAATTACTGAATTGGAGACTCGGCTTCGCACCCTTCATTCACCCGTAGCTAGCCAGGCCCCTGTAGCTGGTGCAGCCGAAGATAGCGTAGGCCCCGCTAGCTGTTCCCCGGCAGATCCCAAGCAGCTGGGGAAAGAGGGCGGCTGGGTCATGGTGAGGAGGAAGCATAGTCCTAAACAGAAGCCCCAGGTACACCACCAACCCGTTCATGTGTCTAACCGTTTTTCCCCACTCGGCGACACACCCGCCGGGGGTCAAACTCTGGTAATTGGCGATTCTGTTCTCAGACATGTGAAGCTAGAGACACCAGCAACCATAGTCAATTGTCTTCCAGGGGCCAGAGCAGGCGACATTGAAGGAAATTTAAAACTGCTGGCTAAGGGTAAACGTAAATTCAGTAAAATCATAATTCACGTCGGCAGTAATGACACCCGGTTACGCCAATCGGAGGTCACTAAAATCAATATTGAATCGGTGTGCAACTTTGCCAAAACAATGTTGGACTCTGTAGTTTTCTCTGGTCCCCTCCCCAATCAGACCAGGAGTGACATGTTTAGCCGCATGTTCTCCTTAAATTGCTGGCTGTCTGAGTGGTGTCCCAGAAACGATGTGGGCTTCATAGATAATTGGCAAACCTTCTGGAGGAAACCTGGTCTTGTTAGGAGAGACGGCATCCATCCCACTTTGGATGGAGCAGCTCTCATTTCTAGAAATATGGACAAATTTATTAAACCCCCCAAAATATGACTATCCAGAGTTGGGACCAGGAAGCAGAGTTGCAGTCTTACACGCCTCTCTGCAGCTTCTCTCCTCCTGCTACCCCCCCAAAAACCCATCTCCATAGAGACTGTGTCAGCTTCCAAAAAGACAAAAAACAAACTAAAAACCAGCAACAAACAACTTAAACATAAACAATTACAAAGAAAGAACAATACAGTATCCACATCTGAACCAAAGAGTAAAACAGTGAAATGTGGATTATTAAATATTAGGTCTCTCTCCTCCAAGTCTCTGTTAGTACATGACTTAATAATTGATCAACAAATTGATTTACTCTGCCTTACAGAAACCTGGTTGCAGCAGGATGATTATGTTAGTTTAAATGAATCAACACCCCCGAGTCATTCTAACTACCAGAAACCTCGAAGCACAGGCCGAGGGGGAGGTGTGGCAGCAATTTTTCACACCAGCCTATTAATTAATGAAAGACCAAGACAGACTTTTAATTCATTTGAAAGCCTGATGCTTAACATTGTCCACCCCAGCTGTGAAACTCAGAAACCAGTCTTACTTGTTATCATCTATCGTCCACCTGGGCCTTACACAGAGTTTCTGTCTGATTTCTCAGACTTTATATCTAATTTAGTTCTGAGCTCAGATAAAATAATTATTGTGGGTGATTTTAACATCCATGTAGATGCTAAAAATGACAGCCTCAACATGGCATTTAGTCTGTTATTAGACTCAATTGGCTTCTCTCAAAATGTAAAACAACCCACCCACCACTTTAATCACACTCTAGATCTTGTTTTAACATATGGCATAGAAACTGAACATTTAACAGTGTTTCCTGAAAACCCTCTCCTGTCTGATCATTTCCTGATAACATTTACTTTTACAATAATTGATTACACAGCGGTGAAGAGTAGACTTTATCAAAGTAGATGTCTTTCTGAAAGCGCTGTAACTAAGTTTAAGAATATAACCCACCCACTGTTATCATCTTCAATGCCCTGTACCAACACAGAGCAGAGCAGCTATCTGAATGCTACCCCAACAGAGGTCGATTATCTTGTTAATAATTTCACCTCCTCACTACGTACGACTCTGGATACTGTAGCTCCTGTGAAAACTAAGGCCTCAAATCAGAAGTACCTGACTCCGTGGTATAATTCTCAAACACGTAGCCTAAAGCAGATGACTCGTAATCTGGAGAGGAAATGGCGTGTTACAAATTTAGAGGATCATCATTTAGCCTGGAGAAATAGTTTGCTGCTTTATAAGAAAGCCCTCCGCAAAGCCAGAACATCTTACTATTCGTCACTGATTGAAGTAAATAAAAACAACCCCAGGTTTCTCTTCAGCACTGTAGCCAGGCTGACAAAAAGTCAGAGCTCTTTTGAGCCAACCATCCCTTTAACGTTAACTAGTAATGACTTCATGAACTTCTTCACAAATAAAATTTTTATCATTAGAGAAAAAATTACCAATAATCATCCCACAGATGTAATATTATCTACAGCTACTCTTAGTACCATTGATGTTAAGTTAGACTCTTTTTCTCCAATTGATCTTTCTGAGTTAACTTCAATAATTACTTCCTCCAAACCATCAACGTGTCTTTTAGACCCCATTCCTACAAAACTGCTCAAAGAAGTCCTGCCATTAATTAATTCTTCGATCTTAAATATGATCAACCTATCTCTAATAATCGGCTATGTACCACAGGCCTTCAAGCTGGCTGTAGTTAAACCTTTACTCAAAAAGCCATCTCTAGACTCAGCAGTCTTAGCTAATTATAGGCCAATCTCCAACCTTCCTTTCATATCAAAAATCCTTGAAAGAGTGGTTGTCAAACAGCTAACAGATCATCTGCAGAGGAATGGTTTATTTGAAGAGTTTCAGTCAGGTTTCAGAGCTCAGCACAGAAACAGCTTTAGTGAAGGTTACAAATGATCTTCTTATGGCCTCTGACAGTGGACTCATCTCTGTGCTTGTCCTGCTAAACCTTAGTGCAGCATTCGATACTGTCGACCATAATATCCTATTAGAGCGATTAGAACATGCTGTAGGTATTACAGGTACTGCACTGCAGTGGTTTGTATCATATCTATCTAATAGACTCCAATTTGTTCATGTAAATGGAGAGTCCTCTTCACACACTGAGGTTAATTATGGAGTTCCACAGGGTTCAGTGCTAGGACCAATTCTGTTTACATTATACATGCTTCCCTTAGGCAGCATCATTAGAAGACATAGCATAAATTTTCACTACTACGCTGATGACACCCAGCTCTATCTGTCCATGAAGCCAGATGACACACACCAATTAGTTAAACTGCAGGAATGTCTTAAAGACATAAAGACCTGGATGGCCGCTAACTTTCTGCTTCTTAATTCAGATAAAACTGAGGTTATTGTACTCGGCCCTGAAAATCTTAGAAATATGGTATCTAACCAGATTCTTACTCTGGATGGCATTACCTTGGCCTCCAGTAACGCGGCGAGGAACCTTGGAGTCATTTTTGACCAGGACATGTCCTTCAACGCACATATTAAACAAATATGTAAGACTGCTTTCTTCCATTTGCGCAACATCTCTAAAATTAGAAATATCCTGTCTCAGAGTGACGCTGAAAAACTAGTTCATGCATTTATTACTTCCAGGCTGGACTACTGTAATTCATTATTATCAGGATGTCCAAAAAACTCGCTGAAAAGCCTTCAGCTAATCCAAAATGCTGCAGCAAGAGTCCTGACAGGGACTAGAAAGAGAGAGCATATTTCTCCTGTTTTGGCTTCCCTGTTTCCCAGCTTCCAGTTTGGATTCGGGAGACAGACACTATCTCTACTTTTAAGATTAGGCTTAAAACTTTCCTTTTTGCTAAAGCATATAGTTAGGGCTGGACCAGGTGACCCTGAATCCTCCCTTAGTTATGCTGCAATAGATGTAGGCTGCCGGGGGATTCCCATGATGCATTGAGTTTTTCCTTTCCAGTCACCTTTCTCACTCACTATGTATTAATAGACCTCTCTGCATTGAATCATATCTGTTATTAACCTCTGTCTCTCTTCCACAGCATGTCTTTATCCTGTCTTCCTTCTCTCACCCCAACCGGTCGCAGCAGATGGCCCCGCCCCTCCCTGAGCCTGGTTCTGCCGGAGGTTTCTTCCTGTTAAAAGGGAGTTTTTCCTTCCCACTGTCGCCAAAGTGCTTGCTCATAGGGGGTCATATGATTGTTGGGTTTTTCTCTGTATCTATGAAGCGCCTTGAGGCGACTTTTGTTGTGATTTGGCGCTATATAAATAAAATTGAATTGAATTGAATTGAATAGGGGTTAATTAATGAAGGATTCTTCCTGTAGGGACAAAAATTAAGTTTTAGTGTGTTACACGGCATCGTGTCACCTTGTGATTCAATTACATCTCTCCATATGTCAACACTGTTTCATCCAAAGGCAGGGGGGTCCATATTATGAAACAGCATAGTTGCCACGTTTGCCTAGTTTCATTTACACTGTATTTATATTAAACTTTCTTAGCTCTTACTGTCTTCACCATCATAAATTTAGTATTTAGTATTTATTTATTTATTGTCATTGTCAAGAACAATGAAATTGCGTTTGGGGCTTCCATACAACCCCAAAAAAATCTCCAGTGCATGCTAGCTGCTCTACTCTGAAGCTGCACGTTGCCAGATACCAACATCACTGTAGGGTCACAGATAGTTGCAATTCCCTGAACCTGGTTCTGACAGAGGTCTCTTCCTCTTAAAGGGAAGTTCTTCCATGCCACTTTGCCCTTGCATCATGTGATGACTGGGCATCTACTGTGCAGTGTAAAGCACCTTGAGACAATTCTTATTGTGAGATAAACTGAAGTGAGGTAAACTCTTACTAGTAAAATATATTCAGCTTACTGAAACTGACACAAAAAGCACAGTCCCTGTGCGTTTGTCCCTTTCTGCCCTACATGTACAGGTTTGCTTGAGGCCAATTTAATAGTGATAAGAGTGCATTTTGTCATGGCTAATGAGCGTGGAGTCTGTGCTTACATTCTTACAAGTACTCGTAAGACCCATGTCACTTGTTTACATCTACTCCTGCGCTCTTAACATGTGCATGCTGCCCATCCGCCACACGCTAGAGTGATACTTTGACGGCATAACACTTTAACTCCACTTCCACGCAGCAGCAGAATTTTAAAATAACTTTAAATAGAAATGTAGCCGAGTAGCACTGTAAAATTCACTTGTTCAAAGCTGGCGAGTGTATGTCCGTGTGCGTGCGTGCGTGCGTGTTAGAGCCAAACACTTTCTTGGTATTAAGATTCTCATTACAGGATCAGCTCTTTCATCCTGGGGTTCAAAGTGCCGCCCTAGCCAAAGGCAGTGGGCGAGAAGATATGCATTACCATTTGATGGAGGGAGAAGAGGAGGAGGAGAGCAGGAGATCAGAGGGGAGTACAGGGACACGACAGAGGAGAGAGGAGGAAAAAGGAATGCAAGGTGCAAGGAACAAGGGGAGGTCCTGTGGAGGTTACTAGAGGGGTTAAAAGTGGGAGGTGGGGTAGAGGCAGGTGCCCATGTTAGACGAGGAGCAGTTTCAGGATTATGTAATTCGAATGATGGGGATGAGGGTCTGAGTCTGCACTAATGCACATGCTCCCTTGCTAGCCTGGAGTCGTCGGCTGGTAAAGGACAGACGCCGACTGAGAGGCGTTTGAGATGCAACACAGTATGACTCTATTACTGACTCAGTGCGCCTGCTCTGAGCACTCCGGCCGCTCTCTCAGTGCTGGGCTTTTCATCAGCAGCTTGGTGAGATCACGTTGCATATGAAGTGTTTGCATCAAATTGATGTTATTTCCTCTCCTCCACTTGTGCTGCTGGCTTTTTTTTTTTTTGCACGGCCAGAGATATTTACTCTTTTTATTAGTTCACAGTATAGCAAATTAATAGTTTCATTCTGCTGGCATGGCCATCAGCTGATGCTGGCATCTGCCCGACAATGTAACGGAGTGGATGGGATTTCAGCCTTACATCAATCTGAGACATGATAAGATGTTGAGATGCAACATGGCCACTGATCGGGACTCATACAGAGATGTATGTCTTCGCCTCGGCCTCCTCCGCCTCCTATTCTTTGCCGAACTCCTTTCGGGGATAGAGGGCGGTGACAAGGGGGCGGGGGTCAGGAGGTGTCATCTTCCATCTTTCCATAGACTGACCTTCTGAAGTGTCTCGCTCAGCTTGGGCCTGGATTTAAGCTTGTGTGTGTGTGTGTGTGTGTGTGTGTGTGTGTGTGTGTGTGTGTGTGTGTGTGTGTGTGTGTGTGAATGTTGTTCTCACCTTGTGAGCCAATGAATCATTAGCAGCGATGGCTGCTGAGACGCCTCTGAGATACCGAGAGCAGCGAGAGAAGAGAAGGTCAATTTTGTCATGATTCTGTCAACTGCAGGTTTTCAATCAGGCCACAAGGTTCATATAAGGTTTAAATCTCACACTCCAGTTCCTCCAGAAATACTCAAAATAAAAACTGTAGGTTTGAAAACAAAAACGCTTTAACAGTCTTGCTATACGCATAAAATTTCTTCATGTATATATAACAATAGTGGCTCAGCAGATACAGCAGTTCTTCCACTAACTGTGAGTTTGATGGTTCAATTCCTGGCTCCACCAATCTGTGTGCTCAAGTGTCCTTGGGGAAGATACTGAACCTGAACTTGCTCTGGGATGCATTTGTTGCTGTGTGAATGGTAGATAGAAAGCACTTGAATGTAGAAAAAAAAGTTCAGGTGTGAATGAAGCTGAATGTTGTATAAAGCAGTTTGAAAGTGCTCCAGTAGAGCAGGAAAGTGCTGTGAAAACTAGTCCATTTACCTTAAAAAAGCTAGGAGGGTTTGTTTTTCATTTGTCAAGATTTTTATATGCCCTTCAAACAGCATGTGTATGGTAAAACTGATGAAAACATGAAGAAAACAGTTTATTTTAAAAGTTAGTTCGTATTAGAAATAGCAGCGTTCTGTTCTGTGTGTGCTTATGTCAGGTGGAGGAAATGCAGCTGTCATCAGTCATCAGACACTAAGGAAGGAGAAAAGGAAAGCACAGGCAGCAGGTAAGGGTGATTAAGTATACAGATGGAAATGTGCTGAGATGTTGAAAGAAGTACTTTGAGGAGCTGATAAATGTAGAGAGAGAGAGGAAGACAGGTGGAGAAAGGTTAGTGAATCAGGAAGTGTAGACGATTAGTGAGGAGGAAGTGAGGGATCAATAAAGTATGCATTAAATTATGAAGATATGGGAAAGAACTGTTGAAGCCAGGTTAAAGAGAAATGACAGTGGTGACGAAAATCACATGATAGGGTGGGGTTAGGTTTCACAATGAGTTCACCCGAAACCTTGGCTGATTGTGACCTACACCCGTTTTCACATCTTGCCTCATGTGATTAGGTAGAGGATCATCAGGGGGTCCATTGTCCCTCTTGGGGGGACACTCCCATAGGGCTTAAATGTGGGACTCTCCACCATTCGACCTTAGAACTGAAGAAGCTTCTCGGATGAGAGGTGAAACATCTTCAAGCAGGTTAAAGAAGTTGGGACGCTTTCTTTCCAACCTCCTTAGACAACTGGGGTAATGTATGAAAAGGTCAGGAGTGGCAGGGAAGTATGTGAGGGTGGTGCAGGACATGTATGAAGACAGCAAGATAGTCTTGAGGTGTGCAGTAGGAAAGGTGGTTTAAAAGGTGGAGCTAGGATTAGATCAGGGATCTGTTGTTTGTATTGGTGTTGGGCAGGTTGACAGATGAGGTCAGGCTCTGTCCACTGCTGATTTTTGCAGATTACATTACATTGCAAGAGTGAAAGGGAAGGTTTACAGAGAAGATGCTGGGATAAGGTGAGCTGGAACTATTTGGAACACCTGTTAAATGTGATATGTGCATACCTGGGACCGAAACACGGTTAGCTGTGATTAGCATAAAGATGAGATGTAATTTTATTTTAGAGAGAAAATATCTGACCACAGCACTTTCACCCAAGCCTTCTCTGAATAATTTAGATGCAAACTTAAGATGGGCCTGGACATGTGAGCAGGGGGACCTTGTAGGAGCTGCAAGAATTCAGGTCATTACAACTTAATGTGCTACCAATGGTATTGTTATGGGAGACTTTAGGGTTTTGTGAAAAACAGGACTGTCACAGTCAGCATTAAAACCGAAAATCACAGAAGACCATCACAGAAAATGAATCTAAAATCTTTGAATTTATTTTTATCACCCATCAGCACAATGACGACACCGCGAAGTGTTTGCAAAGCCAACTACAGGTTTTGTTTTTGTTACAAGACTTTGCATGAGTAGTGGAGAATAACGTTGCTGTGTCATACATGGAAAATCCCACAGTAGCTTTTGAAAAGGATGTGAGAAAAGATATCACCACAGTGACAGCATACGTCTGCTTTCTCAAGATTGTCTCCCTGTTTCCTCATAGCAGACATGTCACTTCATTTTTCTTTTTGTATTCTGTGACCTGATCAACCTGCTGAGTGTATATGCGGGAAGTATTTGATGATTGCTTTATGTGTTTTGCTGCGGTTGTTCTGGGAATCACCTCGGGTGCATTACATTTCAAAGAGGAAAGGATTAAAAGTGTGCTCCCTTTATTTTCTGTAACCAGGCTGTAGGTGCTTATAATGTACATGCTTACAAATATGAGAATTTATAACACGCAACACACGTCATGCTGATTAATTATTGTTTTTACTTCTCTCTGTGTGTTTTAATCTACTGGTCTCAGCAAAGTGATTGTGTTAGATATTGATGCAATGCTCTTCACGCCTTTATGGAGTGTAAAATTAACGAGCTGTCAGCTATGCGGATGAGATTAAATGTTATGTATGTGTACACGTGTGTGTGTGTGTGTGTGTGTGTGTGTGTGTGTGTGTGTGTGTGTGTGTGTGTGTGTGTGTGTGTGTGTGTGTGTGTGTGTGTGTGTGAGTGTGCATGATTCATTGGTGGTGGGCGTTTGGAGAGCTGCTGCCCTGCATGCTAAACTGATGCCACAGGCTGTGGGGGTCAGTGTGCACAGAGCTCAGGGAAAGACGAGTTGGATTACTGTCCCTCTGGCCGACAATAACACTCCAAGCCAGCTGCTATATTAAGATCAGTAACATTTTACTAAACCCAAGCCCTTCAAAAAGTGTCAAGGGGCACGTCTACAGATATTATTTTTTATATTATGATTGTGAAGCTTAGTAGGAATATCTGTAATTATAGTCGACAACAACTGTGCTGTATTTTACAAATTATCATCATTTTCGTAGTTTCTCATTTTCTGTATTTTCATGCATTTTCAGGCTATTGACCACCTCACTGACTTTTTTCTCCCTGCATTGTTATGGTCACGTTATCCCTGTGCTTTTCCTTCCTGTCCATGCAGACATTTGTTGAGGTAAGACACTTAGTCATAAAATGGGTAGAATACTAAATTTCCATTGGGCAAAGTAAAGATTTCTAATTAGTATCAGTGCGAGCTTGCATGGTGGCGGTGCAGCAGACAGCTCAAATATTTATAGGATTTCATAATGCTATAGACGGTACAGCTGCGAGAGCAGTGTTTCATTTAACATTTACACATTTTCTTCTTGACTAAGTTTGCCATTTCTTCCCAAGTTGGAACCTCTGACTAAGAAAAATGCTTAAGTGTTAAAATCTTCGGTTCCTTGCATTGCCACAAGGTCCCCGTAGACTCCCATCTTAACTTTATGTGCTTGCACTTACATAGGGCTGCTTTGGACTAAAAGTCACATTTAACCATAATTTTATACAGCACTTTATGCGAAACACTTTAAAAAAAAAGGCCAATTTAGTATCATCACTAGTCATGTCTTTGGACTAGGAAGGAAGCTGGAGCATCCAGAGAGACCCTCTTTAAGGAGAACATGCAAACTCCACACAGAGAGAACTGAGCCAGGGTTCGTCATGAGGCAGCATGCTAACTACTCAACCCCTGCACCTGACATTGCAGATTAATCGTATGGTATTATGGTGTAAAGTTATCAGTGATTAAAGATATGGTCACATCTAGTAACAGGTATTTACAAAGAGCTAGCTTGTCCCAGTGTGGTCACTTCAGGTTGTAATATTTTTAAAAGGTAACGAGTGACACGACAGTGGCTGCATCCATGCTTTGCAGCCCGTTCTCACTCCCGAGGCGTAATATAATGACGACTTGTCAATTCCGGGAAAGGTGACCGTCCGCGTTCTTATGCTACGCGTCGGGTTATGGATGAAATCCAGTAGAATGACGCTCCCGCGGTAATACACGTTCCAGCCATGTATTCCAGCCTTAACCCTAACCTTATCTCTAACCTTAACCAGCACTTTAATGAGTAGTGTTTTCCAAAGCGATTAAAGTAAAACGAATGGACATGTGTAGATTCATTCCAAACGATTCTCGTGTTTCCTCATTTTTCCTATCTTGTAATGTAGGGACGTGTTGGGTGCCCGGAAGCGTAAGATATTGGCGCTTTGGGAGTGAGAACGTGTTGTCCTTTCTATACAGTCTGACTTCCACCTTACGCTGTGACTGTGAAAGAGTCATGGGTAATGCTGACTATGTAATATTATAGATTGTAATATAATAATAGACACTGTTATAACCTTTTCTTTAATTCACTATCTTCTGTTTATAAGTAGGGTTAAAATAAAAATGGCAGGTTTTGAATGTATACCCTGCTCATTAACGTTGATGAATATTTTAGAGTCCCTTCAGCCGTCACTGTATTGAATTACTCTCTGGAGTAATCTTCCTGGAGCATGCTCACTTATCAGAATGTTGCAGTCACAAAATTCACTGTGTAACTTTATTAGTTTCTTGCAGTAAAATAATTAAAATCACATCAGTCTTAGCAAATATGAAAACTGCTGCCCCTGTAATTTGACTTTCAGGCAAAAAATAAGACTCGAGACTGTGAAGCTATAGCTGGCTGCTGTTTAATGCAGGAGGTATTTTGGGGTGTGGGATGAATAAAACATCAGAGCACCTTGTTTATTTCCATCCTTCAACCGTAACTCGTTCTTTACATAATTGAATTCTAGTCCGTTCGAGGCAGTGCATCTAATTGAACCTCTACCCGTTAGCCAGGGAATGATTTGTTTCCATGCTGACTCCAAACGCTGATCCTCTGAGGGCTGCTCCTCGCTGAGGAGAGCTCTCCCGGATCACATAAAGGGTTGGTGTCAGTGTTTCAATCCCATTTAAGGTAAGAAAGTGAACTGTTTGCATAACCTTCCCTTTTTTGCTTGAGGATTTGGGGCTCCTTATGTTTGTGTCTGCTTCTGCCTTCGTGTCTTTTCATCGTGTGAGAAGCCGCCTCCCTACCTGGCAGCCATTCAGCGTGGATGCTTTACGCACTGAACTCCACTTCCTCCCTTCCTTTCCTCTCCTCGGGTCAAACGTATCTCCAGTCCTCACCCTTCTTCCTCTCCTTCTTCTTTAAAACAATGTAATTTTGTTAATGTGTACTTGCTGTCTAATCTGTCATGTTGCACATTATAACAGTGATTGCTTCCCCCCGACAGGCTGTGATTGTGAGAGATGTTTGGCTCATTGTCCACTGTGTTCTTTATGCACAGCCATGTCCTTTCTATATGGACACCATTGTGATTCACAATTAATGGTTACATTCAACTCCAGCTTCTGCTTTCTCACGCTGAACAGCAGCACATTAGCATTCTGCCCCAACATGGAGCCAGTGGAGCACAGGGCTCCCAGGTAGCGGCCACATGCAAGAAAAGGAACAAGAAATTTGAGCAAACTATTATGTAATTATTCTTAACACCACTAACAGATGGAGCGGAGTCTGCTCAATTTTCACTGTAATGCTGATCATCCGTGGAGTGTTTTTCCCCCCACATTTCATGGCTTGTGGCAGATAGTCGGACACAAGTAAGATCAGTCAACTGAACCACTGAAAAAAGTTGAAAAGTGTTGAATGAATGAAAAGTGTTGGCTTACTTGCAATGCCACAATTTCCAGTGCAAGTGCTGAAAGCTGTTGTGGGAGTAAAAAAAAAAAGAACTAAAGAAGCTTTTGCTGCTTCTCATGAAAGAGTAAAGAGTCAAAGTGTCACAGAGCAAGCTCTGAAAGGACAAAAGGAGGAGATGAAAAGAGTTTTGTCATGTGAGGGGTAGCAGATGAAAGCAGAAGAACTGACTGGTTGGTTGAAGTGGATATTGTACTATAAATATTGACAAGCAGAGGACCAGAGAAGTTGGGGTCCTTTTGAGACATCTGTCAGGAATGAGAGTCTCCTGAGAGGCAGCTAAATTATATTGTGGGCCACTGCAACAAGAAACTTGGTCAGACTCTCATAGTATATGAGACAGACGGAGCTAGAGCTAACTTAGTTTAACATACAAGGATATTGATCTAAATTAAATGTTAAAATAAGTGTGTTTTTAAGTGTCTGTTATTATAATCGAGTAGCCCTCCGAAGTAAAAGTCTTCAAGCTCTCTTTGGAAGAAAAGGACAGATTTTGACATGTGACTCCAGAGACTAGAAGCTGCCTTGTCCTTGTTGTAGGACACTGTTTTCTTTCTCTTCTTCTTCGTCTGGAGCAGGGGTCCCCAACTCCAGGCCTCGAGGGCTGGTGTCCTGCAGTTTTCAGATGTGTCCGTGATCCAACACAGCTGATTCAAATGGCTAAATTACCTCCTCAACATGTTTTGCAGTTCCCCAGAGGCCTGGTAATGAACTATAATCATTTGATTCAGGTGTGTTGACCCAGGGTGAGATCTAAAACCTTCAGGACACCGGCCCTTGAGGCCTGGAGTTGGGGACCCCTGGTCTGGAGTATCAGAACCTTTACTTGGACAGTTCTTAGGTTTTGCTCCTCCCTGGTCTTTTGCTGCAGGTGCAGTCTTTTACATGAATAAATCATTGCTAGTGCATGCAAAACTCAATGGTATTGTTGCACTAGATCAGCGGTCCCCAACCTTTTTTGCGCCACGGACCGGTTTATGCCCGACAATATTTTCACGGACCGGCCTTTAAGGTGTTGCAGATAACAAAATAAAACTAGTACCGGTACCGAAAAAAAGAAGATTTATTCATAACACACGTGAAAAGACCAAGGAAAACCGAGTTAACGATAACAAAATAACACTGAAAACCGATAAAAACCCTGAAAACCATACATTTCACACCTGAGCCTCAACTCTCGCGGCCCGGTACCAATCCCCGGGGTTGGGGACCGCTGCACTAGAGCACAAATGTCATGGCAGACAACACCTGTAAAAGCTCTGGTATAGTGTTAAGTATAGTGATATTACACGGTGTTGGCATCAAATAAGCACCTGTTTGAAAAGACCTGGAATATAACATGATGCTCATTTATATACAGAAATCCTACACTTCATCTTTAAAAGCATCCATGCCTGAATTTGTATAAGCGTGAAGAAGTAGTTGGAGGAAAATACGGCAAACAGTAGGATACTAACTATAATCAGCCACTCTTGCTGGACTCAAGTGTACCCTACTGTGAGTGAGTTGAACTGTAGCGATTTGTTGTGCAGCTGACCTGTGCTACTGCAGTCAGCTGGGCCCTAAGACACCGGCCAGGCCCTGTCACTCCCAATTAGCCCATCGTAGCCTCTCGCCGCTCCTAATTCAATCCTTCTGCTGAGCTCAGCCTGGAGTAAACTACTCACACAAGGGTTACTCACTGCTAACCCACTATTGATAGGCATGTTCACTCTGCTAGCATTTCATTGTAGCATGTTAATCAGTTCTGCAGCTGCAGTGTGATGAGAAATGTTGAGCTCTCAAAGCAGGACCTGAACTTTGCTTTTTCTGCCAGCAGAACAAATTTAAAAACAAAATGATTTTGATTTCCACTATGTGCACAATCGCACATAAAATGTTGGTGATTTTGTAATCGAATTTCATATTTTTATGCTGCCTAAAATGACTTTTGCTTGCTTTTTATTAGACACACACCAATGAGACATAACATTTTGACCGAGTGACTAAAACTGATTTTCTCTTCATGATGGAACTTGTTGGAACTTGCTCCCTAATACAGTATTAGGGAGCGAGTGAACAGTTTGTACTCAAAGTTGATGTGTTACAAGCAGGAAAAATGAGCAAGTGTGAGGATTTGAGCAAGTTTTTACAAAAGAGTGCTATGGCTAGACGACTGCAGCTCTTATGCAGTGTTCCCGGTCTGCATTAGTCAGTATCTACCAAATGTGGTCCAAGGAAGAAACAGGAAGGCTGGAGGAAGGCCAAGGAAGGCTCTCTGGTAAACATAGGGAGAATAAACCATGTGCTCTAATTCTACAGACAGCCCCACTGTCTGAAAATGTTCGTGCTGGTTCTGATAGAAATTTGCCAGAATACAGGGTGCCCATGGTGATCCCTGTCCACTCCTGGGCACGTGAGGATCAGAACTGCACCATGGATCAATGGAAGAAGGTTGCCTGGTCTGATGAATCATGCTTTCTTTTATTACCGGGGGCGGCAGGGTGTGTGTGCATTGCTTACCTGGTACCAGGATGCACCGTGGGAAGAAGGCAAGCTGACGGAAGTAGTGTGATGCTGGGAAACACTAAGTCCTGCCATCTATGTGGATGTTACATTGACCACCACACATTTAAGCATTGTTGCAGATCATGTACTCCCTTTCATGGAAACAGTATTTCCTGTTTGCTGTGGCCTCTTACAGCAGCTGCTTTGGCTGTGTGGATGTCTTTTTATATATGGCAGAGATATTAGCAAAGATATGTTTACATGATTAACTCAGTTGTACCTGCACCACCCGGTGGATTTCATTCACGAGGAGTACATCTCTGTTTGTTACATCTCTGGAGCCTTTGTACAACTTTTCCTGGATAGTAAAATTCTTTTATTCCTTTGTCAGCAGGATATGTCTTTTGTACCAGCTTGTTCCAGCTTTTCATGGAACAAGTGTATGACTACTCTGTGAAATATTTTTAACACAGACCCTCTAAGCAAGAGATGGAAATATTCTGCTTTTGTTCATTACCTCACACAACAACCCCTGAATTGAAAATGGTGTCGAAGAAGAGGAAAAGTACTAAAGCAGACTGCCATTCAAGTTTATTTATTCTAAGAATTTTAAGCAATTTATCCACCTTGTATCCAATTTTTCCAGCTGACTTAATAAGCAGTCTGAAGCATCACATCTTTGGACTGTAAGGAAGCAGGAACTCTGAAGCCCATACGAGCACGGGGCAGCAGGAGTAACCACTGCACCTCCACCACCTAGAAGAAACTGGGATGTTTTCAACTCTGTGAAATATACATAAGGTTCTCTTATCTGCGTGGGGTCTCTCTGGGTACTCTGGCTTCTACCCACAGTCCAAAGACATGCAGTTAGTGTGGTTAGGTTCACTGGTAACTCTAAATTGCCCATAGGTGCAAATGGTTGTCTGTCTCTATGTGTTAGCCCTGCGACAGACTGGTGACATGTCCTGGGTTACCCTGCCTCTTGACCTATGACAGCTGGGATAGGCTCCAGCCTGCCACCATGACCCTGAAAAGGAAAAGTGGAAGAGAATGGATGGATTTCAAATACTAAAATGTAAGGATTATATTTTAGTAGGAAGTATACTTTGTGTAAGAAACATATATGTTGTCAAGGGGATGCATCACTATGGCAACTAAAAAAACCCCAGTCATTTTATTTTAATCCAAATTGTGATCTTTTTGTAAGCCTAAAATAGTAGTTTTAATACCTTACCCTAACCAAGTAATGTATTTTAAATTAATAATGAAAATACAAATGATGTGTGAAAATCTCTATCTATTGCATACGTATACATAATGATTAGCTTCACTCTGAACCCAATAATGTGGACTTCTTTATCTTTAAAAGTGGAAAATATTAATTTTGTGTACATGGACATGAATCAGGACATACGATACTGGACTGCTGAAAACCTGTGTTGAGGACAAAAGCAAGAATCAACAGATTAGAGAGCAGCCGTGAGTCTTCCTGCATTCATAAACAACTACCTGTATAACACATTTTGAAGAAAACATAACTGTAATGTTAAATTTAATGTGTGGTACAGTTGGCATGTTTCATATGTTTTTAATAAATGCCTCTGTAAGATGATCAGTTTTTTCCTTTCAAAACACTTATACACTGATCCTGCTGCGCCACATCAATGTTTGTGCAACATTTTTACCCGAAAAATTCAGGGAATGACTGAATTAAGCAAAAATAGTAACAAAATCCCAATCTTTTCCTTAACAGGTATGCCTGCACATTTATTGTTGTGCAGTATGTATGCCAACCATCTATCCCAACCACCTGCCAAAAAAACAACTACAAAAATGAAAATAGAACATTTTCTGTGGGCACAATCCTCCCAGTAAGAGCACTACCACCTAAAATGACTTTGTGTTGATTGAGTCAGTATGTCCTGTCAAAATGTCAATAAACCTCTCACTGCTCACTCACCATAAGTCTTTCTGAGCATGACCTCAATGTATAAGCAGTGAATGATATGGACGGACTGCATGCTGGACTTGTTGTCAGAAAGGCTACTCTGCTCAAAGGTCCACTACTTGCAGTAATAACCACAGTGTCCATCAGTAGTTTGGCATCCGGTCCAAGTGACCTGGAACAATGCATTAACTCTCTCCCTGGTCTCTTATTATAAGATTCTCCCTCTAAGATTGCCTGAGATGTAAATATAGCTAGTATTTCAGTGTCTGCTTGTCTAATCTGCAGCAGTGAAATGAAGTTGCCCTGAAGAATAATACAGGACAGAAAATCAAAAAGTAAGCTGATCCCTTGTTTTGGAGGAAGGAGGATGTGACGGAGATAGTGGTTCCAGTCCATTTGAAATGAATGAGAGCGGCCTCCTTGACAATGGAACATATGGGGATCACGCATGTGTACGTTCTCATTCTACACTGACTGACAGCTGGTTTCAGGTGAACAGGAGAGAAACCAGAGACGAGGAGGTCAACAGACACTGGGCTCACTGGCTCAGGTAGATTGGGTCAGTGTTTCCATTCACACCTCACCATCCCTTGACAGACTAGCCCTGAACAAGTTGTTTAATACAGAAGATTTGCTTCCAAGAAGTAAGTAAATATGATACTAGGCCGATTTAACAGTTGTTTATCTTTTATCTTTTTTAAAAATAAGTAAAATATACAGTATCTATATTTGGGTCTATGCCTTCACAGAGGGTTTGTCTACCTCTTTGTTTATCCTGGGACGCCTGAAAGAAATCATATAGAAACTGATACCTGAGCTACTGGGATGCATTAATATGGATTATGCAGACAATTTCTTGCTAAGCAAACAGGAGGAAGTCACTTTTGCTGGCACAAAAAGCCCAGGGTGGCAGCAGTAAACAAACGGAGACATGACAGTCAGACACACTGAGAGACACCCGCAGGTCATATCTGTCGTTTCTTATTGCTCTAGTTTCTCTCTTCTCCTCCTTTTACTGTTCTAATTTGTTTTGTTTTTTAAAATTCAGATCTGCATTTGGCTTCTCTTTAACTGCCCAAAACATACAAAGCTTGAGAGATATGTATATTTGATAAGCTGAACAAATGAGAATTGTGCATTTCTTTTACAGAAAAACTGGAAACATTGAGCTTGAGAAGAGAATGTCTTTTGTGGGGGGTTTTGGGAAACATGAACCATCTAACAAATTTTTTGCAGAAATAGAATAAACAAAGAAAACTGCAAGAACTTTGAAAGAACTTTAATACTTTCTTAAGCAATGCTTACTTAAATTAATAAGCAGCTATGAGAAAAATATGGAGTAGGGTATTTCAAAGTAAAGTGGGAGGGAGTCAGTAAAATGGGAGGGGCTTGAAAGCTCTCTCAGTTTAGATTCAGTTGACTGATACTATCTCTACTTTTAAGATTAGGCTTAAAGCTTAAAGTTAGGGCTGGACCCTGAACCCTCCCTTAGATAAGCCTAGGCCATGATGCACTGAGTGCTTCCTCTTCATCACCTCTTTTCACTGTCTGCGTGTTTAAACACGCCTTTGCATCCACTAATTAGTTATTGTTACTCCACTGTTTGGTGTTTGGTTTCTGATTGCTGTCAAAAGACCAACTTTTGACAACATAACCTTTTATCTCTCTTGAAATGGAGTTAAACACATTTTCAGCATATTTAAATCAGTTTCTCCTTATATTTGTCAGTGTTACTGTCTGTCAGTGAATAGAGGGTTTTTTCTGTCTCAGTCAATTGCTCATTTGCACAAACTTGAGAACTCTATCTTACCTTCAGCTTTTTTAGTCAGCCTATTGCAGCGAGCTTTAACTTTATGTCAGTGAGTAATGTCTCCAGAAATGGCATAGTTGAGTTAATAATTACTGCTCTTATTTGTATTCCATTTGATTTCAGAGAGGTAAGGTATTAGTGCTACAGCTTTCAAATGTGTCTGTCTTTGCACATACATTACAATGAGTGATGGCACAAACCGTGAGAAAGAAAAAGACATAAAATTTTGATCATTTTCTTCTAAACTCCTAGAACACTGTGCGACATGTCTAAGAAAGTCAAACGACATTAACGCTCACTGATTCAAAGGGTTCAGAGCTCCCAGGAAAACAGGCTAACACACGGTCGTGCTTGCAGATGCACACACAGACACACACACTCAGAAACAAACTTTATCTCATTATATCTCAGTTGTGCCCTGCAGCAGGGTGAGTATTTACACAGTTGTCCAGAGGAGTTTGCAGGGAGTTACCATGTTAGATTGTGCACAAATTAGTTTGCACCCTGAGGGCAAAGTCGATGCCAGCCTCAGGGGCTGTGTGAGTGCGGCTGTGTGTGTCTCTCGCTGCAGAGTTGGGAAAGTGCCTGAGTATGCTGGAGGTGGAGGACATCACACATGTCCCCGTGTACTTCTGCCAGTGTCCAAAAATAAGTAGGCACTCGTATTGACCTCTTGTTGATGAATTTGTCTCTGGGTAAAGATCACCAATGTCTCAGCAATGCATATCATGTTCATCTGCTTGTTTTCCTCCTCCTCTTCTCTTCCTCTTCAGTCTTACATCAACTGCAAGACATTAATTTCTCCCCTTTTCCTCCTCTGCCTCTCTGTATTTGTTGTGGCAGCTGTAGTTGCTCTTTTTTTTTTTTTTAGTAGGCCTGTTGGCTGCCTGATGATTAATTGGATGGCGGGGCTCAGGTTGTAAATAGATGTTCTATTCTCATGGTTGTTTTTCCCAGTTCGGAGACCACGCAGCTGATTAGAATCCTCGCCAAATATGAAACCCAGCAGGTGCTAGGAAGCCCAAGGTTGACACAGTCCACACACACGTCCACTTATCTGGGTTTCCTTTTATGTGTGTGCCGCTGACAGATGAGAGGCACGCAACTGTAAGCTGAATAACGAGATCTAAGCAACGCACACAAATGCATTTTTGCCTGTTACCGCATGTGCAGGAACCTGAAGGTGATTTTGCATCTGAGTCATATCCATGAATAAACACTACAATATCATCTCTACAGTAAACCCAGTGTGACAAGTATCCTATTTCAAAAAGGACAGGTTACAATAACACAACCCACACCAAACGCAATCTCAGAGTCCATCGACAAGCAGCCATGTGCTCCCAGACGACCACTGACTCATGAGAGGCCATAATAACACCCACTGTGGGGCTCTAGTGACTGACAGCAGCAGCTGAAAGTTTCTACAAAACATAACATTTAGCTTCCGCTCACTATTATCAACCCACACAAATGAACTTTAAGCGAAGTAATTGGATGATTCGAACAAAAATAAAATGGAATCATAAACATGTGCTGCAAGCTGCTTTCTCTTCATGAGTTGTAAGGCTCACATAATGCATTGAAAGTAGCCAAGTAGCAAAATATGCAGTTCCTGGAGTGACCACTTGAGGTTGGCTATAGCTAATTTACTTCCCTTCATAACAATTGCACAGGGGGTTCAACAATTTAGTTAAATGCTACTAAATAAAATAAAAAAAATGCAGTGTTTTATTATTTTTACATTCACAGAAGGATATTCATGTCTGTCTGTGTTTTTCACAGCCAGTTATCTTCTCTATCCTCCATCCTATCTAATGTTAGATTTGGTCTGTGAGTTCCTCAGGATGGTTTCCAGGTAATTCAGTTTCCCCCACACAAACAGCATTTCTGTACAACTAAATTACAGCAATTATGTTTCAAAGGAAATGCATTTGCATCCATTTTTCCATTAAAGTAATCAAATGTGAACTGGCACCTTTGACAAGCATATGCATATATTTTCAGCCAAAATACTCATTCTCACATCTCTAGCAGTTTAATGTCTAGTTTTATGTTATGTTTAGGCTTGCAATACTTATGATTAAAGGAAGATTATGATCTGTTTAAAAGAAGGCAACAAAATCCAGATGTCTGGATGTCTCAGTGTGAGGCACTTAGTATGCCCACCATCCACACAAACCACCTCTTGCCTACTTTGAAGGAGTTCTGTAGAAAGAATATTTTGCCAGAAACAACATAAATCAACTCTTACATTCTTCTCTTGTGCTACTCAACTCTGTCCCACTGAGGCACAGACCCAAACTGTCATGGTCCTGGGCCATGTGGGCCCAGTATTCTTAGTTCCTTGTATTTCTGTATTTCGTTCCTTATTTAGGCCATGTCTTCTGAGTTGCCCTGTTGTGTTGTTCCCTAAGTGTTTTCCCTTCATGGCTTTTACCCCCTGTGTGCCCCTCTGTGTATCTGTGAGCCCTCGTCTCTCCTTATGTTTTATTCCATGCTTCCCCTGCCCATTATGTCTAAGTTCTCCCCGTGCTCTCTCTCCCCCCTGTGTGCCCTCTATGTATTTATGAGCCCTCGTCTCCCTTTGTGGTTGTTTCATGTTTCCCCAGCCCGTTATGTCTGTGTTTTCCCCGTGCTCTCTCTCCTCCTGTCGGAACCTCTGTGCCTGTACATGTCATGTTCAGTTCACCCCGCCCTGTCTCGTTATGATTATCAGTGTCACCTGTGTTCCCCGTGTGTGCCCACTTTCCTCGTTTACCCTCTGTGTATTTCTGTCTGAGTCTCCCTCTGTTCGGCGTCGCGTTCTCCCTCATGCCGTGTGTGGTTCTCCCCGTGTCTTCCGGTATGTTACTTTAGCTTTTCCCAGTTTAGTGTAGTTTTGCATTGCTTTTGTATCATCGTTATTGTTTATCACCTGTCAGCAATAAAGCTGCATTTTGAGTTTATCCCCCGTGTCTGTGAGTTTGCAATTTGGGTCCTCATCCTGCCTGCCACACGGCCGAATCATGACACAAACTCCTGGGGGTGTTCTGTCCTGTCTTGGTAGTGGATTATGGGTGGTGTGGGGCTCCGTGGATCAGGCTTGTTTTGTTGCATCCCACAGTTTGGATGCCACACAAATCTATTTTTGTCATGCTCACAATTCAACAGCTGCCTCAAGGTGCTTTTATTTTGTAAGGTAAGAAAACCCCCCAGATTAGACAGCCATCACATATTTGGTGACAGTGGGAAAGAAAAACTCCCTTTTAGCAGGAAGAATCTGCCATGACCGGTTCGGGCTGAGGGGATGGAAACAGGACATACTGTGGAAAAGAGCTGGAGATTAATAATTAACTAACGATTAAATGCATAGTGCTATATAAACACACAGAAAGTGAAAAAACGTCATGCTCAGGGCAACATGGGAAACCTAGTAGCTAAGGGAGTGTTCAGGGTCACCAGGTCCACCAGAGTTTTTAGCTTTGTCTGGATCCAAGAGTTTTTTAATCAAAATATGAAAATATTTTACCTGGCCTGACTCCATATTCAACATGTTTGAAATAGCGTCACTTAACAGCACTTCACTTGAAACAGTGAAAATGGCAAGACCAACTCCAATATATTATATTCAAGAGTCACTTCGGCTTTTTCATTTCCAGCTGCACATGTAGTTTGAGTGTTATTGAAGAGTTTATTGATTTCTACACCTCAAACTAATGAAATTATTTTTGTTTTTATAGTCTCCAAACCAAACAAAGAAATGATCAGACGATGATACAGAGTGCAGGTCAAATTCTGCACTGTTGTTCTAGAATTGGTGTTCACTGCTTTCTATATAAAACCTTCAGCAGGGCTTGCTGGGTATTTCTGTTTTGATGCATTGCCATCTCCCGGTGCTGTCATATCCCAAACATAATCTCTTGAGAAAATCAGAATTTTTGTAGCAGAAGGAAGGACTGAGCTGACTGCTCAGGCAAGGTTGCTTGGTGTGTATTTGAAGTTTTGGCTCCTCTACTTCCTCCATTCTGATAGACATAAACCACACACTGGCTTCTCTCGAGAGGACCCTCACATTGAGGTCCATGTGACCTCCGAACAGAGTCTGAAGTGAGGAAAGCAGCAAGTGAGACGGTGCATCCATGCTTGTGTAAAATCACAGAGTTTTCTGAAATTTCCTTTCAGTGCCTAGAGATTAATTGGTACACAGGTGTGCATGTTTGCTTGTTGATTAGTGTTTGTTGTGTGTGAATGTGAGAAGAGAGGACTAGAATAGTCTCCGCTCTTTACAGGATCCACTAATGAGCTTCATGTGTTTGGTAAAGGCGTCCTGCAACTCTCCTTGCTTTTCTGAAGCAGCTAAAAAGTACGCTGTGCAATGACCAGCATCTATGTATTCATTCCATAACTTCGTAATTGTCATTCATATTTATTAAGAAGATATTTAAGCTATTTTCATCTGACATGAAATAGGTCATCATAGTGAATTCTTCTCTACAGCTGCCTACTACCAAAATGGAGCCGTTTATCTTTGCCATGTGCTGTCGGCTTTGTGTTCATACCTTTGATATGCTGTGTAGTGATGCTGAGTCTCAAAACAGCCAATGACGACACAATGAGAATTGATAAGAGAATCAATAAGTGACTCAGTACTCAAATAAAAACCAATACAAAAAGGTATCCAGAAGAGCATCTCTGAACACACGTTCAAATTCCACCACCATCTGACCTTCTGGACTTTTACCCTTAACACTAGACCTACCCGACACCTCCTCATCACCTCTGTCCCTGCACCTACAGGCCTATTGAAGTCGGCTCTGATCACCAATCTCTCACCCTTGGTCTCACTCTACAACTTCATCCAATTTTAACTCCAGAATTCCTCTTTCTCCCTAACTGACATCCAACCTGTGGGGAATACACACTGACAGCTTTTAATACGGCTATTTTGTTTTCCATCTTCAGACTTGTGATTCTGTCTGACACTCTCTTCACCTCCACAACACTATTCACCTGCTCTTCTGTTTAAGACTACCATTCCTTCCATGGTAGAATAGCTTGAGTCCACCTCCAGTCCTACTAGCCTTAGTTCACTAACTGGTCTCGTGCATACACAGTATCTACTTTCCTTCTCTCCATCCAACTCTTTCCTTTTACCATCCATATTCCCTATATTTAGAGTCTTTACTCTCACCACCATGCTCTTGCCTTTCCATCACTCTCAGCTGTTGTTAACTCAGGCCTCAGCCTATTCTTTATGATTCCCACCCTTAAGGGAGAACACTTTCTACCAGAAAGGCTTTCAAAGGGTTGTTGGGTTGGCAGACAGAGACCACAATACAAGTAGGTTTGTTGCTTAACTCAGAACCCAAGAGTAAACTTCATCTGCTAACTTAAGTCTGTATCATATGTTTTAATAATTTATCCACCAAAAGGTGTTCAGAGTTCTACAAATGCAGCCATTCACCCTCTGGAATAATGTTTACAGCAACTTCATTCACCCAAAGGCTCATTCTTCTCGTTTCCTGCAAAACCAGCACCTCAGAGTTGTATTGCTTGTTGTAGATGTTACAGATTTTTTTATGCAAGTTTCAAGAAAATGTATGAAGTCAGTTTGCAGAGTTTTGCTTGAAATAAGCACATCTCAGCTTGGCTTTTAAAAGACTAGGGTTCTCACTGCAGGCACACACAGGGCATCGTGTGTGCCTGCAGTGAGAACGCTTTCCTCCACACACACACATTCAGTTTGAGCACTCACCTAATAATAGATCCAACCAGGTCCACTGCTTCTCTAACGTCACTTCTCTCCACTTGCTAGTAACTCTGCACCCTAGAAACAGCACCAGTGACGCCACTAACCTGTCACATGATGAGGGTAAACGGTCAGCTATACAGCTAGCTAATCATATGACTGTAAAAGCTGCACTGTTACAAAAATTATACTTTTAAGAAGTTTGAGAAGGAATGCATTCCTGATTAAAAACTAGATTTTCTGCCTGTTCCTGTTCCTCTATTATCTTCTTTCTTAGAAGCATTAGCTTCACTAACAGCCTTATAAACAACTTTTATATCTGCACAAAGCAAAGCGGGGAGAGCAAATATGGTTATTGTCAGTGTTATATAGCAAAGGCATGTTTTTTTACTTGCAGTGGCAGGGAATTTAATTATCTTTTGATTTCACATTTCATAAAATGTAAAAAATGTTGAGTAGATTACAAAGAGTCTAAAACTTAAGCAGTTAAATTTAATTCAGCTATCAATCGTTTTATTTGTTTCACTAGGGAAAGGTGCATTTTGGATATTTCACTGTCAAATTCATGTGTTAGTCCACAGGACTGAAAGGTAAAATAAATGTGATGAAAGCATTGTTTTTTAAAGAAAATCATTATTATTTCTATAGTTATTAACTTTGTGTATTTACTTTCCCATTAAATAAATAAAGATTAAAAGCTTCAGTTATTAGACTTGTGTGGCAGCTCTCTCATTAGCACACTGAAGCGGAAATACAGAAAGAATGTAAAATAAAAACAATGAAATCAAAAAGGTCGGGCACGGGCAAATCCATCCATCCATCCATCCATCTCGCCAACCACTTCCTTCTCCTCTGGAGGGAAACAAAGGCCCAAGCCAATGAAGAGACTGCCTCTCCAGTCTGTCCTGGGCTTTCAACAGTTATTTATGTCTGAATCACATCACCTAACTGTCCAGGGAACCGAATATAAATGAATGCCGAAAGCTCAATCATGAATACATGTCAAGGGACCTGTTTACCCTTCCAGGGACACGCTCAGATCTGGAATCTGGTAGAGAATAACTAGAGACCTTAGCCCAATGGGGGGCAGCCCAGACCCAGCTGCAAGACTTACATGGGCCTCCTGTGGCCCCACAACCTGCAGGATAGGCTGTAGAGTTTGGGGCAATTTGCTTTTTATTTTGGCAGTCGTCCTCTGTAATCCTCCATCCTAAAGGAAAAGGAAGAAGCACAAATCTTGGCTGTTTAAAAAAAAAAAAAATATATATATATATATTTAATGCATTCAACACTCAATTTCACTCCACTACAAAGACTTTCTTTGTGTATTATGACATCTGTGTTTCCCAGTGCAGGGACTAATCTAAAGAATCAAAATAGAATCAGAGCACTCTAGCCTCTTTCCACACAGCAGCTACAACACTTACAGCTTTTTGTGTTTATGGAAATGAATCCCTTGAACTATATGCTGTGGGTTTTTTATTGACAACACTTTTGCAACATGCGCTTAAAGGCATACACCTGCTGAGCTGCCTTCAAATGAGCACACCCACGCTGCATGTGCGTGGCATGCAGGAGTGTGACGCTGTTAACACACGTCACATACCCAGGAGCTAAAAATGTCTCTCTAGAGTGGGCGTCGATGACAGGAACAGGAGCCCACTTACTCTGCACATCAGCCAGACAGGGACATGTGAATGTGTGAAAACCCTTCTAAACACGTGCATCTCCTCAAGCTCACTCTCACCCATATACAGCACTATACCTATACACTTTCTTTAGGAGTGAATGGCGGCATAAGCACATTTATGACTATTCAGCATTTATGCAGCGAGATTTCTAATGCTCAAAGACCCTAAAAACGCAGATCTAGTCCCGCTCTAATTACGTTCTGTGTATTAGTAAAATTCTCAAATCTCTCATGTGGAATTGTTGAAATAAGAATGAATTTCCCAGAACAGTAACTTAGCTTTTGTACAGTTTATCACAAGAAACCCTTTGGAAAGATAAACCCCCGCGTATTAGCTTAAAAACGCTACAAAGAACCAAGGATAGAGGAGGATTAGATCTACCTAATTTTCACCAATACTTCTTAGCCAACAGGCTTCAGTTCATCTCAGAATGGTTAAAACATACCTTCTTAGTTGAGCCCTGGCTAGATGTTGAACAGGCACTATGCAAGGATCTAGAGATTTCAGACCTACCATTTATTAGCTCAAACATCAAAAGACATGAATGCTTTAAAAGTATCAACATCAGCTTTTCTCTAACAGCATGGTGGGAGTTTCTAAAAATAACGGAGTCTTCATTAATCCCATGCAAACGTACACCTATCTGGAATAACCCTGACATATTACAAAACAATAATATGATTAATTTCCCAGAATGGAGTTGTAAAGGAATTAAATACTTAGAACATATATTAGAGGGAACAGAATTTATTCCATTTGACAGACTAGTTGAACAATATGGGATCAACAAGACAAGGTTTTTAGAATATCAACAAATTAAATCCATAGTAAAAAAGAAATTTAACCTCAGTCAAGTTGAATTACAAACACCACTAAGTGCGGCACATTTTTTTACTCTTAAATCCCCCAAATTATTATCTAAAATATACAGAACACTTTCTAAATTAGATGAATCAATATCCCTTCCTACTGCAAAGTGGGAAGCAGATTTATCAGTCAACCTAGACCAAAACTTCTGGTCTCAGATTTGCTTAAAAACTTTCAAATTAATTAAAAATCCCAGTCTGCAATTAATACAATACAAAATACTTCATAGAGTGCACTATACAGGTCATCGGATGTTCAAGATGGGCTTTACATCTTCCAACAACTGCTCACACTGTCAAGGCAATACACCAGACAATTACATCCACGCTCTTTGGTTCTGTCCACCAGTGCAAAAGTTTTGGCGCGAGATATGTGAAGACTTATCAAAGTGTCTGAAATGTAACATTCCAACTTCCCCCTTAGTGTGTTTACTGGGCAGCTTAGATAATGTCACTTCAGAAAAGAATATAGCCCATATGATCTTCACTGCCCTATGCATAGCCAAGAAAACAGTCCTCATGAACTGGAAAAATAAAAATAATCTTAATTCTAACCAATATAGAAATTATCTATTAGATTACATTAGTCTTGACACAGCCTCTGCCACCACATTAAATCAATTGCTCTGGGCCCCTTTTATCAGCTCCATCACCTAGTGGGGGTGGGGGGTCATAGTTTGGTCCCGCCTTCACTGTTGTGATTGGTGAGGGGGTAGGGACAGGCTTAGGGCGTCGGGGGGTTCCCCGGAGGCATCTTCCTTGGGGGGCTCAAACCGGGGTAGCGGTCACGTCCGGTTGGGGGCTCTGTTGGCTCTCAGGTGACTGTTTCCTCGCGGCTGCGTGCAGCGGGGCTAGGGGAGGGTCTGTGCTGACGGACGTGGGTTACTGACCTGGCAACCTGACTGCCCCTGGGTGGGTCCGGGATGGGCGTGAGGTTCTGGGGGCGCTCCGTCTCTGGGCTGGGGCCCGGGCCGGGCCTCGGGGGCTTGGGTCCTGGTTGGTGTGTTGCCGGGGTTGTGGGCGGGTGGGTGCATGGGGGCCCGGCCCTGGAGCAGGGTGCCGCCGGTGCGTCGAGCCGCCTGGGGGGCTCTTCATCTGGTGGGGGGGATGGTCACATCTTGCAGGAGCTTTCTTCTCTTCAGGAACTCTCTGCGGGAGGGGGAGATACAGGAGAGGTGGAGGAAGATCTCAGCCTGGGCGTTTACCGTCTTATGTAGTCTGGAAGATGTGTAGATGGTGGGGTGGGTGCAGTTTTCTCTGTGGTGGGGTTGGGTGGACTGTCCAGGGCTCTGTGGAGCCGGAGGGCGCTACTGCACTGGGCCCCGGTCTGATGGGCCTGGGCCCCCCTTCCCTGGCGGGTCGCGGAGGGTGGGAGTGCCTACTGGGGTCAGCGGGGGAGCTGGCCCCAGGGAGGGGTTACCTGCCCCTCCCTTCCTTCCCTCCCCATCTCCAGCTGCCTCCCTCTTCCCGCTCCTCCACAACCACCCACACATGCAGGGCCTTGGAGTGGGGGTATGTCACCAGGGTGCAGAGGAGGCTACCCCCCCCCCCCCCTGTCCCCTTCTGGCTGCCTCTGCCTCAATTTTATCCCACAACTTAGACATTCACATTATTCACACTCTCATTACACATACATATAGGATCTTGGGGGTGGGCACAATCACGGAGTCCAATTTACCATCAGGGTGTATACCTCACCCCTGACGTCGTTGCCCACCTCTCAATTTTAAATACACTTAGTCATTGAGGGCTAGCAGGAGGGACTATGCGCTTACCTGCTGCTCCATGGCAGGTAGCTCCATGCCCTCCTGGGTTTTAATTGCCCCTTAGAACACATATGCATCAACACTACAATGAGCGGGTGGAGGGAGGTTTGGAGTCTTCTCCCACCCCCATTCTCTGCGGCCTGCTGGAGCGGGAGGGCTAGTAGGAGGAGTTGGCCGTCCGACTGCGGTCTGGGGTGTGGGGCCTCCCTGCTGCTGCGGAGTCGGGGTGGTCTGCCTCTCCCCACCGCAGGGAAAAGGGTAACACCACCTGGGTCTGGGTGCAATTCCCCCCTCCAGGGGCAAGGGTACCTAGACCCGGTTTGTAGAGTACGCTTGGGGAGTGTGATTGTGTGTACAGCGTCTCTTTATGTCTGTCTCCACGTTGGTTGAGTGTGGAGTGAGTGCATATGAGAGCATGAGGGTGGGAATGGATGTTTGTGTCTGTGTGTGCCTGTATGTCTGTGTCTATATGTCAGGTTGGGTATCAGACGCCACCTCTCTGGGGACACCTCAGGCCCTCCAAGGTTTGGAGGCCTATCTCCACCCACCACCACTTCCCCTGCCGGTGGCGGACTCCCTCAGGTGTCGGTGTGTTGGTGGTTCTTTGTGTCTGGGGGTGGGCGTCCGGGTACACACCGGCTCACTCCTTGGCGGCCGCTTGTCGGGGCCTGGGGCCTGGGGCTCGCTCGGGCCCCTTTGGAGGTGGGGTGCCCCCGGCCTCTCGGCCTGGGGCTCGGTCACTCAGGCGCAGCTGGGGGCCGGCGGAGCTCACGGGCGCGTCACTGCAACTCCCCCTGACTTCTGCTCCGCGGCTGCTGGGCGAGCCCTCATCTGGGACTCTCCTCAGCTCTTACTGGAACAGTGGCGCGGCTGCCCCTCTGTTGGTCTTCCATGGTCTCTTGTGTTCTGGGGGCCTCTGGATGTCTGGAGTTTTGATCTCCTCCATACCCGCTTCACACCCTGGAGGACGGGGCTGTGGCCCCCCCACACTCCCTAGCAGATCATTACATGGAGAAACCTTTGGAATGCAAGCATGCTGATCCACACAGGTATGCACACATGGGTATTCACAGACGTGGACTAAAGCTTTCTTGGCTGCTACCTCAAAGCACACTGTGCGCTGTCTATCTTGCGTGCTGCACAATATCGTTTATTATTTAGTAAATATTGATATCTATGGCTAGCTAGTTTATTGTGATGGTGCTTTGTTTTCTCTATTATTATGTTGCTCTTTGTTGTTTGCTGTCTCCTCTGTTTGTTTTTTTTGTTTGTTTTTTTTTTTTTCTCCATACAGGTGACCCAGGAGTTCTTTTTTTTTTTTTTCTCTCTCTCTCTTCCCCCCCCTTCTCACCGTCTCTTCTCCCCTTTGGTTTTCTTTCTTTCTCTCCCCCTCTTTCTCTCATTCATTCCCCCTGTCCTATTTATTAAAAAAAAAAAAAAAAATGACAAAGGATGAACTGAAGCTCTGCCATCACGTAATGTCGCATACTGCTGTTTCTGATGTCATTAAAAAAAAAAAAAAAAAAAATCCAATATGACATTCAGAATCCCTCCTTTCTCTGTTCTGCTGTTTAATTGGATTTATCAAACACAGCATCTGTAAAGATCATACAGTGTTGGCTCTCACTGGCAGAGGACACCTAGATGCTTGTGACACACAACCACGCACAAGTCTGGCACTGGCCTTTTAGCTGGGATTTCATATAAGTCAAATCTTATGCCAAAACTGACTTCTAAGAAATCTCTTGTATTTCTCATCAATTTGAGAAACATAACAGCAAAACCAGCGAAGAAAATGTTAAAAAAGTAGCTGGATTTTAGTTTTAAAATTAGTTTTTGTCTCTTAAAGGAAATGCGTGTGTGTGTTCTGGTTCTTTCTATCTTGTTGGGGACCAAAACATGAAATTTACTCTACTGGTGGGGACCGATAGCCCTCGTGGGGACCAAAATCCAGGTTCCCACGGGGTTGAAGGCATTTTTCACACTCAAAATGTGGTTTTAGTGTCAAGGTTACATGAGGGTTATGGTTAGGTTTAGGGTAAGGGTTAGGGGTAGGCATTCATTTTTGATGGTTAGGTTTAGGGTAAGCGGCTAGGAAAAGCATTATGTCAATGAGATGTCCCCACAAGGATAGCAACACCAGACGTGTGCGTGTGTGTGTTTTCAGTCTGGCCCTATTTTCCTATCTTTTTTTAGTCTAAATGTTTGTATGAAGAGTGTTTGGAATTGGTTCAACACTGAGTTCGAATGCTCTAACTGGCAACCAAGAAACAGCTATTATGCTCGGATTAAAATGTTACAGTAGTCCACGATCTCCACTTGGAATATACAGTAAGTTGTAGAGAGCTTACGATTATCATTGTAGCCAATCTTGGACTGCTAGTTCATTACCCAAGCTGAAAATTAATTACACATCTGAAATTAAGCAGGGCACCCCAGTTCTGAATAAAACTTTTGCAGTATGTTATGACATCTGTGTTTTAAACTACAGGGACTAATCTAAAGGCCTACCAGCCGCACAAACATGAACAAGAAAATCCTACATTACACATGTATTTGACAGTACACAACAACAAAATGCAGGAACATGGTTGCAAAGTTCATTGCTTATACCAGCTTCAGTCTGCAGAAAGCACCTGTCACAGCGGGGTACGCTGGGGTGCTTTGTAAACCAACCCAAAAGCAGGACACAGAACTCAACTTTAAACAAAAGGCAAGCCTCTATTAGAGCCGATGGCAGGAGTGAAGAACAAACGCAAAGGCGAAACAGGAACTACAACTAAACTGTAAGCAAACTGAAAAAACTAAAATAATGTAACTATAACTAAACTGTGATTCTACAAAACAACTACGACACTATGATTACTTTGAAGGCTATGAATGGGATGACAAAACCTGGAGGTAAACAGATGACCTGACAATGAACAAAGGAAGACAGCGGACTTAAATACACACAGGAGGTGATCAGGGGAGTGGAAACACATGGGGAAACAGCTGACTAGAATGAACATAATGACGCCACAAGGGGAAGTGAAACTAAACATAATGACAAAGAACACCAGACTCTTTCAAAATAAACCAGGATACATGGAGACAGACATGAAAACACAAGCTTGACAGACCTAAAACACATGACAGACTTGATAAGAAACCAAACACAACAACCAAGGAGACAGATTATAAATAATGGCTAAACTCAACTTAAGTCTATATAAGAATAACATGTGAACTTAAATTCACAAACCTAACTCAAAAACACAGAATAAAACTCAAAACGTTGGGTCAGAGCGCACTTTTCTCATAGCACCTCTTCTTGGATGTTTTCTTGTCTTTGCCCCTCTTCTGCTTGATTTAGCTCCTTTACTGTGACTGTCTATCAAACTTCCTCATAACAGCCCACAAAGTAATCATCTACTGCAGATTTTACTACACAATTAATCCCTGAGGTATTTTAATACCTGCAAAAAACTGTCAACCTATCCAGGGTGGACCCTGCCTCTTTGTAGCCTAATGGCATCAAACCATACTGACAAAACAAACATGGCAGAGAGAGCGAGGGGGGGTCCACAGTCAACAAAACAAACTCTCTAATGCTTTCAGACTGGCTCATTCACTGTATTTTCTGAATGTGTCAGGAGGAGATGTGTTAATGTACAAATGGACTGTGTACAATAAGGTTACTTACCATTGGTGAGCTTTTATTGGCTGATTTCTCATTATGGTTACAAAATCCATTCCCCACCTTTGAGTTTCTTTATTTACATTTCACATATAATATTCCCACACAGCTATTTACTTGCATAATAACTGGTTTTATGACATTAAATAACATGTGTTATCATCCTCAAATTGCAGGCATTGTTAAAGTGTGTTGCACACCCTGCGGCCTTTTTTACTGTTTGTCTTATCAGTCACGTCTGGGTGTTTAAACCAAATAAAAAGGAAAGAAATTTGTTTGTCGTTTGGGCGTTGAGGTAGTGTTGTGGTAGTCAAAGCCCATAACACACCCATACCACAAACACCACACCCAGTGTGAATGTAAATGTGGTAAGTGAATACCTGAAGTTGTACCTGAAATGTGTGGCTTCCTTTTGGAAGTAATAGGATCACAGGTATGAAGGATAACTTTGCAGTTCTGTGAGCTTGGGTGTGTGCATATGTGTGTGTCTTCGTGGTTTTGAGTACTTTGGCAGGTGCTTATATGTCCGTCTGGATTTAGATACATTTTGCCATAATAGTGTGAAAGAGAGTCCTTTAGTCTTACAAGGTGAACGGTCAGGTTTAAACATGAGTGTGCGATATCCCCTGACCATTGAGCTGCACTGGACGTATGTAAAAGAGTCATTTCCTCAATCTCCCGTTGTTGTAGAGTCTTTTTAACTCATACTACTAAGGTGTAAGCCCCGGAGCTGAATATCAAAATTATTTATATAGCACATTTTAAAGACCGAAGTATACCAAAGTGCTTTCCAGTAAAACCATGATACAGATGAAAATCACAAAATAAAATATAAATTACAGATATAAAATATAAAATAATTACATAATCTAAATGCAAAGCCAGATGTAAATTACCCTAATTAGCCTTGAATGCCAGGTTAAACAAGTACGTTTTTAGACGTGATTTAAAAGATTGAATAGAATCTGATGTGCGAATATGAAGAGGAAGAATATTCCATAACCTGGGTGCGGCAACGGCAACGGCACCTCCTCTGGTCTTCAGCCGAGACCTACAGTGGGGCAAAAAAGTATTTAGTCAGCCGCCGATTGTGCAAGTTCCCCCACTTAAAATGATGACAGAGGTCAGTAATTTGCACCAGAGGTACACTTCAACTGTGAGAGACAGAATGTGAAAAAAAAAATCCATGAATCCACATGGTAGGATTTGTAAAGAATTTATTCGTAAATCAGGGTGGAAAATAAGTATTTGGTCAATAACAAAAATACAACTCAATACTTTGTAACATAACCTTTGTTGGCAATAACAGAGGTCAAACGTTTACTATAGGTCTTTACCAGGTTTGCACACACAGTAGCTGGTATTTTGGCCCATTCCTCCATGCAGATCTTCTCGAGAGCAGTGATGTTTTGGGGCTGTCGCCGAGCAACACGGACTTTCAACTCCCGCCACAGATTTTCTATGGGGTTGAGGTCTGGAGACTGGCTAGGCCACTCCAGGACTTTCAAATGCTTCTTACGGAGCCACTCCTTTGTTGCCCGGGCGGTGTGTTTTGGATCATTGTCATGTTGGAAGACCCAGCCTCGTTTCATCTTCAAAGTTCTCACTGATGGAAGGAGGTTTTGGCTCAAAATCTCACGATACATGGCCCCATTCATTCTGTCCTTAACACGGATCAGTCGTCCTGTCCCCTTGGCAGAAAAACAGCCCCATAGCATGATGTTTCCACCCCCATGCTTCACAGTAGGTATGGTGTTCTTGGGATGCAACTCAGTATTCTTCTTCCTCCAAACACGACGAGTTGAGTTTATACCAAAAAGTTCTACTTTGGTTTCATCTGACCACATGTGTGGACAGGTGTCTTTTATACAGATGATGAGTTCAAACAGGTGCCATTCATACAGGTAACGAGTGGGGGACAGAAAAGCTTCTTACAGAGGACGTTACAGGTCTGTGAGAGCCAGAGATTTTCCTTGTTTGAGGTGACCAAATACTTATTTTCCACCCTGATTTACGAATAAATTCTTTACAAATCCTACCATGTGAATTCATGGATTTTTTTTTCACAGTCTGTCTCTCACAGTTGAAGTGTACCTCTGGTGCAAATTACTGACCTCTGTCATCATTTTAAGTGGGGGAACTTGCACAATCGGTGGCTGACTAAATAATAATAATAATAATGGATACTTTATTGATCCCCATGGGGAAATTACTTGTTTTTCTCTGCATTTGACCCATTCACTCAGTGAAGCAGTGGGCAGCCCACTAAGCAGGCGCCCAGGGAGCAGTGTGTAGGGACGGTACCTTGCTCAGGGGTACCTCAGGGTAGCCGTTAAGTGGATTCGAACCGCCGACCTTCCGATCATGGGGCGACCACTTTACCTACTGAGCTATCCCTGCCCCTAATACTTTTTTGCCCCACTGTAGGTTGCACTAAGATCAGTTGGCCCGATGATCTTAGTGCTCTCTTAGGGCTATACAGACAGAGGAGATCAGCTAGGTAGTCAGGTGCCATATTATTTAGGATTTTATAAGTAAACAATACAATTTTAAAATCAATTTGATATTTAATAGGAAGCCAATGTAAGTTGGCCAGAACAGGGGTAATAGAATCGTACTTTCTAGTGCTGGTCAAGAGACGTGTTGCGGCATTTTGGACCAACTGCAAGCGCTGAAGGTCGTCAGTGAAAACTTTTAGTAGGGCAGTTTCGGTGCTGTGACGAATAATGAGGCCAACATGGAAGTAGCAGAAACTGGAGTTCCTTTAGGTGCCAATTAGAGGCGATACTACAGGAAGTCAGTCTTGACCCATGTTAACATTTTAAAAGCAGCATTTAAAAGCATTTAAAGCCTGGTAACAAAACAGTTACAGCCTATTTAGATGGCCTCGTCCTTCATAACAAGTCTGAGTGGGGTGAATGGTTTTTATAGTTCATCACTCTGGATATTTGATTTAGGTACAAGGCCACATTGATTGGCAGGTGTCCCAATCAAAGCCTGGCTTCGTCGTCTTCTTGGGAGTCATTAAACTGGTCTTCTTCATTTTGTGTGTGCTGGATTCTTTTGGATCCTTTTAATGGCTCATGTGACAAATATTATGGCTTGCTATGTAAAACAGATTATCCAAGAAAAACTGAAGTAGGCTTCAGCTTCAGTTTCACCCTTACAATTGGTGCTTTTGCAGCTTGCTAACTAGAGATGCTAGCATTAGTTGACATCCTTTTTATCCATCCAAGGTCATTTATGTCATAAAACAACAAAAACAAAACAACAACATAGTTCATCTTGAAGCTTAAAAAGATTCACAAACCAGTAGTTGACATTTTGGTGGCTACATCCATGTTTCCCAGATGATATATCTTTGGGTATATGATTTCTGATGTACAGACTGTGTGATCCAATTGTAAGCTGGTCCCTGAACTCTTCTTAAAAACATAAAACCCTAACTGTTGCTTGTAATAATAATTTCTTCTGTTGATAATGGCCATTAAGAGATCTGCTCTCATTATGCTTCCAGTGTAAGTGATGGAGGATAAAATCCATGGAGCTTAAAATCTCAATAAAATCTTATTTTGAGTCAAAAGAGTCATCTTCCAGAGTTTTCTTTAGAGCTGCTGGTGAGCTGCAGTGGAAATGTAGTAAGAAAAAGAAGGTATTTCTTTTAGAAACTATTTTATTCTCGAAATATCATTTATTAGAATGGACACTGCCATATATATATATATATATATATATATATATATATGAAAAAAATCATTCACAAATACTTTTCAGTTCATTTAGGTACAGAGTTTAAATCCATTAACAAGATTAACTTTTGTGCTGATAAGTTGTGGAAAAAGCTCTATAAGTGTTGTGTTTAATATTCCATAAATGCCCAGGGGTTCTCACTTGCTGATAAAATGTTGCTAATTAATACCCATGACTTATTAATGAACAGATTAAGGTCCAATGATTCAAACAATGTTTCCTCATTTCTTTCCTGGCAAAAACTTCTAACCAACCTTCCTTACTATATTTTAAAAAGGTCATGAATTACAACTCCTCATGTTTTTGTTAGAGCTAAAGGCGGGTCTGAAACTGTCTTCAGTTAGCGAGGTACAACAATGATGTTGGTCACTTTTTGCTTGTCGTGAATTTGACCAACAGGCACAATTCCAGACACCAGTGTAGTCCACCAACAGCAGAAGTTTGCGGTGTGTGTTAGAAGCTCTGACCAGGGAGATGTTAATTGCTCTTCCATAATCTTCAGCCTCACAGCTGTTCTAATGTTGGGGGGGGTCCTTTTAAATTTAACCCCCCACCCACCAACCACTCCTCTTAAAAACAAAACAAAGACAAACTATCTCTGCTGAACAGTGACGAGATTCTGTGAGCTTGCCAGACAATCAATGAATTTGAATTTGATTGCTGGTGTCACGGTCTGGCTGAGGCAGACCGTATGTGTTGCAGAGGAGGACTCAAACGCAGACCAAAATGTGGTGTGGATTAACAAAACAAGCCGTTTATTGAGGTTAGCAACGAGGGTACAAAATAATAGGGCATCGGTGAAAACTAAACAATAACCTAAACTGGGTGAACTAATAACAAAACATGAAAAACCTTAACCATAGTGAACTGACATGGGTACCTGGAGATGAGACATGGATGAGCAGACGACCTGACAATGGCATGAAGAAAACAAAAGGCTTAAATACAGACATGAGGTGATCAGGGGAAGTGGCGACACATGGGGGAAAACAGCTGACAGACATAAACCTAATGACAGGACCAGGAGAGGAAAGCTAAATACAATAAACAAAGAACACATGACATTGTCAGAATAAAACAGGAAATACTAAAACATGACAACACAACTTAACAGACCTAATATGTGATGAATAAATACAAAACCCCAAAACATAGAAAACCCAGGAACAATAACTGCCTAAACTAAAGGCAGATAGGAAATAACACAAACTAAATCACATAACAAAATGAGACAAATACAAACATGAACTCAGAGCGCTGGGTCAGAGACCCAGCCTGTGACAGCTGGCTCATTTAGCAGAATGCGATTCCTGCTTAGCTGGGGGACAATTAGAGCCAATCAGCTATGAACACAGTCTTTCCATAAATCTTGTTTTCGGACTGCAGCCAGAGTCCCCTCCCCCCTCCCCGTTCCTCCCCACCCGTTCCCTAAAAGGAATTAAGAGTATCGATTTTGTTGTGATAATTATAGCTTTCATTAACAGAGGCTACAAAACAGAGCAGTCTCCTCTGGAAGTCGTTTCACCCCAAGGGCAAGTTGGACTGATGGCTTTCCTAAATATGGCAGAGTGTATCTAACTGATGACCAAGGCATTGGTTTAGAGCAGTTGGAATGAAGTTATCAATAACAGGGTTGGGTGAATAAGCATGGTTGTGTATGGGCTTTATGTGTCCCTCAAGGTGTGGACGTATCAGCCCCCTATCAGAGCATACAGGGCTTTAAAGGAACACTGAATTAAACTGGTGGTCCCAAATAGAGACAAAACAAAGTTTCTCTCTCATAAGAGAGTTTTTGCATCACTCACACACAGTCCAACTAACACAGGTAAAGTCACAGTGTACACCAGTGAGGTACAAGGAGATTTTAAGCGATTTATTAGTATTTATAAGAAGACTTTGCTTATAAATTTATGGATTTTATATATATTCAAGTCCCTAAAAATGAAAAGGTATCCTCTTATAAATGATTACCTTCTCTATTTGAGTCAGAATATTCCCATCCGAAAGCTTCAAATAATGATTTCCTGGCAGATGTCAGTGGCAGAGATATGCACCAGGTCGTGGTCATAGCGAGAAGCTGCCAATGCTAACACACTGCTACATGGCCATACAGGATGCAGAGAGATAGTGGTCCTCTTTTACAAAATGCCAAGGCCAGCAGACGTGGTGATTCACAATTTGAGGCATTTCTTTGCTTTGCTTTCTCTCGCTGGTTTGCACTTGCTTTTTTCTGTCACTTTCATGAAACATCAACCTCCGAGGCTGAAAAATGAACCCAAAAAAAACTGCAGTTCCTCCCACAGCCACTTGAGACTGTTTCTAAAAGTGAGTTAGTCCCCATAGTTTGCAGTGTTTACATTATTTCGCCTTTATAACAAATTTCCCTGGGTGTTTTTTTTTTCTTTAATAACTTTAATAAACTTTTGGATTTTTTTTTACTGGGGCTCACCTCTGACCTTCCAAGCACCCGCATGTTACAAGTTTGGAGTGAGAGGCCCATTTCACAACTGCTTCAACCTGGCACCAATGCCACTTTGTGTCTACGACTTCTCCGCCACTTTGAAGGCTGTTCAGCATTCGCTGCCTGATTGATGGAGACATCTGGATTTCAGATGCTTCAAGACTTTCTAGCACTTTAGCGATGAGGTTTGACTGGTTGACTGGAGCAAGAAATACAAGTTTCTGTTTTATGGGCATCAATAAGCATCCAGCTTTTTTTTTTTTTTTTTTTTTTTTTTTTTTTTTTCTAAATGACATCAGAAACAGCAGTATGCGACATTACGTGATGGCAGAGCTTCAGTTCATCCTTTGTCATTTTTTTTTTTTTTTTTTTTTTTTTTTTTAAATAAATAGGACAGGGGGAATGAATGAGAGAGAGAGGGGGAGAGAAAGAAAGAAAACCAAAGGGGAGAAGAGACGGTGAGAAGGGGGGGGAAGAGAGACAAAAAAAAAAAACTCCTGGGTCACCTGTATGGAGAAAAAAAAAACAAACAAACAAACAAACAGAGGAGACAGCAAACAACAAAGAGCAACATAATAATAGAGAAAACAAAGCACCATCACAATAAACTAGCTAGTCATAGATATCAGTATTTACTAAGTAATAAACAATATTGTGCAGCACGCAAGATAGACAGCGCACAGTGTGCTTTGAGGCAGCAGCCAAGAAAGCTTTAGTCCGCGTCTGTGAATACCCATGTGTGCATACCTGTGTGGATCAGCATGCTTGCATTCCAAAGGTTTCTCCATGTAATGATCTGCTAGGGAGTGTGGGGGGGCCTCAGCCCCGTCCTCCAGGGTGTGAAGCGGGTATGGAGGAGATCAAAACTCCAGACATCCAGAGGCCCCCAGAACACAAAAGACCATGGAAGACCAACAGAGGGGCAGCCGCGCCACTGTTCCAGTAAGAGCTGAGGAGAGTCCCAGATGAGGGCTCACTCAGCAGCCGCGGAGCAGAAGCCAGGGGGGGTTGCAGTGACGCGCCCGTGAGCTCCGCCGGCCCCCAGCTGCGCCTGAGTGACCGAGCCCTAGGCCGAGAGGCCGGGGGCACCCCACCTCCAAAGGGGGCCCGAGCGAGCCCCAGGCCCCAGGCCCCGACAAGCGGCCGCCAAGGAGTGAGCCGGTGTGTACCCGGACGCCCACCCCCAGACACAAAGAACCACCAACACACCGACACCTGAGGGAGTCCGCCACCGGCAGGGGAAGTGGTGGTGGGTGGAGATAGGCCTCCAAACCTTGGAGGGCCTGAGGTGTCCCCAGAGAGGTGGCGTCTGATACCCAACCTGACATATAGACACAGACATACAGGCACACACAGACACAAACATCCATTCCCACCCTCATGCTCTCATATGCACTCACTCCACACTCAACCAACGTGGAGACAGACATAAAGAGACGCTGTACACACAATCACACTCCCCAAGCGTACTCTACAATCCGGGTCTAGGTAGCATCCAGCTTTGAGTTGAGATCATGTAGTGATGTGAGTAGAATAGTCATCGATCAGCTGCAATTCCATGATCTATGAATCCGATGTGGCCAAAAAAGCAGAAGTGGGAGGAAAAAATGAGAGAAGACAATGAGGATGGACGTGCTGAAAGTTTTTTTTCCTTCTATCTACCTTTCTTCACAGGAAGGAGCCAGCTCAGGGCTTACATTGAGATTCAGCTCCAGCTCTCTTCCTCTGTTTTCTATTCTGTCAGTGTGAAGCAGAGAAGCAGGAGAGATAGAGTGTTCTCTGTATCAGCACTCCAGGGGCTACATGGCAGGCAGAGACAAGTTTCCAACAGTTTCTCCATCACATGGGGAGCTTCTCATCTGGATGTGCGCATTCAAACCAGCCCTGTGTTTGAGGACAGGCATTAGTTTTTCCATGCCTTGAGTGTATGAGCATTCCAGAGCCACACTGCTGCACTCACAGCGTCTGAGAGCCTGCGGCATTATAGCAGAGGGAGAATATAAATTCCCTTATGAGGAACGTATGTTTCAGTGCGCCACAGCTAACCTTGGCTTGTCAGAGGTGCTGTTTGTTTTGGGGCTCTCTGGTATATGTGTGTGTGTGTTAGTAGGAGGCACATCATCCCTTCACTTGAGCAGCAAGCTGCCCTTGAATTACTGCAGTCTTTCTCTCCCTTTATCATTCTCACAATCACAAACTGCAGTCGCACACACACACTCACACCCAGGGGCACGCACAGGGCAGATGTGCGGGCTTGAATAACCCCTCGTTCCTTAGCTGCTGCTAAAAAAAGAAGCTCTCGTCGCTCCGACGCTGATAGAATTGCATAATGATTGTGATGTCAGCATTGTTCTTCCCACGGTAACAAGTGACGCTGACGGGCAGTGGAGCAGATGAGCACGCGGTGGACTGAGGCAGAGGTAGAGGAGAGAGAAAGCGTAGGGTGGTTTGAATGTAAAGGATATAAAGTCAAAAAGGCACTCCTTACAAATGGATGGGGATGCTGTATGTTCTGCTTTTTCAGTATTCACCTCTTCCTCCTATGTTGACTTTGATTTAGAATTAAGAAAAAAGCGTGTCATACAAACTCATCATTGTCACTTCTCTCTTATCCCTCAGGCTTATGCAGGTGTACAGTGTCACAGGCCAAGTATAAATATGAGCTCACTGCAGCAGTAGAATTCAGATCCCTTGTCACAATGTCATTAACTCATATCTTGCGCTTCTGGATTGTACATTCCTGATGTTTTAATGAATAAACTTATATTTTTAGCCCATAGTGGAGTGAAGAAAGCGTTACTTTTTTCCAGTGGCCGAATCAGTGAAATCTAGCCAATTTATAGCCAGCGTTTGTGTGTCTGAAAAGCGCTGTAACATCTGCACTGCTGCTGATCAAGTCCTGAAATACTCTTAATTTTTCTAGTGGATGTGCCGTTAGGAAACTTCTTCAGCTGATGCAAATGTGCCTGATTTTGTTTTTTGGAGGTTTCTTTGTGCATTACATTAACAAAATGTCTTTGACATTTGGACATTTTGATCAATGCTTTACTATTTCTATTACTGGTGCAATCATAGTGTTACAGTATAGGATACTGGTGCATTACAGTTTAGACTGGGATGTCATTTAACTTTGATGTTGCTACAGGAATTCGTCTCAGACAAGCTTCTCTGTTACCAACAAATTATGGAATTATTGAGTATAGGTAGTCAACTCTGCTACTGTTGTATCTGTGGATCACTGCACATTTGGGATACACCGATAGTAAAGTTTGTGACTTTTTGTGTTTAAGAAATTATTAGAAGTTCCACTGCTTAAATCTGCATATAGTACAACCAGTGCAGTTTATTTTGAACTCTCGGCTTTGACTTTTTCTTACTTGTTAGAGTAAAAGTGCAGCAACAAACTCCAACAGAACTCACAAGCCAGTGCAGATGTTAATGTGTTAGTATGGTAAAGCTCAGCTGGATAAAAAACTGATAAAAAGGTCTGTGAACAAAAATATGCACACGCACAGAATGCACTCCCTCCTGTAGTTCTTTTAAGTCCTCGTGCAATCATCATGCTGGGTGAGAGATCAGGGGTGGCGACCTCCATGAATTCTGGTCACATTAAAGAGGTGCTAGCATGCTGATTCTGAGAAATAGCCGTCTAATTACCACATAGGATCAGAGAAATTATTAGAGTAAGCGCCGGAACGCAGCGGGAGGGGAAACTAAATGCCGAGGCCTTTATTGTTGTAGCTGTGGAGAGCGTGAGTTAACCACAGTATAATTAGCTGGAGAAGGTGTTTAAAATTACACAATGAGCTGCATTACATCCCCCTGCCTCCATTCTTGGCACCAGATGCTTTATGCGTCAAAAAAACAAAAAAAAACAAAAGGAAAAGTTATATATTTTATTGGGAATTTAATGCATTGACATCACACACTTTACATGACGTTCACAGCATGAACTGTTCCCAGCTGTCAGTTTATTCACTCCCCTCCCTCCAAATATAGCAGGGGAGGGAGAGGGGGATGAGTGAGTCATCATTATCAACTGAACGTGTGTGTGTGTTTGTGTTATCATGTTCAGCATGAATACATTTAAACTCACACATGCATAATAGAATTGCGTGGCTTCATGAATTATATTTCTGAGTTGCCTTACATGCTTAATAATATTACATTTTATTGTAAATGATAAAGTATTGTAATGTTTCAGATTTTTATTTCTATCTGCAGTAGTTTGTATTCGACACTATCGCTCTTCTATTAGTCAGGATATGAAGTCAGAGGAGCTGGGCTGTTGGTGGGTTGCAAAGTTGTTTGCAGATACACAACTGTAGGCAGACTAAAACAGCCAATACAGTGTGCATGTGTAAGAGTCGATTTTGGTTGTGTGTAAGACATCAGCTGAACCACCAGCTGATGTGGGCTGCCATTAAGATCAGCTGATCTGCTTCGATCGTCACTGTGCTTGACTTGATAGTCTGCTTGAACCAGTGCTATGCTCAGTCTGTGGTGCTAAGAGCAAGAGTAAACTAAACTATAGACTAAAGCCTGCTTTTCCAAACGTGTTAAGGCTGGGGGGTGTTCTGACTTTTGTAACAGTCATTTCAGCATTCAGTATCCAGAGCTGTAAATGGGTGGAGTTGAACTACACGCCCAAGTCATATTTGCCATATTCCAATATTATTCCACAGCATATCTCAACATAGACTTGTGTCTCTACAGGATCACCTAGGAGTACAGTCGTGATGAGCATTGAAGGTAGACAAATCATCATGGTGCCCACTGTTTAATTGTGAATTCTCAGGCAATTACACAGGCTTTGTAACAGATAGCTGACATAGTAAAGGTATGGCTGAGATAATCTGATGGTAGCAATCACTCTTTAAGGATTCGTCTTATTACAGGTGGCAGCAGTACCACAGAATGAACTGGACCAAGTAATGGCTAAGACCAGATCTAACTTGACCACTTTTGGATCCTACAGAAGAGAGACCGTGCGTATCTCATACTCAAGGCTGTTTATCCCTGCCCTCTGTCAGAGGAGTGTTTCCTCACCTTAACCAGGAAAAGTAGCACCAACACTGGGGACACAGTAAGTTTAGGAAAGGGTTAAATTTGGGGTTAAACAATTAGGAATCATCATCACTGTAAAAATAAAATCAATAATGGGGTAATTCTGAGGAGGCGATTTTAGCAAGTTACAGGTAAAGTAATTTTTTAAGATTATTTAAAAGAACAAGAGAATACTGTACTCATACATATAGACCAATCCTGTAATTACATCTTACAACAAACTGATACATTTTCATAAACTTCCAATTAATCCATTCAAATTACAAAGGCACAGGCACTGGTTTTGGAAGCTGTCATGTTGTCACCTTGAATACAGTCGCACTTTATATATGTGGCAAGCAACCAGTCACATATGTACACCTAATAAGTCACTTTTAATTTAAAGATTACAAATAGCTCTCTCATGACCATTTAACATTTGTATAGAATCGAGTTCAGCGCAATCTGCACTCTACTGACATCTAGTGGTGAGGTTTCACACGCTGTACCTTTAAAGGAAAAATGAGTTTTTTGGAATTTGGGTGACCTCATTAAATATAACAGTGATCAGATGGACATTTTTAACATGCAGAGACTACAAGAACATAATACAGCAAAGCCTGTATGATTCCAACACCTGAAGCATCACCTGTAAAGGAGCTGAAACAGATGCACCAGAATGCATCAGAAGACCTTTGAAGAGTTTACTCGAGGTTAGATTGAGAGAAAAGAATGAGGGGAAAAAATCATACTGGCTGCTTCTCTGGAGACGAACCTTAAACCTTGAAAATGCAACATAATAAATACAAAAAGGCACTGAGTCATCCCTTCTTGCTTTAACACCGTGTCCCTCTATATTCATGTAGAGCAGCCGCCGTGCAGTGAATCTGTCTGTGGATCCACAATGCCACTCCTTGGTGAATTTACACATGACTGTTTGTGCAGAGGCTTTCCCTGTCAAGTGGATGTGCTGTGTAACCACAAATCTCTAATGGAGCATAGTGTATGTTTTCTAAAGACTCATCAGGCGGCTCCTGAGGATTCAGTGGAAAGACTCCAGCCGATGGAGAGGAGGAGAGCTGTTGTGGCATCTGATAGCCAAATTAAGCAGAGTAGTGCATCTCCTCACCTCTGCACTTCTCTTCCTCACATAAGAACAACTAAATACTTCTTCTTTGTTTCTCTTCACGACTGCTCAAAGGAAGCCAATAAATACACAGCAGGGCTAGATGAACCTGATTTGGGGCCCAAAGCAAAAGTGAGCTATGGTCGTCCCCCCCCCCCCCCCCCCTGCCTTGACTTCCCTTCAGTAGTATAAACAACAATATTAAAGATAATAATGCAGGGGCCACCTCAAAGCTCTCATAATGTCACATATCACACAAAGTCATTCAGTTGCTGTTTGGCAGTAATGTCGATGACTGCAAAGTCAAAGGGGAAAAAGTTATTCTGTTGCATGCTTGTATTTTGCATTTGTGTGAGTATGTGATAAGATGCATGAAAAGAAATGTGTCTGCACAATGAGCTAAAAATCAACACATCTTAAATGTGTACCCCTGACTTTTTAAATGTACCAGTTCTTCATGATTTTAGACTTTAGAATTAACTTAGCATGAATGCCTTTGGGAGGAAGCCGGGGTACCCGAAGAGTAGATACGCAGGCAGAACATCCAAACTCCACGCAGGAAGGCCACAGCTGGCCTGTATGCATGTTGTAAATAAAATAATGGATGCAATTAAGGACATAAGCTGAGTATTTTCCATTGTGTTGTTTGCATTTTCTAGTTTTCATTTTATTTAAAATAACCACTGAGGAAATTTGCAAACTTGTTTGCAAGTTGAGATAAAACTGCAGCACATTCAATTCAATTCAATTCAATTCAATTTTATTTATATAGCGCCAAATCACAACATAAGTCGCCTCAAGGCGCTTCATAGATACAGAGAAAAACCCAACAATCATATGACCCCCTATGAGCAAGCACTTTGGCAACAGTGGGAAGGAAAAACTCCCTTTTAACAGGAAGAAACCTCCGGCAGAACCAGGCTCAGGGAGGGGCGGGGCCATCTGCTGCGACCGGTTGGGGTGAGAGAAGGAAGACAGGACAAGTTCATTCAGTTTTGTTCTTTTACCTACTGCAGGACAAAATGAATTAATAAATGTTGTTTGCAGAAATCGATGCAGTTAACATGTTGGTATTTTATACAGCACGTTAGCATGCAAACTTCATGGATGTAATGCTCGGCGTACGATTCTATGTTGGAATTTTATCAGAAATGTAGACAAGGACGGCAATGATTTTCTAAGAATGCAGGGTTGGTGTTGCAAGTGTAAACAATCAGCACGAGAAAACATCAGGATACACAGATGTATCAAAGCTAAGTGAATAAAACTGTAACTTAAAATGACTTCTGAAAACTGACTGACCGTGTGAGCTAACACAGCCAGGAATAAAATGAAAGAGGCAATTGCCGCGCTCGTTCTGTTCCTTTAACATTTTGATCACGCATTGCTCCTTTTAACAAAAAGTACTGTAGAAATATTTCCCTCAGATCTGTTGCAGTAACTTCCAATCGTAATCTGATGTTTACGGCCAGTTAGAAGATTAGCTGCAGAATTACTTAGTCAGTTTGGAATTACTCTTTGGTTACTGATCACACAGTACACGAGGTACACGTTTACTGTGTCTCCCTTGTGTGTGTGTGGTTTAACAGATTGTTTTCTGTGTTTAGGCTGTTATTTGTGTCAATATGTCTCAGCAATTCTGAACAAATTTGAGCGTGGGAGTGTTGGTGCGCAGGCCTGTGTGTGCTGAGTGCATGTGTTTGAGAGAGGGAGAGAAAGGGGAGAGTGAACACGATGTACCCAGGCACAGTTTTCCTGGGACGTGTCCAACTGTAGGAGACTGCTCACAGCTATGCACTTTGGGGACACCTCCTCTCCCACCTCCCCTTTCCCTGTTGTCTGTCTGAATCCTAATCTGATCTACCCCTGTGACCTCACTTTACCCCCCACTTCAAAACACATACTGCCACCGATACCCATCCAGTGCCCCTGACTTCCTGTCTTATCACACTTCTTCCCTCTCCTTCCTGCCCTTGTCCTCCAAACCTTTTTTCACGGTCTTCAGCAGCCTTTTAATGGCCTCGACACCCCGCCTCCCTACCACTTCCTCTCCTCGTTCTCTCTCCCTTTCTCCTTGTATTTCATCCCTCGCTACCTTTCACTTGTCCTTTGGAAGCTTAGAGTAGCGTTTGGTCATGTGAGGTGAATGCCGTCTCCTGTGCCAAGCCTGCAGGCTGGCGCCAGCAGCATGAAGACAAAACAGAACCCCTCTAAAATACACACTGGCGCACACACACACACACACACACACATGCAGTCACATTCTAAAGGGCTACAGCAGCACGTGCACTGAGAATTTAAAGCAGCAACTGAGAGCTTCTTGTTTTTAGTTTGGGAACATATCTCGTGCTAAGCAATTATTAAGGTGGTGTTTTTGATCTGTGGCCAACACCTTTCTGACACTGAATTTTCTGACCACAGTTCTTCTTCTGTCCAACCCCGTCCCATCAAAACAAAAGAAAAAAAAAAAAGGTCGAGTGCCAGAGTATTTTTCCCAGGAATGACCAGAGAAGCTTGGCACGCTGAATCCTTGCTGCCAGTTTGTTCAGTGGTCAGTTGTTGTACTTGAGCTACCCTCATCATGAATATATACAAAGTATGGTCATGGACAATCACAAGTCTTTAACTAATAGGCATGTGGTTTCACAGTTTGTTTCAGTCTTTACTCACAGTACTCTCATATGTTCTTGCTTTGGTGATGCACGGTTCTTTCTAACAACAACATTGCTGTCTACGTCGTCCACTTCAAAGTAAACAACAAAACTTCAACATGCAGACTGCAAAAAGGGGGGACATGCACGACAGAGTGATTCTACTTCATTATCAAATTTAAAGTTTGTTAGTGACTAAAATAAAAAATGATCATGGAAGGGCCAATCATCTAATTAGTAGGCAACATGCTTTGCCACCTGAGCCACGACTAACCCTAAAACTCCCACTCAGAAGCTGAGAGTCTGAAGTTTCATCTCATGAAATTTCACAAGGTAGTTTTCGAACAGTACTGCTGAAAGATTAACAGACAGGTAGAGAGACAAATGTCACCAAACACATATTTTAGTCAGAGGAAAACTTTTTAAGATGGATGGGGGGTTTTTCAGCAGTCTAATTGGATAACTCTTTCCCAGATCAGGGAGAAGGGAGGTGGGTCTGAAAAGATAGAGAAACAGCAATACTGAAAGAGAGGGTAGATGAACGAGGGAACAAGGGAACCAATTGGATGAGCAAGGGAAATCTGGGTTTGCTCCACTTTAACACGAGCAAATTATTCAGAGCCTGCAAACAATGGAGCCAAGAGGGGAAGAGGACTCAGCTGAGATCAACACCATGTAGGAATTAATGAAGTTCTCCGCCAACACACAGCCGAGAGATTTTACAGTCTGGAGGCTGGAGACGCTCTCCTAATTGTGTTTTGACAAAACAGAAATGTCTCATACTTCATTTTCCAATTAGAACTGCAGCACTGATAAAGACGGAGAGATTTTTGTCTGTTCTGGCAATTTGCCAGGCAATTAACATAAATTGAACAAAAACTTTGCTTCCCTCTGATTCTCCATCTATATACATTTGTACTGAATCCCTGTGTTTTTCTATATATTATATATGTTTGTGTAAAAGTGTCTGAACCAGAAGCAGCTGCACTGCTGTACTGTACTGTAGCCAGCGATGGGCGGTACTGTAATCCAATTACTTTTTTCAAGTAACAAATAAAGTAAGGGATCACTATTGCAAAAAGTAATTAGATTACTGTTACTCTCCCATAAGCACGCTGCGTTACTGCGTTACTGCGTTACTTAACCGTTATTTTGTTTGTGTCTCATGACAGACGTACAAAGATGTCCGTGGTAACAGACGTGCGTAGATCAACAACGGATAATATGGAGTGCGCGAGAGAGTACGACCATGCAGCGTTTAAGGCTTGTAAGTGCTGACGTTACTTTGAGTTTCATTCTGTGAAAAGTGACAAAAAGGTTAGTGTTTGCTGTACACTCTGCGTGGGAAGAAAACTTCTTTCTACAGTGAAAAATTAAACTTCAAATCTGAGCAAGCAACGAGCACGCTGCCACAGGAGTGTGAAATTCACAGAGAAACCCCCGGATCCTCCCACTGACATGACCGCTGCAGCACGGGGCAAACCTCCACCCGCCCCACTCCTGCTAAACAGGTGAAAATAGACTTAAGAGTGACAGGACTTAGTGCCGCTATTTGAAAGAGTGAGTGTAAACACAAAAAACATTTTCATTTTATATGCTGGAATATGCAGAAAATAGGTTTAAATGTTAAACAAATTTCTTCAAGTCAAAGAATGTTGCATACAATTACATTTTTGCTTGATGCAGTGTGCATAAAGTTAAAAGATTAAAACTAATGAAGCATGTTTTAAAAAGAGACTTTTTCATTTGATTCAGTTTTATATGATGGATTATGCAGAAAAAAATACAATTGGGCTGAAAGGTCGATTGCTTTATTACATATCCAGGTTGTGTAATGTTTTTTAAAAGTAACTAAGTAATAAAGTAACTAGTTGCTTTTCAAAATAAGTAATCAGTAAAGTGACAGGATTACTTTCTTGGAAAACTAATCAGTAATTAGTAACTAATTACCATTTTCAAGTAACTTGACCAACACTGACTGTAGCTGTATGTAAGTGAGCAGTAAAGATTTGTGGTATGAAGAGGGGGAAAACAGTTTCCGTCAGAGGTTTAGGATCTTTAAGCTCCTTGTTTTGGTTTTGTAACAGATAAACTTGATTTGTTTGAATTTGCAGCAGCAACAAACAACCATTTTATAAAGAACAACAAAACTCTGAAAACTCTACATTAATCAAAACTCTACATTAATCAAAACTCTACATTAAGAATCAGTCATTTATCAGAAAGACACATTGAGCATTCAACAAACATGAATCGCCTTTAATTAAATTTAAATCCATGTTTGAATTTGACTTATTTGTGCTTGTTTTCTAAAAAAAGAAAACTGTACTGAAAAGAATAGCTGTGCATATCTGCGTAAGTTAATATTTTCACACTTGTGCAGTAGCAACTGCAAAGACTTATGACTCACGTTTACTCTGAAATCCTTAATGTAGTTGTGTTGTGAATATTATTTCAATTATATCATCTTTTATTGATTGGATGTTAATTGTTGTGGATGTTGTCCAAGTGTTCCAGCATAAAGTTGAGCTAACGCACCACCATGACTGAGACTCCTGTGGTGATTTTGTCAGTTATCATTCAGGGTGATTGTTAAAACATAAGGTTTTATACTTAACACTGCAGCTCTTCTACTATAGTAAAGTATTGAATTCATGTGAATATATTGGTACACTCAAAAAAAGTTAAACATTTTTAGGTTATTTAAAAAAATAGGAGCCGATTATTTACCATACAACTACACAGATTTTGCCCCCTGAGAAAATCTATTACAATAAAATAACCAGTTGAAGCTTTAAGTAGAGGTATGGAAGTTAGAAAGACTTTTTTTTTTAATTCAGTGATTAATCTGTTGATTTGTTGGCATATGAGACACTCTATATGTCGATTTAATGAATCGGTTAATTAAATTACTGATTTTGGCCCCTAAAGTAGAAATCCTAATCTTTTAGAATGACCTTTTTCTAAATAATAACTCTATTCTAATGTTTAGCTTGGGAAACCTGGGCAGCGTTTTCTATTTCAGGTCCTACCTACAGTTTGTCTCTTCAAATGGAGCATACTGTGTACGCTGATCCAATATTTTTAATGCGATGCACAGCCGATCATACATTTTGATTAGCTCTAGAAACAGAATATTTAAAAAGAGAGCTGTAAAAACAAAGCAGTAAATAAAATCTTTCTGTCCTCATAAAACCTTTTCTTTATGCAATCAGCAACAGCAACTTACATCACAATTATGTCACAAAGATTTAGATCGAGGTAAATCAACTCTGCTAAGCTAAAAATAGATTTCTTCTGTTAGTTTGGTTGCAAACGGCATCTGCTACAGCTCTCATGTGAAACTAAATCAGGCTGTGTCCATATGGCTCTGATGTTTCCATCGCTGCAGGTCGGTCGGTAACAGTGGGCTTAGTATATAACGTCCCTGATAGATCCTGTATTGATCGCTTTCTCTCTCACACACACTCTGTGTCTTTGTGGTCTGCCAGCACCCTGATTAAACTTCTAAAGCAGATTGCATAATACGTGCAACAGAAGCGGGGCAGTGGAGATTTAGAACAGCACCCTCTCTCTCTCTCGCGCTGATGAAGGGATTGCATAAGAAAGGAGAAGGGATGGATTCAGGTCATGGTGGCTCTGGGAGCCAGCGTGAGTGATTAGACCAGACACACTCAGGCGAGCTTGCTCAGTGTCTGGAGAGAAGGGATGGAGGCAAGTGAAGGAGAGACCGAGAGAGACCAGCCTGTCAGTCCATTCCATTTGACTGCTGCTCTGTTCCTGACCAGTCTGTGTGTGCTGTTCCAAAAATAAAACAACATGAAGGAGTGGGCGAGCACATGCATATGCAGCAACACTCCCCCGACAGATATATACACACTTTCTAGCCACATTTAGACAAGTACAATTGGGACAGCTTTACTATGACATTTGATTGTTTGAAGAAAAAAAAAACTCCACGTAATCTCTAATCTCTGTTAATCACTGTGTAAACTTCCGTTTCCCCACACTTCCTTTTAGATTTGGCCTTTTTTATTAGATTTCTCTGGTTTAATTGAAGCTTTATATCATATTTAAACATTGAGATGAGTCAGTGAGACAACATAAATATAATTGTTTCAGGATAAAGTTCTCCCTCTAAACACAAGCTGTCAGTTTTTACCTTTCTGTTTGAGATTAGAGAACAATGATATTGATACGTCTGTAGATGGAAACTTGTTTAATTAGCATGAAAAGTAGAAGCAAGGGTGAAGCATCTAGGCTTGTTTGTTAGCTCTTAAACTGTGGCTGTTCTATATACTGTACATTTCCTGCACATCACTAGAGGTTTAATACTTAATGAGCTACATATATGAAGTAGTTCATGAATTAATGCACCTCTGCTGGACCTAAAGGCACTTCTACTGCTATGGAAACCTTGCACCTTGGATAAAGAGATTAAAAATGGGTGGCTGGGTCATCTGGTTGCTCTAAAAGGTAATTTAAGGAGTTTCAAACGTAGCATCTGATTTAATATCACAGGTAATTCTGTAGGAACCAGCAATGTAGGTAGCACTAGCATTTGCTTCCACTTGGCCAAATCTGGTCATGTCCATTTTTTTAAGCAACATATAGTAGCAAAGGCAAAAAAGTTCATCTCCAAGGTTCAGAAACGTAGCCAGCAAACTAATGCTCATTTTCTGTATTTGACACCATGACTGACCCTTTTCTACATGCATTGCTTTGACAAAATTAGCTAATGTTAAATAAAAAACAGAATGCATTGGCTATATTATATCTTGTGCACTTTTTAAAAACATAGCCACATTAACTTGTAACTAATGCCGAGCTTGGCACGGAAATTTCCACTGATAAAGCGTTCCTTTACTGTATCCAACAAATGCTACGGTACCATAGCTTCATCCACTTGCCGTTTTGCTTTTTCTTTGTTCATCCCATCTGTCGCTGATATGTAAATGTTTAATATGAAATACGCATTGCTGTTACGTAATGTTTACTGATGTTTACTATTCTGGGGAGTTTCGTGCCATTAAATCAGTATCAAAGATCTCATTATGCATGAGAAAAAAAATCCCCAAAACAAATGAAACCCATTAAATATTCAGGAGCCATCAATCAAGGAGAGTAAACTGGTTCTGAAAGTGTCATTTGCTGATGTTGTCACAGCATGACATGAAAATAAATGAAAGGAGGATGCACTTTCTCCCCTTATTTTCCACCAGCCACTCACTGTTTTGCTTCAAGCATCAAAACATGCTGAGTGTGCTGTGTGTGTGCGTGTGTGTGTGTGTGTGTGTGTGTGTGTGTGTGTGTGTGTGTGTGTGTGTGTGTGTGTGTGTGTGTGCTTGTCTTACTAAAATTGTGGGGACATGCATTTTTGGTATAGTTACATTGCGGGGACTTGTCTCTTTTATGTTGAAGACAAACAACCCCCCCATGGCTACATCCTTATATTTTAGGCTGATAACTTGATTTAAGGTTAGCACAGGGGTAGACAGCTGGTGGTAAATCGATGTAATGACCTCGAATGTGTATACGTGTGTTTGTTTTGTATACATTACCAACCTTTGTTACATAAGGACAGCAGTAGTAGAACAGATGTGACCTTAGGCTCGGTAACTGGTTTACAGAATGGGGTAGTTAAAAGTGTAATCTAGCAGTTGGATGGAAGACAGAAGCCGATAGTCCATTTGAATAGCTCCCTTTAATGTCTTCATTATATGGTCAATAATCTGGGCTTTAGATAACAGCATTTTTCTTCTAGAAGACAAACTACTTTTCCTGAACGTGTTCCTGCATTGTGGATAAAAAGACTCCAACAACAAACCACTGACCTCTGAAATTGTTTAAATGTAATTATAGGAAAAATGTGCAAACTGAGAGAAAGTGAACTGATGTATGCTCACAGTGTTGTGTCACTATGCTTCAGTATGGATGGTAGAGGTAACAGATTACATGAGCTTGTGCTTCCCTCTAATGGAATTGAAAGGTTGCTGCACCTTTTGGTTGCATGACAGCTAGAAACAGACACAGGACAACTTCTGTCATTGATTTTTATTTGCATGGTATGCGCATTTGTTTTTCTTTATAGCCTTAATTGCAAACACATTAAGATAAGCATTATTAATAATTAAGGCAACTTATTCGACTTAAGTAGAAAGTCACTTTTATGAATGTGCATATTCATAAAAAATTATCCAGGTACTTTATTTAAATTTCCTTTTTTTTTTTTTTTTTTTTTTTTTTTACCATTTTCTACTTCTACTCCACAACTTTTAGGAGAAAGAAACTTTTCTTTTACAATTGAAGGATGATCAAGTCCCAAGTAGAACATGAGCTGTAGAAAATCAGTTTAACATCAGTTTAACCTATGACTTATGATTATGGGTTTATGTTTGGAAATGAAAACAACCCCCCCCCCCCAGAAGTCCCACCTCACAATCTACATCTTACCAAATACCACCAGATGCTACACTACTTCAGGGGAGTCTATGACTCGATAGGACAGAGCTGTTTGTCACTTCATTATTCATCCTGCTACACAACTGTATCATATTTGATACATGTAGATTTTGTGAACTGGATTTCTACATCATCAGTGGGATTTTTCCTCCCTGAACAAACTTAAATAAATTCCACAAAAAAATGTAAGCAATAACTTGCATTTACCAAAGGATTTTTTGGCAATTATTTTATGGTTCAGGCTTCACAGATCAGTGTATGCTAGTGTTCACATACTTTACTCTTATAAAAAATAAATATTTTGAACTACATTTAAATTTTAAGTTAATAAATGAGTTTGTTTGTTTTTTAGTAAGGTTTTCTGATATTTAAGACGGGTTTTTTTCAGTGTTACAAATGTACCACTGTATTTTATTTTTACTTTGATTTAAGGAAAGGAGCTAATTATGTCATCCACCACTGTTAAATCACATGTCAAACTCAGATCTTAATCCAGCCTGCACGTCATTGTTGGTTCTAAAAATACTTTATCCCTGGTTGTAGCTTCAAGCACCTCTAAGCTCGATCTCCCCAAAAGGCAAAACACAAGGAAGCAGGCAATTTTAAGAGAGGCTGGCAACTGCGAACTTATTTACAGTGCATAAGAAATGCCTCAACACCAACTAAGACGAATAGAATTTGTGATTTCGATTATAGTCATAAGATGAGCTACAAAGACACATGAAGCAGGCAGAAAGTTGTTGAACTCAAAAGCAGCATGCAGCTGAAACAAAATATTGTTCTTCAAAGCAAAGGGACAGATCTGTAAATGAAAGTTTCTTCATATCAGAGTATAGAAATAGCTCAGATAGAGTTTTTCTGAGAAAATGAACACTATAAATTTTAGGTTGGTGTCATAAAGGTGAGCTGTCTCGTGCAGGTAAAATTCAAAATCAGTGATCTCTAAGTTTTCTCACTCAACCCCTTTTTCTTTTAGCTGCTTTAGGAGTCACCACAGAGAAGCATCTGCCTTCATATCACTCTATCCTTAGCATCCTCCTCTGTCACAGCAGCCTTCTGCATGTCCTCCTTCACTGCATCAATCAATCTTCACTGTGCTCTTCCTGTTTCCCTACTGCCTGGAAGCTCCATATTCAGCATTCTTTGTCCAGTGTATCCATTCGTCCCTACTTCGTGCCTGTCCAAACCATGTCAGCCTTACCACTTTAACATTGTCTCCTAACCGCTGGACCTGAGCTGTCCCTCCTATTTACTTGTTTCTAATTGTGGTCACAATCAATGAAAATCATCATTTAGTATTCTGATGTGAAAAATGCTCATTCTTGCAAACTGGCTAACTCATTTCATGAGTAAGAAGACACCAAGCTGCATGTGAGAAGGCCTGGACTTGCATTTTATAGTAAACAAGAAGCACTCTGATAGTGCTAACTCAACTCTCTGGGCAGAATTTATTTTCTGTATATTAATTTTGTTTTCATTGTTCTTTTTAATAGTTTATAGTTTTTAGTGCACTAAAAATCAAATAAGGGTGGCATTCAATTCAAATCAATTTTTTTAAATACAGCACTAAATCACAGCGACAGTTGCCTCAAGGTGCTTTATATTTTATTGTAAAATAGAATAGAATAGAATTCAACTTTACTGTCATTGCACGTGTCACAGGTACAAGGCAATGAAATGCAGTTTGCATCCATCCAGAAGTGCTTTAGCCATAATATAGATATTGTAGCGGGTCAGGGCTGTTCAGGATTCTGTTTGTACAGTTATGTTTTGTTTATGTTGCCATAGTGACGGGTGACGCCCTCTCGCTGCGACGGTGTGTCCTTCCGGGGTTAGAGGGCGCCCTGTGTGTTGTTGTTGTTGTTGCCGCGCTGAGCAGTTAGCTAGCAGCGGTGTTCTTCTGCAAATGTTAATAAACGGCTGTGCTCCCTGGCTAGCTCACGGGAAGCAAGACCAAACTATACCTCCGTCTCCTCCTTGTCCGAGCTCGCCACATTGGTGTCAGAAGTGGGATAGCTCACCCTCGCCGTAATGGAGAGAGACATTCAGAGGCTGGAGCAAGCTGTCGAGGAGAACATTCCCCGCTTGGGAAACTGGCGATTGAAGAGAGATGATGTGAGCGGCCATGTAAGTCCCCCGACGGGTCCCGATGGCGCGAGCGCACCGTCACGACAGATGCTAGCGCAATACTCCATGGGCTACCTCTGTCGACCCACACGCCAAGCCCCCAACCGCGAGCAGTTATGCCTACCACGCCAGTTAAGGTACCGAAATACAACGGGCTAACCCCGCTAGAGCCCTACCTCTCACAAGTGCAGCTGGCCACCAGACATAGTGGCTGGAGTGAAGAGGAGACTGCTACACACCTAGCGCTAGCATTAGAGGGAGATGCACTGCAGATACTCCTTGACCTAGCCCCGGAAGAGCAGCATGAGCTCCAGGCCCTCACCGCGGCACTCGAGAGGCAATTTGGGCAGCGGCACTCCACTGATCAGAGCAGAGAGCAGCTGACCAACCGGAGCCGTCGACCGGGGGAAGAGCCTGGGCACCTTTGCAGCATACGTGTTGCTGTATGCTCGTCGTGGCTACCCGGAGTTTCCAGCAGCAGCCCGTGAGGAGCTTAGCCTGCATGCTTTTCTGCAAGGACTTTTCCCAGAGCGACTACACCAACACGTCCGCCTGGCCATGCCTCAGACCCTCCGTGAGGCGCTCCTTGAGGCTGAAAGGGCCAAGCCGGTGCTCACCTCGCGACCTAACCAGCAGGTGCCCCCCCCAAACTACCCCCAAATCAGAGCTGCAGACTGCGACGGGGAGGGGAGGTCGCCAAGATGTCCCAGCTGCAACCCTCGGTGCCCCGGAGGCGTCCTCGTCGACTGACCAACCGCTGCTATCGGTGCGATGAGCCTGGCCACGTGGCACATGACTGCCCAGCACCAGCCCCGAAGACCAGAACTATGCAGCGTCAGGGAAACGAGGAGGGAGCGGTGTAGCGAGGGGACCACCGCTCCAGCTTCCTGGCCCCCTCCAAGGACGATGCACAGTGGTTGGGCACCTCAAGGGACTCTACCTGAGCTGCTGTGTTGAGGACCAGCCATGCCAGGCCCTGGTGGACACAGGGTCTACCATTTCCCTGATACGACCTGGCGTGCTCCCTGAAACATCCGGGCCACTGGTGAAGGGTTGGTTGCCCACAGACACCCAGCTGATGACAGTGACGGGGGAGAAAACTGTTATGCGGGGGAAGAAACCGTTGCGGATCCGAGTGAAGGATCTAGAGCTGGTGCACGACTTCTGGCTCGCCGACATTCAAGACCAGGGCCCTGTTTCAGGAAGCCGGTTTAGTGGAAAAACTGAGTAAGTATACCCTGAGTTAACGAAAACTCTGGGTTTTCGGTTTCACAAAGCGAGTTCAGCTGCAGCCTGAGTGAGTCACTATGACGACACACTCCGTGAAGCTAACCTGCCCCCTAGCAGGTTTACTACAACTAACCCTGACTGTCTCCGCCCCTTTGTCGGAAACCTGACTGTAGGAAGTGTCGGACATGGCGTGCCACTTCCTTGAAGAGCCAGTAGATCGTGAAGCCCAAATTCTCTGCAGAGCTCTCCGCCGGGAGAGAGTGATCAGAGCGCGTTTGGACATTTTATCATTTCCTGATGATTGTCTGTGCGAACGTTACCGTTCCTCAGCACAATCTATAATTTATTTGGATAACATCCTCAGGCCATATATTACGCATGTGACACATCGCGGACATGCTCTCAGTTCATTGCATATTATTTGTATTGCACTTCGGTTTCTTGCAAACGGGAGCTTTCTGTATAATATTGGTGACGCTGAGCACGTTTCCAAGGCTACCGTCTGTCGGGCAGTCAGGAATGTTACAGTTGCACTGAAACGTCTCCTGTACTCGTCTGTGGTGTTCCCCGGTCATAGACCCACAAGATTTATCAAAGAGGGATGCCACAAAATTGCAGGTATCAGGATGACCAAAACTTAATGTATGATGTGGTGATACTTGGACTACTACTTAAATTGCACATTTATTTTCAGGGTTCCCAGGCGTGATTGGCTGTACAGATGGCACTCACATTCCAATCATTGCTCCTTCAGTAAATGAAGGAGACTATGTGAACAGGAAGTCTTTCCACAGCATTAATGTACAGGTACATAGTTCCCTGTAGCATGTCAAACTAACAAATTATTTCATTATAGTAATGGATGCTAATTTGTGTTCTCTGCACTGTGAAGATCATATGTGATGCTGCCAACATTATCACAAATGTGGAAGCCAAGTGGCCAGGCTCTGTCCATGACTCACAAATATTCCGTGAATGTACACTGAGCACAAAATTTGGACATGGTGAGTTGAGAATACTTTAAAATATATAAAGACCAATTGCTTCAGGGACATTTGAACTGAAGTGCATCCTTCTGTCTTAGGAGAGTTCACTGGCTACTTGCTTGGTGATAGGGGGTATCCATGTTTACCCTATTTGCTTACCCCTTACCCTGAACCGGGCCCACAGCAGCGATATAATCTGGCTAATTGCAGGACAAGAGCCAGAATTGAAATGACTATCGGAATGCTTAAGGCCCGGTTCCAGTGCCTGCAAAGACTCAGGGTCACCCCAGAAAGGGCATGTGACATTATTGTGGCATGTGTGATTCTTCACAACATTGCCACAATTAGAGGAGAACACTGTCCTTCTGAACCAAACATCAGCAGTGATCCAAACCATGAACATCCTGACCCTCCCACGGACATACAAGATGGGAGCGCAGTCAGAGACACCATATGTCACAATCATTTCCTTTGACCCATCACCTCAACATGTTGAAAGAGGAATAAACAGATTTTTTGTTCAACTGGCTTTATTGGTCGCCTGTATTTCCTGTACACAAAGTATTAAAAGATGTAAACCTCATAAAGTGTCTCTGTTGCTTCCTCCTCTGTAACAGCTGTCAATGTTTCTTCATTATTTTCCTGTAGTAAAGAAATAAACAACATTGCTGTTCTACTGTAAACTCATATAATCTGTGGAGTATTACTCACAACTGCATGTTGGTCTGGCTCAACAGGAGGCTGCACCAGATGCAGTACACCACCACCATCAACTGATAGAATATGAGGTTTATACAGGTCACTTATAACTTACAAGGGACCAAATGGCAATTAACAAACATACCAATCACCTTACACTTCATTGTCATTATGCTCTCAAAGACAACCAAGACTGAGGGAAGGCAAAATCAGTAGGAAAATAACTTCACTACAAAATAATCCATTATGGTAAAGAGTTTATCAAATGAATGAGTAGCACTGCAAAGGTGACTGTGAAGAAAGGATGTATGCACATCATGTATTATTTTGAATTTACCCCTTATGTAGGCACTTGTGTCTTGCGGGGTTATTGCCTCAGAGGATGTCCCCGCAGAGATGCCTTCGGCCACAGGGCGCCCACTGTTTTGGCTGAGGGCCAACTGCTCAGCCTCTGTGAGTGGTGGTGGTGGAGGACCCCCACCTGTTTTTCGGGCCTCCGCTTTTTTTCTGTTGGCTATAACGGGTCACATTTGAGCATACAGAGTAAGCAAATATGTACTTGTAATGTGCTCAGATAATTTCAATAAGTGCTTACAGACAGAAAATTAATGTAGCCTCTAACTGCAATTGATTTACATGGGACAAACAGACCAAGCACTATGGCTCATAATACAATTACACCTTACCTGTTTGGACTATATTTTTCTATTTCATTTTTACTTGCTGCCAGGCACGTTTGGGGCCTGTTGGGTTGCACCTGCGCTCACATCACATCACAAAATAAAATGTATAAAATAACAAATAAAATAACATATGATAAAATAACGTGTTAAATGGGTGGAAATCCCTCGATCAATGTTTACATTAACACTCACGCATTGACTCTGTCGGCTATGTTTTGCCATGCATGCTCCCTTTCTTTTGCAGCTGTGGCTGTGTTACTTTTTTCCGCGGAATTTGCATGTTATCGGCATATGCTGCCATCAGAATTTCGGCCTCAAGCGCTGTGAAATACATTGACCGCGCCTTCTTTCCCTCCGTCTCCATGGTGACTCGCTTAATCTGTGCTCCGCTTATCAGGGCTTTATGTATCCTCGTCCGCGCGCTTCACTTGGGGTTAAAGCAACTCCGCGTTGACTGAACTAATTGTTATCAGCCTTTCTGAAACCGAATATTCCGAGTTGGACAGTTCGGGGTTACTCAACCGTGAGTGTCGTTTTTCACTCTGAGTTTTCCAAACCGGCTTCCTGAAACAGGGCCCAGTGCATCATTGGCCTGGATCTGCTGAGCCGCTGGGGGGCCTGCGTCGACACCGCGAAGCTGGCTATCACTCTTGGCGCAGAGACTTTTGCCCTCCAGCGCGGCCAAAATGCAGGGAGCGGGGACCAGACGAGACAGGCGTCGGGCAGCTGCCGCTCAGCAGATTTCGGATGCCGGTGGCTCCGGGTCATCTCCACTCGCCTCAGCCTCAGCCTCAGCCTCTCAGCCCGACAAACCTCCTTCGACCGAGACCATCGAGGCTGTTGATGACCTTTGGCAGTGCAGCAGCGTAGGCCTCAACGTCGACCAGCGCCAGCGGTTGAGGTGCCTCCTGGACAAGAATGTGGACATCTTTGCCGCCAGTGACAAAGACTGTAGGCAGACGAGTCTGGTCCAGCACACCATCGACACCGGCTCTGCTCAGCCCATCCGTCTGCGCCCACACCGGCTGCCCCTCTCAAAACGGCAGGTAGCGGAAGAGAAGATCCGTGAGATGGCTGCGGCTGGGGTGATCGAGCCGTCCAATAGCCCATGGGCGACACCTGTGGTTCTGGTGGGGAAGAAGGATGGCAGCCCGAGGTTCTGCGTGGACTTTCGCCGTCTCAATGCAGTCACCATGAAGGACTCGTACCCGCTGCCGCGGATCGACGAGGCCCTAGATTACGTTACCGGCTCCAGTTGGTTCAGCTCCCTCGACCTACGCAGCGGTTACTGGCAGGTGGAGCTAGCCCCCGACGCAAGGCCTAAGACTGCATTCACCATTGGACAGGGGCTGTGGCAGTTCAGGGTCATGCCATTTGGGCTCTGCAATGCGCCAGCGATGTTTGAGAGGCTGATGGAGAGGGTGCTCGTGGATATCCCTCGTAGCCGCTCCGGCGGGAGCTGCTGGCCGTAGTGCTAGCGGTGCGGCACTTCCAGCCATATCTGCATGGCTGCCGGTTCCTCCTGCGCACTGACCTTGCATCTCTGACTTGGCTCCTCAACTTCTGTCGCAGGTGCTTGAGCTGGTCCACGGCTCGGTGGGGGAAGGACACTATGGGAACGCCAAAACTCTCCGCCGCCTCAGGGGACGGTTCTACTGGCCTGGCTGTCGACGGGATGTGGAACTTCATGTGCACTGCTGTGACACCTGCACGGCACAGAAGGGCCCAACTCAACGCTCCACTGCCCCCCTTCAGCAGTACCTGGTGGGGGCCCCAATGGAAAGAGTGGGAGTGGACGTCCTAGGGCCTTTCCCCGTCACAGAGTCAGGGAACCGGTATGTGTTGGTGGCTATGGACTATTTCACGAAGTGGCCAGAGAACCACACCGCTCCACCCATAAAGCGATGGCTTGGTTGAGCGCTTCAACCGCACGCTGGCCACCCAGCTCGCCATTCTCACCAGCCGCCACCAGCGGGATTGGGACCGACATCTGCCCCTGGTCCTTTGGTCGTATCGGACTGTGGTTCAGGAGTCCAGCCAGTGCACACCTGCCGCTCTGATGTTTGGACGGGAGCTCCGGACGCCTGTGGATCTAGTGTTCGGGTCCCCCCCCGAGCCGGAGATTGATGGTGGGCCAGAGATGGACTACTACAGGAGGCTGAGGGAGCAGCTGCAGGTGGTTCATGACTACACCCGCCAGGCCCAGGCCAGCGCCGGAGTACGACAGAAAAGAGCCTACGACACCAAGTGCCAAGGGGGGGTTTTCATGCCTGGCGACAAGGTTTGGGTGTACTGCCTGGTTCGCAAGAGAGGAGTGTCCCCCAAACTCTGCAGTCACTGGCAGGGGCCGGCGGAGGTCGTGGAGCGGCTAACAGATGTGGTGTACCGTATCCGCATGCCGGGCCCGGGGCGCATGGTGGTGTTGCACCGGGACAGGCTCTCACCGTACCGACCGCTCGCTCCGGCAGATGCCGGGGCAGGGGATGATGATGGCACCCCATGTTCTGACCCGAGTGACTTTTCCCCCGCCGGTCGTGACCGGCCAGTGCACCAAAAGAAGGCACCTGGACATTTGCAGGACTTTGTGTGGGGTAATGGGGTCGTCGGGGACGACTGACCCCTTAGGTGGGGGCTATGTAGCGGGTCAGGGCTGTTCGGGGTTCTGTTTGTACAGTTATGTTTTGTTTATGTTGCCATAGTGACGGGTGACGCCCTCTCGCTGCGACGGTGTGTCCTTCCAGGGTTAGAGGGCGCCCTGTGTGTTGTTGTTGTTGTTGCCGCGCTGAGCAGTTAGCTAGCGGCAGTGTTCTTCTGCAAATGTTAATAAACGGCTGTGCTCCCTGGCTAGCTCACGGGAAGCAAGACCAAACGATACCTCCGTCTCCTCCTTGTCCGAGCTCGCCACAATATGTTACAAAATATATATTAGCAATAATTAAAAAAAACGCTGAATAGCAGTATCTGTAGACTGTACGATAATACATACAGAGAAAACCCAACAATCAGATGACCCCTATGGGCAAGCACTTTGGTGACAGTGGGAAGGAAACTCCTTTTTAACAGGAAGAAACCTCGGGCAGAACCAGGCTCAGGGAGGGGCGGGGCCAACTGCCACGACCGGCTGGGGGTGAGAGAAGGAAGCCGGGATAAAGACATGCTGTGGAAAAATCTTGACATGAAGAACTTGAACTTATTTATATAACTTTTAATATTATACCACAGTATATTTCAAACTAAATAGGCATCTCATTCTCTTTCTCTTGAAAGTAATTTTTTTAAAGATATAATGCATTTCAAATCAAATCAAATCAAATCACTTTTATTGTCACATCACATGTGCAGGTACATTGGTACAGCACATGTGAGTGAAATTCTTGTGTGCGAGCTTCACAAGCAACAGAGTTGTGCAAAATACAATAACGTAAACAAGCAAAATACAAGAATGGCTACATCTGAAACTAATAAATATATGTACAATATATAATAGTATATGCATTTCTGGATGTGTATACTAAATATTTTTCTACGTGTGTGTGTGTGAGTGTGTGTGTGTGTGTGTGTACACATATTTTACAAATTAAATAGAGTAAACAATAAATAAAATATATAAAAATATACAGAGTTGAGACATGTGCAAAACAGTGGCATTACTGTACAGTATGGAGTGCATAATGTTAAAGTTCCAGTAGTGAAGCTAAGGTGTCTATGACGTGTTCAGCAGTCTGATGGCCTGATGGAAAAAGCTGTCTCTCAGTCTGCTGGTTCGGGACCGGATGCTGCAGAACCTCCTTCCTGATGGAAGTAGTCTGAACAGTTTATGGCTGGGGTGACTGGAGTCCTTGATGATCCTCCCCGCTTTCCTCAGGCACCGCTTCCTGTAGATGTCTTGGAGGGAGGGAAGCTCACCTCCAATTATCCGTTCAGAGCACCGCACTACTCGCTGGAGAGCTTTGCAGTTGTAGGCGGTGCTGTTGCCATACCAGGTGGTGATGCATCCAGTGAGGATGCTCTCAATGGCACAGTGATAGAAGGTCCTGAGGATGCGGGGGCTCATGCCGAATCTTTTCAGTCTCCTGAGAAAGAAGAGGCGCTGCTGCGCCTTCTTCACTGTTTTGTTTGTGTGTACTGACCACGTAAGATCCTCAGCCAGGTGTACACCAAGGAACCGGAAGCTGCTCACTCTCTCCACAGCAGCGCCGTTGATGGTGATGGGGGTGTGTACTTCTCTGCACCTCCTATCAAGTCCACTATCAACTCCTTTGTCTTTGCGACGTTGAGGGTGAGATAGTTGTCTTGACACCAGTGGGTCAGGGCGCTGACCTCCTCCCTGTAAGCCGTCTCATCACTGTTGGTGATAAGACCCACCACTGTAGTGTCGTCCGCAAACTTCACAATGATGTTGGAGTTGTTAGTGGCTGTGCAGTCGTAGGTGTAGAGTGAGTATAGGAGAGGGCTCAGTACACACCCCTGTGGAGCACCAGTGTTCAGTGTGATGGGGGATGAGGTGATGCTGCTCAGTCTGACCACTTGGCGTCTGTCAGACAGGAAGCTAAGGATCCAGCTGCAGAGGGAGCTGCTCAGTCCTAGATCCTGCAGTTTCCTGTCCAGCTTCGAGGGAACGATGGTATTGAATGCTGAGCTGTAATCTACAACAGCATTCTCACATACGTGTCTCTCTTCTCCAGGTGTGACAGGGCAGTGTGTAGTGTCAGGGCTATGGCATCATCAGTGGACCTGTTGTGGCGGTATGCGAACTGTAGAGGGTCCAGTGAGTCGGGTAGTGCAGAGCAGATGAAGTCTCTGACCAGCTTCTCGAAGCATTTGCTTACGATGGGGGTCAGGGCTACAGGTCGCCAGTCGTTCAATGAGGAGATGGTGGAGGATTTGGGTACAGGGACGATGGTGGCCATTTTGAAGCAGGCTGGGACTACAGACAGAGAGAGGGAAAGGTTGAAGATGTGCGTTCACCTTCCCGAAGCACCTCCGCACATAATCCTCAGACACAGTGTGCGCACTGACGTCATCCGCGGTGCGCACACTGTCCGGTCTCATGGTGTTCGCTGTGTCGAATCTAGCGTAGAATACGTTTAGATCCTCACACAGAGAGGCCGTGGTCTGCGGTGTGCTGGTTTTCCCTCTAAAGTCTGCGATCGTGTTTAGTCCCTGCCACATACTCCGAGGGTTGTTAAACTGTTGCTCCACCCTGTCCCTGTACTCACGTTTGGCTGCTTTGATCGTCTTCCGGAGTTGGTAATGTGCGTGTTTGTAGTCCGATGTGTTCGCGGAGGCAAAGGCGGTGCTCCGTGCCGCCAGTGCCGCGCGAACATCTCCGTTAATCCAGGGTTTTTGATTTGGGAAGGATTTAACTGTTCTGGATGGGACGACATCTTCCACGCATTTCCTGATAAATCCGCAGACTGAGTCTGTGTACTCGTCAATGTCCCTAGCAGCCACGTGAAACATTTCCCAGTCCGCGTGATCAAAACAGTCCCGCAGCGCAGACTCCGATTGGTCCGTCCAACAGTGCACCGCCCTCCGGGTTGGAGCTTCCTGTTTCAGCTTCTGCCTGTAGGCGGGCAGGAGCAGGATGGAGCGGTGATCTGATTTGCCGAATGGGGCGCGGGGGAGGGCTTTGTACGCATCCCGGAAAGAGGTGTAGCAGTGGTCGAGTAGCCGATCTCCACGGGTGTTAAAATGGATGTGTTGGTGGAGTTTGGGTGAGACTTTCTTCAGGTTTCCCTTATTAAAGTCTCCGGCTGTGATAAACGCTGCCTCTGGGTGTGCGGTTTCCTCGCTGCTGATCGCGCTGTACAGTTCCTTGAGTGCTCGGTCAGTATCGGCTTGTGGGGGAATGTAAACAGCCGTAATAATCACTGCTGTAAATTCCCTCGGTAGCCAGAATGGCCGGCACTTAATCATCAGGTACTCCAGGTCCGGTGAGCAGAAGGATTTGACCGGGTGCACGTTCGCATAATCACACCAGCTGTTGTTGATCATGAAACACACACCACCGCCTCTGCTTTTCCCAGTAAGATCCTGTGACCTGTCCGCGCGATGCACGGAGAACCCCGGTAGTTGTATTGCGGAGTCCGGTACCTTGTCCGATAGCCAGGTTTCTGTGAGGCAGATCACGCAGCAGTCCCGCATCTCTGGCTGGAATGAGATCCGTGCCCGAAGCTCGCACAGCTTGTTCTCCAGAGACTGCACATTAGCCAGTAATAAACTGGGTAACGATGGTCTGTTAGTGCGCCGTCTCAGTCGAACCAGAACGCCAGATCTTCTCCCTCTGCGTCGGCGTTTGCGGCCTCCAGGGCCAGAGAACAAAGGCGTCTCAGGTGAGATGAATGGGGGGTCTGCAAACGGAGCGTCCGTGTTGCAAAACTTGAACTCCGGAAAGTTATAAGAAAGACCGTCTTTTATGTCCAGTAAGGTTTGTCGGTCGTACACAAGGAGACATGTGCTACTCGCGAAAAAATGAAGGAAAAGTAAAATTAAACACAGAAAAAAGCTGTTGCTTGGGGGAGCTCGCGACGAGGCTGCCATATTCGGCGCCATCTTGGATAACAACTTGGGGTCAACTTGAAAGAAAGGCAGACATGTAATATAAAAGTGAGGTCCGAGTTCAAATATGAGATGATATTTGACTGTGCAATGTGATATTTAGAATCCCCATATACCAGTATTATTTCCTAAACACAAACACAGGCAGTAAATATATTTTATGAAAGTTTGAACTTTTTTGACCTTGAAGGCGAGGTCAGAGGTCAAATATAACACGATATTTAAGATCTTTATACACTACATTCTATATGTTGACAATAAACACCACACTTGTAGGACTCTACAGGGAGTGCAGAATTATTAGGCAAGTTGTATTTTTGAGGAATAATTTTATTATTGAACAACAACCATGTTCTCAATGAACCCAAAAAACTCATTAATATCAAAGCTGAATGTTTTTGGAAGTAGTTTTTAGTTTTAGCTATTTTAGGGGGATATCTGTGTGTGCAGGTGACTATTACTGTGCATAATTATTAGGCAACTTAACAAAAAACAAATATATACCCATTTCAATTATTTATTTTTACCAGTGAAACCAATATAACATCTCCACATTCACAAATATACATTTCTGACATTCAAAAACAAAACAAAAACAAATCAGCGACCAATATAGCCACCTTTCTTTGCAAGGACACTCAAAAGCCTGCCATCCATGGATTCTGTCAGTGTTTTGATCTGTTCACCATCAACATTGCGTGCAGCAGCAACCACAGCCTCCCAGACACTGTTCAGAGAGGTGTACTGTTTTCCCTCCTTGTAAATCTCACATTTGATGATGGACCACAGGTTCTCAATGGGGTTCAGATCAGGTGAACAAGGTGGCCATGTCATTAGTTTTTCTGGCCAAACTGGTGGCAAGTGGCATGTTGGCAGCTGCACGCTTGACTTTTCTCAGTTCATGGGCAGTTATTTTGCGCCTTGGTTTTTCCACACGCTTCTTGCGACCCTGTTGACTATTTTGAATGAAACGCTTGATTGTTCGATGATCACGCTTCAGAAGCTTTGCAATTTTGAGACTGCTGCATCCCTCTGCAAGATATCTCACTATTTTTGACTTTTCTGAGCCTGTCAAGTCCTTCTTTTGACCCATTTTGCCAAAGGAAAGGAAGTTGCCTAATAATTATGCACACCTGATATAGGGTGTTGATGTCATTAGACCACACCCCTTCTCATTACAGAGATGCACATCACCTAATATGCTTAATTGGTAGTAGGCTTTCGAGCCTATACAGCTTGGAGTAAGACAACATGCATGAAGAGGATGATGTGGACAAAATACTAATTTGCCCAATAATTCTGCACTCCCTGTATTTCTGTGTTATGAGGCTTTTTTAAGTCAACCTTGAAAACTTTGGTGGATAAGATAAATTTAATGGAATGTTAACATGACCCCACTCTGCACCCTGTAGAGGTGACACACACACACACACACACACACACGCAACTGCTACCAAAAACATAACCTCCTTTGTGGCGGTAATTAAAGCAAAGGACCAGAACCTCTTGCTACAAGCCTCATTCACTCAGTCATCCAGCACTTTTATTCTGTTCCCAAGTCTAACAGTTAGGCACGCACCCACATGTCAGGAGTTCAGTATCTTGTCTAAAGATGATTACAGTAAACATGCAGACTGGAAGAGGGAGCAAATCACATTGCTTTCTATGCCACCATTGCGCTTGAATGGAGTCACATTTCCCTTATTGACCCTTAACAAGGGAATGTAGTTTTCAATTTATTGTGCACAAAACTTTCAGATTACAGGGAAATGGTGTCTGCTGTTAAACATTTAAGTGACTACAGCAGAATCCTGATGTAACAACTTGAGCGTTTAGATTAAACAACATCAAAGTACAGAATGTGTGGAGAAAATGTGTTATCATATTTCCATACATTTAATATATTTAGTTTAGATTGGACTTTGTGTTGGTAGCAAAGGAAAAATCTGAATGAAAACAAGCTGCAGTCAACACCAGAGGATGCTGTGGTGCATGCAACCTCGTCAAATACAGAACCACATAACCGGGCCAACACACTGAGATCCCCACACTTCTGTCAACTAGGTCGTCCCTACGTGACCTGGGGGGAAAAAAAGACATGTCTGTCACAGCTCAACAGTTGCCTCAAGACACTTTATATTGTAGGGTAAAAACCTTACAATGATAGAGAGAAAACAGAACAAAGCTAAATAGCATTTTTAGATTGAGATTTTAAAAAAAAGAATATAAGCAGAAGCCTTGACAAATGCCGTGATGTGAGGTAATCTGTTCCTGGCCTGGACTCGGTGATTGCCTTTTCAGACATCATCATCAGAGAGTCTGTCACATTTGACAAAGAAGGGCCTGTGGTGAAACACTTCGCTCAAGGCCACCTATGTTTGTGATTCAGGGTAGTGACAGCATTTAACAGTCGCTTCAGCTTTAGATCAGCTACCACCTACCAGCTTCAGACCTTTCAGCTGCTCCTGCTCCAGGATGATATACTGCCACGGAGAGCCCGTTCATCTCCAGTCAATGCGTGTGAGTGGCCACTGTATCTTCTCAATAGACATTCGAAATGATATAACCATAACAGATGCAGGTCATGAATCAAAGGTCTTAAACCACCCGGCTAGCTGATCTGTTCCACAGGTGCTACTGTCCAAATCTGCTCTGGATAGACAACGTGAAGGCACCGCATAGATGTACACACAGAGAGTGTAACCGGCCCTGCTGTCCTAGTCTCCGTTCCCTGTGCTGTCCTTTCTCCCTGATGCAAGTCTACATCTGAGACTCACGCAGACCACACCGACTATTCCGGCCTTGTGTGAACCGAGCTTGTGAACGCAGTGACCCCATCAAATCAGCAAAGCCAGAGAGAAAGCAAAGGGGGGAGAAAAAAAATACGTGAGTGAAAATTCTGCACAGCATATCAAAGCATAACTCTTGTACCCTTTCAGTTGGCCCAGCTCAAATTAGAACAGCATAAAAGTCTGCGAGTGCCTGAAAACTAAGGATCACACATGTTTCAAATATGCTGAATTTTAATTGATAATAAATTGTGCTTTTGTAGACCTCAGACGATGCATTGAAGTAGTTAAAGGTGTTTTTTTAATGCACATAGGTTGGAAAATGAGAAGAGAAGAAAAATAATTGATGGCTTTTGCGGTTCTTTTAAGGGATTTTTTGTTTGCTTGTTGAGCTAGTTTCCTCAGATGAACTGTTGGTTTTACCTGCTTGGCCTCAATCCAAACTAAATTAAAGGGACAGTAGTGTGGGTATGCACTCATGAGGAAAGCATTATGAAGAACCCTGACTGTTATACTTGGTCCTCTGTGCACCACTGAAACAGTTTTGACCTGTCAGCATGAAGCTATTGTGGTTCAAATCTTCATGCACATAACCCTGATATGCTTCACTTACAGGACTCTCCACTACTGACTGTGAAAAACGCACAAGCATTCCCATTTTGGAGACACTATGATGTAGTTACCTGGTTTGTGCATTGTATCCAAGCTCTGCGAAGGTTCATGATTCAAACCCTCACCTTTCTATGTAAAGTTCTGGAGTGTTAAAAACTGCCTTAAATATTAAAAGAATGTGCATTACTGGGTGAAAAGTGGTTCTGGCTGATAGCTGTGAAATCAACTTTAGCATTCTAACTCATTCTTTCACTATGCAATCATTTGAGTACTTTTCTTTTAATGATAAACCCTCTTCTTTAATGCAGATTTTCAGTCTTTATCTTTTTGTCCATGTAGAATTGGTCATTGATGTAAAACTATGCAGACAAGCAAGTACCACTATACCCTGGTGACAACCACACACATACAGAATAATCCAACAAAAGATTTGAATATCATGGTAATTTAGACCTTTCAGTGACTTCTTTGAACTGGTCTTTTTCTTGGGTGGAATGACTGACATAATTCGGGCTGGATACTTGACCATTCATCTTGGTAGAATTTGTAGAGCCCATTTTAATTACTTGGTTTACAGTTAGCACACTCAAAAAAATTTCAGTGGGGTTGAAGCAGGAGCTTTGGGAGCCATTTCTTAATAACTGCAGATTCTGAGAGTTATTCAGCACTTAACCAAGTTCTGGACAAAAACCTTAACTGCTGCCCTCAGATGAGAATAAATTGGTTAGGATGTTCAGGAACAACCAAGGAACCACCATGGCTCAATCCTGCCAAAAATCAACACCTTCAAGCGTGACTATAATGTGCAGCTGCCCATATGGATGAGCCAAACGTCTTGAGAAAACTTTAATGGTTGCATGTAACAAACAGTGAGCAATTTGGTCACAATGAGAAGACCTATATTTGGAGGATGAGTAAACCTGAGGCTTTCAAACCTAAGAAAATTAGACCAACTGTCAAACATGGTAGTGGTAGCATCACGCTCTGGGGCTGTTTTGCTGCCAGTTGTACTGAATATTGTTAGAATAATGAAAAAGTGGGGCTACTTCCATGTCCTTCAACTTCATGTCAAATCAACAGCTAGTTGGTTGAAAGTTTGATTCAGTTTGGGTGTTTCAACAGAAAATGATCCCAAACAAACAAAACTGGTTTGGAATAGATAACAACAATTAGCTTCTGCAGTGGTCTTCCCAAAGCCCCAACCTCAACCCTACTGAAAATGTATGGACTAGGCTTAAAAGCCAAGTCTGAACAAAGAAAACCAACCAATTTAAATTAACTCTACAAATTCTGTCAAGAAGAATGGTCAAATATCCAACTAGGATTATCCCAGAACCTCATTGATGGCTACTAAAAGAATGTGGTCAAGGTGAGTCTTGCTAAGGGAAATTTAACCAAATCCTGCTTTTCACCTTGTGTGGATTGAAGAAAATCCAAAATTTCAAACTTATGCACCAAGCAATCGAGCAATACAGTTGAAAACAGCTTTTGCTAGCTTTGCTTGACTCCTTAAATATACATTAAGAAACATGGCTGTTTTGTCTTGTGCCTTGAAGCCCTTCTTTGCAATGTGCAGAAGTTAGGGAATTATAGGGAGTAAGCAAAACCACTATGTAGCTTATGAGAGTCTATGTTTCAAAACTTAAAAGTATCTTGTTTTGAATTGATAATTTGCACAAGATGTGGAGGTGCCACCCTGCACTCCCCTGTTACACCCTTTTTGTACAGCTATACTTGCATATAGAGGCCCCAATCTCCGTAATTAAGTCCTTTAATCAGTTATCAGGTATATCTAATTAACTTGTATTTCTAAACGGCCATCTTTCCAAAATAGCATTTTGATCCATACAGTTAGTTTGCTTTTAGTTGTCAAAATCTGGAAAATCTGCAAAAACATACCAAAGATTAAACTATCTTTAAATCAGCTATGTGAATGAAGCAGTCAAACCCACAGACCTCAGTGTCCTGAGGAGTTGTCTGTAATGTCATCCCGTCCATAGTGGATGGGATGAGGGATTGAGAGATTCTAAAATGAATTAACAGCGTATCAGAGAGCAATAAAAGGTTGGCAAACTTTGTGTTTGTGTTGTTTATATCACTTTCTGATGTGATCCAAGGTGCTGCAGATCTAATATTTTTCAGAGTCTAGAGACTCAACAGCTGCTGAAGTGCAGGTCTGACCTCCCGGGGGGTTTTGCCAGTAAAGGAACACCATACATGGGCTGATCTCTGCCTCCATCACCGCTCTGGATGGGAGAAACAGAATCTCATCTGGGAAGTAGAACACCCTCGTCGAAGCCCACCAAGGCCTTTTCCTAGTAACCCAGAGATGCCGGCTGGCACGGCATGAAACACATAACTCTTGTATGGGAGTGGATCTGAGGTTTACGGCCTGGGATCCTTACCCAATTAGGCTGGACCATGGAGGCAAAACAAAATAGGGTGAAGTTTTTACAATGCCACATGGGTGTTTGGAATGGATGGGTTCTGTTTGGAGGTTTGCAGGGATGAGGAGGGGGGCAGGGTGGACTGTGGATATGCTATTCCCAAGTCTCTTTTATCACAACCTGTCAGCGGAGCTACACAGGTACAGTACACAGAGAAGCTGCTGTCTGTCATCACAACAGGTACAAAGGCACCAAATCTGGTTCCGCACTCCTGTTAGCCTTAAAAAGTAAGATCGCTATGACTGTGCCCTATAATCCCTCATAATATGGTGTTACAAGACAAGAAATGAGGAGGAAAGAGAAGATCCCAAATGTTTATTTTCTTTATACATTACACAAAATACAAAAGTCCACTTGATTTCAGAGAGGATGTGAGGTACAAAATCAAAGACAAGCTTCCATGGTAATAAATACCCAAGAAATAAGAGAAGGACGATATAAAATGAGCAGCTGCTTTGGAGAAAATGTGGTAAATAGAATATTTTACAACTCATTCTTTTGGATGAAATCTATGCAGTCATACTGCATATGCAGTATGGCACATGTCCTGGTGTGCCACACCGAGTAAATGTTAGGATGTTAAAAGTTCCTGGTCACATAACAAGTATTTAAAATGGAGAGTTCAAATTGTTTCATGCTTTGATGCCAAACGTCTACAAGCTATATTTCTGCATAGGTCAGAGAGGATATGAGGGAGGGCAGAGTAAGGTAACTCTCCTGTGTTCACTTACATGGCATTTGGGTTAATAACTCCAATGGCTGGACAAAGAAATGCTTCCCTGCAAACTGACAACACAAAACATAAACAACATCATAGTGAAACATTAAGAACTCCAAATGTAGCTAGAATGCTCAAAAGATCTCGACAGTACTGTGGGCAATGTTCAGAATATAACAGCTTAACATTATGTACAGATATTAGCCCTACTGAGGGCTGTTGGTGATCGCTTTGAGAATGTCACATGTGTTCTTAGAGATGACTTCTTTCAGTTTCCGTACCCGACGAGGGCTAGATGCTCCCACGTAACTCTCAGGCTGAAGGATGGCCATGCCATCGCTGACATTGCCCATGATGATGACCTGGCCCTCTGCAGCAGCAGCTGTGATGTTGGGGCATGGGCAGTTCCAGTCCATGTTGATAAAAGTGACCTCAAGGGGCTCCTTGCCAAAGAAGCGGAGACCCATCTTCTCATCTTTGAAGATCTCCTCCACAGTCACGAGGGCGTGGCCTGAGTCTTTCTCCTCTGTCAGCTCAGACATGCGACCCAGGATGACGAAGTCGCTGCGGCAGAAGCTCGTCACCATCTTGCCTCTCGGCTTGCAGGCCTTGCAGTTTTGGTTTTTGGGGAAGGGGCACATCTCCTCGCAGCCTTCTTTAGATTCAAAGTTGTTGTCATTTCCTTCACAACCGCCGTAAATGAAGGACTGACACTGCTGTAGGGTGGTGCTGTACGCCCACCGCGGCTCGTATGCCTTGCAGGGGCCTTGCAGGGTGGGGAGCCCACAGGGGCCCGACAGTTCTGGACCACAGCACTGCATGCACTCCTCGTATGTCTGGAACACCTTCCTGGGCTGCTGGCTGCTGTTGTGGCAGTGCGTAAAGGAGAAGCAGTTGTTGGATTTGGACTCGTAGTACCAGCTGACTTTCTGCAGCTCACTCCCACAATCATCTGCACTGTCAAGGGGTTTCAGACATTCGTCAGGCAGGCAGCGGGTCTGGTTCTTGGGTTCAGGAGTTCTGTGTAACTCTGTGGGCAGCACAGTGAATGGGTGTTTGGCTTGCACTAAACCGGATGGGTTCTGAGCCGTGCAGGTGTAGACCCCTGAATCGCGCAGCTGGGCGTTATAGATGACAAGCTGACCGATGTTTGTGACCACCATGTTACCCCTAACATGATTGGGCCTCATGAGAACCCTCTCTACCCCATCAGGCATCTGCTTCTCCCATGTGATCTCAGGCCGGGGGCGACCGATGATGTCACACAGGAAGCTTGCCGTTTCCCCGACATTCACAGTCTGTGGAGTGGGGCTGCTGATCAGTACAGGTGGCTGAGGCTCGGTGGTGGGTGGGATAGTCGCCTGAAGGGTCGCAGTGGTTGGCCGGAGAGTGGTCACCTGGGGGAGAGAAGGGCTTGTGTTGGGCCACATCAGATGGAAGCGGCACGTGACAACAGTCAGGGTGATGCCCTTGGAGCACGCCTCTGCATCCATGTAGCACTTGTTGTAGTAGGTCATGCTGTCAGAGGCGCAGGTAAAATGTGGCTCCTTCTCACAGCGGTCCCGGCATTTGCACACCGGCTGACCGTCCCAGATGTCGCACTCAGAGCCCTGCTGAGTGCACATGAAACCGGCGCAGGTTGCTTCCTTTGGCATTCCCACGGGGCCCTTCTTTCCATCCACATAACGGGCTGCCACACAGCTTCGATTCCCACACACATTTTGACAACACTTCTCATAGGACTCGCACTCCTGCAAGAGGAGAAGGGGGGGGAAAAGTGCTTTGAATCCAAGATGGAACAAAACTAAACTTTCCATGTGAGATATAAACAGTTAAAAAAGTCAAAAGCAACTTACATACCTAAAACAGAAGCAGCTGAAAAATAACTACAACTAGAAAGAGTCATGCATGATATGATATTTACAAATTAAATAGAAATAAAACAGAAATATTGCACCAGTAAGGCACATATTCTAATAAAGTAAATAAATGTGTAATTGTTCTTTTTCTACAGTCATAATTACAGAGTCTGTCATCATTTTTGTGCACTTGTATTTTGAGTTTAGTCAATTTGATAAAAAACAAAACCAAGGACATCAAACAATGTGGCACACTACCATCACAATAATATAGCTATCCTGACTTTTCTTTCTTTCTTTTTTGTTCACTCTATTTGAAAATCCCACATGCACTATTAACAAAAAATAAAACAAACCACGATAAGCTTTCATTCCAAGTTACTGCCATGACATTACCTGGTCAGATTCACACTCTCGTGTGCAGGTGCTCATGGCGTCTACCCACAGGTTGGGGTTCATATCATTGGGGCAGATCCCCCCGTGCGTATAGTCAATGTGGGTCAAAACTCCGACCTGGAGCTCCATCCACACTGACACACACGTCAGGAACCAGATCCAGCGCGGAAACAGCATCCACCACATCTTCAGAGCGGCGCGCAATTCAACAAGTGCTGAAAGTTAAAACAACCAAACGAACAAAGTAATGTGTGTTTCTGTGATCCGGCTGTAAATCAGTTGTTCTCGAAATAAAGGCAGGTGTGCAAACGAGTCAAAGCGCATCAGTCTCCAGAGTCCGTGCGATGTGTGTCAGTTGATAAATTCACTTCTCTATTTATACCACCAACCCTCCGCCATCGCTGCTAACAAGACGCGCCAAGTAACTCGCAAAATGACAGTTATGAGTTTCTCCTTAGATGTTGAAAGAAGCTTAAAAAAAAAGCGAAAAGCTGGCGGGGCACCTGCCTGTGAAAAGGATTGCTGGTAACCCCGTTTAACCCTTTGCGGTCCCCGCCGGCGCCAGGGCGCACCGTGCGCTATGACGCACGGAATAAAAAAGTCTCAAAGGCATTTTTCAGCTTACAAAAAATGTAGTTCTTATTATTTAACGACTGCAAAACAGCAAAAAACACATGTTAACACACATTCAGACTGTTTGAATTAAAGCTGCGGTTTTTACAGGTAACAAGAAGTGATGTACTTTGCCTTTACATACTATGAATATAGAATATTACTTATATCACACACACACACACACACACACACACACACACACACACACACACATATATAAGAAAAATGAGTCACTTTTACACAAAATAAAACGACAACAGCTGAAATAATGAAAATTTAAACGATTCATATTTTAACTGTTCATCATTTAAGCATATTTGCAACAGCTAAATTTATCTGGGTGAAATCATTTAGAGGATTTTTCTTTTCTTTTTTTTACAGATGTTGAAACTCATATTTTAACAAACACAATATGCTCTTGGAAAAGACTGCATTTTTAAAGAAAACAAAACCATGTCATAGTTATAATTTTATTCTAATATGCTTAATTTTTTCATTACTTAATATTAAAGACAACTGTTTGTAAAAATCTATAATGGGCCAAATAAAGGGAAATTGTGACCTGCAGTACTTTGTGATCAGCACTAATAAATGCAGTACATTTCCTTCAGGTTAGACATAATGATGATGTCGATAACAGCAATTATAAACAGAATCCATTTCAATGTGATTGCATTCATTGGGATTCCATGAAACACACTGACGTAGCTGATTATATACTGTTCCTCACTTTAATAGACTTTCTGCACTGTGTAAAACATGATAACTTGCAGCCTGAGCTCAATAAAGCCATTTTAGCCATGTACAAGTTCATGCTTCTACCTGCTTGATACATTGCACACTCTGTGGACTTTTTCTTGTCTCTGTAAATGCATGCAATCTGTGATACGTGACTGGTGTTGCACAACAATCTCTATTTTCCACGTAGCACAGTTTTCCATTTATACAGTCCACATTCTTCAGCCGTCTGCATACATCCTACAAAGCATGTCTTTGTACACAGGATTACTTTGAATTTATGCAAATGTACAGACTTGTTCTTAAATTCCAGAAAAGGAAAAAAAACGGTCTCTGAATCTTGGCTTGAGGACATTATTTGACAAGAACAAAGCTTAATTGGAGCACTGAAACAGGTTATCACCCAAAACGTAAGTACTCATTTGGGTTTGGGTTCATATCCAAGACTTAAAATAGAAAACATGAGTCCAGCTTTTCGTTCCTTAACAAGTCCGACTGGCAAACCAGCAGAGGTGAGATGAGGACAGTGCAACTCAAAAACGGGGAAAAAAAATACTTTGAAGGTGTGCTCTGCAGTGGGCGTGAGAGTTGGCACCATGTTTAATGAATGAAGTTGTTATTATCATTTCTTCAGTCCTTTCCTGTGTAAACCGTTTCCTCCACAGTTCAGCTGAGGACAGGGTAGCTATTAGACTGCCTTCCAGTGCAATAACGGTGGACTCATGCTGAGTTTAAGTATGTGTGTGCAGGAGATTGTTTGTTCTTCATGCAGACGTGGTGATTTTTGTGTAAACCTGTGTGCGTGTGTGTATGACAAGCTAATAAATAAAGCCTTGTTTATCTGGATCTTGCCATGCTCCGGATCCTGTAGAAGGATTATTTTAGGTCCATTTCAGTGCTAATCATAAAAAACATATTCCCATATTCTCCATGATTCACTATGTCACCTTATATTAGTGTTTACTGGATATGTGTTTGTGGTTGGGGCAGCTTACTGTACTTATTGTTATAGGATATTCACTAGGGGCAAAATGTGTGCGTGTACACAGGTGAAAATACCTGTCGCTCTCCCCAGGACAGAAAGAGTTACAAATGAGAGGTTTCATAATGAGGGAGGATTGTAAGCTGTTAACTGTTGTCAAACTCAGTAAGGCCAGACACATCTTGGGGCTACAAATAATAAGCTTATTTTGTAGAATCACAAAAATTCTCCAGGTGTCAGGAAAATTACAAAATCATGAAATGGCACGCCCTCGGGTGAGAGGTTATGTGAGGATTACAAGCTTTGATATCAGTTTTTTTTATTTAGACTATTAAAGTAAACACCTGTCAAAGTAGAAGAGACAAAACATCATCATAGTTTTTGAGATTACCCCAGTAATGAAGCTCAGCTGGCTGACATTAGACCTTTGGGTTGTACAAAAATTTTAAAAAGTATTTTGAAGAATTTAGCAACAGGTTGGTGAAGTAAAACAAAATCCAAAGAAACAACTTTGACTTCAGCATCTTTAGCAAACATCTGCATGTTTGGTTAAAGCGATATCAGCAGAAGTATGGCATCTGGCATTAAAAAAAAGTATATATATATATACTTCGTTTTTTTTAAGAAATCTGTGCCAAATCAAACACTACACATTATCTCATATCATCATCCATCTGCTGTGGCGACCTTTAATGTTGTGGCCCCTCATTTACAAATGGTAAATGGACTGATTCTTATATATGCAGCCTCCCCCACCTACACATCTACAGTGTATATGCCAAAAGAAGCTACCAGGAAACTGACTCTAGCTTTATATTACAGTAAAATCTGACTAATGTCAGCCTATTCATTTTTCAAATTAAAACCAGTTATGCATTTCTCAAAAATCTAGGCCTCTTCTATGAATTTCCTGACATCTGTGGGTGGCTTAGACATATCAAAAGAACATCTTGCTCTGTCTGGTACTCCGATATTGAGCAATACTGAGCAACATTCTGACAAGGCATCAAAAAATAACACTCAAACCTTCTTGCTGTATCACTGTTGTGCTAAAGTTGTTTTTAATCTTCCTCTCACCTCTGGGTCCGATTCTGTACATCTGTGCCAATAGGCAGGGACCTTATCAAGGAAGCTGGCAGCACAGCTTTCATTCATGCCGCCCTATCAACATTTATCAGTTTTAGCATGTTGGAGACAAAGAAAGGTGTGTGCCAGGGAAAAATACTGAGAAATGTTAACTGCAGTGTTTCTGTGTGTGGGGCAAGAGACATCTTGCTGTAAGGAATCTAAGGTGAACTTCTCTTCTTTGCCCCGTCATGGTCTCTCTTCCTACTTTCTCTTAATCCCCAATCAGTTCTGAGAACAGACAACCCAATTTCCAATAACATATCCACAGAATCAATGTATAAAACAATAGAAAAAGCAACAAATCCCTCTTGATCCACAGTTAGGAAAGCTCTTACATTAACTCTCTTGTCTTATTAGATTTTAATTTATTGTATTTTTGTATTAGTTTCTACCAGCACTGTAGTAAAATTACCATATTTTTGCCTGTTAGGATACATTAAGGAAAAAACACAAGTTCCTTCAGTTGTAAGTGAAGAAGTTGGGGCAACAGTCACTTTCCTGGCTTGCTGACTGAGTGTGAGCACACTCTAGTGGATGGTTGGAATAATTACATAATGACTGGCACTGACGTTAGATTACCCCCCAAAAACTGGTGATTTGCAACACTGTCTCTTCTTAATTGTAAAAAAATAAATAAATCTTTGCTGCATCACTGTATAAATGACATTCACACAAAGCACAACTGAAACAGTCTTGTTTTGTTTTACCTGGAAAAAAAATTCCAAATATGTAAAAGATCTAATTTAAGAAATCTGTACTGACTACAAGGCTACATGGGAATGATTCATTAGCCACAACTTGAATGGAACAACCCTCTGGACATCATCAGCATACATTTTTTAAACTAAGGCTTCTCCAGAGTCACATAACCAATTATAGAACTGATTTGCCTTCCAAAGCAGTAATCCCTGTGACCACTGAGACCCCATTTGGATTTTTAGGCCGCTGTGTAAGATATTCTGAAAGTCCCGTCTGCATCCCTTTTTATCAGGTCAATGCAACCTTTGCTTAAAGGTTAACTCTAACAAGTTTCACTTCATATAATTCATCCACACCTGTATTCCCGAGTTCCAAACGGATTGACCCTGGTGCTGGTAACTTTAAAAGAACTTTCTGGGTTTCTTTTATTATCTTTGCCAATAAATATCCCCACAAAAATGTGGAAGAAAAATTAGTTGCACACTTCAACCCATGTGAGTAGTATATAATTGGTACATTTGCATGTATGTGCACACAAAAAGTTCCCACTTACATACTACTCCTAAATTCTACAAATAAGGTCTTCGAAGAACTCTCATCTGGTAGAAAAACCCAAGAATTAAACCATCCTTTTTTTAAACCTATTAATATTTTGGGTTTTTTTTTAAGGCTTTTCTGTTTGGTTGTTTAAAGGGGTGGGCTTTAACCCAACCCCTAACCCTAGACCAGGGGTGGGCAATTCTAGGCCTCAAGGTTTTAAATGTGTCCTTGATCCAACACAGCTCATTTAAACGGCTAAATTACCCCCTCAACATGTCTTGAAGTTCTCCAGAGGCCTGGTAATGAACTAATCATTTGATTCAGGTGGACACCGGCCCTCGACGGTCACCCTGAATCTGGTGGATGCTTTGAGATTAACTAGAATCAGACACTAAACAAAGACTCCTGCAGAAGCTGATATGATACATTTTCTTGCAATGGCGTTATCATTACTGATGATTTATTAAATCTTTATTACAAATGTCCCAAAAGATGATGGTAACCTTTCAGATACGCATTATGTTTTATTTTCTTCAGGTTTTTCTGTTGTTGTGGTGTTTCTGTCATGAAATGTTCTTCAGTGTTGTGAGTATGTGACGAGTTGCAACCAACAACAAGAACACTTGATATGAATGTGTAACATTTTAGACTTGGTAAGCAGGATTGGCTGGGCTTAAAATATGAGTAATTCTAAATATATTTTTCAGATAAACAAAAAACAAGTCAATCTTCCAACAAGCTGTTCAGTTTCACTATTGGGTTAGTGGAGGGATGTCAAACTCATCTCAGCCACATGCAGCCCACTTTGACCTTAAGTGGGTTGGACCAATTCATTCATTTCCATAGCGCCAGACGACAACTGCCGCCGCAACCAGTGAAGCTTCCCTTCCCAGAACTTTAGCTGCACAAATTAAGGGCCTCTATAATTCAGGTTTTTCTGCATCACAGAGAAGTTGCTGTAGAAAATGAAAGAAGTTCAGAAAGGCTCTTTGGACTTGTAAGAAATATATGGGTAAAACTGCAGATAGGGTTGTGGCGGCTATTAAGAAAATATAGTTAATATAGTCCTCTGGGTTTTATGTTTGACACACCTGGGCTAGAATAACCAGTTTACAACAAACCTGTTATGTGCCCAAACTAACAACAGAGCACATTAATCTCTTAGCATCCACGAGGTCACAGCAACCCATCTAGGATAAAGGTTCCACACCCAAGTGGAAAAACGTAAAGGTTTTCATTTGAAAGGCAGCATTTTTAACCCTTCGCTGACCCTTAAAAATGCATCCCTTTAGAGCCCTGGGGACCAAAAATGGTCCCGCCCCAAAAGTGCAATAAAAAGATTATATATTCATATTTTTTTCCACTTTAAATTGGTCAGTCTTTTAAAACTACTTCTCCCTGAAATATTCATATAAAGTTTTAATTATATTTTCATTGTTTTAACCCTTTAAATCCCAGTTTTATTACATGAGCGCCCTGTTTTTTTAGCCCCAAAAAACAAAAAACATTTGAAGTAATATTTGTTTGTTATTATAATTAGGCCTTTAGATGGAGCAAAGATTGACACCAACAGTCATTTCGATCGCCTTTTATTTTTTTTGCAGGAGCGCATTTCATAAAATGCACACACTATCGGTCCTAATCGACCACGCCCAAAAAAGTGCTATAAAAAATTTATATATTAATATTTTATTCCACTTTAAATTAGCCAATCTTTTAGACCTACTTCTCCTTGAAATATTCATGTCAAGTTTTAATTACATTTCGCGGATTTTAACCCTTTATATCCCGGTTTCGTCACATGAGCGCACTGCTTTTTTGCCCCAAAAAACATAAAACTTGAATATTTTCCAAAAAAAACATTTGAGGTAATATTCAATTGTTATTATAATTAGGCCTTTAGATGGACTAAAGTTTGGCACCAACAGTCATTTCGATCGCCTTTTTTTTTTTTTTTCAGGACCAGAAAATGGTCTCCAGGCGGCAAATGCTCCTCCTCTAGGCCGAAATAAGTGCATGTTGCCGGGGTAAGTCGCGACGATCACCGGGGCACGATCACCGGGGACTGCTTTTTCCAGCCCACACGTCCGATACCACGTGACAACAAATACGTCATTTCCTGTTGACTAAAAAAAAAAAAGCACCCTCTAACGGTCCTAGGGACCGAAAAATGGTCCCGCCCGATCAGCGGGCGAAGCCGCTGCTGCACGCCGGAAATGAGGCTTCGTTTCCCGCAGGTCTATCCAAGCAGCCCGCTGTTTTCCAGCAGGGATCAAATGTGGAGCAAGGGCGCCACCCGGTGGACAAATAAAAAAATTACAACTCTAAGGCTCATAGACCAAAACGAGACGGAGACATGAGTAATCACCAAGACATTAACGGTAATAATTCTGCAGTGAAAAATAGCGTTTATAATGGAAGTCAATGGGCCAAAAATGGTCCCCAGGGCTCTAAGAGGATGTGTATTGTTAGCTTAGCCACTGAAGCTAATTTAAGGAAGTCAGACTTGAATTTTGAAATGAAATTATGCCAAACTTTTTTTTAGAGAATTTGGCTATATTCCATTCAACACAGTGCAAATGGCTTGTAACTGAAAAACTAAAATGTACAAAAATGGTCCCAGGGCTCAGGAAGGGTTAAAAAAAAAAATCAGACATATGGCTAAAACAAAATAAACCCCAAGCAGCCTCTTTAACATAAAAAGCAAATATCTTGATTGTAAAATGTCTTGATTGTAAAATGTTAAAGTCATATCATATTTGACCCTTTGGCATGCAAATGACAATCCCATCTGGAACCATGACTTCAATAAGCAGAAACAAAAATCAGAAGGTTTTATACCCCAGCACCATTTAGAGACAGCACAACAATTTCGTTCTTCCTTTTTTATATATAAAGGCATTTTCATATTACATATTTTGGTGGTACATAATTCAAGTTTTTATAGATTTGGTTCACAGAAGAATCACATAAGTAACTGAGCACACTTCCCTAGATAAGACAATTCTTTAAAAGTAGCTTAAATAATAGTGCAGTACAAAAATAAGTGGGTTCATCACAAAAATGTAGGGTTTTTCTCATGTGAAAGGTACAGTGGCACATTATTCTTCTTTGTAGAAAATATGACATTAAAAAGGTCCTCCTTTTTTTGTTGTCGTGTTGTTTGTTTTGCAGCAGAGAGCCGATTAGAAAACGATACAGTCACTGGCTTTCTTTATCCCACTGGCAGAAGGCACTAGAGAGCAGACTTGGCTCAAATGACATTTGCACTTATGGCTTTTTTTACTTGCAGGACAATCAGAGCCAGAAACTTCCCACTGAAACATTTGTTTATGTCCTGATGTGTTTTTGACAGACGCTGCAACTACTTGCAAGTGCTAAATGACCCAAGTCTGTAGAGGAGCTCAGGATTCATTCAAAGAGAGCAATAAGGTTCCTGAAAATGATAACAAGTGCACACAGAAAGTATTCTTCAGTTCCACTGCCAGGTTTCAAACAGACTCAGACTGAAATGAACTGAGCTGAATTCCAGACTCTGGTTTACAACATCGGGACAAAAAGGCAGTTCTACTGTGCCAGTCCTGCATCTTTAGCCATGCCGTAGAAGATTCCTCTCTTAGATATAAGGTTTGTAGGAGTATCAAACTCAGCTATCCGTCCCTTGTCCAACACCAGCACTCTGTAAGAAGAGAGGAAGAGAGTGTGATTCATTCACAAGACCTATACAGGTTTTAAATCAGTACATTCTTATTTTCTTTTACACACACATCACATTATCAAATTTACTCCTACTTTGCTTTTGGTAGAAAAGCATCAGTATTGTGTGTTACAGTTCTAAAAATCTCACTTACTTCAAAATAATGAGCAGCTATTTCTAAAATAGTTTTAAAGTGGCCCATTTCTGCCCCTGGGACCTGACTAGAGTAGCTTTGCATGATTCAAAATAATGAATAATAGATGTTTTAGCCACATTCTCTTTGAGGGCATCCTCCCTTTAAGCCAAGGATGATAAGAATGGCTCTCCCTTGCAAAAAAGAAGAGTTGAACAGCAGGTCGGCTACAACCACAGTTTTGTTCCTGAGATGACCATACTAAGGATATCCATCGTCTATGAGCGTTCACCATTGTAACAGTACATATAAATATATGACAGAAAAAAGGAAAAGCAGGTGGTGCATTTTCCCTTCAAAGTAATCGGTAAGGTACTAACCTTGTGTAATCCATTATTGTGTTGAGTCTGTGTGCAATGGTGAAGACGGTGCAGTCTTCAAACTGAGTCCTGATGGTGGATTGGATGAGGTCATCTGTCTCCAGGTCGATAGCAGCAGTAGCTTCATCCAGGATGAGGATCCTGGTCTTCCTCAAGAGGGCTCGAGCTAAACACACTAGCTGCCTCTGGCCCACACTGGAGACACCAAAATCCAGTAAGTGAAACAGCATTTACAGACAAGCCTTGCTCACCGTGCTTCTTTGTCTCTGAACGTACCTGAGGTTCTCTCCTCCCTCTGAACATTCGAGGTCCAGTTTTGCTGCCTGGTTACTGACAAACTTGTGGAGGTGAGAATGTTCCAGGGCTTTCCACACCTCTTCATCGCTGTACTTCTCAAAAGGGTCCAGGTTCATCCTCAGTGTCCCAGAGAACAGCACAGGCTCCTGAGGCAAACACAGAAACACAGGTGAGCAGGAATAAGCTACCACAACCCTGGCTGGAAAGGAAAACCGACAGATGGACATTCAGCTGGGCTCTCACTCTGATATTATTCGATGCTACAGAGTGGCAGGGTGAACTTGGGTGGGTGCAGGGTGGTGGTGGGTATCACTGGTAAGGTGCAAAGCACTAGCTTTAGTTTACAGCACACAGACAGATCAGCAACTAAATTAAGAATTAGCAGTCTCCAGAGCCTCAGTCAACATAACAACAATCTAAATAACCCCGTTTATGTGACTCAAGCTGTTTTCACATAATCTTTGAACAATTTTTACAATAACATTTTTACAATAACAGGCTCAGGGAGGGGCAGATGGCCTGGTTCTTCCTGTTAAAAGGGAGCTTTTCCTTCCCACTGTCGCCAAGTGGCTGCTCACAGGGGGCTGTTTGACTGGTGATTTCAGATGTTTCCCGACTAGAGATAGTGGAATATAGAGCTTGAGACAGCAGTAGCAGATATCACAGTTAATAATATTAACTGCGCTATGTCTGCATTGGCTTAAAAGTTTTGGTCCTTGAGTTATACCAGACCCTAATAAGTGTTAGAAGTAAATAGATGCTTTTTATACTGTAATTACTACTCTGAATCATTTAGTTTAGTTTTTTTCCTGTTGATGTATGAGATCTAAACTGTACATATTTCATTGGAAAATTAAGATTATTCGCACAAATACTGACATATAATCCTTTTCAAACATACAGGTGCTTCATTCAGGCAGAATTTGACAGTCGTACCTGTGGAATGATGGTGAGTTTAGACCGCAGGTCGTGCAGGCCTATCTCTGATATCTTCACGTTGTCGATGGTGATCTCGCCTCCCGCAGCTTCCAGCAATCTGAAGAGGCAGAGCGTCATCGAAGACTTGCCGGCCCCCGTACGACCTACGATACCGATCTGCGCAGAAACACACGGAGTTGTGTTGAACACCCCACTGAGCCATTATTCTGCACTGATAAATAAATCATCTCGGCATATCCTCCCCACACCTTCTCTCCTCCCTTGACTCTTAGCGTGATGTCCTTCAGAACGAGGTCCAGTCCCTCTCGGTACCGAACGCTGTAGTCGTTGAACTCCACATTCCCCTGCATGGGCCATTCAGGTGGGGGCTTCTTGTCCTCCACCTCCCAGGGGGCCTGTAAACACAAACACAGCTCTTCATGGTAGGAAAACTTTCTGAGCAACTCATTAGCCTATTTGGCTTGGACCAGAACTGATTTGTTTATCAGGCTAAGAAGTCAGAGAGCTGTACTTCTTTGCACAGCCACTTGGAGCTGCCAAATATTTATTTCACCTCTGGGATGCACCGGATGCTTCAAACAGAGGCTTTCAATAACAGCTACACCAACTAATGCACAGAAGGGGCACTTTCTGTGATGGCTACTGAAAAAGTACACTCTGTACAGTATAAGTGCCCTGTTTCTCTGCAACAGAGGGGCCCTTGTTGGCAGCAGGTAAGCTAACATTTCTGGAACTAGTTACAGTTTATAGGTCTTGTGTTGCAGAGTTGAGCAACAAGGCAGGTTTTTTTTTTTTTAACGTGGCTAAATTCCTACATTTTAACCGTAGCACAAAGCCAACACCACTTTAAAAGCAAACACATGAACAGTCCCATCTTCACAGAGTATTAGAAAGGTGCTTAAAGGGATTCATGACATACCTCTGTCTTGGTCTCAGAGTACTCCTTCACTCTCTCCACTGCTACTATGTTGTTCTCCAGTTCTGAAGTCATCCGCACCATCCAGTTCAAAGACATGGTCACCTATTGAAACAATGCCTTATGAAACACTCCAGAAATTTACAATAAGGGATGCTGTGTGTCCACTACAGCAAAGTAAGGCAAAGCAAAACAACTTCCAGAGCCTTGTAAATAAAAAATGACTTACATAAAAGACATTAAGACAAAATGAAAAGGAAAAAGTTTTAAATTGAGCAGAAAACAAGTAGGCCCTTCACATGAACGTGAAGCAGCTCAACTAGATACTAACGAGCTGAACTTACAATATGAAGACTTATTCACATATAACTTCATTCAATTAAAGCTGTATAATATTTGGTGAAGTTCAAGGGAAGCGTTAGCATGCAAGTAAAGTAAGGTTTATTAGCTAAAACTGAGCAAAAGGATAAATGATGTTACTAAACAACCCCATCCAATAAAATTGTGATACAGAGTAAAATGCAGATACATTCAGAAAGCAATGATCTGCTTTAAGTGAGAAAATGAAGCTCATTCTTAATTTGATGACAGCAACATATCTCAAAAATACAGAGACAGATCCATGTTTACCACTGTGCAACACCCCCCTCTTCTTTAAGCAACAGTCTGTAAACACTGAAATTTCTCAAGCACATTATAGATCAGAAGAGTAGTAACTGTGAGGCACAGATGATAAAATATTTAAAAGGATAAATGCTAGAAACTAAAATTTGAAATAAATTAAGATGCTTTGCTAAACAACAAACATGAGTTTTCATAAAGTTAAAAGTAACTGATAAAGTGATAAGAGGCAATACTGAGAACACTTATAGCGCTCTGTATTTCAAGCAAACAATAGGCTAAGAGGATAAAACACTGATTTGATCCATGGTAAAAATACCAGTGACTGCAGCTTTACTGAGAAAGCATTATAAATATAAAAAATGCTATAAAGTGACATTATTACTGGTTAAATGAGATATCTAGGTCATATTCTTGCAATAGCTGTAGTAGTACCTGTAGAGCATAGGACACCGACAGACCCACGAGGCCGGGACTAAGACTGTCCTTTCCTGTCACCGCAAACAGGCCAGCAAACAACACAATGCAGTTTCCAATGAACTCAATTCGCACTCCGAGCCACCTGTAAAACAGCAGATGCAGTTGACCTTAAGAACACCTGAGAAACTAAAACACGGGATAATTCAGCACCTCGTGTTACGACAATAATGACTTATACTCATTACTGGGATACAAGGGGCAGTGCCATTGATAGAGCCACAAGTTTTAGAAATATTATTTATTGTGGAGCAACACTATAGTAAGTACAGTATATTTTCTTATGTGTGTATAGACAGTGTGCGAATTCCTTTTGTGCTTTTCACTCTTTGCACTCAGACAGTGTTTCACATTAACGCCATCTTTCCAATAAGATGGACAGATGTTAGAAAATCTGCTTTTTTCTTAAAAAAGGATCAGGTGAGAATTTTGATATTGACCTTGACCTTTCTCACTATGTGTTAATAGACCTCTCTGCATTGAACAATACTTGTTATTAATCTCTGGTTCTCTTCCACAGCACGTATTTTATCCCGTCTTCCTTCTCTCACCCCAACAGATGGCCCCGCCCCTCCCTGAGCCTGGTTCTGCCGGAGGTTTCTTCCTGTTAAAAGGGAGTTTTTCCTTCCCACTGTCGCCTTGCTCAAGTGCTTGCTCAAGTGCTTGCTCAAGTGCTTGCTCATAGGGGGTCAAATGATAGTTGGGTTTTTCTCTGTATCTATTATTGTAGGGTCTACCTTACGATATAAAGCACCTTGAGGCGATTGTTGTTGATTTGGCGCTATATAAATAAAATTGAATTGAGTTGAATATTACCTATGCTACACCCAGTTAGCTTAGCTTATCATAAAAGCTGCACACAGGTGCAAACGATTTGCTAAGCTTTGTTAGAAGCCACCAAAATTTCACTGTGCAATTTGAGTTTAAACAGTCATTGTAGTTAACCATAATAAACCTACAGACACGAGCAGGATTGGTTTTCTCATCTTGTCACTCAAACTTAAGGCTGAATAGAAGAGAAGAAGTCTTTGAGCATGAGTACTCCTTACCTTCCTATAGTTATAAACACTAGATATTCACCATTTGTGCACACGAGACAATGAGATTTTTAAAAAAACCCACCTTATAGAACTTTAGGGGCTCCATAAGTAACAGATTATGTGCAGCCACAATTTGAAACAAAATTCAAAGCAGAAAGAATCAGCCAAACAGAGACGCAGAATTTTTACATGCAGTGGCTGTGCACAGAGCGACACAAGAACTCAAGACTGGAACACAGCTGCTTCTCTGCTGGAGCAGGATACTTGCCTGTTTGACACTATACCAGGGTAGTAACTCTTTTGGTTCTCATCCACTTTGATATCACTCATCAGAACAAAGGCAGAGTGCCTGCCATATGCTCGGATTACACTACAGCCAGTGATGGTCTCAGAGAAATGGGAGTATATGGGAGAGCGGCTGACCGACTCCAGACGCTTTAGCTGCCGAGACGTGGCAACGTAAAATCTCTACAAGCATTGAGGGGGAGAAAAACAGACAATGTTAAAACACAACAAGGCTTTCCACGTGCTCAGATATGTTTAAATATGATGCAAATACAGGCTCACACGCATACACACGCACACCCACACAGAGTAATGAAGAAAGCCTATGTTAACAAAACAACTGCAGATATTTGACCCTGAGCTTTTAAGCATTTAAGCATATTAAACTAATACAAATAACAAGATTCACTGATAAAATCCGCAAAGCTGACAGAACAGGTGATTTTTATCTGCAGGTGTTTTGTTTTTCATTACACATATATCTGCATCCAAATCAAATTTATACACAAACAGCCGTAATATTTCTGAAAGTGTTAGAAGCTTGAAGCGATAGTTCTGCTTTTCTGAGTATTTGGTAGTTTCTGAGCACAGTGAGATTAAAGACGAATATGGCAGAGAGACAAGCGATGCAAAGTGGATGCCATGACAAAGCTGCAGGAACAACATTTAGTGTTACTGTTAAGCTGATATTAGTTGTGTGAGTGTGCAGTTAGTATCACGTAGTGAGGACACAGAATATTCCCTTAAAGACAAACTGAGAGTTGGGTAAGGAAATCTTTGGGCAGTGACGCAACTTTTATCATTTTTGCCCTTTATGCCACATTTGAAATGAAAGATGCAATTTTATTTATTAAAAAAGAAATAAATCGTATAGACAGTTTTATATGTTCATGATGTGAAATATGACTTGATAAGTAACCTATGTTATAGATATTTTTATTAGTTACACAGGAAAAGGTTAGAATATGAGACGTATATACCTCATGTGGTCATGGCACAACATGTGGCTAAATGAGCCCACTTTAATCAGGCTTCCCTTTGACTACAATGGACTGTAGGAAGATTAATGGCTTAATAAACATTTTAGATCATTCTAAAAGAGTTAATGTGTACTTAATAAGATAAAAAAAAAAGACATCTGCAAACATCTGCGGAAAACAAAGATAATGGATGAATGATCACAGGATTCCTTCCATGGTTTAAAAAAAAAAAAAAAAAACGTAGATAACACTCTTTAGGATGTCCGTAAATCATTATCCACACCTATGGTAAATCGAGATGCCACAAGAGTAAATATAGAGGGTTCACCACAAGGTGCAAACCAGCGATCAGTCTCAACATTAAAAAGAATTGGGCACTGGTTTAAATCACAGGTTGAGTTGGAGCCAGGTGAATCTCTCCCCAACCGGTCGCGGCAGATGGCCCCGCCCCTCCCTGAGGTTTCTGGAGGTTTCTTCCTGTTAAAAGGGAGTTTTTCCTTCCCACTGTCGCCAAAGTGCTTGCTCATAGGGGGTCATATGATTGTTGGGTTTTTCTCTGAATGTATTATTGTAGGATCTAACCGTACACTATAAAGCGCCTTGACACGACTGTTGCTGCAATTTCTGTATGAATAAAATTGAATTGGATTGAATTGAATTGAATCATTGTCCTTGAAATGTCTCACGTTTTTGTTGCACTGGCAGAATCGCATGTTATTCTCCATCTACATGCTTCTGTTGCAGTTATATTTTCTGCCGACAGGCTGTGACGTAAACACAGTCTCACATTGCTGGGCTCACTCAGATTCAGCCAAGCATTGCAGTTTAACAGACAACTTTCTTCATCTACTACATCTTCTGTGGCATCAGAGAGCTTAAATTGTGAAAATTGTGTCACTTCCCAGTCACCTCCAGGCTAACTGTATTATCCTGAATCAGGGGTGGGCAATTCCAGGCCTCGAGGGCCAGTGTCCTGCAGGTTTAAAATGTGTCCTTGAGCCAACACAGCTGATTTAAATGGCTAAATGACCTCCTCAACATGTCCTGAACTTCTCCAGAGGCCTGGTAAGGAACTAATCATTTGATTCAGGTGTTTTGACCCAGGGTGACATCTAAAACCTGCAGGATCCTTGAGGCCTGGAGTTGCTCACCCCTGTCCTAAAGCCTTTCAAAATCCTATAAGAAAAACCTGTAGTGAGTTGGCACCTGACAAAAAGAGATTCATACTCATTCATATTCTAGTCACCTAGTTATTGAACAGCTGTTTGAGCCTTCAACTAAATGCCTGCACACTTAACTGAAAGCCAAAGGGCTGACACTGCACAATTTCATCCGATGAGTTAGATAAACCTGTGATATGCAATAGAAAGCCGAGATAACCCTGATACCAGAAAAGTAAAAAGGACACCATGTGTTAAAATTGTTAGTTTGCCCTTTAACTGCATATAGGCAACAAAGTGTTGCTTGAGCACTGAGACAACCACCTTTTCTATGAGTCTTTAAAACTGACGACGTAATCAGCAGAAATTTATTTTGTGAATGTTAGTGTTGATTTGTGAATGTTAGTGTTGATTATATCTCGTAGCATTTATTAAAACGTATATTAACACAGCAGTGCTGAACACTATAGAGAGATACCACCAACACTAACCACTGCTGCTGACACCAACACCACTAAACAGATTAGAAAGGGCTGCTCTCACGGCAGAAATGTTTGCCCTGTCCTCGGTGAAGTTGCTCATCTTTTGTGCATGTGATTGTTTAAAAAACAGGATGTAAATAAAGAAATGTAGTTCATGCATGAGCTTTTTAATAAGTAATACGAGCTCCCAAACTAGAACCAAATTACACTGGATCCTTCAAGGCTGGGGCCAACACATCTATTGAAATAACCTGACAGCATTGTAGCCAAAATTATATTTTTTTGTGGTGTATATGGGACAACATATATGATGATACAGATATATCTGTATGAGGCCAACAATGACAGTTAATTTAAAGCGCAAAGGCCCAAATATGTTTTGCGAAATGAAAAATAAAATTCCTTAAAAACTGTTCTTTACTGCTTTATGAAACCTCGCAGAGGAACAGATAAGTTTCTTTTTGACACACTGAACGATGTTAAAAGCAGGAAAAACATGCACGGCTCTTTATCCACATCTGATTTTCAGTTAGTAATATTATTTCTGCCCTAAGAGAAGCCCTGCCTCCGTGGATCGACTGTAACGAGTGCTGGGCTGTATCTCTTTATATCTGGTACACAGAGACGTTTCTCAAGGCTAACAGGTGTTTTTTTGGGCTACAAAGTTTAGAAGAATAACTTATAAATGTGATGCTTCACTCACAAGCTCGTATGCAGGAGCACTGACGTGAAAACTTTTTGTTATTCGACTTGCTAAAATGACGAAAAGTGGCATCATATCAATTCTTGAATCAGAACTGACAGGAATTTAGGAATTAAGCCCATTACACGATGAGTGTGTTGCAAAAAGTGACACGAAATTCTGAATTTTTCAGATATGAACTTGTAACATACACACACCGAACCGAACGAGTTCACTGAAAAAACAAACGTGGACGTGAAATGAGCTGGTCCTGATGTTTGTGAAGAAGAAAAGGAAGAAACTTGAGATTCTGGTTTTATCCGATTCTCGTGAGAAGGCAGCGGCGGGGAGAATTTCATGGTTTGATTCCAGAGTTGAAGCTTTCATACATATCTCAGCATGTCAGTGGGGCTATTTTACTATTGTTGGGACAGCATCTGACGACACAGAAATCATTTCACAGAGCTGACTGACTTAGAGACGTACAGCTGTGTCTCTCGCAAAGTACTATTATTTTACCACGTCTATATTCAGTACCAGTGCGCGCTTTGAGATACGAGTGCCAAATGCAGTGACGTGATTGGTCAGATGTGTTCATGCAGTAACTATAACAAGAACAACAACATGATCTACTGTGCAAATACTTGTGTGATAGATATTTCAGGTCATACTGCCCAGCACTAACTGCAATCCAATTCACATTTGTTGATTACAGTTTAACTGACGTTTTGCTGCATTTTAAACCCATAAAACAACTGAAATAACTACGGCTCACACAGTCTTAAACTACAGACTGGCCACTGAGCGACTAAGGCCACAACAATTTATGACTACTGGACTAGACCAAACCACACAGCAACTAAATCTAGACGAGTAACGATCACTGCCTCAACCACATGCAGCTGTTTACTACCACACACACACTCAACAGCACTCGCAGACATGCATGTTATATTAATGAGTTAGCAGACTCTTTTCCTATTTACCTGAACCCACCAATAGAACACCATTAACGGGGCTATGACTATGAGGAACATTGGGGTGAGGGCACAGCATATGAGCAGCACATTCAGTGTGTACCAGAAAGTGCGCATCCATATGTCAATATTGTCTGGGATGTGGGAGTCTATAGCATCCACATCTTTGCTGAAGCGGTTTAGTAACCGCCCAGTAGGGGTGCTCTCGAAGAAGCCCTGCGGAGCTCGCAGGACCCCCTGAAGTAAGTTGCGGTGTGTGAGCTTGGCTGCCTGCAGCATACTGTAGGCCCGGCACAGCAGGCAGTTAATCAACAGCAGCGCACCTGCGAGACAGGAGGGGAGGGGGTCAGGTGTGACAACACAATAACGCCTGCGTTAAATGGATGAGCAGCCTGTGAGACAGCAACTTTCAGTGTCAGTGCAGGTTTCCCAGAGTCAGTCCTCTACGCCACTTATACACCTCATAAGTGGCATTTTATCATCATATTCTTTCATTTATGCTTCCCTTTTGTGCACATGGTGCTTACTTTTAATATCTAATGGAAAACTACCAGATGTGGAAATTTTAAAAGACTAAATAATTAAAATTTTCATTAACTTCAACAGAGAAATGTGAGATACTGCTATCATTTCACCTAAGAAGGTGAGGTCACACTGGCCTTCGATAAAAATAAAGTTTATTTAGTTGTGTTAACAGTGCTTCACCACTAGAGGGGGGTATAGATCACTAAAAACTGACTGACGTGACTTTGATTTTGTTCACGATACAGTGATGGTGTGAATGTGTTTAGGAGCGTGATCTGTGAGGTGTGTGTGTGTGCATGTGCATCGCAGCAAGCTGCAGGCAGGACAGGAAGTGTTTTGGCTGTGGAGAAAGAGCAAAGTGAGTTTACAACTGAAAAGGAAAAAATGACAGCAGGAGGTGCTCATCATGGACAACATTGCAGGCTACGGAGGAAACAAGCCAAACCTGACGGTTACAAATTTTGCTGCGGCAAACATGCAATCAGCATGCCACTTGAGGAAGAGGAAGAGCCCCACATTTTCAAGGAAAAGAAGAACTGAGAGGACACATTTGGCACGCGAGCCACACTGCCACCCGACCCCACCCAAGTACCTGGACAAAGACGTATATGACAGCCAGGGGTACTATGACAACAGCAAAAATGGGTGTGCTGGAAACAATAACTAATATAGTGGAGAGAGAAACGAAGAAGGTGCCCAGGAACATGAGCACAGTGGACGGCAGAGCCTCATCTATCACGTAGATGTCCTTGGAGAAGCGGTTGATGATGCGTCCTATAGGGGTGGTGTCAAAGAAAGACTGGGGCGTGTGGAATTTGTTGGTGAGCAGGTTAAAGTGCAGCTTCTTGGCTGCACCGATGTTCCCCATGGCTAATGTGAAGGAAGCAATCATGATCAGGATACCTGGGATTAGGTTAAACCACAGGAGCAGAAGAAAAATTGATTAGGGGGAGGAACGTTTCACTGTAGAACGAGAAAGCAGCTGTTATAAATAGACATGGGCAGCTTCTGTCCTGAATGTGAGGTAGTCAGGGGAGCAGTTCACCATGAAAGGAGCCGCAGTTAAAGAAAAAAAGGATGTCTCTTGTATACAAGAACAATGCTCAGTGTATTCCAATTAACGATGCTGTAATCAGATTAACTCTCCTTTGGCTCACAGCATCTCTCCAGAGTTTACTGTACAAAAGAGAAGCATTTCAACTGGCTGCAAAGCAAATCTGTTCCGATTATTTCAGTAAAACACAAAGAAAAAGCTGTGAGGGTGGAAGTGGAAGTATAAAGTAGGCATTCAGGTTCAACAATCCGACATGGCAGCTGTTTGCATTTCCGCATAAAATACATGCATTTAAATAAATATTCAGCATCAGCGTGTCTTACCTTGTGCAAACCCCAGTGCCGCGTACACCCCCACCCTCATCTGAACATTTTCCGCGGTGCTATTCGTCACGGCGTCATTGGTCCACTCGCTGAGCCAGATGTTTGTTCCGATGGAGGCAGCGCTCTGACAGCCGTACAGGAAGCAGATGACCACTGACAGCAGTGGTCCGACTGCCTTGACGTACTCCAGGTACACCTTTCCTTTCACCTGGGATCAAAACAAAAGATAATTCAGGGGTCGATGTGGTCCAACCAGTGAATACCAGGTTGCTATGTTGCAGTGAACGCTGAGCAGTCGTGGGTCAAAGGTGGAGAACTTTAAAATGAGCAGTTATATATTTGCAGGTTAAAAAGAATTGAAATATGATGCACCGACCTGGCCGGTTTCTGCCGTTTCTGCCTGGATGAGTTTCTCCATCTCGCGCGGTTTCTTCTTGTCTTGCGACTCTGAATGTTTTCGCTGGCTGCAGCCATGTCTCCTTACTGAACGGGACCTGGGGTTCTCTCCGTCTGAGGACATAATGCTCATCTGCCTGTAAAAAGGGGCACAGGGCAATGAGCTCACGCTACTGAACAGGGTCAGGATAACTGGTGGCGATAATGCATTTATTCAACTGCTATTTTGTGCAAAAAGACTCCATATTTTTCAATTTGCTTAATGTTTTAAAAAGCTCATATAATTCTTGAGAAATTCCTGATAAAAAAAAGACAAAGTTTGGAGTTTATGCAACAACCGTTTTATCTCATCCAAGTTTAAATATCCAGTTTTTTTCAATTTACCTTATAAAACTTCTTTTTGCTTCATTGATCATTGGTTCACTGTCCACCATGTCTGTGTGGTTGCTAAGGGCGTCATCGGGGAACAATTCGTCATCTTCAATGATCTCATCTGTGAGAGCAGAACACCAGCATGAGATACTATTGAACCATCAATCCGTTCTGCACCAACATGAGGTGATATGTAAGGGGAGGAAATGCTGTACCGCTGGCCTCATCCTCCTCCATAATATCCTCCAGGGCATAATTTCTGAGGAACTCGGCGAATGCTCCATTCTGCTTGAGGAGATCCTGATAGGAGCCCATCTCTGACACCCGGCCATCCACCATCACCATTATATTATCCACCTGAGGCAGGAAGCTGATGCCATGTGTCACCAGGATGCGTGTCTGGAGTCAAACACAAGAAACTTCTGTCATGCAATAAACCAGTATGACAATTACCATTTGCATGAACAAGACCAATTAAACTGCCGAAAATGAAAATATTAGACTTAGTGATTTAATTATTGAGGAAGATCATCCTTTAGCCCAAGGCTATAATCTGGCATATTTACATTTGTTATGTTCATTAATATGTATTGTCCCTCTTTCTAAATAAAACTAAAATTAAATTAAAATTAATATTGTCCATCTGGGAGGGGGAAAAAAGCACGCGATCCCAAGCGCTTATTTTCTGCGTACAGCCTTGTGCAACAATCCCTCGAAAACCACATTTGCAGGAACCGCCGATCTGTCCTGCACATTAGGTTAGAGGAGCTTTAGAGCAAGCTGGATTCCAGATATTCACTTTCATGGTATTTCTATTATTACAAGGTCAAGACTTTGACTTGGCTGTTCCAAAACATTCGATTTCTTTTGTATTTGACCGTTCTGATGAAGAATGACTTGCAAGTTATGTTTGTTTTGTTATGTTATGTATGTTTTGCTGCATGACTCAGGTTTTCCTGAGATTTGGTTCTTGGGGGGGAAAAAAAACATCCTGAATTTGCTGAATCTGGGTGATGGGAAGCAGGTGAGCCAAAAATAAACTTCTCTCAACTTCTAGCAATTTAATCCTAGAAAGCACTGAGGTGACAAAGCCATGTGTGACGATTGAATCTCAGAAGATTATCACAACAACTCATCTTCTGGGAAGCTCAGAGATATGTGTGCATGCACTCATAATTTCCTTTCAACTCTCCTTTTCATACATCCCTGTTTCTTAAATAAATACAGGACGCACACTCACACCTGACAGGAAACACCTGCATTTAATTTCACCAAAAGGCAGAGGTCTCCACACCCTTCCCCTCATTTTTTTTAAAAAAAATATTGAACCGCTGTGTACTTTTTAGGTTCTTGTTCCTACTTTTAAAAGCTACAGCCATTACAATTTAGCTGAATGCACTTTTGGTTCATAGTTCTCTTTAAAGTAACAAAAGAGAGAAGGAAAAAAAAACAACCCAAAAAAACCTAATGAACCGGCAGAGAACAGTGAGTAGCATCTTACTAATGAGGGAGAAAAAGATACAACTGTACATACTATATTAAATACTGCATTGTACAGTATATAAATAAAGAAAACCTGAAGGCCAGCTGTTAGTCAGGTTCAGTAACTTCTGAATATGACTACTTCCAGCAGAACGCTGCCACACAAAGTTACTCTTTTTACAAACTGGTGTCATAAATATGAAAAATCAGCAGATTGGAAAGTGATCAAACCTCATAAAACTTCCTGTCCAGTAGAAAGATAAGACACAACTTCCTCTTCTGATAAAATTACAGCTCTGCGAGGCTGTCCGTTTCACACTGAACTGCAGAAGTTTATAATGGTAGTCTAAAGCACTTGGGTGGTCAGGAAGAGTAGGAAAGTACTACATAAATACAAGTACATGAAACTGTTCAGACTCTAACGGTCGCATTCCGGCACAGAGCCAGACAACCACCTGATGTCCACCAACAGAAGGCCGGTGGATCGATGCCCAGCTCCTCCAGGCCATGTGTTGGAAGTATCGGCGTGTAAGTTACTGAACGGAGTGTGAGTGTATGCAAATATTAGATAAAACGCTGTGTGTGACTGGGTGAATGACACTTAGTAGTAGTAGACTTCAGCAGTAAAACTGAGCCGAAAGTAGCAGTTCATTTACAACATAATAGGACAAAGATTCATGTCATATTTACTGGTTGTGTTGTTTACAGAGAACCTTTACATCATCAACTAACCAGGACAGAAGTTGAGTTTAGAGTCTCCTCACCTTGCCCTTCAGAGCCCCTTCTGGGCCGATCAGGTTGTCAAAGATGTGTTTGGACACGTGGGCGTCCACCGCGGACAGCGGATCATCCAACAGATAGACATCAGCATCACTGTACAGAGCTCGAGCCAGGCTCACCCTCTGTCTCTGACCACCAGACAGATTGATGCCCTGCAGGACAAAAACCAAATAAAAAGGCCGAGGCTGAATTTATATCAGAGTTCCTCGAATCAGAAGCCTGATTACATTAGCAACGAGTATCCAATAAATTCAGGAGAGATCTTTGATGAAAGTCATCAACAAGTGCTGAGAGAAAATTGGAAATAAAACAGATGCAGAAAGAGATTAAAAATTAAAATCAAGGAGACTAAACTCGCTCCCTGTGCTTCTGTACCTTCTCTCCTATCTCAGTCATGTCTCCTCCAGGCAGCACCTGCAAGTCTGGGGTTAAGGCGCACGCTTCCAGGACAGAATTGTATTTCTGCTCATTGTACGGGTTCCCGAACAGGATGTTGTCCCGCAGGGTGGCGTTCTGTATCCAGGCCTGCTGAGGTACATAAGCCACTGACCCCTGAGGATAGAGACAGACAACCAGGTTCTTCTCACTTCCTCAAATAGGAAACCTTTTATTATCAGAATAAACCATGCCACATTTTCTAGAAATGATTCCCACTGCAATAGGACTGATGTGCCCTTTTTAAATGTAACGTTAAGCAAAATAATATACACATATATTCTACTCAAGACTAAGCTTTACAGTACTAAGTTATAACTTCCTTTTTGTCTAACTGGATTTTATATTTTATTACTTATTACTTCCAGAATTGAGCCTAAGTTAAGCTAAGCTAAGAGACTGCTAGCTCTCCTCATTTTTTTCCCAAAATGTCAAACTCTTATGAACGCTGTCTGCAATATTTTAAAGAATGAATGTACCCATATATTAAATACATGTTTATGTTAATAATGGTCTTAAATGTATTATGTAGACTGTTTTTAATTAACAAAAATGTTTAAAAGATGAGAAATTGAAGCCAAGTCCCATAAACCTGCATCATTTTCAAAGAAAAGCACGGGGCAACCTTATGGAGAAACCTTTAGGGAGCGGCCCTCAGCTCATTTGCTTTGTAATCTTGGTAAAAAGGTTCCTGAAGACTTTATGGGCTGCAGTATATTCTGTGTCCTTTATCTAAAACAGAGCAACTTGTCAGAGCCACTCCTCGTGCTTGACGTCTGGTTTTAAAGCAGCTGCATAGTGTCGTCACGGTGACTGTCCATTTTCCCACCATTACTGTTACTGAACCACAAAGATCAAAGAGCGTCATTAATTTTAGGCACAATGGCTACAGTCGTTTTTTTCATTCTTCAGTATCTGTGTTGATGTTTACCTGCAACATTTCAGACATAAACTGGAGGTTTATGCAAATATCAACATTCAATAAAATGAAAAACATTTGTAGAAGTTCAGATATTAATGTTCATTCTGCCAGCGATATTCGGGAAATTGAAAATGCTTGGTTTGTCTGTTTTGTTTTGTTTATTTGTCACTTGGCAGTAGTAAATAAACGCATCTTTTCAGAGGACAAATATCTAAAAACGAGTTTATTGAGTTTATCAGAGTTTTTTAGTAAGTAAGTTGCGTCAAAAGGAGCAAAAAAATTTGATGACAACTATTTGATCATTAAACACGAGCCGTTTCATTTTACATCTGGCCAACTGATCCAGCTTTCACACGAAAATATCAAATGGCGAAACTTTACAGGAAGAAAAACTGCAATAACTGGGTCAAAACCACCTGCTGCTTCCCGGTATGTTATTCAAAAAACACTAGGGGAATTCCTACCCGAACAGAAACCTCTCCCTCCACTTTTTCCATGTCACCCAGTAATGCTGAGATCAGGGAAGACTTCCCACAGCCAACATGGCCCACCACAGCCAGCAGGGAGCCCTGGGGCACCATCACGTTAATACTGCAAGCACACAATCAAATATTTTACTAAAACAAATACGGTGAATATAAAAATACGATGTGTGGCTTTCGTAGCATACTTGTGTAGAACAGGAGCGTCGTCTTTGCCCCACGTGAATTTCCCATTGACAACCGTGACTGCAAACTCTGTTGAGCAACAAAATGACACAAGTGAGAAAAAAAATCCAAGTCATCCAAGAACTGGCCAGGCAGGAGTCACTAGGTGAAAAAGAAAACAGTGAACTTGCACTCAAGCATAATGTAATCTAAATGACTAGACAAAGCAAAGTTTTGACAAGTTAATCCAAGTGTTTAATTTCACCTGTGACTGTGTTGCTCCTGTTTACGGAATCTGGATCCAGCTCATCATGACTCAGGAAATTTTGGACTCGCTTCAATGAGACGCTCGCCTGAGATGTAGAATAAACAGATGCATGCAATGAATTCTGCTAAAGAAAACCCGAAACACGAACACAGCGCAGGACGTGAAAAAGGTTCCCACCTGTACCAGGCTGCTGATGACTTGGGGAAGCATGTTGAGGGGAAACCTAAGGATGTTAAAAAGCGAGATCGACACGAAGGCCGTCTCCGCATCCAGGATGTTTTTTTCATCCACAGTTACATACACGGCAAATGTTGTCAAGGCAACCTGGAAACACATGGGAAAAGCAGACCACTCAGACATCAAGGTTCATCGGTTTAATGCAGAGAGGAGGCAGAGCCGTGATGCCAGACAGTCAGTGACTCAGCAAGGATCTAAATATCAACAGCACCTTTAAGGCTGAAGTGCTCATTTACCCAACTAATAAAACATGCGTCCACAAAATGTGACCTAAAGAAGATAACAATTGCAGGCATGAGCACATGTGAAAAGAAACGCTGCTCACACACCATATGAAGACTTTTCTCCTTTCTTCTTTGCACAGAAACTTGACCTCAGGGTAAGGCCATGTGTATATATACACGCGCTTCAGTTCAGTTTCCTGTGGTTTTGTTAGTCCGCTGCAGAAAGACGCCTGCTGAGTGGTGAAAGTCGAAGCACTAGAAGCACTCTGGTTCTTCCAATATTGTCTCAAAAATCACACTTTTCTTAATATTTTAGCCTTTCGCAATTGGGACACAAACTTTCTGTGGTGGCTCCAAGTGCACCAGAATACTTAGTCACTGTAGGTTTATCCAGAGCTTTTCAGACTGCTTAACAAACTTTGATGGGAGATGTTTAGACTCATCATAAATCATTCGAGTAAATTATGTGTATGTAAATTAAACTGTAAATGCTAAACAAACAAATGGGGTTAGTGTGATCGTATCTGCAAATAATCTTAATCCAAATATTTTCATATCAAGGCCTAAAACCCCCTAACGAGGAGCTTCCTAATAATAATGCCAACATGTGACATTCTTATACAAGTTGGAAATGAAAGTCATGTTAATGTAAAGCAGCTTCCAACCAGTAAAGTTATTAAAATATGACTTTAAAAACTGACCTAGAAACTGACGAAGCTCTTTGTCAAGGCTTTTATTAACAAACCATAACAGACAAAAAGCTGTGCTGAAACCTATAGTGGTGTCATAATAATAAACTGTCAAATTTGAACAAGTTTTCATCCTGTTTAGATTTACTGTGTAGTCAACTTTACTTCATGAGTTTCTTGAGTTTTTTGGGGGAAGCCTACCAGGAAAGGCGCACTGGTCCAGGCCATGGTGGACAGTGCTCCGAGGTAGGCCGTCTTGCGTAGCACGATAAGCTCCTTTTGCCGAATGGCCAGAACCTTTTCTTTGAAGGAGCTCTCCCACGCGTACAGCTTGAGGACTTTGATGCCGTTCAGGATCTCGTTCATCAGCTTGATACGAGCATCTTTGTGCTGCATCTGCTCCACCTGACGATGATGGTGAGACCAGCTGTTTTTACTTGTGAATTTTGATACTTAAAACACAAAGGGGACTTATTTTTAAGCAAATCAATTGTGTGAATGTCTCATTCTGTTTGTTTTACACTGAAATACCTGATAGGCTCGAGTCTTCATAGCGATAAATGCATTAAAAGGGATCAGCATGATCATAACAGCCACCCCAGCAAGCACAGATGGACCGAGGATCTGTAAAATAAACAAGAGTCAGCAAATGATTAAATTTATGATACAAAATAAAGAAGAACTCTCCTGTGTGTAAATAAAAACGTGGCAGGTCCTGGATAACCACTACCTCCCACGGTCTGGTGAGGAAACTGTAGACTGACTGGATAAAGAACTTGATCCAGTGTGGCTCAGCTTGCCACAGCTCTGACCACGAGACCTTCCAGTCCATTCCCTTCTCCCACTGAGCCCACACCCCTTGCTGTCACAGTCTGTCTCTAGCTGTGCAGGTTTCCTCCACCCCTGTTCAGATTCCTTCCTAAACCAACTGGGTTCTTTCTTCTTCCCAGGTTTTGTTGCATCATGGTATTGGCATGCTGTTGCCAACACCAAAGTCTGCCGCAGCGGCTCTTCTGCCTGGTCAGCTCCTCCTGAGCCCTTCACTTCCTACCTGTCCTCACCTTTGTGGTGGTTGAGGAGGCTCTCTTACCAAACAAACCACAAATTTTTCTGACAGGCTGCTGAATGGAAGTCATAGCTTGGAAGATGACGAAGATGATCTCAGTGACCGACAATGGTCAGACAGCTTCCGAATTACAGTAAATTTTAGCTGTTATTCTCATGAGTGCATTAAATAAAGTCCCCTTGGCATAAGGAGAAGACTCAGTGTAACAGAAATACAATCTGTGCATGTACCTGCCAGAGGAAATATAGTGCCAGCATAATCTGAAGAGGGGCAGACCACAGCATGTTAAGGAAGGTGGTCAGATCCATGAACCTCTGCGCATCCACAGACATCAGGTTGACTATCTCTCCCACAGTAGATGAACGCTTGGCTGCATTAGTTATCACTAGTGCCTGTAAATAAAAAAAAAACAAGCAAAACAGAAGATCAGGGAACAAAACCCTTAACACCACAAGAATATTTTCTATGAAGCAATTGATTTCTCCCTTCTAAATTTAAATATGAATGTAATTTGTTTGCAGAACAAAAAAAATCTAATGGGATCGTTTCCTGCATACCTTCCTGTAGATAGCTCCGATGACAGCAGTGCGCACATTCATGCCAGTGACAAAACAGTACTGAAATTGATGGTGGAGTATGAGGGTTTGCAGCAGGGCCGTGAAGAACATAAGGCAGGCCAGCGTGTACCCCCACCAATTAGGAACATCTTTTTCTTTAATGAACAAGATCAGCATCCTGGAAAGATAAAGAAGAGGAATAATTTGATTAAAGCACATGAAGCTGAAATAACCAAAAGTGTAAACTCCTGTGTAAGCCCTCCATCCTCCATCCATGCAGACACACACTGCAAAATGTTAGTGTCATTTAGCGCACTATGATCCAGGTATCCTACAGTTTGGACTGTACAGACATCTGTTCTTTAACTATGGCCTTAAAATACTGGGGAGAACTGCTGACCTTCAACACCTGAAAAAAAAGATTAAAAAAAAAAGTCTGGCATTCACAAAAGAGTGTTACTATTAGCAGAGACCTTAGCGGCTTTGTTGACTCATGGTGTGAGTGTGTCAACACACCACTGTTTCCCAGGCCTCTAATTTCTTCTGTGCTCGCCTGTTGAAATCAGACCAAATCAAACATGTTCTTTAATCAGCCGTCCTCTGACACCGTTACGAGGACACAGAAGTCACGAGGCTCACGAGACTTGGAATGTCCTCCGACAATCACCTGAAGCTCCTTTGTTCAAACTGTGCTCATGCTTTTGCCCTCAAGGCGAGTCACGTTCCCCGAAATCTCAGCTAAACCAAAACTCTAGTCTGTTTTAACTTTTCGTGCATTTTACTTCATTAGTCTTGCAAAGTTTTTAAAGCTACAGACTTATTTGTATCTTTTTGAGTTAGCGACTCAGGACACACGTTATTTAGCTTAGCATGTCACCTTTAAAGCTTTACATACTATATATCAGAAACTCACTTATTCCTGACACTCCCTAACTTCCCTAATGTCGCATTCCAGAAGGACTGCTATTTCGTGCTATAGGGACAAATAACAGAACCTGTTTAACCTGAGATAGATACACATAATCTGCAGATTATCTGCTCTTTCCATGGGTGATTACAGTATGTAAAGGCAGCTTAAAGGCCAGAGCTAGAATGACAGGTACATCCTGTTGTAACAGTAGATTTTTCATAGTATAGCATAGTATATAAACCAGTAAAGGGCTCAATGGCATGTCAAAGCTGAACATGAGGGACAAAATAGTTGTCTTTAATGTTTAAGTGTGTGGCAACTGCTTCTTCTGGTTAAGGGTTTTGTTATTACTGTGGTTATACTCTTAGAAACCACTTTTACAAGTTTGATTATAAATACAGTGCATCTGAAGAGCGCTCTTTACTTGCTCCACAGTTTGTCCAGTTACAGCCTTCTTCCAAAATGAGCTAAATTCATTACCACAAAATTATGTACACAATACCCCATGATGAAGGTTCCTGCTGACCTGAGTGACCTGTCAGGGTCGAGGCAAAGATGAATGCAGACATGTACTGAGACATCCTCGATGATAACCTGCTCCAGAGCACTCCTGACCTCAGACTGGAACAAAGGATTTTCACCCAAACGAACAATGACTCTAAGTACACAGCCAAGATAACAAAGGAATGGCTTTGAGACCACTCTGTGAATGAGTGGCCCAGTCAGTGACTAGCTGGGCACTGATGCGCTCCATCCAACCCGATTCAGCTTGAGAGGTTCTCCAAACAAGAATGAAAGGTGTGCTGAGCTTGTGGCATCATACTCAAAAAGACTTGAGGCTGTCACTGAGGATACCAAAAGTGCTTCAAGTACTGAGCAAAGGCTTTTAATTCTTATGTGCATGTTTTATGCACTTTTTCCGTTTTTAGTAAATTTAAAAGAATTCCAAGCAAAGTTTTTGCCCACTTTGTCATCATGGGAACTGTGTGTAGAATTTTTAGCAGAGCAATGAATTTATTAAATGTTGAAAAAGACTATAACATGACAAAATTTGGAACAAGCAACAACAGCATCTCTGTGAAAGGAAACATGCTGTACATATAAAATATAAATAGGAATCACTGGATGGCGTTACCACCGACATTCTAATGAATGTTTGGAAGGACTGTAAAGTTTTCCCTTCACTATTTTTTTCCCTCTCTTTCTCAGACGGTATTAACTTCCAAAAATGGCTCAAAATTAGTTTTTCTATTTTACATATAAGGCATCGTATTAAATCCTGAGATCCATTTTTCCATAGAGGAGAGGCTGGAACTTTAACATTAAGTTAGGATTTTACTTGGGCATACTACAAAAATAAATGAAAAAGCTGTCTTATCAAAAGATAACTGTCAAATAAAAGGACAGAAAATTTGAAATTAAAATTTCCCCCCACTGTGCCGCAAGTAAGAATGATACATCAGTGTCAGGACGGAATGTTCAAACACATCAGTCCCACAAAAGACACATGCAGGAAAACTATCTGGGAAGCCATCTCTGACAGCTTATCTACACAGTGATAAGGATTTCTGAGAAAGACTCCTATCATTGAATTTGCACCCTGGGCTACTAAAGGCATAAAGAGGAAACATATTTACATGAGGAGTTTGCATCCTGAACAAGGCCAGTGTACGCCTTTAAATATAGACAGCTAACATGCTCTGCATAAAGAAGACCGAAATGCAAAAACACAAACGCAGCATGCAAAAATGTGTCCTGGAAATGGTATTCCACAACACTGGAACAATAGTTGTTTGTGTGCTGTAGTAAAGAGAGCACGCAACAGTAGAGTAGAATCTTTGTCTTTACTTCAGGAGCTGTGGGTTGACAAAGGTGATGATGTCCTGCAGGAGCTTGTAGCCTGAGCCAATCAGAAAGTAGGGTCCAAAGGCCTTGACGAGGGCGCGAAGGAAGGATGGCTGGTGCGCGACTTTCTTACTGGACAGCAGCACCTCTACTTCCTCTGGGCTGCTTTCGCCTTCTCCTCCTCCTGAGATGTGGTTGGTGGTTGACGGCGGGGGCTTAGCGTACGTAGCCTGGCTAGCCACACTCTCTTCACTGTAGGGGGGAGGATTTGGGTATTTAGGATGGGAATGAAAGAAAAAGAGCAAGAGATTCAATACAATTACATTTTATTTATATAGCACCAAATCATGACCAAATCATCACCTCACGATTTATATTGTAAGGTGAAGATCCTATGATAATACAAAAAAACCCAACAATCAGATGGCTCCTAGAAGCAAGCACTCGGGAGGAAGACTCCCCAGTAACAGGATGAAACCCCTGAACTAGGCAGAAAGAGGCTTTTGCACTGGACCTTCACCAGGACCCAAGCATAGTGATTGAATCATGTGAGGCCAAGATAACATGTTACTCAAGATTCAGAGGTGCTTTTTTCTGAATAACATCTGTTGTGAACAGATAATTGGCACAACAATTTGGATCAAAATGTTTGGAAGGAAAAGTCTAACTTAAGTTTCTTTAATGACACATATCCTGACTGTTTAACTACAGCAGCAGAAAGTGGCACTCTCATACTGATAAAGCAGCATGTTATGTGTCTGACTCCCTCTGCCAAATATTTAACATTTGCTAACCCTTTCAGCAGGCTTTCAGGGTCAGCACTGGCTTTCGTTAAAGCCACATGCTAGGCACAGGCACAGTTCAGAAACGAGAAGATGCTGCGCTTCACATGAAATCTCATACATCTTTGGCATTACAGGTCTTATGTTAGAAGATTTTCCATTTGTGTGCTGTGCTCGCAAAATATTTGTCTCCAGATTTTTAAAATATTTCAAAACAATTACTAGTAATAATTTGATATGAGTTTCGAAAAAGTAAATTAAACTGCCAGAGCTCCTGACTATCATTGGATTTAAATAGCTTTACCGTCTGAGGTCCAACCCCAACAACTAAATCTAACTAACTCCATAAGAATGCGTAAATTTTGACACATCAAAAAACTATTCACATTTGTTCCAAAAAAATGAAAATTCTGCCTTTTGCCTCCCAAATACAGGGTTATGGTGTGGTTAGGGTTACCACCTATGCTAACGTAAACCTCAGATCATAATACTGGGGCGATCGTGGCTCATAGAGTTAGCAGTTCGTCTTGTAACCGGAAGGTTGCCGGTTCGAGCCCCGGCTCGGACAGTCTCGGTCGTTGTGTCCTTGGGCAAGACACTTCACCTACTGGTGATGGCCAGAGGGGCCGATGGCGCGATATGGCAGTCTCGCTTCTGTCAGTCTGCCCCCTGTGGCTACAACCGTAGCTGCCTCCACCAGTGTGTGAAGGTGAAATTGAATGAATAGTGGCATTGTAAAGCGCTTTGAGGGCCCTGAAAAGCGCTGTATAAATGCAATCCATTATTATTAAAGTCAATTGTTCTCTTGGTCAAAGTGACTGCTATTATATCCGTTTGATATTGTACAAACTTTTCAAATGCTTTCTTAGCCAATCACTTTCCTTTGATGAAAATACCAAATGCATTTAGGAAAGTGTTCAACAAAAGATACAGGAGGTAATATTATTGACCTTTAGACGTCGTCTCAGGTTGCTAGCAAAATTTCTTCAATTTGAAGCTAGTTTAGCTGCAGATTTGATGATGTTTATAAATGAGAAAAATGTTTGCCAGTTTATGGCAAACATTGGAGGAAACGACTGACTACTCAGTCCTAAATTGCAAAAACACTGTAACCCATTAAAGGATTCAACTTAAATGTAAAGTACAGTGAACTGTTGATACTAAATCCCTGGAAATGTAATAAAAAAAATCCCAGAAAAGCAGTAAATCACTGTCACGTACTGACTATAATTTACCATAGCTGATGAATCACACTATGAGAGCAACTGCCAATGTTCAGTAGCTAAACTGTTTTAGCTCTAAATTATACCGCATAAACAAATCATACTTCAGATTCCCTCTGCAAACCTGGATCCTTCCAGTGGCGAGCAGCGATGCAAACATCGGAAAGGGAGAAAACAACAACAAAAACTACAGCATTAAGAGTTTTTGTGGCTGTTGGTGGCTGCATTTGCTTAAATGGTATTAATGGCATTATTTGCTCAAAAGAAGCTCAGACAACTTCTGTTCAGCATACTACACAAAGTGTAATACAAGCTTAAAGCACAGGAGTCTGATTACAGCAGTGAAGTAAAGGGAGACTACAGTTCAGCAAACAACTGTTAACATGAAACAGGTTTACAGGTCACTACTGAAAAGGCCCTAACCAAACTGTTCCCTCTCATTTTACAAGAAGAATGCACAGACAGGAAAACTGCACAGAAAGAGGAAGCAGCCTGACAGAGGTCGGAGTTCAGCAAAGTTGTCAAGCGTGTTTGCTAAAGCGGTACAACGTGTAGCTGGAATGCTGTTCCCAGCCGGCAGGCAAGGAAAGTAATTTCTCCTGCATGAAGCTGAACAAACTCAAAAGAATAGAATCCAGCATCCTTAATATGAGAAAAGTCATTCACTTTGCAGAGCAGCGGGAGGTGGACTTAATCCTCACAAGCTCTGACAGTAAAAGCCCGAGATATTCCACAAACGTACAGGAAACATCAGAGCAGCGTTACTACAAACGAGCTGCTTTCCTTTATAATGTTGCAGTGCATTTCGTATATCCTCTCTGATGCCTGCAGACGCTCTCTGTGTGAGTTGTTGCTGCAGTCTGTGTGCATGGAGTTTCCCACAACTCTTTAAAGTAGAAACGGTGTGTGGTAGCTTCAGATACTGATACCCTCCTGCTAGGGTTACAAAAGAAACGCGCTAGTAGTTTCACTTGTGCAAAAAGGAATGAACCTACGCCTGCATGCGCACAACCATACACAAAGAGCTCTGCCCTCTACGACAACATCCCTTCCCTTTTCTAGTCTAACAAAGAACTAATAAATCTGCCCTTCCTTTGAAAGCCTGAGCCCGGGGCTACAATCAGCTATGGCTTTTTTTAAATTCACATTATGTGGATCAAAGAAAGCATTTATAGAAATTCAAATTAGTTTATAAATGTGAACTCTTAGGTTTTCACTGACTGCTCACTGCTCAGACAGCCGGAATAAATGACAAACAGGAGAAATGTAAACGGTCTAGAGGAATACATGCACAACAAGAGAAAGGCACACAACAGAAAAGTCAGCGTGTTGCAGGAAGACAAAGTAAAAAGGTTTTAAAAACACAAAAAGGTGCAATATTAGCCGCTGCATACGTCTGTGTGCGCCGGCATCATTGGACTATGTTACATTTAAAAGTTTTGTAAATGTCATTGAGCCACAAAGAGAACTTAAGGCGGACACTGTTCAGCATCCCTTACCCCATCTTCAGCTGGCTCAGAACGTGCTCTCACTGGCGAGTTAGCAGCCAAAAACAACACATTGTCTGTGTCCTTGCTTGGCTTCCAGTAACATTTTGAAATTGCTAAGACCTTATTCTAGCATCAGCCTTCTCCAATCATCAGATCAAGGCCTTTTAACTATTCCCCATTTAGAACAACACTTCATCAGCTCATCAGGCCGGTTGAATCCCAGTGAAAAGGGGTTTGTACAATTCTGATGAGCTTGAAAGTCAAGTTGGTATGACCACCTTTTTTTTCTCATGACCCCCAACACCAGCAGCCCCAAACCATGACAGTGCAAGAATTTAAAATATGGATTCATCACTCTATCGGACCCATGGACACTGATTTTCAGCCTAGTTATAAGTCTGCAGCCTTTTCTCACAGCTTATCTTCCTTGAGAGTGACTGAAGATAGTTCTCCAGGTTTAGTCTGAAGCCTGGAGAACTGTCGTGTAAGACCACCTTAAAAGACATCAAAGCCTGTCTTATTTTAAGCAAAACACAAAGAAATGAAGTGTAGCTCAAAGCTTTTAAGTTTAACATACCTTAACTTTGCCTTGGCCTCCTCCTTCTCCCACTCATTAAGGAGCCTGGGCACCATGACTTTGGAGCTATCGCGCTTGTTCAGAGACCACAGGTCTTTGGCCTCCAGGGGCATTTTGTAGCCCTTTACAGCCATACTGGGAAAGAGAAGCAGCAACTTAATTCAATCTGTTACATTAAAGCAATTCATTGCTACAAGTGTGACTGAAACAAATGAGACATTATCTAAATGGTTAAAGTGCATGTTTGCCTCTTTTTTCTGTTTAGTTTGCTTTGATTCATTGCCAACATGTAACACTAAAATTCTTTATCCCAGAGCCATCTTACCAATACATGTTGTCCTCAAAAATACTTAATTGAGTTTACTGAATTAGCTAATGATCATTATGTATAACTGGATTGAATTTCACCGGAAACTGGCCTCATGTTTTTTTCCCCCACAGAGATGCATGTCTATGCAAAAATAACAGATAATAATAATAATAATAATAATAATAATAATAATAATAATAATGATAATAATAATAATAATAATAATATGATATTGCAGTATTAAATAAGCTTAAGCTACATTATGAACTAAGTAATTATAATCACAGTGCAAACTACCCCCATGTTTTGACATCATGTGATATAGTAAGTAAACAAACTCTTCAGTGACAGGTTTGGCTGAACAGTGATTCATGAAAAATTATCAGGAAACAATATTTGTAGCATGGAGTAACGGTGCCAGCAACATTTATTTTTTTTCTTCAAAAGGTATTAAACAACTAATAAACTGTAACCAATAAACTGTACAATGAAGGAGTAAATAACTCTTACATTTAGGTAAAGTTGAGGTCAAGCAATACTAAATAATATAGCCACAGTATGTGTGCATTAAAAAGAGGACTGAAGGGTTGAAGCACTAATATGAATGAAGGAATGTTAGCATGGTTTATGATGACCTTACATTTAATTATTACCATGGCAATTGCAGTCACTATGAGAGATGTGAACAAAGATCACACTTTTATCATTCTGCATGTTTGAACACAGTGAATACTGTGTAAACAGCCACTAACATAATGACATATATTATTAATTGTGGATTAGCTAACATAGCATGGAACAAGCTAACAGCAAAAGTAACAGCGATTTCTAAGCTTCTTCATTCATTGTTTTTTATGACTGCAAACGTTTTACATTTTACCACCAGCTGTGGTCGAGGTAAGTCGACACTGCTTGTTCAGTTTCACTGCGTTTATGATCACTGCAATAAAAAAGGAGAAAGGAAAGGAGAAACTAGCGCTAATCTAAACAACAATAGTATGAAGCCAAATGACTCTCAGGCTAAGCTAAGTGAGATACGTCCAAATAAATTAGATTGACTTAAATTATCCTAAAACATTTTTCTTGTTTTAAGAGGGCTAATCCATCTTGAGAAAAAGCCCCAAACTAAAGATTTAACAGACTAGCACGTCCTACTATATTCACAGAACTACAAAAACTGCTTGAAAAATGAATAGCAGGGTCTAAAGATGGAGAAACGAACACCTCAGAGCCTTTAAAGCCCCAAAACATTTAGTGTATACCACAAACTGTTGGTCTGTGGAGGTTGGTTTGGTGGCAGACAGCAATGTTAGCTTACCTTGTGAACCACCAAAAAGTGATCCTTGAGAGAAAACCTGCTGTAGCTTCAGGGCAAGGATTCTGGGGGAGGGGAAAAGAGGATGAGTGCGCATAATATGAGACCAGGGAGGTTAAATGAGGATAAAGAGGACATACTGAGAAGCCAGTAACAACTGAATTCAGTGTGTGACTGTGTGACCTGCTTTAACAAGCACAGAGCTGCCCCGGAGCGTGCTCAGACTTTCAGCTACTCAGAACACTGACTTTATGGTGTGAGCAGGAAAACACAAAAATTATTTATGAGCGGACTGTGACCGATGACTCACAGGGTCAGTGACAATATTGGAGAAGAGAGGAGGTTTCTCGTTGAAGCAGCAGAGAATGAACTCACAGACCACCATGCTGAAGTAGAAGTAGAAAGTGGTGAACCGCAGCTTATCTGTGACTTCGCCCTGTAAAGTATAACAAGAACACACACGCAGACACCAAGACATCAGCGTTTATCAGTTTTTGGGATGAGATGGCTTTTTGGAAAACACACCATGTCCTTGAAGTACCAGTCCACAACAGCAGTCACCTCAAGGAGTGTTTAAATCCTAAGCTAAAGACCCAACAATATTATATAGAAACCTCAACATTCACACGACCCCTGTGAGAAAGCCTTTGGCGACACTGGAAAGTCCAGTTCCCTTTTAACAAGAAGAAACCTCCAGAGCAACCAGGCTTCAGGGAGGGGCGGCCCTCTGTCATAACCTCCTCTAACAGATGAACAATGTTATTCCTCGACTGCACCTTTCAGACCTGCAGCTATATCAGAATTCACAGGTGTGTCTGGGTGTTGTCATTGTGTGCAAAAGGTTCTTTGTGACACATGATGATATGAGTTACTGCTTACAGCAATTTTACAGCTTTATGACAAAGTAAATGGAAATTTAAAAAAGAACCTTCCTTAAATTCTTATTCAAGTCCTATGCTTTGGTGATGAATGTAAAATTCACCCCTTGCAGTCAGGCAGCAGGCAGCCCCACCCATGCATTGCTACGATCATCCAGGAGAAAGGTAAGCATGAGTTGTAAGTGTGTGGGTGTTAGGAACATTCGCATGAATGGATGGAAGCTGACCGCAGGATATTCGTATGTAAACACCTTTTGACATATGAATGGAGGTAGAACCGTTGGATCTGTATGTGTGTACAATAGTACAATACTACTGGCAGCTAAAATAAGCATTGTCACAGTGAGCACAGCAGTGTGCTGAGGTTAGGATTTGGTTCAAAGGCTAAACAACCCTACAAGGTAATAGAATGGCTTTTCCATTCACTGAACATCCACACAGAGGAGAAAGTATCACAAAAGCCAAAAGTCTGCAAAAATCAGGCACCCCCTTTTTTGCCACTATTCAATTCAATTTTATTTATACAGCACCAAATCATAACAACAGTCCCCTCAAGGTGCTTTATATTGTAAGGTAGACCCTACAATAATACATGAGAAAAACCCAACAATCAAATGACCCCCTATGAGCAAGCACTTTGGCGACAGTGGGAAGGAAAAACTCCCTTTCAACAGGAAGAAACCTCCATCTAACCAGGCTCAGGGAGGGGCGGGGCCATCTGCCGCAACTGGTTGGGGAGAGAGATGGTCTGCCATGAACCAACACAACAGATGTGAATCTGAAGATCTCAAACGCATGAATGTTGTCTGGTGCAGTGAATTTGTATTTACCATTCAGAAAGCACGCTACGTTGCAGCTATCAGGAGAGATCAACGCTGGCACCAAGAAACAGAGATGAGACAGAACCTTGTTGAGGGTCACGGGGGGACACATTTAGCCATAAATCTGATTATCCTCCACATGTAAAAATGTGAATATGAACCCATGTAAACACGCTAATTGGGGTAAGCCTTACTCTGATTATTGACTATAATCCCATCATTAACACAGCTTTTGACCTTTTTATAACAGAAAACAAGTATATCACTTAAAGATTTTATACAAGATTAACATTCCCCACATGACAGTCATTCCATTCTCTGTTCTCCACAATAATATTAACTCGTGAAAAAAAGAATTACTTGTGCATACATATATCAGACATCAAAGCCTTTCATATCCAACACTGAGGCTGGTCATCTTTTTGAGTATTAAACGACACCAGCCACAAACAGAAACATCTCCGCAGCAGGTTGTACCTGCTGCGGAGACTCAGGTCGTTTGGGGTGGAGGGCCCACTCCTGAAGACCTTCTATGACTCTGTGGTGGCTTCTGCTATCTTTTATGGTGTGGTCTGCTGGGGCGGCAGCATCTCTGCTGGGGACAGGAAGAGACTGAACAGGGTGATCCGAAGGGCCAGCTCTGTTCTAGGATGCCCTCTGGACCCAGTGGAGGTGGTGAGTGACAGGAGAATGGCGGCTAAGCTGTCATCCCTGTTGGACAACGTCTCCCACCCCATGCAGCAGACTGTGACAGCACTGAGCAGCTCCTTCAGTGGGAGACTGCGGCACCCACGGTGTGGGACGGAGAGATTTCGCAGGTCTTTCCTCCCCACTGCTGTCAGACTCCACAACAAAGACTTTAACTGAACAAACACACACATTCACACATGTGCAATAACACTAAGTGCAATAATCCTTTCTGGCATCGTTGTATTTTTACTCAGTTGTATATAGCATTCGTATTCTATTTTTATCTTATTGTATATTTTTATTCTATTTTATTCTACTGTATATAGTATATTATTTTATTCTATTCTGTACAGTTGTGTACTGTATTTATTCTTATTGTATTCTAATTTTTGCGTCATAACTTTTGCACTGTCCACTTCCTGCTGTGACAAAACAAATTTCCCACGTGTGGGACTAATAAAGGTTATCTTATCTTATCTTATCTTATCTTATCTGCCTGTACAGCAGCTAAATCGTCCACTATTCTCACTAGGCAGTACCAAGTGTATGGTACCTGATTATAAATAGTAAGAATGGACCAAACCAGTAAAGACAAAGATTAAAAATGCTGCAATGCAATGCACAGTCTAGTTTTTATTAGGAGCAGTTTTGTTCCGTATTCATAACGCCATGATTATGAACAAATATAGATTTTTGCTGCCTTAAATAACACTAAATACACTCAGGTCTAAAATCTTGCATTATTCAATAAACTGCACCATTCTTCATCATGTGCACAACTTGCAATCAACTTTGACATGAATCTTTACTGTGTAAAAACAGCAGTTTTCAGCCTTTGTAGTACAACAGTTTAATGGGTCACTAATCAATTTCCCTTCTCATGGACGGGAAGCTTATCTGGGAGCCATGCAAGTCCTGCAGATTAGAGCCTTGCAATTGTTAAAACCAGAATTCGCAGAACTACTGGGTCAGCAGCGCTTACAAACAACTGTTCTGCATCAGTCTCCACCGCAGCTCCATACTCCCTGCAGGGTTTGTTTGCTGTGAGCTGCAGCTCCGCTGGTGAGCGGTGCACACTGAAGGTAAGATAAGTACACTGGGAACAACAGGCCTACTATTCCCTTTTTGCTTAGTGGTGCCCTGATCTAACCCCTGCCAGAGCATCCACCCACTGTAAACTCCAAAACAACTCTTAAGACAACAAGACTGGGGGAAGGAGATTCAGACGGGTGAAAAAAGGGCACCAGGCAGAGAAGATGATGGCAGACAAGTAAAAGGTATTTGAGGGCAACGGCATGTTCTCACCTGGCTGGAAGCCTGTAGGATCTTGGAGCGGAAAGGCACGGTGGCACACAGCAAACACAGCAACCAAAAGATGAAGAGGACCCCCGAGGACTGGACCCCGCGTAACCTCTCAAACTGGATCAGAAATGTGGCCAACAGCTGAGAGGGAAGGAAGGGGTGGGGGTGACACACAGAGAGAGGAAAAAGGATTGGGAAGGGGTGAGGGGCAGAGGGAGAGACGGTATTAGATTAGCCATGACAGAATAACTGAGGGCATGTGAGGTAAACCACACACAAACTGGGTCAGTGTTTCAACTTTGGGTTAGATATGCTCCTCGTGGAACCGCAGCACTCAGGGCAGTTTACTTCAGGAGGACCGCTTCACTGTTTTCCTATCTGGCTTTTCAGTCAGCTTCTGCTACATTATTTCTGGTGATGGAGAGGTAAAGACAGACTTTTAAAAAAGACAGTGAGATCAAACTCGTGCTAATTACCAATTTAAGGACCGTCTTTAAATTAAGAGTGAAAGCGTAACTTGCTTTTCATCCTCTGTTAGACTTTTTCAGAGGTGGATCCTTATATCAAACATGCTCAAAATTTAAAATAATAACATCAGAGCTCCACCTACCTACTGTTCAAATCTTCTGTTTTCAAGGGGCAGCCAATCAGAAGAGAGTTGGCTTACAGGGAGAAAAACTAACACAGCTGATTTCAGACAGATGATGAACCCAGAGGCTGCATCAAGTCCCAGTGTAACGTAAATAAGTATTTAAGCTATTAATGAGCAAATGAACTCTGATAGAATCCAATAAGCTGCATGCTCCTTTGAGGATGTCCTCATTCAGGACATTCGGTACACTTACTCATTCTTGTTATCCTACTTTCTAGTCCGCCTACAGGAGTTATGCACAGCCGGTGTCTTTTTAGTGCAGTGGCTACACAGACAGTGAATTGGAAAGTGCATCTGCATCCATACATCTTCTCATTCACCCTTTGATAATGAAATTTTGGATCCTAGTAGACTATTGCACATTTCCAGATGTAAAAAGCATGTTAGGACTGCAATGCTGTCCATACACACAGCCTTTTCTTTTTTTAGCCGATGTGACTCACCTGTGTTTAGCAAGTAATCTTTTCCTTTTTCCTGTCTAAACTTAGTCTGTCAAGCAAATATTGGCAAATATTTATCACAGGATAAAAAAAAGGCACAAAGGTCATAAAGACTCATGAACATCTACACCAAAAAACGTGCTAAAGTTTCAGAGGATGAGCAAAGTCATCATTAAAATGTTCTGCAGCAGTCGATTTCTTTTGTAAGGATTTTTCTGCCTTTATTAAATTCTTTCACCTCAAATCAACAAGGCCAGCTCTTTAAACCTCACAGCTACATTATTTTCACCATTCAGGATTTTTTCCTTTTTAAAGTGCAGACTGAAAACCTCAATGTCTTTGACTGAAAAGATTCTCTCATCTTTTCAGTCCACTTTTTTTCTTTTTCATTTCCTGCTGCTGCGTGACGTTTTTCATTTCAGTGCTTCCTGTCTAATTTTACTTTGGGCAACCATTGCAGTGTGCTTGTCCGACTTTTAGTGGTTCTAAAGGATTTCATCACCTTTTCCACCAGAAAACTTTCTCTAAACAGTAAATTTATGCCAACAATAACAACTGAAGTGATGGAACATTCCACTGCTGTGGAGGGGGAGACGAAATACAATTTTCCTGTCTAAGAGGAACCTGGAAAAAAATACAGTATCACCATTTACACAGTATCTGGCCTCAGGTCTGTAGCACTGGCCTGGTTAATGGATTTGTTTGGAGAAAGGAAAAAAAAAAAAAAAAGAGTGCATATGACTTTTCTCCTTTTACTGCCTACACATGTTTCTTTTCCAACTATTTATTTATGAGTGACTTATGTATGTATGTATGTATATATATGTATATATTGTACTATTCTTAGTTAGTGTAATTTCCCCCAGGGATCAATAAAGTATTCTGATTCTGATTTAAGAAACAGAAACTGTTTCAGATTTGTTTTTACGTCCTGGAAAAAAAACTGTTTTGATTTGGAATAAGACATGCGACATTTGAAATTGCAACAACTTCACGATGGTGTAAACTGTTTATCACAAGACTGCCAGCTGTATCCAGTGTGACAAGGACATTTCTGCACATGTGCAGAAATGTGCCAGAGTACCTTCACTTCTGCATCTTGGTTTATTTGGTCCAATCTTAGATAACTGCATCTGAGCACTTATCACACTGATGGATGCATTTTGTTTTTAACAGTTTGGGATTTAAAGAGGTAACATCAACAGTCTAACAGATCATTCATTTACTGGACATTAACAACATTAAACCACATGGGAAAATGTATATTAGCTGAACAATATATATGTTTGACCTTTCATAAACAACAAAATGTATCTTTTAATCAAGCACATGAGTTAGTAAACTAATCAGGTATTGAAAACCCAACTCAATGCCCGCTCCTCCAGTCTGTCTTGATCTGTGGCTCAAATGAAAGCACTACTGGGATACTGATTAGCTCCAAATGAGCTAAAAATTGCACCAAAAACTGCATTTCTTAAAATTGCCTCCAGAGCCTAGCTCAGTCCCATGGACTCCTGTGTTAAAACACCCAACTTTAAAACATTACAACACTCCAAAGCATGTGTTGACCAACCTGCTAATTTCCCTTACTTAACAACTATTTTGGCATCATTGTCTTTTTTTTGTATAACTCACCCATTCATTTGTCAAGGCTTACACAGTTAGGAGTTGTTTTATCTGCAAGTCTGCCAAGTTAGGCAGCTGTAGCTGGTAAGGCTCTTAGAGAGGTTTTAAACGTGTCCGTGGTGTTGATGGTTTTTGGAGTATTTTATTGGCATTATCTGACAAATAGAAAAGGCCACCAACAAAGTTACTGCTGCAGTTAGTGAGTGAAATTCTAGCATGTTATCTAGCACGTCTGACATGATGGCAAAGAGGCTTCAGTGTGGAGTCTAGGATTCATTTCATGGTCTCACGGGCACTGTGCATATCTTTTATCAATATTTTGTGTATTTTTTTGGGTGAATTGTATCAGTTCAGAGAATTTCCATTTGAAGCTGACTGTTTTAATGGCATTTTTACGGCCATCTCTATTCTCTTCTGGTGTGTTGACTCAGGGTAAGATCTAAAACCTGCAGTACACCGGCCCTCAAGGCCTGGAGTTGGACACCCCTCTTGTATTGTGTCTATAGTGTCCATGACTGCAAGTTGAAAAAAGCTGAACCATCAGAAAGTCTAAAGTTTTGCTGCCAAACCCTGTACATTTATGAGTGTGGAATGATGCAACTACAGGGATTTCAAATCAAAGTAGCATATATGAGTGTGAGAAACCCTTTTCTCTTGCATAGTTTCATTTGGTTTTCTTTTTGTTGTTGTTGTTTTACAAAAAACAGGGAAGTCTTTACTGTGGCATTATGTCTTAAATGTATCAATCGGAGAAACATTTCTGCGTTTGTGACCCGTGTCTTTGAAGTACAGCGATACAGGAATGTTTCCCCACTTCTTGTTACTTCAGGAAATCAAACAATAAATAGCTGAAATACTGATCCTTTGGATTTCCTGACAAAGACCAAATAATTTAGCTTTGGCCCACGGACAGACATAAGCAGGAAATGGACACAGAATTACACAGTGATTGCTACGTTTTCCTCTTTTGTTTTATTATTCTAGACCATAACTGCACTTAAGATGATTTAAAAAAAAGTTTGAGGCCTCCCGCTCCTTAAGCTCTGAGTCACATTGTTTGTCTATACAGGCTCCTCCACATCTCTGTGGACGTTTCTGTTTACACAAAACTCACTTATTTTGTTGTGCTTCATAGCCGAGTTACACTTGCTTAGAAGAAGCTAAGAGAAAGGATTTCAGCCTTTCACCCACACGCAGTATTTGAGTGTGTGCATGTGAACATGAACAAAGATTCGGATCACACATTAACTGGCCACAGCTGGTTATGGATGTGTAATGTCAGCTTCGATTTTCTGTTACAGTCATGTAAAAACACCTCTGGAGCACTGAAGGCAAGCTAACTGCCCATGTTGCTATTTCACTTTATCCATCACACGAACAGCTGCTGTCATTTTGGCAAGCCAGTCTCCGTGACTCTTATCTTTTATCACTCAGATATTAATCTCTTGTATATGCGGCCTACATCAGCCTGTATTTGAATATGCAAAAAAACATTTGTATAATTCTTAAAAAAACAAAAAAAAACAAACATATATATATATATATATAAAACATGATCCTCACCATGGTCATGCCAAGCACGAGTGGGGTTACATAGTAGATGGGCGGCTGATTGCCCTCGTGCAATGTGTAGAAAAGATCTATCCAGCACACAATCCACAGCAAAAAGCCAAATGCCTGAGAGCAAACCGAGAGACGAAGGGAGAGAAAACAAACATTGAATTATATAAAAACAAAGAAATAAGACACAGAAGTCAAAGCCATCAAAATATGAGGAGATTTCTGGCCAGTCTTGTGCTTGGTTTAGTTCGTTAGTTAGTTTGTAATATATTTATTTATACTTCAAGTTCTAGACGCTCTCTGCTGGTCGAGTTAATGTGATGATATATGATAACATGTATGATAACCTGAAAATCATTTAACCATCTAAAACAGAGAAACAAAGTACTCGGTTACTAAAATTGATATACTCTAGTGCAACCTTAGTTTGCAGGACGTTACTAGAAATCAAACACATAAAAGAGGCTTTAAAAACTGCATTCATAGAACATGAAATGCTCCTCTTTGTACTGCGGTTATACCATATATGAGAAACAGATTACATATTATTCAGTAATTATTTAAATAAATGAACACAATGTACAATTTATAGACACTAAACGTGAATATATGAAAGATAAATGTTGAATCTAACATGGTTCAGTATTGGACCCTCGGGTTTTTATTTTATAGACATGAATATACGAATTATCTTGCAAAATCTCACATATTGCAGTACCTCCCAACTAGTTTTAAACACAATAATGTGTACTATGTGACATTACCATACACTGAACTATAATAAACTAAAGTGATGAGTGTATGAAATGCTCTCTCACCGTCTTGAACCTGTTCAAAAGTGACATCATGATGTATCCTTTCTTGTTCTTCTTGAGACAGAAGATGTAGATTGGGCTGACAGCCCACAGATAGATGCACTGCACCCATGAGAGAACAGAGAGCTGAAAACACTCTGGGAGGTCAGGCCAACTGGAATTAAATGTCCGGTTGGATACCTGTGGACACAAGAAAACAGCGGTTTAGTTTACATGCCTACATCTCACTGAAAGACCCACAAAGCTAACACCTTGTCTAAACTGCACAAGCTGGAATCCCACCTCCACAACCTACAGAATTTAATCACACCAACTGGTTTCCTTAAGTTAAAACTCTTAGTAAACATCTTGTGAACATCTGCTCATTGCTACAAATTGGGGGGCAGGAAAACATGATGTGCTGGCCTGCAATAATATTAAATCTATAACTTCAAAGGTGACCAGTTGGTTAGCTACCCAGTGGAAGAAAGTTTTGTGTCTTTGTTTGTTTTATATCTGATGTTTGGATTTAAACTACACATATATATATCCAGTGAAAGTAACCTGGCATTGTGTTAATCACTTTCCTTAATAATCAAACTCAAATTCAATCAGTATGAGGATAAATGTCAGGATAATTTGGGGATTTTAATAATTTCTTTGAACTGGATATTTAAAAACTTCAAATTACCATAATATTCACGATCATAATGGGTATATGGGCAAACTGCATTCAATACAGTTTTATTTATCTAACGCCAACAGGACTTTATTTTGTAAGGTAAATGTGCATTAATACTGTGGATAATGTTCACCTTGTCATTTTGACTTTTCATCCAACATTTTTTACTTTAAGATTAAAGCCTATCGGCCAATAATATCTGCCGATTGATAAACCAGTCCGCGTCTATTTTAGATGAGCCGACACTGGTCCACAAACTGCACTGACGGGAAAGCAGAGTGCAGTCCACCTGCATTAGTAGCAATGGAGGTTAAGAAACATGTACAAAGTGTGCACCACTTCGGATAATGTGTAAATATTAAAACCTTTAGCATGACGTGTCAAAGACAGATGGCTCGTTTACTTGCAGCTGAAGAACAATATCTGATTAGCCCAGAGGACATCCGGAGGAGAACGCCAAGTAAACATTCGCAGATACGCAACTCTGACAATGCAGTTATGGTGCTCCCACACGGCTGAAGGCCCACCCACAGATCGAACCAAGATAAACACAGCTGCCAGCATCTAACCACTCTTCATACCTTGCCACGCCCATCTGCATGGCTAAGTGTGTGCTTGCGCATGTGTGTGTGGCTGTAGAATGTCCCTCTCCACTTCAGATAGTCTTAACATTGCTCAAGAGCGAGCAGTGAAACCAGTGGTTCTGCTAATCTTCTTAAAGATTTCCCAGACCGTGAACGTGAGCCTTATAAACTTGTTATTTTTAAACCTAAATTCATGAACTTCTCCCAGTGTGTGTTTGCAGTTTTTACCACAAAAAAATGTATGCACTTTAGCTCCAATAATGACAGGAAACTAAAAGAATTCTCAGACCGTGAATGTACTGTTTATCAGCAGGGTTTCTCCATTTCACAGTCCAAACAGAAATGAATTTTCTGACTCACAGGATGTTAAAGTCCACAAGCCAAAACAATAAGCTGTATTTTACCATCAGATACACATTTACTTCAGTACATTGTCATAGAGATAATAATCTATTATGTTTAACATCAACTTTAGGAAGAAGCTGCAGCAAAACTTCAGCAAAATTATTTTACTCAGTGTAGCTCAGTGAGTGAGCAGATGATCATATGCTACCATCGTGGCTCAAGAGTTGGCAGTTCGCCTTGTAATCGGAAGGTTGCCGGTTTGAGCCCCGGCTCCGACAGTCTCGGTCGTTGTGTCCTTGGGCAAGACACTTCACCCGTTGCCTACTGGTGTTGGTCAGAGGGCCCAGTGGCGCCAGTGTCCGGCAGCCTCGCCTCTGTCAGTGCGCCCCAGGGCAGCTGTGGCTACAGTGTAGCTGCTATCACCAGTGTGTGAATGGGTGGATGACTGAATGTAGTGTAAAGTGCAATACAAATACTGGCCATTTACCATATGCTGTATGATGGGACAGCAGTATTCCCCACTTTCCTGCCTAGATACACAGTCTCTATCCATAAAAGGCCAAAAGAATAATCTTAAAAATAAAAAATATTTCACTCAGTGGTTAATCAATATAAACCTGAAAACAAACTATTCTAAATCATGCAGGCCTACAGACAGGTCAGTGACCCGCTGTAACTGCCAGTCTTTTAGGAAAAATCCAATTCCAACCAACTGGCAAGTGGTTGCAGCTTCCTAGCTCTTACTAGATGAAATTGGTTGTAAGAAGGCATGTGTTGGTGCATTAAAGACCGCCCTGCAAATGCATTGGTTGCTGCACACAGTCCTTTCTACTGAAAAAACATGTTTCAAAAGGTGCAGCTTTTACTTTGAAGGTAAACGTACTCCATTTCAGGTCAGCATCACATTTTTTCCTAGTTTCACAACCGCTCTGTGGTTAGTTAGCAAATGTTTGCAAACAATCATCTTCTATGCAAGCTAACCCTAACCCTAACCTAGGTTAGGTAATCTGCTAGCAATCACAAGGAGAATTTCTGTGGAGCAACTCTGTTGTCACTGATATCACCCAGCGACAGACAGCAACCTGTAGTAACCACTTGCAAACTGCAGGGGGAAATACACTTTCTTCCATAGTGAGTTGACGTTGCCAAGGAATCCCCAACTAGTCTCTCGGTCTGGGTCCAAAGAATCCAAAGTTCCAGATTTGCTGAAGATTTATCAAAATGTTAATACTACGAAAAGGAATCTGTTTGGGATTGTTTTGGTTTTAAACTGCTCAATGAAGCATTTAGATAAAAGGACACCTTGGTGCTCCTACAAGGACAAACAGATAGAGGGAACATGCTGTTAAATGCTCAGTATGCACAACCTGAACCCTGCAAATAAAGCTCGGACAGTCTCGGTCGTTGTGTCCTTGGGCAAGACACTTCACCAACAGCCTACTGGTGATGGCCAGAAGGGCCGATGGCGCAATATGGCAGCCTCGCTTCTGTCAGTCTGCCCAAGGGCAGCTGTGGCTACAACTGTAGCTTGCCTCCACCAGTGTATGAATGTGAGTGTGAATGAATAGTGGTATTGTAAAGCGCTTTGAGGGGTCCCGAAAAGCGCTATATAAATGCAATCCATCATTATTTTTATTATTATTAACAAAGAACACTGGGTGCTAATGGCATTATATCAGCTTCAATAGTTTGGACTGGTGTAACCAGTCCAAGCTCTTAACCCTGTATAACATACAAGTTGTCATTTTTAACTTCACTTTTTATGAAAATAACACAGGGAAGTGAAAGTGTGGCATGCTAATTAGTGAGAAGTGTCAACAGGTGGCTGTTGTCACCTGTGGATACAACTGTGTTAGCGCCCGTTTCCATTTAAGCTAACCATCTCCTGTCTGGACTAATACATTTATCACACAGGCATGAGAACAGCACCAATCTTCTTCTCTGGTTCTCTGGAACAAACAACTTTTTTTTAAATGATCCATTCAGGTTTACCTGACACATGGAGGACTACTGCAAGCAGATGTTACTTTTCACCTAAATGAAGTAGTGACTTCTGCATGCTTTGCATTGCAAATGTGCGCATGACACAGCAAGTAATAGGTCCTCCTCTCCATTTCTCCTTTCTTCAGGTCAACCTGAGCAGCAGGACAACATATTATTTGTGTTCAGATTGTAGTATGTAAAACACTGCTGGTGTAAAAGTGTAAAAGTGGTGTAACTGTAAAAGCTTAAAATATTACAACTCTGTGTGTCAACTGATATTGATTAAGGAAAAACAAGTTAACAAAATGTGTTTTAGAAGCCTTAAGAAACACCAGAGGCTTCTATCAAGCAGGAGATTAATGAAAGGGAAGAGACAAGCTACTTTCAACACTGCAGCTGCTACTAAAGGCAGACTACCGGTACTAGACTTCATTCTGTTTCACAGACTTTCAAGGTCGTTGTCTTCGCACTAAAGACCTGAATGCTGAGACTTTAACAAAAGGCGAGATGTAAAGGTTCAGAGAGCAGGAGGATTTCTTTTCACAAGACTGAGATAAAATATTAGTAGAAGCAGAAGCAGACCGGAGTGTTAAACTGCAAGCCAGATAATTTTCTCCCTTATGAGTCTCATCATGTGGTAATACCGATCACACTGAGCGATAAGAGCCAGGAAAGATTCAATAGCGGCATTTGACTTAAACATCCTGGTACATCGGCTTCATGGTAATCAAATCAATCTGATTTATACAGAAGCTGCTCTCTCGACTCATCAGGAAACGTGTTATCTTTGACTAAAATCACAAAGAAGAAAATTGTGTCACTCTGCATGTCAATCACGCTCGTTAATCAGAAGTCATTAGCTATGAGAATATCCTGCTTAATTCTATTTTCTTAATCTTAGAATTACTAAATCTGATTTAGTGATCAGTTTGACCCAAAACAAGTGGATGAGACCATAAACCAGGGGTCTCTGGCTTAAATGAGCTGTGGGCCACTGCTGGCACTGTCATCTCATTTCAGGGAACTTTGCTGTTCAAGTAGTACAAAAAACTAAACAAAGAAAACACACACAGAAAATTTAGTGTTTTGTTTGTTTTTGAAATTTCAAATATTGTCTACGAAGACAAAACTGCAAATGCAAACACAATTTTCCCCTCACTCTTAACCAACTGAAGCCTTTTATTGAACTACCAAATAAACAAATTGGTCCTCTGTTTCTGGCCACACACGTGGCCGCACTTCTGCTATAAATTTGTTCGTATTTACCAAAGTAAGAATGCAGACTTAAGTGTACACATTAGTTTCTGACTGATAGTGAAAGCTGTTTTCTCTACAAAGAACTGAACTAACACAGCCAATCCCTCCACATGTCTGTGCTCCCCACATGCTTGTTGCCTCCATATTAAATATTTTGTTGCTTTTTAAAGAACTTATTTTAACATTGCACTCAACAACGAACAAATCCTTCCTAAAAAGAAAAAAAAAGAAAAGTAACTTCAAAGGCCAAATTGCATTTTATTTCTTCAGGTCAATGTATCAGCTCAAGTAGGGGTGACGTGGGCCGCAAGTTTGGCCGCTGCCATAAACTGATCAACAACATCAGAAGTAGGGCTGCTCAATTAATCGAATTTTAATCACGATTACGATCTGGGCTTTCAACGATCATTAAAAATGACTGAGCCGATTATTAGCCCCTCCCTCATTTATCCGCGACACCTTAAAGGCCGGTCCGTGAAAATATTGTCGGGCATAAACCGTCCGTGGCGCAAAAAAGGTTGGAGACCGCTGATTAAGAGGACCCGAGGGAAGCTCGGAAAGCTAAGCAGAAGTTATTTGGAGAGTGACTGCCGTTGGTTGAAAAGAGAGTTTAAAAAAAAAACTTCAGTGGTGTTGCACACTATTTTATATTATTTTTTAAAGTCATTGTTAACCCTTTAAAGCCGGTCAGAGCAGCACGCTCCGTTTTGCGTAACTATTGTTAAATCCCTGTAGAACCTGAACCGTGTAAGCTAGCGCAATAATTTGTTTTGCATATGAAACCGGAGGAGTTGTACTTACATCTTATGCCATCAGCTTGTCCTCGGTCACGGTTTCGTTCCACATATAGCTTTGCAAAAATTGCATAAAAAGCGCTTGCAGGAACAAAAACATAATATTCCAGAAACACGCTTTGCCGTTCCTATCAGCTGTTCGTAACACTTCCCACAGTGAAATGATGCACATGCTGTTTTCTTTGCAAATTTGCATCATAGGATTGTTTTTTGTTTTTCCTGCAGTATATAAAAATTGCTGTATCTCCAAAATAAAACTATGAAGACACTCAAAATAAATTTCCTGTTGTTGTAAACTATTTTTTGCAACTTTATTGTATTTAAAGTTTTGAGGGATAAACCTCTTAAATTTCTCCAAGTAGAAATATATGTAAACAAAACAAAAGCGATTTTCAATTTTTTTTGTAGTTTATTGCACTTTTTTGCAATTTATGTAATTACTATGGACTTAATGCATACATATCATTAAAATATGGGCTATAACAGTTGTATTGATGTATAGCAACTTGAAATGCTCCCACAAATGGCACTACAGCATATAAAAAAATAATATAAGCTCTGGTGGACTTGGTTCTATAGTAGGTCTTAAAGGGTTAAATAAATATCGTCAAATAATCGTGATCTCAATTTCAGTGAAAATAATCGTGATTATCATTTTTGCCATAATCGAGCAGCCCTAATCAGAAGACACTGCAACAAGTAACAAGATCCTGGTGGCCATTAAAAAGAATGCAGCTTTAAGGCACTTCACGCTGGCTTTCTTTCTAACACTAGTATAGAACAGACTGAATAAGACAGTATTCATGCCATATTAACATGAACAAATAAACAAAGTAAAATCACTAAACCACAATGACAAACATTCTAATTAAAAGGTCTTTTAACAAAAATTTTAGCCCCCTCTCGTCTTTTTTTCTTGAACTTTTGATGTTGTAAAATCAAAACACCCTGTGAATCCAAATAAATCATTTGCAGAATATCAGAAAGTGAAAAGCTTTATATCTGAAATTATGGAGCAATATAAAAGATCACTTTATCACCTGAGCTTCAAGTACTACCACTTTCAAATACAACGAGCGATGCAGCTTACAGTAGTACAAAATCTCTACTGTACATGCTGGCAGTTTGACTTTTAATACAACCAGTGAGTCAGAGCTGCTCTTTCCTCGCTGAGACTCGCTGTCTAATTTGTTTAGACTTGTTGCAACGTGTGCTTTTAAGATGACTCAGTATGGTGACACAGTCATTCTATTGCATACCCCCATCTGCCCCCCAACCTTTCAGTGATTTAATGAGACAAGCACAAGTCAGCAACCTCAAAACTGAAAATCTCAGCACTGTGACTTAAATATCCAAGTCACAAAATCACTGAAGTGAAGCTTTTCGATACATTTCACATCACTAAATGATTAAGGCCTTTGCTAAAATACTTGACTGTCGCCATGTCAAAATCAATTTTACTGTCAAAACTTGAGGTGATTTATAAATGGTTTATATTGCAACTGAGACTAAAATGAAAAATGAAAAGATTTCAAATGAACATCACTTGAAGTGACACTAAAAATAGCCACTGTTGGTAAAATATAGATTGACAGTAAATTAAACTGTTAGCTGTAAACTGATAACAGAAGTGGGAAAAGCACACACGAGTGCCTCTTCTAGCAGAATCAGATACTTGCATTAAAAAAAACATTCAGCTAAAAGTTTGAAACTACCGATTCAACTTCTTCACTCAAGTTAAACTGAAAAGCTTATTTTTGCCAAACTAATTAAATCTCATGTCATAATCGAATAGTATCAATACAAGGAATAACAATTTTATGCATAATTTTTACATCTAATCCACTTAGTTTGACCAGAGAAAATCCGCTCTATTTGCTTCTGACTACACTGTAGGAGGGTGAGTGGTTAAAGTGAGATTTGGCAGGTGTGCACCACTACCACCAATCTGAAGGTGTGAAAAATGAGTGGTGGTGCAGCATGGGGTCACAACGATAATGATTTCTATTGTGAGAAGCAGCTTTTCTGCACAGGTTGTGATCAGCTGATCGGCGTTGCTGCTCTTTGTGGATTTCATCATTAGAACTTATGTTACACAAGCCATCATGTCAAATTTCCCATCCCGAGTAAGTATAAAGCTACTGTGTGTTCAGTCAGTGAATCGACATCATCAGCTTAACTGAACATGAGCGCTGTAGAATCATGAACACAACCTATGGATAGTTTGGCTCTTACCAAACTACTTTAATCCCCGATTTATAAATCATACACACGTTACATACTACATTCTGACTTTGTGATCATTAACACAAACTCTAATTTTGTAATAAAGCTTTTATTGTTGATTAGCAAACTTAACCTCATTCTCATGATGTCTAATATTACAGGATCTTAAACTTACCTTGAAGTTAGTTTTATCTATTGTAACTTTTCACCAAAAGTGAGTTAACTGCCATTACTTTACTAAAGCGAAATACATACTTAAAAAATAGAATTCCGTTACTATTTAATTTTCTGTAACCATTTACGATCTAATAGTTTTTTGTTTTCTTTTAATTAACGCTCATTCAGGTGTCCAGAGATTTAATATCAAAGGTTTGTAGGACCTTTGATCAACACATCAACTGAAGATAAACTCAAGCAAATAGCAAAATGAATATGGAAAAAAAAGAAAAGAAAAAGCAGGACACAGACCACCATCTCTAGATTTGGAGTCTTGTGATTTTTCCACTAGCATCCCACCTGCCTTTTTGAATACTTAAAAACATAAGAACAGCTATAAATATTATTTAGGTAAAGTATTTGTTCTCTAAAATAATCCACTGAAACAGTCAAAACTACTAACTAAAGCTAAATGAGCTATCAGTTCACCATTTAATAATGACGATGGTGATTATAAAGTGCTATCACTGAGCTGTTAAGGCAGTTTATTCAATAAAACACTGTTCTAAGAGTGGAATGCTGAACAGCTTAAGAAGTAATGGAGCAGAGCCACAGGTGGCGTCTAATTTTTTTAATTCATCCTTTTTAATCCTGGTGCTTACAGTTGTTATGCTAGTAGCAAATAACTGAATATGCCTACTTCCTAACGCCACATTCCCAGATGTTTTTCCATTTTCCCCATGTGTATTTTTTTAACCAATGACATCATTTGAACACATTTATGAAAGTGGTGAATCTCAAGCTTATTCAACATTTACTATATACATGCAGTGTTTTGGTTTATGGTTTAGTGTTCATTTGATTTTCAGAAGCATAAAATTATCAACAAGCCTGATCAGGTAACTTACAGTGATACACAGAATACAATTATCTACGGCAAAAAAAGGATCAAGCATCTGGCACGCTCGTCTTCTAAGTACCTGTAGCGACATGCCCAAAGCAATGCAATCATATGATTTGTTTTGGCACAATCTAACTTTCTTACACAACCACATGCGCTTAAGATCCAGCCTTTAATTTTACAATGAATTTTAATCCTTAGACTGCTTTTTATCAGCAAAGTGGTGCATGCTCATCTCCTTATGGAAATCTTGGACATCTGTACCTGTAAAACTGTCGTTTGCATAGCTTAGCATAAAGACTGGACTTAAGGAAATAGAAAGCCTGGCTTATTTCAGTTTAGTTTTCATACTGTATGAGTATGAAAAAAATGAGTTACCAAATGGTAACCGGTGAGTTTTAAATGCATTAGGCCCATTTTGATATGGTGGTAATTCTGATCAAGCACTTTGCATGTTTTCCTGTGGTTATGAAACTGCACTTCAGATGTGTATGAACACAGCTTGGTACACTTTGCCTTGGGGAGACAAAATTGCACTCTGTGCAGCAAATGCATTAGGCCTGTTTTACTAACCTCATTTTGTTGCTAATGACTGTAAATATAATGTTGTGGCTCTGGTTTCATACTTTAATTACATGTGGTTTAATACAATACACCAGGGTACTGAAAGCCATAGCAAGGGAATTACTCGGTACTGAGACACTGCAACTGTTGGGCAGGGGAATTGTATTAACTTGTACTTGTACTTGAATTACCATCAACCAACACAGTTTAGTCAGGCTTATGCTTTCTAGTGTATCTAGAGGTTTGAGAAAATCAACAGGCCATCTCCATCTGTTCTCTGTTACACTGAAAAGCTGTCCAGCGGTATGAATGGGAGGCTGACGACAGTAAAGACTGCAGGGGGACAGGAACTGCTGCTGGCTGTGTTTGCTTACACCGACGCATGGAAAACATTAGCATTTTACCCATGGATCTTTGGTCTGTATAGTGGGCATTGCTGAAATAACTTAAATGCAGACTACAGTATAGATTTTCATATTTGGAGCAGATAAAAGATGATACTTTACAGATGTGTTGCGTAACTTGGGGGGCAAAGGGCCTTAAAGAAGATACAGCAAACCGTAGAGGAAAGATAAATCGGACCAGCCGGCTGAGAGAAAACTGAAAACATGAAGAACTCTGAGCGGCAGAAAGACTGCTGTTACACTTTAAACCCACAACGTTATGGGTTCACGCAGAGAACCACATTTATTAAAACATGGTATCATGAGCCTGTAACCTCCCTTACTCATTCAGAGCTGTTAACCAAGACTTGTCACAACTGTGTCGATTACCAGCTTTTGCTGACTTAGCAGTCTCTCGGTTCAGGAAGTAGACACTGCATCGGGGGAATTTTTCCTAGGGCATCATTACTTCTCCATGCCAGAGTGGACAGATATAAACTGACATTAAAATACCGGAATTCATAATACACATGTAACTACATTTTTTTTCCTACAACAAAAAAGCAGAATTTGTTTTTAAGGAATTTAAAAAAAAAATCAGACTTCAAATAGCAACAAGCAACTTCCACTCCATTGGGCACCACTGTCACAAAGTTTAGATCAATTTCTATTGTACAGCAACTACTTGAGGAGGGATGATTCGTTTGGAGCAAATCGACTAAGGATAACATATTTCCTCAGACTAATCCAAAAGTAAAAAGGCACAAATGTGCTGTCACATAGACTTTGGCAATAGAGCTAGGAGGCCCTCATGTGTTATCACAGGGCTACGTCCATCCAACCATCCAACCTCTACCGCTTGTCTGGGTCCATGTCACTGGGACAGCAGTCTAAACAGATGCCCAGACCTCTCTCCTTGGCCATCTCCACCAGCCCTTCCAGGTAAAGGTGTTCCCAAGCTTGCCGAGAGATGCAATTTCTCCACTGTGTCTGCCCCGTCTCCCAATTGGGACATGCCTAAAACACCTCAACAAGGAGGAGTAGTAGCTCCACTCTCAGCCTCTCCTGAATAACCGAGTGCTTCACGCTATCTTTAAAGGAGAGGCCACCCACTCTTTAAAGAGTGGGCGATCTCATACAATAAACCAACAGATTCACTTTCACCCTCACCACAATCTGTCAATCTCCCAGTCCACTGTGGCTGAGATACTTGAACTCTTTCATCCTGAGGCTTCCTAACCTGGAGCAGGCACACCAACGTCAACAACAAGCTATGAGGTAAAACAAAAGTCTTTCTTTTGTCTGTGCAACTGGTGGCAGACAGATCTGCACAGCAGACCTGAAGGGATTGCAGGCTGATCTAAAGATTGCAGTTATAAGGTGATTAAATATTAATAGGATGTCATTTTAAACTGTTGGTTACTACTGTTAAGATGGTCAGCTGCTATATAGCTATAAAAGGCTGCCAAATGAGATGGAGGATAGAAAGCATAAAGGCCAATACTTTACTTTTATGGATAATGAAGAATAAATAATGTAAAAATGAATGAAGAACAAATGTGCACAGTAAGTTTCTTGTCAAGACACACTGAATGCACTAAGCACATCTGCAGACTCATCACCTCATCAGTACTCTCACTTCCCTGCAGCGTGTGACAAGGGTTTAAAAGCTCAAAAACCGCTACGCATTCGATGTCTACAGTTTAATACCAATACAAGAACTTCCTCTTTTTCAATTTCAATTCAGCTTCAGCCTCGTAGTATCCAACCTCTGCCTAAGAGCAGCACATGAGACAAACTATTCCAGCCTTACACAACAGCTTACACTACACTTTAAAGTCTTTGAGAAGACGACGCTCAGCTCCTGCACGGCTGATCTTCCCCAAGGCACTCAACTGTAATCCAAGCTGCTGCTGACAGTTTGAGTTGTTGGTATATAAGGCTGCTGATAAATAGGCTTTGGATCAGTCTGATAATGTGTGCGCTGCATACCATGCATTCTGTCTGACTGTGCTACGCCCTCCTGTATGAGTATGGGTTACAATAAGTGGGCATTTCTTCATTCTGGCCGAATACACATCAGGGTGACATTAGTGTAATAACCTTTACATGCACATTTAAACCTGCCCAACCTCAGCTTTGATGCTTACTTTAATAAAACTGACAGAGGTTTTAATAAAGTGCTGTGAGGCAGAAAAGTTCTTCGCACTTAATCAGTTATTGTTGCCACTGCTGAACACGTTCTGGCATTTTCATTTATTTAAATATACTTTGAACTCGGGGAAACTGCAGAGTTTCTCACACACACACACACTGTACCCTTTACTTGGGCGCTGCAAGAACACTCACACTTGAAAACATCCAGTCGCTGATAACCACCTAGCTCCAGTCCTTTTGGCCGTCTGGTCAGGCCATTGTTGTGGTGGTCCCTGAAATTAATTCAGCTGCTTCTCTGGAAATTCACCATCCACCACCGTGCTACCGTATCCTTTAGCAGATCATCTGCCACCATCTAACCCTACCCTTAGCATCCTCCTCCATCACACTAACCCTCCTCGTGTCCTCCTTTGCTATATCCATGAATCTTTCTGTCCTCTTCCTCTTTTCCAGTCTAGCAGCTCCCTCATCTCAGCCTCGCCTTTCAAAGTTTGTCCCCAGTCTGCTCAACCTGAGTCGTCCCTCTGATGTCCTCATTTACAATCCTGTCCCTCGTGGTCACTCCCAATGCTGGCTTTTAATAAATAGCTTAATCGTGAAGATGTCATACTTAGAAAATGTCCATTAAGCCATTTAAGCTAATCAATGTGTTCAATTCCAATTATCTTTCAAGTAATCAGTTCAAAAGCTTTTTTCTTATTAGCAGCCAATATAGTAAATACTGGAATGCATCTATTTTACTTTAAACAGAAACATACAGTTATTATCTATATTTCTTTTTTATGTGTACCCAAAAAGCATTTTCCGCATTCAAACTTCAAACACTGTTGGGAAAGGTTCAGGAACATTCTGCAGTCCTCCTTTCTCTATTCTAGTACAAATAAGGAGACAGTCTGTGTCAGAGGGGCTGCTGCTTCCAGAAATACTCCATTTGGTTTAAGTGTTTAGGCCGGGGTCGAGCATGAAGAGGCAGCGCACAACTAGACAGAACACGACAGTTAGCAGCTGTATTCTCACAATGATACACAACACAGACGTCGCTGGATCGTTGAGTCATCAGCGTCAGTCGTCCTGTATTTTGTAAAGTCAGTTTATGAGCATGTCTGAACCAGGAGACTAATGGTTTTTTTCTGCCTGTGCATAGATTGCCTCTGGACTTGTTCTTCCCCTGTGCCTGGCGACTGAACGGGAGCAAGAGAGATAAAGGAGAGGAGATGTGCTAGGACTGAATGGAAACTTTCCCTTCCTGGACTCCTGCCTCTTTCACTCCTGGACCCTGGAACCCCGGCCCCTTTTTCCTTTGACACTATTATGTGTATATATGAATTCCACTGTAGGAAACACTGTAAATAAATGCACCTTTTGAAGACACTAGTGGTCTGCGCGTGAGTCCGATCTACGAAACGTGACAGAACGATCCAGCCACAACATGGACTCAGCAGATCAGAATACCATCGGTCAGGCACTGGCTGCCCAAGAAGCGGCGCTGACTCGCCACGAACAAATGTTACATCAGCTGCGAGGTGAGATCGCTGCACTAACTCAAGCTGTTTCCGGTTTGACTACGCCAGGGGGAGTACAGCCAGGGACCTCCCAGCCGGCTCGCCCTGCCCAGCAGGAGACACTCGCGGCGGCTACGGCCGGTCCCTCATCGGCAGCCACCCCATCCTCTGACGGTCCTCTGCCTTCGCCTGAGCCCTTTTCAGGGGAGACAGAGAAGTGCTCTGGCTTTCTGGCCCAGTGTTCATTGATTTTCCGCGAACAGCGGCGTTTTCATAACAATGACGGGGCAAAGATTGCGTTCTTGGTACAGATGCTTCGTGACCGGGCTTTGAAATGGGCCCAGGTCGTGTTAAACTCCAACCCGGAGATCTCTTTTGAGAGGTTTGTGATTAACTTTAAGACTGTGTTTAATCAGGGCTCTGGAGTCGAGGCTGCGGCGCTCCGCCTCCTTAACTTTAAGCAAGGTAAGCGGAGTATGGCAGATTATTCAATCGACTTTTGGATTTTGGCAGAAGAAACTGGCTGGGGACCGGATGCGCTCAGGAGCACATTGTTAAATAACATCCGGGAAGATCTGAAAGATGAATTGATTATGCGGGACCTACCCACTGCTTTTGACGAATTGATGTCGTTATGTATTAAAGTGGATGAGCGGCTACGAGCTCGTAGGCAAGCACGGAACTCCAGTTCCCAGGAGGCCGCAGGGCCGCGATGGGCGGAGGCTTCGGCCGATTACCGGTCCTCCCGGACATCAGGGGGCGCCGACGGAGAGGTACAGCCCATGCAAATCGGCAGCTCTCACCTAACTGCTGCAGAACGTCAGCGACGCATCACGGCCGGTGAGTGTCTGTATTGTGGTAATAAGGGACACATGATTGCCTCCTGTCCGTCGCGAGCAAAAGGCCGCGCCCGCCAGTGATGGTTGGAGTACTGGTGGGCGGTTTGAATCAGGATAAATCTCCTCCACGTTTAGCCCTGCCGGCTAAGCTTCTGGTCCATTCCGAGTGTCATTCACTTTCTGTGCTTATTGATTCTGGAGCAGAACAAAATTTCATTGACTCTGAACTAGCTAAACGACTCTGTGTGACTGTGGAGTCACTACCCCACGCCTTACGCGTCACGGCTTTATCAGGGCAGCGCCTCCCCGACATCACACACATCACTGAACCGCTCACCCTCACACTGTCTGGCAATCATTCGGAGGAGATTAGTTTTTTTGTTTTTCACTCCACTCAGACGCCGTTAGTTCTCGGTCATCCCTGGCTCCAGCAACACAACCCCACGATTAATTGGCAGAAAGGAGGCATTACGGGCTGGGGAGAGGAGTGTCATATGACTTGCCTTAAGGCTGCCGTACCTCCTAACAAATCTGTCACCGGCCCAGAGCCATCGCGGTCTTCCGACTTAGCAGATGTGCCGTCTGCTTACCACGATCTCGCTGAGGTGTTTCGGAAGGACCGAGCCCAGTCGCTGCCACCCCATCGGCCCTATGACTGCGCCATAGACCTGCTGCCGGGAGCTCCCTTACCAACCAGCCGCCTCTATAGCCTCTCGCTGCCGGAACGGGAGGCTATGGAGAAATATATAACTGAATCTCTCGCTGCCGGCATTATCCGGGCCTCTTCCTCACCCGTCGCAGCAGGTTTCTTCTTTGTGGAAAAGAAGGATAAGACCCTCCGACCCTGTATTGACTTTCGGGGACTCAATAACATTACGGTCAAGAATAAATATCCACTGCCCCTGCTCACCTCCGCTTTCGAACTTCTCCAGGGCGCCGTCATTTTCAGCAAGCTGGACTTGAGAAACGCTTACCACCTGGTCTGGATTCGGGATGGCGATGAATGGAAGACGGCGTTTAATACCCACCTTGGACATTTTGAGTATCTGGTCATGCCGTTCGGCCTCACTAACGCACCTGCAGTATTCCAGGCTCTGGTCAATGATGTTCTAAGGGACTTTATTAACCGATTTGTGTTTGTCTATCTAGACGACATTCTGATCTTCTCTTCCTCCCAGGCGGAACACGAGACCCAGGTCCGGCTGGTGCTGCAACGCCTTCTGGAGAACCGGCTGTTCGTCAAAAGCGAGAAATGTGAGTTTCATGTGCCCTCGGTTGCCTTCCTAGGGTACATAATCGAGCGGGGAGATCTTCGACCCGACCCTGTGAAAGTCAAGGCTGTTGTGAACTGGCCAGAACCAAACAACCGTCGCCAGTTGCAACGCTTCCTTGGCTTCGCTAACTTCTACAGGAGATTCATACGGGACTTTAGCAGGATTGCCTTACCATTAACTCAGTTAACCTCTCCCAAGCTTGCTTTTCAGTGGAGTGACGCTGTCCAATCAGCCTTTCAGGAGCTCAAGAAACGGTTTGCTTCAGCGCCCATCCTGGTCCAACCTGATACCACTCTTCAGTTCGTGGTAGAGGTCGACGCATCCGACTCAGGGGTGGGGGCCGTCCTTTCCCAACAGAGGGAAGGTAAGATGCACCCTTGTGCCTATTTTTCCCGTCGTCTCACCCCTGCAGAACGTAACTACGACGTGGGCGATCGGGAGCTCTTGGCGATTAAGCTCGCCCTGGAAGAATGGCGGCATTGGCTGGAGGGCACCACTCAACCCTTCGTGGTCTGGACCGATCACAAAAACCTGGCCTACCTTCAAACGGCGAAACGTCTCAACGCTCGACAGGCCAGATGGGCCCTGTTTTTCACCCGTTTTCACTTCTCAATCACCTACAGACCCGGTTCCCGAAATGTCAAGCCGGACGCTCTCTCCCGTCAGTTTTCCGCTGCTGACGAAAAGGCGGATCCGGATTCCATTCTGCCGGCAACCTGTACTATTGGGGTCATCACCTGGGAGATCGAGGCGGCCATCCGAGCGGCTCAGATAGCCGAACCGGATCCGGGAGGGGGGCCCGTCCACCGACTCTATGTTCCGCGCTCTGTCAGATCCCAGGTTCTGCAATGGGCTCACACGGCCCGGTTCTCATGCCACCCAGGGATACATCGCACCGTCAAGTTTCTCCAGCGGTACTTCTGGTGGCCCTCACTCACCCAAGATACTCGGGAATACATCACTGCTTGTACGGTCTGTGCCCGAAACAAACCATCGAACCAACCCCCGGCGGGTCAGCTCCATCCGTTATCCACTCCTTCCAGGCCATGGTCTCACATAGCACTGGACTTCATCACCGGGTTACCTCCATCAGCAGGTAACACTGTCATTCTCACCATAATCGATCGTTTCTCTAAAGTGGCTCATTTCATTGCTCTGCCTAAGCTTCCCACAGCTCTAGAGACTGCACGCCTACTCGCCACTCACGTCTTCCGCCTGCATGGGATCCCGGAAGACATAGTGTCCGACAGAGGGCCTCAATTTACTTCTCGGGTCTGGAAAGAGTTCTGCAACTCCCTGGGCGCAAAGGTCAGTCTATCCTCGGGTTATCATCCTCAGAGCAACGGCCAATCCGAGCGGGCCAACCAAGAACTGGAGACCGCCCTGCGCTGCGTCGCCTCCACCAATCAAACCATCTGGAGTGAGGAGTTGCCGTGGATCGAGTACGCCCATAACAGCTTGACTGCCTCTGCCACCGGCCGGTCTCCCTTCGAAGCTTCCTTGGGATATCAGCCTCCTCTTTTTCCTGCTGTGGAAGGTGAGCACTCTGTACCCTCCGTCCAGGCTCATCTGCGCAGGTGTCGCAGAGTTTGGCGGGCAACTCAAGCGGCTCTACTGCGCACGAAGGAGAACAACAAATGCATCGCAGACCGGCACCGGACTCCAGCACCCGAATACTCTGTCGGCCAGAAGGTATGGCTTTCTACCCGCTTTGTTCCGGTCAGGACTGAATCTAAGAAACTTACACCCACCTTCATTGGCCCTTTTGAAATCTCCGCCTTGGTCAATCCTGTCTCTGTGAAGTTAAAACTCCCTCGCAATATGAGAATCCATGATGTTTTCCATGTTTCACAACTCAAACCTGTCCGCTCTAGTCCTCTGTGCCCTCCTTCCAGGCCCCCTCCTCCCGCCCGGCTCGTGGATGGCTTGCCGGCCTGCTCCATCACTCGCATCATGGACTCTCGGCGCCGTGGGCGTGGCTGTCAGTATCTGGTTGACTGGGAGGGTTATGGCGTGGAGGAGCGCTCCTGGGTCCCTCGGGCGGCCGTTCTGGATGTGCCCATGCTCCGGGAGTTTCACCGCCTGCATCCGGACAAGCCTGGTGGGTCGCCGGGGGGCTCCCGTTGAGGGGGGGGTACTGTCATGGTCTCCGCCCCTCGTCAGCTGACAGCCGTCAGGTGTTTTGTTTTTGTTTACCTTTCTCTCTCACCTCTGCTCTCCCTTTCTCTCTCGCCCTCTTCCATTCTCTCTTTCTCCTGCCGGGGCGGAGCTCAGTATGGGCTCCTGCCCCTGGCCTACGCACCTGGAGGTGATCAGCACATCTGTCGCTGATCATGAAAGATTGGAACCCTTCTTAAGAGGGCGAGTCTGCTCTACTCGTCGCTGGATCGTTGAGTCATCAGCGTCAGTCGTCCTGTATTTTGTAAAGTCAGTTTATGAGCATGTCTGAACCAGGAGACTAATGGTTTTTTTCTGCCTGTGCATAGATTGCCTCTGAACTTGTTCTTCCCCTGTGCCTGGCGACTGAACGGGAGCAAGAGAGATAAAGGAGAGGAGATGTGCTAGGACTGAATGGAAACTTTCCCTTCCTGGACTCCTGCCTCTTTCACTCCTGGACCCTGGAACCCCGGCCCCTTTTTCCTTTGACACTATTATGTGTATATATGAATTCCACTGTAGGAAACACTGTAAATAAATGCACCTTTTGAAGACACTAGTGGTCTGCGCGTGAGTCCGATCTACGAAACGTGACAGAATCTAATCCCGCAGTGCCAGACCTGTTCCGCTGCTGAAGCCAGTGCATGTCCAGGCCCGTCTGAAGTTTGCCAGAGAGCACATGGATGATACAGCAGAGGATTGGGAGAATGTCATGTGGTCAGATGAAACCAAAGTAGAACTTTTTGGTATAAACTCAACTCGTCGTGTTTGGAGGAAGAAGAATACTGAGTTGCATCCCAAGAACACCATACCTACTGTGAAGCATGGGGGTGGAAACATCATGCTATGGGGCTGTTTTTCTGCCAAGGGGACAGGACGACTGATCCGTGTTAAGGACAGAATGAATGGGGCCATGTATCGTGAGATTTTGAGCCAAAACCTCCTTTCATCAGTGAGAACTTTGAAGATGAAACGAGGCTGGGTCTTCCAACATGACAATGATCCAAAACACACCGCCCGGGCAACAAAGGAGTGGCTCCGTAAGAAGCATTTGAAAGTCCTGGAGTGGCCTAGCCAGTCTCCAGACCTCAACCCCATAGAAAATCTGTGGCGGGAGTTGAAAGTCCGTGTTGCTCGGCGACAGCCCCAAAACATCACTGCTCTCGAGAAGATCTGCATGGAGGAATGGGCCAAAACACCAGCTACTGTGTGTGCAAACCTGGTAAAGACCTATAGTAAACGTTTGACCTCTGTTATTGCCAACAAAGGTTATGTTACAAAGTATTGAGTTGTATTTTTGTTATTGACCAAATACTTATTTTCCACCCTGATTTACGAATAAATTCTTTACAAATCCTACCATGTGAATTCATGGATTTTTTTTTTCACATTCTGTCTCTCACAGTTGAAGTGTACCTCTGGTGCAAATTACTGACCTCTGTCATCATTTTAGGTGGGAGAACTTGCACAATCGGTGGCTGACTAAATACTTTTTTGCCCCACTGTATATTCATCAAAGTGTTTATATAAAACATTTCTCCCTTTAAAAAAACAAAACAAAACGTGATTTTCATTTTTTTATTTCGCATGACACTGTTCACAGCAAGTCGATAATGAAGATTTGCAGGTGGTAGCAAACTGCTGAGTCCAGTGCTGAGACTGAACTTTCAACATCAACTTTGAAACCAACAGGGAAGTCTTTAAAAAGCTCAGAAGAACTAAAATTTGCAATCTAATGAGAACTTGATCCATAAAGGAAGATTATGTGGGGAAGCCCCAAAAAGCAGCTGTCAGATGATTTTACGGAGACAGTTCTGGCAGATGGTGTGCAGGGCTGGCATGTGCAAAACGATTTGCATGTCTTTTGAGCCTTTTTGTACTGCTCGGTCACTGCAAAGCCAAACCAATAGGACTGGAACCACCTATGTCACATGACTGTATTTCAAACATTGGCTCAACATTGGTATTAGCCGATATCTGTATTGGTTGACATCGGCTTTCCTGGTCGATATCAAATCATTGGTATTTCACAGTCTGCAACCGCTCCAATAACTATTTAATTGTTTCAGTCAACAATCATTTTCTGGGCCTTTTTTAAAATGGGGAAATAGCTGCATTTTTCTTTACACTTTGAAACTGTTAAAACTTTCGTGAAAAACTGTAAAAGATATTTTGATGATTATTTAATATTATACACTAAATGACTCATTTAAAAACCCATATGGCATTATCAAAAAGTGGGATTGTAGCCCTTTTATTAAACACAACCTTTTTTTGTCTTTATAAATATTCAGAAACCAGAGTCACAAAATTAAAACTCACCACAGAACACAGGGCACATTTTCTCTAATGTGGCTTCACGCTGATTTACCACAGAGGTAACAGCATTACAGACAGCCTACCCAGTGTCACACTGACACAAATGTTAAATACAGGGGCGGCTTGTCTATAAACTCTTATGTGCTTTATGATAGAAGTAAACAGGTCAGAAACAAACATCAAAGCCAGCTGTTTTACCATTCAAATCTTGTCAGTGTGAGGTTTCAGAGCAAAAGATTCCCCCGCATAGTACTTCAAAACTCCCTTTTATAAATGCTGTGTACACGCTCATTCACACAAAGGCTAATTCATAAATCACCCGACAAGGAAATGAGCAGTGCAAACGCTGATTTTACTACAGCCATGTTTGAGCAATCATTTAAAGGGGAAAGGTGCACACTACACCTTTTGCAAACAGTGAGGGAACAAATAAAGCTCTCTCCCATGTGCTAAGGGGCATACACTCAGGAAATTAAAGGGACAACTAGTGACCATGGACGACAATGACGTTCGATGACTTGGAGTGACGACAGGCAAAATAACCTTTAGTAATAACTGGTGAACTGTTACCAACTTTAAAGTGAATGATTGAAATGACCATCGCTGGAATGGAAGGATCACACATGGTGACAAATTATAAGGCTGCCTACAGAAGCACATCTACAAGCGAATCGCTTTATATGTGAACGGGGGCTTTAGTAGTTAACCTGACTTGCACTGTGCAAGGGGATTACAACTGCCGTCGGTCTGTTTAAAGCGGACAGCAGCAAATAGGATAGGCAAATAGGCCTCAAGAGCGAGCCGGCACTTAATGTGAGATCCAACCAGATGCAGGTCAGCTGAGTAATATCACGAAGCAATCAGGTGCTAAACGCTGAGAATGGCCGTTTCAAGCCAAAATTTGATATTTGATGTTCACTTGGAGCTCATTGTGTGAGATTCAAAAATTTTGGATTTTATTCTTTTTAAAATTAGTTTTCATTATCTTTGGTCTGTGGTCATCTTTGGCTTTCTCTAGCTTCCTTTGTGTGTATATCGCATCTAGTGTAACTACACCTGACTTGAGCCACCAGTCCAGCACCTGCTGGTTAACAAGCTTCTTCGTTTTGTGCTGTTTAGCAGTTGCTGGCACACATCCATACTAAACAGCCAGACAACCCCGCCAAAAGCGAACAAACAAAAAGAATCCTTTTTATCTGAATGGGTCAGATCGATGTTTATATGCGCAACTGTTGGTCATCAATACACAATTTGTGGCTAAACCATGAAATTAAAGCCTTAAGAAGCTATTCGTTTAATGCTTTACAATATGGCTGCAAAATATTCAAATTACAGTTTTTTCTGAATGCTTAAACCCTAACTGTGATTCCTGTAGCACAATCTCTAAAACTATTCAGACTTATAGCAAAACCACTCACTGAGTTTGCAAAACTAAAAGCACAAAAACTGCTTTGCACTCAGTTTGCAATTTTGTAACACACACTTTGCAAAACTGTAGGCACAATTCACTGCACAACACTCAATTACCAAATTTCCAACACACTCCTAGCAAAAGTATACACATGTATGGCTATCATTAACACTAATTTGCCAACTGTCTGGCACACTTTCACATGTGAAAACTTTTTTAGATAATTAGTTCACTTTGCAATCAGCCTAAGCACTATAATACAGGTAAGCTGTGTGTGCGGAGTACAATGGAGGGAGCAGAAAGAGTGAGAAGTAGAGGAGGCCGAGGAAGAGGACGTGGAGGTGAAGAAGTAGGATGAAGAGGACGACAAGGACAAGGAGGAGCAAGAGGAAGACGAGGAGGAGGGAGAGGAAGATGAGGAGGGGGGAGAGGAAGGGTAGGAAGAGTAAGAAATAGAATTGCTGATGACATCAGAGCTACAATAGTGGACCATGTAATCAACCGTGGAATGACCCTGAGGGTAGCTGGCCAACGGGTCCAGCCTAACTCGAGCCGCTACACTGTAGCAAGTACCATAAGGACATCTTGAAATGAGAATCGGTTAGTACAGTCACTTCGCACAAAGATTTGTAGCACTGCCATATGCCAATGAGAAACACACCAATACCATTGATGTAAAAATACTGAAATTGTTACTTTACAGAATTGCTAGATGTCCAGATGCTGGGGGCAGAGGAAGCATGTTCACTGCAGACCAAGTAACCCATATAGTCATTATGGCGATTGCAAATAATCCTATACTTGGAAATAAACACTTGTGTTTGTTTTGATGTACTTGAAGTTTGGATCCCTCTATGCTTATGGATCTATGACAGAAGTAGCTCAAACTGACATACAGTAGCCTACCTTGTGCACAGAGAAAGCAAAAGCCAGATGTGTTTTGTATTCATACCATCAGTGTGCAGTTGGCGCATTGTGTGCTTAGTAGATGATGGCTTGTGTGTACTGTTTGATACGGAAACACCATTTTTACGAAGGTGTGAAGAGTTAATCTAGCTGTGTTTGCTTTTGCAAGAGAACTACAATGTTTTGATTATTGGGTGACAGGTTTTCTTATTTGTGTGAAGAGTTTTGCAAAATTAGCCAATAGTTACAAAAAATGTGCTTAAGCAATCAGAAAAAACTGTAAAACAGCACATTGTAAATGGTCTTTCAACCACAGGAAGCCAGGCAGGCTATAACTAAGAAGTACATGTGGATAAAAAGCATCCAGGCAAATCTAGTGTTACTGAGCGTGGCTGTCGGTTACCTTGCAATGTGGTCATTTTGGAATCTGCATTCTGCAGTGAAGTGACCATTGTAACCTCCATGAGAGCAGCATATTACCGTCACCCACCCTGGGAAATACTCATTTGCCGCAATGTCACTTCTTTAAAACAGACTTCCCCAAACAGAGATAGTCATAGTAGTCAAAGCTAAATGATGACACTCTGTAGGCGGTGTTTGCATTCTCACAGAGGTGGGAAGTAACAAAGTACAAATACTAATAATCAGATTTTCAAAACAAGACTCAATACTTTTGGTTTAATTTGAGGGGAGTTATTTTGTCATGTGACTGCAGGCCTTCAAACATTAAACCGATTTAAGCCTGAACCGTAACACATGAAAGGCAATCCTGTTCATGTGTTGATCACCAAGGGATGTGGCATAAAAAACTGTGCCATAGTCAGAGGTTAAAGTGAGCCAGTGTTTCTATTTATTTTTTTGGCACAACACTGGAACAAACTGTGCGTGGAAATACTCTTTTGTACAGGATAAACAGGTTAGTTTGCTGTACTGTGATGGATCAGTGCGTGACTGGTGCACAGCAGCTGTGGTTCCATGATCAGAGTTAGGTTACATTAAGTGTAGCAGAGGAGAATCTGAAGTTAAGCTGATGATGCTGAGAATTATTGGGTATAAAGACATTATAAACAGTGTACTGTCAGTGTAGACGATGGAAATCAACCAGGACAGCTCATGAAACATCTGCTTAATTCAGGTGTGTAAACCCACAGCTGATCACAGCCTGTACACTAAGAAAATCTACCGGAGCTCTCAATAGAAATTATTGAGAGTTGTGATTCTTTTCCTCACACTGAGCCACTACAACAGATTTATTGGGTTCTCCACCTGCTGAAACTGCTTTAACCTCTTCTCTACGCATTTTCCTGTTAAGAGGCAAAGTCAATGTAGGCAACATAAAAAAACGCCACTTTTTTATAACATTTCCTTCTTTTTCTCTATTCTTGTTACACTTACTGATTCAAACTGAGTGTATTTATTAGAATTAAAATTCAGGCAACTTTTTTTTCAGGCAACTATTAATATAACACAAGGTTCAATTAGCTTTGTGTACAAATAGTTGGAAAAAATATTCTTTAAGGAGCTACTTTTATTTTCTTATTTTGTGTACATTTCAGAACTTGTATTTTTTCACTTTTACTTGAGTAAAGAAGATGAATCATTATTTATACTTTTACTGGAGTATTTTTTTAACAGTACAGACATTCTGTACTTCTACTTAAGTACAGAATGTCTGCACTTCTGCCCGCTCCGCATTCCTAACATTAAAGCGGGGGAAATGAAACTCTGAACCGTGTTTACATTAGGAGCTGCAATCATGTTTTATGGCATTAAACCTGCAAGTATAAGACAAACGACGCACTACACCGAGCATGACCTCAGTTTCCTCAGTGTCGCATCATCAACAGCAGAAGGGGAAAAAACAGAGTCACCAAAATATTCCCAGTGGGAAAATGATTAGTGCTGATGCTTAACTGTGAGTTTATCCCTCCTTTATTCCCAGTGAGGCTAATGTAGCAAGCTATTTAGTAGCTCTTGCCCATTCGATCATCTTGCTACTGTTTATGGACTGTTAGAGAAGTTTAAAGACCCCGACATGTCTAAGGAGTGCCGCAAGAGCCATTAAACAGAAGTTGACAGGTACTTATCCAATGTATGAGGTGTTCTTTTGCACGAGTGACCGACTTCTCTAAACCGAAAACACGCAGTTCGCCGTGTCATTAACTGTGAGCTTATTAAACCGGTAAATGCTATTAGGTGGGAAAAGGCTTATTTATAGACAGCTGCGACGGAAAGAAAACAAGAGCAGCCGGTGACATAACACTGTTCAAAACCACCTGGTAGTGAACGAACTATACACCGGGGTAGGGGAGTATTCTGCAGTATACCCCGATGTTCATGACAAACCACCGAGCGCAGAAGGGTACTCACCCAGAACGGAAGCTTTGGTCCGCACAACCGCTCCATCTCGGTCACAGCGGGAAGCGGGGAACCACCGGAGAGCTCTGCGTGCACCTTCTACAGTTTCTACAGGTCGAGCTCTTTGTAGCCAAACGACCTGCTTTCCTGTTCCTTCTCGTAACTGGACGCTCTCTAACCGTCACATGCCACACATACGAGTGCACTGTAGCGGAGTTGGTTCGGGTGTCTGTATCGCGCTCCCCTCTCTCTTCACGGCGTGGACCGACTCGCGCAGTTACTGCTCCGGTACTTCCGCACTGCCACGAGAGAAGTCATCCAGAGTCAGCTCGAGAAGTAGTTCGCTGGAGGATTTAGTGACAGTAAAAGGTTGTACATATTGCGGAGCTCCACCCCTTTTGCTGCTCCCTGTCTCACTTTTACCGTGTACAGTCAACATGACTCGACAGTATTGAATAATGCTTAGCTTCCGAGTCAGATCATTAGGGTTTACACGCGATAACAGTTTGTAGTTATGTTTTTTTTTTTTTTTTAAAGGTTTTGACTTAGATTTTTTTGTGGCCAGGATAAGAGGGCTTGGGTTGCTCACATTATCTTCACTGAGATCATATTGTGAAGTGCTCCAGACTGGTCCCGCATTCATTCTGCAGCATGACAACCACTAGAAAACATGCAGCAAGAGTCATAAAAATCTTATCCTGCAACAGATGGTATGGCCCACACAGAGCTCTGATGTCAGCATCAGGCTATTAGATGAAGAGAGTGAAGACAACCTAAATCCACACAAAGCAAGCTCTCCGAGATGTTTAAAAAAATATTTAAGTCCTTTTAGTGCACTGTATGTGAAATTGATGAATGGTAAATAAACACTTGTTTTTAAAAGCAGCCTCAAGTAATGGTGTATTTCAGAAAACGAAGGCACAGCTCTGTGACGGTGATGCTTGGTTACATATGGACACATGCACTTAAAGAGAACATACAGTAGGACCACACCTAACAAATATATCTTCAAACCTGTATGACTGGAAAGGTATTTAAATAAAAGTCCTTAAATCTTCCTTCCACCTCGTAAACCTGTTACACTTCCTCTTGGACTGGTTCAACATGCTTAAAAGGTTATTATAAAATACATTTTCCTGTCCTACAGATAAACTCTGTTTGAGGTATTGTGACCTTAAGCTCATGTATGGGCCAAGTCAAATCAGCGAGTCCTAGTATTCTGTCATTCTCACATTTCTTCTGATCTCCAACCAGATATGGCACATGGCTGCACTTTCCTGGTTCTGTTGAAGGCCTTCTTGTTAAAAGGATGTTCTTCCTGTTGTTGTTCCTCCTATAAAACAACTGAAATTAAATGAACTGAAAGGTAGACAATCTCGAAAAGTGTTTCAGCTTTACCTATGTATGGCCCTGTGATGGAGTATGCAGCTATTGGCAAACATGTCAAGCTCTGTATAAACCACCTGAGACATAATGTCTTCAAATGTTCTCTTATAAAACTCGTTTGAAGCGTGATTGCTTCATTGTCCAACTCCACAGATACTTCCTGAGGATTTAGAACAAGCTGCAAAGCACTGATTACACACACACAAAAAAGGCCAGAGAAATGGTTCATGATCTGAAGTGTACCACATTATTTATCAGTTTGTCCGTCTGATTGCGTTAATGCATGTACTGTATATCAAGAGTGGTTCAGCATCAGTTAAATTATGTGCACAGTGCATACTTGTACCTAACAGTCTGATACAACTTTGGCTGAATTGGGTATCCCTGAATCATCCCTTAGTTATGCAACTATAGGCTCACACTGCTGTGGGTGCTCCTGTGGTACTCTGATGTGGTTTCAGTACCACTGCCATGTGGTTTCTGTATCAGTACAGAATGTTACATTTCTGCCTTCTCTCTCTTTGCTCTTGCTTTCTTCTTTTCTCTTTCCCCTCACTCCCCAAACAGTCATAGCAGATGAATGCCCATCCCCGAGCCTGGTTCTGCCTGACGTTTAATCCTGTAAAAAGGGAGTTTTTCCTTCTTACCCTAACAAAGTGCTTGCTCATAAGGGGCCAACTGATTGGTGGAATTTTCTCAAGTATACTCTTTACCTTAAAGTACGTAGCGGCTTGAAGCAACTGCTGGTGTGATTCAGCGTTAGCTACACAAAAATGAATTGAACGTCCCTTCTGTGCAGTTACACTCTGCTCATTTGCGGATTTCTGCATTCTGAGCCAAGTCAAAGAAAGGAAAGCGGAAGTCAAAATACTTTTACTGAATATTGCAGTTATTATCTTATTTACAGGAATCAAAGCTTTAACAAATACATTCCAAATAAGTGCCCAAAAAGCAGGCTCCTTGCAGAAGTACAGCTACTGAGCATGCCTGAATATTTCCTCTGCTGCTCAGTGTTGCTGTGTGTGAACAATCAGAGCCTAGATTTTGCTTCAGAATATCCACTCCACGCCAACATTTGGTTCGCCACATAAAAATAGATGCACCTCTGTGCCTTAAGAATTAACCTCAGAATCAAACACTGCTAGTGTATCTACTCTGGTCAAAAAAACACGCTTCATACTAACGTCCACATTTCAGTTTATTTTCCTCTCACAATGCTGAAGCATCGTGAAAAACAGAGAGAAATAAAATCATTTCAATTTTACATATGACATCCATCTCAGAAACGTGTTCCCTTTAACAGAGTACGTAAGTGCTTAGAAAAGTTAATGCTCATAATTCTACTGTTGAAGTCTGCCGTGTTATCGTTCTGCCTCTCCCGCTCACAACTTCCGGTTCCTGTGACTCACGGAGGCGGGGACTGTTCGACAACAATTTTATCAGAAAAAATTTATTTAAAGAAATGCATCCATAAACTTGTAAATTATCTTGTGGTGTTTCACTATAATTGTACACAAATATAAAATAAACAAAAAGAAAATAAACAAATCAAAATGAAGATTTCACATACCATCTTCTTGGGTTGTCATGGCAACCCACTCAAAGGCATTTCAGCGTGGCTAGGTGGCTTTTATTGCCTCTGAATATTTATGAAAGCTACCTATGGCTGAAAGTTTTTTTTTTTAAACAGTTGTTAGCAGAGACGGGTCTTCCAGCGGAATCTGCATGAATATTGAAGATACTTATATTGTCTAGACGGAGGAATAATCACACGTGGGGCATCGGCTTTTCACCGGAACAACACTTAGTTTTTATTATTGAACTCTCGCGTGCACTCTGCAGCATAACAGGAAGCATCCTTTCAAAATAAAATCACAACAGATGACAACGAGGGCATACCTATTAACTAGCTCAACACCCCCACTTGCACTCACGTTGTCAGCTTTACATGCATTCCAAAAGAAACAGTTTTTCTTTACTATTTGTTTACACTCCAAACATATATTTCTCAAACTTCAATAACTTCCCCTTTGTTGCTGGCTTTGTCATAACATCGGCCACCATCAGACCTGTCGGACAATACTCCAATATCAAATTTCCAGCATTAACTGTTGATCTCACAAAATGATATTTGATATCGATATGCTTACACCTCTGTCTGTTAACAGGATTCTTTGCCAATGCAATAGTCCCTTGATTGTCCTCAAAAATCTTTGGCGGTCTCTTTTGATGCTCATACATGCTTTGCAACAGTTGTGTCAAGTACAAACATTCTTGTGTTGTTGCTGCCAAAGCTATGTACTCTGCTTCACAAGTTGACAAGGCAACAGTTGGCTGCTTCTTTGTTCGCTGTTTTGAAGGGAGGAAGGTTCAGGGCTGAAGCAATCAGCTTCATGGGCTCATCCGGTTAGAATAAGAAAAGCAGCCATCTAATGCAGAATTATTTTCAGGGTACTCCTTTTATTCTCAAATAAATAAGGCAAAAAAGGAAGGAAACAAAGACACACATGGACTGCCAATGCTGAAAGAAAACAGAGATTCAAGTTACTCATTACCTTAACATTACATAAAATAAAAACCCAAACAGAACCTCACCTCAGCTGCCGCCCCGTGTGGAAGTGCGGAAAGAGTGAGCCAAAAGTGAATGCAGTCCTTATATACTGTGTGACATATAATGTGTGACAGGTGAGTGCAATCAAGGACAAGCACCACACCCAATCAAAGGTGAGAGAACTAAACAAGGTGCATCTGGTGAAGTGAGTGGGTGTGCTGGGATGTGCTAAAAGGTGGGTCTCTACAACAGCCGCCCCCATATTTCTAGTGAGAAATATGTTGATATGATCAGGATCTGTCTTCGTCAGGAAGCGAGGGCAGGGGGATCAGACAGGAGACAGGGCGGATATAGGTTTTATCCTGTACTAAGACCTCCACAGTTCTGATGTGGTCATCTGGGCTTTTCAGCAAGCGCGTCACTCTTCCTACAGGCCAAAGGGCTCGTGGAAGGTGTGAATCCATAATCATGACGACAGAGTTCAATGTGAGATCTGGTTTTTCCTTCTGCCATTTGGGTCTTCTTTGGAGGGATGGTAGATAGTCTCTTATGAAGTGTCGCCAGAAGTGATCTGCCAATATTTGTGCATGTCGCCATCGTCGTCGGCCTAGGAGGTCAGAATCAGAATAGGATACCAGGGGGAGTGATGAATCATGTCGGCCCATAAGGAGAAGGTTTGGGGTTACGGGGTCAATGTCCGCAATGTCTGAGGATACATAGCCTAGGGGTTTTGAGTTAAGAATGCCTTCAATCTCAATTAGGACTGTTCTTAAGACCTCTTCAGTGACCATCTGTGCACCAATGGTTCTCTTCAGAGCATTCTTCACAGAACGTATCTCCCTCTCCCAGGCTCCACCGAAATGGGGTGCATGCGGGGGATTGAATTTGAAATGGATTCTTTTAGTCATCAGGACCGGCTGTAGAGTCGGAGCAAGGTTGTTAAAAGCTGCCTGTAGTTCCTTATCTCCTCCTTTGAAGTTAGTTCCTTGATCACATATAATTTCCAGGGGTGTTCCTCGTCGAGAAATGAATCGTTGGAGGGCCATGAGGAAGGAGTCTGTATCCATACTGTTTAGGAGGTCAAGATGTATACACCGAGTGGTGAGACATTTGAATATTATTCCCCACCTTTTCTCCGATCTGCGGCCTGTCTTGACCTTGTATGGTCCAAAGCAGTCTATTCCTGTGGAGTAGAAAGGTGGTTTGAATAACCTAAGACGAGCAGCAGGCAAGTCTGACATTTTTGGAATGATGGGCTGTGCTCTCCATTTCTGACATGCGACGCAGCTATACCGATGCCTGCGTACGGCTTCCCTCCCTCTGAGAATCCAGAATTTCCGACGTAGTTCAGCAAAAAGTCTTTCTGAACCAGCATGATGCAGTTTGTCATCATAATTTTGTATGATCAGTTTGGTCACTGGATGAGCAGGATCAAGTACTATTGGGTGAATGACATTCAATTCCAAGTCTTGGCTTTGCCGTAATCGGCCTCCTACATGGATAAGTCCAGAATTCCTGCACAACACTGGTGACAAACACAATAGACGGCTGTCGGATGAGAGGGGTTTGTCTGACTGTAAACGGGCTAAGTCTTCACCGAAACTGTCCAGTTGTGCCTGACGAAGGATTTCTTGTTCTGCTGTTTGATAATCAGCTGCAGAAGGAATGTTACCCTTTTGGTTGGAGAGTGAATGAGCCGTGAAATCCAATAGCTCTTGATACGTTCTGAAGCTGGGTGTGTATGTATGGGAGGGTATACTGACAATACCAAAAAAGTAGGATTTCTTTAACTCAGTCTGATCATCATCAGGATGGAGATCTGTAACTGTGGGCCAGTTATTTGGAGGTTCATGCAGAAACGAGGGACCCTCAGTCCACCTGTTTGGGCTAAGGAACTCTTTCAGGGATTTACCTCTCGTAACATCATCAGCAGGATTTGTGGCTGAATTGATGTATCTCCAGTCTTGACTGTTTGTGAGGTTTTGAATTTCTGAGACTCTGGCTCCTACGAATACCTTGAAACGGCAGGAATCTGACTGAAGCCAGTGAAGTACAGTTGTCGAGTCAGACCAAAGGGTGGTAGTCCTGACTGGTAAGGTGAGTTCTGTTTGTATGAGCTCACAGAGGCGTGCGCCTAGTAGGGCTGCGCATAGCTCCAGTCTGGGTATTGTTAAATGCCGTTTAGGAGCAACACGTGAGCGAGCTAACAAGAAACTCAGTTCTACATGGCCTTCAAGATCATCTGATCTCAAATATGCGACAGCACCATATGCTCGCTCTGAAGCGTCACAGAAGATATGAATGTCTCGAACTGTGGTAGAAACATCCATTTCCTTAGAAGTATAGCAACGTGGGATGGCAATTTGTGGGAGATAACAAAGTTCTTCTTCCCAGGACTTCCATGCCTCTAAGAGGTTGTGTGGAAGGGAAGGGTCGTCCCAATCTCTCTCTTTTCTCCATAGCTCTTGCACCAAGGTTTTGGCGCGTGTTGTGAATGGGAGTAAGTAGCCTAATGGGTCATACAGACGAGCAAGTACTGCATAGATACGACGCATTGTGGTGGGGTGTGAGGCTAGAGTTCTGTATTTATAGGCAAACAAATCAGTCTCACAATTCCACAATAATCCTAATGTGCGTTCATGTGGGCCAGATGGCTTGTCTTCAGTCAGGCAAAGTTCATTACTTGCCGTTCTTACCTCAGATGGTAGATGGCTAATCACAACAGGATTATTGCTGGCCCACTGGCGAAGGTCGAAGCCTCCTTCTGATAGATGGTTTCTTAATTTGTCTAGGAGTGTTCGAGCTAACTCTGCTGATGGAAAACTCTGCAAGCAGTTATCAACATAGAAACACTGCATTACTGAAGACTGCACATCTTTGTCAGATTGATATTCCTTCACATGTTTCTGCAGTGCATAGATTGCACAACAAGGGCTGCAGGTCGTACCAAAGGGGAGTACCTGCCACTCATACACTGAAGGGGGAGCTGCTTTGTTCATGTCACGCCACAGGAATCGGAGGAGTGGTTTATCAGGAAGCAGAAGACGGACTTGGTTAAACATGCCTTTGATGTCGCCACTTATTGCTACTGAATGTTGCCTAAAACGCAACAAAACACCAAGAAGTGTTGGGCCTAGGATTGGTCCTGGCAATAGGTACTTATTGAGACACTGACCTTGAAATGTGAAAGAGCAGTCAAAGACTATGCGATCTTTATTGTTGTGACTTGTCATATGATGAGGAATATACCAGGTTTCTTTGCTATTGTGCATCTCCTCTGGGCTAAGTTTGACTATATAGCCTGCTTGCTCCAATTTCAAAATCTGATCCTTGTAAGACATGGCTTTGCCAGGATCTTTAGCTAACCGAGCCTCAGTGTTGCGGAGTCTAGACATGACTACATTTGGAGGGACATTCAAAGGAGGAAAGTTTGCCATCCGAAGAAGAGGAGTGGCGTAGCGATTAACACCATTGATCTCAACCCTTTTTGTGGCCTGTTCAAGGAGTTCCAGTGCCAGTTGATCTTGCTTTGATCGGATCACAGATTTCTCACTGTATTCAGGTAAAGTGTCTAGTTGCCATAGCTTCTCAACATGATAACGCAGTACATCTGCAGATGAACTGAGAGATGTGAACAAACACTGCACGTGCTCTGTACTGCTCTGGGGATGAAAATCTGTGATCGGGCCTTGAAGTGTCCATCCTAATTGGGTTTTAACTCCTGCAGGAGACCCATATGGTCCCTGTCTCAATGGAGCAGTAGGCGTGATGAGGTGAGTATGATCTGAGCCTATGAGCAGGAGTGGCGCTGCTTTATTAATAATGGGTAATGGGATACCTTGAAGATGCTTGTATCTCCGTTGGAGAGATGATACAGGGTAGGTGTGGTCTGAAAGTGCTAGGTGATTTGCAGTGAAGGCATTAGTAATTGTGTAGGTTTTCTCTGGGTGTGCGATGGGTGAGATTTTGAAACTTACGGAAGAACCATGAATAGTTTCAACTTCTTGACGGACCGTTCTAAGTGATAATCTCTCTGCTTCCCCAGTTAGGTTGAGATGCTGTGCAGCTGATGTCAGAAGAATGGTACGCTGGGAGCCATCGTCAAGTACTGCATATGTTTCAAGGGTTCTTTTGCCATTTCGCAGGAGCACTTTCACGACCTTTAAAAGGACACTAGGACAATCACTAGGTCTATCAAAGTATAGCGTCCTCACTACAGGATGAGTGTCAGTTTTAGATCTCTTATTTACATCGCATAGGATCTGGAGATGTAGTCCCATACAGGTGGCACATGCTTTCTTCAGGTCACACTTTGCGGCCTGATGATTCCTAGCACAACGCCAACACCGTTTGTTTACTTTTATCCAGTTTGTTTTCTCATCCTTTGTCTTCTGAATAAACCCAGGACACTTACTAATGTGATGTTCTGGTGAGCAGCAATATGCACATGTAGCCTTAGTTGTCATGATCGGCTGTGTTGCATGTACAGAATCATCAGATGTATTTGCTTCATGTAATATTGTTGTAAGTGGAGAAGCGTACTTACGGGCAGGTCGTGTCTGGTTGAAGGATGGAACAGGACTGGCCTTCTTTGGTTGACACCTGCATTCCATTTGCAACCAGGATGAGAACAAAGGCAAGGTATACGTCATTTCTCCCTGTTCCCTGTAAACATGCCGTTTGAAGTGACTGAAATGCTCTGCAGGCAACTTCACTAACAAGCGATCGACATGGGAGCCACAGTCTAGTTCTGCACGTCCTTGTTCTCCCATAGTGCTAAGCAACCCAACTAAAGCCTGTACTCGAAGAGCAAAATTATCAAGGCTCTGACCATCACCTGCTCTGATAGGAGGCAGTTCCAGTATATTCTTTAGCTCTTTCAATGCCAGCTGTCTTGGTTGCCCATAACGCTCATCAAGGGCTTTGATGGCTTGAGTGTATGGGTCAGGAGCGTAGGAAAAGGCAAGAGCTAATCGTTTAGCTTGGTCTACTTTGAGGTGATCAAGAAGGACATGATATTTGAAGTGCTCTGTCTCATGAGGATCAAGAAGGTTTGTAAGGGCCATCCGTAACATCCTGTATTGCATTTCGTCTTCTCTACTAAGGTCTGGAAATGAAGGACCTTCAAGCTTATATACATGTGTTCTCGTGCTAGAGGAGTGACCCGAGCTAGCAGTACCAGATATCAAAGGTTTCTGTTCATATGAGGTATTGGATGTAGCTGGTTGCTGCTCTAGAGGAGGGCAATGCTTGTGGTCAGATATGCGAATGAGAGGTTGAACAGGGTCTTCAGCTAAAGGAACAGCAGGTTGAACACATGAGATCTGGTCGGGATCCTGCCGTGATAAGGCCAGGAAATCAAAGGGAGTCTCATCTTCTGTAGCAAGGACTGGTCTAGGCAAACCAGTTGAAGGGATAGCAGCATCTAGTATTGTTGAATTAGGTAAAGGAGGGCTGGCAGCTGTAACTAAGCCAGACTGACGGCTAATCTGCGGGGGCTGGAAGGGTGATTGACAGGTTACTGTATCAATCACTGGGAGCTGCTCATGTTGTTGATGTGTTTGAGGACTGGCTCGTAAACTGCATACAGAAGCTTTGATTCCATCAGATGAGACTGTGCGAATGGAAGATCTGGAGCTACGAGAATGGGAAGGAGATGATTGAACCATAAATTGCTTAATCTCCCTCATGGTCGTTAGGAGTTCCCTCATGACCTCATCTTGGGTGGTGGGTAAAGGAACAAGGGATGTCTCTGGTGGTCTGTCTGACTCTCCGACAGGATCCTGCAGCCCATGTGTGTCTTTATCACTGTGCTGGCATTCAGTTTGGCTCTCTGTCTCACATGTAGCTCTTCTAGCTCCAGGGTACTGAACTTCATACTGTTCCAGGTAGGCAGGAGGTCTACTATCACGACTGGATCTTCTAGATGGCTGCTGTGTATCCATGATGCTAATACCTCTCCGGCTCAGAGGACCATGTTTTGAAGGGAGGAAGGTTCAGGGCTGAAGCAATCAGCTTCATGGGCTCATCCGGTTAGAATAAGAAAAGCAGCCATCTAATGCAGAATTATTTTCAGGGTACTCCTTTTATTCTCAAATAAATAAGGCAAAAAAGGAAGGAAACAAAGACACACATGGACTGCCAATGCTGAAAGAAAACAGAGATTCAAGTTACTCATTACCTTAACATTACATAAAATAAAAACCCAAACAGAACCTCACCTCAGCTGCCGCCCCGTGTGGAAGTGCGGAAAGAGTGAGCCAAAAGTGAATGCAGTCCTTATATACTGTGTGACATATAATGTGTGACAGGTGAGTGCAATCAAGGACAAGCACCACACCCAATCAAAGGTGAGAGAACTAAACAAGGTGCATCTGGTGAAGTGAGTGGGTGTGCTGGGATGTGCTAAAAGGTGGGTCTCTACAACATTCGCCATGACACCAAAGTACCTCCTTCATTCAGGCTTACGCAGTAACCTGTAGTACTCCTCCTGTCAGTCACATCCGCAGCCCAGTCTGAGTCACTGTGACCTTGTACTCTCAAATCTTTGTCACTTTTCCTGTAGCACAATGTCTTGTCTTTTGATTGTTTCAGGTACCTTAGAACATGTTTCACAGTAGTCCAATGTTCCACAGCTGGTTCTTTGAAGTGCTGTGACAGCTTACTTACAACAAAACTCAAATCTGGTCGTGTGCAAGAGGTCAAGTAAATAAGGCTACCTACTGCCTCTCTGTACATTCTGACATTGTTCATTTTCTCAGCATCATCATTGTAGTTCAACCTTTGTTCACAAGGAGTTGATCTTGGTTTACAGTCTTGCATTTGAAATCTTTCCAGTATGTTTTCTACATATCTCTCTTGTAACATTTTTACACAATCTTGGGTTTGCTCAAAATCAATACCAAGAAAATGTTTGAGTTTCCCCATATCTTTCATTTTGAATCTTGCAGTTAGCATTTCCTTCACAGTTTTCAAAACCCTTTCATCACTGGCTGCAATAATAATATCATCAACCCATATGATCATGATCACTTTTTCTTTTCCTGTTTTCCTTGTGTAAACACAATGATCTACAGGACTCTGCATGAAACCGTTCTCTATCAAATAGTCATGTAATGTCCTGTTCCAGTTTCGGCCTGACTGTTTAAGCCCATAAAGTGACTTTTCCAGCTTGTAGACCAGTTTCTCATCTGTTTTTCCTTTTACTTCATAGCCTTCTGGCTGCTCAACATACACTTCAAAATCTACTGGTGCATGCAAGTATGCGGTTTTTACATCCATCTGATGCAAAATCAGGTTTTCTTGTATTGCACACTGCATCAATACTCTTATGCTTGTCAGGTTAGCAGTCGGAGAAAAAGTTTCATCATAGTCTATCCCAAAACACTGGTTGTAACCTTTAGCTACGTACCGTGCTTTATATTTTTCTGATCCATCACCACTGTTTTTCTTCACATATACCCATCTACCCCCCACTGTAGAGCTGGGCGATATATCGAGTTTTTAAAAAATATCGATATATTTTTATACAAGATATAAGATGTGACAATATCCTTTATATCGATATAGTCTATGTTACGTTATAATTATACTTGTGGAGCCGCAGGTTTGCCTCTCTTTCGTCCACTTTCGTCTTTACGCAATGTTACTCGGCCTCGCCTCTCCTTCACTGAACACAACTCCCCCTCCTCCCCCATCGCTTCACCTGCAGGAAGCGACAAGATGGACACGGCAAATCTCCGTTAACGAGTTACTGCGCATCGCCCCGTGCGTGGGGCTGGACGGCGTCAACGTGTTAGCTAGCTAACCACGCTAACGAGCTAACCACGCTAACGCCATGCAGCCCAGAGGGGCTGCACGGACTAAAATCCTTTAATTTTCTCAAAAGTTGACAGCGCGCCTTATGTATGAATTCTGGTTGTGCTTGATGGCCGCGAACCGATTTTATGTGGAACACGGCGCTCAGCAATCTGTCAAAAATGTTTTAGTACGACTTTAGTAAGCTACGGAGCTGCACCGCTTGATGGATTGTCGGAGCATTACGGCTGAGCCTCGCGGAGTGATACGTACTGTGCTTCAACGTAATATTACCCTACTGTGTATAAGGACTATAAATGGCACCTGTTAAGAGACGCGGTTGCGAAGCGGATTTCAAACTCCAGGCTGTCAGTCACGCAGTACAAGTTGGGAACAGAGCAGCTGTGAAATCTGTCTTTGTTATTGTGCTCAGCGTCTTTTAGTTTACATTTTGACTGCACAATTGTGAGCTTTTTGTTATGCACAAAAACAACATTGTTTTCTTTTATTTATGGAGCATTATTATTTAATAAATGCTCATAATTTATTTTTGAGTAAATTTTATGTACATCTGCTCTATGTTAATAAAAGTGCCTGTGTGACATCTGGGACACAGCTTTGACTAAGAACTCTCTTTTTGTTCTTACTTTATGGCTTTAAAAAAATATATCGAGATATATATCATATATCGCCATCCAGCTAAAAAATATCGAGATATGAATTTTGGGTCATATCGCCCAGCCCTACCCCACTGCTTTCTTTCCCTCAGGTAAGATTGTTAGGGTAAAGGTGTTGTTCTCTTTTAAGGATTGCATTTCTTCATCCATAGCTGCTTTCCACTCTCTAGAGTTGGGTGACCTTGCAGCTTCACTGAATGTCACGGGTGAGTTACTTATCAGTCTGTAACAGTAGTCTATGTTAGTCAGCACTTGATCATCAATGTCTTCTCCTGACTCATATTCATTTAGATAATCTGGTTTCTTTCTTGTTCTAGAAGGATACCTTCTGGAGTTTTCAGTCTCATCACTAAGTGGCATCTGACTGTTCACTTCTGGTTGGTTGTCAGTATCTGGTTCCTGTGAACTGGTACTGGGGCTTTCCCTGTTCACGTTTGGTCTCTCCCTCACCTGTATGTCTTCATCCTCAGATGTCGTATCAGTTTGTGTTTGCTTTTCCTCATTGTGTTTGGTTACAAACTTAACCAGCCTAAACTTTTGCACTTTGGCGCTGTCTGGGAAATAAACCTTGTATGCTGGACTGTTTTTGTCGTAGCCTACAAAAATCCCTTTTGTACACTTAGAATCCAGCTTACCCTTGTTTTGCTTGTAAGCATAACACTCACACCCAAACTTTCGCATTCTGGATAGATTGGGCTTCCGCCCAGTCAGCAAAAAGTAAGGTGTCTGCCCTGTCCGGTTGTTAAAGCATCTGTTTCTCACGATAGCCGCTGTTTGAACTGCATACGTCCATAATTCCTTTGGTATGGCACTCTCAATAAGCATGCACCTCCCCATATCAAAAAGTGTTCTCCAGCCACGTTCCGCTGTACCATTCTGGTGAGGGGAATATGGGGCTGAAGTTTCATGTCTTATTCCATGTTTGTTTAACAATACCTGGTAACTCTTTGCCATGAACTCTGTGCCGTTGTCTGACCTGATACACTTTACCTTCCCGAGTGGAGCTGTATCGGCCAAAAAGATTTCAGTTGCTTGCATTGTTTCACTTTTGTTTTTGAGAAAATATACAAATACTGCACCGGAAAAGTCATCGGTAAACAATAATGCATATCTGTGTCCATCTCGTGATTCTGGATCTATCGGCCCTGCTAGATCCGTATGTACCAGCTCGAGAGGTTTCTCAGCTCTCCTGTCAGGGTTTCTATTCCTAGTCTGGACAAATTTTCCCTGAATACACACCTCACAGTTCAAACTTTCTTTGTCAGTTTTCCCTTTGATTTTCATACCTTCAACCACATTTTGTAGCTTCAGAATGTCACTATGATTGCAATGTCCCAAAATTTCATGCCATGTCTGCACATCAAAACAATTATTACACTTATCATCGTACTCACTTACAGTCTCAAGGTAATAAAGTCTGTTGTGCTCATGGATGTGAAACTTTGTACCGTCTCTGTGTTGAAGGACGTTCCTTCCTTTCTTAAAGATGATAGTGGCTCCGTTCGTGGTGGCCGCTCTCACAGAGAAGATATTCTGTGGAAATGAGGGAATGCATAGGGCGTCTTTCAGTGTTGTTTTACACTGTCTCCCTCTGCTGTCTATCAAGCACACCTCTGCATCTCCTCTGCCTTCAGCCACTCCTTTACACCTGGTGCCATCAGCTAATTCCACACAGTGCGTTCCCGGCTGGAAGTCGTCATTAAATTTCTTGAACGCTGTTTTATCATTCAGGATGTGTGATGTTGCGCCAGTATCCACCATTAGGCCTTTGGTCCTGATGTCTTGTGGCTGTTGAGGTGCCGCGTAGTCATCGCTCATCCGGAAGACATAGGTGTCGTCGCTCTCTGCGTTGTCGCCCTCCTCCGAGGCTATGCGTGCTTCATCATTCCGTTGTCGTCTCCTGCAAGTCGACTCTCGATGGGTGTTGCTCCTACAGTGACCGCACCACTGTCTGTAGCGGCATGCTCTGGCCTTGTGTCCCCGTTGGCCACACTTAAAACAGACTATGTCTGACATGTCTCTCCTGTGGTCATTAGCAGCTGCTGGGTTGCACTCTCGCCTTCATGATGTTATCCTCTTGTTCCATTAAGCGCATTTTCTCAGTGTCCTCATAGCTGCGGAGTTTCGTTTTAAATTCCGCAAACTTGATTTCTGATTCACTTTGCGTAATGTGAACGGAAAAAGGTTTAAATGTTTCTGGTAAACCTTTTAACACCATCGCTACAAGCAGACCATCACTAAGTGTCTCTCCAGCATTTCTCAGGGCTGTAATAAATGTCTCTGCGCGTATGATGTACTCCGTGACGCTCTCACTGCTTGCTTTCTTCAGAGAAGTCAGTTCGGTATAAAGGCTGATAATTCTTGGTTTACCTTTTCCTGCATAATAGTCTCTTAAAATTTTCAGTGCCTCGCGTCCATCATCGGCAGCTTCTCTCATCACGAGCGATAAACTCTTATCATCCAGGAACTGTATTAACTCTGCATAGGCCTGGGCATTCTTATCTTCGTCGTCCTCATCGTCGTCATCACTTTTCAATATTGTGTCTTTTAGACCTTGTAATCTAAGATGTCCCAAAAATTTTGTCTCCCACAGTTCATAATTCTTCTCATCTCCGTCAAAAACCAACCTTGCCCATCGGCCACTGGGTTCACCAGCACGCTTATTCATGGTGCTAACTTAGCACGCTAGCCCTCACCGAACACGCTGTACTTTGCGACTTTTCTGGTGGTAAACTTTCCCCTGGCGTAGCTTCAATGTTTTCCTGGGCCCATAACCTGTTAGCAGAGACGGGTCTTCCAGCGGAATCTGCATGAATATTGAAGATACTTATATTGTCTAGACGGAGGAATAATCACACGTGGGGCATCGGCTTTTCACCGGAACAACACTTAGTTTTTATTATTGAACTCTCGCGTGCACTCTGCAGCATAACAGGAAGCATCCTTTCAAAATAAAATCACAACAGATGACAACGAGGGCATACCTATTAACTAGCTCAACAACAGTGTTCATTACTCCCAACTGTCTTTACAACAAGAGTTTTTTCTTACACTGTAAAAAAAAAAAAAAGTAAAGAAAGGTAAAAACAACAAAACAAAATACTGCAGCATGAAAATGTTCCACAATGATGGAAAAAGTCACACGAGTCTGTTGTTTAAAATTTGTAGTGTTTGGTCATGCTGAGATACTGAGCTGTGAAGTTCTCTGTTAAAACCACCAGCATACATCAATTCCTGTCACCTGTCAATCTGTTGAACACACCCAGGAGTATATGTAACTCCACACTGTAATAAATTAAAATCTTTAATTTAAAATTTTTGCAACTTTTATAGAAAAACAACTAGCTGTCAATCCATCCACCCTTTTTGTCCACCAAATTATCCTTAATTGTCTCAGCCCTTTGGATCTGTGTTTAAATGTGCACACCACATCAGATGTTCCACCAACCAACACAGCCAACTTCAGTTTAGTTTTTTTCCACTCAGTAATATATGAATTCTGCTATTGGCACCTCTGATTAAGCTGTGTAAGCTAATGTTTTTGTCAAAACTGATTAAAATACCAGAGTCATGCAGTGCATTTCCAGCAGGTCAGTTCTGGTCAAATTATAACATAAGCACAGAGCTCTGCTTTATTTTGGCTCATAACACAGCAGATGTGTTGTTTTCTGTTTTGGAGATAGTGAAAGAAAGGGAGATTTGTGTGTAGTAAAGGCATTTTTAATTGTTCCGCAAACAGCAGCACTGACTTAACTACTGTTAGGTAAGTTTGTGAGGTATGGGCTGTAAAGCTTTCTTAAGTCTCCTGCTTGCAGGTGTCACTCCTCCTTCTCCAGCCGGGGATCTGATTACTAGATCTTAAGCCCTTCTGTTCTCTTCCTATGTACTGAGAAAGCCTGACCTTGGCCTACAGGCGGATTCTTTCCTGCTCACGATAAGATGGATAGCCTATCCAGTGAAGTGCAAGTAAACGAGTCCACACGAGAGAGAACCTGTACGGTGTGAACTTGCAGTGACATGCGGGGGAAGCCCTGCGTAGTGTTTACACTACAGGAGCTGTTACAAGATTCAGGTATCAGAAGCGTCATGTTATCCAAAAGGGCCTATACAGAACAGCTCCGCCCATTTATCTTTCCACGCAAACCACGAGGGAGTGCTCTTCAGCTCACCAGCGGGTGTTTGATGTGTTTTTGTTTAAAGTGAATTAATGAGTTAGAGAAAAGTGGCCTTTGTGAATTGAACAAAAGAAGCAAACGTGAATTAAATAACTACTATACAGGGTTTAGAATATATATATATATATATATATATATATATATATATATATATATATATATATATATATATATATATATATATATATATATATATATATATATATGAAATATGTAAGGTTTTCAATTTTTTGAATCCCTTATAAACAATGTCAGTGTACAAGCAGAGCTTCTGTTCAGGGTGTTACACTCGGTTATTTGTAACGCACAGTGCAGTGCACCATCTAGTGGTCATGTCTCTAATCGACGGTCACGTGGTGTTGCTCTTGGAACTCTTCAAACAAAACAGCTGCTGGTGGACTTTCTGACGGACGAATGGAAAAACATAAAAAGCAACTTTAAGCTTGTATCTTATCATTCTAGTGTAATATTGTATTAGCTCTTACATCCACTAGTGAAATTTTGTATGGAGTGGATCTTATTTGTTGTGTAGCTACTTTCTTTTCTCATTATGGGTAATGGGCTGAATAACTAAACCTCAGTTACAATATTGTGCAAAAGTCTTGAGTCACCTCTTATTTGTTTATATTTTGATACGAAATTGGAATCACATGAAACTACAAAACACATGTGATACACTCTGATGTGAGTTTGCCAGTTATAGCAAGAAATGTCTTCTACCCAGCAACCTAAATGACAGCATTCAGGGCAATCAGCTAATTTTACACATTGGTTTTATGCGTTAGCATATTTTTACTGAGAACACTGAATAAAAGCATTATAACATTTCTTGTCACACATGGACCTCTGATGATGACATAAGTCAGCAATTTGGTTCAGGGTTTAATAACTAAAAAGGATTTACCAAGCACTAAATCTTTTTAGTTATTAAAGGTTTAACAAAAGTATCTTAAACGTAGTGCCGACAACTCAAATATGATTGTTTTTTCCATAATAGCTCCACTTAAAGATGGGCAAAGACTCCAGTAATGACATAATATGCAAAAATAATCCCTCAAGCTTAAAGCTAAAGCAGCTTTAAACACTTTTTTAAATACTAGCTCTGTGTGTTACCAACAAGAGGGGATGTTACTATATCTCAAGCAGAAACCTACCTGCTGTTCAAATCTTCTTTTTTTCGTGGGAAAGCAAATCAGAAGAACTTTGGCTTTGACTACTTTTGGACTGAGTCAGTCCTAAACTAGTTGGTATTGAGGGGTTACACCAGGGACCTGTATTAGATAAATAAGGACTAATTTGAAAGGTAAATCATTGCAAAGCTAGAATCTAGTAGATTTAAGAGTAAAAGAAAAAAAAATCGGAACTGCAAATTAGAATAATAAGCCTACATTAACAAATAAATAAATAAAAAAAATCCTGCTGTGACAACACGTTCTCACTCCCAAAGCGTAACATTTTACGCTAGGTGACAAATCGTCAACATATTACGTTTTCGGCTACCCACCACGTTCCTAAATGACGACCTCGGGAAAATGAGGAATTATGAGAACCGTATGGACTCAATCTACACATGTTCTTCAAATCGCTTAGAAACACGCTATTTAACATCATTAAAGTCCTGGTTAAGGTCAGGAAAAAGGTTATGGTTAGGGCGCTGGCTGTGATCTGCTTTCAGCCAGAAGATGGAGTGATGGACACAGGAATCTTGGATTCACTCACTGCTCGAGTTCCTCTGTCTGCTTCAAGCACAGACGTGAACTTAGCACATCTTCCACAGCAAGAAAAGCGGTGCAATGCTGTGAAAGCTGGGATTTAAAAGGTCAGACGAGTTCTTCAGTAAGGTTTTATTTTGAAAGTTTCAGTGCGGGTCGGCGGGTGTGTGCAGCCTTGGCACTTTCAGGCAGTTGCGCTGTCGAAACACATCTGGAGAGCGGGTTCGTTATGAATTTGAAACAGGCTGCTTCCTTTGGAAGCGGACAGGATACGTCATAATGGCAGCAGTGTTCATCAGATGTGTCCGCTCCCTGGAATGACATCAGTAAGATATATTTCGATCACGTGTCAGCGTCCCAGAGACAGTTAAGAGATGAAGTTGTAACTGGAGAAGCTTCGTCGCTGTTGTTGGACTGAGCAGTCCGTCAACAGCTGGATGAGGGTTGGAAACATCTGCAGCGCTTATTCCGGAAAATGAAGCAGCAGCTGGATGAATTTGCGCCTCGGTTCCTGAATGGAACATGTCAGGAATGATGCAAGGCAACACCGGCTGTTCTCCAGTCGAGCACTAGAATAACCCTCTCTGATCATTTAGAATAAAACCACTTTAACGTAGCACCAGGTGGATCAGACAGGAATGAGTCGGATTAAAGATTCCTCTGAGGAGCTGCGCTCTCTACCACCAAGACCCCCGAACTTACCTGCAGCTCTCCCAAAAAGACGGTTTGTCAGGCTGGGGAGGAAGACCAGTGATGGCTCTCAGCAGTGAGTATGAAACACGTGCTAACAAATGCGTATTCGTGCCAAATTGTGTTCATGTGCACTTTAATTAACAAGTTGTTCACCTGACCAAACTTTTGTCTGCCTCAGTGCACCTTTACTTCTGTCTTCGTGCTTCCTGTCATTTGATTGTATTGTTAGGCATGCTGTCTGAATGTTGTTGTATGCTGTTATGTATTCAATCCTGATGTGTCCTGGAACTTGCGATCCCTTAAGCCACTGGATATAACAAAGCATGAGGTTCACATTCACACTGACAGACTGTCTGTGTATTTGAACTGTGAACTTGACTTTAATTGTAACAAAAACAGATGATCCATGTTGATTGTTCACCTGACAAAACATTTGTATCCCCAAGTGCAAGTTTACTTCTGTCTCTTTCTTCCGATTTGAATGTTTTGTATTTCATGTAATATTAGTCCCAGTCACTGTGAACAGGAACTGATCGGAAATTTTAAACTTCAAGTGACTGAATGGGGTCATTTTTGGCTCAGTCGTGACATAGATTTTTAAAATTATACACACATGCATTTGTCAGTCTACTTCTCCTATAGCATTTCACAGTTCAGTTTTCCACTTCTTACTTTTTTCGTAGTGTTTTGCAGTCATCCATGGCAAACAGACCTAGAGTTGTAAGAGTGGTAATGCTTTATAATATAGCCATTTACTAAAAGCACAATCATTAAGTGGAATTTTCAGTTTTCAGTTTTCAGTTTTATTTGTCATATGCAAGTTAGCACAGGGTCAACATTGCAATGAAATGTGTTTGACGAGCAGCAGTCACTCAGCAGCATGGTACAGTAGAAGAAAATATAATAAAATATAATAAAATAAAATAAAGTAATAAAAAATAGAAAAATAGTAAGGAGCAAAATATTAGAGAGACGTGGTAAAAGAGAAAAGATGACTAAATATATATGTATCTATAAATATAAATATATGTACACTAGTGATTAAATAAGAAAATCTTGAAAAGAAATATGACGGGGGGCAGATGGGATATTGCACAGGAATGAGCAGCAGAAAATTACAGTATTGCACTTTTAAATATAAATATCAATAACAATAAAGTGGAGTGACCAGTGCAGATTAAACAGAGTACTTGTGAAGCTGCAGGGTAGCTTCTGAGTGCGTCCTGTGGACTGTGTTGTGTGTGTTTAAGTGTTGTGGTTGAGGTGTCGTATGGCTTGGTGGTAAAAACTGTTTTTGAGTCTTGTAGTCCGAGCAGACAGACTCCTGTAACGTCTGCCAGATGGTAACAAGGAGAACAGCTGATGTGCTGGGTGGCTCTGGTCCTTGATGATGCTGTGTGCTTTACGGAGGCATCGCTGGAGATAAATGTCCTGAATGGCAGGAAGCCTCATGCCAGTGATGTGCTCTGCTGCCTTCACCACTCTCTGTAGTGATTTACAGCTGCTGGCAGAGCAGCGTCCGTACCAAACTGTGATGCAGCTCGTCCGCAAGCTCTCAATTGCACACCTGTAAAAATTTGAGGTGATGTTGGCGTTCATGCCAAACTTCCGCAGCCTCCTCAGGAAATAAAGCCGCTGGCGAGCTTTCCTGATAGCAGTGTCTGTCTGAAGGGTCCAGGAGAAGTTGTCTGTGATGTTGACTCCAAGGAACTTGAAGCTGCTGACCCTTTCGACCTTGACACCGTTGATGTGGATGGGCTGGTGTTCTCTGACTGGTCGTTTCCGGTAGTCTACTATCATCTCTCTAGTTTTGCTGATGTTGAGAGTCAGGTTATTTTCCAGACACCACTCGTACAGCGCCATCACCTCCTCTCTATAGGCCATCATTGCCTGTGATGAGGCCTATGATGGTTGTGTCATCCGCAAACTTGATGATGATGTTGGACTCGTGTTTAGCAACACAGTCGTGTGTGAACAGGGAATATAGGAGGGGGCTAAGCACACAACCCTGTGGCGTACCTGTGTTTAGGATGAGTGGTGAGGAGGTGTGCTTACCAACTCTCACCACCTGGGGCCTGTTTGTGAGGAAGTTTAGAATCCATCTGCAGATTGGTGTTTCCAGCCCAAGGTCGACGATTTGATGTACATTATTTGAAATTACTATTAATTATATTTAGATACAAATACTTAATGGTAGGTGCACTTGAATAAGTGGGCAACAAGTCAGATTTTGTTAGGAAGCAAAGAAATATTTACACTCTAAGTAAATTTAAGTAGTATGTAAGTAATTTTAACTAATGAATACTTGTTTTCCCACAAAACCATCAGGTAATTGCACACAGCTCAGTTAGGCCATACTTCATATTACTTACAGGATCATTTCTGTCTCCTTTTCTGTAAAATACCTGTAAGTTAGGCAAGGTTATCCCACTCTAAAATACAGCCACACTCTAAAAAGTACAGGGAAATCACACAGTACTTAAAATTACTTATGTAGAACTTAAAATTGTTCTACATATGTAACCACATAAGTTACATTTACTTACCGCATAATTATTTCTTTGTTTCCTGTACAATATGACTTGTTACCTTCTTAAGTATTTGTATGTAAATATACTTCTATTGTTATTTCAAATAAAATATATTGAAATATTATTTAATTACAGTTGACAGGCTGCACTATAAACTGTTACTGTAAGATTTACTTCTCCAGTACCTTGAGGCAGAGTCATCAATTCTACGCTCATCATCCACTTTCTTACATACATCTGTTCAACCACTCATTGACACAGATATCTAATCAGACAGTCACACTGCAGGAACTCCATTTAGCCATTTAGCCATAATTAAGGTGACCTACTGAATTTCAAACTGATCATGAGAATAGGGAAGAATGATGATTTAAGTGACTTTAGATGTGGCGTGGAGATTAAAATGAAAATGCCAGAGCTCAGAGGAGAATGGTCAGACTGCTTTGAGCTGATAAGAAGACCACAAACTGAAATAATAACCACTAATCAAGTGCACAACATATGTAACCTTGAAACAGATGGGTTACACCAGCAGAAGACCACACTGGGTACCAAACCTGTCAGCTAAGACCAGGAAACGCAAACTATAGGTATCATACACAACAAGAGCCATTACAAAAGTATTTCATCATAAAATAAAACGAGGTTTTAAATGAAAGATATTCAGCAAAATTCACCTTGCTCTACAGGGACTTATCCCTTGAAGAAACACAACCATAAAGATGCCAGCAGTGAAGCTGCACTAACACATACATGGACAATGATACTGTCACACTGAAGTTCAGTTCAAAGTTGAAAAAGCTCAGGCAAGTGGTTTTTAATTCAACATGGACACATGAACTTAAGTTTGGTACAGCTAGAGCCTTGCAGTATTGTTGCACACTACTACACACACTACACTATGATGAACTCAGCTACTGGTGCTCGTCTTCCTTTTTTAAGACTATTGGCCTGATTCAGAAGCTGAAGACCAAACTGAAAAAAATGCCACTGCGTATTTCTTCTACAAATAAACCCACATTTTGAGCCGAGAGAACTTGAAGGAGCTTTCATTATCCTCTAATGCAACTGCTTATGTGCAACTAGGAGTGCTAAGATTATCAATCAGACATGTAAAATCGTTTATTTCCAAGTGGTGGCGTAACTGCAGAGAACCTTTGAACCATAATGATAAGTAGCTTAGAGGCTCAGTCAGAAGTAAAGCAACACTTGATTATTTCATTCATGTCCCAAGAGAGCTTAGAGAAGCATGGTGAAGGAAACCAGGCAGCACTGCATTACGGTCAGAACGGTATGTGCCTAGCATACGTGCTGCTTTCAAGAATGGACATGATACTTTATGATTCGATTTGCTTTTTCTGATATCTTTGTTTTGGTTCCCTTTTTTTGTGGCTGATGATTGTTTGATTGATTGAAGACGCAAACATGTCTTCCTTGATCTTGAACCGATGTGATGGCTTTATCAGTCCTCCAGCTGGTAAGTGTTCAAAATGTTTCTCAAACACTCTTTTTTTACTTTTTTATTTAGCAGTTCAGCTTCATCCACTGGAAGTTCATCTGCTAGCAGATCTGCTGAGGGCGTGGCCATAAGACAGCCCTGCAAAAGCCGCATTCGTCGGAACACCCACCGCCTCTCAGGTGTCTTTCTCCGCACCCCCACCTCCACCTCAGGCTCCATGGCACTGACTGCAGGACTCAAGTCATCATTGTCTGTCCACACCAGGAAGGGAAGCAGTACGTCACAGTGACTTTACTTTCTCCCTGCATGTTTACACTCAGGATTTGTTGTGCTAATGCTACAGCTAGTGTTTTTAGCACAGATGACTTGTGGCTCTGGGATAAGTGATGATGTGCAAGACGATGACCCAAATGATATCATCAGAGCTATTTTGGCACTAGTTTGCAAGCGCTTTAGATTAATACCAAAATCTTGCATGCAGGCTGAGCCAGTTTAGAAAATAAAAGTCAGAGTAGCTCTGCCTCTGCTGTTTTCATTTTAATAATAATTGTTTTGATTAAATCAAAAAATACCACTAAGTTAAACTGGCTGCATCAGTTGTGCAGTTTGTGTTATAAAGAATATTCATCAGCGGGTCATGGATGTACAGTAAGGGGCTGTGGCTCAGGATGTAGAGCAGGTCATCTACTATCGGAAGGCAGGAAATGTGATTCCTAGCCAGCCAAAGTGTCCTTGGGCAAGATGCTGAACCTGAGTGAACCTGAGTTGCTCCCATTATGTTCATTGGAGTGAGAATGTGAGATAGAGAGCACCTGGATGTAGAAATAAATGCGAGTGTGATTATATAGTGCTTTGAGTGTTCACGTAGAGTAAAAAAGTGCTATATGGGAACCACTGCACTTACTGTACATTAATTTTCACCATATTTTTTCATTACATTGTCCTTCAATTTTTGGAAAGTCACAAAAACAAAGTGCATTCAAATGCAAATATGCATTCTGAAATTGGTTAAAATTGTTTTGAATGACAATCAGCTAAAGAGAAACTGAGGAACCAGCCTAAACTGCATCAGTTAGCATTAAACTTGTTTTACTGCATGCTTTTTTACTAATGCTCCATGAAGGGGGACCTGTTATACTTTTTCAGGCTTCAGGCTGTTCTATCCACTCAATTTCTGACAGTTTTTCTTCTACTCTTGGCTCTATATGATGTGAAGATAGAGTAGATATACCGAAACTGGCCCTGAGCACAGAAGCCCCACCAACCTTCTGTTCAAACCTTTTGTTTTTTAATGGGCAGCAACTCAGAGGAAACCTGACTTAACCTGACTTCAAGAATGAGGTTAAAAAAAAGTAAATATAGTATTTACTAAATGTGAATCATACAAAGCTACTCTAGCAGAGTTAAGAATAAAACATGGAGCTCCTTTAATAAAAACTAATTTTTGTAATCACATGTAAAAGTTTGGCCTTTCATCGATAATACCAAACCACAACTGAGTAAAGCATTAAACCTTCCTTCCCTTTCTGCAGTGATCTCTGCAGATGCTTTAATTGCAGAAGACCCATCTGAGCTGTCCAATCAGATAACTGCCCCAGGAATCCTGAAGATCTTTGGAAATGAAATCCTGGAAGGAGCTCACTATAAAAGCGTCCTCGCCACCACGCACTCCAGTGCAAAAGAGCTCGTCAAAGAGGCCCTTGAACGGTGAGACCATGTGTTATCTGGGAACATGCGTCTGCCTGCCATATGTGCCTGCTTTGTGTGTTTGCTCATGAGCCTGGCTGAGTTATGTATATCCATATGCTTCTTCTGCTGGAGCGGAGTTTGTATATCAATGCAGTCAGAATAGTTTTATAGACTGGCTATAGTGCCTGATGAAAGGTTAGCGCATTTACGTTTCTGTGTTTAGTATTGTATATTTCAGATGAACAAAGTTGGTATGACCCGTTGCTCTGTTTGTTATAACTGCAGTATAGTGCACACAGGGCCACTGAGTTAGTATTGCTGAAAAGGACCAGAGAAAACCACAGGCTTGTGTTAAAGACGGCCAGTGTGGCCCAGCTCCGAGGCAGCCTCTAGAGAATCAGTGTCTGTCAGCGTTTGCTTATATTTCAGCCAAAAAACATAATGGGATGATTAATGCAAGCGGTATTCACTTTGTAGAGGAAGGAGTAAATCATGACTCTTTTCTCTTAGTGAAAATAATTCTCTGCAGCAGTGACATTTAAATATGCCATTACTACTTTATGCATTTAGTAACGGTTCAGCAAACACTCTCAAATAATTATTTTTTTGTGTAATGAAAACAGGTTTATTGTAATATTCATAAGATACTGCTTTGACTACTTCAAAGAAACAGAATAAAAGGAGGGTCTGTTACATCTGGAAGACAAATGTGTCAAAGCTGCATTAATTCCTTTAATGTTAACCATTGACCCATTACAATATGTAAAGTTAAAAATGGTGCCAACAGTGAAGAAACCACTAAGAATCACCCCTAGTTTCTACAGCTTCCATCAATTATACCAAACATTTTAGCCTCTTGGAGCTAATTGTTGAGTTTCTAACAGCCTGAAGCATTTTTTACTTGGTTCACTCCCAGCAAACCCATTTCCAGCTCTTAAAAACCCACTACATGCACGGCAACAAAGGCAGACATAGTTAGCAACTAGCTGGCAAACAAAGTTGGGTTTTAGCATCTTTAAATACAGATATTTCCCTCAGGAGCAAATGGAAATCGAATTAAAGCCCAAAGTAAAGTGAATATTGGATTAACATTCAACAAGCAAGCACAAAACAACTCTAAAGTTAAATATTAATTCTGTTGTATGGACAAATGTGCAACTAGTTGCTAAGAAATCTATGCACACATAATAGTTTGTCAATGATATGGTAGATTTGTTAGGTTGGATGTATGCACTCTACATAAAAAGATGAAAAAGTGAAGCAGGATTAAAGGCTTGAAGATTCAGTTAACAGGCAGTGCTTGCTAACATTAGCAGTAGCGTAATGGCTTAGCAAACAGTAAGTTAGTCAGTTTGACTTATTTGACCTTGTGTTTGTTTGTCTATGAAGGTTTATCAGTCAAAATTATATTGATAAATTGTAAAGTTAGTACAGTACTGTAAGACGAAGACTTTCTTTTAATTTGTAAGTGTTTTTAGCAATAGAGCTCCAGATTTTCTAAAGGTCTTTTAGTTTTTCTCTTGACGTTAGCTGCTGATTCAGTCCCGTCCTTGTACCTGACATTTTCAGAGGAATGTTTTGGGTTTTTTATTTTACTTACTTGTTTACCACTTAACACTGATAAATGAATCATTCAAGCACAAAAACTCATCTAATTCAAGGGATGAATCAGTGTTGTGTCTACACATTATAGACAACTTAGCAAAGAACAGTAAAGTTTGTTACTAAAAGCTTGTCACAAGCACACAATTTGTTCCCATTTTTTTTAGCTGATCCTACAAAAGTGCCGAGGATAACAAAATCTAAGGGGCATAAAATTTTATTTTTGTACCAACATGGTAGATTCCCAGAAATATATTAGCCTGAAAGTTGACATATCTCAGCATTATGCAGTGTGTCCTTAAAAAATGTTGAGGAATGTTTAGTGATGGATGAAAGCAAATGTGCCAGATGAACATTATCTAAAAGTCATGTTCTTAAGAAACTGGAAAAACCTGAAACAGGGTCAGATAGATGCATTTCACCCCCTTCATTGAAGCCTCAACAGAAAATGTTTCAGTGGAGAGCTCAAAAAGTGATTCTTAAGGAAGGAAAGGGGAAAGAAAAGACTTAGACATGCCAAATTATGCAAGAATTAAACTGAAAATCAATGGCAACGGGTTTTAGGGGGTGATTAATCTTGTCAAAACTGATGAAATTATGAAAACAGATGCTTTAATTTCTTTCTCAACACGTGAATAATACCAAACATTTTACCAATGCTATTAGCAAACCTGAATAGAAAAACAATATAATCAGTAAATTGCTGCACTTCCTTTCCATTATCCTAGTAAAGTATAAAGAAATTTATTGCACTTTTACATAGTACTGCATGTAATGTATATAAACACTTATGTGAAAGCAGTTGCTTTTGGTGATGAGCTAATATTGCACTCAAGAACAGTCTCTCTCACTTGTTCAGAGCATTTAAGCATTTTTGAGCTCAGTATAAAGTTTTGCAATTTGCTGTCACTTCTTTTAAGAAATTTGTTTCTAGACACAGCAGAAGGGTGTTTTACGCAAGAAACATTTAATAAACCCACTGTGAAGAAACAGGCATAGTTAGCTGCTAACAAGCGAACATAAACCTTGAGTGCTTCTGAATGTAATGCTTCGGTCTCAAGAGAATTAATGATATTGTCCAGGAGAAATTCTCAGGAGAAATTTTGCTGCCTACTGTTTTAGTGCTCTGTCTCTGGGTTTGAAAGGATGATAACATGGCTAACTGTGATCTAGGTATGGCCTGAGAAAGGAGGAAGCGGAGTCCTACGTTCTCTGTGACACCATTGGTTCCATTAGTAATCATCCGTGGAGAACAGAAGGTTTCCGAGTACTGGGCGACCATGAAAAACCCCTCCTCCTGCAGTCGCTGTGGAAACCCAGAGATGGTTTGGCAAGACGATTCGAAATCCAGAAGAGAAGTTCAGTAGAGGAGAAGACATCCAAAGAGAAGGATACCATCACTGCTGGTACGCTATAGCCACAGGGCAATAAGGAGTTATCGCTGCACACTATACCACATCCTGAACCAGGGTGCATGCCCTGGAATAGGAGTCTTCACCAGTAAATGAAGCATTGTCAGTGTTAAGCCCAGTTTTAAAGTTCTCACAGTAAAAATGTGGTTTGTTGGCACGTTGTTGTTCCAGTGAAAGTAGGCCAAGCCACATAGGCCAAGCTATATTTTAATAGGTCCACTATTTCTTTTTTTCCTTTCTTTTCAATTTCTGCTGCAAATTTGGGGATCACATTTGCTCTCAGTTCCATTAAAATGTTCTTTAAAACTTTAAATGTAATTGATGTCGCAGACACACTTGTTTAATTAGATTTCTTCCAGTGACACACCCTATCTTTTGTACTTCACTGCTTGCTGCAAAATGCTGTAAAAGATTTACACTGCTACAATATCTAATTGGCCTTACAAGGGATGATGTGACAGAAGAAAAACACCAGAACTTTCCACAGATACCTGACACAAACACTCCGTGGTACTGTAACAGCACTGGCTGGACTATTTTCTACAATCATTTCTACTAGGGGCCCCAGCTGTGGTTGACACAGCTGTGTTCGTAGTGTAAGACTGTGTCCTGTTATGTGTTTTGCTTTTATGAATGGCACAGCTTGTGATGGCCTTCTATCGGTGTCAGCTTGTAGATGCCTGCTGCGGGGGTGCTGTTTTTTCTTCTTTTTTTCCATGAGCTCTCTTTCTTTCCACTGAGGTCTGTTTCCTGTATGGTGCTTCTGTGTTCATCCTGGCATAAACACACCATGGACAAATGACCGAGGCTCACACACACCTCACCTTGCTTCAGGAAGAAAAAAAAGGGTGTTGCTCTATCACCACATTCCATTAGCCCTGAGCTCTGTATATTTTTACTGCAGCTCAGTTTGGATGTAGTTACAACGCTATTCCCAGCTCTCTTATTTGTTTATTCATCTCCCTCTCAGGTATCAATGCTCAGGCTCGTAAGCTGCAGAAGAGCCGCTCCAGAGTGACCTCCACCCTCATAGAGAAAACCATGAGCCGGAGCCAGAAACTGTGGAGGAGCAAAAGTGAGATGGACCTCTTAGAGACCAAACACGACACAGATCACGAAAAACGTGTCAAGGATGAAAGCGAGTGCCCGAATCAAACGTCAGTGCAAAGCTTTGAGCATCCAGAACAGAATCACATTCACAGCCTTGCAGCTCCCTCAGAGGGGGCCAAAACAGAGAACCTCTGTCCGTCAAGGCCGAGAGGCGAGCAGGAAGTAGAGGAGTCGGAGAGGGAGGAGACAGAGAGCAGCGACGATAACACCACACAGTACTCTATTCACCCTCCTCACGACTGTCCATACCTGCTACTGCTGCAGGGCTACAACCCCGCGCAGGTATCATATCCAAACACACGCTCTGCATCTGACCCCGAAAAGCAGTTTTCCAATCATATGTCAGCAGCAGTAGGAAACAGCAATGCCTGTCAGTGCTTTGGCTTTTTATACATGTTCGAGTGTTGAAATCGTCCATTTAAAGAGTTTAGTAGCGGGTGAGTGGTGTTTTTATATGATAAAAAAAAACTAAAAAGACAATAGTGTACGTTTAGGGAATGGTCTATCTGATGTCAGTTTTATTTTTTCTGGCAATTTGCCTCTTCGGCCAATAGGACAAGACAGGAAACATGCAGAAAGTGATAATCAAACTGAAAAACTTTTGGTTACACTGTGTACTTTAGCTACTGTTTTATTTACCTCACCTTCAGAACCTTCAGCAACAACCAGGTCATTATTTATATGATCGCACTAAAAAGATGTAAACTAGCAGTGTATTTTACAGTGTCATTGCATTAGCATTACTGATGCACACAAGCTGAATTGGCATTAAAGTGTCATGACAATTCAGCTATTACATAAAGTTTATCTTTATAGTTAAGTAATCAATGCTTTAAAAGTTTCCCGGGGATAAAATTGTGAATTGTGCTCATGAAAGGTGAATCCCAAACTATATTTCAAGTTATTGTTACCACTTAACTTTGATGTCCTCTACTGCTACTGCCAGAGCTCCCTCATTTATTTGTTCTAAAAAGTTGCAATAGCTATCATATTATGTTTACAGAACCAGCAGCATAACAGTACACTACATACAGACCTAAAAAGTGTGTATGTGCAACATTTAAAAAAATGGTCCTGTTCATAATAACTACACATGTGTTTTTACTTACTGTGTGGAAGTTTGTCCCGGATGCTGAGTTTGGGTAACACTACCAACTGTTCACTCCCACAAAAGAAACAAAAACAAAAAATAATGGCAGACAACAGTATTGGCAAACTCATTTGGTTATTTCCCTTAAATTCTCTTCTTAGGCTTTGCCACTGTTGATCATCTGCATCTGTTTGGGACTTGAGCAATCTGCATTATTTTTATCCATATGCATGGCAAAGATGTAACACTCCTCATTTATCCTGGTCCTGGACCAGCATGATCACTACATTGACCCCCCCAAAGGGGCTCACCTCACACTTCCTAAATATAGCCTGTATGTATAAGATGGACAAGGCCACTGTGAGGTCACCCATTGGTTAGTGAGGTCTCATTCTGAAGCCTCAAGCAAAGCATTTTTCTTGTGTCCCTCTTGGAGCTTAAACCAGACAATTCATTTCGCTTTATATTGTAAGGTAGATCCTACAATAATACATACAGAGAAAAACCCAACAATCATATGACCCCCTATGAGCAAGCACTTTGGCGACAGTGGGAAGGAAAAACTCCCTTTTAACAGGAAGAAACCTCCAGCAGAACCAGGCTCAGGGAGGGGCGGGGCCATCTGCTGTGACTGATTGGGGTGAGAGAAGGAAGACAGGATAAAGACATGCTGTGGAAGAGAGACAGATAAATAACAACTATAATTCAGTTGAGAGAGGTCTGTTAACACACAGTGAGACAAGCCAGTAAAGAACTGTTAGGTAAATGTTTGGCAAGCTTCTCAAACCCTATAATGTTAACATCTTAAGATGTTTTGAATGGTAACACTTTCTAGGATTAGGATTAGGAAACTATACTTTTTTGCAGTTGGCCAGAATGGATCTTAACATTTTATCTTGTACTCATAGTTACATTTTCACTATAACAATGATTCTGTTTCCCGTGTTGGGGGTAACGGAATACATGTACCGGCATTACGTATTTAAAATACAAAATATGAGTAACTGTATTCCATTACAGTTACTGTTTAAAAAGGTGGTTATCAGAGTACAGTTACTTTGCGAAATAAAGGGATTACACTGCGATCTTTTCCTGCTTCATATGTTAGGCTATGCCCTCTCTATTTTTGGTAATTCCACGCCGGTGGAAATGCAAACAAAACACACATTGAGAGGCCCCGAGATTGAGTCTGTTTCTCAATCTCGGGGCCCATGCCACCTCTACTTGCGGCCCGCATAATGACGTGAAGAAATATTTTTTTAAAAGTATTATTCAAAAAATTATTTAATATGAAGGCAATAGGCAGAGTGTTACAGCCATAGCATGTATGGAACATGTAAATATAATAATAACCACTGCAGCCAAAAAGAGTGCCTGACGAACGCAGTTGTAAGTAAGCTATTTAGACTCGACTGTACACTGTGTTCGTGTTTTCCTCCAAAACAATAACTTCCGTTGGAGCAGCCTTTCAACGCCTCGCTCTGTCTCTCGTTAGCAAAGTTGACCCAGACAACAAAGTAAAGCTAGTTTTCGGCTACGAGCCCGACATGGAACCCGACATATTAGCCAGAGGTCTCTTTACTACGGTTCGCAGCCGCGGGCCTGTTTTATTTACGCGCCGAGTAATTTTCTATACGAAATCGCTGCATAAAGTGCAGCCTCAACTAATGTCCACCCTACTGTTACTCATTTTATATTAAGAGTATTCTGAATCCAAAGCATTCAGAATACGTTACTCTCATTGAGTAACACAATGGAATACGTTGCTGTGTCTTTTATGTCAACTGCTGAGCATGCTAACTTTTGACTGGAATAGGCAGTTTTAGCTTCAGTCTTTTAGCACCATGCAGTTTTCACCAGACAATTTAATGCGTTGTTAAGTTGAAATGCATTTATATAAAATTCATAGAACGAGAACTTGCTTTATCAGTTAGCTAGGTAGATTCTACACTTAAAAACCGCTATAGTCAGTCAGTAGCTCTGCCTCTGTTAGGTGTGGTTAGCTAAAACGATGAGGTATAATTTTTGGGCACAACTCAGCTAACGGTAAATTTAGACTGCTCTACAGTTTTAGCTGCATGTACGTTGTTTTCAGCTTCTTTAAAAAATATTTCCATATGCAAACCATTACATTTTAAAGTATAGTGGTACATGTGCTGTAAAATCCATTGTTTTCTTAAGTGAAAGTGAGAGGCAGCGGAAAGAATCATTATTGTGAAGGTCAGTGAACAGCACGTAGAAAAACTGTCAGTATAAAAACACTGTTCAGGAAACAGAAGAAGACAAGCCTGGCACTGCTTCCTGACTGATTACCAGTGGTTTTTTAACGGTGGCCAACAGCCGCACACATGCAGGCACACACACACATACACAGATTCTGCAGTGCTTTAGCTCTGCGTCACAGCTCTTTCCCAAAATACCCTTCATAAGAATATAATCATGTACCCCCAAGATATAGTATTATAAAGGTTTAAAGAGTTTATTTGTGCATTAATTCAGCTTTAATCTGTCCAGTTGGAAAACACAAGCATCACAAGGGGAATGTCAAACATAATAATCTCTACACACTATGCTTGCCACTCACTGGGGCTAATAAAACATTGTTTGTCTAATCAGGCTTGGATCTAGATTTTAATTCCAGTACCTCCACATGATCAGACTGCTAAGCTTTGTTTGAGGGAGACTGTTACATAGCTGATGGTGGACTGACGTAATGCACTAAATTCAATCTTTCTTTTTGTTAGTGATTAACAAAAGGGCTAAAGTGTGTAGTTGTGTCTCCAGATCACAGCACTATCCATAAAATGAACTCAAGCATTACAAAAGCACTCATTACTCAGATTTGAGCCTTTTTTTTATAACATTTTTTACAGACCAAACAAAGTCAAATGGATGCAGTCTGTTAACATGTTGCAGATATGTTGCTGATTAACCACAGACTGTGTATATAAGATCGATGTAGCCGACTTCACGTTACCCTTTGGTTTGTGAAGTTTGCAGCATGTGTCAGATCAGCATCATTAACTCAGTAATGCTACCACATGAACATAATGGCAGTTAGCTCAGTGGACACAAATGTGTGAGGTTTGAAGTGTGTGCTTTTCTTTCTTCTGCTCATAATTTTCTCAAGTTTTTTTTAATTGTTGTTTTTTTCCACTGTCTATATAATTGGCAAATAGACAGAAGAAAATGATTCTTGAATGCAAACCTATTACTAGAAAGTCTAACAAGGACATTCAGGCGCTATTTAAGAAGCACCTTGAGCTGATGACAGAGTAACATCTGCAACATCTGTTCAACTTTAATTTTGACGCTATTCTTCAACCGCAACTAGACTGCTGCTGGCTCTTCAGTGATTGATATGCTTTCTTAAACTTGGGCAATCAGAATATAAGATAAGATAAGATAAGATAAGATAAGATAACTCTTTATTGTCATTGCACAGTCATACATAGTACAGTAGTACAATGAAATTGGAAAAACTGTCCTACGTCGGCACTACATATAACACAACACGACACGATATGACACATCACAACGTAACAAACAACACAACACAGTATATTAACTTAGTATAAAAAAGAAGAATAAGTGTATGTGTATTGCACACTGTTATTATTGCACATTAATTATTATTGCACCTTGTTATAAATATAAATATTATTGTTATCGTTTTAAACATTGTTACCTCCCCCTAAAAAGTCCAGGGAGGTATCCAGTCAGGTCAGCTATTTACATTGATCAGGGCTATTGCCCTGTTGTAAAAGCTGTCCTTGAGTCTATTTGTTCGGGACCTCAGCAGCCTGAACCTCCTGCCAGACGGCAGCAGCTTAAACACCCGGTGTCCTGGGTGTGTGCAGTCCCGTAGGATGCTGCGTGCCCTCTTGAGACAGCGAGTGCTGTACAGGTCCTTCAGGGAGGGAAGAGGATGTCCAATGATTTTTTGGGCCATGTTGATGACCCTCTGGAGTGCCTTTCTGTGTGCTGTGGTGCAGCTGGAGAACCACACACCGATGCAATATGTCAGCACACTTTCAATGGAGCAGCGGTAGAAGACGGTCAGCAGCTCCTTCTTCAGGTCCATTTTTCTGAGGATTCTCAGAAAGTGGAGACGCTGTTGGGCCTTCTTTAAGACCGCAGAGGTGTTAGAGCTCCATTGGAGGTCTGTGTCTATGTGCACACCCAGAAACTTGAAACTGGAGACCCTTTCCACGCACTCCCCGTTGATGCTGACAGGCTGCAGCTCGGACTTCCTCCTTCTGAAGTCAACTACCAGTTCTTTTGTTTTGGTGGTATTGAGGTCCAGGTTGTTATCTGCACACCAATCTGACAGCCTCTGAACTTCAGCTCTGTATGCAGTCTCATCTCCCCCTGAGATGAGCCCCACCACAGTGGTATCATCTGCAAACTTGATGACTGTGTTGTCTGGGTGGGAACTAACACAGTCATGTGTGTACAGAGTGTACAGTAGGGGACTCAGTACACAGCCTTGTGGAGAGCCGGTGTTGAGGCTGAGGGCTGAGGAAAGATGAGGCCCCACTCTAACTCTCTGTACACGGTCTGAGAGGAAGTCTCTGATCCAGCGGCAGGTGGTGGAAGGAAGTCCAATTTCCAGCAGTTTATCTATTAGTCTGTCCGGGAGTATCGTATTGAAAGCAGAGCTAAAGTCAACAAAGAGCAGCCTGGCGTAACGGCCCTGCACTTCCAGGTGAGAGATGGTGGTGTGGAGCGTTGTAGCAATGGCATCTTCAGTTGATCTGTTAGCTCTGTATGCAAACTGGAGCGGGTCGAGTGTGGGTGGCAGGCAGGACATGATGTGACGTCGGACCAGTTTCTCAAAGCACTTCATTATAACAGGTGTTAGAGCAACTGGTCGGTAGTCGTTGAGGCTGCTAATGTTAGTACGCTTTGGCAGTGGGACAATTGTGGCTGACTTTAGGCACGGCGGGATGCAGGACTGGGACAGTGAAGTGTTGAAGATCTTAGTGAAGACCCCAGCCAGCTGGTCTGCACACTCTTTTAGGACCTTTGCGGTTACCCCATCTGGTCCGGTGGCCTTCCTGGGGTTCACTGCCCTCAGTGTGCGCCTCACCTCATATTCCTGCACTATGAGGCTTGGGCTGCTGCTGTCCGATGTTTTTGCTGCTGCTGCCTCTGGTCCCTTCACCTCAAAGCGTGCGAAGAAGTGGTTCAGCTCCTCTGCAAGCTCCGCGTTACCCTCAGTCAACGTGGTATTACCAGGTTTGTAGTTGGTTAAGTGCTGAACTCCCTGCCATACCTGTCATGAGTTGTTGGTGGTGAAGTGGTCGTCGATCCTTCTCTTGTACGCTGCCTTGGCCTCTCTGATGCCTCTTTTCAACTGAGATCTGGCTGCACTGTACTGCATACCATCACCGGATCTAAAAGCGGCGTCACGTTGCTTCAGCAGGACCTGGACCTCTTTAGTCATCCAGGGTTTCTGGTTGGAATACACCCGGAGACGTTTGTCCACAGTGACACTGTTGACACAGAAGTTAATATATGAGAGCACTGATGTTGTGTGCTCTTCAAGGTCCTGATGTTCGAACACGCTCCAGTCCGTGTTTTCAAAACAGTCCTGCAGCTGATGTGATGCACCTTCTGGCCAGGTTTTCACAGTTTTTGTATGTATTTTTATGTAATATGTATTTTTTCTTTTTTATTAAAGATACAGTGTGTAAAATCTTTTCTTATCCCTCCAAATTCCCACAGGAGCGCTCGCTGCCATGTATTTTTAATGAATTCATTCCGAGTTTGTGAGAATGCATCAGTTTTTTAGAAGATGTACATATACACTAATCAATGTATATTTATGAGTACAACTGTCTTTTTTTCTACTAAATAATGTCAAAAGATTACTTACTGTACCTTTAAATTGTGCTCCCAAGTCTCTGCAATCAAGGTACAAAGAAATTAATCAGACAAAAATAAAAAAAATATATCAGTTTTTACCTTCTCTAAAATATAGGTTTAGCGTTAGCATTAATAGTAGTGTTCCACCTACGATGACTTAGACCTCAGAGGTCTGTCTGGAATGTCTATGGCATTCACACCAGTAGCAATTTGCTTTATTGCTGATGGTTGGTTGATAGCGGACATTCCAGACTTCGATTTCCTGGATAACTGGATAACCCTCAAATATATTTACAATCCTGTCATATGGTAATTAAAATATGGTTTGAGCTCAGTGACAGTCACTTCCGTTGCTCGCCTCAAAGTTCAGAAAAGTTGAACCCTACTGAAGTCACTGAATGTCACAGATTTTGTGTCAGCACAGATTTCCATGTTGGCCTTGCCTGTGTGGACACACCTTTCTGTTACTAAATGCTGTTTTTTTTACCACTGTTTATACTCAAGTACAGCATGCTAGCATTCACTGTGCAGACACTTGTCATTGAATTGTATTAAGCAGATCTTTGCATTCTTGTTTTTTAGCTTTCCTACTATCACTAAATCCTCTTCAGGCAACCATTCATAGGCTATATTAGAAGTATTGGAACCTGTCACTGGATCATTGTGCAAGTTCTGATTTGAACCAAAACTATGATCCATTCTAAAGCTTTTGGTGCTTAAACACAGCATGTCTTTATACTGTCTTCCTTCTCTCACCTGAACCGGTCACCATCTTAACCAGGCTCATGGAGGGGCCCCCCCTCCATGAGCCTGGTTAAGATGGAGGTTTCTTCCTGTTAAAAGGGAGTTTTTAGTTCCCACTGTTGCCAAAGTGCTTGCTCATAGGGGGTCATATGATTGTTGGGTTTTTCTCTGTATGTATTATTGTAGGGTCTACCTTACAATACAGAGCGCCTTGAGGCGACCGTTGTTGTGATTTGGCGCTGTATGAATAAAATTGAATAGAATTGAATTAAACCAAGTAGATCTGGAAGTTAAATGTAATCAAAGAAGCAGGTAAAACCAAAACAATAATACCAAAGTTAAAAAAAAATAAAAATCTCACATGGGAGGTCAGGTAATCATAATGCTTCTTTATATACTAAAAGAAATTCTTTGAGCATGCCTGAACAAAGCACCAGCAGACAACGGCACTGTACAGGGTGGAATACATTTGAGAGAAGATGAGATATAGTGAACTCTTGGTGATTGTTTGGTAACTTGTCATTTATTTCTTCACTCAGGACTTTGTCATCTACCTCCTTGCCAGCCCAAATATTGTTGTTGGTCAACAAAGCGGTCACAAGGAAGGGTCAAAGGCTGATATCCTTCTCTTTGCCGCTGATATTCTTCCGAGACACTGCTACTTCCTTCGCCACAGCGCCGTTGCACCCACCGTTCTCTGCCCGCGTCAGGATGCCGTGGTCACTAAGAATGGAAAAGGGCTGAGAAATGAGGAACCGCTTTGCTCTGGTGATATTATTGGGTTGGGACAGCACTACTTGTTTCTTTTCAAAGACCCTCTAGCTTCAATGCACAAGGTAACGGCAGATTACCTTCACAAGAACCAAAATCTTTTACTTTTAATCAATTTGGATTTTTTCTTAAGTGCAAATCCTGCTTCATGTTTCATGTTTCTTGTTTCTTTCTGGAAAATAAAGGAAGTGATCAGTGATGCTCTTGAACCCAGCCTGTCTGCCGCCTCCTGGACTCTAGGTCACACCACCTCTGCAACTACAAGCAAAAAGATCCTCTGTAGCACCTGCATCACCTACCAGAGCCCAAACTGCAAACTGCCCTTGAGCGGAGGGCCTCCATTTCTAAAATCACCTGAAGGCCACAGTCTGACTCTTACCTATGCAGCTGAAGACGAGGACATTATTGTGAAGGAGATTGTTGCTATGGGGAGCAGTAGCAGCATCAGTGGTAGACCACCATTGACTGTTGCATTCCTGTTGTGCATGTGTGTTCAGTATTCATCAGTTTGTCTTCAAACGTCAGACCTACGCAGGCTTCTGCTGCGTATTGCAAGTGGAGTTCAGAGTGCCATGTGGGTGAGTTGTAGTAACAGACATAAGGAGCTCGGCCACATTTTAAAGTGGAGCATAACAACAACAAGCAAAAAAAGTTGCTCCAGATGTGTTCAATGTCAGGAAATCAGAGATTTCATGTTTAAAAAAGGATGTGCACAGGTTAATATTTAAAGAGATCCATAGCTGGTCGCCATGATGTGCTTACAGTCTTTTTCAATCATCTGCTTCACTGCTAACCAAAGGAGAGGTCACTTTCAAGTGTTGCTGAGTGCATCCAGCACGAGCACACCGAGACCAAAGAGAAAATGTCTGCAGGGAGAAAATCAGGCTTAAAATTCTGTTCCAAAAGTTAATTTCCCAAAGCAGAACTTTCTTCAGGGAATCATTTCTTAGGAACTCAAACTGCTGTTCACTGTAGCAACCAAGGACTGAATTACTAAATTAAGTTACTATCTGAAGAACAGAGAAATACTGTGTTATATCCCCCAGATGGCTCTGGCTTACAATTTTACCTATTGCTATTTTAAGTCACTCCAAAACTTTTAATCTTGTCGTGCAGGAGCAGACCAAGGAGCTGGCTGCAGTTCAGCCTGAAGTGTAAGCAGAGCTTTCTTTATTTCCCCGACACTAATTATATTACAGTTCACAGAGAACACTGCACAGCTTTCCTCCTGTGTTGCAGTCTCAGGTGCGAAGGTTCAAACCCAGAAGACCCCACTCTTCTCTGCCTTCAAGAGCTGATCCCTGGACTGCACCCCCTAGTGGTGTGGATGTCAAACAGCCTGGAGCTGCTGCAGCTCATTCAGCACCAGCTGCCTCTTATTCTGGAGTGGAGAGCCCGAGAAGAGGAGGAACAAAAGGAGGAACCAGAGAAGGAAGATGATGAGAGCAAGGAAGTAAAGAACTTGGGTTAGTTGTTTAGGTGCTGTAGAGAGCATGTAACCATGATAATAATGAAAGAGGAGCTATTCTGCTTGTTTCCAACTCCGGATTTTTATTCTTGATCTCTGCTGGCATAATTTAAAATTCATCATATTCCTTATTTATCTTATGCTGGGCAGTAGTGCAACCAAACAGTGCAACATTATGAAGCACAGTCCACATTTCCAACCATATGATTACATGACATTTATGCGTTTCTGAATGTATACCTTTCAGTATTGTTAGAGCTTCTGATGTCCTGCGTCCGTTCAGCCAGCGAAGAGACGATAGCTGTCCTAGAGGAGGTCATCATGCTCGCCTTTCAGCAGTGTGTGTACTACTTCACTAAGGTAACAGACTACTATCAAGGAAGTGACTCAGTGGTGCGGTTTACAAATTGCTGATTACATATGTCCTTGGTTTAACTGGAAGGAAACGATCTGACCTGCATAGACAACTTGTAGATCATCTGGTCCACCCATTGCAAATGGCTGAGAATAAAGAGCTTAGTTAGCATTCCAGTAGCTTTCTAGCAGACAGAGCAGCAATGCTGCCAGACCACACTGAGTGCATTGTGACATGGGAGAGAGGCGGGACACCAAGGGCCTTGTGTGTGTGTGTGTGTGTGTGTGTGTGTGTGTGTGTGTGTGTGTGTGTGTGTGTGTGTGTGTGTGTGTGTGTGTGTGTGTGTGTGTGTGTGTGTTAGCAAGGAACCATTTCTTTCAACTTTTTATTTGTAGAGAAAGGACTTTGTGCACATATTCTCATGCTAACAAAGTTTCAAATGTCTGTATGATGTGACAGTTGTACTAATGAAGTAATGAAGACCTACTTTTTTTGCACCCTTTTAGCTTCTTTTTTTTTGGTTTTCAAGCTTTGTAGCTTTTCTCTTCTTTTTTTACTCTTTCTTTCTTCCTTCTTAGTTTGGATGTTTCTTGCCAGTGAAAACACACTGTATTCCAGTAAGTTAGCACCTTGTTAGTAAACTATGATTCCACCTTGAGCAATAAAAAGGCCAGGTTTCCCAAAGGCAAAAAAAAGAATTATTAATTCAAATATACAAGTGAAATGTCTGTATTGGTATATGGTTGTCTAATTTTTCTAGAAGTTTAAGAGTTAGTCAAGCTCCTTTCCATTATTTATGCTAAGCTAGGCTAGTTGTCTCCTTGTTCTAGGTCCAATTTTAGTTCCTAGACTAAAGACTGATGTTCATACTTATCTCACAGTAGGAAAACTAGTAAGCACATTTTGCCAAGTTCCTGACACTAAAGGTAAATCATTTACAGTTCTTAGTCTGTATGTTTGTATTGATTTATGTTGTGCTTTATTCACACAGTGTTCCTTGGGAAAAGAGAAAAAACATATTTTATTGTAGCCACAGTATCCAGTTGTGCACTTTCACTAAAGCGCCACACCCATGGAGCTCTGCCCAGGAAAGATTCAGATAAATTTCCAGTTAAGTGTGTGGGTGTGGGTGAAAATAGCATCCAAAAAAAATTAATCAGGAGACTGTCCTATTTTGGAGTCATACAGTTACATCTTTAAGCTGATAGTTGATATGGAAGTCTCCTCTTCCAGTTACCGTGATGCTTCAAACGAACAATGCAGATTTAAAGAGTTCTGTCTTTTCAAGTATTAGGCCACATCCAAGACATCATTAGCAAATGACATTAGCCAGCCTGACATGCTGACATGTTAAAGATAGAAAAACAGAGGTCTCACATAAATTCTGGCAGCTGCAATTTTCTTTTCTTAAACAATTTTCCTGTGAAGGAAGGAACTCAGTAATATGACCCTGGTTCTTTAAAGAGGAAAAGTGTTGGAGGATATGGTCTAGATACCTGCCTACAGATAGTAATTTCTAACATGATGCATAATTTTACCTTTTAGAAAATGTAATGTTCAGCTGGTTCACCTTAACTTCTCTCCTGCACCGTTTTGCTTATAAAATACTTTATTGGAGTATATCCAATCAACTGGTAATATTTATAATTTCCTTTTCATTGTCAGTTAGTTATCTCTACAAAACAATTTACAAATTAGAGCAACTAATAGTTCGTTCGGCTGTGTTATATAATGGTACAGCAGATCATGAAGAACTTCAGGGGACACAGGAAAGCACCAGTTGTCCCAGTTTTGACCAGATATTAAATGTTAACAGGGTATTACAACAAACTGCCACCTTCTCCACCAAAATACTGTTGCTGTTGGTTTTTTTTATCCATCTTGTACAGCGTCACTTGCGGTGAACTTAAAATTGCTGAAGGAAGATAGATTGATTGGTAAAGTCAAGTACAGTTAATCTCTGGCTCTCTTCCACTGCATGTCTTTATCCTGTCTTCCTTCTCTCACCCCAACCGGTCGCAGCAGATGGCCCCGCCCCTCCCTGAGCCTGGTTCTGCTGGAGGTTTCTTCCTGTTAAAAGGGAGTTTTTCCTTCCCACTGTCGCCAAAGTGCTTGCTCATAGAGGGTCATATGATTGTTGGGTTTTTCTCTGTATGTATTATTGTAGGGTCTACCTTACAATATAAAACGCCTTAAGACAACTGTTGTTGTGATTTGGTGCTGTATAAATAAAATTGAATTGAATTAAACCACGTAGATCTTATTTTAACTGAATGTATCTTTTAAAACTTTATTTTATTGTAATCTATTCTATGAATCGTTCATGAGCCAAGGATGGGTTAATGTGAGGTATTATTTGTGCTGCATAATCTTGATTACTAGACAAAAGAGAAGAGGATAAAGTTATTTCTCTGCTGTTTGGGCAGATTGAACTCGCTTTCTTCTCACATAGTCTTCTTTGATTTTTGCTTTTTTCTGTTCTTGTCCTGTTAATCCAGGCATGTTTTGTCATCCATCATGAACGCCACAACTTAGAAAGCTCAGAGCCATGAGGCCTGTGGTGTGACCACTGTTAGTCTACAGTAGCGTTTTATGTAGTGTAGCTTGTCTGAGGCAGTATAAAGTTATATTAAATCCTGACAGGTTGCTCCACAAGGTGACCCAGGAAAAACCTCTTGTTTGATAACATTATAACTCCTCCTAGATCACAGCAAATTCAGCTTTAAATCTCAGCAGACATGCTAAAAGTTTCTTAAATCTCTGTTTATTTAGGAGTTTTTCATGGCTTTCCATCTGATGTGAGGGTTATTGCTGCGGGATGGAAAACAAAAGGCGCCACTGGTGAGCAGCTATTGCAGCTGAAGACATGTCGTGATGAATAAAGGCGCACTTTAACAGGCTTGTGGGCAGACTGCGTGTTTACGTGTTCGTCACAATGAATGCAGTTTTATGTTTTTTTACCCCAGGCTAATACGTGCCATGGATGCATGTGGTAATCCCAGAATCCAGTGCTGCTGAGTGAATAAATCCTCTCTGCCCTGATTCCACTGAGAGATATTTTCCAACCAGCAACATTTGCAAGATTATTTGCTTTATTGTTCAGCCATTTCCAGCGTCTTATGTGCAGTGGGATCCGTGGTCGTTACGTTCTCCTGTTCATGTTCGGCCTTTCCTAGCTTCAGAGCGTTAGTGAAAGTAAACTGATCTCCTCAGGGTGGATTGCTTCAAAACCCTTCACTCAGCAGTTCTTTTTGCAGTGCAATGCCAAGCCCACACGAGCCATATTCAGCTTTTTAGGAATGTGATCTATGGCTGGAGTTGGCCTCGGATGCTTGGTGGGTCTAAGAGTGAGATCGGAGAGGAAGGGAGATGTCTGTGTACAATTAGCCTGAACAAAGCGGCCGTTGTCCGGGCTCGCCCTGAAGAACACCAAGGGCCTTTCACTGAAAGGAAGGAAATGTTAAAAACATTATGTCTTTTTTATTTCTGCGAGCACTGGTTGGGTCTACCCAGTCTTCTATCAGCTATGTTATAGTGTGAGACAGACACGCCAGGAAATTGTGGGTGGTCTGAATTCTAGGTTAGGGGGTTACATGTTTTATTTTATCCTGCTAATCAGAACATACACCACACAAAGTTAACTTTTCCAACCTCAAATTGACCCACAGGAATTATCAACAATTGCCAGCTCCACATCAAAACTGAGTGACTCTAAGCTGCACATTTGTTTTCTGTCTCACAAGGTCCTTTACCCACTCCTGCCAGGACTTTTGGATTGCAATCCGTTCAGGGAAAATTCTGACCTGAGTACAGCCAGTGAAAGCGCTCAGGTCCTGGGTAGCGGAGGACTGCAGGTCCCTGGGGAGATCCAGCAGGTGGTGGAGGTTTTGACCGAGTGCCTGACACTAGTCTCCGACTGCCAGGTTCACCCGGAGATTTCCTCTCAGCTCATCAGCTACCTCTTCTACTTCATCAATGCATCACTCTTCAACTCACTCATGGAGAGAGGTACGCTGGTTGCTTGGGGTGTTCCAGTGTCTGTATCATAGACTATATTAAAGATGGATGTAGCCACTGTTTGCTGCATTAACCTTTGAGAGGTTTTTTTAGGCAAGGTGACCATATTTGGATAAGAGAAAGGAATGCTCAGTGACGAGTTAGAAAAGTGCATTCATAGGCTAAATTACGCTTGAATTTCAAATGCCACTAGAACATAAAAAAACCTGCATGTACAGAATTACTGGTCAAATTTGTAACGTCTGGTTAGCCAGTTACGACCTTTAACCCTCTGAGGTTTAAAGCCTGATTTAGACTTCTGTGCTGAATCTTTGTAGAAGCTACAATGTAATCTACTGTAAGTCAGCAACACTGTTGCCAGCATTTATGTGGGTGCTTGTGGGAATGCTGGGAATTTTTTCCCTCCTGGGTCCCCACTATGTGTTGTGGTCAGAATTTTTTAGGGGCAAACATATTTGTCCGTCAAGTTTTTCCACATCATTGTACATTCCCTCACATCCATTCCCGTAGTTTCATCAATCTCGCTTCAGGAACTTGCTGACATTTGTGACTCCTTGTGCTGATGCTGCGATTATTATTCCTTATATTGACAATGACTGTTACCCTTGCACTGATGAATTCAAAATCTGCAGTGAAACAGTAGCATAGGTCGAATCGATGATACAGAACAGGCCAATCACAGTCGCTGCGGGTTGCCTTAACGCAGCTTGTTGTTAAATTTATAGAGAAGTGCACGTCCAATTACGCCGTAAGCTGCCTGCAGTGTTTCACAGGGGTTTGTGGTTAATAATTATGTAAGTAAGTAAAGTTTACTTACAGGGTACTTTTTTTTAGACAAAAACAGGTCACAAATTACTTTGCAGAGATATTAAAAAACAAGGTCAAAATGAACACACCTTAGTCATGAGGATGACACAAAACGCAAAAACAGTAGAGCACTATCTAATTATAATTACAGTATGTCGTTATGTTTTTATTTATTTACTCTGCAAAGTCTCTGCTTTCAGGGAACCAATTATTCCAACCGACGCAGACCAAAAACTATGTTTTAAGAAAAAACTGTTTACTACAAGCACGTCACACCACAGACATCACACCAGTTTAGGATTAACATAACGTCCATGCTGATGGATGTCAAGATCCCCGATTGTGCTTCGGTAAGAAGCACAATTTGGTTTGTGGTGTGATGCACACGTAGTAACCTGTTATGTTGTAAACTGTTTGGCTGTGCTTGGAAAAGAAAGACAAATTTACTGCATAAAATATCGTAACTTGCAGACCTCTGCTTTGCCAGCTGATTGCTTGGTTTCGGACACCAGCTTTTCAGTCTGGTAACTCAAGCAGGCTCTCCTCCACACAGTCCTCATTTATAAAATGCTTGGACCCCAAACGTTATAGCTGGCAGGTGGATTTTCCAATTTCAGTACAGGTAGCTAAACAAGGAAATCCACTTACTGCTTAAGAGACAGAGACTGAAAGTGGACACTATATCTTTGGTTGCTTAGAATAAAACTCATTGTTGTAGACAGAGGCAGCACAAAAGTAACCCCCCTTAGACTGCCTTTTCTCCTTGATTTTCACTGGGTTATTGGTTCTGTCACTAGTTAGTTAACATAAACTTAAAAATGTCTGTGAGCTGCAACCAACCAACCCGGTGACATTATGTTCTGTACTGGCACAAGATGGCGCTAAACATGTTCTAAAAACTATTAAGGCTTATTTCTTAAATCCAGCCTCACAGACTGTGTTAAACATATGGCAGCTTTTAAAAGCAGGGCTCCATAGTGTAAATTAGCCTTTATAAATGTAGAGTGTTAAAGTCTGGAACATTTTTTTCTTGACATGCATTAAATGACCTTAAAGAAATCTCAGTAGCTTTCACTTTTTATCCAAATCACAAAATCTTTTAGTAGTTTCACATAGTTGCCTTCAAGTTCTTTCAACACATTTTTGCTGGTTCGAGCGTCGTCTTTCCTGATAGTCTCAGCTGACAAGTAGTAAAAAGTGAAGTGGATAATTTTATAGGTCAGCAGAATCATTTCACCTTTTCAGGTCTTCACAGTTTATACCACGACTACTTCTCAGTCTTTCGTCTACTAGTGAATTATCCTCATCAGTCACAAGAAGATCAGATTGTTACTATTAAATGGGAAAACTGTGTGAGTGTTCTGCCCTAACTTTGTAATAACATTTACACTGAGTCACATTTGTCATGAATTTCTTTGCACTTCATCTTTTCTTCTATACTGGCACAGAGATTGTGATGCATCATGTATGGCTTAAACTTACAGCGTGTTTGGCATCTTTTCCCGTATATCTCTTGGCTCATAATTAAGTTCTTAAGGCCTGAAAGTTTATGTACTAACAGAAGTTACATTTAGCTGTAACTGCCCTGCCCTCTAGTGGCCATCAAGAGATTTAGCAGTGGCTGCAGAACTTGTTCACTTGTCTCCTTTGTATTTCTTCTGAAGTATGAAGGTGCCGACTTAAACCGAAGTGCTTCTACTGTGGGAAATTAACAATATGCAATAAAGATAGCAGTTGTCTGTTTCTTATAATTCAACAAACAAATGAAAGAGCTAAACATACCCAACTGTAATAACCATAAATCAATAGGTTACAGCAGGTTTTTACCAACATAAAGAGAAGTTGAGATTTCTACATTTTCAGTTATCATATTGGCTAAACTATAACCATGTGTGTAAGTAATTAATACAAGAGTTAAAAAAAACATTTTAAAAGAATCATATAACAAACTCATTAAACCTTCTAAATAACCCTACCCCCCAAAAATTGGGAGAGGTTGACAGGGATGTCAAAGGTCCTTAAACTATCAGCAGGACTGATACCTGCTCCTTTGTGGAAGGAGGAACAGCAGGAGCACTGCAAGAACTACAAAATGACCTCCACCATGTTGCATCTCACACTGTCCAGGGGCTCAGTGATGCCCAAGTCCAGAACTGGAAGGAGATCCCCCAGGAAACCATCTTCAGCTCATTAGGAGGATGCCCCAATTCTGAGCTGTGCATATATAGTTGGGAGACTAATATCTAAACTTACTGTACATTATACATTAGTACATAAAACATGTTTAATACTGTTGTGCACACAGGATCTGAGCCAGGGTTCTATCAGTGGTCCAGAGGTGTGCGAATACGAGCCAATCTTGACCTGCTCCTTGACTGGGCCCATGCAGCCGGACTGGGAGAATTAGCCTTGGAGCACACACACACACTCTCATCGGCTGTCAATCTGCTGGCAACGCCTAGAAAGAATTTACTGCAGGTAAAACACACGATGTTGATTTTGTTGATTTTCCATGCGAGCAGCCCAGGAGAATTTCAGGCTGCTCTTTAACACTCTGACGCTGGTCTCTCAATCTCCCGTTGGAGAGCCGCGAGCCTCCCCATGATGGTATCAAACTTCTGTTCCGTGGTGTTGTCATTCTTTTGATTCTGAGACCTCACAACTGCAGTGATCCGTTCCACGATGTGTTCCAACTTTCGCTCAAGGGTCTCATTTTGAGCAGGCCTCTCTCTGATGTATCCCCCCATACGCTCAATGGTCTTGTTTTGAGCCTTCACAGCAGCTGTAAGCGTCTCCAAGGTGTTAACCATGCTGCGTTCGTTGTGAGAGGTCGCGCCTCGTCCCATCGCTTCGATTCCAGCGGGCAGCCTTGGGGGGGTTTGAACAGCCGGTTCCGCTCTCTTATTTCTCCGATAAACCAGGGCCAAGCCAGCTCCGATCAGCAAGAACCCTGTTATCATGGTTCCGAATAGGTAGATATCTTCAGCGTCCTCGATCGACAGTCCCGCCAGGTACATGACCCTCCAGTTCTGCCACCCGTCCATCGTGTATCCGGCAGGGAAAGTCCCTCCAGGGCACTCGGGCTCTCCCGAGCCCAGACTCCTCGTTGAGAAAAGGGTGTCAATAGCATTCAGAGACCAGTTGATCAAATCCATAATTCTCTTTTAGGTTTTAGAGAACGACAGTGAGAGACTGTTCCAGGGAAAGTAATGCACACGAGACAAGACGAGGACAAGAGGCTAAGCAGGGAAGATAAGGGTAAGGAGGAGAGGAGAAAAAGTGCAACCGCCTTCGCTGAGAGCCAACGGACATTCTAGGTCCCTACTCCCACCTTTGGTCACAATCTCGGGGTAGTGACCCAAAGAATGAGATGCAAGCGTCAGAAATGAACTATCTCTGAAGGGTGTCTGGCATCTCCCTTAGAGATAGGGTGAGGAGCACATGCATCCAGAAGGGGCTTAGAGTAGAGGTGTTACTCCTCCACATCAAAATGAACCAGTTGAGGTGGTTTGGGTTAGCATGCTTCTTGGGCGCCTCCTTGGTGAGGTGTTCTGGAATCTCCTACCGGCAGGAGGCCATGGGCAGACCCAGGACACCATGGAATTATGATATCTCTCAGCTGGCCTGGGAACGCCTCTGTGTTTCCCTGGAAATGAGCTACAGGAACTGGCTAGAGGGAGGGAGGTCTGGGCTCCTCTGCTTAGGCTGTTGCCCGGCCCAGATAAGTGGAAGAGAAGGGATGGATGGATGGTTTGATGATGTTTCTCGTTCCAGTATTTAACTGACATACTGCACTTAGCCTAAAGGCATCTACTTGCTTGCCCTGTGTTTGCTTAACGTCATATTTAAACATGAACTAATTCAACAAAGTGCTGGAAACATTTCTTAGAAATTTTGGTCCATAGCGATGTGATAGCATCCCACAGTTGCTGAAGATTTGTTTGTTGTGAAAAATGACATTCCCCAACCGAAAACATTTCAGACCAAAGTCTTTCTTGATGGATAGACAGCTCAACTGCTGCTCAGGAAGTAGAGTGGGTGGTCTGATATTTGGAAGGTCATTCCCGTCTACATATTGAAGTGTCCTTGGGAAGTATACTAAACCCTGATTCAACAGTCTGTGTGCAGTTGATAAATTTCCTAGTTCTGTTTAAACCTGTGGATGAATGTGGGTAGTTCATCAAGTTCAAGCTCAAGCTGACCGAGACATCAGGGTTACCCCAGTCAGGTTTGAGGGACACTGGCTTAAGGTCGTTGGTCCCAGTTTTTAGCTACTCACCTTTAAATGGCTGCTTTTCACAACAGCATACAAACCTTTCCGTTGAGCAGCTGTAACTGTATTCAAAAAAGACAACTGACTTGTACAGCTTCTTATATAGCGCTTTTCTTTTTTTAAAGAAAGTTTTTATTTAACTTAACAGATGAAAATGTAGTAGAAGAATCATTCTAATGCACTGTGTGTGTGTGTGTGTGTGTGTGTGTGTGTGTGTGTGTGTGTGTGTGTGTGTGTGTGTGTGTACACAGAAAACATGGGTTTCTCTTCGCTTAGACTATCCTGCCCTGAGTCCAGCCCAGCTGAACCATCTTTTGAGTCTATATAGCCCAGCATCGCCTTGTAGACACACCTGGACTCCTTCAGTGCAAGAACAAGCTGCAGCACGCCAAACAGGTGAGAAGTGAGTGTACTGTGAACACAATAATCTTACCTTTCATTTTTTTCATTTTAATACACTCCGTCTTCTTGCTTAGCTGACATTCTTGAGAGCTTTGACACCCACCATCCACTGGTGCTGCCAGACGTGGGCTACCAGCTTCAACTGAGAAGAGCCGTAACAGATTCAGCCCTGAGGAGAGAACTGGACAAGCTCAAAGAGTTTATTTCCACCTTAAATCTCTCAACTGCTGAAGACCACAAGGTAAGAAAATTGCAAAAAGAAATAATATTTTATATAAAGCATAAAAGTATAAAGTTTGCACATAAAGTCAGATTGGAAGCCTTTGCTAAAAAAAAACATATATCAGAAAACTTTCTCGTCATGCTAGCAGCCTTGTGAGGCTATAGCAGCATTAGCTTTAGCTTAAGCGCTAGCACCACTAAGCAAACAGTGTAAAACCAACCATGTTGATTTTTACTGTGTTTACCTTCTTAGTCTGTAGTGTTAGTCTGATGACACTTGCTAATTAGGAGTAATAACTGCTAATTAATAAAGTTCAGCAGTTCTTAGTCGATCTGACCGGTTTCTTAGCTCTACTGAGTGTTTCTTTCCAGTAACTAGAATATATTGGGGTATTTAGCAAGTACAAATTCAAAGAGCTAAACAAAGATTGCACATAGAAGTGATGTCCAACAGGTAGCCACATTATCGGTTTCAAAGGAAGAATGTTATTTTAAAAAATGTCGCTTTCAACTGAAAAACAACAAAAAAAGTCTAGTACCACTCAGTCCTTTTTCAAGAAAAACTTCTTGTTCAGCTTTCAGCTTGTCTTTAATATTCAAATTCCAGTATTTAATAGCTATACACTAAGTCACTGAGAGTAACAGTCAGTTAGCATAGAGACTGGAAGTCCCAGCTAGCCTGGGCCCGTTTAAACGTTAAAACATCTGTCGATGATTTTATGAAAAACTAGAAAGCTGATCATCTGTGAAGGTTGTCAGTCATCCAGGTCATCGTGGTCTAAGGAGCTTGGAAAGAAAAAACTCTCCTGAGTTTTAAAACATGTGGTTATCCTAATTGGGCTTTCATCAAGTCAGCAAAGAGGCACCGAAAAGATGACCAGACAACAACTAGACAGACAACAGGGAGGATCAGAAAGACAAACGCAACAACATTGTCATCCCCTATGTAGCAGGTTTATCAGAAAAACTCAGGAGAGTCTTCTCCAAGCATGACATCCCAGTATACTTCAGACCCAGCAACACTCTCAGACAAAAACGAGTTTATCCCAAAGACAGAACTCCTAAACACAAAATTAACAATGTAGTGTATGTGCGAGGAATACTCAGGAATGCTCAGACCTCTACATTTGAGAGACCAAACATAAACACATGACACAACATAGAAGAGCCACCTCCACAGGACAAGACTCAGCAGTCCATCTGCATCTAAAGGACAATGATCACTCTTTCGAGGATGCCAATGTTCACATTTTGGACAGAGAGGACAGATGGTTTGAAAGAGGAGTGAAAGAAGCCATCTATGTCCACTGTGAGCGACCATCTTTGAACAGTGGTTTACAACACCAACTCTCTGCCATCTATAATCCAGTTTTGAGATCCCAGATGCCTTAACGCCCACTCATATCCTGGGCCTTCTGACCTCAGGAAATCACATGATAGGGTGGGGCTAGGCTTCACAATGAGCTCACCCGAAACCTTGGCTGATTGTGACCTACACCCGTTTTCACACCTTGGCTCGTGTGATTAGGTAGAGGATCATTAAGGGGTTCATTGACCCTCTACAGGGGACACTCCCACAGGGTTTAAATCCAGGACTCTCCACCATTCGACCTTAGAAGCTTCTCGGATGAGAGGTGAAATTGTCATGATCCTGGGTCTTATGACCCAGTGTTTTGAGTTTAGTTTATTTGGATGTTTATGTGATTAAGCTCATGAGTTTTTCTAGTTCTTTGTTATTAGATTCCCCTTGTGTCTTCCAACCCCTGTTAAGTCTCCCTTGTCCTTCATGTGTTTCATGTCTGTTATGTTGTCAAATTCATGTAGTCATGTCTGCGTTTCATTATGTTTCCTATTTTATTTTCTAAGAGGTTCTGTGTTTTGTTTTACTCTTTCCCTGTGGCGTTATGTCCACGTTGTGTCTACTGTGCCTTTCTGTCCCATGTTTCAGGTCCCTATGTTCTGTCTTCTCAGTTGCTGTTAAGTTTGCATGTCTAGAGTTCAGTCAGTGTGTTTCTTGTTTTACTTTGAAGGTTCATGTCTCATGTGAGTGATTCTAGTTTTGCTTCCCTTGTCTCGTCCAGCCTGATTACTCCCAGCTGTGCTCTCCTTCTGTGTCTCATTCCCTCGTTATCCCTCTGTGTATTTAAGCCCTGTGTTTCTCTTTGTCAGTGTCGTAGTCTCCCTCATGGCTGTGTTTCCGTGCGTGTCAGTTTATCCATGTCCCAGTTTAGTTTAGTTTAGTTTAGTTTAGTTTAGTTTAGTTTAGTTTAGTTTAGTTTAGTTTAGTTTTCCATGCCATTCTGGAATAAAGCAGCTTTTTGAGTTTAATTTTGTTGTCGTGAGTTTTGCATTTGGGTCCTTCTCCTGCCTGTACACAACCGAAACATGGCAGAAATGTCTTCAAGCAACTTAAAGAAGTCCAGATGTTTTTTCTTTCCAAGCTCCTTAGACTAGAAAGCTAATCACATATCTATACCAGAGCAAGGGCAGATGTTAGGCCTGAAAGTGACCATTAAAAGTGAAAAATCAACAGCTCGAACACTGCAGGCATATTTGTTGCACATTTCACAGTCACAAGTTCTTCATCAGACAATAATGCAATAAAAAAGAAATCTGGTGACACCCTTTTTATCGTTTACATCATGTTACAATGAACTATACTATGGTGGCTGTTTTTATGCTCATTGGTGTATCTATTCATGCTGTTCTAATGTTATTTGTCCACCAGGGTGATGGGATTCAAATGGAGGCTAACCTGACTAATGTGGCTAATCTTCAAAACAGCAGTCTAGAAACTTTGAATACATTACAAGCTGATTTGAACTTATGGGAGCCTAGTGACCAAAATCACCATTCCCCTTCAAGTACCTTTGCTCCCTTACCACCTTCACCCCCATCACCGCCATCACCATCATCGCCTTCAACACCATCACCCTTTCCTCTCTTCACCAGCTACCTGGATGAGTTCAGCTCCTCTGGTGCCAATATTTTGTCCCAAAAGCTAAGAAATCTAGAGCTGCAGACAAGAGAGACTGAGACCAGCGAGTCGAGGAGGTCAGTCCTGGACCCCTCCTGCCTCCTCACCCCACCTAACAGTCCCCTCATACTAGGTCGAACTGATCAGGTGAAGGAAGACCAAAACAAATGGATGAAGTCTGATGATGAGACACTTCCCTGGCTCTCTGGTGTAGATGCACATGATGAAGGTATAGAAAGACATTTCCATTCCTAGTTTCTTCTCTGCGTCTTTTTTTGAACATATCATTTGTTTTACTCTCCAGGTGGATTAGTGTTTCAGTGCTTAGCTGCTCTCAAAGTAGACCGCTTAAAGTCCGATTGCAGCAATATGAAAACACTCGTAGAACTAAAAGAAGAAGAGGAGGAGCACGGAGATGAAGAAGAAGCAGATGAAGAGGTTTTTAGCCTGGAGCTGGAGCGAGGTGAAAGAGGGATTGGTCTTGCTCTAATAGACACAAGGGTAAGTCAACGAGAATTTAACCTGTAGACAGTTCGTCACAGGGCTAGCAGAATCTATGGCACAGCTAAAATTTTATGACGATGAAATTCCAAGAGTAAAGTTGAAGATCTATTTCAAGAAAAAAGTCGAAATGAAAATGAAAAAGATTACAATTGTACCACAGCTGCTATACCCTCTGAGTTACTGCAATCGTACGTCAGAATCGGTTTTAGCAACAAGGAAGGAAGTGATTTCTCTTTTAGCACATAGAGTTAGTGTGGTGAGGAGTATGGAGTAAGCTGTGTCTGGTCAAGCTTTGTACGAAATGCTGGTAATGAACAGATGTGAGGTTGTTGATGGTTATGCCATCGTGCAACAAAGACGATGTATGTTGTGGCCCGATACTCCATCACAGCGCTCATTTTAATAAAAAAAGATAAATAACATTTTTATGTTTTTGGAAGAGGAAAGAGAAACATTTTAAATTAAAAAAAATATATAACAATAAAAGGTTCAGAAAGAGATAATAGAATTCAATTTTCACTGCTTAAATATTTGTATTTTCCCACACAGGAAAAAAATCTTGTGATTAAAAAGGATTGAATTTAGCAGTTGTTGCTGGATAAGGACAAATAGCTAGCAAACATGCTACTGATTATCAATTATCAGTTAATAATCAGCTTTATGTTTTGTTTTTCTTTTTATTAGTAATATGTTAAACTTGTTTAAATATTTGCAACATTATAATTATTTAAAAACTGTGTTTTACCATTTAAATAAAAAAATGTTATTCTCTTATCTTATTCTATTCCATTATTTTTCTTTTTGCTGTTGTTACTTTGCACAGTCCACTTTCTGCTGTGACACAACTAATTTCCGAGATGTGGGACTAATAAAGGTTTATCTTATCTTATCTCTGCTAACATAGCTGTAAACTTTTACAGCTATTACAATGAAAAGAAAAAGAAATAAGGTTTGAGTAAGCATTGAGCCACCAACCAACCTAATAATGAAGTGCCTAAAAATACAATTTAAAATGACTCTTTGCTAGGTATGAAAATGTGCCCGATATCCTCTGAAAAACTTTGAAAGAGCTTCTGAAAGTCTGGACAGCTATTACTCAAAAACACTTAAAGTTTGGCTTCTTTGAAGCAGAGTACAGTACTGTGTAACGCAGACACTAAAGCTGATGCGCCAGAATGTCATACGAACGATTCCTTAAATACATGGGGGAGCAAGCGAGTCAGATACCAAGGGCACAAAGATGAAGCAGGTCTGATCAGCAACAGTTTATTTCCCGAGGCAGTAGAAATAAAACAACCCAAATACTAAGAAAAAAGTATACACCAAAGGCCTATCTCCCCTCACCACACTCCCTGCCGGTAACTGATGCCCTCAGGGGTTGGTGCGTTGGTGGTTCTTGGTGTCCGGGGCTGGGCGCTCAGGTATGTACCAGCTCACTCCCAGTGACTACTTGGCGGGGCCTGGTGCCTGTTGCTCGGTCAGGCCTCTTCCGGGGCAAAGGGGGCCCTCGGGCCTCCGGCCTCTGGGCCTGGGGCTCGGTTCACTCTGGCACAGCTGGCCGCCGGCAGAGCCGGCGGGCACGCCACTGCAGCCCCCTCTGGCTTCTGCTCCGTGGCCACCAAATGGGACAGGCAAAAAAAAAAAAAAAGAAAAGAAAAAAGTATACAATAAAATGTTCTCCATATGCTAAAATTCCCACGGAGACTAGATAAAACAATTCTAAAACCCATAAAAATACCATTTTCTACTTGCACTAAAATCCACTGGTGTAATTGTCCCACAACCCCAGATGAATGCTCATTATGGGTCCACCAGCAGGCCAGAAATTCCTTCTCCAGAGCGGGCTCCACGCCAGCCTCATCCCAGAATGACGAGGAGGAGCCTCCTGTCCCCCTCTCGTCCCTTCACTGGACCCGTCACATCCCAGCCCACCTCGCATTTTGCACCGGAGTCTGTCCCTATCAGCTAATTGTCCCATGCCCAGCCAATCCACAGTGGATTAAAACAATGTAGAATAAAACGCTAAAAACCATGCAATACGAACATTAGAATAAAATCATGCAATAAAAACTACACTCGCAAATAAACGCTAAAATCAAAATAAAACCAATATAAAAGATAAATACAAAGTTCCACTGTGTGACAACTGTACTTGAGTTGTTAACAGCAGATGCGTAACACTAAAAATATATCTATAATACATAATAACTATATATTATTATGTATTGTGGCATGAATTATATTACTTCATGCCATTTATATATAAAAAAATATAATGCAGGTAAAAATAAGGACCATTTTGAAAACCTCACAGTCAGAAACTGTGAAATCTTTGCTTTAATCGAGAACTCGACACCTCATGTTTCAGGACACTTCTTTGAAGGCGAAGGGCATCTTCATTCGTGCAGTGGTCCCAGACTCTCCAGCTGCCCGGTGTGAGAAGCTGTTACCAGGAGACAGGATCTTGGCTGTTAATGGAATCAGCCTTCTTGGACTGGACTACCAAAAGTAAGAAATCTATCATATCTCATATTTAAAGAATTTGGCACGAGCAACTTTGTTTTCATATCTTTCCCTGTTTCAGCGGGAGGGAGCTGATCCAGTCGTCAGGGGCCAGACTGAGGTTACTCGTGTCCAGATCAGACTGGATGGCTAAGATTATACAGAATGAGTGCTGACGCTACATTTGCTGAGAGACTTGTGACACACCATCAGCACTTAAAGATGATTCTGAGAGCTTTTGGAACTTTCAAGTTAAAGGATATGGACAATTTAAAGAAAATCTTCAATCTTCTATCAGGTTTTAGATGTTTTGCAGCTTTTTAATTTACATCACAGTGGCATCATAGTCCTTTTTTGTGTATGGTCAAGGTTACATTAGCGTTATCATTTCCATTGGTAGAAGACAAGACCTTTTCTCTCCATGCTCTCTCCAACTACAAGACCATCACCACAAGAACAAGAAAGCTGATGCAATAACACACATGGAACATTTTTCACAGTGTTATTTAAGTTCAACTCTCTTGTTTAGTCATTAGACATTTCTGGGTCCAAGTATTTCTTCACTTCAAAAGAAGCAGACGAGCCCTGAGGCACTACTGGGAGTAAAAAGCGTGGCTGTTCTCCGAAGTTTTGCAATATCATTTAACATTCAGACATCCAGAAGTAAGTAAGTTAGCTTGTTGACATGTTGATATACCATACTCTGATTCAAATATATTTTTAAAAACAACAACAAACAAAAAATTAACATGTAGACCACTGCAACAACTGTAAAGGTAAATGAAGACAGAAATCTGTCTTCCAGCAATGTTTGGAGGCTTCTTGACATATGATCATCTGCTACTTATGACAATAAAGCACATATAAGCATATCGACTAAGTGAAGATGTAGGATGTGGATTCAGTTGTTCTTATTGTACATGTCAAAGAGAAGGCTCTGAAAATGGACAAAACTTCAGTCAAGAGAACATCTGAAATAAGACCATCTAAAACAATGTGTTACTGGATGGTCTGGATTTCTTACCATGAACAAGTCCTGAATACTTTGAAAAACAAAGGGTTTTTTCTAATTGTATGTGTCTTGGCCCTTCATTCACATGTCAGTGTTTAGATTTTCAGACGTTTTTTTTTTTTTGCATTTATATATGGACAAGAAAAACAAAGATTTTGTCACGCAATGTCAAAGTTGTACACCTTTTTGATGACAAATTGTGTTAATGTTTGTAGGTTTCTTACTGGCTAACGTGTCTATAAACAGTTAGGATTATATCACTGCAGCAAAAGTGGAGAAAAAAAAAACAAAAGCAGAAAACCCCTTTTTTAAAAATAAAATATGCAGATTAAAAGCCACTTATGCAGTGCCTTCACTTTTTCAGACTGTATTTTTTATATTGTCTATGGCTGCATATCAATAACTTGTAAAAAGAAAGATCAAACTCAACTTAAGAGAAAGTTGTTTATTTTTCTTCAATCATAATTGGAAATTTCTCCTTCACATGTTTATATATACTTTTTTTAATTTTTAAATGAGAATGGACAGAACCAAGAGACAGGAAAGAGAAGGAAAGAGAAGCTGGGAAGTGAGTTTACAGAAGGAGAGGGAAAAGAAAAATAGAGAAGAGGGATAGAGAGAGAAAAGACGCTGTAATCATAGCAACAACCAACATATGCATAAGTAACACTAAATAATAAATACTGCATGTTGCCGAGCAGCACACAGTACTAATAATGCACGATATGTTTAGAGGCAGCAGCCAACCCAGACAGTGTGTGTCTGTGAGGAACCATGGGCACAGCTGTGCTTGTGAGCGTGTTTGTATTCAAAAGGTTTCTCCATGTAAGTGTCTAATAGTACATGTGGGGAGCCATAGTCCTGCCCCCCCGGACATGAAGCAGACATGGAGGAGATCCAGGCCATAGCCATCCAGAGGCCCCCCAGAGCACGTGAGCCCAAAGGGGGACCACCACAGGGGCACCTAGAAAAGAGCTGAGGAGAGCCCCAGACAGGAGTCACCCAGCAGCCACAGTGGGCCTTCAGCGATGACCATGCAGGCAGCCGGCCAGCCAGAGCAGACCGAGTCCTGGTCCCAAAGATCCGCGAGCCCTCATTGTAATTAAACATTTTGAGCCATCACCTCAAAGCAAGTCAAAATCAAATTTACAAGATTCCCTCATTTCTGTGTACTCCAACTGTGTAATCCAAAGACATGACATTAGTGTAAGTGGTAACTCCAAATTGGCTAAAGGTACGAATGTCAGTGTGAAGGGTTGTCTCTCTGTTATCCCTTTGGTAATTGGCTACATGGCCACAGTGGGGATATGCTCCAGCCCAACTGATACTCTGAATTGGATAAATTGGTAGAACAGGTCACCTACTAACTGGAAGGTTGGTGGCTTGATCCCAGTCTGGTCCAGTCTGCATGCAAAGTATCCCTAGGCAAGATAGTAAACCCATGTTGCTCTCCGATGCATCCATCGGAGTATGAATGTTAGGTAGGAAGCACTTAGAAACAGTAGAAAAACATGCTTGTGCGAATGGGTGAATGTACAAGTTGTGTAAAATGCTTTGAGTGCTCAGGATACGGTAGAAAAGCGCTATATAAGAACTAGTCCAGTTACATGTTGCTGATTTGCTAGTTATGTTATAGTTGAGAAACTTTTAACATCACACATCATTTAAAGAATTCCACCCACATTTTACCCACACTGGTTTGCCTGTTTTCTGTTAACAAAGTCTGCAGACACAGTCAGTTGCAATCAATACTTTTGTTACCATGCGGATGGGAGAGCAAACAGACAGCCAACACGATGGTTGCATAGTCATGCACCTCTTTTATAGCATCACACAAACATCTCACATAAGCTCTATCGCTATGGTATCATGACGCACTCATAGCACACTATGCTCACAATGCGATGAGCCACTTTTGCATTATCTATGAAACAGTAGGTGGTTGTGTGCCAGGAGCGTGCTCTGTTCATTGCCCCTCACAGTCAGCAGATACATGTTAATCATGTTATGTTATGACGTGTTCTGCATTACATCCTGGTCTCTTTAAGGGCAAAAGTTATAAGGAGGTTATACTGTTGACATGTAGAACACGAGGCAAAGCACGACTTCATAAACAAAGGACTTGAGGTTAATTGACATTCCGAGCTAAAATTTTCCATTACAAGGGATAACCAGTTGACAGGGGATCCCATAGCCACAGCACTCTACACAACCCTGACCCATCTGGAACTGAAGGAGATTTATGCCAGGCTTATTTTCATTGACGTTATGTACTGTAACAGGGCGGCCCTTAGCGGCTTTATCTTCCCAGAGCCAACCACGAAGCCCAAGTACTCCACTTCTCTCTTGGCTATGGAGCACTTCTTGGGATTGATAGTCAGTCCAGCCATTCTAATGGAGTGTAGCACCTTCTGTAGGTGAATGACATGCTCTTCCCAGGACTCGCTGTACACCACCACATCATCCAGATATGCTGCAGAGAATGCTGACACATCTCTCAGTACATGGTCCATTAATCGTTGGAATGTCGCTGGCGCACCTTGAAGCCCAAATGGCATGACTTTAAATTGGTACATACCAAAAGGAGTTTTGAAGGCTGTCAGCTCTCTCGCTTCTGGTGCCAAAGCCACTTGCCAGTATCCTTTACACAGATCGAGTGTTGTAATGTACCTTGCTGATCCAACTCTCTCCAGCAGGTCATCCACCCTGGGCATTGGGTAGGGATCAAACTTGGATACTGCATTCAAATATCTGAAATCAATACAGAATCTCAGGGTGTCATCTTTCTTTGGTACCAAAACAATCGGGCTCACCACTCACTACTTGACACCTCAATGATTCCCAGGTCCAACATCAGTTTTATTTCTTTCTGCAGCACTGGCACCAACCGTTCTGAAATTCTGTAGCTCTTTTGTCGAACGGGTGCATCCTCCTTCACCCGTATCTTGTGCTGAACCAGTGATGTGAAGCCTGGTGTTTCTCGAAAGAGCTGTGGGTCCACGAGTGGTTTTATATCAGCCTGCTCAGTAGGAGACAAATGAGAAAGGTCAACTGAAGCACAAACTTGAATGTTAGTTGGAAAGAACTTCTCAGTCACCTCCTCATCCTTAACTGAACGCACCAGTAACTGATAGACCGGCTCTTGTCGGCTGTGGAATTCCTTCAACAAGTTCATGTGAAATGTCTGATAGATATTTTTTAACTCTTTCTGGCATATTCAGTTCATAAGTGACTTTACTCACTTGTCTGACGATCTCGTATGGTCCATGCCATTTTGTCAGCAGCTTGTTATCGCTGGTGGGAAGCAATAACAGTACTTTCTGACCTGGAAGGAAGACCCTATCCCTGGCCTTCTGATCGTACCATGTCTTTTGATGTTTTTGTGCAGCTTTCATGTTGTCTTGCATCAATGATGCCATTTTCTCCAACCTCTCTCTCATGGTGATGACGTAGGCTGCGATGTTTTCGCCCTCTGCTTTGGATTCCTCCCAGCAGTCCTTAAGCAGATCCAGGGGGCCTCTCACTTGGCGACCATATAAAAGTTCAAAAGGCGAGAAGCCAGTGGAAACCTGCGGGACCTCCCGGTAGGCGAACAGAAGGTATGGCAGCCATTGATCCCAGTCAGCACCTGTGTCAGAGACAAACTTACGCAGCATACTTTTGAGAGTCTGGTTGTATCTCTCCACTAGCCCGTCCGTTTGGGGGTGATACAGGGTGGTCTTAAGTCCCTTTATCCCTAACAACTTATAAACCTGCTGCAACAACTTGGATAGAAAATTCAGTCCACAATCCGTCAGAATTTCTCTTGGTATGCCTACCCTAGAAAAAAGCTGCAGAAGACAATTAGCGACGTGACGGGCTTTAATTGATCTGAGTGGGAAGGCCTCAGGAAACCGTGTCGCATAGTCACATATGACTAATATGTAGCGATGACCTGTGGATCTCCTCTCTAAAGGGCCCACGATATCCATGCCTAGCCTCTCAAACGGTGTTTCAATAATTGGCAGTGGTTGCAACTGGGCTCGTGCTACTCCTTTGCCTGAGGTCAACTGACAATTTTCACAGGAACAGCAAAACTCAGAAACTTGGACATACATCCCTGCCCAAAAAAAACGGCTACTGATCCTATTCAGTGTTTTGTGAAAAGCCATATGACCTGCCCATGGAATTGAATGACCCAAATCCATAACTTTGTTTCTTAACTGTTGTGGGAGTGCTACAGCTTCACACTTCCCCTTTCTCTGGTACAAGATGCCTCCTTTAATCAAGTAAACAGTGTCTGCAAGACAGCTTACCTGACCTTGACTAGCCCCCTCTACCTATGTTACCTTCTCAAACCAGGGTTTTAGAGTAGGGTCGCTTCTTTGGAGTGCACCTAAATCTGAGGGAACATCAAACTCAAGTTGGTTATTTGGCTTAGGGAACAATGCTGTACCCTTTTCCCCTGAGCCTTTGAACTTTTCTCTTCTTTTCTGAGCCCTAGACTTCCTAATCTTCCCTGGCTCTGTTTCGAGAGACTCCTCAAAAAAGGGTAGCTCTTTCATCATTTCCTTTGCACTTTGTGCCCTTGTGACTACATGACAGGGTTTAAATGGCTCAACTGTCATATCTAGAGGAAGGGAGCTTCCAGATTCATCACCTAAGCCTTGAATGTCTTTCTCAGCACTCACTTGAGGGTCATAATCTGACTGATGTATTAGATCAAAAAGAGTGGGGATGTCATTACCAAGTATCACTGAATATGGCAAACTGGGAACCACAGCTACCACTAACAAGTGGGTTTGACCTCCCACTGTCAGGTAAACCTCAGCAGTGGGGCACCTGTGTTCGTCTCCATGCACACAACTTATTGTAGCCCCAACCCCACTTAGCTTTTCTCCTGAAATTATGCTAGAATGTACAAGAGTTTGGAAGCACCCAGAGTCAAGCAAAGCTTCCTCTTTACGCCCATTAATTAAAACAGGGACAGTACAAGCTTCCTTTCCTACCGGCTCTGTGGCTGGTCTTGGAACTGCACACAAAAGAGATGGTTTTGACTTAAGGGCAGGGCAAAATTGTTGTGTATGGCCAAAGTTATGACAGTGATAACATTTAATATCCTGAACTGAAGACTTAAAGGATTTCTTCACATTGTGAGGTCTATGAGAAGGGAGCTGCCTAGAACTAGAAAGATTTCTAGCCTGAACTTGACCAGAACCCTGTTCACCCCCAATGGACTTACTTGGTTGGGCGTAGTGGGTCTCCCGGCTGAAGTAGGTGCTCTTGCTTCCTTTTCTGGCTGAAGTGAAAACCTCTGCGAGGCTAGCTGCTTCCTTTGCCGTCTTCGGATCATGCTCACGTATCCAGATCTCCAGCTCTGGGCTAACCATTCTCAAAAACTGCTCCAGAATTATCTGCTCAGATATTTCTTCTACAGTTGATTTTTCAGGTTTAATCCATCTTGAAAACGGGTCTTTCAATCTTACATAAAGTTCACGTGGCGTCTCACCTGGTTCAACTTTCAGAGATCTGAAGCGGCGTCTGTAGGTGTCAGCAGTGATCTCATATTTTACCAGAATTGCCTCTTTCACCTTATCATAATTCTCAGAGTCTGTTAAATCCATAAGAATGTAGGCTGTGCGGGCTTTACCTGCCAACAGGGGAACCAGACGAATAGCCCACTCATCTCTGGGCCATCGACACACGTTTGCCATTCTTTCAAACGTAGTCAGAAAATGTTCAATGTCATCTTCTGTAGACAGAGGAAAAAGTTTTGGTTCACTTAAAGACTTGGACCCACTGGCCACTGGAATGTCTTCACCTTTGAATCCAAGTTCTTGTTCTTCAGATGTTGTAGGGGGCGCTGGCGCCTCTGGTGGATCAGGCTTATCAATTACAGCATTAACTTGTAGCTGGATTTGCTGAAATTGATGCTGCATGCCTTTCCACCTTTGCTCCTGACGTGACAAATCCTTCTCCCACTTTTGGTCTCTGGCTGCTTGAGACCGCATAAGAGATTTCACCAACCCTGTCAACTCCTCCAATTTGTCCTCAGGGCTTGTTGCTGCCATGGCCTCTAGCTCAGATGAAGCTCCAACTCCTTCATCAGGCTGCTCCTCTTGGCCTGGCTTTCTTCCACCTCTTGTCATCATCTTCTCACTGTGCCATGAGTGACACACTTCTGACACCACTTGTAACAGGGCAGCCCTTAGCGGCTGGAAACACAGTGAGATGGACCAAGGCAAGTGTAGTGGAACAAAAAAGCATTTATTTCCTATACAGCTCCCCTTACAACAATTAATTTGTCAAGCTTCTTCACAGCACAAAAAACCACACTCTAATGACAACTGGCAGCCTTAAATATGTTCAGCTGTCACAGACTAAACCATTATTCCACTCTCAGGTAAATTCTTAAATCCCAACCTTCCACCACAATATCCAATATATCAATAAGAATAAATAAATACATAAATACATTTTCACATTTACATATTAATAAATATTTCACACTTTAATGTTACACCAAACCCAATGTTATAAAAACCCAGAAACCCAAGCACAACAAGATTCACCACACTCTCTTTACCAATGGTCTCTCCCGGAACCTTTAAATGGTGTCTGGACCCCAGGGGAAACATTTGCCCAAACACCTTGAAGAGGACACAGGCAAGAAAGGTGAGTAATCATTATCTTACACTTATTTGCACCACTTTTATCCCTAGATTTCACACACACACTTGCATTAGTTTTCCTTATTGGTAAACCTTAATCAAAATCTCAATCACCATTCTTTTCTCCTGACAGACAACCACCACATTCCTTGATGAGGAGCAGCTGTGCAGGATCTGAAATAAGGCTACCAACTGATTTTAAAATTCCCAATAAATAGTCAATAAATATTTAAACTTCTTGTGTGCAAATCCATGCTTAAAGTGCAATGCTAAATAAAGTGTTTGATAAGGTGCTTTTAATAAAGTGAAAGGTGTGCTCTAAAGTGCTATACAGATAATATAATATAAATAAATATAGTAAGGGAGTCCTCTTCCTTACATGTACATATATACATATATATATATTTTCTAGTATTTCTGATATTTGGAGAGTTGTGTAATCATTTGTACGCATGCTAAAAATCCACATAAGTACACCACCATAACCAAAAAAACCCACACTGAACCTTTCAGGCAACATCAGCCTGGTTGCTTAAATGAATCTCTGCGTTCATTGTTGATCCCTTGTGGGCGACACAAAGTCTCACTCTGTACTTCACTTACTTGGAGCTTGTCTTGTTGGAGGAGGGCGATTTTTACCCCTCACTTTTCCTTACAACCTGCATCTTGTTTGCTAGAAGAAAAAAGGTACTCATTTAGAGAACATGTTGACAGTCGCCAAGCAATACTTTTGACCTCACATAGTTTAATAAAAAATGGTTGCAGATTATCAAAAGTCTTATCCAGGAGAATACATTCTGAACACCTGTACGGAGATTGCTAGTCACGCAAAACATAAGAATTACGAAATTAAACGTAAACTTGGAATTCCTTTGTAAACCAGTGTAGCATTTGTCATTTTGACACACGGTCCACACACTTTGACACACTTTTCTGCTCAGGTATAGCCTTACTGTCGATAGTCTGTGCAGGTGTGAAGGCGTTAGCGCGGTTAGCTCGTTAACGCGTTAGCGCCATGCAGCCCCACACACGGGGCGATCTGTGCTAACTCGCTAACAGAGATATGCCATGTTAATGCAGTTATGCCGTTAACGTCATTTTAACGAGATTAACGCTGACAGCACTTATTATAATATTAAATTTGGGACACATCATCAGTAGTGGACCTTGGATTCATTGGGCGTTTCAGCCATTATCACTAGACACCATCCAGGAAGGCCCTGCCAAGGTTGATCAGGCCCAAGAGTGTGTCACTGGTTTACGTTAGATTGTTATTTCTCTTCTACTTTCTTCTATTTAGTTAACTACAATTTTTTTTCTTCTATCAGTTCGAAATGAAAATTAATACTTACCCTTTAATATTTAAGGAGCCTCACTTCTTCAAAGGGATAGAAAAGGTAATAGAGAGAAGTAAGACAACTGACAAGACAGGAGAGAGGAGAGCCGGATGGGGGCGCCTGATCTGGCATCCCCCCCACCGGATCGAATCGGGCTGTACGCTCTACTGAAAAGTTTTCTGTCAGTGCACTGCAAGAGAAATGTGTGGAATGCTGTGGCTACTGTAAAACAAATGCTTCTGTTTAGTTCATCAGCGACATCCCTAACACTGTATATGTATTCATCTGTGCAAAGAGGGAATTAATGGAATTTCAGAGAGCACTTGAAGAGATGGAAACTTAATAAAGAAGGCACAGATGAAGCTGAAAAGAGCAAAGGACAAGGGTCAACAGAGTTGCCAGTAACCCTGAAATGAGGTATATGGGGACAGGGTACTTTGACCGAAAACTAAGGACCTTCTGATGACTACTGAATACCTTTAGTAAATATTTGAATACCCAATAAAGTCAAAGTACCTATCAGTAAAGTAAATAAATAAACAAATAAAATTGCCACAGACTATATCCTGTCTATACTATGCACAGCAACATCAATGTAAGACAGGCAAACACACAAACGAAACAGATCTGTTCAGCTCAGTGTTTTCCACCAATAGGAATGCGTGTGTAGTCATCCTTCAGGAATGTTCTTCGAGTGTTAAGCAACAATTTGAAATATTTTTTACTGTGAACAAAAACATTTTATTGAAAATCCTGTAGGATGTATATCACAGCAAAACGTATAATAGACACGCCAAGTCCATCGCATCCACCGTGTCAATTTCACATTTTAACTCTCTGAAACATGAAATGGACATGCATGCAGATGTTGCATTAACGTATGGGAAGATGTGAAGAAGTTAAAATTGGAACAGGCTCATGAAGTTTATAGTGGTTTGTCCGCTTAATCTAAAACTAATTATACTCTCCTGAAAGATGCTATGAGGAGGTGTTTGGATCCTTGTGATAGTGAAGATTGCAACTGTGTGAATTATTCTACATGGAGGAAGTTACATAATGAAACAGTCCAGGAATTTTGCATTGCCTCACATAGGCTGGTATGTAGAGAGTACACTTCTACTGATAATGATACACATATGTGACACAAGACTTGCTGGCAAGGGATCATTTTATTACACATGTGGGATGTAGGATTTTGCATGTTACTCTTAGCAGTTCTAAACCAGCAACATTAGCGGCTGCAATAAATTTGACTGCAGAATTGGAACTTATTAGAGGTTTGCAAAATGGCCACTTGGCTCAGGATAGTAATGTAGTTGTAGAACAAAAGTCAAAGAGGGATGAGCAGCTGGAAGTTTTACTTGGTGTAGTGGAAGGGAGAGCGGTTCAGTGCCTGAAATTGGAGCCCACGCATTTTGCTTCTATTCCCACAGTTGTCTAAGGAGCTTGGAAAGAAAAGCGTCTGGACTTCTTTGAGTTGCTTGAAGACGTTTCACCTCTCATCCGAGAAGCTTCTTCAGTTCTAAGCAGGGGCGGATCTAGAGAAATTTTCTTAGGGTGGCATGAGGGTGGCAAAGAAATCAAATGGGGTGGCAAAATCAAAGCCTTTTTTTTTCTCCAAACACACATGTAGGTGGTTATATATGGTTAAAATGATTCAAATGCAGTAAGTATACACGTTTTTCATATATATATATATATAGTCTATAACTTAATTATTGTCTGTAGCCCACATAATTACACACTTTAGTTACATAAAACATGTGAGTTTTGATGTTATGTACTGTATAGCCTGTATAATAAATAAATATGTAGCCCAATAAGTATAAACTCCAGAAAGCTACACAACATGGGGCGGTTCATTTACAAACACAAGTCTAACTTAAGTTTCACTGTTTTTTGTTAGAAAACAATCACATTGTTACAGCTTAAATTACACAAAATGTCAGAAATCTGCACTGTCATGAACAAATATGTAAACCTAATTGTTCATGATTTGTTGGATTAACCCACTGAGGTCTGAAATAAAACCGGCCATTTTTGACTCCTTTTGAGTTTACGTTTGTGTTTCACCCTCAGATTGTTTAATTTTTTTCCCCCCCTTGCCTTGTTTGGTATCATTCTTTTCAGCTCAACTGAATTTAGTTGTTTTTCACTGACATACTGCATTAGTACTACTATTACTATTAATAGTACTATTACTGATCTGAAATCACACAAAGAACTTAAAATCCTAGTAGTATTTTTTTACTGTAAAAACCCCCACAGACATCTTGAGTAAATTTTTATAACTTGAAATGCAAATATAAAATAATTGTACATTTTGTAAACATATACAACTATTTATCTAAAAATGCAGCCAATACACCTGCTGTTTTTTTTTCTACAACCATTTAAAAATATTACTAAAACTAAAATGAGAGAACAATCAGGTGTTGCAATAAGATGCCCCACAAATGATGTGTGCCAGTAAAAAAAAAGTTTGTCCACCAAAAGACAGAGAACAGCACAGGGATAAACCTGCAGGCCTGACAACAGGAGGTGTATCACTCCGCTGGTTTTCTACTTAGTGACAGTGTTTACATTGCAAATGTGCCTTTGTGACATTCATTAGTGCCCTCACTGACACACAAAACAAAACGACTACACAACAGAACAACTACACAAGACAACACAACACACTAAGAATCCACTCCACACTAAACGTTTCTTTACTGTTTTCGTGCTTTCCTTAGAAAACGCTTTAAACACACACACACAAAAACGTGATGACAGTATTTAGAAAAAAGCGTGCCTTATATATATTATCACAACTCTAGATTTACTGGCCTGTAATTAAAATTTAAAAACTTTAAAGTCATAACTTTCAATGTGGGCTGAAATAGAGACTCAGGGTGGCTGCAGCTTGTTGCTATGTCAGCTTACATCAGTCATGTGATTTGCAGGTGCAGCGTGGACCACAGAGGGTTAATAACACTCACCTTCCTTCCATTTCCAGAGTGTAACATCCAACCACCTGTGTAAAATCCGAAATTCCCATGGTGTTGTTCAAAATGTGCTCTGGCACAATCAGAAGCATTGCTTGTTACTTTTCTTTCCAAGCTCCTTAGACTACGATGACCTGGATGACTGAGAACCTTCACAGACATATTCCCAGTTATTCCCACTCTTCTCCCTCAGCCTGCTAGTTCCAGTAACAGGAGAAGGGTTTTGGTAGTGTGACTGTAGTCCACACATATGGTGAAATTGCCCTTATTTCCAGGAAAGGAGGCGTGCATAGGGCCCAATACCTGTCCATCCCAACCCTTTTAGTATCTGTCAGAGGCTTGGAAAGTGCTAAAGAAGGTTCTGAATGCATCGATGGTAAATTAGGTGGGTTTGTATTGGTTATTACAGGGAAATCATATTCCATTATACCTAAATCAGTTTGGTTCTGTATTACTAAGGGGGGGGGGGGGGGGATCTGATTTGCAAGAGTATAGTAATGGGAGTGAAGAGCAGAAAATGGGGGGCTATGCATATTCTTGGGGGTTGTCAGTATGTTAGTTTGACTCTTTAGCCCTAGTTGCTAATTTCTTTTGGTTTTGTTAGGTTTTGTGAGGTTTTGACCTCACAAAACCTAACAAACGCATTTGACAGACATGGTAGTTTTGCATTCATAGATGAGGCGACGAAGATAGATAGAAAGGGGACTGGTGTTCTAGTGTGACGAGGGGAGGCTAGTTCCCTTCCTTACTTAGTATAGGGCTGGGAATAAGATGCCACCTATAAGTCCTTGCGGACTTTAGTTGCCATTGTAGTGCCAAAAAGTCATTGATTGAATTTAAACTGCTATAAATAACTTTTAAGCCTATGTATATGTGAAACGTACATTAAATGTATCCCTCATGAATGATATCAAGTTATCTTGAACCACAAACAACATTCCTGTCACAAGGTAGAAGCCTCAATCAGTTTTTTGACAGAGTGACTTTAATATATCCGTTATTTAACCCATACAACATCTGATTGACATTAAAAATGTATTTTTTAAGACCGATCCGGCCAAAGGATAGCAGAAATATAACAATAGATCTATAAAGATATTTTAAGTGGCCAAAAAGGACGGGATTGGTTAGGTACAATAACACAAACATATTTAAAAAACATGTAATTTTTTTTTTATATATAAGCCCTTTGCAAATCATGTACACTAAAGTCTTTTTACAAATATAAGTAAAGACATTACACATAAAAAACACTGAAACACAGACCAGATCAGATCCCAAGGGAGGTCTGGTGTTTCTGTAAGATCCGTATCGTTGTTTTATTGTCGGAGGGAACGTAGACGGGGAGAGATGATCCAAGTTCAGGCTGGGAGCTGTAATCGGAGCTCCAACCTAATGGTTTTCACTGCTTGCAGTGTCAGTCATTTACATGCGGTTGTTTGCAGTGTATAGATCCCTTTGAAGTGTGCTGTTTTTTGCCCTCCCTCGGGTACATACACTCATAAAAATTAGTCATTGGATGAACTCAATTTGATTGATGGCAGGTTTTCCACGTAATACATTTATTTTGGTTCAACCAAATCTACATACATCATGACAATTTAATTAAATTGAGTCAGTAGAACACAATTTCTTAAACACATTTAAAAGGAAAAAAATTACATTAATAAGATGTGAAAGGTTTTGGTTGGTTCAACTCAATACAATGTCATTCATTTGAGCTAGATTTTCTTTCGAATTGAAATGATTATTTCAAGTTCAACTAAATCATAATTTTAATTACCAGAAAACTAATTTAATTATTAAAATAATGACAAAATAAATTTGTTTTTTCAACTCAGTTTTATTCACTTGAATTAAAAGCAGAAACAGAATATTTTGTGAATAAACATACATTTCACATGGTCAAATTAACCTTAACAAAATCAAAGTGCTCACAAAAAAGTGCCTTACATTTGAAATGAATATCAAATCTGAAAAGCACACACCTCTGTACTACTAGGCAAGACTGAAAACAAACTGGAATTTGTAAAATCCAATTTCACGTAAGAATCATTGTATATATATTTATAGTGACACTTGCAGGTAGGTTTTCAGCAAATTCACAATGATAACCTACTAAACATTGCAATTCAAGTTACAACCATTAAACTTTTTTTGAGCTAAATTCCCACAGTCCTTTTATCCATCTATAGTAGTATAGATTAAAGGTTACATCACTCACAACAGAACAGCAGACAAAAATAGACAACTTCTATTTTTCAAAAAAAAAAGGAAAAAAAAAGGTCACAGTTTGAACAAAAGAGATAAAAAGGCCAAAATCAAATTTTGTGCTGGGGTCTTGTTTGCCTAAGCAAACATCTTCAATTTCATTTGTTGCATTTGTACTGAGCCTTTGTCCATCCAGATTCATTAAAATCTTCTGACAAAACTCAAAAGTGTACTTGAGGTCATTTGGATAGCTCAGATCAAGTGCATAAATCAGTCCAAAGAGAACAATGAATGCCATGATGACACTACCGAGGTTGTTCATAACTGTAGTACCTTCAATGACAACTGCAACATCCTCTGGCTCCTGAACGCCTTCTCTTCTGATGGTGTAAATACCCATGACAGTTGCTGCAGTGGATCTCAACCATTCATCCTCAGTGGAGGTCTGAAAAACAGGATGTTTCAGGTTTAAGGGCTCTGTCACTTGGAAGGGGAAATATTATGCAAAACTCAGCTTTGTATCCTTTTGTGCTGAAACATGGGTCTCTACTGCCTCTATAAACACTCCAAACATGAATAAAACCCGTCAATCTGTTTCCTATCAATATTTTGGGTTTAGGTATTATGTACCTCCCTTTGGGAGGGGCTTGAAATAGAGGAGCAGCTCCTCAAGTGTCTATAGGTGTAGGTGTGTGTGTGTGTGTGGGCTGGGTCACTTTCCCTTATTTCATGACAATTGGGGACCTTTTGAAACAGCTTGTTTTAGGCACATTATTCCGGAAACCAGAAGATCGCTGTAACGCCAGTGACACTAGTCAGTGTCTCGATGCAGTCTGCTGGGTTCCTTATATAGAAGACTTTTTACTAATTGACATAATTAACTGAATTTCATTGGAGTGTTTACTTTATGAAGTGCCTTGAGATGACTGTTGTTGTGATATACCGCTATATAAATAAACTGAATTTAAACACTGACAGAAAATGGATGAATGTTTTCTTCACATTTACCATGTTTATAGAGGCAGTTGATACTTTCATGGCAGCCCCAAAAAAATGAACAATTGAATTTTTACTGAATCTGTCCCCTTAAAAGGTGCTCTCCAGTACAAGTTTCAACAATGACTATTAAGAATAATACATATTTCACAATTATATTGTCTTATTTGAATATATGAGCATTTTGTGTGCGATGAACCTAACTCAAATTGAAGCTAGAAAATAAAGTGTGATAAGCGTACCAGATACTCCTTGAACAGTAGGTCTGGATCTTCATTAAAGTAGATCACCAGGCTTTTAAGAGTATGCTCCCTCTTTATGTCGATGTCATCACACTAATGCAAGGGTGGAAAAAAAAAGGTGAAAAAAATGTAATTGATTGATTGCATTTAATTGATGGGTTTATCATTAGTACTGACCAAACTACTGATTGCCATGATATCCTTGATCTTTTGGCCCTTTGCTCCCCTCAAAAATTTGCATCAGCTTGTCTGTTAAATTGTCCAGCTGAGCCAAGAACTTCGCCTGCAGGGGTTTTGTAGTGATCTGCAGGAACTCTGCATTCACCTGGAAATAAAACATACACAAATATAATAAACTAGAAGTTTAAATACAGACTGCTGAATCAACACACTGAAAGTTGCTAAACATTTGAACCATCAGTGAAGTTTGTCAAGACCTAAACTGTTTGTAGCTGAGTTTAGGAATATAGCGCCACCTGTTGCTTTGGCATGTTCCTAGCAGCGTTTTCCTTCATTTTTGCGTTTACCTGTGGACGGGATTATTTTTTAAAACGATAACGGAAAATCTCCGTTTTCAAAAATACCTGTGTAAGTGTGGACGTAGCCGAAATCTTTTATAATAAGAAATAGGTTTGAACGTCATGGGAGTGCGCATTGTGCTGCCTGCAGTTACTCTTCCGGCCACATGGTTCGCTTTTGGTAGCACCCTCAGTAAACTATGTAGTGCTTTTAAAGACACCTCAAAATGATACTTTCTACTAGAAAATGGCATTATATAATAATAAACACAGAATACCATATTTTTAGATTATAAAAAAGAAAACAGTAAGAAAGAAGTTAGCTATAGGACATCATCTTTCATTGAGCACAATGGCTAGCTGCTAATAAGCTAGCACACGCTCCGAGTACTTAAAAGTTGGCAGCTACACAATTTCTCCTCTAAAACAAGGCACTTTTGAAAAGACCTGGCTATATTGTCAAAAAAAATAGTATTCAAGCAGAGAAGAGAATGGTAGCACCACCAAAAGTTCAAAAAACAACTGTTACAAGCTTCTATGATAAATAGCATTGCCATAGATTTAGCTGATAAAGAAATACACAATTGGATATATGAAAAAATAATATGTTACCTTACCTGAAGGTGTAGTTTTATCCAAAAAGTACAGAGAGGCCAAGAGCAGCTGCATTCATTTAGGTGATCCTGAAAGAGCGCAAAATTTTCAAAGAAGGCGGACCGTTGTGTAACTCAATAACTTTGTGTTCTTGTAACAAAGACTGCTTTGAGAGAAAATAATTTAGGTTCACCACACGAATAATAATTGCAGTAACGCTGGAGTGCTACATTTGCGTTGAGTGAGATTAAAAAAAATGTTTAAGCTTAAAGCGGGGCTTGAATTTATTTCTTTGAGTTTACAAATACTTAAGTGCAAAAATGTACTCCTCCTACCCCCAGTGCCCCAACAAACTCATTCATTTTGTGTTCAGAATCAGCCTCTGCTGGTTTAGAATAATTTTAGGTTTATACAAAGAAAATCAAATTAATTTGGTAGTTTTTAATTACATTTATGAACAACTAACAAAATTTGTATGTGTTCTTTGAAAGAAGGACCTGAATCTGTTTTTTGAGTGTAGGTGGCCTCCCTTCAGCCTTTGTTTGCGATCCTCGTTTTAAAGTGCCAGCTGTGAAATAAAGTTTTGGGTCTTAGCTTGCGTGGCAGTGTTTTATTTTCGGCTCTCTGACTTATAATTGTGAATATTACAATATAAGCTCTGTTATCAGCTCCAATAACAGCTCTATTATCCCAACAAACAATGAAAAATAAATAAATATATTGTGTATTACTAAGTCCGTAAATTTTACACGAATCGTTCAATGATTACTTGGTCATGAATGCTTGAGCTTTGACAAAGAATCGCACACTTGTTGGAAAGTGACGCAAACAGAAGCCAGCGCGAGACCACAGGAGAAGCGGGAGTTGCGCTACAGTCTCGAGCTACAAAAACAGTGATAGTGCGTTAAGTTGAGACAAAGTCCAGCAGTTTTTCAGCTCGAAGCTCTCAGAGCTGTTTTCAGTGAGCTGCTTCTGCTTGTTGAAGCATGACTGAGACAGAGTTATACACGCTGTACAAAGGCGTCTATGTGCCTTCAAGTCTCCATCCGCCCGAGAGCCTCAGGTACTACGAGGAGTTTGCGTTTCGTCCGGATGACATCCTTATTGTAACGTACCCCAAGTCTGGTGAGTGATCGCGGTTCGACTGCAAATGGTTTCTTTTATGCTAAAGAGGGGTTTGTTTCAGTAGGCTGGAAGAGGATTTTTCAACCTGTCGTTTTCTTATTATAAGCAGCAATAACACTATATAATCGTCCTGGCGTTGGTCTAACACGTCGTTTAAAACAAGGATTGCTCTTAGTTTCCATTTTATGCGACCACGTTAATGGTATGTATTTAGCATTAAATTTCATTGTGGGGTTTATTTTAAATGTGGGAACCTTGTTGGAAAGCTCTCATCCCCGACTGTCCGTTGAGTCTCCGGCAGAAACAGGTCTGTCAATGCCCGGCGTCTAAATATATGCAATTCACTCCAAACCTGAGAACCTCATTTCTCTGGATCACCAGTGACCGTCTGCCACAAAGTTATTGACGATGCTTCCATGTATATTTATGCCTAATGTCTTTGAGTTGACTACAGTCTATAGAAGCAATGTATGAGGGTTATAAAATACATAAATTACCTGTTTTATACACTGTTAGAAAAAGCATCTTGAAAAAATGGTAATATTCCGGCAGCTGGGGCGCCAAAATACGACCGTATAATTACAGAAAATAACTCCCGCATAAAAATACGGTTATTTCCAGTAATGAAAATACAATTAGTTGCGCTAATTTGACATGGGATTCTGCCTTTTCCAAGTGCTTTTAGACATTAAATTAGGAACATTTTTACGTGATCAAACAATGAAATTACCTATAAACAAGGTCACTGAATGTGGAAATATGAATCATAATACGTAAATGTACAGAAATCTACAGTTAACAGTTGGTTTAAATAATAATTGATTGCATGCCCTGGGACAGACTGACAGAGGCGAGGCTGCCATCACTAGTAGGCGGTAGGTGAAGAGTCTTGACCACGGACACAACGACGGAGAGTGTCCGAGCCGGGGCGTGAACCGGCAATCTTCTGATCACAAGGCGAACTGCCAACTCTTGAGCCCCGAACGCCCTAACTAGTAATGATAATAATACTTATGTGATGAAACACAAGCTTATAGGGATCGTGTTATATACTTTTCCATAGCATTACATTTGAATTCAACAGTTCAATCTTTCAAATAACGGACAGATATTTGTGAGATCATGATACATTTGTGAATGTATTTTAACAATCTAAATATGCATATGCACAGACAGATACATTTAATAATCATAACTGTTGTGATATTTTGATACCACGGTAGCATTTACAGGATATTGCTTTATAGTGAAAACTGTTACTCAATAAGGCCCATTTACTAGTTGTTTTTCTCTTTCTCTCTGACCCAAGAATTGATGTGTAAGACTCACAGGCTGGTACCCCAAGGTCGAAAATACCACAGAGACGAGACGACTTCCTTACTCCCATCCTCCCTTCCTTATCTTTTAGAAAAGAGCTTGTTAAAAAGCCAGGTGGTTTGTTTCAGAATTCACTAATGAAAGAACTCTGTATTCTATGTCTAGGAGTGTATTTTGCTGGGATGATCATAAATTGTAGCTGAAGAGAGAAACTACACAAAGGATACTTCTTTGCTCACAAGGCAGGAAGACGTTTCCTTATTTGGTCTGTACCGGTTTGAACTGAGAATCTGCTGACACACGAACCTTTTTCCTCTATATAAGCTGTTGTATGATAAATAAACCTCTGAGTCAGTTTGGAATGACACCTAGAACGGTCTCCGTGTCTTCTTGTTCTTCTGAACTGCTCCCGGTACTCCGGCCGGTACCGTGATTGCCCGTTGATCATGCATGAGAATATTTTAATTTTGTTATATGTTAAAGGATGAACTCTGCTTATTGGTGCCCACGCTTTAGGAGGAAACTCGATCTATGACAGAGATTTCCTTCAATGACAATTATGTTGTATTACATTACAGTGATTTAACGTTAATTTACATTCAAAATGTGAAGTCAAAGTCTATTTACGTAACTTTAATGATGTTCTAGAAGAACAGAACATTACTGTAAAATGCAGTAAAATACCTTCATATTAGGGTTTTTTCCTACGGTCGCAGCCATACCCGCGACCTTGTTGTTAGTTCACATTCATTGGCCGATGCTTAGCGTCATGTTATTTATATTAATTGCAATTCCTACCTCTACATTTCTTTTTCAAAATATATAATTAGCACAGCGCGTCCGTGCAATGTTTTACATTGTGGCATGCAGAGAAATCTTAACCCCAAGCTGGTAGGGGAGCTCTTTATTAAAACACTTGTGGTGCAATGTGCCTCAAGGTTCAACAACAGCACAACAGAAGTCACTCATGGTACAGCACTCTCTCTACAAAACAACTGTCAGTGACGCTGCACCACGGCGTAAACACAACATTCAAGATAACAGTTTAAAGTAACGTAACCATAAACAATGAAACAAGAACATCTAAACAGCAGCACATGTCCCAAAGCATGATGGGAGACACTTCTGGATGTATTTTTACGATCTAAATATGCATATGTACAAAAAAATTTATTTAACAAACAAGTAAATTGTGTTTTATTACATTTACAGTGATGTTATGTTATTTTACATTTGACGTGTCAGATCACAGTCTACTTATGTAAATGTAATGATGTTCTAGAAAAACAGTACACAACTGTAAACTACACAGTAAAATAATTTGACATTACTATTTTTTGGAACAGTGTAATACAGTTACCGTGGCACAGAGCAGCTGTACCTGTATTAGTGCATTATACCTGCATCCTTTCTTCATGTTATGTACAAATCCCTCGTAAAAATAATTTTAGTACATTCTATTTATCAAGATGAGCAATAACATAAAAAAAATCACAGAATCGCTTTTTGGCTGGTATTTCTGAAGAGACGGACCCTATATACCCTATGAATGTGCTGTGTGGTACTAAGGCTCAAAAATGTCTTCTGGCACTTTTCTTTATGTTTTTGTTAAAGGTGCTGTGACAATAGATATGACTTTACATGCTACTTTCCCTTTTAACACAATGAATCACGTCCGGTTGATTTTTAGTCATAAAGCCACAGACAGCAGAGCTTTTCTACCAGCAGCTGGGGGTGGCTGTACCTCAGCTAGTAGAGCAGGTCACCTAATGATCAGAAGGTTGGTGGTTTGATCCCCGGCTCCTCCAGTCTGCATATCAAGTATCCATAGGCAAGATGTTAACTCCTGCTAACTAACCAGTTGCTCTCTGATGCGTCCATCAGTGTGAATGTAGTTAGAGTGCTTGTGAGAATAGGTGAATGTAGTATGTTGTATAGAGTGCTTTGAGCACTCTTGGGGAGTACGATATAAGAATCAGTGTATTTACAACTTAAAATGTGATGTTCAGTACCAGAATGGTGTTTTTTACTTGCAAAAACAGAGGAATACAAGTGAAGTTTTATTAGAGTTTGGACATATTTTCTACAAAGTATTTGTGAACACCAAAAACAATCAGCAGGCGATGGATGGATTTAAAAGGACAGACAGGAAGTGGACTAGATCAGCTCTGTCTTAGACAGGGACTTTAGCTTGGATAAAATTAAAAAAGTTAAATAAATACAGTGCTAACTGAAGAAAATGGATGGCTTATTGTAGTTTTAGTTTAAGCTTTCTCATTATTACAAGAGAAGAATGCATATTTAGGGAACTGTGTACAACTGGTTCATTGTCAAGCCAGCATTCAGTTTTGCTAGAATGGCAGGACAGATCTGAGCAGCACAAACGAAACTTTTTGCAGCACAAACCAGCACAAATGTTTGACATCAACTTTTTTAAATTTGACACTCAAGTTTGCCAGTGTCATGAAATGAGGTGAGCGAGTTTCTGCTGACTACTGTGGGCCTATAGTAAATATTTGAATACTGCATTAAGCTCGCTTTGTACAGAAAGATCTTTTAGTAACAGACTCGTGAGTAGAACATAAAATGCCCACAGACTGTCCGGACCATACTATGCACAATCACAAGGTAAGGCAAACAAGTGAAACATATATCTGGTCTACTACATTAAGGTGAAAGATTCTGGAACTCGCTCATTTCTAAACCCTGGTTATTGTCACGGTTCTGGGTCTGGGGACGCAGGGTTTATGTTTTCTGGTTTTTGAATATTCTTTGATTTAGTGTTATTCATGTAATAGTCTTTGTATTTCTTGTTTCTTAGTTATTTTCTGTAGTTTCTATGATTTAGGTTGTGTTTATGCCTTTGCTGTATTCCACATTTCATATCTAGTCACCCTTTTCTCTATGTTCATGCAGCTCCTCTGTCCAGACTATGTTCCCTCCTTCTCCCTAGTCAGTCATATCTCCTGGTCTCAGTGTCAAATCCACGTCATACGTTCACACCGATCATGCTATGACAGTGTGAACGGCACAAATCCGATATTTTCAAATCCGATCTGGGTCACTTATGTGGTACTGAATCCGATACATATCCGATGTTTCAGAAAGCGACTGCTGTTTGAACGGTCAAGTCGCATTAAATCCGTCTTTTACGTCACTGACACGAGACAGACGCCAATTATCAGCGCCGGAGAAGCGCCCGATAAGACATCGTGAACGCTTCCTGGCCATCCGGTGAAACTGCTGGGAAGACAACGTTGGAGAAACGTGAACATTTTATTTGTACTGTATAATCTGCAGATTCTGACAGAAATCTGCAACTATCCTTTGAAGCACCGCTCCTCTAAAACAGCAATAAGGATAATTATTAGGTTATTTACATTATTATGGAAATAACAAAATTGGGAAACGTGAAGTCCGAAGTATTTATATTAAGGGCCATCAGTCAAACAATAGTTTGCTCTGGGTCTAAACAGAGCGCGTTGTGTGTGACGTCTTCTTTTGCGCATGCGGGCCGCTTTGAGCGTTCACACTAGAGCGCGTTTGCTGTCGCATTTTATTTGTAGTGTCAACAAGCAGACAAAAAAATCGGATTTGATCAAAAAATCGGAATTGAGCATTAAGACCTGCAGTGTGAACGTAGCTGTTACTCCCCTCGAGTCGTAATAAAGCTCAACTTGTTCCTTGTGTTTTAACTGACATTTATTTCGGACAGGAGGATTCTTCGACATGCCTTAACTTGTAATGATGTCCAACCACAGCCGATACAATGCCGTCAGAACTAAAAAGAAATACAAACTTAAATGAATATTCTTAATAAAGCCCCTAAGCATTATATATGGCGAAACATTCCAACAAAACAATCAATAAAATACACATTACACCTCACACTGCGGTAATTGCACTAGAATATCACGCAACACTAGCATATTTACATACAACGAAAATAAACAAAAGAAAACATTTACCTCATTGGCCTCACTCAAAGGGAATAAAACTTTAATCCTTACATCGTGGGGAGGTCCAAAAAAGGCACTCTTTTATTTATCTTACTATTTACTATCTTACTGTGGACGTGCAAACCTCGTGGCTCGTCTCAATTAGCTTGCTGAGTGTGCCAGCCAAAAATACCCTCTTAGCAACAACAGACGGAACTATAGAAAAGGTTCCTATCTAATTGCACAATTAGTAAAAATAACACATTTAAACATATAAATCCAATGAACAAAACATGAATTACTATTGATTTATTTCTTAATATTTCAACTACTAATTGTTTCAACCTTACATATCTAATAAAATGAACTTAAATGCGAGAGTTGCCTCTGACGGCAGCTACACTCCCACCAAATCACTTGTGATTTCCACCTATGAACTTATGAAATGTAAACTAATCTGCTTCTAATAGTGTCACAGTCTTGTGTATAGGTCTGTCAAGTAGAACTGGTTTACTCAGTCTCTTTCCATGGTCATCTAACAATGAGTCACTCATTAACAGTTGTACTTTGCGTATACATCCATCTTCACTCGGGTGTATGGCAACAACTTTGGCCAACTTCCAGTCGTTTCTTGATGCTTGGTCATCTTGTACGATCACTATGTCATTGATCTTTGCATTTCTGTTTGTTTTGTGCCACTTTTGTCTTTGTTGTAGGCTCAATAAGTACTCTTTCTTCCATCTGTGCCAAAATTCATTGGCCAAGTACTGGACTCTACGCCATCTTTTGCGAAGATACAAATCTTCCTTTACAAAGTCTCCTGGTGGTGGCAGTATTACTGACGACTTCATGGTCAACAGAAGATTAGGTGTAAGTGGCTGAGGTCCAGTAGGATCGTTGAGTAAATGTGGGGTGATAGGTCTGCTGTTAACTATCGCCATCACTTCATAAAGATAGGTTCTTAGAGATGAACTGTCCAATGATCTGGATGACTGATCCAGAATGGTTGTCAATACACTTCGGATCGTACGAATTTGCCTTTCCCAGGCTCCACCCATATGACTGGCAGAGGGAGGATTCATCACAAACTCACAGCCTAGCTGTTTCAAACTTTCCTGATCCATTTCCTTTACTGCTTCCAGAAACTCACGTCTGGCTCCAACAAAATTGGTGCCTTGATCTGATTGCAACTGACGTACATTCCCACGCAAAGCGATGAAAGAACGCAGTGAGTTTAGAAAAGCGTCGGTTGACATATCATCAAGTAGCTCTATGTGCACCGCACGAGAGCATAGACAGGTAAACAGAAGCCCGTAACGCTTCAGTTCTTTTCTTCCTTCTTTAATGTAGAATGGGCCGAAACAATCCATCCCACAATACGTGAAGGGAGGGGTGGTCTCCATTCTCTCACTTGGTAGGTTTGCCATCTTTTGCTCTTCTCCTCGACGTCTGAATTTCCTGCACTTAATACAGTTGTAGATAAAGGATGATACTGCTTGACTGCATCCTAGTATCCATATTCCGTTCGATCTCAGCTGATTTATCGTCATGCCCCGTCCTTGATGTTTCACCCGCTGATGATAGTGATCAATCAGTAACTTTGCGATATGGCAAGTCTTTGGTAAGATGACCGGGTGCTTGACGTGTGGCTGCAATGTAGAACGCTCTAATCTACCTCCCACTCTAAGAACACCCTTCTCATCCAGGAAGGGATCGAGTCGATAGAGTCTATTTGTTCTGTCCTTGGGTAGATCCTTTCGCGTTTGAAGTGCCTTGATTTCCTTGCAGAAGATTGATCTTTGTACAATGGATATGACTTTAAGCTCGGCTTCTTTCCTTTCTTCAAGGTTAGTGGCTTTATTGCTTCTCCTTTCCAAGCCCTTAAACTCTTTCACAAATCTGAGAAGTCTTGCCATAGCTTTGACCAACCTTGACCAACTGGAGAATTTCAGAAAACGTTCTGCCAAAGAATTTGTTTCTGTAGTTGTATGGAGTACAACAACTTTGCGTACTTCTGGATCCTCTGCATCAAGTTTCCCCACCGTGACTTCTTCGTGGGGAAGTTTCTCTTGCCAAAGAAAACTTGGACCACTAAACCAGTTGGAGGTAATGAGGTCTTTGGCCTTCAGTCCGCGCGAGGCATGGTCTGCTGGATTGAGATCTGATACCACAAACTTCCATTGCATCGGTTGAGTGCTTTCCTTAATACGCTGAATGCGATTTGCAACGAAAACATGGAAACGTCTCGCATCGTTGTTGATATATCCCAAGACAACTTGAGAATCTGTCCAGAAGAATTCTTGAGCATCTTCTAGCTCCAACTCTGCTTTGAGCATGTCACTAATCCGCACTGCTACAACTGCTGCAGACAGCTCCAATCTTGGCACCGTAGTAACCTTCGTGGGTGCTACTCTGGACTTGGCAAAGACAAGAGCGCAGTGGACTTGTCCTGCTTCACTGACAGCTCTCAGGTACGTACAAACACCATACCCTGAAACACTTGCGTCTGAGAAATGGTGAAGCTCGTACTTCTGAACTGTTTGAAAATCTTTTGGCACGTAACATCTGTCAATTTTGACATCTGCTAGATTTTTTAGATCCAACAACCAGGACTCCCACCGTGACTTCAGATCGCTTGTGAGTGGTTCGTCCCAATCTGCTTTCTCACGACACATTTGCTGTAGTATCTGCTTCCCAAGTAGAACAAAAGGTGCCACAAAGCCAAGTGGATCGTAAATAGAGGCTACTGTGGACAACACTCCTCTTCTGGAAAGTGGCTGCTCGTTCACAACTACTCGAAACTGGAAATGATCCGAGTCGATGCACCATTTGACACCTAGGGCTCTTTCAATTTGTTGCTCGCCCAGTGACAAGTCCTTTCTTACTGTTTCTGCACAATCTTCTTCCGGTAGCGAATTAAGCACTTGCTTACTGTTTGAAACAAACTTGTGAAGTCGCAAGCCTCCTGTGCTGCAAAGTTCCTTTGCTTCCTTCACCAAACGAATTGCCTCTTCTTCTGAGTGGAAACTGATAAGACCATCGTCCACATAAAAATTTCGCTCAATGAATCTTATGGTAGCTTCACTGAACTTGCCTTGACCTTGTGCAGCAATATACTTGAGACCAAAGTTCGCACAGGCAGGGGAAGAAGCAGCTCCAAACAAGTGTACGCGCATGCGATAGACAGATGGAGTAGAGTTGAAGTCTCCATTGTCCCACCACAAGAAGCGAAAGTAATTTTGATCTTCTTCTCTGACTCTGAATTGATGAAACATGCGCTCAATGTCGCACATCACTGCAACTGGACCTTTCCGAAATCGGCACAGGACCCCCACTAGAGAGTTGGTTAACTCTGGCCCTGTAAGCAGGTAGTCGTTCAAGGACACCCCTCCGTACTTTGCTGAACAATCAAACACCACTCTTATTTTGCCAGGCTTTTGAGGATGATACACTCCATGGTGTGGAATGTACCAGGCAGGGCCTTTGTCCAGGTCTACAGAGGGAACTCTTTCTGCATCACCACGCTCTATAGTCTCTCTCATGAACTCTGTGTAGTCTTTGTGGTATTGCTTGTCCTTCTCAAATCTTCTCTTCAAATTTTTGAGTCTGTGTTCTGCACAGCTCCGGTTGTTTGCCAGACTTGGTCTGTCTTCCTTAAATGGCAAAGGTAACTCACAGTGTCCATCTGCTTTCATCTTCACTCCTTCTTCCATTATGGAGATGAACCTTAAATCTTCTTGTGAGAAGTGTGAATCTTCCACCTTTCTTTCATTGAAGTCGGACTCGAGCACTTTAATTACATCTGCAGATGTGACCACCTCTTTGACTTGTGTGCGACAGACGTATTGCACTTCTTTGACCAACTGCTCAGCTGACTGATTGGGTGTCACTTCCTTGACAATGATCTTGTGGCTACATCCTATGGCATCCCCATAGTCAACACATGGATTAGCTCCTCCAACTATTGTCCAGCCAAGGTCTGTTCTTTGGGCAAAAGGTTCATTATCTTTTCCCGCCACAACTTCTCTGGGTACCAACACTTGTGAACAATTGTAACCAATGAGCAGGCCTACGTCACATTCAATCAGTGGAGCGATTTCTTCAGCCAGGTGCTCTAAGTGTGGCCACGCTCTTGCTGTCCTTTGTGTGGGAATATGACTCAAATTCGCAGGAATAAACTCTCTTGTGTATGTCACAGGAAGAGGAATTCTCCTTGAAGAAGAGAAACCTCTGACCTGTAACCCAGACAGCCTTTGACTTGGTACTAAAGTGTCTTTAGAAGACATTGTCGAGAGCTTTAACTGCACACATTCCTTCTCTGCATCCAGAGCATCTGCCTTTTCCTTCAAGACGAATGTCGTGTCACTTTGGCTATCAAGAAGAGCATAGAGAAGAATCTCATGTTCAGGATTGCTTGTTGTGGATAACCAAACTGGAATGATTGTAGATGTGAGATTACTTCTGTCACTTTGAATCACACGGTTTGATATTGCTTCACTTGGTGCTTCCTTGGGTTTGGTTTCTCTACTCTCTTTATTGCCTTCCATCTCTTTCATTTGTGGTTCCTTGTCACTTTCCTTTTCTTTCCTTTTCTTTGAGGTTTTGTCTCGTTCCTCATGCAAACATGTCGGGTGTTTCCCTTTACATGTGTCACACATCTTTCTCCTTTCACATTTCTTTGATTGGTGTCCAAAGCCTAGACATCCAAAGCACAGTCCCTTAGTTTGCACAAACTTGACTCTTTCACTCAAGACCTTGTCCATAAACTTCCTACATGTGTGAATGCTATGATTTGGGTTTTCACAAAACACACATTTTTTTGTGTTGGACGTCTCTTCTGCAGCACTCACTAGCACCTTTGCTCCAACACTTCTTGTCTTGAAAGATTTCATTTTCTCTGAGTCACCTGCTTTGAGTGCATGAAGCGATGTTACTGGATTGCACGCAATCTTGGCTTCTCTCGCAATGAAGTCAACAAAGTGGCTAAATGTTGGAAAAGAACCATCTTGTTCTTCAATTTCAATGACCTTTCGATTCCATCTTGCTGACAACCAATCAGGTAGCTTGCTTAGCATTCTCTGATTCTCATTGCAGTCATTCAAAACTTCAAGACCTTTAACCTGAAGCATGGCCGCTTCACATCCTCTGAGAAAATCTGAAAATTCTCGAAGTTCAACGCTATCCTTGTTCCCAATCCTTGGCCATGATGTCAACTTATCTCTGAAAGCTTTGGTGATTACAAATGAACTTCCATATCTTTCCTCCAAAATGTTCCATGCTGAGTAATAAGCACGCTCTGTTCCCAACAGAAAATAACTCTCAACAGCCTTTCTCGCCGGTCCTCCAACATACTTGTGAAGATAGTAAATCTTTTCATTCACTGGGATGTTCTTTCTGTCTATCAGCATTTGAAACGACATTTTCCAATCCTTGTACTTGAGAGGATCTCCGTTGAAGACTGTAGGTTCTGGTACTGGTAGGCGACTTATGTGAATGGACTCAGCTAGAGCTTGGGCCAATGTTGTGGTACTATCTTCCTGTTTGCTTTCTCTTGGTTGTGACCTTAAGTTGGCTTGTGGCATATCAAACGGCTCTGCATTTGCATTAAGTTGCGAATGTGCAAACTGATTCATCGGTTTAGCTGTGACATTTCTCCGTTTGCTCCTTTCGTGCAGAAGGTCTGATATTTCTTCATCTGAGCTTCCTTCGTCATTGTACACTTTCAAACGTGCTTTAGCAGCATTCATTCTCTTTACTGTTTCTAGCCTTTCAAGCTCTCTTCGCTTTTGCTCTAAGGCCTTCTGTTTCTCAGCATTCTCTGCTTCAAGGATTTCAAGTGCCTTTCTTTCACTTTCCAGTTCCTCCATAATCTTCAGAGTTGCTTCAGTAGCCGCAAGCTCTGCAGCTGCTTCTTGCCTCTTTACAGACAACTTACTTGAGCTTCTTGATTGCCTGCTATTCGAACCTTTGGATCTTTGAGAGGCGGCAGAATTGAATGCTGATCCTATATCACTCCAGTGAACCAATCTCTCAGAAAGTTCTTCGTCTTCTTCTGCTGCTAATTTTTCTTGAGCTAGCTTTATCATCTTTTGAGAAACCGCATCACAGGTGTCCACTCTGCGGCGAGTGTCTGCATCAGGAGTTTCATGATTGCGCAGTTCATCATAAACTTGTTTCACTTCTGCCGATGTATGTTCAACTCGGCCGATAAGCTCTTTAAGTTTTGCACTAACAGGTTCTTCAAGTGCCCTTTTGCCTTGTTTTGCAACAACTTTCCACATTTCATAACTGACTTTGAAGCGAGCTTGAAGCTTGTTCACCTTTTCATCATGTAGTGCTTGGCCCCTTTCAGTGAACTTCTTAACTCTTTGACTTTTCCTCAAACTCCCTTCTTTAGTAGCTTTACTTGTGCATGGTTCTGGCAAACTTTCTTGCTCTTCAAAAGCTTCTTGCTGCTCCACAGCTTCAGTGTCACAGCCTTCTTGCTCCATGTCACAGACAGTCAAAGGTATTGTACTACACTCAAGTCACCTAGGTCAACTTAAATACGTGAATAGTCACCTTATGAAGCACCTAGGACCTTAAATTGCTTTACTTTAAAGAGTCAACTTAAACATATGTCACAAACTCTTAAACCAAAATAGTAAATTGCTCTTCACTTGTAGTACAACAGAAAATAACCTTCAATGTCAAACAAAATACTATAATGTGACCTTTAAATATCTAATGCAGTCTTAAAAATAAGCAAACCCTTATAATCAACTTAAACGTACCTTAATTACAGTTACTTAGCATAAACAACAATAACATGAGCTTAAACTTTTACTCCAAACCACCACACTTCCACTTTCATTGCTTGACAGAGTCCCTTTAAGATGAGCTAAAGAAATCTACTCTCCACATTTAACTTGTATAAACGTGTTACTTCTTTGTAGCTTAACCAAGCTGCACCGCTGGACTCTGGTTGCTTTATGAGATGTCTGTGTGTGTGTTTGAGCGTCTTTGATGCGTGAGAGAGACGCGAGCTTAATCACGTGACCCGGCGCGCTGTCGGCTCCGCTCCGCTCCCACTCGGCTCAGCTCCGCTCCCGCTCGGCTCCGCTGCGGCAGACCTCTTTCTCCTTCTCTCTCCTCCAGCACGAAGCAGGCTGAGTTCTGACTGTTACTCCCCTCGAGTCGTAATAAAGCTCAACTTGTTCCTTGTGTTTTAACTGACATTTATTTCGGACAGGAGGATTCTTCGACATGCCTTAACTTGTAATGATGTCCAACCACAGCCGATACAATGCCGTCAGAACTAAAAAGAAATACAAACTTAAATGAATATTCTTAATAAAGCCCCTAAGCATTATATATGGCGAAACATTCCAACAAAACAATCAATAAAATACACATTACACCTCACACTGCGGTAATTGCACTAGAATATCACGCAACACTAGCATATTTACATACAACGAAAATAAACAAAAGAAAACATTTACCTCATTGGCCTCACTCAAAGGGAATAAAACTTTAATCCTTACATCGTGGGGAGGTCCAAAAAAGGCACTCTTTTATTTATCTTACTATTTACTATCTTACTGTGGACGTGCAAACCTCGTGGCTCGTCTCAATTAGCTTGCTGAGTGTGCCAGCCAAAAATACCCTCTTAGCAACAACAGACGGAACTATAGAAAAGGTTCCTATCTAATTGCACAATTAGTAAAAATAACACATTTAAACATATAAATCCAATGAACAAAACATGAATTACTATTGATTTATTTCTTAATATTTCAACTACTAATTGTTTCAACCTTACATATCTAATAAAATGAACTTAAATGCGAGAGTTGCCTCTGACGGCAGCTACAGTAGCCTTAGTCTGTCTCATGTTTCCTGGATTATTTTGATAGGTCCTTGTGTAGTGCTTGCTTAGTGTGTTTAGGTTTGCTTCCTCCCTGTCTCGTTATGTTTGAGTACTCCCAGCTGTGCTGTCCTCCCGTGTCTCATTCCCTCATTATCCCTTTGTGTATTTAAGCCATTTGTCTTCCTCTGTTTGCTGCCGGATTATCTGCGTATCTCCCCTTGTGTTTCTATGTCTCGCGTTTCCCATTCTCCAGGTTTCCATGTCTCAGGTGCTCAGGTCTTTAGTTTCTTTGTACTTGTTTTTAAGGTTTCTCCCAGTTTAGGTTTCGCTAATTTAGTCATTGTCACATTTGGCTTTGTTTGACTTCTGCTCCGCCATAACAAAGGCTCACTTTCAGTTCAAGTTCTGTTCCATCTCCAATGCTTGCGTTTGGGTCCTCTCACTCATAAGGAATACCGTCGTGGTCATAAAGATTGTAGCTAGCCGGCTACAAAGCCTGGTTTCCGGCTTCCTCTTTGTAGTGGACTTTCTCCGACCTTTGATTACGTTTCTCCTGAGCCTGGAAATTTAAAGTCTGTGTTTTCAGAAACAGAATCATCTGCTCTAAGGACTTAAAGAACTGTGTTACTCCCACTCCTCCCTGTGCTCACTCCTCCCTGGTCTGGAATAATAATTCCAAAGATTGTTTATTCTGAGACTGCGTGACTGTGAAACTGGGCTCCTCAGAAACTGAAACTCCCCTCAGAGGCTGAGCCTGTGACCTCAGCTGGCTCTGCACTCCTGGAGGCAGTGCAGCCTTCTTCTCCTCCTCCGTCAGCTGGGAGCTAGGCGAGTTCATCCAGCCAGCCATCCCGATCAGATTGCATGGGCTGCGCAGCCCCAGCTGCTGCATCCTGAGCCAGCTGTGTGCCCTGCACAGCTCCAGATAGCTCTGCTTCAGCCAGAGGTTTCTGCACCTGCTGGCCCTGTTTCGCCTCAGCCGAGCCCCTGCAGCCTCCTGTTTCAGCTGGAGGCTCACATGAGCCCGCTCAGCCATTGCCTGCCTCAAGTCGCACCATACAGTTTATACCACAACAATAAAATGTATTATTATGACTATCTTCTTCAGTCCTGCTGTCTCCCTGCCGGATCTTCTCCTCTTTCCGTCCTCGTCTGACCTCACCTCGTATCTGCTCCTCTTCCTGCAATAACAGAAGACGCCTCCCTGACTAGCCTTGATTATTAATATTATGCTACTGATTCTATTTATTATTTAAGTTTGGGAAATTCTGTTCGGACACCCTCAGCCCAGTATGATGTGTAAGCGTGTTGCAAAAACCCTCTGCACTCTACATGTTAATCAAGATAATTCAATTCAGTCGAACCGCTGAGCTCGAATATTGGGAGGCCCAAATAAAAGCTAAATCAAAACATGAGATTGTTTCTTTTTTGTAGGTACGACATGGATGCAGGAGATGCTCCCTCTCATCATCAGCGGAGGGGATCCGGCCTCCGTTGAGACTCTCCACAACTGGGACCGTGTTCCATGGCTGGAGGAGAATCGAGCCCTCACCCTCAACCTTGAAAAGAGGCCGTCTCCACGCATGTTTACAACTCACTTCCACTACAGCATGATGCCGCCATCCTTCTTTGAAGTTAAACCAAAGGTAGGTCTGCCACATAGTTTGGTTTGTGGGTCATTAAAGCTGTTAATTCAAATGTGAAATGGGATGTTTTATGGGTCTCTTTAATTCCTGCTATAGAGTAGCAGCTTCTCCTCCTTAATAATAAATAATTGGCATAGATATGCTGGGATTCATCCAGGCATAATCTAAATTGAGTGGTTTAAAACATGAATGTAGCACAGGCAGCCAACATAATACTTGTAAAAGACATGTAGCCAACAGCCCCTAATATTAGCCTGATAAAACACTGAGTATACAACTTGTCGGAGAAAAATGTGAAAGTCTTTGTCAGGTTTCCTCCGCACAGAAAACTGATGTGGAAAGAAAATGAAGTAACTGAAAGAACATTACAACACAATTTAAAAGACACAACAACAAGAACAGAGGATTTGTCATTACTCACCACTGACAGCTTCTTATGAGACCTCAGGCTATTACTTAGTAGTTCCTATAAGAAATACAGGGTTTGTATTCTGCTGTGCCTGTGTCCAAGTGTCTGGCATGGCAAAGTAAGCAACCATACAAAAAAAATCACCAGTGAGAAGGTCTATGATTGCATGTGAAGGACAGGTTATGAACTCAAAGTGCTTTGTCTGTGTAATACATACATTGTAGTTTTATTTGGTCATAGAGCTACAAACTTAAATGTTGAATGTTTAAAGTGAAGTAATGATTTGTCATTACTCCAGGTCATCTATGTCATGAGGAACCCCAAAGATGTGTTTACGTCTGCTTTTCACTATTTCGGGTCAACTTCGTTCCTGGTGAAACCAGGCCCACAGAGCGAGTTCCTCCAGAAGTTCCTAGATGGAGAAGGTTGTTCTTTTTTTTTTACTCTGTATTAGAACAGCAGGTGACATTTAGCCTTTTATTCAGTTGTATTTTACAACTGGTAACAAGAGGAATAAGGATTGATGAAGTTGAACCATTAATGCAGAGACGTTTGCTATTGTATTCATAATAACTCAAAGGGAATCTTTTCTTTTTCTTTCAGTTATATTTGGTTCCTGGTTTGACCATGTGAAGGGTTGGCTCAATGCTAAAGATAAGGAGTCCATCATGTACATCTCCTATGAAGAACTTTTAAAGGTGAGAACAACTGCAAATGCTTTCCAAATAATTTAAACACGAAAAAAAGAGTCAAACACTGAGATTCGTGGTAAGAACATGAGCTGAACGGTGTTTGTCTGCACGGTGCAGGACCTGAAGGACTCTGTGGCCAGAATCGCTCAGTTCATGGAGAAATCTCTGGATACTGGAGTAATAGAGAAGATAGCAGACCGATGCTTGTTCAAGAACATGAAGAAAAACAGCATGTCGAACTACTCGGCTGTTCCTAAAGAAATCATGGACCAGAGCAAGTCTGAATTCCTCAGGAAAGGTGTGTTTTTGTAATACTACTGAGAATGGTTACCGCACCCAACCCCTCTCCCCCCGTCAAACCCCCCCGAAGTATGTTGGTTTTGAAGCTGTACTGTATGGTGAAATAGCATGAGTTATATCTCTTATCCACCCCCCTATAACTTCGACTGGCATGTCTAAACAGGACTCTGGGAGGAGGTGAATGTGGATGTAGGTTTTAAAATGAAAGTATGCAGGCAGGAAAATGTTGGAGTACCTTGGATTATTGGTAATTTTTTTTGTCCTTGTGTTCCTCCTTTGCATCACCGACCCAGCGCTCTTTTATCAGACTTTTAAAGGTTCTAATTGGTGCAGAAAAAGTTTTGACTCTGTGTTTGCACCTGGACGTGATACCTAGGTTTTAGAAATGAACCAAGAACTTTCTAAATGATCACCTGAGATAGGGTTTGGATTTTTAGCTTATAAGCCTGGTAATAGTACGTAAGGAACTGAGAAAAACTGTAACAGAATTTTACATTTACAACCTAAAATAATAGACACAACAGTTCCTTCAATTTAGGTTTAATTCTTCTCTGTGTGTTGTGTTTCAGGAATTGCTGGAGACTGGAAGAATCAGCTAACAGAGGCAGAAGCAGAATGCTTTGATGCTGTTTACAAAGACAAAATGAAAGATGTCAAATATAAATTTGTTTGGGATTAAAAGACTAAATGAAAGTCATTTCATCATAGAATTAGAGAAACAAAGTAGAGCATTAAATGGTTTGTTGATATGTATTCATGACGTAATTTCGTAGTTATCAACATAAAACTGGTAACAGCATTCTGATTGGTGCAAAACCAAAATCAGCTCTGTTTAAGTGAAACCCTGGTGGAGTGAGGGAGTTGTCAGGGTCGATGTCAGTGATGATGTTGAAAGAGTCCGCGAAATAATTTTCCACTAGGCTAGAGAACTGTGAAACTTAAAATATCCAATGTCACTGAATGAGAGTGGCAATAGGACCAGTAAAATGTAACATGTATTTGTTTATTCTATGCCATTTTGTTTTCTGCTTCCAAACTTTCAAATGATGTACTTTTAACTCAATACCATTTATATTAACTCTTAAGTTGCTTATTCTGCAGATTTTAAAGCATAAAATGTGATAAAAAGCTATATTGTTACAGATAAAGCTACCCCCTGATGCACAAGTAATTAAAAGCATGTGATATAAACATTCAAAAATTATGATCTAGTAATATAGTGCATATATTCTGCATAATTAAAGTATATTCTAATGCTCAAACATTTGTTCCATTACTTAAGTAGATTTATGCCTTTATTCAATATGAAACAGTTTTTACATTTGGGTGCAATGCCACTTTACATATAATACTTTTGCATACGCACACAGGTCTGCACAAGTATGCAAGTTTTCCTGTGCTGTGTGTTTTTCTGGTCAAATGCTCTGAAGTGTCACAAGGAGTTATGCTACCCTCTGTAGCTCAGATCGTACATCTTGTCTGTTAAAGTGGTCACTGTGCCAGATTAAAGCCCTAAAATCTTGCCTAAGTCATGTTTGTTAAATGTTACTACATGTACAATATTGTTAGAAAGAATGTACAAGCTAGCAGTGTATGGGACATCAATGATAACGTGGTGTAAATCATAATTGAGTTCAATGCAATGTTACATCACCAGTCATCTGAAGGCTGTTACGTCCCCTGGCTAGTCTAGGGGGTTGAAGGGACGAACATAAAGGTGGATAGAGAAGGAGGAGCCAAGATGGTAATTTTAGAAGGTTTATTTAATACTGGTGATGGGATTTGGGGTCAGACTGAGGTATAACGTCAGGGAGAGCTAAGGCCAACATAACAAACAAAACATCCCTGATGTAGAAATAAAAGAAACTTACCTAACTCCAAAGAAACAACATATACAACCTATAACCATAACCTACCTAACAACACATAAACAGGAGAAAACAGGTTGTCAAAACAAAAGGCAGCTCTCCCCTACAAGCCGTCTGAACATGAAAACAACAATGCTCATACAAGATCCAAAGGCATGCAAGCCTGCACAGGTATGGCAACCAAAATAGCCAGAAGGCACAGAAGCACAGCTCCACAGACCTTAAATAGTGCTCTGCTGATTACCAATTAGCCGGACTCTGCGCAGCATCCAATCGGGACAGAGGAGGTGGAGCCTGGACAAAACAAAGGGTTAGTAGGGAGAAGAGACATCCTCCTGGGGGATGTAACAAGGCACTTTAGATTATAAGGTAAAGATCATTCAGTATAAGACAGAAAACAGCAACAATCAGACTATCCCTTATGAAAAAGCCCTTGGAGAGAGTGGGAAGGAAGAACTATTTAAGCATGAAAATACATCTTGCAGAACCGGACTCAGTCTTCTGCCATGACGGGCTGTGAAGTGACCATAAAGACACAGAGTAAAACAAAATGTATGAGAAGATAAAACCAGTGACGGTTAATGGTGTCATACTGATTATCATGTTTGCTTTCACAGCAGTGGGATTGCTGAGCCTCACAGAAAAGAAGGTACTGTCAAGAAAGAATTAGCAGACCCAAAATGATCTGCTTCTTTAGCTTGCTATTTAACCTTCAGTAGCAAGCTGCAAACCTTAACTAAGCAATCATTATGAAGTCATTTGGGCTCATAAACCAATAAATGGTTTAGACAGGGTTTTTTTGTGTGTGGTTCTGAACAGACAGCCTTTGAAAGGTCATGCTGTAAAAGCTGGCTGTAACTGAACGCAAGATTGTTCCATAATTGTTTGTAGTTGTCTGAATCACTACTGCAAATCCTTTTTCTAATAACTAAGTGCAGGGTGGAGTTTAGAAAGAAATCTATATCTGTAAAATTCTTTCTTTGTCAAAACGTGAACTCTTTGCTCTTTCACGTGGGTGCGTAGGGAAAGAATTTACTTAAACTAATCATAAGTAACGATTATGGAATGCCTCTTTCCCCCCCATAGTTTCCACCGCTTTTCTTTTCTTGTTTCAAATGTAACAGATTGCAATCTTTGTAAATATGTAACTATTTAATGACTTAATTTTTTGTATTTCCGTTTACTCACACTTGCAAAATCTTTCCTCTGCTCCACTTAAAGTCAGAGGAAAACTACTGTGCTTTGTCCTGCAGTACACAGTCCTTTTGCTATTTTGCAAAGAACAGTTGTCCAATTAGCGCCTCATTCTATGTCACACCAGTTTTTACAGTGTAATGTCCCTGATGACACATTCTGCTTGCGTTTCAGGGTGACACTGATGTGGTTTCCATTTCCCAAACATGCAGTGAGTGTTGTCAGAAGTGTAAAAGGCTTAAAGTGTTTGATTTGTTTCAATTTAACATTTTAAAACATTAGCGATTTCTTGGTGCCGCATTGTAAAAGAAGTTTTCCACTGTTAAGACTTTGTATTAGCCAACACAAACTTAGTTAAAGTTAGAGCAGCTTTTCTTTTAATTTATTGTATAATAATACAATTATAAGCAATTCATATATTTTTCATTTGTTTTTTCCCCCCCAAAAAAATTGGCATTCGGTTGTGGAAATACTTCAGCATTCTTGAGTTGCGTAAAATTGAGCCAGAGATCATTGTAGGACTGAGCAGAAGATCAGCTGTGCCATCCCTTTATGATTTCAGTATTTTACTGAATAATTGTCCAAACAACGAAAGGGTCACAAATTAGGGCACAAACAGATTTTATTTAATTAAAAAATGAGGGAAGTCAGATCCCTCTTCCGTGGAACCAGGTCCCACTTTTGGTTCAGGAGACAGGCACCCTCTCATCTTCAAAGAAAGGCTTAAAACTTTCCTTTTTGCTAAAGCATATATTTAGGGCTGGATCTGGTGACACTGAAGCTCCCCCTGCTGGGGACATCAAGAAGCACTGTGTGTTTATAGAGCAGTCTGTGTTTAATCATTAGTTATTATTCATCTCTGGCTCTCTTCCACTCTGTCTTTTATCCTATTTTTTATCCTAATTATATTATGGCTGCCCCTCCCTGAGTGTCCCAGAGGCTTTTTTCTGTTAAAGGGGAGTTTTTCCTACCCACCACTGCCAAGGCTCATGAGGTGCTGTTTGATTGTTGGAGTCTGTTATTGTCTATTATTGAACAGTGTTAAACTTGCAGTAAAAGTTGCCTTGAGGGAACTATTGTTGCTGTTTGCTGCTATATAAATTGAACTGAAACTGAATTTGTCCAGAGTCTGTTGCTATCTGGGCAACTAATCTCACAACTGTCTGCGTCTGATCTGTTTCTCCAGATGTTTATCTTCAGTTGTTGTGACCTACACTTGGCCCTGTCAGGGGCACAGCTCAATAATTAGATTTAAAAACTAAATGCAAAATTAGTGCATCTAATGGAAATTCACATTACAAAACATTTTATATTTTATGCCACACTTGTATTTTGCCTGTAACAAAATAACAAGCCGATTAAAACGACTCTCCTATTTTTTCTCTCCTGTTTTGTGAGTTAAATATCATGGTCAGCACGGACACAAACATACAATTCCTCCATCCACTGGAAATGGGGTCTCAGAGTTGCTGATCTCAGAGTTAATCAACTCAAGAGTTTACTTTCAAACTCAAAATTTCTTGTACATGCTTCCAGGAATAGAGGACTCAAGTGCACAAGAGTGAAAGTTTAACACGTTTATTGAAGTCACAGAGTCAGACGTGGTTGAACTGGTTGAGGCACCAAACGACATTCCTACAGTAAGTGCAATGATCTTTTGACTACCAAGAGGCTTGAGTAGCAGGTGACACACCTGCATGCCAAGCTGAGACATGTTAAGCCTTTAAGAAAGTTTGTTTGACGTCTATTGGGGTGTTGTCATCGGCATTTTTAAATATTCAACCAAAGAAATGGTAAAACCTAAGTTCAACTTTACACTTTTTTTGTTTGTTGTTGTTGTTTGTATGTGTTTCTGAACTCATAAACAACTGTTTTTGTTTTGTTTTTTTATGACATACTTGTTCTTCACAGACACCCACTACAAATAGATGATTTATAGAATAGGATACTGGGGATTACACAAAATATAAAGCGTGTATTCATCAATCTCACACTGAAAAGGGAGTGTTAAAGGGGGAAAGGGGGAGGAAACGGGATCTTAAACAACTTGTTTCAGACACTAGATCAGCAGTTGCTGATAATGTCACTGTCTAACACAAAAGCTGCCCTAAGGCTACCTCACTACCTCAGAATATACATTCACACGTCTCTGAAAACTGTTTATATGTCTGTTTGGTTTTATATGTCAAACTTAGAAACAAAATAGTGACAAATTTGATTGTGAGTGATATACTATTTGTGAGTAGCTTTCGCACATGAACGCCTCTAAAGCAGAGAACGGTTTTTTACCACCTTTATCGAGCAACGTGAATGCAGCTTAGCAGTAGCTAGCTAGTCGGCCAAGATGTTAGCATGCACAATGAGTTTCGATTTAAGATTTTCTACTAAATTGGACTTTTTTAACAGTGTTAAGATTCCCTAATACAAGTGCCGCCCCGATTAATCGCTGTAACTCTTTATATTGACCGACTAATGTCATTATTATTACTTCATAATATTTCTGCTGTTAGTTTCGAATGCTAGCCAGCATAGCGCCGTTGCTAGCCATCATAAGTATCTGTCATGCTTATATCCTGCCGGACAGAGATGTTGAATGCAGGCTAAGACACACGCCCCACAACTGTAACTAAAGGGTTGTTATCGTAATAACAGGTAGATGGACAGCATTTTCACTTAGTTATTTCGTTCTAGGTTGTTGCTTCTTTTTCCACAGTATTTCGTAACAAAATAATTATTTTGAATATATGAATATAAAAGTTGCAATGCAATGACGAGGTACATTAGTGTAAAGTAGTCGTTTCTTAGTGGATGTTTTGTTCTTGTTCTCCGAAGGCTCAAAAGCACTTTCGCTGTACTAAATGACACACTGTAAACCCTGTAGTTTTACATTTGATTAGATAATGTTATAAACATGTCATTTCTGCTCTTATTAAAGAGAGCTCTGAGGACATACAGATATACTGTCTGCTTGACACTACTTGCCTAACTGCACGGGCGGTTGGAGACCTCTGTTTCAGGTAGCTGGGTAATTATCATATATCACAAGACTGGGACAAAAGTCACATGGACTCTCATAACTATTTTACTTCTGCTGAGGTAAACTAGTTAAGACTTGTTACTCTTCGTGGTTTATTGTGATGCACTGAGAAGATCGAAGCACACTGATCACTGTAAGGTATGTTCTCACTGACAGACTATACATATATATACTATTCTGTGTCAGTAAAATAGCCCCGCATTTTTGCCTATATTAAAAGCTATCCAGCCTCTAATTTCCAATATATTTCATGTTAAATTGGAGCTGTTTTAATTGTCCTTAGTTTGATATTTCATGTTAAACATATCAAGAGTTTCAGATAATGAGGTCAGTGTATGTACGAGTAATCCCTGTGTGTTTCAGACTGCTCTGTTTCACCTTTTATTGCTCTTTGCTCAGCATGATGTCATTAAGGTAATATCGCCCGTATATATTCAGTGACACACCTGCTGTTTGTGTTGTTGGTTTGTGAGGGATCTCAAGTGAGGAAAAGAGAGCTAAAAGAACTTGTTTCAGACACTGGATGAAAACGGTGTGGCTGAGATAACTGATTACTTTTTTGGACTGTGAGCTACCCCTCTATAGTTCAAGAGGGTTTTGAACGTCACAGGAGTTGAGCAACCAAACGTGACTGGCAGGAACATCTTAGGCCTCTGAAGTTTCTTGTGTGTGTTTCTGTTTCCCCACGCCTTATTATATCACCACAGGTTGACAGGAAGTAATGTAACAGACAGAGTTTAGTAAGATCAAAACTTACTGTGCTGTAAGTTTTTCAGTGCGAGCCAAATATTCTGGTTAGTTATGATGTAATTATTACATGCACAGCACAAGTATGTACATTTGTATCCAGAACTACACAGAGCTGTGATTACTTTCTGTTTCCTTTCCTTGTGTAATGGATTGTTTTGAGCCTAATCATGTCACATGGCTTATTACCCAACAGCTGATGTAAATCAGCTGAAGCAAAAGCCAGGAATGTGAAACCTAAGGCCTCATGCCCTCTTTGTTTTCTCCCCAATTTCCAGTGTCCAATCAGAGAAGAGTTTTGCTTACTTTACACTGTGTTGTCTTATAAATTCTCAGTCTTCATTAATGCTTTGACCATTTCTGGAAATGTGAGTGTGGGTACATCGCAATTAAGGACAGAGACATGACATACATGCATACATGAGCATGGCTGTTGGTTTCAGTTTCATTTCTCTTCATGCTTGAAACGAAACACAGCAGGGTGGAAGGGAAGGGAGGAGGAGGAGAGTATTTAAGCTTGAACAGGATGTTTCAGGTTCATGTCTTTGTTCAGGGAGAGATGAGTGCAGATCTTATCATTTGAAGGAACAGGTAAGATTGCTCTGATTCCAGCACTTTTGTACTATTGGCTGTATTTTATGCACACATATAACTATTATATAGTCTATATGTTTATAGAGCCTTTTGGTTTTCATAGATGATAACAGTGTAAACTCACAAACAGTAGTCATCAGCAAACACATTGTGGTTCTTTTGGATAAAACATAATCTGCTTCTGTGGTTAACATGTTCTCACTTATTGCTATTTTGATATAACTAGTGCCATTTTATTCACAGTGCTGCACATTTAGTGTTTGCCACCAGTGATAAAACATTGACTAGTGCACAGGATTAGTAGCCACAACAGTTTGATTTAGTGTTAATTTAATCTTGGACATTTGAGCATTAAAACCTGCACATTTCGCTAGTTTAATTTAAGTAAAACACATTGACACAAAGTCCTTGAAGAAGAAAAGCCAGTAGCTCAAAAGTAACTGGACAAACAACCGTCTTAACTTTAAATATAAAGGAGTGTTTTTAATACTGGTGTGAGAGTCATTAACGATCAGCCTCTTGGAAATGGGAGAGTATGTATAAAAATGGCTGTAATTCCTTAACAGTTAATTTAACTTTTGTTAAATCATTTGAATTAAATTGAAAGTCTGCACTGCATTCACACCATGGTGCTTGATTAAAATCAAATCTACCGTGGTTGTGTTCAGAGGCAAAATTATAAACAGTCTTATTGTCCAACGACTTGTGGAACTGTATGTGTGCTGTTAATTGGAAGCATCTATCTATATTTACAGAGATGGGAGTGATAGATTTCATTTCAGATCATGCGTGATCATAAATAATAAAGACCTTTAGACACCAGACATGTAAAATTTGTGTGAATATTTGGTCTATTAAAAATGTTTTTTTGGAATCACTTCTTCTTAATGCAGCCGTTCACACCAGCAGCGTAATTTCACAAGAGGAATTTATGGCATTTCTTTTTCCAAACTAAGCTAAATTTTTGCTAAATTTGGGCTGTAGCTTAAATCACACACTATTGAATATTTATTGTTGTATTTAACGGTTAAGTTCAGACATGCGATACATGCAATGAAATGCTCAAAGCAACAAAACAGTAGCTCACAGTGTTGAGTAAATACACTACGCATCTTAGAAAGTAAAGCAAACCTAAGGTGGAGGAGGAATGTTTCAAAGCAGACCTGGTGAAGATGATGTTCACCGAGGACTGAGGAATACTGCGCTGCTTTCATCACTCAACAAAAGTTCAACATTTCAGCCCTCCCCCCCCCCCCCCCCTAAATATAATTTAAAACGTGAAACATCTCCCACTTTGATTCTGATAGAAATCAGAATTTGTTTAAGTTTGCCTCTAAAACAATACTGACTTGTTTAGGTATTTAATTAAATGCTGTAATGCCTATGAGATGCATGCTTTACTTGCTACCATCTTGGTACTCGGATTCTGTGATGAACTGGTGGACACTAGTTTGTGGTGAATCTGTCTTAATATTTTTATTTTATTATTATTGTGACTATTGATTTCTTTAACTTTGTTGTTGCTGTGGCTTTAAATGGAGTGACACTTATAGGAGTAATTCTTTGGGTTCCTCTTTTGATCTGTCACATATGTCTGACCATGTTTTTGTTGTGCTGTTGTGGGTGATGGATATACATGGTAAAGTTCACATACACGATGTGTTTCAGTTGTTCTTCATCTTCTATGCAACTTCGAAATAGCTGAAGCTGTGCCAGAACTTTTCATGAGTCATTCTATGGAAAATTAGTGAGTGTCACACCCTCAGAATCAGTAAATTTTTGTCATACAATAACTTTTGCATGTCTAATCAAGATACTGAATGTTCATATGTCATACTCCAAAAAATAGTCTGAGATAGAAAAAAAGAAAAAAAAAAGAAAGAAAGTAAAGCAAACCCTTCTTAGTAAAAAGACACCTCACCTATGAATTACCTTCTCACCTTCCTCATGCATGCATCAGCTGGCAGCCACCAGCTTCAACAGCAACAGGCAATCTGCAGCAACTGTTAGTTTTGGCTGTCTGTCTTGTTATGCCAGGCAGGTATTTGGCAATGGCTTTGTAACCTTATGATAAAACAGCTGACTGCTGGGAATGTGAACATGTAAAGTTGAGTCATTCTCTGGGTTAACAAATACCTGCCTTTATTTACATATTCATTTATCATACAATCTAAAACATGGTATTGGAGAACATAAGAAGCCATTGAACTATACATCAAAATAATATAATAATTAATTATATAATTATATTTGACTATAGCCACATTTACACTGGAGCTTTCAGGGCATATGTGTTAGAGACAGATTCTAACCTTGATGTGTAAGTAATTTTAAACACCGTATAAACACACAACATGAAGAACATGCTCTCAGTGAGTTGGACATTTTTACAGTTGGCTGTAAAAATAAATTTATTAGCGATTACTTAGAGCAGTGGCGCCACCATTTCGAAACTGGTTAATAGCTGGTTAACACATTAAGTACACTGCCAAACACAGTATACACAGTAACACTAACTTCGGTCCTGTTTTTCTCACTTAAGAAACATTTCTAAACTAAGCCCCATTGTATCTCGTACTGAACTGGAGATTGTCATTGGTGCTTTCATTTCATCAAGACTGGACTACCGTAATTCACTGTTTACATGTTTAAACAAAAACTCCTTGGAGCGTCTACAGATGGTTCAAAACGCTGCAGCAAGACTTCTGACCAAAACATCTAAGTATTCACATGTGACACTGTTGCTAATACAGCTGCACTGGCTCCCCATTGAATTTAGTCCATTTCAAGATTCTGGTTCTGACTTATAGAGCTCTTCATCGACATGCTCCTGCCTACATCATTGAACTTCTACAGCCCCATGTCCCTAGCAGGTCTCTTAGGTCATGTAATCAGGGCCTACTTGTCATTCATCATACAAGGCTGAGAACTAAGGGAGACAGAGCTTTAGCCACGGTGGCTTCCAGACTGTGGAACTCTCTCCCACTGAGCTTAAGATCTCGGGACTCAGTAGCTTCCTTTAAAAAACAACTAAAAGCACATTTTTTTAGAATTGCATTTTGTTAAGTGGTGTCTGTTTTATTTTATACTTTGTTATCCTTGCGTGAAGCACTTTGTGGTCTTTTATCTAGAAAGGTGCTATATAAATAAAGTTTTACTTATTTACTTACTATACAGCAAGCTATATTTCTAGCAGATAATCATATTGTCCATTAATGCTGGTCTCTTTTCTCCCTGATAGTGTCACTCAAGATGGAAAAAGTTCGGACGGAACTAGTGTCCATTGTCAGGGAGCACCCTGATGGGATCCCGCTTAAAAAGCTGGCTATCGTCTATAGCCAGACATATCACAAGAACTTGACCTTATCCAAACTGGGCTTTGACTCCATGACCAGCCTGGTATCCTCGATGGAGAGGGATCTGGTTCTAGAAGAAGAACTGGTGTTTCACAGGGACCATCGTGGGGGAAACCAGGCGACAGCTGGGGCCAAATGTGGAGCTGCAGCTCAAAGTAAGGAATCAGCAACAGCTCCCGAAGTGAAAAAAAGATGTAAGACTTTGAAGAGAATTGTGAAAATGATGAAAGGACATCCGGATGGGATCCCTCTGAAGTTGTTGACTGCAGCCTATCAACAGAAATACAGCCATGACGTCTCCTTAGTCTCTATGGACTTCAAAACAGTTTCCAGCCTGGTAGACTCTTTGAATGAAGATCTGGTTGTGGTGGAGGATGTGGTGTACCATAAGAGTCACCGGCCTCACAATCAGCCTCAGGCTGGGATGTTCACGAAGACTAAAGAGAACAGCAGACCTACAACACCACGTACGCCTGACTCGCTTATCAGGAGCAGTAGCCCTGCCCTTCGTACTCTACCACAGCGCGATGCCAGTCCTCAGATTGTTCCTCCCACTCAGGCAAGAATGAACCTTCTTGGATCTCCTTTGATTTCCACTGCTTCCATATCTTCCTCCCATTATGTTCCTGTTATTCCCCTTCTTACTGTACCCCAGCCAGCTGAGGAATTGTCCCAAGAGCAGCTCTACCAGAGGATCTTAGAGGTTAGCTGTGCACTCTGATACTATATATATATAGATATATATATATAGGCATCTTTTATCTTTACAGTTTGATGCTGACTATCTTGACATCTTAAAAATCTGCAATACTTTTGAGGCTAATAGTTGCCTCTTAAGTTAAAAGGTACAGACATTAAAGGAATCATAATTTATTATTATTAATAATAATAATAATAAACTACATTTTATATATAAAGCACCTTTCAAGACCCCCAAGGACACTGTATAATAGGATAAAACACATAATAGAACAATGACACAATGAAGAACAATAAAACAAAAGCACAAGATAAAAAACTGAATTTTTTTAATGTAAAGATAGTAAAGAATGCTTTTTTTCAAATGTGTTTACTGGTTAGCCTAAACAGTAAACTAGAATGCAGTCAGCAGCTGAGCATCTACCATCTCTTATAGATAGTTCTCAGTCCTGTGTCTGTTAGCTCGCGAAGATGAAAATATAAAAAGAGGCCTAAATTGTTCCCTGACATGCTTAGGTTGGGGGGTAATATTCCTGGTGGGGTTATTTTAATTTACAGAGTAATGAGTTTTCATTGCAGGAGGATAAATGAATTAAAAAGTCCACTTAGCGTAAACATGTCTCACACTACCTGTGTATACGGTACATTTTTTTAGTACATAAATTTTGACAAGGTTGTCCCAGATTGACCATGCAGAGTTTTGCATTTGTATTTGCAGCATTCGATTTCATTTGGATTTTGACAACATTTTCCATTCCTCATACCTCTGACTACACGTAATATTACTCAGTATTACTTATATAGTGAAGAAAACAGTCGATCATACACAAACCCTAATAAATATATATAACACTGGCATCACCATCAGTAGTTTTCCTAATTTTGTTAGCTGATCGTTCCTTCCTTTCCAGTTTTGCAACATCACAACCGTTGACATAGAGGAGTTCAGCAATCAGCATTTTTACTGCTTTAAGTACATTATCCAGTTCCATAAACCCATTAATGTAGTTATATTTGATAGTGGGAACACACCCATGCTTGTAAATTAAATAGAAGGATGCAGTTAGAGACAGCTCGTTTTCCCTCTCACTACTTAATTTGGTTGAAGCCATCTGTAAGTAATTTTCTCACCTAAGAATGTGAAAACTTAAAGCGTGCTTTGCTCACTTCAATGTATTGTGAGATTGTCTTACATTAAAACAGTTGAAATATGCAAAAAACTGCCAGACACAGAGAGCTTTGTGGAAGTTCTTAATAGAGTTCTTCATTTATGCATTACAAGCTTGTATCTGAATGAACTCATCTTCTACCAATGTACTCTTAAAACTGAACTTTGGCTTCTGCAGTACACTGTGTTATAGCAGGTATTTGCCTATGGAAACCAGTTGGTGTGTAAAAGTTTATTGATGTGTTTCAGGTGATGGGGACGTACCAGCTAACTGCTCCATCAATGGAACAGCTTCAAACCTGCTATTCTCAGAAGTTTGGTGAAAAGTTTCCTCTTGCCCAGTACATGTCACTGTACGACAACTGGGAAGCCAAGAAGCTCCCCACTCAGTCTCAGCCAACAACTCATCCCAAGACTGGGGTGTGGCAGACCGCTGCAGGTAGCCAAACATCAAAACATTCCATTTCAAGCATAAAAAGCAAAGATTCTCAATAGTCCATATTAATTAAATAGTTTGTATTATCCTCCCACAGCAACACAGAGTCCTAAACCTGAAAAAGAACAGGAACAGGCCAGTGGGCTTAGCTTCCTGTCTGCCTCTGATTTTCCAGTGCTGGGGGCAGATCGGAGTTTGACCAAAGAGCAGAAGACCAAAGTGAGGGATGCCAGCCCGAGAGAAGGCAGCGGTCCTGTCTTTAATAAAGGTTATCATGCACAGCTCAGGGAGCTCCTTGGAGAAAATATGCGAGCTGTGGAGGCCATGGAAGCAGACCAGGAGGACTTCAATGGGAGGTGGAGAAACAGGGACATGGATCAGGATACGATCAACACTCTGATGGAGAGTGTCATACGAGAAATCGCTGGGGATGGAGAGCTGGTCACCACAAAGAAGGTGAGGACGAACTATACTTATTTTTTCTACTGTGTAGCTGTGCATAATATGCTATTTGATCATTTTCCTAATCATTTAGTCTGTTATGCAACATTAAATTATTCTCACAGACTACACTGCTTGCCTCACTGTTTCTAACCCAGGTTACCATCAATATATTTGGGCTTCTACACACATATTTATTTACGCCAGTTTTCTCGCTTGCAGTTTTCTTCCGTCTTGTTTTTCCTTTAGTTTATCACCAGTTGTTTTTCAGCTGCATCTTTGTTTCTCATCTGCTGTCAAGTTTCCAAGAGGATATTTGATTTGGCCCTTCCCATTTATCTGGGCTTGGCACCATCACTACGGGTGTGCTAGGCTTGTGCTTCCCACAATGAGTCATGTTTCACTCTGTTACATTTGGACTAACTCGCTGCGTTTGATTTTGTTGTTGTCCTCTCACTGCCTTTCATTCCTGCTTCCAGGTGATATCCCGGGTATGCAGGCTGGTGCCTTCTTTGGACCCAAGAGGGGTAGAGCACTTGCCTCTTAAAGCTCTAAAAGATCTTCAGTACCTCATTAGAGAGATCAACATGTTCATAGAGGTTGGCACGCATTAGTTTTCACCTGTTTTCTCACTGTCAGGTTGCCAAACTGAATTTTATTTTGTCCTCTTTCTCCCAGACCACCTCAGCAGTGACATCCATCTGTACCCTGTATGAGCTGGGCCAGTCATTAGCTGGCCTCAAGGACAAGAAGCGCTACGAAGAGCTAAACCTCGGCCCCCTTTGCAAGCTCCCCTTCATTCACCGCATATTCAAGATTGACAGCAACACGAAAGATGACGATATCCACCAGATCGAGACTGTAGACATCTTAAAGGTGCATTCACAGGGCTTCAGTTTTGTTTTGCACTTGAGCTTTAATGTTTATAAGAGCTTATTTTGTTGTTGTTGTTGTTAAATTATGTTTTACAGTTACAGTATATGTCATAAATATATGTCGTTTCCATTCTTTTGTTTAGCAACTTCGTGTTTTTAGGAGGAAGCAGACGAAGGTAAAAGTGGACCTGGCTGAGTTTATGAAGCATCTGGCTGACCACTATAACTGTGACTCTCCATACGAGCTGGGCATCAGGATAACTGGTCTTGGCCTGCCCATATCGGTAAGAAGCACAATGTTCTGCTACATTCCAGGACGGTTTACTGATGAGTTATGATCAGCAGAGGTTTGGGACATATTTGCTGGGATATATTATGGTTACACAAGCTGCATGTGCATCCACAGCCACACCCCGCACAGCCTGGGTATCCTCCCAGATGAACCTTCTTGGCAAACATACAGGGAGGCTTGGGATCGAGTTAAAGTGCCAGCATGAATTATTGTTTTATTCTGCTTCCGGCTGTGGTCTCAGCTAGAGCCTATGTCCGCTTGGGACCACACTGATTATTTCTTTTGCTGAAGGTAGTTTCAAGTAACTGATAAATTTAATGAATAATGCTGTGATTTCTTCTCTGTGAACCCCACTGTCCATGCGTTGTTAAGTATTAACTATGACAAACAGTGAGATGTGTGGAAATCTCATTCGTGAACTTATAACAAAAAAACGACTTCACTTGTGTTTTTGGGTAAAGATTAACCTGCTATACTTTGCCATTATTCTCATATTAAACACAAACACATTTGTCTACTCTAGACAATCTCGAAGGTAGGCCGTAACGAGCACACCATCTTGGAGCGTGCCAGGGAGGTGATTCAGAAAGAGCTGGAGGAGGAGATATACGAACGGCTGAGGAAACTCAAAAAGAGCATCTTGGAGCCGCTGAAAGGAGCAGCTTCCTTCTCCTCTGCGGGCAGCTCGGATCTCTCGAAGAAGTATGCCTCAATGACAGCGGCCGAGGTCGTGCTGGCGGTCTTTACAAATGCAGGGGAGGTGTTCAGCCCCAGGATGGCCAAGGTGGGTGTCACACACTGACAGATGTCTTGTGTTACTGAATCTGGACTGGGTCATTTGCCAGTAAGAGGGTCACAGAATGACGCTAAAGCATCCATCAAAGTTTGAGTGAGAGCGTGTGTTAGTTGGTTACAACTTTAATAGCTAGACTAAAGCATTTAGGTGTGAATGAGTTATAGCAGGGCTGTAACTTGAGTTATGTGACTGACGGCACATAACTAGTAAGATGTGGTTTATATGTTTATTTTTATATGTTACCTGTGAATCCAACTGGCTGAGGTGAATGCTCACTTTGTTTTCTTCATATAGTCAGGATAATATTATGTGATGAGAAAAACTCCTGTTCAACAAGCTCAAACATGAAGAAAAGTAAGCGGCCAACACTGTTTTGTATTAAGAACAAATAGAAATGAAAGCTGTCTCTAGTATGTCTATACGATACATCCCAGCTCGGTCCATACATACAAGAGACTGGAAGATAAAACTAAAAGCAAGGCACAGGGAGCAAATATCTATCAAAATCAAACAGGAAGTGAGCAGTGATAACTGAACAGGGAAACACAGATGCACAAATGAACAATACAGGGGAAGTGACACACGAGGAAGAAAAAACAATCACTAAGAGTAGAACTAAACCCAAGTACAACCAGGAACTAGAAACTAAATACATGAAGAAGACCTGCAGCAGGCTGGTGACCTGTCCGGGATGTGCCCTGCTTCTGACCCGGGGCCCTTTGCTGTGTGTCTTTTCCCCATTTCTCTGTCTTTTTTAACTGCTCTACCGTTGAATAAATGCCCAAAAAAAGTTACACCAACAAAACAAAAGTCCATAAACTCAAAAACATAACATGACATATGAAGGTGCACTTTGCTGCCTGCTGAGAGCACCTATTCCCCTCTCTTTCTATTAGTGATCTATTATTTTGTTATTTTAAGAATGTAGTTTCTATATAATTTACAGATTTGGATTATTCATATAAGATAGAAGTATAGTAATTAGTAATGCTGTTTGATTATAAATTAAGATGGCATCTAAAGTACTTAAAATACTAGTAGATGTTTTGTTTTTTCTGCAGACCAGTAAGATAATACATGAGGCCTGTAAAAGACTGGCCTACTGGCCTGCAGTGCTGTCTATATATAGTAATTATGCGCTGTTTTACAAATGTAAAACAGCTTTTGCCGGTTTTCATCAGAGAAACCAACCTACTGTGGATCATTTTACAGGAATTATCAGTGACACATACTCCATGGAAAAGGTGGTTTTCACCTCTTGTATATGAAAAAACGAATGGAAAAAACACAGAGTTGTGGGATTGTTACTCAAAGTAAACACACACCAATTCTTACATTGAGCATCAGTGCCCAAACTATGCCTGTGTTTCTATTATATTTGCTGTAAACCAAGCGAGACCTCACATTCTGCCCCAGAACAGACAAGTGAAAAACAAAAACAAAGACAAGACTGTGCTGGAAATGTGTTAGTCCAAATTGGCAGGTAATAGCAAAGCAGGTTTCAGATTTCACACCGTCCACATTTATCAGAAAAACTAGACTTTTGGAAAAGATTTTCTAGTTTGTTTGTTTTTTTCAGAGTCAGTTCTTAGATATAATAAACAGCATCCACACACAGTAATGGCACACACGAGATTGAAGTCTGTGTTTGCTCTGAGCAGAGAGAGAAGCAACAGAGAAGCTAGGTGTGCCTGTTTTATTTCTGCGCTCCTGTGACACAAAGCTCTATTTGTTTTCTGATCCAGCACGTCCAGAACTTCCTGCTGCAGGTGTCAGGTAATCGGCTGGAAACAGCTCTGTTTCAGCTGGCCATCTGTGGGGGATCCCTGGCTGTTCCACACGACCTAGTGCCCAAAGACAAGACCTCCAAACCCACGGAAAAAACTAAACCAGAGGACAAATCCACCAAATCTCTCCCAAGCGAAGGTTTCTAACGCAAGATGTTACACATATATTAGCTTATCCTATCCTAAACATGAATCTGTTATATTTTTAAATGGCAAATGCACATTTCTACTCTCTATTTCTCAGCTAAAGTGAAGCAGTATCTAAGGGACAAACTGGCTGCTCAGAACTCAGCTATCACTTTGGCACACATTGCTTCCTTGGAGAAAAAACTGTCTGAACACTTCCACGTGAAAGACTTCCTGTCTTTAGAGAAAGGCAGCTTCCTGGAGTTTTTGGTGAACAACATTCAGGTAGTTGTCTCATTTTTGATTTACTTTAACTCTGCAAATCGCAGGTATGGGACCAAATTAACAAAGCAAAAGAATTTGCGGTCATAATAAGGAGATAACAAGTTGCACCAAATCATCCAAATTCAGTGTCTCTCATCTGGTTGTGTGCAGCTGCTGCAGGACACAGTGGGGTCCACCTTGATTCTGGGCAGCAGCATGGAGCGAGCCGGCAGTGGCTTCAGACCCTCCAAACAAGATGTTTTTGAGTTCATCAAACAGTGCGGCGACGTAGCCTCCACTGATCCAGATGAAGTGAGTCATAAAAACAGACACAGATACAGCAACCTTTTTTCACAGTAGATGTTCTAAAACTACACTGCAACTGTGTTTCCTCAGCTCTCCTACATTGAGTCAGCACTGAGGTCTCACTATGGGGTCCGGGACAGTCGTGACTTGGGGCATGGTCCTCTGCACAGACTGGCTGACCTGGTCCAACGCCAAAAAGCACTGGGTGGAGGAGGACTGAGCCCAGTCTGCTATGAATCAGCCCTGTTTGCTAAACAAGGCAAATCAAGGTTAGAAGCCTATCACCAGACAGACAGAAATGCACCTCAGTATATGGGAAGGATTTGTAATGTTATGCTTTTCCTTATGTTTATTGTATATCTGTAAGAGTGGTGGAGGCAAAAACTCAGGCTTTGTTTGTTTTTTTACTTCTGGCACGGTGTGTCAGTGAGAGGCTCCACCCACCTGCTGTTCAAACCTTCTGTGTGTGAGGAGAAGCTAATTAGAAGAGGTTAGCTAAAAGGGACAGCAGCCTTAAATGGAGACATGGTGAAATGGCTTGATTCAGACACACTGTACCAAGGCTTAGTATTAAGATAAATAAGGATTGCTATGAACTCTGAATCAAACAAAGCCGCTCTGCCTGGACATGTAGAGTCCAACAATAAATATGTAGAGCTGGAAGTGAGCATGCTAGGTCCCCTTTAAAATGAGAAAACCTTATGGGAGGATGAATAACTTAAAGATAAACTCCCCATCATTTGACAGGTCCAGTTTTCATGTCAGTTGCCTTTATTCTTCTGTCTTTCACATCCATGAACAGTGCTGAAGGTGGATTTGAGTCAGTGGGTCGGCTTGGTGAAATGTCCAAGGATCAGGCCCTGGCCAGCTTGCTCTCCTGCCCTCTGCTGGAGGATTTAAGTGAGTGGAGCCAGTGGGAGCTGATCTTTAAACCCCTTCACGGCTCCCTCAAGGAATTCATTGAAAAAAATGCAGGTAGGCACGAGGCATATTGCTTTGAACATGACCATTTTTAGACTTTTTAAACTGAACAAAATGTGATGTATGGAGTGGCTGTAGCTCAGGAGATATAGCAGGTCATACTTGCTGAGCTACAGCATACCGTATTCCTGAGTCAGCTAACTCAGGCATGTTGTAGAAAGCACTTTGAGTGCTTAAATGTAACTTAACCATATACAAGGTGTCCCATTTCCCATAAACCAGTGATCGGTGTAAAATGAGTTGATAAAACGGTACGTCGTTCAGTGATACGGTATATGTGTAGACTGAATCCAGAATGAATCCTTGGTAATATAGAGTGCATTATTTTTACCTTCTGCCATTCTGTTCAGCTAATTATGTACAAACAAAGCCTTGTTTCGATTTAAAGATATAAATAAAAAATGTTTGTTTCTGCTGTCAAAAAGTGCCAAACGTGTGTAGAAATCATGTTTGATTATCACATTAAGTCCACAAGAGGGCAGTCGATACAAGGTGAGACGTAACTAACCGTACCAGTGCACTCATTTCAACATAAACATGACTACACACTGTAAAATAAAAAGATGATTAGATTAAGTTACATACTTTAAAATAAATGTGGAAGACACAGAGTGAGCACTGCTGTGACTGCAACAACAAGTGTAGCTGAAAACTGCAGCAGTGCCACACACAGCTGCTCCCACTTTTACGGCTGTGCTGCAGTTGGGTCCTGCACTTTGAGCTCCTGCAAGCTCTTACTAAGATAAATATAACCTTATTTGTTGAAGGCCTTAGTTTGCATATTCTAAGTTTTAACATTAAAGGACAGGATGACCACCACTGTGTCTCACATTGCACAGAGAAACATTTATCCTTTCACCTTTTGGTTTGGTTTTTCCACTTTAGCTTTTGAAGATGTTTAATTGTAGTTTAGTCAGTTGTTAATTTTTATTAGACATTTGTAGTGTTATTATATGGAGAATAAATGCCAGAGATCAGTATGGATATTAGAATAAAAAAAAGAGAACATTATGAAAGCAATTGACTCACATTCATTCAGACATCCAAAGTCTCAATAAGCACGTCCGTTACAGCCTCATCAGAAGAGCTGTGATAAAGTATTTACCAAATTAACAAGGACTTTGCAAAACCATTACTGTTAGTTACTTTGCTACTTTGTTTTATTTTAGTTAATAAAAATGCTTTTCTAGTTTTGGTTCGCAGTTATTTTTAGTTAACTAAATCACATTTCTTAAGACATATAGAATCTAGTGTCTCTTTTATTGTTTAGTGTTGGAACAGTTAAAAAAGCCAGCAACCTCGAAAGCAAATTTTAGATAACTGAGTACTAATTTGATTACATCATCTTTTCATGATGTTTTCATTTCAGAATTTGAATGAAAATGGGATGAGTTGAATTAAAAAAAAACAGAAGCTGAATAAAAACAACAGAAGTTGAAAAACACAGAAGAGAAATATTTCAGAATTCTGAATTCTGAGAAAAAAATAATTCAGAATTTGAATTAAAAACAACAGAAGTTGATTGCGGAAAAGAAAAAGAAGACGTGCCCATTTGTATTTTTCCTAGTTGCCGTAATCCTCTTCCATACCGAGACACATAAGCTGTCTGCATCATTTGGGTATTCAGGCTTTGATAATTAAATTTGATGTGTCCTCTTGAGCAATTAGCAGTAATACAAAGGCATCAACAACTAATGGGTGATTTCATGTTTTACTTACTGCACAGGTAATACAGGCCTAGCAGCATTAGAGGTCACCCCCGGTGTGCTGTTTAGGGTCACCACAGACACAGGAGACAAGCACTTCTCTAGTGCCACTACGGCCCTCGATCCTGTGGGCACAGCTGGCCACCTTGTGTCCATGGTGGTAGCTGACGGAATAGTTAATGCTCCCATAGCCCTCCTGAGCAACCACATGCAAAGCTCTCTGGCAGCAGCTGTGGCTAAAGAAGGTAGGTATTTAACAGGATAGATGATGGAAAATCATTTTGCTCCATAGAAAAGAGTAAAGCACAACTGGACTAACAGAATTTGTGTCGTTTAGATTTGTCCATGGCTGAGGAGGATGTGTCATGTTACGACAAAGTTGCCAAGTTCCTCCTGGAGTGTCTCACACGAACCCCCACCAGAACCTGTCAGGCTCTTCTGCTGCAGGTCAGGAGTGGATGCTGAAAAATGCATCTCATGTCTTCTGCAGAAGGCTAGAAATTCAACATCTGATATGTTATATATTTATATCCAACTGAAATCTAGTTGATGTTTTGATTAGTTTGTGCTCTTTGGCACAACATAAACCCTTGATCATATTTAGTGTTATTGGACATCGATGCTGGCACTATGTGTTGATGATTCCAGTAAACAGCTTTCAACCAACAAAAAGGGAACATGTGACAACATTTCAGTGTGTCCTGGAACACATGAGTGGGCAGCTTTAGCCTCTGAATTTAGTTTGTTCAGCTAAATCGCTGAAGAGGAGGCTGTTATTCAGTTGTCATGCCAACCACAGACTTAGATGGCTTGTTGGACATCTCAGAGCTAAAGCTCTCTCAAGTTGTCTGCAACATCTTGTCTCTTTTTGCTTTGCAACAATTTGTACAATACAATGTACATAACAAATATGTGTAATCAAACATCACGGTCATGTGCATTTAAAATTCTGGCATTTATGTTCTTCCAGGTGTTTTTGGAGCCCTTCTCCCGTGTCCTGGGCCAGGCCAAATCTAAACGGGTCCTGATGACCGTGGCTCAGTCGGAGCCGAGGTACATGAACTGTCTGCATCGTTTGGGCATCCTTCTAGGCATCCCAGACTGGATCAAAGACTACGAGAAAAAGCTGAACCCACCTCAAAGCCAGAGCTGTAACACATACTCAGCACCTGTGGACCAAGCCAAGGTCAGAACACAAGCGAGGGAATCTATAAATGTAGCTTATACATTACACTGGAATTGAAGAGTCCTTTTTGTCAGTGACATATATCAGCACAACATCAATCCACAAAGTTATGGACTATGTATTTAGAGTATACTGGAATCTCACTGCTGCTCAAATAACATAAAAAATGGCATGCGGTATATGATAGCTGAGTTGTAAAGTAAGCAGTAATAGTAAGAGAAAAACACAAAAAAGGGGGAAAAAGCAACATATAAGAACTGGTTCTAGTGGAAAGTCTGCTTTTTTTAAGGGTATAATGCCAAAGACCTGCTGCCACGACAAAGCAGCATTGTTTAAACATTTTTATTGCGCAAAAGGAACTCTTGAGGTTCAGAATTGAGACTTATTATCACTAGATATAGGAGATATCTATATTTTCTTCTGCATCAGAGACTTCTTAAAGGGCAGATGTAAACTGCTGGATAGCTAACGTTTGAATAGAATGTATATAAAATAGGTCCCGTGAGCCAAAAACCTGGATTTCTAGACATTTTTTCTCCACTCTTGACTCTTGTATGATTTCTAGGACAGAGTCACGTCAAGAAAAAAAAATTAGTTAATCATTTTCAAAATGAATTTGAAATTCCAGATTAAACACTAAAATGTATTTAGAGAAAAAGGTTGAAATGTGGAGATTACTGCATCTACATATAACCCTCTACAAAATGCACTGTTAAACAAACTGATCAGCCAACTTGTACATACATCGTCTTGGTTGCACATCCATAACTATCATAACTGCATCTGTCCATTACCAGGCTGTTCATTTTGTACAAATCCACTCTCCCACATTCGTGTGTTTTTCTGTTTTTCTGCATCCTTATTCTCATCACACAATATGTTTACGTTCTGAAGAGAAATCATTTCCTTCCTTGTTACTGAAAACGATTCTGAAGTTTGATTTTACTCCCAGGGCAGCTGTGGCAGTTTGTATTGAGACAACAACTGTAATCTCCACATTTCTACTTATTTTTTTTTTTCGAAATACAATTTCGACCTTATTCTCAAAAAGGTCGATAATAATTTTTTTTCTTAACACGGCCCAAATACTTGTTCGTAGATTTCAGTGATATTCCTGATGCAAGTCATTTTAGGCACGCAACTCTGGCTGTTTGCACGTGAGCAGCCTCCTGGTGGTTTTATTAAAATTCTGCAGAGGGTAATTAGAAAATGTACAATTAAAGGGAAATCAGCTTGTTTCAGACAGTGGATTAACTGGACGGCTACACAAAGGCCCACTATTAAATTACTAAGGTTTATTTTGAACTTTGAATCATGCAGTATAAAAATGTGGAGCTCCTCACAGATCCATTTTGCTGTGAGGAAACAGCGCTAACCAATGAGGTGCCATTAAGTCACATTGATCAGATTGATTGGTCAGTGACAGCACAGTAAATTTATTAATTAATTATTTGAATTGTGTGGAAAGTACAAAGCAGTAAAAATACAGAAATGTGAAGAAATGCTCAACAATGTTGTCTACTAGTTGTAATGTTGCACACTGTTGCTCAGCAGCATATTTCTGTTATTAACTTATTCTTCTTACCTTTCTTATGTCTTCAGTCTAATTTGACAGATTCTGAGTGCAGCAGTCTGTCAGCTCTCAACATGAGTGAAGATGACTTTCTTGAGGATAACATCATGGACAACAGCTTTGAATCCTCCCAGCTGTACCACAGCCCACACCAAGGTGATTGAAAGTGGCTCTCCACTGCAGGATTTTGAACTTTATTACTGTTTTCATACTGTGACAAATTATAATCTGCTTCCATTTTTGACATCTTTTACCAAATGTGTTCTTTAAGTCAACGATGAGCAAGACATAGAGGCTGAGGAGGAGGAAGAGGATGAAGAGCAGCTGTATGAGTTGGCCTCGGTGCCTAACGGAGAGATATCAGACATCAGCAGCGACGCTGAAGGAGGCCAGGGCGAGGAACAGCTCAAAATGTCTGACGGAGATGAAAAGGAGGGTGACAGCTGTGAGTCCGAGGACACAATCCAGAGAGCCGTCATTGAAGACATCAGGTTTGTCACCTTTATCCATAACTGCTCTGTCCGTTTAAGTGTCATGATTTGGTTGTGGCTGCTCTGTCACTCTTTTTTGGTCTCCTCTTTCTCTCTGACAGGAAAAGTGAGTTTGGCATCGGGGTGAAACTGACAGCTGAAGGCCAGAAACTGATGCAGGTCCACCAGGAGCGACTGGGCCGCAGCTTAGACCGCCTCTCCACTGAACTCTACAGCAAGGACACACACTTTGTCCTGGAGCTCATTCAGGTAGAAATCTGAACGTGTTTATCAGAAGCTTCCAGGAGTTTCTCCATCCTGAATTCTTAGATTTTTTATATTTGTCACACTTTCAGGTTTCATATCATCAAACGTATTTTAAGATTATACGAAGATAACCCGAGTTAATACAATATGCAGTTTTTAAATCAAGATTATAGATCATAAAAACCCAGAACAACTTCTAAAGAAGTGCAGGCCTCACTTGTCTTGTCGCACTTGGGTAATACAGTATGGAAATCATCTGAAACACACCTGCAAGTCCACCTCTGATTGGCTAAAAAAGGCCAAAATGAAGGTTTTAGCGTTGCCTAGTTAAAGTCCTGAGTTAAATCCGATTGAGATGCTTTGACATGAGCTTAATGTTTGGAAACTAAAGCAATACTGTTGAGAGTGGGTAAATTTGGTGGATCTTAAAAATTGTCTGATGAACCGAAACGTGGCCGGTGTGACAAATAAGGAAAAATAAGAAATCAGGAAGGATAAAAATAGTTTTCAAAGATCTGTAAAACAAAAAACAGCAGTTTGATTGTGGGTCTAAAATTCTATGAAAGGAAACTTCTTTGCTTTAGTATTTTGATTTGAATTTTGTCCAATATCCTCCGAACTCTTTGTATTCCTTTCTTTCAGAATGCCGACGACAACAGTTACCCGGCAGAGCCTGGTGTTGTTCCAGCGCTGGCTTTTATGGTGGAGCGAGACTGTATCACTGTCCTCAACAATGAAACCGGCTTCCAGGAGAAGAACATTCGGGCTATTTGTGATGTAGGCCGCAGCACTAAGGGAAAACACAAATATGGATACATTGGTAACTCTTTCGTTCTTCCACCGTTACAACTGTGTAAAGGAATTTAAATTTTTTGTGTGTAGTGTTGGAGAACTTAAAACCACATAGACAAATGACGTTCTCCTGTTTTACTTCGTACAGGACAGAAGGGCATTGGCTTCAAGTCAGTGTTTAAGGTCACAGACTGTCCTGAGATTCATTCCAATGGCTTCCACTTGCACTTTGACAAGAACTGTGGCCCCATGGGATACATCCTCCCCCACTGGACTGAAGATACGAGGCCTCTGGATCCACAGCTGAGGGACATAAATCAGCACAGGTCAGATGACTTATTGATCCCAGTACCCTGAGAGTCGATCAGCTAAATTGAATTGATCTGTTACCAGTTTCAGTATTTACACCAGTGCTTTTCTTGGAGCTGTTTCTAAAAACAAACCTCTTATTTTAACTTTGGAGTTCAATATTACACAGTTGTGATAAACTACACTACAGAGTGCAGCTAAAACCCATCTTTACCGTCATCTCCCTACATACTTCATGTTTGTGAGATCCAAAGTAACAAACGGCATCTGCATTGTCAGCTTCTTGGTCAGGTCTGCTCATTTGTTGCCCTGTAATCTGTGGGGCTCTCAGTGGATCGCTGAAACGCTGACTGTGTCTGTGTGCATAAATTGGCACATTGTTTGTAGGTCAGCTGCTAAACGTTCCTCTGCTTTTTGCAAGCGTGGTCTCACGATAATTTGCCCTGCGTCAGAGTCTGACCCTCTTTGTTTATGTCCCCACTCTAGTATAAATAGTTGTATTCCTTGTTTATTGTTATAATACGGGTAATTTAGTTTGGTTATGGGGAAGCCAAAACATCTGTTTAACTTTATTAGCAGTCTGCTGCTCACATTAGACCCATGGTCTAATTTTTTGTCTTCTTCTCTTTTCAGCTGGACCACTAAGATCAGCCTTCCTCTCCGGACTGAGAGCCATCAGACCAGGAACCTGTTTCATGACGTGCACCCTTCGCTGCTGCTCTTCCTGCATCGACTACGCTCCATCACCATCTACAATCAGGTAAGTCAACAACAAGCGCTTGCACATGTGTGTTTTTGCACATAAACCCACCTAAATGGATTAGGAATAAAAGACCTTGTTGCTACTGTATTTATTGTGTCTATGTGCAGAGTGAGAAGCGTTTCATGACGATGACTCGTAAAGATCTCAATCACAATGTGCTCGAGGTGGAACACTCGGAGGGTACCGAGCGCTGGCTAGTGGTCAAAACCACACTGAAGCCCAAGAAGGTGATGCACACAAGCTAACTCCCACAACTTTTTAGGCGCACATATCATATTTGGATTTCAGAACAACAACTAACCATCTGTTCCTATATTCCATCCCTCCTGGGGCATAAATAAAATCTGCTGTGGATTTGCATTTCTCTGATGTACTCCTGTAAATATGAGTGTTGATCGTTCTGCTCCTCAAATGTCTTTTCTCGGGTTTCCATCGGACTTTATGAAAACTTATTCACTGGATAGTATTTTCAAACACCACCGAGCTGATTTTAATGATCTGTCTGGCTGAAAGGGTTCAGTAATACCTGCTCTTACTCCTTCAGCTGTTTTCCTTCTTTTATTTCCCAGAGGCAGCGTCCTGTTACCTGCAGTTAGGTTATGTAAGAGAATGAGCAAAGCTGAGTGACAGAGGCTATTTGAGACACGCTGTGCTCTTGATTTTCTTCTCTTTTTTTCCAGTGGCCTCACTTTTTGCAAACCCATTTGTGCAAGAAGTCAGCCTGTTAGCAAGTTGTTGGCTCTGTTGTGACATTGATTTGTGCCTCCTTCAGATCAAAGAGGATGTAGAGTCGACCGAGCTCGCTCTGGCTTTCCAGCTTGGCAGCGACTCCACAGGAAGTAACATTGTGTGCCAGCCTCAGAAGCAGCCCGTGTTTGCTTACCTGCCCCTTCGCAGTTTTGGCTTCCGTTTTATCATCCAAGGTGAGAGTGGAGATGAGAGCAGTTTATTCACGGGCGCCGTTGGGTGAAGAACAAGTGCAGTCAATAACTGATGTCCGTTTCTTGTTTAGGTGATTTTGACATCCCTTCTTCTCGTGAAGATGTTGACAGAGACAGCTCCTGGAACCAGTGGCTCCGGTCTGAAATAGCACAGCTCTTCCTCCAGGCCATGGATGTCTTCACTGTAAGACATAGCTGCAGAAATAGAGAACAATAACCAAGAAAGTGCAATATTATATGATACATGGAATGTGTATGCACATTATGTTGCAGTATGAAATCATTAGAAACTAATATGCAAGTTGATTTAGAAAATATGATTTAAGGATCGTTTACTGTGACGTATCTGGGCAGGAGGATAAAATTTGAAAATTTGCTCAGTCATACTAACCAGAAATTATTAGCAGATACATTAAATCATTCTATTAGAAGAGAGCGTTAAAACTGCATATTTGATACATTACTGTGTAAAATAAATTCTGAGCACTGAAGTTTATGAAATCTGATAATATGCAGATTTGGTATGTAGCAGGAAATTACAGGTCTGTCTATTTCCAATAAAGGCTTGGTTCTTTTTGTAGCTGAGGTAACTAAAGAAAAAGTCTAGAACATAAAGTATTATTAGGCTAATATTAGATCTTGGTTGTGTCTCCGTCTGAAGAGAGCTTTTTCTTTTATGTCATATTCCATCTTCTCGTTGTTCCAGAATCACCCAGAGTTCAAGGGACTGAAGGGCCTGTGCCAGTTCCTTCAGTTTATCCCCCTGTCTGACGAGGTTTTGGACTTCTTCAAGCCTGTTGCCGGGCAGATCATTCAGCTGCTCAAGGGCAAATCCTTCCTGCCTACTCTCAGTTCAGGTATTATAAAACTAAACTAAAAACTAAAACTAGATGTGAAAAATGAAAGCAAGACCAACAATTTCTAATGCAGAGTGTGATACAGATTAACTCAATTTGGGAATATTTCTTGAATGAAAAAAGCTCAAATGAACCAAAGATTTCACTTCATTTAAAGTTAAAGCTGAGTCAAAAGGAACAAGAAATAACCTCAGAGTGTCCTAAAGAGGGAGCAGATCTAACATAAACAATAAGGTCCCCAAAATGGAACCCTGCGGCACACTGTAGGCAAGAGAAGTGGAACAGGACACAGAAAAGGATCATTCAGGCAGATATGAGGAGAATCAATCAACCAAAGCGGAGCCCGATACCAGCCCGAACCCAATATCTCAGGCTATCGACAAAACCTGGTGGTCAGAATTTAGTTTTTTACGAGTATAGGTCAAAGTGTCACTTTAAAGAGGAGCTGTTTTAGTAAGATGAGCAATGCAAAAGCCAGACTGGATTACCCCAATACTGCATTTATCCAGAACATCTGTCAGCTCGTGAGCTACAAGCTTTTATAAAATGTTTGCAAGAAATAATAAACTGGAGATTAATGTGTAAGTGCTAAGAAGAAAAGATTCAAGGCTGGCTTTTTTTAAAAAATGACAGCATTCTTAGAATAAGCAAGGACTTGACTAGAGACCAGTGAAGCACTGATTACAGTTCGCATACAGACACAGACACGGGTAAACCTGTTTTAAACAAAGATGCAAGTAAAATGTTGAGTGAGCCAGAGGATATTTCCATTGAGTCAACACAAGTTTAACCAGCTCAGGTAAAGGTAAAAACGGAAAACCAAACAGGTTGAGCTGGGGTTAGACCAGAGCACAAACAGGAGCATGTCAAAGAAATATGAAAGATTATTTCTTCCCTGTAACACTGTAAACATTCCTCTGCTTTCTCTCTCAGATGGTAAGATTGTGTACAAGCTGCCCTCCCAGGTGGCCGTCTGTCAGGACCCTGTGATACGGGAAGTGATTGGTGGAGGTGAGCTGGAAAAGCATCTGTCTCTGTCCTATCTGCATCCGGATCTAAGCCCAGCACCGCCCACCTCCCTGCTCACTCACCTGGGAGTCCGATACCTGCGGGGAACGGATGTTACCATAGTAACCACAGCCATGGCCAAGGAGCTGATGACAGTAGGAGGTATCCATTCAGGTGTGTGCAGAGCAACACTGGCATCTCACAGTGAGGGCAATATGATGCTGCATAGTTATATTGTCATTATAATAAATGGCTAAACTTTAAATATTCCATTTTATTTCTTTTTCATTCAGTAGAAACAAACTGATGTTTTCTCTGCCTATGTAATGGCAAATCTGAACACCAGACTGTGTCATATGATTGTTGGGTTTTTCTCTGTATCTATGAAGCGCCTTGAGGCGACTTTTGTTGTGATTTGGCGCTATATGAATAAAATTGAATTGAATTGAATTGTGTTACTTTCAGATGCAGGTCTACATCAGCTGGCCAGGCTGCTGGTTTGTAACTTCCGAGCTCTGGAGCATGGATACGGAGAGGCAGATTCCATCCTGCAGACGCTCAGAGAGCTACCCATAATCCCTCTAGCTGACGGACGTGCGGTGGCACTAAGTGTGGAAGGAGTGTTCTTTCCAATGGAAGAGAGCAAGACCAAGAAAAAGAAAGCTCAAGCACAGACAGGTAATACTCTGACTTCATAACTCTATTAGTGGCAGTATGTAGTGGCTAAGAGGCTTGATCTGTGAAATGTGATCGGTGATTAAATTGCAAACTGATATCTTGATTATGTGTGTCCTTCTGAAATAACTTTGCCTTGCTTTAAGTCAAAGAATAGAATAGGAAAAGCCTAAAGTTTGGGGCTGAAAAGTGAAGCTTGCAGAAGTCCAAACAGCTTCACTTCCTCCAATGGCCACTAGAGGCTGCTCCAAAAGCAAGGCATTCCATTTTCTACTTTTAGCATAAAAACAGGCAGGCATTTTTACAGGCAGGTAAAAATAGCACTGGCTTTCTTAAAAGTTAATTTCAGCCCCTCTAACAACTGTGTGGGGGTTATTATTTTTTAATATAGAAAAGGTTAAACGCTTCTTACACGATGTGCTTGAACGTCATACACTACTAGAGGCAATAAATGAGGAAATGTGAGTTCTGCAGTGTGTGGAGCTGTTTATTTCACGTACTGTTACTTTGCTATAATTTGCAAATATGTGTCTCTGTGCACTTGTTAAATTAGCCTGTTAGCTGATAGCTTATCACTCCAAGCGCTGTTCTAAATACGATATCTTTGACTATACAAAAAAAAAAACTACATTGCACTGACCAAATACTAACAGCTTCAGCTTGAAATATGGAGTGAGTAAAAAAGTGGATGCTATTATGGTACTGACACAAGGACAAGCGCCTTTAGTTCCTAGCTGTATACCTAGCTTGTTTTCTTCTTTCAATGGTTGCTAAACAAATTTGCTAACATTAGCTGAGAACTTAGCCTTGCACACTCATATCCAAATATGGCAACTTCTGGCTCCTAAAACCAATGTGAAGAGTAAAAGGCTTTAAAAGTATAATCCACAAAGAAATAGGCAACCTCACAATGGCCACATCAGCTTGTGTTTTACATACATAAGTAAAACTAAAACTACTGCATATTTTAATACTGTTTCTTAACAGATGAATAGCTGCAGTATTGTGATAAAAAGACAGGCCCAGCATACAGTGTACAGCTGCATGTAGAATTAAAGAAGAATTGTGAAAGAGTCAGCAGCAATGTCTCTGTGTTTTTGCTGCTTTGGTGCAGATAATTGCTCTGCACCTGCAGAGAATTTATAGATACGCATGTGATGATTGCACTTTGCTAAAACAAGCGTGAAAAAAACAAAACAAAAAACAGTGAACCAGCAGTAGAGATGGAGAAAGGAAAGCAGTGAGAATATAGAACAGTACGCTTTCACAGGTTTTCAGTTTCTAAAAATGTAACAAACTGATGTAGGAGAAACAAAAACGGATAAATAAGTATCACCTTGTTGACGGTGAGAAGTGCACATGTAACTCTCTCCATCTGTGCTCACAAACCTCAGCCAGGAAATCCTTGCAAAGCTGGAAATTGTTGTGGAGCTTCATAAACTGAGTAAAAAATAGCACAGTGCATTACCTGGTACATTTGAATCAAGGCACTTAAGTAAACAGACACGGTAACAGACTACAGAACACATTCAAACTTTCTTTTTTAATGTCTGAGTAGATATAGAAATGGCATAGGGGGAAAGACTCTGAGGTCTCGAAAAGGTTAAAAGGATCTGCGTCAGTAGCTTTGTCTTCTGTTTTCAAAGTCAGCAGACTCAGACATGCAGGTTAGCCAAGTAGGTGTATGACAAACTTGTACAGTCTGCAGATGAAGTTGACCTCTTTCCAAGAATAAGCAGGCATGTAGCCACTCAGGTCGGAGCACGCTCGCACAAGCATTGAGGAACGGCACCGGTGTTGTGTTGTGCGTCATCGTATTTGAAGATGGTACCCAAAGCAGACGTTTAGAATGGCGAGCATGAATAATGGATTTTCACACTTTGATGTAAGCATCCTGCCGCTGCAGCTTGCTGGCTTTAATAGATGTGCAGTCTAAGTGGTTTAGTGTTTCTTTAAGGAGCCAAAGTGCTCATGTTCCCCTCTCCCTCAACTGCCGTCGTGTTTCTCTGGAATCTGTGGCTCACATAAGCATCACCAATGTCTGTCTTTCAAAATTGTTTAGATTAGACAAATATCTTACTTTCCTTAGAAAGGGGGAGGGGAGCATTTAAAAGAATGACATCTGGCTTGCTGAGGATCAATTTATCAAGTTTATAGAAAATTCCACCATTGTTTTAAGACCAAAAAATATTACAAAATAGCTTTTTTGCACCAGATGTTTATTTGGGAGGCAGATCCATCATATTTATCTAGAACACAGCTGGTCGTGAGTCATTAAAAAATGAATGCAACAAAAAAACATATAAAGAGTAGATAGTACACTGGATCTGATAATCAATAACGTTCCCTCCTATAGGTCAGCTGTTAGACACAGATTTCAGGTCAATACAGGGAAGTCGTTTCTAATAAAGCAGTTCTTCTCTGGATAAATCTTCCATTGCACCTGGGCTCCCATATTTCATCCAAACATAAACCTTTCCTGCCTTAAAGACCTCATGCTGCCCCTCTCACTTTTTGAAGGAAGATTTCCCTCGTGCTACTCGTGTCAGAACATTTATTTTTCCACTCCTGCTCCTTGGTATGAATTGCCGTGTCGTTTCCAGAGAGAAACAGTTGCATCACATTAGAAGTCGCACAGCTGAACCTGTGCTGTTGGTAGATTTACCTCATCTGACCTGCTAATTTGTGCCGCTCTTGATGCATTGCATTGGTTGTTATTGAAATGAACTGGCTGCTTCTGTGTTGGTTAATTAGCATATAGGAACACTGTGGACAGTAATTCGCCTTGTGTAGTAAGTCTGACAGGAAGTGTGTGACCAGTGAGGTTTCAGATTTTAGGATTTGCTGCCAGAAGCATGGTCTTGCACGAGGACTAACAGTAAGGCTGGCTTTGATTTTGGGCATTGATCTGCCTCCTGTGGGTCGACTGCTTCATGTAAGAGCACTAAATCACCAGTGCACACCACCGGTGTTTGAGAACAATAAAGTTTGACAAATTCTTGGCTAGTGAAAAACATGATTTTGAGTGCAAGGCTCCTATTCATAATTGTGAAAAGCTTTTGTCACTGGAAACAGACTCAATAAAGAATGTTTGGAAAGTTGATGGGGAAATAATAAAAGTCAGAGTGAAATCTTTACTCTAGCTGGTTTTTCGGGTCAGTGATTGTAGATTAAATCAGCCTCGGTGCAGCATAAACCTCAGGCTCTGCTCAAAGGCGAGGTGAACAGAGATGAGTGTGATGGGTTTAGAGAGACAGCGAAGTTAAACACAGTGTTCTTCTGAAATATTGAGCAGCGCAGAGATCAGTGGGAAAGCGTTCCTTCAGATGCAAGCCTTAAAAGGAAGAAAAGTAGGTCACTGGAGGTCTTTACTTAAAGGTAGTTGCTGTGTTTTATTGTAGTATTGTGTTAAAAATTAAGACAGTGTATGAGTAATTCAACATTTACCAAGAATTGTGTATTTCCCAAATCCAGGACAAAATGAGACTAGATGCCTGTTCAGAAAAAACGTCTTCCACATTTAGCACTTTGCCACAACAGCAGTCTTCTGCCTCTCTTCACATCTGTTACAGGCGAGTCTCTGAAGGGCGAGTCTGTGAAATGAAATGAAATGAACTGGAGTGACACTTTCTAGAGTCTGATGAAAAGGTTCACTCAAAAGAACTCAACTTTAAACAGGGTGGTTATTATATAACATATAACCCTACAGTAAATGAGGAGCATGCAGTAGGTTTTGTTTTTGTGACCAGTTTGGTGATATAACCTGTACTTTTCTTCTCACAGGACCACTGGCTGCATTGTACAAGGATGTCAGTGTGGTTCACCCGTCCCTGCTGAGCTGTTTGGAGCCTTTGGAAAGTCAGCAGGTTCATGAGCTGCTCAGAAGACTTGGGGTTCACGAGCTAGAGCCTCAAGAGCTGCTGGAGCAGCACATCTACCCTACAATAAGGAACAACAAATGGAAGGTAACAAACACTGTAAATGAATATGAGAAAAAAAAAAGGATCAGTGATCTTTTTTAAAAAAAAATTGGATGAATTTTCTTTCTTCTTTCTCTTATTTCTGTTTACCCTTTTCATTGAAGTCAAAGCCTACACCTGTGGTTGTGAGTTACTTGGTTTTCATCAAGCAGCACTCGTCCTCTAGCCAGGAGTACTCAGACACCGCAGTACCCGTCCTCACCTCCAGGGGTCTGCTGTGCCCATCCAATGAAAGGGTGCATTTCTCTGAAGAGTACGGAAACGTCAACTTACCATCGAAGCTGCCTGGTAAGGAGAATCCCACAGCTTTTATTAAAAGAAAGAATAACAGCTTGTGTTGGTGTAAGGCGCACTGCAAGCCACTTTGCAACCCAACTTCACATCAAATCATCCTTTTCATGACGTTTCCCACATAATCAATTAACACTGATTAAGTCTGCTGTCAATAATACCTGCTCTCTTCTCTGCTCGGGTCTTGCTGCTGCTCCCCTTGCCTGTGTGAAAGGGACAGCAACAGCCTTGCCACCAAATCTAAATATCAGTGTTCCTGTGACTATTCTTATAATATTCTAGTAACAAAGGCCCATGCATCACAGGTACCTTGTTTGTATGACTGAACAACTCATTTTAATCAGTTACATTTTCAGTTACCAGGTTCAGCATTTCTTTGTTGATATTCCTTCTGTAAACCTTTGTGTTGCTGACTGTTGTGTTTCCCTTTCACCAGGCTATGATTGGATCTTGCTGAGTCCCTGCTATGTGCAGACAGACGGTGATGTGGCAGGATGGAGAGAGCTGTTCAGTAAACTGGGAATCAAAGATGGTCTCATCATCTGCAAACAAAGACAAACACTCACTGCTACAGAACTGGTGAGGACGATATTCCTGAACTGTTACCTCAGCTAGAAAAGAATGACACACAGCTCACGCTGCACTGATCCAGTCAGATAGGCAGAAAAAGATCAGACAAAGGTCACGATGGCTCTGCATGTAAGCACAGGTGATAAAAGGCTATGGATGTGTTTTGTAAGGGCAAAATATTTAGTGGTTCCATGGACACCAGAGGAAGACCAGATTATATGTCTGCATCTGTGAGTCATCGTGATGAGTAAGGTAGTGATTAAAGGACGAAAAGACTAACAATTATGAGTCGCACCAGAACTAGGAAGATCAATGGCTGCTTTGAGGATAAGAAGAAAAACAGGTGGCTGCTGAGAAATGTCACTCAGGCATAGTCGGAGGTGTGCAGCTCACACATTCCTGACGCCTGTTTTAGACTGAGCCACAGCTACAGTGGAAAGTATGAGGATTTGTGATGATACTATCAGTCATGGTGTGACTGATACTACCTACATACAATGCTGGAAAATTGCGATAACATCATTCCTGTTTAAAAACACTGTATGGATCAGATGCTATTAACAAGTCATTACATTAAGGATTTTTTATGCTATTGTTAATGATGTTAAAGCAAAAGTAGGCTTTGCTCATTCTGTGGTTAGGGCCATGATAAGAAATCCTTCCAGAAGATCCATTTAGTAACTGTTCTAGAGCTGTTGGTTGTGTTATGCCGCCTATTAGCAGTAGAGTTTGCCCACTTGTTGTAGGATTGTGAATGTATAAATTATCTGACTCAAACGGCTAATTCAATTAAGTTCAATTCAGTTTTATTTGTACAGCGCCAAATCACACCAACAGTCACCTCAAGGCGCTTTATATTGTAAGGTAGTTGTAAGGTAGATGTATTATTGTAGACCCTACATTATAGGGCCTACAATAATTCATACAGAGAAAAAACAAACGATCATTTGATCCCCTATGAGCAAGCACTTTGGCAAAAGTGGGAAGGAAAAACTCCCTTTTAACAGGAAGAAACCTCTGGCAGAACCAGAACTGGACCTTGTGTTTTTTTGTCAGTTGAACAGTCAGAATCAAAAGTGATTCACAGTAGTTTTAAAACTGATTTATCTCATTAAGCCATTTATCAAGCAAGATAGCAGAAAAAAACTGTCTATGATTACTTTACTTGCAACTATAGGCAACCTGAAACACATTAATCTATCAGTCTTAACAACTGTTTGTTGGTGTCCTATACTGTAACTGTATAAAAGTTGACAAAACAAAGTAAACACTAATTATTAAAGCGAGCAGGTTTTGGACCAATCAAAAAAAACTGGTTTTGGCTTTGTATGTGCCGCCAGCGATCAGTGTTCCTTGGACATGATCAGATTTCCTTCTTCTTCTTCTGGCTTTAGTAGATAACAACCTAAGAGAAGACACATTCAGTTTGCTACTGTACTCTTTATGGGCTATAAAGAAGCAAGCAATGCTTGCAGGACACCTCAGTTGATTTAACTTCAGATGGATTTGAACATTTAAAAGAGATGTCGATATCAGTGGTAAAGCTTACTTTTTTGCCATACTCCTCCACCAGGCCTCCAGCCCCTGGTCAGTCGAAAGTGCAACGTGGCGCCAAGTCCCAGGGGAGGGCTATGTACTCGACGACTACCCGTGTGAGGAATTTCACGCTCTGGCCACAGCAGAACTGCCTGGCTCCCTCTTGTTGCAGCAGAGAATGGCTTTGCTAGAGCTGCTGGAGGCCAACTGGGAAACTGGGTAACAATCACACCATGAAACACACCATGTTCCCCCTCCTGTGTAATGTTTTTCCAGTGGATTTTGCCCAATTTCAGGAAACAAATGGTCAGACTAATGGGTTTGGGATTAGTCAGCATCAGGTGGCAATTCCTATTGTTTCTACTGTGGCCATTAAGTGATTACTGTGTTAGAGTGCAGACATTGTTGGGCATCCATCCGTCCATTTTCTTCCGCTTATTGAGTTCAGTGTTGTGGGGAGAATGGAGCTTATCTAGGGCGAGAGAAAGTACACTGTGGACAGGTCACCAGTCTGTCGCAGGGCTAAAGCATAGAGACAGACAACATTTATCCTTAGAATTACCCGTTAACCTAACCCCATGCATGTCTTTGGACTGTGGGAGGAAACCGAAATTCAGTGTAGTTTCATTTTATTTATAAAGCTCTAAATCACATCAACATTTGCCTAGATTTGCTTTGTACTGTGAAGTAAAGAGCCTACAATAATGCAAAGGAAAGCCTAACAATTAGATGACCCCCTATGAGCAAGCACTTGGTGAGAGTGGGGAGGAAAAACTCCCTTTAACAAGAAGAAACCTCCAAGAGAACCAGACTCAGGAAGGGGGGTGAGGGGAGGGAGACAGGACAAAAGACACACTATGGAAGAGAGAGATCAATACTAACTAATGATTAAATGCAGCGTGTCATATAAACATATAATGGAAAAAGTCGGGCCTCCTGGGAAGCCCCCAGCAGCTTAGGCCTATTACAGCATAACTAAGGGAGGATTCAGGGTCACCTGATCAGCCTTAAAGATAAACTTTTAAAAATGAAAGTTTTACACCTAATCTCAAAAGTAGAGAGTGGGTCTGTCTCCTGAATCCAAACTGCGAGCTGGCATTCTAGCATCCACAAGTAAACCTGCAGTCTCAGAGTCAAGTGCACCATTGGGTTTATATGGTGTTATGAAGTCTTTAATATAAAGTGGATTAAATAGCCTCTGTGTGTAAAAGGCCCCAGAATACATTGGAGCCCTGGACCTGTTGCTGTGAGGTGACAGGGCTGACCTCCCCAGCACCAGCAGTTCAAAATCATTTCTTCCTGAGGGAAAAAAGCAGTGACACACCGAGCTTTTGTTTGGGCTTGAGCTCACACAGGCATAACATTCGTAATCTGGATTTAGGTGCTTTTAGTGCGGTCCCATCTCATGAGTTCCTGTTATATTTGTGTGGGAACAGACAAGAGCAGTTTAGGTAAGGAGGTCACCCAAACTCATGCCAGTGAGCAGCACACAGCTGAATTATTTCTCGTGTAGATTTTCGTACCAGCTGTTGCTATACATCACATTTCAATGAATAATTAAAGGATCCCAAAATTGTTTTTGCGTGTTAAAACCCATTTATCATTTAGACTTTGGCTGACTGCCAAGCACTACCCTATCCGGTTGTTCAGTGATGACGCGACGAATCCTACTTCCGGGTCTAAAGTAGTCTGCGTTTAATATGGCTTTTATGTTGTTAACATGTTTAATGTTATGTATTTTCTTCTATTTGATCTCAAAAAGCTCCTAAAACAGTCAGTGATCCCTGTTGACCTCCCTCGGCTTTTATTACCGCTAATCATTTATTTAAGCTCAGTTTTTAAAACCTTAGGATGTAACTACAGCCCAGCCCATGCAGCAGTATATGAATGACTAACTTTGTATTGTAGATGAATTATCTCAGTTGTTCTCCTGGCTGAAGTTTGGTCCTTTTACAGCATCCTGCCGTGCGATTACATTTGTTTCTGACCACCGAGAACACTCACGTTAACTTTTATCGAGTGGAAAAAAAGTTAGCTTGTTTATATTATGCTAACATAGCTATGTCGCTAGCGGTCACGTAGCACATTATATACCAGCTAGCCAAACTTCAGTAACCCTACAAACGTCACTGCTGTTTAGTTTTCTGTCTTCATTTATGCTGGAAGTGATAAGAAAGCTGTATGTTTTAATTTGTTTCCAAAACCCCGCAGTCAGGACATGCTATATTGTATTTAGATAGAAGCTAGCGAGCTAACTCCCTGCTAACTTCTAACTCCGTTAAATGTCATAAATTCCGTTTTCATGGATGCCTGGATGTTAAACTCAATTGTTACACCTGGTAGAGCAGAACGCTGATCATTTTATTAAAGATGAAAGACTTTAGACAGTTTTTCAACTCTCAGTAATGCCACAGTGATTGTTTGATATATGGACCTGCAGCGGAGTTTAGACCCAGACACGGCTAGTGACGTCAGACTGAACAACCGGATAGGTTTTAAATTACAGCTATTCGTTGTGCCTGTCTGTGTGTCTACTTTTGCTTTTTCTCCTTCGTTTGAATTATCAGCAGCTTCGTTTATGCTTGTAGTCCTTATCAACTGCACTGTTTTTAGATGGTGTGGCTCCCGAACAGTTCTCAAATGCATCACAGCAGTGTCATTTTCAGTTTCAAAACAGTGACCTTTGAAAAAAGGGACTAAAGCACATGAAATTGAAGGAATGAATAGTTAACAATTAATCTTTAAATCAAATTTCAAATACAGAATGAGTAAAAATAAATAAATAAATACTTAATACTAATGTACTACATGTCCCTTATATATACCATACCATTCACTAGCTCTAGAAACTGGTGTAATTCTTTTCTTTTTCCTCCTATTTTAATCTGCTTTTTCTACTCTTTGCCCTGTATGATGTCAGTGAGTGGATAACCCTAATATGGTGATATCATTTCTGATCATGAAAGGGCAGCCAACCAGATGAAAGCTGGCTTAAATGCCGGGGAAGGGAGCAAAAACAGTTTATTTTAGAAAGTAGGTGAACAGAGGGGCTTCACCAAGGCCCAATGTAAGAAAAATCTGGATTTTTTGAATGATGAATTATCCAAAGTCAGTCTAGTAAAGTCCAAATGACTGGAAATTCGCATAGTAGGTCCACTTTAATAAAGAAAGTCAAATAGACTGGCATTTATAAATCACTTTTCTAGCCATGTTTACCTACTTATGCACTCATTCATGCAGTGCTTTATTCTATTCATTTTATGCTATACACACAATCTCACACACCTATGAATGTATCAGTTTAACATCACTTTAAGACAAGAAGCTCAGTTCACCTCAAACCATTAAAACAGTAAATAGACGGGTTCTTATATAGAGCTTTTCTACTCTATCTGAGCATTAAAAGCGCTTTACACAACTTGCCTCATTCACCCATATCTAACATTCACACATTCCAGTGGATTTTTCGGAGAGCAACTTGGGGTTAGTATCTTGCCCAAGGATATTTAGCACCCATAGGTGGGAGAATTCCCATAAAGGCATGTGGAAAATGCTTAAGCAACAATATCTACCTTCTACAGGGTAACAGGATGGGGAAAGTGTTCCACAGCATATATGAGATTGACTCAGAGAATACTATTTTTTAACTGGTATCTATTGCACTGATCAGGTTGGTGAAAATTTATCTGTATATTTATCTCACAATGCTGCTGAGAATGTAGTTCACACACTTCTGTCACTTTCTGAGTCATTAAATCAGGACAGCTGGAGAATTGTCAGCCATGCACTGTAATGACCCCACATTAATGGTGTCGCGTGTCGTCTGTAACGTGTGGTGTTTTCAATCCACTGTAGAAGTGGGTTGAAAACATCTCAAACAGTCTCTTTCTCTGTCTCTTTCTTTCAGACATTGCTACTCTCAGTACCTCACAGCCCAGGTGATCGACAGTGATGGGCAACCAATCAAAAGCACCAAGTCTTCCTTCTACCATTCCTTGTGTCGTCTTGAATGGGTGCCAGCCTATCGCCCAAAACAAGGAGGCCAGCTGGACAGAAAGTACCTCTGTCCGAGCTCTGTCTACCTGTCATCACCTGAAGTCACCAACTTGCTGGGGACCCATGTCGACTATGTGGACATTAGCTCCAGCGACTTCAGCAGAGCTCTTGGTAAAAATGTGTCTTTTACAGTGACGATTACTTTTGTCCATTGCTATTCTTGTTGGTTGTCCTGTAAAGGAGTCTGTAACTGTGTTCCTGCTCTTGTAGGGATGAGAGAAACAATCTCAGTGGATGTTCTGATTAACTATCTGAAAACGTGGTGCATCAAACCAGAGGAAGATGTTCAGGAGCAAAGGCTCCCTGAGGATGAGTCAAAAAGGGGAACTTTCACTTCCACAATTCAGCACATCCACAACGTCTACACCTACCTGCAACAAAACTGTTCTCAGGGCAGCCTGAAGGAGCTCTTCCAGCATACACCTGCTGTGTTTATAGAGAACGAAAGGTACATTATCATCATTTTCAGCATACCTTTTCAGATTATTCTCAAAGTACCTGAAAACCACAAGCAGTACTTTGTTTCCTCAGGCGCAGTGATGACTGGTGCACTGGACGGTTCTACCACCTGAAAGAGGTGTGCTGGGGCGACCCAACAAACATGTTCCAGCGCTACAAAGAGCTCACACGTAAACCAGACAGCCCTGTCCGGGAGCCCAAAGTCCTGTTTCCTTTCTATCACCGTCTGGAAGACATGAAAGACTTCTTCGTCAGGGTAAGCTGCCCTACTAAAGAAGAAAAGAAACATAAGGTTTCTTTTTGTTTTCTTTTTTTTCCCTTTGATGTCACTGTCAGCTTTTCAGCTTTACTGTCAATCAGTAAAAGCACTGAATCAATACATGAGAATAATGCAGATTTGCTTCTGTTAAGCTAACAAGGAAGCAGGTTTTATTCAGCACAGTGAGATCAGTGTGAAGACAGATTGTGTAGCCATGCTCTGAGTTAGTTCTGAGGATACTGAATGGTATTTTGGTATGGATTCAATGCTTTAGTCATTTTTCAAAAAACAAAGCTCACATGATTTTTCTTTCTCGAAGTGTAAAATATGACCTACTGATTATCTGCAGAGAGGTTGTTTACTTCCCATCAGTCTGGGTGTCCATTGGTGTACTTAGCATTTGGGGTCAACCAGGTTTCCTGGTATAACTAAGATATCATTGTATACAAACTCAGATTAATTTTAAAAAGCCATTTAAAAGTCTTAAACTTTCTGTTACTGTTCTTGTGCTAGAATTGGCTGTAGGTCACCTAGAGGGTAGTTGTTGAAAAGGATTGTATGGTTGTATTGTGTTTGGGCTAGAAAGCCATTGGATTTTTATTTTTGAGTACTGCCTATAAAATTTCAGTGGGAATTTTCATCACAATTGTCTGCTTTATTGTAGATTTGTCTTCAGATTTCCTTAATAACTAAAGTAAAGCAGCTCCATTATTCCTACATAGCAAATACTGATTGTGCTAAGTAAAACTTTATTGGCTAGCTAGTTAGCCATTTAAACAATGGCTTGCTCTGAGCGATGGCTTGCTCTGACTATCGTCAGAGCGCTTGCTCATACAGCAGGGGTGCCTAGTGGTGCCATATGGGGCAACTAAAAACACTGGGGTGGCACACCAACAGAATCTCCAGATTTATTATGCTGTTGTCAAATTTAGGTTACTAGAAAAAATATGACAAAAAAGAGAGAAAGAAAATAATTATATGCCTAGTTAATTTCTTGCTATTAAAGATGATATCACTGAAAATAGGCAGTCAATGTCTCAAATCATTGTAGGGTGTCTTCCTTTCTCTTTTGCTCATGTGTATTAGAATTATTACCAACAGAGGACCATCTTGCCAAAGGGGGGGAAGCAAATTTTAGGTGGCAGCCAGTGCTTGCCTTAGCCTCCCCTTGGTGACACCCCTGTCAGAGAGGATCATATGACTTTCGGGGTTTTCTCTGTTAGGGTCTTTACCTTACAATTAGAGCAGGGCGATATGGCCAAAAATATTTATCACGATATATATTTGAAAATTTGTGATAACGATATAACCGACGATATAATTGATGCGAGACAAAATACAACTCCACAACATTACTAGCGCAAAAAGACAACCTTCCATTTATTTTCACTTAAACAAGAAGCTGGTTTTTATGTACATTAAAGCTTCATAAAAATGTAACAGTGCAAATGCAAATTCCTTGCTGAAAGTTTAACCAAAAGGCATTTCCAGTAGAAATGGGCTGACATATCCTGAGCATAACCATGTATAATATCCACTGAAGTTAAAAAGAGGTGCTTTGCAACATTAAACTGCAGTGTGCAGTACGCATTTTTCGGACCATAAGGTGCACGGGATTATAAGGCACATTAAGCGAAACAAAGCAGTCAGATAAATCAAACTTTATTAAACTCATTCTTCTTGCTTCCTCCACTTCTGTAACATTGATTCATTAATGTTGAATTCTCTGCAGCTGCTCTATTCCCATGTTGTTGCAGTATATTAATGACTAACCTCGTATAGTGGATGGATTATCTCAGTTGTTCTCCTGACTGAAGTTTGGTCCGTTTACAGTATCCTGCCATGCGATTGCATTTGTCTCTAACCATGAAGAACCTTCACGTTAACTTTTATAAGTGGAAAAGTGTTAGCGTTCGTCCTCCAGCTTCACTGTTTATGTTATGCTAACATAGCTGTGTCGCTAGCGATCACGTAGCACATCATTATATACCAGCTAGCCCAACTTCAGTAACCCTACAAACGTCACTGCTGTTTAGTTTCCTGTCTTCATTCATGTTGGAAGTGATAGCAGAGCTGTACGTTTGATTTTTTTCAGAAATCTCTCCGTCAGAACATGCTATATCATGCTTAGGTAACTAGCGAAACTAGCGAGCTAACTTCCGCTAGCTTCCTGCTAACTTCTAACTCCGTTAAATGTAATAACTTTTGTTTTCATGGATGCCTGGAAGTTAAACTTTATAGTTACACCTGGTAAAGCAGCAATGCTGATCGTTTTATTAAAGATGAAAGAATTTAGACAGTTTTTAACGCTCAGTGATGCTGCAGTGTTCGTTTGAACTGAAGCATACGGAGTTTAGGACCCAGATTACTCCCAGATTTAAGAGCATCTTAGTCCGACAAATACGACAATAACAACGGCCGCTTGCATGTTCTGCAAAAAAATGTGCTTTGTTGTGTATCTGACGGACAAACACCAAACCAGTTCCACATCACTGAAGTTGCACCATTTTTACAAACCAATTCTGGTTCATCTGTTTCACTCAACAATCGGCCATGTGCGTATGAAAACAAAGGCACTGCGCATGCGCGTTTTACTCCCATTCTATCGCGATATTTCATTTTCCTATCGTTGCCTAACATTATACCGGTATTACCGTGAACGGTATAATATGGCCCAGCCCTACTTACAATTTAAAGCACCTTGAATGAATTGTGATTTGGCAATTTGATATAGATCAAATTGAGTTAAAAAAAATAAAGGAGGACCGACTGTTAACAAAAATGCAGTACTATATACTAATAATAATACTAATACTAATTCAACTCTTTGTGTCTGCATTTCTTTCTCTCATGCATAGCTGCTGAATGTGGAAAACGACCCCAACATGAACCAGTATGTTGGCTTGTTGGAACTGATCTGTTCCTCCTGTCCCATACCAACTGCTGAAGTGCTACAGGATGTCTCGATACTCTATGCCAGACTTGGTAAGAACATTTAGATTGCCTTTCTTTCATTGACTCATACATTTGTTTACTGTTGATGTCCCATCTGCCAGGAGCTCATTATTTCCTGCTCAATAGTCTCTCCATTGACTAGCTTGATTTGATACTTGATCCTTCTTCTGTTTTTCTTTACATAAAATATTTTAATGCAATGTCGTATTTGTTTTAACAGCTAAAAACTGTAAATCCAAAATGTCCGGAGACCAGGAAAGAATTCCTCAGTCCAAACTTAATCACAGTTACTGCTCCACTTTGAAAGGTGAGTCATGTATCTATTCCAAAAACAACGCACCTTTCTTTACCTGTTCACGCAGAATTTCTGTTGGAAATCCAGCATTATCTGCCATTTGTCAGTGTGCCGCATGCTTTAAATGCAGCTGGGATGAATTTGTTGCTGCAGCATTAAAGCATTTTGAACTTGGGACTGAAGACAGTCAGACTGCACTGTCTGGAGTGGGAATGTTTATATTTTTTACATTTAGCAATACTCTTGTAGTACCTGCGGAAAAATATTTATTCAGACTTAAAACAATATAAATACTCAGCAGATCCTTTGTGCAGAAAGCTGAATGTAAGCATCAGGTGAAAGATGTGACGCAAAGATATTGTGTGAGGTAAAAGACATGGGTGCATGTTAGTGTTCTTAAAATGATGGAAAGTTGTTATGGCAGTTTGGATCACGAGTATGGTCAGCAGTTACAACAGCATGTGTCAAAGTTAATAAAGCAGTCAATTAAAGTAAACCTTGGTGCAGATTGCTGCAACTTGCATCATAAATCATTAAAATATGAGCACACAGAGAACCAACTTAACAGTCAACATCGGGCAATTTTTTCTACTTTTGTATCTATATGATGCTGACCGCAGATATGTTTTATATGGTCAGCACAGAAGTCCCGCCCACCTGCCGGGCAACCAAAAGATGGTTGGCTTCAAATAAGTGGAAGGGAGATGAAATGCTAAATCGAAATCTGCATTTAGTGTGAACCTCTTACAACCAACCTGCAGTTTTTGTAGTACAATGAGAAAAAAAGTCATGCTAAATGTCTACAGCTTATTCTGTGTGTACCTTTGCTGTTTATGTGTTACGTGTCTGATTTATATGGTTGTGTGCATGTCTGATAGGGATGGTGTCTGATAAGAAGGTCTTCCCTACTAAGAATAACAACTGGGTGAGTCTGGCACATAAGCCTATGATCAGTGACAGCAAAGAGCTGGAGAAGATCTTCAAACCTCATAAGCAGGTGCGTCTGCTCAACCTGCCCCCACCAGAGAAGAAGACGGCGCTCAAGAACAAGACAGGAAACTCTGGTATAGTGCTTTTACATTTTTATTGTTTGTGTTAGAATAGACTGTGATTGATACTTTCATGATTTTTTTTCTCTTAATAGACGCGGCAGATCGAACTGCATTCAATGAGGTAGACAGACAACTGTTTCTGGACATCTGTGGTATTCGTCAGCTCTCCGAATGTGTCAAGAGTGAGCCTCTGACTGAGAACCTGAGGCCCTGTCCGTCCATGCAGAGCCTGGTGCGCTGGATTGTTCCCTACGTTCAGAGGTTTCTCTATCACCATGACGAACTGAATGAAGTCTATTCAGAGCTGACTGAACAAAACATAGCAGGAAAAATCAAGCACCTCTCCTTTGCACAGGTAAGAGGATAAATCTGAAGGAACCCTAATTTGTCTTATTTTTTCCTCTTAAGAGTCTTCTTGTAGGTGCATCCACAACACCTAAAGCTCTGCAAGGAAGAAAGCATGAAAACAAAGACAACAAATATGCACTCCTTTGTTTCTGTCTGATTATTCACAGGTGGGCAAGCTATACATTCGCCACCAGCTGGATGTAGCTGACGATGAGGACCCTGTGATTGAGATCGTGGATGTCATCTGTCTGCTGAAGGATAAAAAAGAGCTTTACATCCAGAAAGATAATCTCTCAGCTGAGCTGGACATCTGCAGGTTTGTGTGTGATGGACGGTCTCAGAAATTAGTTTCTCCATCTAAATGATTCTTAAATGTCTTAATCATGTCTTAATCAGTGATGTTTTTCAACCTTCACTAAGTCAGGAAAAGTCTTGTAGAACAGTTCAGTGTTAAATGTTGGTGTCCAACTATTTTTCTATGAACTCCACAGAACTCTATTTTATTTTCCTTCGTTTTGCAGTTTTATGTGTAGTCATTAGAAAAATATTGAATTGAATTTGGAGGGAAACACAGAGTAGAACCTCATCATTATATGCATTACTATAGCATATTTACACGTTCTGTTCTAATTCAATTCAATTGAGTTCAGTTGTATTTATATAGCGCCAAATCACAACAACAGTCGCCTCAAGGCGCTTTAAGGTAAACCGTACAATAATTCATACAGGGAAAACTCCAACAATCATATGACCCCCTATGAGCAAGCACTTTGGCGACAGTGGGAAGGAAAAACTCCCTTTTAACAGGAAGAAACCTCCAGCAGTACCAGGCTCAGGGAGGGGCGGGGCCATCTGCTGGGGTGAGAGAAGGAAGACAGAATAAAAACATGCTGTGGAAGAGAGCGAGAGATAAATAAGTATGATTCAGTACAGAGAGGCCTATTAAGGAACTTTTACTAGGGACTAGTAAAAGCGCTATACAAATACAGGCCATTAACACATAGTGAGTGAGAAAGGTGACCGAAGAAGAAATATGCAATTCTGGATTTTGGATTTTTACTAAGTGATCAACAGTTTGTGGTGCAATTTGGACCAACCTGATGTAATTTAACAAAGCATCATTCACGTAATGTGTGTTCAGAACATGTGAACAGCTATTAAAGAAATACTAATATCAACAGAAACTATTAAGTTCTGCAAGCTCTGGCACTGAAGTTCTAGCCATTTTCCCCAGAGTGTTTCTCAGTGAGATATAAGTGAATTAATAAACCCTTTTATTATCAGATTATTTCTACAATTAATTTTTAATATGGCATCGAGTCTTAGCTGTCAGTTGAGATCCATGCATCCACATGATTTTATTAATATGATGAAGACTCATATTGATCTTTGCTGAATTTCAGAAGTCCTTCCCTCACATGCATTTAAGTCTCATAAAGAGAACATATCCTGAGTAAGCTGTTCATAGACTTACCCTGTACATGCTTTGGCATTTGTCTTACAGTAGCTTGCAATGCTGTGTGTGTTTCAGGGAGGTGGTGAAATTGTTTTGCACAGAGAGCAGCCACCAAAAGGAGCTGACACCTTTCCTTTTTGGCCTGATAACCTCGCGCAGTGTAAGTGATATATAATTCCTTCCAGCATCGATCACTAATCCACAACCAGTGAAAAGAGTCTTTAGTCATTTGCACTTTTTCATCCTGCCACTTGCACAAACTCACCACATAGCTGACCGTAGCGCCGGGTAACGGCCGTTTCCCTGGAGAGCAGTTGCATTTGCATTATTTGCCGACTCACAGAGCAGTGCAGCAGCAAAAGATGCTCAGATCTGGCCTCAGCTTTGATCCTGCTCCACTGACCATTCTCTTCTGGTTTTCCAGTAGAACAGAGCTGCATTATATAATCAGTTTTGACATCTGGATCAAATGTTTGATTTAGGTTCCATTTTGGGATTTTCCAAAGTCAATAAAATGAAATTCTTCAGTGTCTGATTAAAGGCTTTAATGATATGATCCTGTAGCGTAACATCCCTTTACACTGCAGTCAGACAGATATGAGAGGCTTAGGGGAAATCTGGCTCCTAACTTATTATATTCACTTATTACTTAGAGTATCCCAGGAAGTTGATGACTAGAAGTTCGTGTTAATTAGGACATCGGAGTTTTACTGAGAATGTCTGTCATTGCCACTGTTGGCAAGAGAATCTGAAAAGAGAGACCTCAGATCTAGTCAGCACTGGTCTTATTATGTAGTGATTTTATAAGGGGGAACAGGGAGAATCAGACAGATGATGAATGGATCAGACCTCTGTGTTCCTCCTAAATAACTCAAATGCAAGTCCCACAGGTCTTCCAGTGTGAATAAAATTATGAAATGCAGTTAGTTTTGTTCTTTGATACAAAACAATTGCTATATGCTGTCCAGGCAACAATAAACATGAAGCATGCGGACGTGCCAAAACTGCAGTTCCTTCCATTTGAGGCAGGCTCCTAAGGCTTTGTCTGTACATTGCACCTGGTACAGTTTACGGATGCAGCTTGTTAGCTATGTTAGTTAGCTGTAGCAGTTACCTTAGCACTCCTGTGTCTCATCTGATTATGGTCATTTCTGGATGTAAAAAAAAGAACATGGCAACAGGCAAAATGTAAATGTTTTAGTTTTAAAATACAAAGTCCACAAACCACTGGTGATATCATGTTGCTACGTCCATCTTTTTTATACAGTCTGTCAACCTTGCCTAATATTATGTGTATGCCGTGTATACTATAATAACTACAATAACTATAATAAATACATATGCAGGACCCAAGAGCCCTGAAGAGATTCTTTGCCAAAGAGGAAATCAGAGAGCTGCCCAGTGAGGAGGAACTGTGGGAGGTCCCAGAGCCTCACAAACCAGACATTCCCCCTGAAAGAGGTACAGAAGACACATGGTGGAAAAAACACACACACAGCCATCCTGTCTCACATGAAATGTTGGATTTACATAAATATCAGAACATATCTGTCAGTCAGGACAACAGTGACCCCCTAGGCCACAGAGGTAGTAACCTTTTGGAAAAACAGCGTAACTGATAGGTTATCGTTATGTTGATGGAATTTGATCGAACAGAATACTAAAGGTGAAAGTTGAAAAGTCAAAGCTTCCACTTGTTTCCATTAATTTATTCACCATAACAGACACATTAACTCTCAAAGCGAAATAGGTTTGATTAAAATAACAGTTTAATTGAACGTAGCATTGCTTGATGTCATTGCGATGGCTCTGTTTACACTCTTCTACACCTCTAATTGGCTATTTTCACACACACCATGCGATTTAAGCTGCTGTAACCTGGCCACACCTGTTGCACATCTGCAAGCTGCTTTGCAACCCAGCCAACTCCTATGTTTTTCTTTCATTTTGGCTTGTCTGCATGGGTCGGACTTGTCATTAACACCTGCTCTCCTACAACAGAGCCATAGTGCCAAAAATATATATCGGTAAATAAGGTTCTTTGTTACTCTATAGTGCTCCTCACTGATTTACTTACCTTTGTGAAATTGCAGAATGTTTGAAAAACAGCCTGAAAAATCCATGTGTTCAGCCCAGTGTTGTTGTGCATGAGAATCACAGTTTGATGCAGAATATCAGCTCAGTGCTACAACTGCAACACGAGCTGAATCCTAAAACTCACTGCTGCTTCCTCTCACGCTTCCATCTGCAGTTCCTCCAATTCTCTCTGTGACACTTGCCCCCATTTCCATTATCATTTCATAATATTCAAAGTGGTTTTCTTCGCAGTCTCAGCCTCACACAAACACTCTCCTTCGGCACACACACACACACAGTGCACATAACTGGTGTGTTTCTCGCATATGCTAATTCGAGTTTGTTCACTCTTGTGTGTGGTGACATAAAAGAGCAGCTGTTGCCAGGGCTCAAAGAGCAAGAGGAGCAGATCCCATACTGCAGCAGAGAGCACACACATACACACACATTTTACAAGGATTAATATGATCAAAGACTTTTTCATTACACATTTTGCTTTCATGGCACAACAGCTCTGAGACAGGCTCACACTGTGTATGATTGGTGTTTTATTTAAGGTTTCATTTCAATGTTTCCTTTATATTCTTTGGATTTAACTGAAACTATTATCCTCCAGTGCTGTCAAGGAGTTTCTCCTCCACCAGCTCCACAGTCGAGCCATCTCACCCTGGACAAGAGGACGGGGAACAGACGCTTGTCTGCTGGCCTCCTCGAGCACCAATACACAGCACAGGAGGCAGTCGAGCTGGTACTTAATGCAGATGCTCAGAGTAAAGAAAATTTTGTTTATATTAGCAGTATAAAAAGTGCATGTTTCATTTGTCACATTTGTCAGGAGGTCAGGAAGATAGCAAAGTGGTGGAGGCCGTCATGAAGATGTGGCCTCCTCCAGCTGGACCGAAAGAACAAGGCCTGGAGATGGAAGTCGCACCCAGAGGAAGCAGCCACGAAGGAAACCATCCACCCAGAAGCAGCAGCAGCACCAACAGACCTGCAGACCAACCCAGCCTTCAGAGGCTTCCCAGTCATCCAGAGCAAGCTAACACAACTGCTGCTGCTGCAAACACCAACACACCACCACCACCAGGTTTCACATTCAAGATCCTTAAAAACACAGATATTCGGTTCAGTTTTATTTATATAGCACCAAATCACAACAAATCACATCAAGGTGCTTTGTATTGTAAGGTAAAGATCGTACGATAATACAAAGAAAACCCCAGCAATCAAACAACCCCCTGTGAGCAAGCACATGGCGAAAAACTCCCCTTTAACAGGAAGAAACCTCCACTTGAATAATTAGATTCCTGCACCAGTTAACATTCTGATATCAGAGGTGACACTTCTCCATATTTATGCTGCAGCAGAATAAAAAGAGTTATTAACCTGCCTAATCTAGTAAACTTTCAGGTGGTTTAGTGATTTTGCCGCTGCAGGCGGATTTGTGGGTTTCCAGTATAGCGAGGGCCTCTGGATGAGAGATAACAGCTTAGGACTTTTTCGTTTTTCAGTCAATAGCAACAAATGCAACTAAATTTTATAGAACAAAACTGAAGCCAAAAATAAACACACTTCTGTTTACTAGAATCTGACACACAAGTGAGTCAGATTTTCACAAAAAACAAACAAAAAACATCACAGTTTTAAGATGGATTTGACTATTAGCAATTTATATTCAATTCAATTCAGTTTTATTTATACAGCACCAAATCACAACAACAGTCGTCTCAAGGTGCTTTATATTGTAAGGTAGACCCTACAATAATACATACAGAGAAAAACCCAACAATCATATGACCCCCTATGAGCAAGCACTGTGGCGACAGTGGGAAGGAAAAACTCCCTTTTAACAGGAAGAAACCTCCATCTGCCGCGACTGGTTTGGCTGAGAGAAGGAAGACAGGAGATATATATGAAAATGATTTTCTTCTTCCTCTGCTCAGGCTGTTTGTGTTAGAAATGGACAAAGAATAAATGTGTGCAGCTTTAAGTGTTTTACCTTTGCAAAATTATATTTTCACCACAGGGCAGAATGGTAACACAGAACCGTCTTTCTCAGTTTGTGATAATCACAAGAAACTGAAAATACTTACAGAGAGGGAGAGACAGGTAGATTAAAAGATCGTCCACAATAAGTTAGTTTTATTGTCTTAACCAGCTGCATCTTGCATTATCAGTTAAGATGTTGATTTTAGCTTGTTAGTGAGCAAAGACACAACACTACAAACAGAAAGTTCTTGTGTAATTCTGCGTTGTGTCATTATTCCCAAACTGTTACAGCACATCCTGTAAAAACTAACGTTTTCCATTTGGTGTTGTCTGTCACCAACAGAGCGCCGTCAGCAGAGTGAGACCACTCGGTCTGACACAGCTGAAGGTGGAGAGAAAAGCCTTGCAGCTCCCAGACCTCCACCGAGTCCTCCATCTGAACCACCTGCTGAGACAGCCAGCAGCCAGCCCGTTCCAAACAGCCTGTAGGCTTCTTCTCCTCTTCCCAAATATGTAAAATATTCAGAAAATGTTGATTTTCACTCTTACTGAGTATGTATTTCTAATCTCTCTCCTTTGTCTCTCTCTGTCAGTGCTGTACCTGAGGCTGTGGTGCTTTCTAGTACTTTCCAGGGGACTGCAGCAGCTGCTGCAGAGATCCGTCCTCCTCTGAACCTGGACTTTCCTCACTGGAACAAAACCAAGGCCACACTTGAAGACATGGAGCTCACCTGCCAGAGACCCACCACCGTCAGTATACCGACTGCAAGCTTTGGTTTCCTAGTCGCTGGTTATCAAGTCTTTCCTAATAGCTCCTCTGTTTTGTAGGTGGTCTTATCAGAAGACGAGATAGATGTGGCAGCGATCGGCGAATGGGGGGAGCAGCTGGTCAACTCCTTCCTGTGCCACTGGAGAGATAGCAGCGACCCTGGACGACCCACGCACGTCATGTGGTGCAATCAGAGCGGGGAGACCGGTCAGCCATACGACTTTAAGCTCACCTTCGGATCCACAGGAGAGCCTGAGGTGGTGTATGTGGAGGTGAAGTCGACTATAAAGAAAGAGAAGTCATTTATCCACATGTCTGCCAACGAGCTGGACTTTGCACTGAAGGAGAAGGAACGATACCACATATACAGAGTGTACAGCACTGGAGATGCTCAGAACGTACGCCTTTGTCGGATTCAGAACCTAGCGCAGCATCTCCACACCAAAGACTTAGCTCTTTATCTGTTTGTGTAGTTCCTTTTAAAATCTGTGGAGATATTTGCACAAGTTGCCTAAAATAATTTTGTGTAATTTTTAATGTTTGTAGTAAATGCACTGATTTGAGTCCTTTTAGCTGTATATTGTGCCGTTTATGTTTAATGTATTGTATTTGCTTTTGAGCAAAAGATACATTTTGCTCCTTTTAATGTCAACTGTTTTCCATATTCAGTGAAGTTAAGCAATCTGCTAACCTTTTTTACTTTCTGTACCATTCCTTTATTCCTTTGAAATAATAAAAGTGTGTCTATTGAAGAGTTTCTTTTATTGAATTTCAAGGTACTTTATATGTTTACATGACGAGAAACCCATCATCCAATGTTCCCCTATAAGCAAACACTTGGTGACCATGGGGAGGAAGAACTCCCTTTTAACAAGTGACCTCAAGTGGAAGGTGAAGGACAAGAAAGGAGGATGCAAAGAGGAGCATAGTGAGGCTATGAACACCAAAGAGGATTAAACAGAAACTACAGGAGAGAGAAGACAAACCTTAATGACTCACAGTAGTATATTATATGTTTGAGGAGGGAAAAGAGGCGAGTGAAGGGTAAGTGCATCAGAATAAAACATTAATTTGTACAGCACTTTGCAAAACAGTTACAACGTGCTTAAAATAGTTCAGCCAAAAGACAGTGCTCATTGTGTCAAAATAAAGCTCAAAGATCACAACCAGACTAGGGGCATAATACTTACATAATACTTAATGTTGGACGACAGATTTCCATGTTTTTCCAAGCCACTGGCCACCTTTGGGTCAGACAAATAACTGGAGACTTGATATTTGGAATCACTGAGCTAAAAGATCTTTTGTGACACCCATCACGTAACATCAGGCAAAGTCCCCCAGCAGTCTGACCCTGTGCTAAGGGATGGTTCATGGTCACCTGATCCAGCCCAAACTCTGAGCTTTATCAAAAAGGAAAGTTTGAAGTGTAATCTTGGAAGAAAAGAGGACATCTCTGTTTCCCAAATCCAAACCGGAAGCTGGTTAGAAACTCGGAACCACAAGTAAGCCAACAGTGTGAACTTAACAGGGCGGCAACAAAGAAGCACTAATATGAGGAAAATACAACCTCTCGTTATTTGTTTCTGGTACATGTTAGTAACTGTGATTCGGCATTTTTGGCCAACTGAAGACTTTTCAAGGAACTTTTAGAACAGCCTGAATTACAGTTGGAATTACAGTAGTCCAGCCTTAAAGTAATATGGCTGCCTCTACCTAAGCCAGTTCTGGTTTTGAGCTCACCTCTCAAATTCATTCTGATATAGTTAGAAGTCTGACTAAGCCCTGATATTCTGTCTAGTTCAACCATTACTGCAAAGGGAAGCTAATGAAATCCCCGCCTGCTACGGTGGTCTTTGGACCCCCTCTTTGACAGCCACACCCTGTGTAGCTTCTGTAGGACAGTAATATCTCCAAAGCAGGACACGTATTAGGCATGTGAGGAGTGCTAGTGGAGAGATCAGAAACAGCCTGGGGAAACGGCACCTCATGATGCAACCTTATGGTAACCAGAGGGCTGTTTCCTGCAAAGAATCAGTCACGGGGAGCACTGAGGCACAAAATGTACAAAATAAATCAATAGCAGGGGGTTATTCCTGTAAAGGAGCAAAGGGGTCCTGAAATGATTTGTCTACAATCCTTTGCAGCATTTTACATTCTGTTGGAGGGCCAATAAAGTATTTTGAGTGTTGTCATTATATCGTGCAGCACAGAGCTGAATATTGTGCTGATGTTTTGTGATATGAGGCCACAGGCATGAGTCAAAAAGGAGATGACTAGCAGGTGATGTTTGTTTTCGTAAACAACACATTGATATTAGAAGTGGGACTCTTCTTGCACTGCATAGCTGCCCCCCTCTGTACTGGACTCATGCTGCATTCATGTGTAGCTTGTAAACTCAACATTCAGTTGTTTTTATGGTTGCTGTTGTAAGCTAAAGCATGGGGCATACTGCCACTTGGATCTCAGCAAAATACCATTTAGATCTGTATCAGACTCCAGACTTGTTTTTAAAGATAGAATCTGTTAGGTATTTTAGTACCATGGGAGCATTTACTGGATATTGTTTTATAGTGACATTATGCAGGAAAACTCTGTCATTCAATAAGGCCCCTTTGTTTTAGTTATTTTTCTCTTTGACCCAAGAATTGATGTGTGAGAATCACAGGCTGGTACAAGGTTGAAATACCACAGAGATCACTCCCTCAGCTACATTAGTTTCTTAATCTTTTAGGAGACGCCTGTTGAGGCCAAATGGTTTGTTTCAGATTTCACTAATGTAAGAACTCTTTGTTTTGTGCCTTGAAAATATGTCGCTGAGATAATCACAATTGTAGCTGAACTGATACACTACACAAAGGATGCTTCTTCACCCAAGGGCAGGAAGACGCTGCCTTATCTTGGTCTGTACTGGTTTAAACTGATAAATCTGCTGTCTCATGAATTTTACCCTCTATATAAACTGTTGTACTTGTGAATAAAGTTGAGTCACTTTGGGAAGACAATCTAAAGCAGTCTCTGTTTTCTTGTTCTCCCAAGCTGCTCCCGAGCTCGTACTAACACGCTGAATGGCATGCTTGAATATTGCTTGAGAATATATTTGACTGTGTTACAGACTAAGGGACATTCTCTGCTGATAGGTGAAGGTACATTCTCTGCTGATAGACGTCCACGCCTCGGAGGAAGTCGATCCACGGATTAGGCCTTGGAAACCGTTTCCTTCAATTTTGGTGTCAGAAGTGGGATCCTGACGAAGGTAGGCACTCGTCTTTTATTTTATAAGACTGTGTTATGCCTTTCTCAGTGATCCACATAGAAACGGGATACGCTGACGAGGCCTTCTTCAGTGGCCCACATAGTAACAAGTGGGATACGCTGAGGAGCCTTCGTTAGTGGCCCACATAGAAACACAGGAAGTTGCCTGTTGTTTTGTAAATTAAAGCAGAAAGGACACAGGAAGTTGCCTGGGGTCATAAAACGAGAAGTTGCTCGTTAAAAAGTGAGAAGTTGCTCACTAAAAAGATAAAATTGCTAGCAAAAAAAAAAAAAAAATCAAGTAACCTCAGGTGTGCCACAGCAAAATAAAAACTAACTTAAATCCTTCAAAGCGTCTAAACCCCTCTGGAAATCACTGACCATGGGTCAGAATAATTCAAAGACCTTAGACGGGTCCGATAAAAAATCAAAATTAACTGTAAAACCGAAAAAAATAAAATATAAAAATAGCGGCTCAGTACGACTCCCACTTCCGGTTACGTTTAACCCACGCTCGCGAATCAATGAAGACTTCCATGATTACGTATCCAGAACATGCGGAAGTGCTTACGTGACTGATTTCGTCTCGAACTTAGGAAATATCATGTGCCATACCATCCTCAGAGTTCAGGAGTTGTAAAAAGAATGAATAGGACCATAAAAAAATCGCCTGACTAAAGCAATGATAGAAACAGGAATGACCTGGATCAAACTACTTCCTCAAATCCTCTGCGAGATTAGAATGACTCCATCCGCAGCAACCAAATTATCTCCATTTGAAATAATCATGGGAAGACCGTTTCCAACACCATGGTCAGCCTCCAGAGGGGCACCGCTATTGGAAGGGGACATAGACACTGCATTGTCTGACTATGTTCATAACCTGGTAGAAACACTGAATAATAACTATCAGAAAGTTTGTCTCTCTCAGCCTCTCCCTTCCATAGATCCAACCCATCCGTGGAAACCAGGAGATGCGGTGTTGGTAAAGTCGCTAAAACCAAGGGCACTCAGGGAGGCCGCGTGTTCCAGCCCCCAGACTGTACTTGCAGTGACGAGAACCAGCATCCTAACAGACGGACAACCTCAGTGGATTCATGCCAGCAGGGTTAAGACCAGCCCCACCAAACCACCTAAGGCATTGGATCAAGTAGATGACGACTCAGGCGAGCCAACGCCCGGATCCAATACACCTACACACACACAATCACTGATTAACACACAACGCCTGAAAGAGCCAAGACTCAGAAAGCCCTTTGATCCCCCGCCTGAACAACAACAAGGTACTCGAACATCCAGCAGGAACAGAAAGCCTAGAGTACCACACAATGTCTAACCTGATAAAGATAGACTCGTTTCATCCTGATAATGGAGAAAATGAAATACCCATTGTCATCACACGACGCTTATACGGGGTCTCTCGAACCTGGGACCAGGCCAGGAGACGACTGAAGAACTGTGTTTTTTATATATTTAGGTTATTAATCATATCTACTGCATTAACCTTAGGATTTTTATTTACTATTTCGTATTGTAAACTGCAACCCTGTTCACATTTCTGCAAGCCACATTTTGCTGACAATACCTCATGCTCCACTTGGCAAGACACCCACCTAGTACACTCGTCACGTTCTCTAAAATCAGTAGAAAGCAACACAGACACCACCAATAAACCATTTTATGCACCCCCTAACCATTTTATGCACCCCCTAGAATAGGAACTAACGCCTGGTATGAAAATGCCAGAATAGCCGCTCGTGATTTAGGAAACAGTAATTGTTATGTCTGTTCAAAGGGTAATCCAGAACAGGTTATAGTGGGATATCCAATTTCAGGTTTTCCCTTAACAAAGATGCTATTCAAAAATGATAAAAAGGGGCCCTTAACAGTAACCCTGATTGAAGCGGTGCGAGTAGAACTAAGTCCTTTAGATTGTTTATTCATATACACAGGACAAGTCTCTAGTAAGGATGTTAGCATGATTGACAACCCTATCCACCCCTGCAACCCAATGAAGCGCCCCGAAGACCGCACTGAACCTCTTTCGCCCCCAACACAGGTGCGCCATCACCCAAATATCTTGATGACATGCATACACTGACCAAAACTTGAAAACATGAATTATGACGCACAAAACTATACATTCTTTTCTGACTCTCCAGGAGCACGCTGTAACGAAACATGGCTAGCAGCGAGTGTTGACAGGACACAATATAGACATATGTTTTCTTATATATATGCATATATAAGTACGCATTCAGATAACTCAACAATCCTGCATTCGCCCAACACACTAAACGACTCGTACTGGGGAGGCATATTAAAAGGCTTTACAGCTTCGCGCCTGACCAGACCAATCCCACATGCTTATTGGATGTGCAATAATACCCTTAGAGTGGCTTTACCTGTTAAATGGACCGGCACCTGTGGTCTAGTAACTTTAGCTCAAGAACTACTGATACAACAAACCTCGGATCTGCCTGTATCCAGCAGACGGACGAAACGCGCCGCTTATTCACATAACGTTTACATAGATGCTATAGGAGTTCCACGCGGGATACCAAATGAATTAAAGGCACAAGGAGAAATATCAGCAGGGTTCGCCTCAATACTACCGTGGATACAGGTAAACAAAAATGTAGGCTGGATCAATTATGTTTATTACAATCAGCAAAGACACACCAATCTGACCAATACGGCCCTAGGAGAACAGATGTCTGCTACCTCCTTAATGACCATGCAAAATAGAATGGCCTTAGATATGCTGTTAGCTGAGAAAGGAGGTGTTTGTGCTATGTTTGAAGATGTTTGCTGTACTTTCATTCCCAATAATACCGCCCCTGACGGTTCATTCACACAAGCTATGAATAAACTTGAAGCATTGCAGATAGAACTAAGAGCCAATACAGGCCACGGTCAGTGGCTAGACAAGTGGATGCAGGACACGTTTGGAAAATGGAAGGAACTAATTGTAGCCTTTGTAACAGTTGTAGCATGTATTATTTTGTTTTTGATGATTATTGCCTGTTGTGTGATACCCTGTGTACGCTCAATGATAACCCATATAGCTACCAGTACAGCTACTTCAATGTATTTGCAATTGGCACAAATTGATCCTGAGGATGTGCCAGATGTTACCAATGATGTTCCTGATGTGTATATTGAACATTAGGTTGTGAACTATTACATTTTATGATTTGCTTTTTATATTATGTTATTACATTTGTGATTTTTCCTTTCTATTTGAGTTATTATTTAAAAAAAAAAAAATAATAAAAAAAGAGTGGAACTGTTAGGTATTTTAGCACCATGGGAGCATTTACTGGATATTGTTTTATAGTGACATTATACAGGAAAACTCTGTCATTCAATAAGGCCCCTTTGTTTTAGTTATTTTTCTCTTTGACCCAAGAATTGATGTGTGAGAATCACAGGCTGGTACAAGGTTGAAATACCACAGAGATCACTCCCTCAGCTACATTAGTTTCTTAATCTTTTAGGAGACGCCTGTTGAGGCCAAATGGTTTGTTTCAGATTTCACTAATGTAAGAACTCTTTGTTTTGTGCCTTGAAAATATGTCGCTGAGATAATCACAATTGTAGCTGAACTGATACACTACACAAAGGATGCTTCTTCACCCAAGGGCAGGAAGATGCTGCCTTATCTTGGTCTGTACTGGTTTAAACTGATAAATCTGCTGTCTCATGAATTTTACCCTCTATATAAACTGTTGTACTTGTGAATAAAGTTGAGTCACTTTGGGAAGACAACCTGAAGCAGTCTCTGTTTTCTTGTTCTCCCAAGCTGCTCCCGAGCTCGTACTAACACGCTGAATGGCATGCTTGAATATTACTTGAGAATATATTTGACTGTGTTACAGACTAAGGGACATTCTCTGCTGATAGGTGAAGGTACATTCTCTGCTGATAGACGTCCACGCCTCGGAGGAAGTCGATCCACGGATTAGGCCTTGGAAACCGTTTCCTTCAGAATCCATAAGACAAATAATACTGTCACGGTTTAAGTTATATTCTTTGATTTATTGTTTTTCATGGGTTTGGTTTTCTTTATTGTTTTCTGCTTGTGTTACTTTTATAGTTTCTAGTTCACTGTATCTTCCCTCTGTTCCACGTTTACTTACTCTCGTCTCCGTGTTTCATGTTCCCTTTGTTCCCCTTATCAGTCACGTCTCCACTTCACAGTGTCTAGTCTGCGTCTTTGTGAAGGTTTCATGTTTCCTGTTTTATTTTGATAGTTCCTTGTCCTGTGTTCAGTGCATTCAGGTTTGTTTCCTCCCTGTCTTGTTATGTCAGATTAGACCTAGCTGTGTTTCCCTCCTGTTTCCCATTCCCTCGTTACTCCCTTGTGTGTTTAAGCCCTGTGTTGTCCTCTGTCCGTTGTTGCATTGTACCATCCCATGTGCTGTAAGTTTCGCTGTGCTTCTGGTTTCTATCATTCTTAGTTCTGTGCGCCTTATTTTCTAGTGATTCTAGTTTCCATGTTCAGGGTTTTGGTTTGTTTTTTGTAAAGTTACTTTATGGAGGATTTTTCTCAGCGAGTAAAGCTGCTGCTTTAAGTTTACGTTCCGTGTACGAGTCCTGCATTTGGGTCCATCCTGCCTGCCACACATGACAAATACTAAGCGGAGTTTTCTTTTATAATTTGCTGTCCACATGATGAAATTAGTCTTGGAATGAAATGCTACACATGGATAGCCACCACCATAGTAATAGCAACATATGGACCTTGGAAATTGATCACTCGAGAACAAAACAAGTATTTGCAGAATCACTAATATGTGTACAAACAAAGCTGAAGCTGCAATGGCCAGAACTAGATAGCATTATGAATTTGGTAATAAGACTGGCAAACTACAGCAGATATTTAGAAAACCCAAAAGATATAAATCTGGAATTTAAAAACTAATATCAAGCCTTATATGAGACCGACTATGATAGTGACAGTACTGAAATAAAACAATTTCTAAGTGAATTACCTCTGCCAAAGATTAGCACAACAGATAAACACATATTGGAGAAAGAAACATCAGAGGACGAGTTTCTTCTCGCTGTTAAATTGTTACAAAACAAAAAAGCCCCAGGCCCTGATAGATTTCCGACTGAATACTTCAAGACTTAACAAAAATCTACTAACCCCTCTCACAAACACGATCAAGAATACTTTTCAAAAGGCGGCACTCCCTCGGTCTTTAGTGCCTGCAACAATAATATGACTTCCCAAACCTGGGAAGGATTAACAGAGGTAATTTTAGGCCCCTCAACCTCCTCGAGTCAGACTATAAGGTATTGCCTAATTTTTATAGCATTTCAAATAGAAAAAGTTATTTCTAAAATTATTCAAGCAGACCAAACAGATTTTGTTAAAAACAGGCAAGCAGCTGATAATGTTCGGAGGCTGTTTCATATAATTGAAACTTCTAAAATGAGAGCTTCCCTTGGTGATATTATCCATGGATGCTGAGCAGGCGTTCGACAGAACTGAACCTAGCTCTCTTTTTGAGACTAAGGGTCATGAATTTTGGGGACTCCTTTATTAGATCTGTTAAAAAGCTTTTCAATGGTCCCAGATCCTGGATTTTGACTAATGGAGTTCTGTCGGACGCCTTCACATTGTCCCGTGGTTGTAGGCACGGATGTCCAAGCTCGCCTGCCTTGTTTTACATAGTTACAGAGCCATTAAAGGTGGGATTTATTTTCATCTTTAAGGCTAATATCTTATAATTAGCATCACATAACTGTGTTTTATACTTTATTGCACACAGTTAAACATTGTAGAGTAGTATTAGAAGTAGGTGGCTATACTATAGTTTAGTATAGTAGTACAGTAGAGGAGCCCCCTTCTCTAAGGAATTTGAGGAGTGAAGGCACCAGAAGGTAAACATAGTCGTAACTGTCTGCCTTTCTCTTTATGCAGGTCTGACAGGAGGGTAAGAGGTGGTTGCCATGGTGATGGTTAAAGAGGCATCTCCAAATAAGGAGATGCCAAGAAAGTTGCGGAAGAAGAAACGTGAGCCAACATCAGACCTAAGCCCACCCTAAACTGTTTTGACCAATCACCTTAGTATCCTGTTTATCACACAAAATGAAAAGTGTTTACTTCCTAGGCGTGGCAGCCTTTGTCTCTGAGCCAGAGAGAGGAGGTCCATGGTGCCATGTAAAACTAGTTTGAAATTCTAACCGTTTTGTTTATAAATTGGGAAAACTTATAATAGGAGCATATTTGTCTTCTCTCTCATAAAAAACCCTACATTAGTCATTGCTATTTGTTCAAAATTCTCCATTACAGGCTTAAAAATAGGCACGAGGAGCATAAACTGGACTTTATGCATGTTATGTTCTCTTATAACTTAACTGGTAAGTAACGACGCCTTCTTTAGTCGTAGGAATTTACTTTAATAACCAGTCTAAGGAAAACAAGGCGCAGGCATATCAATGCGCGCATACACCACACTTTGTGTTCTACACTCAATAACAGAAAGTAGTGCCACAAACTATAAACTGATTTTACTAAATACATAACAGTTCCTCCCATCCAACCTTGATGAACACAATAGGTACCAAACAATCAAAATATTTCAGATAATGTTGTAAACCAATAATTTAACTTGAACTGAAATATGACACCTACTCAGTGATTTACAACATGTAGGTGGGTTGTTTCCTTTTAAACATTTGAACTGCTTTCCTACAGAATTAACGTGAAACCTATAAGTTCAGTCTCTGAGGTGCTCTGCGATTTCTCTCAGGGTACCGTCTGCCTATTTGGTCAGACTCCATAGTGCTCTGTGTGGTAAGTTCAGGTGTGTGAGCATCGGTAGCTTCACGTAAATCCTGAACCTCAGGTGGTGGAGCGAGGGCAAACTCTTCTGAATCTTGGTGTGTAGATGTGCTCTCAGGTGGCTGTGGAACCATGTGGCTTTCTGCATCTACAATCTGATCAACATGTCTACGCCAGACTAAGTTGGCTCCAACATCTACAGTATATGTCAGTGGTCCGGTCCGTGACAGGATCGTGCCAGGCTGCCATTTCTGACTTGGGTCTCTGTAGTCCCTGGCGAGAACTTTTTGTCCGGCATTGAAGAATCTAGTTTTGTTTCTTGTTGCGTCCACCATGGAAGACTGTTTGTCTTGGACATTCTTGCGAATGTCTGGTTTCAGCAAATCTAGACGTGATCTCAGATTTCGTCCCATGAAGAGCATTGCAGGTGTGTGTCCTGTTGTTGCATGGGTGGCGTTCCTGTAAGCCAGTAAGAAATTGTCTATTTTCTGTTGTAGCGGCTTCCCCTCTGTGCGACTGGCTTTCATTGACCGCTTGAAGGACTGAATGAACCGTTCGGCTTGTCCATTTGTTGCAGGATGATGGGGAGCTGAAGTGATATGTCGTATGCCGTTACTCCGAAGGAAACACTGGAACTCCTCTCCAGTAAACTGACGACCATTGTCACTTACGAGCTGTTGTGGCAGACCTGTGCGTGCAAACAGTGACCGAAGGCTATTGATCGTGCTGGCAGCTGTTGCTTGCTTTACGGGGAAGATTTCTGGCCATTTTGAGTGAGCATCAACCACAACTAGGAACATTTGGTCCATAAATGGGCCAGCATAGTCTATATGGATGCGTTGCCATGGAGCGGATGGCCACTCCCACGCGTGTACAGGTGCTGTTTGAGGTTGACGCAGCGTCTGCTGACAACCAGTGCAGGATTTTGCCATGTTCTCTATTTCACAGTCAAGGCCTGGCCACCAAACATAGCTTCTAGCAAGAGATTTCATCTTAACCACACCTAAATGTCCAATGTGCAGTGAGTCCAGTACCGTTGTACGTAGTTTGGGTGGCAGGATGACACGAGTTCCCCACATAACACATCCTTGGCAAACGGATAGTTGGTCTTTGCGGGTGGAGTACGCAGAGAACTGAGTGTCAGTGCAGGACGGCCAACCATTCACAGTAAAATCGTATACTTTGGACAAGATTGTGTCTCGGCTCGTTTCCCTTTTCACCTGAGCACTTGTGACAGGTAGGGGTTCCATTTGTGTAACGTGAAACACAGTAGCTGGATCAGTCAGTTCTTCAGTGGGTTGCATGTGTGGAAGACGTGAAAGTCCATCTGCATTTCCATGTAACTTTGTCCCTTTGAACTCAATGGTGTAGGTGTGTGCACCTAGGAACAAGGCCCATCGCTGCAAGCGTGCCGCAGCCATGGTTGGAATACCTTTCTGAGGGTTAAAGATGGACACCAGCGGTCGGTGGTCTGTGACCAGGGTGAAGTGTCGTCCATATAAATACTGATTAAACTTCTTCACGCCCCACACTAGACTGAGTGCTTCTCTGTCCATATTTTTCTAGCCTGGCCAGGACTGCTGTTAGGTTAGCCAGATGAGTCTCCTCATCAACACCAGTGACGATTATGTCATCCAGAAAACACTGTGTTCCTGGAATGTCTTGTAGGACCTGATCCATGGCACGTTGCCATACTGCTGGGGCACTGGCAATACCAAATACCAGTCTGTTGTACTGATATAGGCCTTTGTGAGTGTTTATTACCAGATATTTTCTGGATGTCTCTTCTACTTCCATCTGGAGATAAGCCTGGGCAAGGTCAATTTTTGAAAAGTGTTTGCCACCTGCTACTGCTGTGAATATGTCTTCTATCCGTGGAAGTGGGTATTGATCTATGCGGAGAACTGGGTTCACTGAAACCTTAAAATCACCACAGATCCGCACACTGTCACTTGCTTTCTTGCTTACTGATACTATTGGTGTAGCCCAATCTGACCATTCCACCTTGGTGAGTATTCCTTGCTCTTCCAAGCGTTGAAGCTCTGCTTCAACTTTAGGGCGTAGAGCATAAGGTACAGGGCGTGCCTTGTGGAATCTTGGTTTTGCATTGTCCTCTAGTATGATCTGTGCTTTAATATTTTTCAGGGTGCCGATTCCATCTTTGAACACCTGGGCATGGTTATTAAGGATCTGTTTCAGTCTTTCATCCACAGAATTTGCACTCAGGCCTCGTTCCAGTCTCATTGACTTTATTTCTTTCCAGTTGAGGCGGATGTGTTTCAACCAGTCACGCCCAAATAATGGCACACCTCCATTTTTCAGAACATAAAGTTCCAGGTTGCATTTCTTTTTCTCATATTCCACTTTCACTTTTAGTTTTCCCAGAGGAGTTATTCTTTCACCTGTGTACGTTTTCAGTTTCACCGAGGTGTGCTTCAGTTTCAGATTGGGGAATTTGCTTCTATAATCTTCATATGAAATCAGTGAGAGGGCAGACCCGGTGTCCAGTTCCATCTGTAACTCAATCCCTTGTATTTTAGGTGTGAGCCATATTGCATCGTTATCTTTCTCTTGCATTGTGTACAGTTCCAGGCATGCCAAATCCTCCTCAGAATCAGTTGGCTCTGACTCGTTTACTTCATGCAGCTTTCTGTCTCTTTTCCACATTTTGTTTTTCTTTTTATCATACTGCTTTGATTTACACATTTTCTGTATATGCCCCTTTTTGTTACATTGCAGGCATTCTTTCTCTTTAAACCAGCAATTAGCAGCGTCATGTGACTTCTTGCCGCATCTGAAGCACATCGGTAATTTGTTATTGCGCTGCGGATATATTTTGTTTACAGAACACGGCTCCGTGCCTTTTCCCTGAAGCTCTCCGGCATCTTTTGCTGCTGTCTCCATCGATATCGCTATCTCTAATGCACGGTGCAAAGTGAGGTTATCCTCTGTGAGAAGTCGTTTCTGTGTGCCTTCATTGTTCATGCCGCAGACGAAACGGTCTCTCAGCGCATCTGACAGCCCCTCCCCGAACTGACAGTGTTCCGACAGCCGCCGGAGTTCCGCGATGTACTCCGATGTGGACTCATTCTTTAGTTGATTTCGTTTATGAAATCGGAAACGTTCGGCTATAACCAGTGGCTTCGGTTGGAAATGTTTTTGGAGCACTTCTGTGATCTCCTTGAAACTTTTGTCAGCTGGTTTGATCGGTGTGATGAGGCTGCGCAACAAGTTGTATGTTTTCGCTCCCATCACACTCAGTAACACAGCAACTTTCCTCTCGTCCTCTACTTTATTAGCTCGACAATACTGTTCAACTCTCTCTACGTATGTTGTCCAATCCTCTGTGCCATTATCGAAAACGTCCATTTGTCCAACGCCTCCTGACATTTTTCGGTATTTTTATAAGCGTCCTTCACTTAAAATAATTGATGTTACTCACGTCCTCTCTTTAGCCAGGCAGGTGAGCTAGCATCCACACGGAGGGTTAGTTGTTTTGGCCCTAACCGTTTTTCGTGTCTTTTTGGCCACTTTCACAAGGATTTCCCCCTCTCTGTCGTCCAATGCACATCGGGGATCCGTTTTAATCCTCGTCGCCAGTCTGTTATGTTCTCTTATAACTTAACTGGTAAGTAACGACGCCTTCTTTAGTCGTAGGAATTTACTTTAATAACCAGTCTAAGGAAAACAAGGCGCAGGCATATCAATGCGCGCATACACCACACTTTGTGTTCTACACTCAATAACAGAAAGTAGTGCCACAAACTATAAACTGATTTTACTAAATACATAACAATGCAGATGATCTATTAGTATTTATAGCTCAACTGAACAATTCCTTTCCATTTTTTTCTTGCACGCCTCAAATCATACAGTGCAGTTTCAGGCTCTAAAATTAATTACACTAAGAGTGAAGCATTTCCAATTAACATGACAGAACAGATCAGATACTGCCTGGGTAGTTTCAAATACCTCGGTATAACTGCTTGTTCCTCACTTGACAGAATCTACCAAGAGAATTATATGTCATTAATTCATAAATCTAAAGCAGAGCTGCAGAGGTGGCTGGATTTTCTTCTCTCCTTAATTGGTAGAGTTAACACAATTAAAATGAGTCTTTTACCTAAATGTATCCACATGTACTTTCACTGTATTCCCTTAAAGGTACCAGCCTAATTTTTTAAAGAATTAAAAAAGGCAATATTTTTATTCTTATGGCGAAAAAGGTATGTGACCAGACTTCCCCTGTGGTGTGATTATTTACATCTTTGTTTTAGACTGAAAATAATTCCACGGGGAAGCTTTCAGTTAGAAAAATGTAATAAGAAAGCAATGCTTTAAGTCCCTACAAATATTGATCAGAACAGCTCACAACCCGGGGCCCTGATCTAAGAACTGGGTTAAGGGTTTCACTAGTCAGCTGCTAAGTTCCATTCATTTTCTTCCGCTTATGTGGGGCCGGGTCGCGGGGGCAGCAGCCCAAGCAGAGAAGCCCAGACCTCCCTCTCCCCAGCCATCTCCTCCAGCTTGTCCGGGGGAATACCAAAGCGTTCCCAGGATATAATCTCTCCAGCGTTTCCTGGGTCTGTCCCGGGGCCTCCTCCCCGTGGGGCATGCCCGGAAATGTCACCCAGGAGGCGCCCAGGGGGCATCCTTGTCAGGTGCCTGAACCACCTCAGCTGGCTCCTTTCGATGTGGAGGACCAGCTGCTCTACTCTGAGCCCCTCCCGAATGGCTGAACTTCTCACCCTATCTCTAAGAGAGAGGCCAGCCACACTTTTCTGAAGCCCATTTCCGCTGCTTGTATCAGCGATCTCGTTCTTTCGGTCACTACCCACAGCTCGTGGCCATAGTTGAGAACAGGGAGGTAGATCGACCAGTAAACTGAGAGCTTCGCTTTTACACTCAGCTCTCTCTTCACCACAACACTCGCTCCCTTCTCCCGTCACTCGTGAACAAGACCCAGAGATACTTAAACTCCTCCACTCGGGGCAGGAACTCGTCCCCAACCCAGAGTGGGCACTCCACCCTTTTCCAACTGAGGACCATGGCCTCAGATTTGGAGGTGCTAATTCTCATTCCCACCGCTTCACACTAGGCTGCGAAACGTTCCAAGGCGAGCTGGAGGCCATCACCCGAAGAAGCCAACAGAACCACATCATCTGCAAAAAGCAGAGATGAAATCCTGAGACCACCGCTCACCACTAGGTTCGACTAACGGACGAACACTCCTCTCCAGCACCCTGGCATAGACTTTCCTAGGGAGGCTGAGGAGTGTGATTCCCCTGTAGTTGGAAAACACCCTTTCTTAAAGATGGGGAACACCACCCCGGCCTGCCAGTCCAGGGTTACTGCCCCTGATCTCCACGCAACATTGTAGAGACGTGTCAACCAAGACGGCCCTACAACATCCAGAGCCTTCAGGAACTCGGGGTGGACCTCGTCCTCCCCAGGGGCTCTGCCACCAAGGGGTTGTTTAACTGCCTCGGTGACCTCGCCCCCAGAGATTGGTGGGTCATCCCCTTCGTCCCCAGACTCTGCTTCCACCACGGAAGACGTGCCAGTAGCTGCTAAGTTAAATGATAAAAAGTTGTTAACACTTTACTTTTGGACACACAGAAGTCGCCTTTTAAGTCTCACAATGGAAACAAGCCTTTCTGTTTTTCTATCTGGGCAGTATCCTTTGAAGGCATTTCATACATTTTCACTGCTATGCAGATGATGCCCAGCTATATCCATGAAGCCAGATGACACAATTAATTAAACTGCAGGAATGAGACACTAAAGACCTGGATGACCTATAATTTCCTGGATCTACACTACCAGTCAAAAGTTGCACACACCTTCTCATTTAAGTTTTTCTTTATTTTCATGACTATTTACATTGTATATTTTCACTAAAGGCATCAAAACCACGAACGAACACATATGGAATAATGCAGAATTTTATATTTTAGACTCTTGAAAATAGCTGCTCTTTGCTTTGATTACTGCTTTGCACACCTTTGACATTCTCTCAATGAGCTTCATGAGGTCGTCACCTAAAATGGTTTTCCATTAGTCCTGAAGGAGTTCCCAGAGATGCTGAGGACTTGTTGGCCCTTTTGCCTTCTCTCTTCACCCCAAACCATCTCGACTGGGTTTAGGTCAGGTGACTCTGGAGGCCAGGCCATCTTGCACACCACAGTTGTGAATAAATCCCCAACAGCGTCACCACCAAAGCACCCCCACACCATCACACCTCCTCCTCCATGCTTCACAGTGGGAACCATGGATGTAGAGACCACCCGGTCACCTTTTCTGTGTCGCACAAAGACACGGCGAGTGGAACCGATGATCTCAAATTTGGATTCATCAGACCAAAGCACAGATTTCCACTGGTCTAATCTCCATTCCTTATGTTTCTTGGCCCAAACAAATCTGTTCGCTTGTTGCTTTTCCTTAGCAACAAGCAGTAGTGGTTTCTTAGCAGCTATATGACCATAAAGATCTGATTCATGCAGTCTCCTCTGAACAGTTGATGTAAAGATGTGTCTGCTACTGGAACTCTGTGTGGCATTTATCTGGTCGCTGACTTGCAATTTCTGAGGTTGGTGACTCGGATGAGTCGGATCAACAGCAGAGGTGACTCGTGGTCTTCCTTTCCTGGGGATGTCTTTATGTGAGCCAGTTTTTTGTGCACTAAAATCCCCCACAGTCCCGCGATGCATTGTCCTACAAAGCCAAGGCGAATGTTCCTCGTGTTTGAAAACAGCTGAGCAATTTCACTTCAGAGCAGGGACCACGGCAACCTGGTCCCAGGAGGACAAGAAGAAGCCTCCCATCTCCGTCTCGTCCCTCCACCAGGCTCGTCCATTCACAGCTCAGCTTGTGCTCCACCCTCGAGCTGTGCACCTCTGCCCTGCTGTCGATCACATGCGTTATTTCCCACTGTCGCCATTTCTGCTGTCAGGACTGGGTCGGCATCCTCACACGAGCCGTCTCACCTGACAATCGGGCGACAGGTCCTTCCTTCACACGCTTGGCTTCCACGCAGTCCTTCCTTTTCATATCTGGGCCTACCCTCTTCTTTATCATCAGGAAAGCTAAGGCTGCCCATCAGGAAAGCTAAGGCTGCCTATAGGAGGAGGATTGAAGATCACTTTGCTGACAACGACCCCAGAAAAATGTGGCAGGGGATCAATCACATTACCAACTACAGAAGCAATAACCAGGCAACATCTGATGCCTCACTGGCTGAGGATCTAAACCGTTTCTTCGCCCGCTTTGAGACGACCAAGCCCTCAGCTGCCACACCACTTCCACCCGCCCCCAGCACTGGCACACTAACACTTAGGGAGCACCAAGTGAGGTGTGTTCTAAGGTCAGTGAATCCCAGGAAGGCGGCAGGTCCTGATGGAATACATGGAAAGGTTCTCAGAGCATGTGCTGACGAACTGACCGGAGTCTTCACTAAAATCTTCAACCTTTCCTTGTCATCAAACACCGTCCCGCCCTGCCTCAAAACCTCCACCATCATCCCCATCGCCAAGAAGACAGCTGTGGCCAGCCCAAATGACTACAGGCCTGTTGCACTTACGCCTGTAGTGATGAAGTGCTTTGAGAGACTGGTCTGTCAGCACATCAGGGCCGGTCTGCCTCCCACTCTGGACCCCCACCAATTTGCCTACAGGACAAATCGTTCCACCGAGGACGCTATCACCATAGCGCTCCACACTGCGCTGAGTCACCTGGAGCACCGAGGAAGCTATGTGAGAATGCTCTTTCTGGACTTCAGCTCAGCATTCAATCATATCATCCCGGAGATCCTGGTCCAGAAACTGTCTCACCTGGGACTCTCCACCCCCATCTGCCTCTGGATCAAGGACTTCCTGACAAATAGACCACAGTCTGTCAGACTCGGCCCCCACCGGTCCAGCACCATCACACTCAGCACCGGATCTCCACAAGGATGTGTTTTGAGTCCCCTCCTGTTTACGCTCTACACATCCGACTGCTCCCCTACCCATCTCTCAAACACCATCATAAAGTTCGCGGATGACACCACAGTGGTTGGACTCATCTCAAGGGGAGATGAGTCGGACTACAGAGATGAGGTCAACAGACTGACTGAGTGGTGTTCAGTTAACAACCTCCAACTGAACACCACGAAAACTAAAGAACTTATCTTGGACTTCAGGAAGGGCAGAGCAGACCCGGCCCCACTTTACATTCACGGGAGCTGTGTGGAGAGGGTACACTCCATGAGGTTTCTGGGCGTGCAGATATCTGATGACCTCTCCTGGACTGCAAATACTACGGCGGTGGTTAAAAAGGCCCAGCAGCGTCTCCACTTTCTGAGAGTGCTCAGGAGGAACAACCTGGAGGAGAGGCTGCTGGTGACATTTTACAGAGCCACCATAGAGAGCATCCTAACGTACGGCATAACAACATGGTATGCAGGGTGCTCAGCTGCGGACAGGAAAGTACTGCAGAGGGTCATCAACACAGCCCAGAAGATCACTGGCTGCTCTCTGCCCAGCCTGGAGGTCACTGCAAACTCTCAGTACCTCAGCAGAGCTGGCAATATCATCAAGGACCACTCTCACCCCAGCAACCAACTGTTTGAACTATTACCGTCAGGCCGACGGTACAGGTCACATAAAACCAGGACAAACAGATTCAGGGATAGCTTCTTTCCCAGAGCTATCAGCGTAGTAAATAAGCACAAAAACAATTGAACCTATTCCATACCGTCACTGTCATTATATTATGCTGCTATTCATACTGTCATTATATTAATGCTGCTATCCTGTATATATTGTACTTACTATTGTTTGAGTACTTACGATTGTTGTTTTTTTTTTGTACTTTTTATATTTTACATTTATATTTATTATTGAAACTTGCACCAAGGGAGTGGCACTCCAATTTCGTTGTACTCTGTACAATGACAATAAAGGCTATTCTATTCTATTCTATTCTATTCTATTCTATTCTATTCTATTCTATCAAGTCCATTTGACAGCTAGTAGGCCGCAGTGGATTAAAAAAATATCATACAAAACACTAAAAATGTCCAATATAATCCAAAAAAGATCTACGCTCACAAATAATACCAGTTATAAAAGACAAATACAAATTTCCATTGTGTGATACACACTATCTCTAAAATTAGAAACATTCTGTCTCCAAGTGATTTAAATGTAACAATTTTACAATCTTTCTCCTCACATACAAAGTCTTGAATAACCAGGCCCATCTTTACCTCACAGTAACATATCACCCCAGAAGAGCAATTCACTCTCAGACTGCTCCCTTACCTTTGGTTCCTAGGGTATTTAAAAGTAGAATGGGAGGCAGAGCCTTCTGCTCTCAGGCCCCACTTCTATGAAACCAGCTCCCAGTTTGGATTCAGGAGACAGGAACCCTCTCACCCTCGCCCTACTTTTAAGATTAGGCTTAAATTTTCCATTTTGATAAAGCTTACAGTTATGGATGGATCAGGTGACCTTGAATCCTCCCTTAGTTACACATCAATAGCTCTATGCTGCTGGAGGTTTCTCATGACACACTGAATGTTTCTTTTTCACCCTTTTTACACTCGCTATGTGTTTATACATCACGCTATATTTAATTGTTAGTTTTTATTAATCTCTAGCTCTCTTGTGTCTTTTGTCCTTTCTTCTTCCTTCCACCAGAACCAGGCCGTCCCGCCCTGAGCCTGGTTCTGGTGGAGGTTGCTTCCTGTTAAAAGTGAGTTTTTCCTTCCCATTGTCACCAAGTGCTTATTCATAGGGGGTTGTGTGGGGCCACTCTCGGTACACCAGCTTCCGCTCACAGTCCAAAGACACATATGGGTTTGGGATAAAGTGTGAATTGTTGTCTGTCTTTATTTGTGGGTGCACCCTGCCTCTCGGCCGTGATAGCTGGGACAGACCACTCCATTGATTTATGTGTTTATTCTTGGCACAAAAGCCTTAATATATCTTTGTACTAACCAACACTGCCTCAAATGACATTGCCTAAAGACATTTTATAAAAACATACACAGCAAAGTCTGTTTACATAAACGTTTACGAGTCAGAATCAGAATGCTTTATTAATCCCAGAGAAAATTATGTAAAAGCAAATATAATAATAATATAACAATAATGTTTTTTTTTTAGCTATTATTAAAAATAGCCAATATCCAGTTCAAGCTATCTGTTGGTAACATATTTATTTATTTGACTGTATTTGGAAGAAGTTGGATTTCCCATCATCCCTGAATGTACCATAGTCTGTATGGAGACAGCGAGCAGCGGCGGCTCCCAGCGGAGCAGCGCTGCGATTGGCCGGGCCAGCGAGGAGGGGGAGGGCTTTGTCTCTCCTCCCCTGCCTCTGCTCTCCTCCCATCCTAGAGGACAGAGCGATGCGGAGACAATAGGACGCAGAGCCGGAGGAGGCTGCAGGATGCTCGACACCACATCCACCGACGCTGCTCGGAGGCTTCTCGCTGGACACCGATATCAGACGTTTCTCTGGGCTCACCTGGTCTTAGTATGTGCTCACATCTCCCTGTGTGTTTACCAGTAGCAGCCTGGGCCGACAGGGCGGACTTCACAGTCTCCATATGGGTATCAACTGAAAGGTGAGTAGCGAATTAAACCCGGGCTGACCGTTTATCCTCACCTGCACCCTGACCGACCAGGCTCCGTTACTGTGTGTGCCGCTATGATGTGTGCATGCAGTGCATCATTAGGCCAATGCCATACAGCAGCGTTCACACTGAAAACAAAACTGTGATTTCTTCTCTATGTTGTATGTACATTTTCTAATGTCATTGATCTCTAGCAAGCAACAATATAATTGATTGTAAGCATTTTAGGTTGTTTACAGTATCGGATTGTGTAGTGGAATTTGTATTATTGATCACAACACAACATCTAAAAGCCCTCCCTCACCCCCACTATGCATCCCGTGTTTTTGCAGGAGGAGGAAGGGGTGGAGGAGGGGGGTTGGCAGTCAGGTATCTGCAGGAGCTAATGCATGTCTGTTCCTTTCCGCTATCTAAGCTCTGTTACACTAAAGTGACAGTGGTTGTCCCTTCAGTGAGTGCTGTCTGAGCACACACACTGCAGGTGACGATGCAGACCTGCTGAAAGCTGAAGCCTTTAGTGATTGGAGGATGATACAAGACCAGAATGTTTACATTCTGACTGGTCTACCTGCTGTCTATGTTTGCTGGATTATACTGGGCAATTTTGGGGACTTGCTTAGAAAAATGAAGGGTTACGCCCTATAGCCAATCTATACAAGCCGATCTAAGCCATTATTTTGGATAAATCATGTAATCAATGCCTCAATGCTCATCCACAGTGCCTATATATTGTGTTGATGAGATGCCAGCTGAACTTGAACTAGGGGCCGGGTGGAGAGCTGAGTGAGCACATACCTTTAAGTAGACCGAATAACCCAGATGAGGAGGTGATGGGAAGGAGTTTAAATAATGATTCTAAAGAACAGGGACTGGGTTGACTGGCTTGAAGATGCGGGTAGGACGACTGATGGATAAGACTGGTGAATTTGAATTAGTTGAAGATGGAAAATAACCAGTATTACCATAAGGATTTTGAGAGGATAGATCTTCCTTATTCAATTTTGATTAAAAAATCAAATTACCAAGTTAAATTTTGTTTGCTAAATATGAAGATGAAGCCCTGAATATAGCCTAGTTAGCATAAATACTAATTAAGCTAGTTGTTGCTGCCGTCTGTTTTACGCACCAATGATATTGGTGAGGTTTTTCAGTCAAATTCATCGCATCTGCTCTGTTAAGAGTTTTCAGTGATCTCCTGTTTATTGTTGATGCTAGTTAATGCTGTACGTATATTACTGGATCTTACCACTGTGTTTGATACAGTGGACTACAACATCTTGAACACTCATTGTGTTGTTATTTGTGGGATGGCTTTGAACTGTTTTAAGTCTTATTTGAGTTGTAGGTGGTTTTCCATTAGCATTGGCAGTTATTCTTCTAAAACTACCCCCTTAACCAGTGGTGTACCTCAAGGTTCCATTCTTGGTCCACTTCAGTTGTACACACACCTTTTGGGTTTATTTTTTTTTTAAAAACCCATCATGTTCCTTACTACTTTTTTGCAGATGAAACCCAGATTTACCTCCCTCTTAAACCCGTCTCTCAACCCTGTGATGGTAAAACTGAAATTTTAGTGATTCCTGTGGCGAATAAGCAGCCAGTTACATTTTTCACTATCCCTTTAGATCTTGAGACTCATTTCTTAAACCTCAGGTTTAAAGTCTGAGTGTTATCTTTGATTCATCTCCTTAATTAGACAGATCACAGCAGTTGTTATAGCCAGCTTTCTCAAATTAAGATATTAAATATAGTTAAAAACTTCTTTCTTTTCATGATCTAGATTGGATTACTACAAGTTATTATATGTTGGGTTGAGCAAAACACTTAAAACATGTCTGCAGCTGGTTCAGACTGCAGCTGCTAGACTCCTGAAAGATACACGGAAGCTTCACCCATTCTTAAACTATTACACTGGTTTCCTGGGAAGTACAGGATTCATTTTAAAATATTGTTGCTTGCGTGTAAGTGTTTACACGGGCTCGCCTACGTTAACTATCAAATCCTTTAGTTGTCCTATGCCTCTCACTTAGGTCTGTCGATCAGCACCTTCTAGTAATTCAGAATTCCCAACTGGCTCGTACAGGCGACAGAGCTTTCTTGTCCCCCAAACTCCAAAAATAACCAGCAACATATATTTTTTTAAATTTCTCCAAGTGCATCTCTTTTACTTTTAGTATTTCAATTTGTATTATTTACTGTTCTTTTTGATCCCTTTTAAAAATATTATTATTATTTATTTATTTTATTAGTAAAATTTGCTTGATTTTGATTTCAGGCCTTTAAAACGTTCTAAATAAAATCTGTAAAATCAAACTAAGGTGTAAATATCTACTGCTGAGGAGCTGTAATATAAGTAGGTACTAGAGATTTTGGCAACCACATTCTGTTTTTGTTCACTTTCCACACACACACACACACACACACACACACACACACACACACACACACACACACACACACACACACACACACACACACACTGACTGGTGTTTTGCTGCTGGCCTCCCTCTGCTCCCTGCCAGTGCACATTTACACACAGTCACTTTGATTATGTGCGTGTGCAGCAGTCAGCAGCTTTTTTTCAATAAATAGAAGACAAATCAAACGTGTCCAGAACATTTAAAGGCTAAATATTTTTGTTGCTGCAGTTTCTCACGTGGAAGGCAGGAATGTGTTTCTTTGCAGCACATCTATCAGGAGAATAGAAACAGTCACTCAAATGCAAAAAAATTAAGCTGTTATTGTTGGAGGGCAGCGCGGCTGCATCAGTGGGGGTGGACGTGGCTGTGATCGTTGCCTTGGCTCGTCGAATGTGCTCCGGCTCGGCCCGCTGGTTGCATAAGCAGTCTGGGATTTAGTCAGCTGCGGCCCCGGGTCGCTGCTCTGTTTCCACAGAGTGTTAAACCTGGTGGCACAGAGGGTCAGTGTTGAGCGAGTGGGGAGGGCTGGGGGGATGTGGTCAGCTGAAAGGAACATGCTGTATTTTGTGTCTGTTCCCAGAACGTTGAATTTTGCAGGCTGTCGGAGAGAACAGTCTGCAGGAAAGGAGGACTAACACAAGCATCAATCTGTCAACTGACTTTTTAGGTTTAGCATAAAACTGTCCCAAACTAGAGACCAGACAATCTGAATTTACCATGACTCAGGTTAGCATCTTCACATTGTATAAAAAGAACCAGAAATATTCCTTTCATAATAATACACTGGACTCAGCGTGTGGTTCTTATTTGTGCTTGTCGAATAATTTATTAAATATTAAACAATTATAGCAATTGTTGACGATTAATTCGCTTTGAGATGAATAGATCAATGATATGCTTTGGGGAAAATGAACAATGTGTATAATAATGTGTAGTGGAGCGAATGTTGAAGATGATTACAACAAATAATTAATATGTGAAAGGCTTATTTCAACCTTAGATAACTTTGTATAAACTTACAGTATGTGGTATGCAGTTGCCCCTAACTTAATACATCTGTTTATGTATTTATACTCCTAAACACCAAAAAGTACAACAACAGTGGTGTGAGACAGAGGCTGCCATTCTCCTTCACCTCATCCTGAAAAGTTTCCCATCATTATTTGAACGTGAGCTGCAGGGAAAATACCAAATTTGAACCCTTTTGATCATCTCATTTTACCCATCCAGCTGCTCTGCAGTTGTTCCTACCAGCGATGCAAAGCACTTGCGACACGCAGCTGCTTTTGCATCGAGTTGTTTCTATTGTTAAAGGTGAGCCTATGTGATGCACTCACGCAGTGGGACTGCAGACTTCCCCTCCACACGGAGAGCCGACATTTATCCTGGCCTGATGACTCACTGAGCTACACGAGTCTTACTGCTTCTATACAAATACAGATGCAGTTTTAGCTGTGGTAAACGAAAGCACACGCATACAGCAGCAGGCCAAAAAACACACAGGTCTATAGAAGCTGGAAAAGGAAAAAAAGACCTGAAAACAGTGTGTTAGATAAAGGCAGAGTGTGATGAATGCTGGGATTGTCTGGTCTACACACACACGCACACACCATCTTGATGTGAATATTAAATATATAAAGATGCAGAATCTTCTGAACTTTGAGACTGTAGCTTGACCTACATCACAGACTTTTTTTTGCACATACTAGCTGGAAAAACTTAAGCTCTAGATCTGCTAATAAGAGCTGTGGGAACAGTTTGAAGATCACTGCTGCAACTAACCACACAAGCTGCTGTACCTTGTCAAAATTTTCCTTTTACTTTGATTTTATGAAACCAGTTTATTCTCAAAGCTGAAATTCGCTCCGTGCTCTCTCCTGGTTGTGTACACCTAATGAAATCGGGCTGGAAGTTTGGCTCCATTAAACGAATTGGTCGAGCACAGTGGAAGTGCGTTAATCCGGTTATGCTTAAAATGATTAGGGACTCAATCTAGTCAAGATCATCAGACCTAAGGCAGAAATCAATTCAGTATTAATATTGCTTTCCAGGGCGTCCTGAGTAAAGAGGTACGAAATAAGTTAAATCACATTAGCCAGTCGTTAAAGGTCTGCAGACTGTGCTGGACAACTGAACCAGTACAATGGCATTAATAGATACGGGTTCAGGAGATGATTACTGGGCCTTTTTGTCAGCCTGGGTCATATGTGCTATCTTCACAGCCACTGTAATTCCCATTTTTCTGAAGATACACTTGGTGCCAAATAGTGTGCATGTTTCCTCCTTTTTTGCAACATGTTTACTGCGTCCACAACTTTAGTTTTTTATCCATTTAGATAAAAATTTGATTCACCCATTAACTCACCATGCATGTCTGTGGGGGGAAACCAAAAAGCTCCAGAAAAGTCCAAGCTGCCCCGTGGAGTTGAACCCAGAAACGTCTTGCTGTGACGCGATGGTACAAACCACCACAGCACGTCTTTTTGCATGTTTAAATCTAGTTTGGTTTTATTCAAACAGTGGCACTTTATATTATAAAGGATAGAACTACAACAATGTGAGAAATACAATCCCTTTCCATCTTTGTGGTAGCTGTTAGCATCTTTAGGACTCATTAGCGCTTGCTAACTGGTGCTAATTAGCTCTAAGCATTGCAGAGTGTCAATATCTGTGGCTTATCTGGGTTCCTCATCTACAGAGAGATAACACTGTTAGCAACACTTAAATCACTATATCACTATTTACTCATAACTGTAATTCTTGTTGTAAAATAATTAATTAGTTATTGGAAAATCAGTTTAAACTGTTTATTCAGTTATTTAGCGCTTTTTGATGGAGCTAAATGGAAAAAAAATGGAAAAGTTCAAATTTACTGCCCCAGTTTTCACTCAAAACAGCTAGCTTGGTTGAATTTGCAGCTTTAAGTAGTTATTATTGACTGAATATACATTGTACGTTTATGAATGTTATCGTGATAACATACCAGAGCCAAACGCACACTCAGAAAAAGAACGAGGCACAATCCTGCAGTGCTACAGTAAGCACTTCTGATCCCCGGCAGAAACAAACGGTCTCTTCTGTTTACAACTCCCTCCTGTGCATGTGTGTTTTTATCACATGCACCCAAGAGCTTTTATTTAGAGGAGAGAGAGAGATACAGTACATCCTCTCTGCACTGCCATTTATCACCCAAACTGACTCATCTCTCCTCACCTGCTGCCGTCAGCCTCTCTTCCTGTCCGCTTCACACGCAAAAAAGATTACACTCCCACAGAGAACGCAGAGGTCTGTGGAGGGGCGACGGGGTACTTACAGTTTTTTCTGATTGCTTAAGCACATTTATTGTAACTATTGGCTAATTTTGCAAAACTCTTCACACAAATAAGAAAACCTGTCACCCAATAATCAAAACATTGTAGTTCTCTTGCAAAAGCAAACACAGCTAGATTAACTCTTCACACCTTCGTAAAAATGGTGTTTCCGTATCAAACAGTACACACAAGCCATCATCTACTAAGCACACAATGCGCCAACTGCACACTGATGGTATGAATACAAAACACATCTGGCTTTTGCTTCCTCTGTGCACAAGGTAGGCTATGTCAGTTTGAGCTACTTCTGTCATAGATCCATAAGCATAGAGGGATCCAAACTTCAAGTACTGGTGTTTATTCACACACATCAAAACAAACACAAGTGTTTATTTCCAAGTATAGGATTATTTGCAATCGCCATAATGACTATATGGGTTACTTGGTCTGCAGTGAACATGCTTCCTCTGCCCCAGCATCTGGTCATCTAGCAATTCTGTAAAATAACAATTTCCGTATTTTTACATCAATGGTATTGGTGTGTTTCTCATTGGCATATGGCAGTGCTACAAATCTTTGTGCGAAGTGACTGTACTAACCGATTCTCATTTCAAGATGTCCCTATGGTACTTGCTACAGTGTAGCGGCTCGAGTTAGGCTGGACCCGTTGGCCAGCTACCCTCAGGGTCATTCCACGGTTGATTACATGGTCCACTATTGTAGCTCTGATGTCATCAGCAATTCTATTTCTTACTCTTCCTACCCTTCCTCTCCCCCCTCCTCATCTTCCTCTCCCCCCTCCTCGTCAACCTCTTGCTCCTCCTTGTCCTTGTCGTCCTCTTCATCCTACTTCTTCACCTCCACGTCCTCTTCCTCGGCCTCCTCTACTTCTCACTCTTTCTGCTCCCTCCATTGTACTCCGCACACACAGCTTACCTGTATTATAGTGCTTAGGCTGATTGCAAAGTGAACTAATTATCTAAAAAAGTTTTCACATGTGAAAGTGTGCCAGACAGTTGGCAAGTTAGTGTTAATGATAGCCATACATGTGTATACTTTTGCTAGGAGTGTGTTGGAAATTTGGTAATTGAGTGTTGTGCAGTGAATTGTGCCTACAGTTTTGCAAAGTGTGTGTTACAAAATTGCAAACTGAGTGCAAAGCAGTTTTTGTGCTTTTAGTTTTGCAAACTCAGTGAGTGGTTTTGCTATAAGTCTGAATAGTTTTAGAGATTGTGCTACAGGAATCACAGTTAGGGTTTAAGCATTCAGAAAAAACTGTAAAGTAGCACATTGCTGCGTGTGTGTGTGTTTGATCACATAGTTGGCAACTTAACGTTGTGATGCATACAACTGAATGTTACTTTCTGCATCTAAAACCAGACTGTGCAATGAAATGTTATCCATCTGTGGATGTGTGCGGAGAATATGAGATATGTGAAGTACATGGAATGGCAGGCGAGTGTGTTGATGATGAGGAGGCTGCTGTAGATATAAAGCCAATCCAAGTGTCTGCTCATATAGAGTGGCTGCTTTCCAGCACCTCGGGTTGTGTAACGAGTGTGAGTGTGTGTGTGTGTGTGTGTGTGTGTGTGTGTGTGTGTGTGTGTGTGTGTGTGTGTGTGTGTGTGTGTGTGCGCGCTCCTATAGTTCCTCCACATTCGCCTGGATCAGTGAGGGTCAGTGCTTGGCAGGTCCAGCCGCTCAGGAAGAGAAAAAAGGGAAGCAATCACTAAGAATAATCACACTGCAGCAGGAATTGGATTTGCTAGAAAGGACTGTTATTGGCTGCCTGTGTGTGTGTGTGTGTGTGTGTGTGTGTGTGTGTGTGTGTGTGTGTGTGTGTGTGTGTGTGTGTGTGTGTGTGTGACTCAGCTCACAGCTCAGCTCTGGTATCCCCCTTGGCGAGCATTTAGAATTACTTAAGCCTTCACTGCAGATAATTAGCATTTTCAGCGGCTATCACACTGCAGATCAGAGCAGCACGCTGTGAGCTTCGGTGTCGACAGCGTGCTGTGCATTGCCGACCTTGGAATGCAACACAAACATCACATGCTCCTGTTTTGGTCCCACAAGAGGACGAGAGCCTGTTTTTCTCTTCGTGTGCCCGTCCTATCACAGCCAACTTGTTGTACTTGAAATGAGGAAGAGTAGAAGGATGAAGCAGTTTTCAAAATGTTTCTCCTCTCTTCTTTCTGTACAGTGACACCAGCTGTTAGCTGCTATTGCTGCTCCTGTCCTACCCGAGTCAGTTTTTTTTGCACCCTGAAGCAGTCCGCACCATGACCTCCTCTCCGCTGGTTTCTCGAGCCAACATGGACATCCTGGATGAGCTGCAGCTGATTGCTGCCCAAAATTTGGAGAGACTAGAGGTCAACAAGTACTACGAGGTGATCAGAGAGCTGGGCAAGGGAACCTATGGCAAGGTGGATCTGGTCATTCACAAGATCAGAGGTAAGGGACCACCACAGAGTACATGACGTCTTAAGTGATTGCGCTGTCACCTTTTTGTTTTGGTCTCTGCACCTTAAGTGTAATTTTGCTTTTGGCTCCTAATGAGATGTCCCTTTGTTTAGACAGAAGTGTTAATAGTTAGATTAGTGGATGGAATGCTAAATTGCAAGCTTGGTTAAATAACTGCATTCATAAATGTACAGACAGAAACCTCCTTAGTGAAAAGTTACAGACTAATAATTAAAATAGCAGAAATCTCAAGCACGGTCTTCTTGGATAGACGACAACACCCCCAACTGGTCATGGCAGATGGCTGCGCCTCCCTGAGCCTAATTCTGCTGGAGGTTTCTTCCTGTTAAAAGGGAGTTTTTCCTTTCCACTGTCACCAATTGCTTGCTTGAAGGGGGTCATCTGATTTCGGGGGTTTTCTCTGTCTTTACCTAACAATATAAAGCGTCTTAAGGCCCCTGTTGCTGTGATTTAGTGACATAAATAACGCTGAATTGAATTCAAAGAGTTTCAGTTCACTCCAATCAGCACAGGGGTTTAACTTTAAGCCTCAACAAAATCTAAATAAGTAAGTAATTTAAAATAATACCTCAGTAAAGTCGTGATACAAAAACTGGTTTTTTTGTGCATCTGTAAAAAAAACATCTGTATTTTTCCCAAAAGGTACAAAAATGGCACTGAAGTTCCTGAAGAAGAAGACAACCAAGCTGAAGTCTTTTCTACGGGAGTACAGCATCTCCCTGTACCTGTCTCCGTGCCCCTTCATCATCAACATGTTTGGCATCGCCTTCGAGACCGACGAGTACTACGTGTTTGCACAGGAGTACGCCGTGGCGGGAGACCTCTTCGATATAATTCCTCCACAGGTGCTGATTCGCAGATAACGATAGTAATACAGATGATTACTGATCCACAGTCAGAAGAAAGTTGGCTTAAAACTGTAAAATCCCCTGAATAAAATAGTGCTTTTCCTTTCTTTGGCCCTCAAGGTCGGTCTTCCTGAAACAGTAGCAAAGCGCTGTGTACACCAGGTAGCCATCGCTCTGGACTACCTGCACTGTAAGAAGCTGGTCCATCGGGACATTAAGCCTGAAAACATCCTCATCTTTGACCGAGAGTGCCGCAAGGTCAAGCTCTCTGACTTCGGAATGACTCGCCGGGCTGGCTCACCAGTGAAAAGAGTGAGTAGTGTTTGAGTTTTGTACGCTTTTATATTCGCACGTTTCCTCCAGTGACTGTAACCTGTTGGGTTTTCCCTCCAGGTGAGCGGCACCATCCCCTACACAGCTCCGGAGCTCTGCGATGTGTCCCGCCACGAGGGCTTCTGCGTGGACTACAGCACTGACGTCTGGGCCTTCGGTGTGCTGCTGTTCTGCATGCTGACTGGTAACTTCCCTTGGGAGAAGGCTCTGCCCTCTGACTCTTTCTACCAGGAGTTCATCCGTTGGCAGAGGAGGAGGACGAACACGGTGCCGTCGCAGTGGAGGCGCTTCACCGAGCAGGCCCTTCGCATGTTCCGCCGCCTGCTATCGGTGGAGCAGGACCGCCGCTGCTCCGTCAAAGAAGTGTTCGGGTACTTCAGCCACTCCTGGATGTTAGACGCGGAGAACGATAACAACAACGGCAACATGGTTGCTGGAGGTGGCGGCGAAAGAGTTAGTGGCGGAGGCGGCGGAGGCGGCGGAGGCGGCGGCGGCGGAGGAGGTGGAGGAGGAGTCCGTGGGGAGGTGGACGGCACAATCTCGTCATCATCGTCCGGGGAAGAAGACGAGGAGCATCTCGTGGAGAGGATGAAGCAGCAGACTCTGTCACCTCGCTCCCCAGTGTCGCCCCTCTCTCCCATGTTGCCAGTGGCGGTGAAGAGGGGGAGCGGAGGCAGCGGGGCCAAAGGAGGGATGATGGAACCCGGCGGGGGCCACCATTTCGTGTCCGTCTCCACCAACAGCTCCGTGTCATCCACCAACAGCTACGATCGAATGCCCCGAGAAAACGGCTCACCTGGCGGCCGCATGCTAGTGCCGACACCCATAGAAATCTGCGTCTGAGCATGTCAGGGCTCACCGGCACACACTTTTATACCTCTCATCCAACCACGTAGATGTTCATGCATGGGAAAAGAAACAAAGCGATAACAAAGCACTAACACGTCTCCTGTTTTAAACATTGTGGGAAAGGAAGAGCGCAGACACACACGCGCCGGAGGACTTCCGAGGACGTCTTTGTAGAACGCACACATTCCTCATGATTGGTCGAATGTCCTGTTTTAACACTTGGAATTCAAGGACACGTTCAAAATGCAAGTGTAGAAAAATGAAGAAAAAAACGCTACATTAGAGATTTCACCACTAAATCGATCTGACAAGAAGACCAAAATATATTCCTTAAAGCAATACTTGCAGCAAAAAAAATGAATTAAAATAACATAAAAAGATAAAAAAGTCAGCAGGAGTTGGGCAGAACTCCTCGTGATCTCTTCAACACTGATAAGAAGTTTTTTTTTAAGAAGCCAAGGGACAAAAGATTCGTGTTTTTGACCGAAACAGAGCTCAAGCTAACACCTTACAAGATAAAAAGACTGACTGAGCCGTGGTTTCAGTGTTTTACTTGTAACAAGAATATGAAAGTGTGAATGTGTCCGTGTGCGTCGCTGTGCGTTTGAATCTAAAACAAGTAGTTTAATATTTCTTTGAGAATTTTATTATTTATTTGAATCTTTAAAAAAAGAAGAAAAAAAAAAAGACTACACAATCTATTTTTTCTATTTTTTTGTAAGGTAGCTCTCTTTGTTTCCCATTCGACTCAGCATTGTGATATGGTGTTGAGGTATAGCTGTGTAACAGGTGTGGTATGCTGCTGTACATACTGAATACTTGCGCATTATGTGAGATGATCTACAGCTTTCCTTCATCTCAGACTAGATGGAGCGAATGCGTGCGATGTCTCTGCTCTTCACCATGAACATATCTACTTCACAGTTGGAAGACTTTTTTCTACTCACTCCTGAAATTCCGTTTGTATGATGTTCCTTTGAAGCGTTTTTTCCAAAAGAGAACAAGAAAAAGATCTGTCTGCTTTGCTCACGTTTTCATCCAGACCTTCACTTAAAAATGTGTTTTCTTTTAAACTTTGTCTGAAAAAGAAAAATGATCTGTTCCAATTAAGTGCAGGGGGAAAAAAGCAAACACTCAAGAGTCACTTTTTATAAACTGCATGACGAGTAATTCAAACTTCGAATCTGAACTGGCTTTAGGAGGAAAAAAAAGGTAAAATGTTGTGATGTGATTTATTTTTTTGCAGTAGCACAATTTCTTGCATCATGTCCCAGAGTGAATATTGCTGTTATGACCTCTTGTGACATCCTAGGGCTAAAAGAAAAAAAATCTGAATATACTTACTTAGTTTCTATCCAGTGTGATGTATTTGTAATGCTATTAATGTTGTGTGCTCATCTCACCACCTTCAGGAACTAAAAAAAAGCTAAGCATGAAGACAGAGCGAGAGATTTGAATTTGAATCAAATGTAGGGACTTAAATGTTTTGCTTTTGGATTTAAAAAACAACAACAAAACTAATCCATTCCTTTTTGACTTCATGAATATCAATTGAATTATTTTTCTTTGGGGGGGTGGATCATGCGTAGTGTGTGAATGGATGTTCTCTGTGTTGCTTTTCAGACATAAACTGCATGAAACTGTATGTGCTAAAGCCCTCTTGTGAAAAACTGCTCAGTGTTTATCCCGTCACAGGCTGTAGCACTCTATAGTTGTAGTTAGTGTACCGGTGACAAACAACACGTCAGTAGCCTCAGCTCGGATCTGACAGAGGACCAGCTCAGCCCCTCCGCATGATGCGTTGGATCAGCGAGAGAGTAAATAACTGCATCTTGTGACAATCTCTGACCTCATCGGCAGCCTCCTGATTCAGAACAAAGGACGGTCCTGATGCGGACACTGCTCCCCATCTGTCAACTTCAAGCAGCGCTGTGCTGTGCGGAGTAAACCGTGCGAGCCCAAGCACATCCCACACTGGCATGACCGTATGAAGCCACATTACCTCATCGCGTCATTGTTCCTTTGCAGCGTTCACTCCGAAACCATCTTTCAACATTCGCGCTCTTCCCAAATAAACGTGACGTGCTTGAAGCACCCATGGCAACGTGCAACGATAAGCAACGTGAGGATTCTTGTAAATAGAGACACGTGGGAGGTTTTATTGACAATTCTTGTTACGTAAAAAAGAGCCGACACCAAACCAGTCTCCCAGTAGTGTAGACATTATTATTGATTGGTTTGTGAATTTGTGTTTTCAGCGTCACCACTTTGCTCTTGCTTGGAAAGCAGATGTGTCAAGCCAGAGGTGGATCTGACTATGAAGCCATGTTATGCGTTTTGTCAGTCACAAGTCACTGGCCAATGAGCATGGCCTCCATAATTCGCTTTTCTGACAAAAATTTGCAAAGTGAAACGAATGATGTTTTTTTCCATTTACCACACATGGCTGGAATTCCTATTTTAGCCACAGGGATCATCGCCTGGTGGTCAGTATAAACAGTTTGGGTTTAAAGCACCTCTTTAATGGTTTCACTTTTCAGACATGGACACCATGGCCACCTTTAATACTATTTCTGTAAAAGGGCCAGTACGTAGGGCTCGGTGATATTAAATGATAAGACTGCAGATTGCCAGCAGCTCAATACAACTTCTGGTGGCTTTCACCTCATTTCAAACACAAAAAATGGCCCTAATAGAGCCTTTGTTTCTTTGGCACATTCTGGGCTACACAGGCTCTCATGCTGCTCTACAATATTTCATTTTCCTTTAAGCTAAGTTTAGATTTGCTATAACTAAAGGGGACCTATTCTGCTCCTTTCAAAGTAATTGTTATTTATTTTAAACTGAAACGAGCTACTTTAGCTCCTCCCCTCTAAGACAACTTTCTTCTGATTGGCTGCCGATTGTAAACAGAAGGTTTGAATAGCAGACAGGTGGGATGACAGTGTCTGCAGCTAAAGCTATGTTCCTGGGATGACTGTATTGAGTATATCACCTCCCTCTCGTGACATCATATTGATCCAAGGGTAGCTATCAGAACCTGAGTGTTTAAAACAAGTTTTAAGGTAGTTTTCAGCTCACAGGCATTATACATCCAAAGACCTCACTATCTAAGCATCATTAATATGAGTATCTAACACTGTAACAGTATGTTTATGACAAAGACATGAAAATGAATAAAAGGTTCCCTTTACTTTTATGCTATGTAGGCAGTTGAGTTTTGAAAATTGTGTTTAGCAAACAGGATCCGGGATTTTTTTCATCTGTGTCAAACAACCCCTGAATTCAGTGTTTTTAAGCTGTCTTAGTTTGGTGTCATTCAGCTTGATTTTTCTGAATTATTCTCTTGCATTAGTAAAGAGATCAACATTAGCTTATCATACCCCTAATGTAAGAATAGCCTGATGTTGCTTTTTACACAAGTAAATTTTTAATTATGTCGCGTATTTTGAAATTGAAATATTCAATTTTCTTCTTTAGCCTTGCTTCTTTTTTCCAAGCATGGAACCATCCGTAGCTAAATTAGCTAGCTAACATTTTGATAGTGGAGACAGAGCTATTGGTAAAGTCAGATGTTTTAGCATCGTCTTGCCAACATTCTTTAAAACAGAAAATTTGACTTTTTATCACGTTGTCTTATAAAACATTATACCCAAACCTCCAGTCTAACCTAACAATCCAAAGTAACTGCTGTTGTTAGTTATAGACAATTAGCCAACAGGATGTTATTTCTAATGAATGAATGATGATCAGTTGCAGTCCCTGTTTTATGAGTTAGCAAGCAAAACACAGAATATCAAAATACCAAAAAGTAAATCTTTATTTTGAAAGACACGCCCCGTACTGCTGTAGTTTCCTATCAGAATAATTTTAAGATAGTAAATGATTCACTAGAACTTGTGGTACAAGCACTGTGCTCAGATGAAATACCAGTGCAGTATACAGTACGCTGCAGACGAGGACACATCCGTTCACAAGCTGGGAGAGAAGATGAGTGACACAAAACTAGAAAGTGAGATGTGCATTTGTCATACGCCACCTCCCCCTTGATCCCTCCCAGCGTCTGAGTCAGCCACCGCTGCCTCCTCATCCTATTCATATTGTGACGTGCTGTAATGGCGTTCCAGTGTCTTTCTGTCCGGTGACATAGCTGTATTTCAAAGCATCATGGTTTTTGTGGAGTTTTAGTGAGTAGATGACCACAGCACTAGAACTTGTACCCGGTTCTGTCTTTGCAATACAACTGTCTTCCTGTAAGCTGAGATTTAGTCAATAAAATAAGAATTCTTGTTCGAGTGATATTTGCATTTTTCTTGTTTTTCCCCTCCCAAGAGTTCTTTGTTATGCAATTGAATTTCATACAGGTGAAATTATGTAATCGCATTCACACAAGGGAATCTTTAGGGGCACCTAATACCGTAAAGAATGTGGACAAATTTTATAACCAAGAAGAAATAAGTAACTTCAACACTCCATGGTAACCTGTGAATAGGCACTTGGTGATGGTGGGGGAAAAGAACTTCCTTTTAGCAGGAAGAGACCTCTGGCAGGAAAGGTTTAATTTTAAATTTTAATATGGGGGCTCAGGTTAATGATGTTCATATAGTGCACTGAAATTTATAAATGAATAAAACAAGAATAGTAGATAAATTACTTCTAGTATTGTATGAGTTGAAACCACAAAATATTTTGAATAAAGGTATATGCTGCTAGTAAAGTATTTTGGATATATGTTACAATGTTTCCATAGAAACGTAAATGCTGGGTGGCTGAGTACAGTGTCCAAGTATAATTCAGAAGAATAATTTCAGATTTTAGTTAATGCACCAGTTTTAAGGCGAACCCTTTAATTATCAAACGCGAGGCAAAGGTTCAATCATGTTTACCAGGATTTTTCAAAGTAAGTTAAAAAAAAATTATTTGCACCAAAGCAGATAAGAGGAGAATCATGCACAGAATTGTTTCTGCCATTTAATATGACGATCGTTAAGACATGATGGTGAATTATGCCTCTGTATATCAGGAGGAGGACTTTAAATTCAATTCTGGATTCAGGGAGCTGACACAGTAACTAACTTCTAATATTTAAGCCTAACGAGGCCATAGACGCCTGATAGCATGCAGCTAATGATGAATTAGCTTGTGACCTTCAATTTTTTACTAAAAATCACAGTAAAGAGCGTTTGTTTTATAGTTTAACCGTGTACTTTATTTTCATTTTTGATAATTGTTGTTCTTTTCCCGCCCCTCTAGGACATTGTAACTAATCAATTTTCTTGAAAATATCAAATCACTCTGATCCCAGCAAATACTTGGAATCAGACTGATACTGATACACCATTCTTTATTCAGTTATTAGTTGTTATTAATATCTGGCTCTCTTCCACAGCGTGCTTTTGCCCTGTCTTCCTTTCTCCCCCCAGCCGGTCAACCGCAGATGGCCGCCCCTCTCTGAGCCTGGTGCTGCCGGAGGTTTCTTCCTGTTAAAAAGGAGTTTTTCCTTCTCACTGGTGCCAAAGTTCTTGCTCATAGAGGGTCATATGATTGTTGGGGTTTTCTCTGTTTTCTTTGTATTACTGAAGCCTTAAAATATAAAGCACCTTGAGGCGACTGTTGTTGTGATTTGGCACTGTATAAATAAAATTGAATTGAAACTGAATAGAATGGACTTCAAAGGAAAAATGAAATAAAAAGTCAAAAGGCAGTCAAACAAGAAAACAGAGTTAAGAGAATGGCAAACTGCATTGTAGCCCTTCTTTTACACTTTGTTTTATAATAATAATGGATTGCATTTATATAGCGCTTTTCGGGACCCTCAAAGCGCTTTTACAATTCCACTATTCATTCACTCTCACATCCACACACTGGTGGAGGCTACAGTTGTAGTCACAGGGGCAGACTGACAGAAGCGAGGCTGCCATATCGCACCGTCGGCCCCTCTGGCCATCACCAGTAGGTGAAGTGTCTCGCCCAAAGACACAACGACGAGACTGTCCAAGCCGGGGCTCGAACCGGCAACCTTCCGATTACAAGACGAACTGCCAACTCTTGAGCCACGATCGCGCTTTTAAATAGTAGATTTACTCATGCATGAGTTCCACCTGTCTTTGTGTTTTTGCTAAGTGTTTGTGAGCTGTTACATTCTCATAAAGACAAAGCAGGTGAAATATGGTTATGAATTAAACAGCAAATGCATTGCTAACTAGATATTTCACATAACAGCTGTTAATGTCAAACTTAATATCATGAATTAATAAGGGAGCTTTTCTGTTGCATGAACTTTGGCGCCCTCTGCATCCCAGTAAAGTTACTGGTTATTACCAGTAAGGCTTTCAGTAGTTTTGGATCAGTGTGATTTTATAAAATGTCCTTTTGAACAACCAAGACAAAGTGGATTAAGTAAGGGCCCTGTCAAAGCTGGATAATTGTTATTCAGATTACATCTTTTAAACAACTGCGCCCAGAGCAGCATCTACGGTTTTATCCAGTTACTGGAGGTGTCCCAGGTTTAAATGCTTTCATCCCTTCCTTCTCTTTTAGGGGTGTGTGGTTGTTTTATGTATTGCATTCAACAAAAATCTGTAGATGGCTGCAGGTTTATGCTGCTGTCCCTTGTCTGCTTTCTTCCCAACCATATAAATAAAAAGACAAAAATGTCTCAACTTTGGAAAAACTGAGCCAAACTGTGGACATCACCTCAGTATGCAGGATGAAGGGATAAATGCTATAACTATATATCAATTTCACATTTATTTTTAATCATAATATATAATTTCATATTAGTCATTCTGATGCTTTGCAGTATTCTAATATGTCTATATTATGAGATAAAAACTTTACTCAAGATAAAGATAAAAAATTCTTTCAGAAAAACAGTGAACAAAATATTTATTCTTAAACAATTACATGACCTCTGGTGCTCCAACAAATGGACAAGACAATACAAAAAAAGTTACCATAAAAATAAGACGATGACAAAAGTGTGACAGTGAAGCAGTCCATGTCCTAAAACAAAACACCGCATCACTGACGGACACATGGAGGCGGCGTTGGAATGTGACGAGTAGTGTGTAACCAGGACAGAAAAAAGGCGTTACATCTGAGGAGATGAGCACTTCCTGCTACATGTGTCATTGCTCCAGTCAATGTGGGGTTGACACAACAGAAGAAAACAAACATAAAAACCCATTCGAATATCTGAGATTCAGCCCTGAGATTAACACACATACAACATAGTTTTAAAAAAATCCAAGCATTTTGCAAGACTGTAATAATAAAACATTCTCCAAAATCTCTATTTGGTACAAGTGCTTGAAACTGGAAAACGAAAAACAAAGAACTACAGGCTCAGTGACACACCTGCTTACTTAAAAATGGTTGATTAAAACATTTATTATTTCACTGCAACAAAATATAAAAACGGCAAAACAGAAAGATGGCACAAATGGAACAGACATGGTGTTTTCAGGGTAGGGAGATGTGTGTGTTTGTATCCTGCTGCTGCTGGTGAGACACTAAGCAGACGAAGCCTTCAGCTGCCTCTGTGTGGATGTCTGTTGACATCGAGTAATGGCTTAATGGGCCTCACACAGCACAGCGCTGCTCCTAATGGCGCTAAGGAGAAGTACACAGACTTTAACACCAAAACTGATCACAAAGACTTTTTCTTCTAAAACAAAAAACAGAGTCTGACGTCCTCAACAGGTACGCTGGGTTTGAGCCAGTCCCACAGAGTAGGTGAGCACCTGTGCAGTCAGAGGGTTTTACTAGGAGGCGGCCCAGCACGTATCTGGTATTACTAACAACAGAGTCTGCTGCATAAAAGTGCATGCAAGCTGCCCTCAGGAACACCGTGTGCAGTACATCCACGGATTTGTTGTTGGACCACAAGCTAGTGAAGGAACACTGAGTCCATGTAGCGCTGGTAAGTCAGATAAGGCTTCTTCAAAAGCAGCATGTAGGCCCAAGTAAAGACATCAGGAACCTTAATACTAGCGCGGCCATTCCTATTCAATTTAAGACTGATGGAACACCAGAGTAACTGTTGCCCCTCCTTGTTGGGTCTGAAGTCAAGTGAGCAGCTGAGTGGTCCTGTAGTCTAAGGGGGCTGGTTTGTTGAGATGATGAAAGGGAAATCTAACACAGGATTCCCTTTCCTTAAGGAGTGGAAGAAAATTAATTGTTTAATAATTTATAAACCCCTAACACAGCTCCTAACAATTCAGACTGAAGTTTGTAAAGATCCAAACTGATTTAAAGATCGTACAGGCAGAAATTCTCTCAGGCCGAGGTGGGAGGCAGGCAGTTGGATCTGACTATTTTAAGTTGACAAGGTGACCAATGAGCCTCAAAAGCCAGATATAAGAGCCTGAAGCCAACAACGTTTGGAGGCAGTGGTCAGCTGAAGACAGTAATACTGCAGCTGGAGCAGAGGGCCAAAGTGCTTCCTGTGAAAATACATTCAAATACATGCACGCTTTGCGGCTCGCTCAGTAACACCTGCTGGGTGAATCTGCACGGGAAACAGAAACCATAATGATCCAACAAGGTGTTGCATTAAATCTGGAACCCTGTTGTGTTGACGATAATCAGGTACCTTTACTCTGGGAGGGTACTACCTTGAACCACCAGCCCCTTCTTTCTGTCTCCATGACTGGCTGTTTAATTCAACATCAAAACTGCTTTAGCAATAACTTAAAAAACAAACAAACACAACACTCAATCCAACCTCTTTGACAATTGCTAAAGAAACCAATACAAGAATAAATAACCCAAATATAATCAAATACTTAGAAAATCTTTAAAAAAAAATTAAATATCTTTGATTGTTATTCATATTTAATTCAGAAGAAGAAGAAAAAAGAAACCAAAACATCCCATATAAATAACTACACAAATAACAAATTCAGCATGTTACTTCAAGAACGGTTCTCGTCAGTCCGCGGGTGGTGTTGGCTGATAAGTACTGTCAGACTGGACTGAGGGAGGTGACCGGGGTCCTCCAGTCCCAGTGCCTGGTGGGGGTTAACAGTGCAGTTGAAGGACAGAGGGTGAAGTTAAGGTTTGCGGGTGCTAGCTGTCAGTCAGAACAACCCTGGTCCAGTGTCGCCATGGTTACCAGCGAGGTGGTGGGAAGGCCTGCGAAAATGCTACAGGTGAATCTTCTAACAGGAGAAAAACAAAAACAAAAAAACCCCTCTCAATGCATTTCATAGAGAGCAAAAAAAGTAGCAGCAGCTGCCACTACATGAGTCATCACACCAGGGTTCGGGATCCTAACCACCAGTAGCTCGAGTGATAAGAGCAGGTCGATTTGTCTCAATGTTTCTCATTTGTTTCCCATTTCCCTTAGTAAAAACTTAACCATGCTTTGTTAAAGTAAACCCTCCGATCTAATAAAACTAGCTTATATGTTTTTAACAAATACACTATATTGCCTAAAGTAATCACTCATCTGCCTTCACATGCATATAAACTTGAGCGAACACTATTCTTAATCCATAGTGACTAATATGATGCAGGCCCACCCTTTGTAGCTGTAATAGCTTCTGTTCTTCTGGGAAGGCTTTCCACAAGTTTTAGGAGTGTTTATGGGAATTTTTGACCAGTCTTCCAGAAACACATTTGTGAGGTCAGACACTGATGTTGGATGAGAAGGCCTAGCTAGCTCAGTCTCTGCTCCAATTTATCTCAAAGGTGCTCTGTCGGGCTGAGGCAGGATTCTGTGCAAGCCAGTCAAGTTATCCACACCAAACTCTCTCGTCCATGTCGTTATGGGCTTTTCTTTATGTACTGGTGCACAGTCATGTTAAAATTGGAGCGGGTCATCTCCAAACTGTTGGGACCATGAAAGTGGCCAAAATGTTCCTTTTACTGGAACTAAGGGGCCGAGTCCAACTCATACCTCACACCATAATGCCCCCTCTACCAGACTTTACACTTAGCACAGTGTAGTCACACAAGTACCATTCTCCTGGCAACCACCAAACCCAGACTCGTCCATCGAATTGCTCAACGGAGAAGTGTGATTCGCTGCTCCAGAGAACATGTCTCCACTGCTCTGGAGTCCAGTGTCAACATGCTTTACACCCATGCATCCAACACTTTGCATTGTGGTTGATGATGTAGCTGCTCAGCCATGGAAACCCTTTCCATTAAGTTCTGTACACACTGTTCTTGAGCTAACCTGAGTTGCTGTCTTTCCCATTCACTTCCAGATTGTTATAATATCATGAACAGTTAATGGAAACAGTTAAATGAAATCACTCATTTCTGGCTGCATTTCGATGTTCTAGAGGTAACAGCACGTCTACATATGATTTGATTGTGGCTGAGGTTAAACTAAAACCATGCTCAATACTGTTTTTCAGGAAGTTGATGCCTCGTGCAAATCGGTACTGTGGGTTTAGAAAACGAGCTAAATTAAAATTAGCTTGTGTACTTTTGCCGCTCAGCAGATACCCCAAACCAAGATAACCACTATACTGGCTCACAGCTTTAAAAATACAAAAAACGCTCTCTTGTTGCCCGATATATTTCAACTGTCAGTGGTTTGATCAGCAGAAAGCAGAAAAAGTATTTACTGACCTCACGAGGTTTCTGTCCCCTTTCGTCCCATCTGCTCCCTGGAGGGGCCTTTGAATGTCTTGTTCTAAGAAGACATCACAAATCCAGAGGTTACGTTTTTAAATGATCACAAGCCAAATCTTCAATAAGAGCAAACATACATTTTAAAAGCGCACACAAATACAGTTTTAAAGAGCACTGCTGCTCACCTTGTGCTTCTTACACTTCATGGAGAAGTTTTCTTCAATGAGTACACAGTCTGCAGAACAAGAACAGAACAGGAGTTGGCAACGATGCACTGATTCATCTGCAAGGCTCAAACGCCCCCACGTGCAAGTTCAGCCTGAGCGGAAGTGATAAGAGCCAACAGCCCTTCACAAAGGAGCTATTTTCAGAACAGTGCACATGCGTGCACGCACACACTGAGCACAAAGCAACAGTCGTGGGTGTATGTGTTCAACTTTAACTTTGTACCTGTTAAAGTTTAATTTGAGACTTCAGATGTGGAGCAAAAAAAGTAAATAAGAAAGAGTAAAAACAGTAGTCAGAGGGGCAGATGGCATACATAAATCTAAAGTTACTCCATCAAAGTGTGGGTGGTGGCAAAAATTCCAATCACCAGAGGAAAACCTGCAGGGCTGCGTGCTACTGTAAGTAAATTCAACACTCAAGATAAGCCTGAAAAAATAGACTGTATATAAAAGATGAACCTGGCCACCAAGCCCTAAAACATACTTCGCTTTTTTGACTATTAGAGAAAAAAATGCTGTATTTAAGAAAACTTGGAACTACCAGTTAAGACTATAAAACACTCCGTAAAAGGTTTACGGATGTCACCTAGAGCCAGGGCCGTTTTCCCGCGGACTTCTACACAACTGAAAGCATTTTTCCCCAAACACAGGCGCCAGCAGAAAGAATCCAAGTTTGAGGCACTTCTGCATTGGCCAGAGTCAAATATGCACAAGGAGATTACTTCAGATTGTATCACTTCCCCTGCATTATCTCATTTTTATTTTGTGACAAAAGTCAAAGGAGCCTGGCTGATTGGGACCCACACCCATTTTCACACCTTGGCTCAGGTGATTAGAGGATCATCAGGGGGTCCTTTTGTCCCTCTGTGGGGGGGGGGGGATACTCCCACTGGGTTTAAATCTGGGACTCTCCGCCATTTGACCTTAGAACTGAAGAAGCTTCTCGGATGAGAGGTGAAACGTCTTCAAGCAACTTAAAGGAGTCCAGACGCTTTTCTTTGCAAGCTCCTTTGACTACGATGACCTGGATGACTGAGAACCTTCACAGACATTTCGTGACAAAAGTTTCAAACTATGACGAAAATTATTGGTCAATGAAATTAATTCGGGTCCATCTTTTACATGCAGTCTACAACTTAAGCATGCATGCAAATTTTAAAATTGCACAAGACTGGCATGATAAGAGTTTTTGCTCTGCTGCGTACCTGACTCCAGAGCACACCTGTAGTGGTACTTGTTGGGGCAGCCTTTGAAGAAACAGCCCAGCGTAGCACCTGGGTCATTGCACGCTGAACACGTCTGAAAAAACAGCAGATGAGGTTAAGAGAAGACATCGTGCACACTTCTGCAAGCTGTGATTTCCATTTTTACTACATGGGACAGGATATATAGCACTAAGGTAATTACTATATAGTTTTAATTAAAACACTGCCTTCAGCAGCAGTCGTCATAATGTACAATGGCTGATGTAAACAGTGAGGCTCTTTAACAGTCTTTCAAAATAAAGCGAAACCGAAAGGCTGCATTTACCACCAATCTGACACTGGTCTGACTCACGATGGTTTAAGATGGTTAACACCTTATCACCTTGGGAGAAATTGAAAGAACGCTGCCTTGGTGTACCCTTCATACAGGAGACACTTTGACTTTAAGATGCCAATGTTGATCTTCAGTCGTATCAGGCATCAAACTAAAAGTCCCCGAGGCATGCTCAAGCTAAAATATACTATCACCTCTATTAATTTCTATGCATAACTCCTACTCCGGTGGCTGCAGGGACATGCTGGCACTAGCTGCTCCTCCAGCTGCAGTGTCTCAAGTGTATGTGTAGAACAATGGATGAACACAAGCTAGCTCAGGTTATCTTGAGCTGTATGACCTCAACCAACAGTCAAAAGTTTGCCGTGACACATTTTGCAGGGACTGTTTTATGAAACACACATTTGATATCATCATATAAATATCGAAGGCCTTAAGTTATGCAAGATTTCTAATAATGACTTAAAAAGAGATCAATGTTTAATTTAATGATCTTATCTTAAAAAGAGGCAAATGAAACATTGGGGGAATTCTGGACTAGGTCATCTGAACTACATGCTGAATAAGGATAGTTTCAGAAACTAGAACCTTTAAATCAACTTTCGGTCATTTTCGCCTTTTCTCACAAGGTTTCTAACTGGTTATATCAAATAGGTTATAAAGAGCTAAATTAGAACCTAACTCTGACTGCACAGTGCTTGTAATTATATGGTTGTAAAGCCACTGGCACCATTTTTCTCCTTAAGAATAACGGCCTTGGAGGACCCATGTTGGAACCGGGAGTGGCGTCACTCTCGAGGTTACCAAGTCTTGGTAGCAAAGTTGGAAGATCCGGATTTCATTTGCTCCTCAGCAAGGGGGAGCGTATATATTTATTACTAATACATCACTAACAACACTCCCTATGCTTGGATTTCAGTACTTAAAAACACTGCTGCAGCACGTTCACAGACAGAACCGGGTCAGTGCATATGACTATTTTAGCCAGTAGAAAATATACAACAGTAGCTACACAGACTACAGTTAGTGAGACTGCTCCAGGTTTCCGAGTTGGACGCCTGAGTTCAGGGAGGTGTTCCAGGTGAGAAATCCTGACTGGCTATTTGCAAATTTTGACTTTTGGCCTCAAAAGAGAATGCACTGTACCCATCTTACTGTGTAGATGGTTAAAACTTTGCCAAAAAGTAAAGAGATCTCCCCAAAAATAGTGTCTCACTGTCGTTTTCCCTGCACCAATAATTTCCAGTGTTTTTCTAACTGAGCTAATAAGCTAATTATTCACATTTCCTCTTGCAGTGATTTGAAAGCATTTAAAATATATAACTCTCTTACAGGCACAGAAAACAAGCCACCTGCAGTACATTAACATCACAATGCTGCTTTCATTTCCAGCTTCATTATATCAGCTATGAGTCCATGTGCTATTGTGCAACACTCCAAATTTAAAGTGCAGATTTACCGTCTCCTGGCCTACTTTGACAGCCTCCTCCAGGCCGTACACTTTGCCCTTCACAAGGAACACGCCTGCAGACCAGATGCCGCAGTCTTCATGAAGCCAGTATTCACAAGGTTGGAGAAGCAACATAGGGGGGCTATACCAGTCCTCCACATTCGCAGAGCTAGCATCTGACCGCACGCGTTTAGCTGCAGGGCTGCCTGTGCCGATGGTGCTGATGTTCCATCGGTGGTTCTCTATTAGGCCCCTCTTCTTCAGCTGAGCTCCAGGCCTCAGGGCCCGCACAGCGGGCACAGCGGCACATTTCCTCCCCCTTCCTCTCATGCTGCAAGATGAAGAGTCCGAATCACTGTAGTCATCCTCTTTGAGGCCTAAAGTGCTGGCTGGTTTTTTGGTGCTCGGCTGGTAACCTTCAGGGAAGTAAGGGCCGTGAAGGTCCCCCAAGTCCATGGCGTTGGCTGACTGCCCACACAGGCAGCAGATAAGAGGGCGCTGATCCTGACCGTGAGTGGACACCCGGCCCAGCTGCAGACAGGAAGTGCTGGGTACGACTGCAGAAATGAAGCCGCTGGTATTAGCCTGCTGCTGCGAGCCCTTCTTGTGCTGCGCCCTTACCTCCTCTGGGTAATTGACGACAGTACACAGCGACGGAGAGGACTGCTGACGCTCCACGTGGATAAACGGAGAGAAACTGTCTGGCCTCATATCCCTTTTATCCTCCTTGTAGTTGACATACTTGAGCTTGATCTCAGGCTCTTTTGGGGAAAACATGGACGAAGACTGACCCGCTTTATGTTTCTTTCGCCTTCTTTTGGGAGTGCGAGCAGCCTTCGTCTTGGCAGTGGGTGACGCTTTGCTAGCAGGAGATCTGCTGTTGGCTTTGCCTTGGTTTTTCTTTGGAGATTTTGATGGTGGTGAAAATCTTGCCACCTGGATTTCCACTGAGGGGTCTGGCTGAGGAAGCAGTTCAGGCTCCTCCTTTGAGTTATTATGTAGAGCAAACTGAGGACTTGACTGTGGGGAGGTTTTCCTCTTTGACTTCACAGGGCTAGTTTCGGGTGGGTGCACAGGTTGGGAAACATTCACCGGTTCAGTCTTTGAACTCTCTCTCCGCGCAGCAGACCGGGGGCTTTTTGGAGGTGCGCTGCGCCGCGACTTTTTAGAATTACCGATCATTTCTGAATCAGAGGTAGAGTCTTTGCAGCTGTCAGTATTCAGGTTATTTGATTTGCCTCTTTTCAGAGGAGTTACTGCTTTCTGTTTCACTGGTTTCGCTGAGGCAGACACTTTTACTCGGCTTCTCCTTTTACCTGCTAACACAGAGTCTTTCTTCTTAGAAATAGATATAGTGGAATCGCTAGATGTTGACTGGGAAGCATTAACTTTGTTACTAGTGCGTATGCATCCTGATACTTTATACCTGCTTGAATTTATATTCATAACTATGGCCTCTAGCCGTGTCCCTCTGCTGGAACGTATTGGCAGCTTCTTTTCTTTCAAACTTCTCTCTAGTGCCTTTGCATTCCCGTTCATGTGAGGAATAACAGTCTTGTGATTGTTTTCAGGAACTTCCGCTGCACAAACATCATCTGTCAAGTCGATCAAAGGCTCCAGCGCAGCCTTTCGTCTACTGCCCGGCTGTTTATTTTCATCACTTGAATCCAACCTTGTGGTGCCATCGCTGATGCCAGAGCTTGGCTGAATGGCCCCTTCTGTATTCAAGCTATCACACGAGACCCCCTCAGTTGTCTCAAGATAAGAGTTGTCGCCGCTGGGTGAGCTCGAGGCCTGAGGCAGCACAAATACATCTTCCACATCGTCCAGTGAGGTAGCAGAGGGGGAAACAGGGTCCTCCAGAGGACTTATATACTCCCTGCTCAGTGAACAAAGGTCTCTGGCACCCGCACTGTCTGAGGCAACCACCTGCTCTGGTGTCTTAGACATGAGAAAGAGCACCTCAGCGCCTGCTTTCTCCTCGTCCTTCTCTGTGACAGGGGTGACAGTCTCTGGAGAGGATTCGGCACATGCTCCTGAACAGTTATCCAGATGTGGGCTGTCATCACCAGCAAGGCTGTGATTCTCACCGAAAGTGACTCCACTGTTACACTCATGAGAGTCCTGTGTTCTGTCCACATTGTTCTCCAGTCCCCCTTGAGCCTGAGACAATGACTGAAAAAGTTCCGTCTGTGTGGCGAGGTCCTCGGGCCCCTCAACCTGCGCCAAGTAATGCTGGTTCACTGCATAGCCGGTCTCCCCGAGCCCTTTATCTGTGTCACAAGGAGGGTGGAGGGAGAACTTGCTGATAGGCGACACACTGTACAGAGGCGAGTGTTGAGATAGGGTGTCTTGAAAAGACAAGACGTGAGACCGGCTCACGTATGAAAGGGTGACTGTAGTGCGCGAGAAGGCATTGTCTGGCTGAATTTGATCCCCTGATTGGTGTGCGATGTCTGAGGAGCTGGTCTCTGAGAATCCCTGTAATCCAGGGTTGCTGTTCCCAGAGTTTGGGAACCAGCCGGGGCTCTTGACCATCGACAAGCCATCAAAAGCCGTCGTGGAGTTGAGGACACATTCTTCCCCTTTCCTGGCCAGGTCGATCACAGTGGGGATGCAGGAAGTAGAGAGCTCTTGAGGCTGTAGATCATCTATGCTCCCTGGTGGCTGCTCCATAACAACTGCAGTAGAAAAATGAAGAAGATATTCATGTTAGCTTATAAATGGTGGCATACAGAGATCAGTTTCTGGGTTTATTTCACCACTACACAGGATAACCAGAGTGGCTTTCCTAAGACCAAATACTCTTTCCCCCCAAAAGCTCCAAATCACAGTTTTACTTTTTACCATTACATTGAGTTGACACTTTGTTACACTGTTATTCAACACACTCAAAAGTAAGCTTATTTCATTTGAAGCAAAGAACTGAACCACAACCCCGTACAAATGAAGTCATGCTATTAAAATTAGCTTGGAAACTGACGTGTGCTTGATTTTCATTAACGCTGGAGAATATGGCAAGGGTTAACTGACAATTTACGCTTTGGCTTATTTCCAAATTGTCTTAATAGTATTAAATGTTCTGAATAAAAAGTTGTTACGTTTACCCAATAATCTCTGTCCGAACGCTGGACTGACTTTTTAACTACTAGAACTAACAGGTCGAGCTTGCTAACCACACTTAGCTTAGCCACAGCTAACGCTAGCTAGGCCCGGCTCCGGTAACATTCTCTAACTGCATTAAAGATTTGAGAACTTTAAGGGCTTTTTAGTTGAAGACTGGAAACCGTATCATACAAAACGTGATTTATCAACTTCTACTTATCGACAACAGCCACTGTTCATTTCGGCGAGGTCCACTGCCCGCAAAGTGTGATTATTCCGATAAATTGACAACTTTTATAGCTCAGTGACAGACACCGTGGGTTACATCCTACTGCGGCTCTTACTAACTTTAGTGCGAAAACAGCAGCCAATGAGATTTAAAGATGTTTTATTTTGTTTAAAATTGTGGCCTTTGCTTTATTAAATGAGTTCCGAATTGAAGAGTAGATCTTAAAGATTTAGAGAAAGACATCCTGTTCGCTAGTAGAGGTCCAAACAACACGTAAACCAAGGTATTATCAAATTACGGGTTACTTTTCATGGAGTTTGGCGAGACGTTCTCTCAATTAAAGAGAACAGCAAGCATCGGGGCAAGGCCCGGCTGGATGAAACAAAGACAGAGCGGAGGTAATGCGCTGTGCTGTTCTGCTGCTGATCAAAACTTACCCGGACGGGAGAAATCGCAGCTTTTTTAAACGTCCAGTTAAGAATCCCTCCCGCCCCACATCTCCTTCAGCAACACATCTATTCTAATGAACCCCAGTAAAAATTACAAAGTGAGAAAGCCCTAAATTAAATAAAGATCCACACACTTTCCAGGAACACACTACTCTGATAGCAGCACTGTCAAGTTGTACATAATCTAAGGCTTCCGGGCACTCCTTTCACAATAAAGTAATTACCAGTAGGTTTAGTGCTATAAAATTTTAACATGTCAATAAAAAGCAAAGTCCAAATACAAAAAAGGTTTCGCGAAATGAAACTCAGTATCTATTCCAGATAAATTAATTTGCCAGTTATCCAGCGGTTGCGTGCAAGCTGTCAAAGCTTCAGAACTTGACCTTGAAGTAGGCTAGCCTACTTCAAGGTCAAGTTCTGCTGCTAGTCACTGATGATGAAAAGTTTTTTGTGTTTTCTTTTTATTCAGCATTGCCGTCATCTGATATCGGGTGCCCTGACAAGTCAAACCGAGCAATGAAACAGTTGTCACTTGGCTAAGGAACAGAAAGGCATTATGGGAGACGAGTGGTGTGATCTAATAGAAAGTACTAATCAGTGCCTTACTTTTGAGTGTTTTATGATCTTTCGTTGCTACTGATAGCAGTATTAAAGAAAGGCCAACAACAACAACTACTAATAATAATAATAGTTCAGTTTCATTATATTAGCATCAAGTCACTACACTTGAGGTGCTTCATATTGTGAGGTACTACTAATAATAACAATAACACAGAGAAAATCCCAACAATCACACGACCCCATATGAGCAAGCACTTGGCGAAGGTGGGAAGGAAAAACTCCCGTTTAACAGGAAGTAACCTCTGACAGAAGAGGCTCAGGGAGGGGACCCATGCCACACCGTGAGCCATTGGAAGTGAGGTGAGGGAGACAGGACAAAACACAAGTTGTGGAAGAGAGCCAGAGATGAATAATAAATAATGATGAAATCCAAAGTGGTAACACACTTTAGGTTCAATAGCACAGTGGTAAGACTGAGATAAGGAAGTATTCCATCAATTAGTATACCACTAACATACACATAATGCATACTGTACAACAAAAGTTACATTAAAATCACTTGGTGATGTGAATAACAGTTGTTACAATGTAATGTGTGACCGTCCAGCAAGACGGTCATGGGAGTCTGTGTGGAGTTTGCATGTTCTCTCTGGGTTCCTCCTACAGTTCAAAGACATGCATGAGGTTAGGTTACTTGGTGATCCTAAGTGGCAGTAGGTATGACTGGTTGTTGCCTTCACAAAGTATGTACTGTACTATGCAGTATGCAAAACATATGCAGTATGGCATGTACTACTTCATCATAACATCACACTTTAAACTTTGAACCTGTTTCTGTACAGGTTTTCTATAGTTGAAAATAGCTTAGCGTGCCTTAGATCTGAGTTATTTTTAATGGCCTCAAAGCAACCTGTTAATGCAGCAGAGAAATGAAAACCACAGGACTGTTCATAGGCAAGTAACAAAATTAGTTCATATACTACTGTCTAATGAATTGTTTTGCTAAAGCACAATAAACAGCTGATGACCATTATGAAGAAGGTCGTAAACAATGGCAAGAAAATAGTTTTTCAGAAATTTAAAACAGGCCTTTGTAAACATGTTCCCGGGTTTATTCAATTCCATTTTAATTATATAAGGCCAGATCACAACAGTCACCTCAACACATCTAATTATAAGTCTCATTTTGGGTTATACTAAATAAATTACTACGTCCATTTGTTAAACCATGGTCAGTAATAGAATATGCTCATTGTCACCAAAACCTTTTCACTCCAGCCTCAAAGGAATGTCACAGCAATTACTGCGTATGACTATAGCCAGACCCTTTGACACCAAGGGACAACCTTTGGAGCTGAGAAATGAAGCCAGTGTGGAAGTACAAAAAAAATAGTTCTACTGTAATTTTTTTGCACTTCCACTCGTTCACATAGGGTCATGTTCAATTTGGTCAACTTTGCAGAATGAAATATGTTTAGAGTTTGGTACAAAAAAAGGGGGTTTTGGTTTCTGTGAATAGTTTTTAAGATGAATAATGATACTGAAAATGTTAGCAGACACTTTTATTCCAAAAAATAGATTCCCTAATATTTGTTATGTGTGGAGTTGTTTATTTTCTCATTTACATTCTGCTCAAATCAACTGGTTGTTGTGTTTGTTTCATTCAAAACATGTTACAGGGGACGTTGCAGCATGCCTTCTCATGGAAAAACTATGCGTCATTAGCACTAATTAAATGGTTGTAGTGTTTCTCACGTTTTTCATGTGTCTGGAGTCATACATACAAATCAGCAAATAGCTAATATTAGGAGAGAAATCCGTATCCAAATCTGGGATGTGGTGTCTTGCTGAAAGGTGAACTTCAGTCCTTCGTCGTGACTCATTTTTGCTGTAGAGAAGCGACTTCTTACCATGATCCTACCACCACTGCGATTGTAGTAGTCAGAAGATATGTACAGCTTTGTATTTACCAGATATTCTTAATGGGGGTGGGTGTCAGTTTTAAAGTTTTATTTGATTGTGCTTTGCCCGACCCTCTTTGACTTTAAGCGTTACAATAAAATAAGTTGTGTTCAGTGTTTGTTGAGAATATTTATCCCCATAAAAAACACACCCCGAGTTCAAATGTGGTTCAAAACTTCAAAACACACAGAAAAGGGTGCAAAAATATTTATTGCTAATAAACCTGTAGTCAGTTGGTGTATATTTGCTTTATATTTACAATAATAGAGTACAGAGGAATGGGAATGTGAAAGAAAAATCCCAACCACTTAAATAAATACAAAGGGACTGCCACTGAACAAGACTACAAACATAAACCAACTCCAGCAACTCCTATACAGTTGGACCAATGATTGCAGTGAGAGAAAAAAAAAATCTATATAAACTTTCATATATATTTAAATTATAGTCAGTGAATCTTGTCCTGATGCATTCAGCTGTCGCGCACTGATTTTATCTGATTTTTTTCCCCAAGACTGCAGAAACATCTTTGATGTTAATTTCAAAGTAACACAAAGCAGCAACATGGGTGAGCACTTTTTTTCTAATGCAGACAAGCACTTTTGTTCTATAGCTTGTTTACTGAGCAACACTTCCATCTGTGCTGGAATGATAACGGAGAGGAGGAGCGTTAACGTGCAGACTGAACGCCAGACTCATTCCTACGGTTTTGTTATGCAAGTATTACTCGTCATTATGTAGTTGTAGTTTAGCCATTTAACATCACATTTATGCTTTTGGCTAGCAACAGTCTAGAGAGTTAAAACAGTAGCTTACACAGTCATAGTTCTAGTGTATGCATGAAAAATGCTCATTTAAAAACAGTATTTACAGTAAGGAAAAAAAATACAAAAAAGTCACAGTTAACTGAAGTGCATGGAATGCAAACTAAACATGAAATTCAAACTTCATAGCATGTTTTTAATAATAAATGATCTGTGTTTGGTGACCAGTGTGTAGTTGTTACTAAATAAGTCATTACAGAGCTAAAATATAGTGGGCTTCTAAACATGCAGCAAGGTAGGGGGACGTGACGTGTCACTGTCAGAACTCCTTAGTGTCTTTATTTTCAAACAGGTGGAGTCTCTGCTCCGCTGTCAGCCCTTCCTTCAGACTCTGGTGGGATGAAGAGAGAAAAAGCAGACGCTAAATAAGTTTATGATGAACCCAACTCTGGACACGTGTGCTGTTTCTGAGCAAGCAGTGTTTCTCCCAGTGTAAACCTGATGTCACCCAGTGAGTTATCCCTCTCAAATAGAGTGTTAACACACCACACTACAACTGATAGCAAACCCTTCTTTAGCATGTGTGCTATGGAGTCCCAAAACTGATAAAAGGTTGCATAAAATGGGTTTAACTCAACTGTTTTACGTCAACACTTTTCCTTCACCTCGAAGTTTCTCCATTATAACTTATACATATATAAGTTCTTTTAATGTTCAGCTAATTGCACATATTCAAAAGCAGACTCCAAACCTCTTTGTTCTCACTGTTAACTTGCATTTTATTTTGCTCTTTTCACTGTAAATCATATGTTGCTTTTTAAGCTTTTACTTTGTGCACATTGAATTAAAAGTATAACAAAATGTGCAATAAATAAAATGACCATTGTGATTGAAGTTCATATCTTGGCCAACATTTTATATTTGATTTTACATTTACCTTTGTCATGAAGTCACTCAAACTGAAAAAGCATTTTCCAAGCTAGGCAGCTTCACATCAAAGCACTGTGGCAGTTAGCAAGGCTGTGACCTCTTTACTTCCTCCCTTATTCATTCACAACTTCCCTTCATAGAGATCGTGCTGGTTAGTCGCCAACCGCATCTTTGAACTGGGAACTGATGCATTGGTGCATTAATAAAATGTGTTTAACCAACAAGAACAACAAAATATTGAGTCGACTAGATGCAGACACTTCTAGTATTATTTTACTGTGAACATTAAACTATTACTAAGACAAAAACTCTCATGTTAACAAGTCTATTTAAAGATATTCAAGCAAAATTACTTTTTGATTTTATTGAGAAAGTGAAGATGAAGGAAAAGTTTTTCCACGTTGTTCTTGTCATTTTAATCATTCACCTGCCTAACAGTGCTGATTAATTAAGAGTTCAGGTGCATCTTGACTTGTCTGACAAACAGCTTTTTATTAGGTTTGGGACTTCATTGTTTAGCACTGTGTAAGTAACCCCCTCATACAATACAGTTCATGGCTGATAAAGTGAAAGGACCCACATATTAGTAATCAAGCCCAGTGATAAGTCACATACACAGTCACTCTACCAAACCTGACATTCATTCTTCACCACCATGCAAGTGTGGAGTATTTGTGCATACTAATGTGCAGAATCTGATCTTTTGAGTGGCTTGAGAGGTGGAGGACAGGAGGGTGTGCTTATCCACCCATGGGTGCGTCTGGTTTGGTTTACCTAAAGGAGAAGGGGGAGGAAGCTTACACGTCGTCAGCAGCCCTAACTGTCCCAGGGCATGTCTCGACTCACAGACTGAAGACAGAAGGGGGAAAACACACAGGCAAGTGTGTGTAAGACTACTGCGGTGTTTCATTTGCAATACAATGCCTACAATGCAGTTCTGATGGGAGTCACGACATGGATCAGGAAATTGCAGCCGGTTTGCATGCAATGCTGCATGCAACTTAGCAGGTGACCTGTAGGTGGCAGCAAGTCACTGGAAACAACTTCTCAGGCTTTTGAAGGCTGGAGTTAACCACTTTCAATATCTGCTGTTGCTTGAGCAATGATACAATGGGTGATAGAGTTCAATGAGAAAACCTGAATTAACACATCTGATAAAACTCTTTGCATGCCCCTTCACAGGACACTCACCTTTGACCTCATGGTGCGCTCTGAGCGTTTCGCTGCAGCAGCTGCCATCTTGAGGATGTCAGGGTTGCTTTTGGACTTCATGATATCTGGAGGAAAAAAATGTGTCGGTCACAATAAGATAAGAGTCTGGGTGCGAGTCGATTCCAACATGAGGTGTGTTTTGCGGCGCGTTTTCGTACCATAGCCCCCTCGTTCCACCTCCTCCAGCGCCGGCTCCCCGAGCGCCTCATGAGCCAGCTGCAGCTGGTCTCTGAGCCGGCCCAGATCCCGCTCTGCTTTGGCCTTGACAATGCTCAGCTCTGTGTAAATGTCCTTGTACTTATCTGTTGCATATTTCTTATCCTGAAAGCACATTGTTTGGCAGTTCAGAGAAAGGATTTATCTTTAGATCTGTGATGAATTTATGAGGGGGAAAGAAAAAAACTGAAATGTACTCTTTGGGCTGCTTGCAGTTCATCTTTGAGGGAGTTGATTTCCTGCTTCAGGTACTGGACTTCAGACTCCTTCACTCGCAGCATAACCTGGAAAACAAGACGAGGAAAAAATTATGCTAAAAATATGAGCCAAGTCACCTTGAGGGTGGAAACATTTCCTGAGGAGAGGCTATTAAAACCTTACTAGCAGAGACTCGTTTTCATACGTTTCACATCCAGGAACTTATGCGACTTGAACCTTACTTCTAACTCGTAGAGCTCCTTCCCCTGTATTGTGGTATTTGTGTCTCCCACTCCATCCTCAGAGGTCATGGAGCGCATCTTAGTGATTTCTGCTGCCAGTCGGTTGTTCAGCTCCTGAAAACATCCCACAGAAGCAAATCAGAAGACTCAGAATGACAGTGCACTTTCATGCCCACTGGGGCAGTTATAACACAGTTATTTGTGCGCTCAGGTGAGCAGTGTGCGTTTCTGTCGGCACCTGGTTGTGCGCGTTGAGCTCCTGGTTCTCTCTCTGACACTGCCTGAGGGCCTGTCGCTCTGCCTCCAGTGCCTGGGCCAGGTGGGCGTTTTCCAGGCACTTCTGGGAATACTGTTCCGACAACACCTCAATCTCCCGCTGGAAGGAACACAACTCCTCCCTGAAATACAATTCAACACCGTGCTGAGAGGAAAAAAATACTTCAGGAGTGAAAAAAAACCTGAAGGTCAGGCAGTTCTTTAGCATCTGTTAGTTTGGGGTTAATGCTGAGTACTTTTATTTCAGAGCAAATAAACAGCAGCAAACTGTTCCCTGCAATAAAAAAAAAAAAAAAGAGCTTCTCCTTTTATCCGGCATCAGAGTGAAAATAGAGAATGTAAAAAAATCTAAGCCAGTTTAAATGCAGTGTGATTTATAGTCAACACCTGCACTTCCACACATGTTCCTGTGTGAAGCATCACAGGGTGTCAAGCTGCTGAACACAGTGCATGCATGCATGTCCCAACAAGTCAGCAGTGACACCTGCACAGTCAGCAGAAACCTATTAGTACAATTATCTTACACTCAGAGTCGAGCTACACGAACCATTACTTTTTTCAGTCAACTCTTAAATACATGTGGAACATTTGTACAGACAATTTTAACCTTGGGCTCAATTCCAACAGTTTTCTCCTTTTTAAGTCATCTTGCGGATTAATCTGAATTTTTCCTCCTGTCCAGTGGACTACTTAGTCAACAGGAATATTCTTTTATGTATCCATGACGAGCATGATTGTTGGGATTTTCTCTACATTAATGAATTATTAAGGTCTGTGCCTAACAATATAAAATGAACTGAATTTTATTTCTTCTACAAAAAAGCAGTCTAATGCTTTGATAGCTAGCAATAGGTGTTCAGCTCAGCTGAGATTTGAGTTGAGGACAGCTGTGGCCAGAACATAACTCACATAATATTCATCCTATAACCATTTGCATGGAAGGCTGCTTTCCTTCAATGTCAGGGACATAGACTCAAACTGTGCCAGCCAAAATCCACCACTGCATAACAGACTTCCACACTGTACGGAGTAATGGTTCAGTTTTTACCTAAAATTGTCTTTATAAGATATTTTAAGTATACAGCGGTCCCTCGTTTATCGCGGGAGTTAAGTTCTAAAAATAACCCGCGATAAGTGAAATCTGCGAAGTAGCCTACTTTATTTTTTACAGTTATTACAGATGTTTTAAGGCTGTAAAACCCCTCATTACACACTTTGTTCAGACAGGAATGAACATTTTTACACTTTTCTCTCTTGTTTAAACTCTCAAAGTTCAAACCTGCTAGAAAAATAAGACCAGTATTATAGAATGAAACCAAAGGCACCTGCAGGTGACGACGTTTCATCGACATTGTTGTGTTTGTTGGGGAGAAAACTTACAAACACGGTGCAGCACTTCAGAGTCACGCTGGTAGTGATCAAAGATTTATGTAAATTTGACAAGCTGAACGCGTTCTGTACTGTACAGGAGACACGGCACGAGATTGATTGACAGTGGTCTACAGCCAATCAGGACACAGAATACAATGCACTGTATCTTGTCAAACAACTACTTCACAGCATTTTTGACATGTCCCACCAGGCATGATCACTGGTTCAGCCAGCCTGATAGTTTGTCAGCCCTCATCAGCTGAGATGAGAGAGGGGTTACAAACACTTTGGTGCTTATGGGTATGAGAAGAACTCACTCATGCTGTCTGCGGATCTCCTCGATGTCTGCATTCTCCGTATTGCTGTTGGTTTTGCGAGCCTTTTCCAGCTCCTTCTCCAGCTCTGTACGGTGGGCGTTTTTCATTGCTTCAATAGCTGAGATAACAAACAAAAAGTTTCTTTTTAATCAAAACTTACTGTAACGCATTGTAAGCAAGTTATGATGAGCTAAAGATATAGTAGGAAAAAGATACAGTTGGTACGACTTTTTCTATTTACCTGCGATGGTGGCTGCCGTCTCCTCGGCCAGCAGCCTCTCCTTCTCCTCCTTCAGGTTCTCCAGCTCTCTCTGGTGTTTCTTCTGCAGCTCGTCGATCACTTTCTGGTGAGACTCCTCCATTGCAGCGAAACCTCTCTCACAGGTGGCCTGTGGCAAAAAGCGAGCACACTGCAGCTGTGAGTTTACAGGTCACCTGAACGTGGGACCAAAAGGTTCTCCTGATCAGGAGCTGAGCAGGAGGAAAAACCTCCTGGACCTTTATATATAATTATATGTCAGCAAAGATCATCAATTTAGTTATAGCAATTCACTTGCAAGCTTGAGCTTGTCAGCCATGAGCAAGTTGAGCCTGTGTGAGTACAAAAAGGATTAAAAGGAATGACAGGATACACAACGCACGTAAGAAAAGGGCAAAGACAATGAGAGAGATGTAAGAGAAAAAAAAGCTGCCATCTCCTGTCCACAGCACAATATCCGAGCTTCTGGAAATCCGGACTCCAAACAGCACTTGTATCCTACAGCTAACACACAAATCCTAATCTGCCTGGAGGCCAAATCTTTGGTGGAATGTGTGGTTAAGCTGACAATTATATAACTGGGTGTCTCAAACATTACATGTGTCATAGGACATCCCAATCAGCTTGCAAAACTGCCACTTCTGGATGGTGAGAATAAAGTGAGGGAGAATAATAATCCTCAATAAGAAGAGATTTCAATAGTCTTTGCACTTGCCCAACCTAAAACCTTGCCCTACTTCCGTCCTGCATTCGCTGCCACTAATCTGGGTGTTTGGTTGGTGGCTGTGCCCCGATCCAGGTCCTTCGGTTTGCCTGAAGTCAAAGAGACTATATGAGGAGCCAACACAAGTAAAACTCACTGGTGTGCTACAAAGCTGTGTGAATGATGAATTAAAATGTCATCTTCATAATGCAATCTTGCTACTATACTAGTCTGTATTGCTCTATCCAAACATACCTATTGTCATTGGGGCCGAGCAGCTCAGTTTTACTCTTGTCTGACCATATACAATGTTCTCCAGAGGCCATTTGGCTTCCAAATTTATAGCTGCAAATTTGAGTGGCGGTTGAAGGCTTTGATTTTTGAACAGGGGCTTCTTTCTTTGTTAACTCCCTCCTAGTCCGTGGCCACATAAAGCTGGCTTCACTCTGGACAGTGACAGTTAGCGGTTTCCAGCTCATGGCAGACTTGAGCCTTGCTGGTTCCTGGGCTGGTCCTCAACTTTCTGGCCAATTTCGTATCACGTGATGGTGATTCTAGGTGTTACTGGTCAATCCAAAAAATACTGGCAAAGAGAAATTACCAGCTGCAGTCAATCATGATCGCTAATAAATAACTAACAGTAATAAGCCTTGGTGTTGTCAAGTTAAAAGATATATTAGAACCTTTGTGACCACTTCTTAAAGGTTTTAATGAATATATGTTTATATTTGAGCCTTTCAGAGAAAATCCAAAATGAATTTGAAATTGTTCACCCAATTCTTGTTTATAAAGTGAATAAAGATGTATGCTATACAATCATTCCAAAAGAATTCATTATTAATAACAACACTCATATCCACGATGAGTGTAAATAAACTTTTGACCAAAGCCGTATGTCCATTCCCTCTTTTAGACATACAAAATTATAACTAGGTCCCGTTTGCCCTGTTAAAGTTGAATTGTGTTTTTCTGCAACATCTACTGAATTCATGGTGTCACAGATTTCATTATCACAGAACGTACTGTAGCTGTGATCGACAATTACTACCTCAAAACTGAAACTTAGCAGACACAACCCCAAACACTCATTCATGTAAGCATATCAAATTAAACATCCCTGCATTAAGTGCTCAGAAACTGTGTTTAATAAACAGGTATGGCTGATTGTGTTAATGTATTTGTTTGTACCTCTGATAGCAGGATGATTTATGGGGGATGGTTTTATTTACTTTTAGCTCTGGTAGTTTATAAATGGCAATGTGAGGCCTAACATAGGAACAAATAACCATTGGAAGCCTATCCTATCTGGATTCAGGAGTTTTTGGAAGCATACCTTTGCAAATTAGGGTATAATAATGGAATTTGTATTAAACCTTCTCCAATACAAATCCTACTGAAAAACTAGGAGCTGTTGTCCTTTATGTTCAAGAAAATATCAAATAATTTCAGATCAAGATATTTATTCAGTGACGTCTTGTCACTGAGGGCATTTTCCCCATTGCAGAGGTGTGCAGTTTTGGGCAGCTCTTGGAGCCGAATGGGAAACCCGCCCCCAACCCTGTATATGAGGACAAGCCTTTATTATCTTAGGAATGGCATTTAATTTTTCTGCTTGAGAAAATATTGGGTTTCATCACAAGTGCTGCCAATTAGCTGCTGACAAGTTCAAGGAAAAAAAGCTAGTACTCAGTCACAGTATGGAATAAACAGTAGAAACGGCAAAAGGAAAAGAATTAAAGTTAATATTAATCTGAAAACAGAAATGGTCTTTTTAAAATTCTTAACTCTAAAAGACTTCAAGGTGCTGCAAAGGATCAGTTATTTGCTTTGTAACTAAAACTGCCGAGATTAGATCAGTAAGCACACTCAACTACCAATAGAGGAACTCATTTCACAGAACAGTCGGGCACTGACAGATTTCTGAAGCCCAAATTCGAGAGAAGCCATCAGCTTCAAACTCCAAGTCAGAGTTTGAGGCTTCAGTCTTGTATTCATTAAGGTAACTTTGACGAAACATCAACAAAATGGGTTCCTCAATAAACAACTAAAGCAGCATCAGTGATAACATAAACCTGCAGCAGGTTAGTTTTCATGCAACACAAAAGAAAATTGGTTTACGGAACAAAGAGCGAGAGAAGGGAGTAGATGTTGGGGAAGGGAGGGGGATCTGGGAATGCCACAAAGGAAAACAAGGCATCACAGATGGAGGATGGCAAGGACAAGGAGCACTTCCACCTTCAGGTTTTCCAGGTCTTTCTCGTATTTCAGCCGCAGAATGGTTACGTCGCCCTGCTCTTCGCGCCGTCTCATCTCTTCGGTCATGACTGAGACTTGGGTCACCAGCTCTTGGATGCGCTCTTTCAGGGTCAAGGCGTGATCCAAAGGTACGTTGTCATCTGCTTCATTCCTGCCTGCAGTTGCTAGATTCATCATGCTTCGCAGCTCTTCCATTTCCCGGTCAAACCTCTCCAGGAGACGACTCATCTCCCTCTCGTGCTGCTCCTTCAAGTTCTCCATACAGTTCGTCAGCGAGTCAATCTCTTTTACATTCTCTTCTGAACGGAGACGAAGTGTCTCGTTGGCTTTTGCTATTTCCTGCCTCAACTTATCAACTTCCTGCTCGTAGCCATCTTTGACTTCTCGTAGCTCTTTCCTGTGCTCGGCTATCATATCATGAAGCTCAATGGTTTTATCGACTGAATCAATGGATTCTCCTTCAATCTGAATCAGAGTTTGAGACCCTGGGGCAGCTTTCAAATACGCCTCAGATAGTTGACTTTGAAGATCTGCCAATTTGGACTGAAGCCCACTGGCAACTTCTCTTAATTTTGGACAATTTGGACAATTTACGCCAGGCATCTTTACTTCTTCCTCTTTTTTCTTTAGCCCTTTCTCATACTGGACATTGAGCCTAATAATCAAGTAAGATATGTATGCTTCTTTGAGAGATTCACGCAGATGTTCGGAAGATTGTGTTTGTTGGCCAAAGCTTGCTAATGCCAAAGAATGGAGTTTGTCATCTTTATCAAGCTTCAAACTGGAGGCAATCTGCTTAAATCTCTGCGACTTTTCCTCCAGAATTTCTTTTAACTGTTTAAGAATCAGAGCATTTGTTTCATTATCAAGCCAGCTATACATCGATCCCAAATCTGTCACTCTGTCACTTCCAACGTCTGCCTGCGAACAAATCCTCCTAATCAAGAGCATTAAGCTCTTCTCTGCCATCATCTGTTCTTCTACCCCTCTGTCACGGCTCTGTCCGTCTTCCTTTGATTTTGCTACAGTGGTGCCCAACAGTTGGCTCCAGAACTCTCCCTTTAACACGAATGACGCATCTTTTCCACTCGGGTAAAATGTCTCTTCCTCTGAAGAGGAAAATAAAGTGCTTTTTAATTCACCAAGCATACTCTCAACATCAACATCTACCTGTTCTAACATTTCCACAACCTGATTCATCGATGCAGACCTCATCTCAAACTCTTGTACTACTTTCATTAAAAGTCCTTTATCATCCACATGCTTCTCTTCTGCCTCAACAGATTCAGCATCCTTTTCATCTGTACTCATGCTCATTACCAACTTCTCTCTTAGCACCCTTATTTCATTTTCTGCTTCTTCTAGCTTCTCTCTGCTGACCTTCTCAATTTTCTGATTTAGTTCAACTAGTTGACTGTTCCTAGTTTCTAGTTCCATACAGCGCTGCTCTGTAGTCTGAAGGCTTGACTTGGTCTCAAATAACTTTGCTTCTGAGGCTTCAAGCAGCTCTTGGAGTTGCTCTTTCTCTGGGTTTAATTCGTCATCTTCATAATCTCCCTGGAAGCCCAGACCTTTCAGTGTGGCCTCTCTTAACTGTAGCTTCTTTTCAGTGTCTTTAAGGATGCTGCCAAGCTCCTCCAATGTAACGAGCGCTTCATGGAGCCTCAAGGACTTCTCATTCAACTCCCTCTCGTAATACTCCCTGTCTATGGCATTGGCTTGGTTTTCAGCCAGTTCAGCTTTTAGTCTTTTCAGCTCCTCCAAGACAAGGTGATGCTGTTTGCCACCTTGCTGGCTGATGAGTTCAGCTTTCAGTCTGTCTATCTCTCTGTCAGCCTCAGTCAGTTGATTTATTATCTCCTGACATCGCTGTTTCAATGCTCCATTTTCACTAGTTAAAAGTTCAATCCTCTGAGACAGCATTCCAATAGTTTCATCACTCGACTCTGAGTAGTTCTCAGTTTTGGACAGAAGACTGTAGGAGCCCTTTGGGCTTTCAAAACTTTGCTTGTGAACTTTCCCCACCATGTCCTCCATGGTTAGAAGACGAGCTTCATATTTGCGGATGCTCTCTCCAGCTCTAGCTAAACTCTTTTTTATGGTTTCATTTTCTAACTCCTGCTGGTGCTTCCAGGTCTCCAGCAGCTTCTGAAGTTGATGCTTCTCTGCTGTGTCTTGATTACAGCTATGTAATTTCAACACTTTCGCCAGCTCCTTTAGAGTCAGAGGATTGTCATGCGTTAAGTCCTCTAGTTCTTGAATAGCCTCTGTGGTGTCCTGGATTAAAAAGCTAACTGGTTTTTGGACAAGTTCAGGGGGAGGGCCTTCCAGGATGGATGTTTTGTGGGATTCAGAAAAGTAAGGGTCCTTGATGGGAAGGTGAGAAAGCGAGAGGCCAAGCTGTGCCTGCATATTGCGCTTTTTCAGCTCTTGCAGCTTCAGGAGCTCTTTGGTCTCCTGGTACTTCTTTGTTAAACTCTGCGCTTGAGAACTAACCAGTTCGGGCCTCTTCATCTGGGGCGTCACATCAGCCTCCAGACCCAAAGGTTGCTCCAGCTTGGAAAAGGGGACCAGACAGTTGGTTAACACACAGCAGGGGAGACACAAAGCTTGCTTATAATTTCCAGCGCTAACTACTAATTATTTCTCTTTAAATTATTATTATTAAATTAAAAAGTGACATTACATTAAGCATTCCCACATAACAATACCAAATTATGCAAATGAACAGATTCAAAACAAATCCAAAAATTTCTTTTGGTTTAAAGGTGTAAATTAAAAGCAACTGAAAGATTTAAATAGCTGGGGTTAGTTAATACCAATAGCATGCACATTTAATGGTTAAAGGTTACTTTAAGTGGTAAGTAATGCAATATTAGTTTCAGCTGAGTGGTTTATTCAAGGATAGAAAGGCATACCAGGTCCTACAAACACACATTTCACAGGTTTCACGTCCAAGTCTGAGAGGAGATAATGAAATGCATTATGCAGCTCAAATCTAATGCTTCAAACACCCTCCCAACTTTCTCAAAATAATTCACTGTCTAGAGTAAGAGCACTATACTTGAAATCTGCCAAAAACAAAATTATATATAATTTACATATATATGTATTTAAAACATCATTCAGCCTCACTCTGTAAGAACCCATCCATACATCAAAACACAGGCAAAGAAATCGACATCATACATTTATGTCAGTACACTTCTACATATAAAATTTGTTAAAAGAATAACAAATGGATGTCTTTATAGCAGTTAATAGAAGAATCTGATGTCCATGCAAATGAGTAGAATACAGGCCAAGAGGTTATTATTCCATGTCAAGACAAACATTTCAACAAGTGAAGCAATCGTGCCAGAGACTATGCAGCAAAATGTCACTCTAAACTCAAAGACAAAATTCTCTTCATGAATTCGGCAACAAACAACTGAAAAATGAATCAAAAAGAAAACAAGTTCTACTCAAGTTTCGCTTTTTCCATTTTCTATTGCTATAAATTGAATGATGAAGTCGAAATGCAAAAGAGAAAATTACAAGGAGAAAAAAAAAATGCCATCATTTCACTTCCGCTTTTCTAATTTTGATTTCATGTTCATCTTTTTGTATTGATTCTATGAGAAAAAACTCAAATACGGTAAATGTTTAAACACACTTCAACATTATTCTTATATTTGTGTCTGTTTATCACTTTTCACATGTAATTAACACTTACAGTGAAATAACACCTCTCCAGAAACTGCAAAACTACAGTCCTTTGGTCCAAAATCAAGAAAATTACTCAAATAACTCCTTGCATGAGTCCTGATAAAGTAAAAACCTACAACACAAAGCGAGCAGATTAACTAGTATAAGCCAATTTAGTAATGAAATCTTATCGTTTTCCACATGCAATGAAGTCATGCAAAGGCGTTTATCTGTAGCCACGTTGTAGCTTCGTCAGTTTGGTTGCGATTTTCTCTCGATAAAATACAACATGCAGAAAATGTTACGAAATGAAGTAGAAACCACTGCTCAGTTAAGAATGTACTGATCGAGTTTACAACAGGACTTCCCATAAGAGCAGAATAAAGGGACAACTCACCGGAGAGATGTAACCAGATCGGTCATCCTGCTCTCTCTCCAGAGCCATTCTCAGCTGGATCTCCAGCTCCTGTTTGTGCTTATTTGAGTCCAGGAGCTGCTTGTGACAGCTCTTCAACTGTGCCTTCAGGTCCTCAATCTGTAAAAACGGCAGGAAGAATATTAGAATATAAAATATATAATGTAGTGTGTGTATATATATATATATATATCCATCCATCCATCTTCTGCTTATCCAATTCAGGGTCACAGGGGGGCTGGAGCCAATCCCAGCTGCCATAGAGTGAGAGGCAATTTTGAATCACCAATTATCATAACCTCACTAACTGCAGCAAACGCCCAGTTATTGGTGCTGTGGGAGAAGGCAGAGTACCCAGAGAGGAGGGAGGAGACCATGCCACCCCCCACAGAAAGGCCCTGACCATATGGTTATTTGAATAGGAGACTTAAAGACAACCTGAATAAATGCAAACACGCATTTTTACAATGATGACTTCATTTATTAAAGAAAAAGCTACGCAAATTTACTTGGCCCTATGTAGGAAAAGTGAATTCCCCCTAAACCTAATAACTGGTTGTGCTACCTGGGGCACCAAAAACTGCAACCAAGCATTTGCAAAAACTGCAATCAGTCTTTCACATCACTGGGGAAGAAATTTTGCCCACTCTCCTTCTTGTTTGAGGTCTTGCAAAAGCATCTCAATAGGATTTCAGTCTTTTTTGTTTTTGTTTTTAGAGCCCCACACCATCACACTACCACCACCGTGTTTGACTGTTGGTAAGATGCTGGCTTCATTGGATTCATCTTTCACTTGTTAAGCAAATACCTAAACTGTTACACTACAGAGTTATTATTCATGACTATGTTATACTGTATGCAGCAATCAATTCAATGGCAAGTTTAAATTTACTGAAGCTCTTAAACCGATTAAAACTAACCAAATAAAATCTAAAATGCATTTTCCCCCTGAAGCTTAAATACAGGCTTAGCTCTGTACTTGCTGACTGGATTCTTCACTTTGTATATTTGAATTTCACTCAAAACAACAGCAACAATCTAAATCAAACAAGGAAACATACCCCTTGCTTATAACTCTCCAGTAGCTGCTCCAGCTCTACAGTCTCTCTAGGTTGCACTGTGGTGGGCAGCGGCACCCTCCTTTCCTCCCGCATGGGCGTCTTCTCTACCTGTCGCCAGTGTTCTTCGATCACCTCCTCCACCATCTGCTGCCTCTCCAGAGATACGGGACCTAGCGAACCCAGAGGTTCGTCTCCCCTCTCATCGTCGGTCCTCCCTCCTTCTTTAACCGATGCAGGGTCTGAGCTTGTCACGTTCTCGTACCTCTTCCGTCTCTCCTCTCTTCTCCGACTGCGCTCGAGCTCCCCCATGTCTGCCTGGAGACTCTCGGCTTCCTGCGCCCGCTGTTGAGCCAGAGCCTGGGCTATGGGCCTGAACTCTGCCCAGTCAAATGTCTTAGAGCGGCCTTCTCGCCTGCGCTCGCGAGCTCGGCTCTTAATGACTCCAGAAGTGGCTTCTTTGTCTACAGATGAGGCCTCAGAAGAAGGAGAGTCCTGAGTGACATCTGGTCTGACGAGACCCTCTAAAGGAGAGAATGAGCCATGATCCTCGGTCGAGCTAAACGGCGAAAGAAAGCAAAGTAAGTTTCTGCTTTCCTGTTCTTTTTTCATCTCTAAACTTTGAAATCTATCTTTTAATGTATTAATATACATGAATATTACACGAAAGCATTGAGTTTCTTGATAACTGAGAAGCATGTTATAACTGTGACTTGTACCCACCTTGCCACATCAGGGGCAGTGGAGGGTCTGACATTCTTCATGACTGCCTGGATCCAGTTCCTACGTATGCCTGCTGTCATGGCAGACAGAGTGTGCACTCCTTCCTGCGTCTAAACATCAAAAAGCACAGTGAAGAACACACAGAGTGATGAGAAAGAGCGATATAGAGAAGAGATGTAGCAGCCAAAAAAATCCTGAATAGAAATCTCTCTTTATCGTAGCAGATTCATTAGCGCTTCTCTAGTAGCAAACCTGGAAAAGTAAGAAAACCCAAATAATCCCGCATCACTACAAATACAGTGATTTCTGTTTTTGTGCCTACAAACACAGCTGCAGCACGTTCATAGATGTCCAATGAACAACAGCAGTTCAGACTAAGTTATACACTTTCATTGTTTCGTTTTTACGTGCGCTGCTGCCATCGTTGATTGTTAAGTCAGAGTTGATGGAGCTGCCCCAACTTTCCAAGTTGGAAGCCTGACTTGAGGGGGCGTTCCAGTTAAAAAAAAAATTCCAACCAGGAAGTTGGAAATTCTGACTTAAAGTTGAACGCACCACGTGGAGACATCAGCTCATGGAGCTGTGTGGTTGCGTATAAGGAGTACTAGCAAAAGTGCCTGCAGCACTTTCCAAAGCCTTCATTCAGTATTTAGTGGCGACTCAAGGAAAATTAATATAAAACAGAGAGATGTTAGTAATGTGCGTGTGAGACAATATTCAGGGAAAGTTTCTTGCAGATTGGAGGGTACATACACACTCTCTTACATTCTGAGTCACCAAGCAGTTTTTAAATTGGATCGGTGATTTTATGACTGCATTTATAGAATAAAGCAAACAGACAGCCTCACATTACTGTTCACACATAAGGGCTTAAGATGACCACTTGGTGGCCACTTTTTTTCAATGCCTTTGAAATAAAATAAAATGCATGAAATGAAAATGTTCTTCTTGTTTAAACTAAATACTGAGTGACAAAAAACACCCAGATGATGAGACAATATGACATTTTACTGTGGATATCGAGTGGAAAATCTGGCATTTACCCCAGAAGACGAGCAAAATTACATGTTAAGTATTGCTAATGGTTAAGTGCAACAAAATCTAGAATCAAACACACGAACTGTTACAATGTCATCACACTGAAAGATTTTTCCTTGAGCAGAAAGGTTTGAGACAAAACAAGCAAAGCCTCTTACATGAATCTGAAAGCCATAGTTTCGCTGAGCCTGGTATTCAGTTACATTGTAGCAGGTGGACAGGTCAATCTCACCATCCAGGTCAGAGGCCTGAGTTACACAGAAACAAAGACGCATTTTAAAGGTAGAAGGAAATAAAAACACAAGGTGTGAAAGAGAACAAATAAGCCCACCTCCTCTGCAATTGAATCCTTGTAGTATCTCAGGCTGTGATCAGTCAGCACAAACCAGTACTTCTTCCACTTGAGAAAAAAATTTACAGTTTAAAAACAGAGCTGTGTAATACAGCAAGGTAGCATAGCAAGTCACATATCGAGTGTCCACACAGTCCTATGTGTCAGTGTAGAGTTTGTCTCTTTATATATCTTATAAACAGTATTTTAAAGCTTCCTAGCACCACCCTCGTCTTTCAAGTCCATTGAAGATGGAACATCAAAGTGTGGCCACAGGTGTGTAAAGGCCATCGAACGCTACAGACAGACAGTGACTCAGGTTTTTGAACTCTTGATTTTTTTGAAGACTCCAGCAATCATTTTCATTTAGCTTTCAATGGTTAATACCATTTTCAGTTTCCTCTTTACGTTTCTCCTAATTAGCTAATAAAAATGGTACCTGGCCTTGCTCGTCAAGTTTCACCATCCAGCCTTTCTTGAAGTTCAGCAAGTCCGGCTAAAAAATACAGAAATAAATCGATAAAGAGAGGATACAGATTCTAAGAAAACGTCACAAAGCAACATGTTTTTCATTCATTGTTCTTTATTAATGTGTTGCAGCAGCAAACTACCACCACCCATCTTCATTTTAAAAGAAAGCATCAATAAGGACTTCAACTTTTCTCACAAACAGCGCCTAAATAAAACGAGAGGTAATGCAGTGGCAGTGTGTCAAATTCAAGTTCAATACCTCACTGCTAGCATTCAAAAATCAGCAGCAGCTAAAACACATGCTCACTCAGTCGGCTGCAGGGAGAAGTTGACCCTGCCAGCGGATCAGACAAGGATGAGGATGTAAATGTGGACCGCTGACTGGGGCCAACTTCTGCCACATGTGTTGCAGGGCTGTGCTGCCCACAGAACCCAAGTGCTCAGCCTGACACACACACACACACAGACACGCACACGTGAACAGTGACCACAGGAAGCAGTAGGAAGTTGTGACGGGCTCATACACACTCAGACATAGTCTCTTTTTTCCATCTTAGATCTAGCAGAATGAATTCACGCAGCATAACAAACTGCACACAGAGAGAGCAGGATGAGAAGAATAACCTGGAGAGCAGGGGGAGAGCAGGGGGCTGCGCCGCGCCCTGCAGCACGGGGGTTACAGCACCCTTGCACCACCACAACAAGGCCAAAGGAACATTAGGAAAGAAATCACACATTGATAAAGTTTGTCAGAGGTCACAGTTGGTTTGTATCAGATATTCCATTTAAAGTCAATCTTATTTCCATCAGACTATGGCTGATGATCAATATAAAGTCAACAGAACTTGTTCCAACCTTATTTTACCAGAAAAAGGCCGATGATAATGGATTTAGCGCTACGTCGTGAGCAGCAGCACATGTGCTAATGTTGGGCCTGCTGTAGTTTTACAAACCAACACATTAGGAGCATGAGTGAAATAAACAACAACATGACAAAACCAAATGCTAACGCTCCCATCAAAGCAGCCCTCGGCTCAAAAGATGACAGTGTTGAAAAAAAGGTAAGTGGAATTCAGTAATGTGGAGAGATTTTACATATTTAAAGTCAGAAGAAGGATCTGAAACAGTGCTGTCCTTGCACAGTTGCCCGTTTACCTGCACAATAAACTGCAAGGACAGTTACTTTCTCCTGTAAAATGCTGCAGAAGGTTTTACAGGAGAAAGGTTGGATCTGAACAGCTGACTGAAGTCAGAGAAAGTTGATTCTGTTCATCTGAACGTACCATTATCTACTGGAGAAACATTTCACCACTCATCCAAGTGACTTCTTCAGTCTTCTGAAGAAACTTTATAGAAATTGTGATTTTAATCATAGACAGAAAGCAAAAAATTATTACATATTATGTTATATATTGATAGAATGAAAAAATATAAATAAAAAATCCGAACTGTGTATTAGACTGAGCCATACAGAAGAGGATTAGAGCCATTGGAAGAGGAGGGGGGGAGACCAAAATACAAATTGAGGACTTCTTTTGGACTTTTTTGAAATCTGACAATAATCTCAGAATTGTGGTTAAAAAAATAATAATAAAAAAATACTGGCCCTAATCCTCTCCCATAGTTCCAAGAGGCAAACTCTAGGGCTGAAAAATAAGTCTGCTTAAAAAATAAAAATAAAACTGCCAGTTCCTTTAAAGGTCACTTAAGATTTGCTCCAAAAACAGGTCAGTCCCCATAGACTCTCATTACATACACCATTTAGTTGGACTTTTGGGGTATTAAAAAAAAAAAAAAAGATATTTTTATTTGGTAAGATTTAAAATTAGGGGCAGGGCTAGTTTGACTACTAGTGATGCTAGTACAGCAAGCGGACAGCTATGGGCTAAGCCTCATATGTTGCTTGGTATTAACTAGCTATGTCTATGTGTTGAACATCTGCAGTTTAGCTAAAAAAGACTGCTAGCTGACAACTGAGCGTGTCATGCTCTCATTGAACACTCATCCAAATAGGATACCCAAGATAAGTGTAGCCAAATGCTGACATTTAACCTCCAATGTGGGATCTAGAAACCAGCGGGTATCTTTACGGTGGCTTTGTGCTTCTTTTATTTACAGTGTACTCTAAATGCTCAGTTTCTGACATTTCCCCCCACTTAGATCTAAATGATGCCAAAGAAAGGGAGCATCCTTCATACGGTCACTTCAGGCATACAGTGCTGGTTGTGTGCTCCATCAACCTGTTATTCAAACCTACTGTTTGTGAAGGAATGAGCAGAAAGTTTTAGATAGTGGCTGGAACTGAGGGGCTTCACAAGACCCAGTAATAAAAATCAAAGAACTATTTTGAGCTGTGAGACTACTTGTAGTGCAAAAAGAGTAATATCAAGGTGGAAAAGAACAACAAACCCGTAACGCTCCACTTGCACCATCAGTGTTAATACCCCCACTAAATCTGTCTATAGAATGTTTTCTGTGGCATACTGTTGAGTGATGTCTGCTGAGAGTTTGCTCAATGTTTAATTCTCCTAACTGTGTTACCTAAGCGAATCACGCCCCTTAGGCTCGAACAACAACAAGCCAGCGATCTCTCTCTGCTCGGCTGAAGCCCTGGCACTGCGGCTGACCTCTGATCCTCCGGCTTAACAGAACAAGAGCAGCTTTGTTTACGAGGCCACAGACAGAACGCACTGACCTTTCAGTCCTGGAGCGTTCAGGTCTGAAAATTATTAGGACAAACTTTGAACCTGCTCCTTTATTCATCACCCTATTGAACCATATTCATTACTGGTTCACCGCGGCTTTTAGCAGCAGCATGGCGTGGCTTTAGCAGAGATTACAAAACAGTGAAATAAGACACTTTACTATTTATGGATTAAATATTAATATTAATATTCAACTCCCACTTCAGCCAAACAGTCCTGATAAACTTACTGTTTGCTACCTGCACAAGCGTCAAGCAAGCTTAAAACTACCTTTGCTAAGTTGTTGAAGACAAAACAAGAGTCAAAGTAATAAACTGGATTTAGACGCGATGTGTGGAAATGTGAAACTTCATGCGTACTCTTAGTTACTGTATATGACAGTTTTCATGTTGTTCTCCAGCTTAACTATATTTTAAGTAAATTAATAAATATCTTAACATATTTATTAATATCTAATCTTTATTTAGATATTGAATAATATCTTTAATATTAAAGTTGATTCATTTTTAGGCAAAGGTTTTCCCTAAAAATAATTCAAGATTAAAGAGGACTTATTGCTACCATTTCCTGCTCCATATTTTGTATTCATGGATTTGTAGCGTTTTATGATTCACAGTGTAAAACATAGATAAAGATTCATTTAATGAGCCTTGGTTCTTCCCCTCAGTTCACACTGACTGAAACAAGTAGTGCTTTTCCAGCAGTACCTACTAGGGCTGAACGATTATGGAAAATAATCTAATTGCGATTTTTTGCCCCAATATTGCGATTGCGATGCGATATGCGATTATTTTTTAAGGTATTTGTCTTCTGTATTATTAAACAAAGACAAGCAATACATCATATAGTATGGCCAATACTATATTACATTAATTTTAAACTGTTCTTTCCTGGAAGACAGACCTCTGTTATGATGACATGAGGTGATGCATGAATTGATGACTGACATTTTTATTTAACTTCTTCAATCACAACAGTATATTTGAACATACACAATAGTTTATTTTTAGCTTACAAACATCTGAGCATAAAGTGCTGACAAGGAACCCTGGTGTAAACATTAAAATGAAAGTCAGTACAATGTGCAGATTGCAGAAATATACATAAAAAAAATCAGTGGCTTTACCACACTCAGTTTTTCGACATCTGTGAACTACTAGACAGTCATTCAATTAAAAAATAATATTAAATAAATAAAACTAATAAATAAAAAATACACACATCTTACTGATCTCTGCAGTCAGTAACATTACACATAAAGTGCAAACATAATAGCAATTGTATAAACACACACACAAACACGCCTTTAAAATTTAAAGGCGTGAAATTGGACGGTCTAGCCTTCTGAATCAGAAGGCTAGTTCTGATTAGCGTCACCGCTGTCTCGGTGGAGTTTAATAAACTCGGCCGTCTGCTTCTTGCTATCTAAAATATAACCAGACACTGGTGTAAATTCTCGACTGTCTCATACTTCTGTTTAATAAGTTTTCTGTTTGACGTTTAGTCAGCTGTGTGAAAACCAAGGAGGAACCCACCCGGGGGATTAATAAAGTTTTATTTTATCTAATCTAATAACTTTAATCTCAGCCAAACCGATTTACTCACGAACAAACAAAACACTGAAAAAAGCCCAACAATAACATTTTTAGGTTGTCTAAGTGACTTATATATTACGTTTAACCCGAGCAGCGAAACTCCGCGGTGATCTGAAAATGATGTGCCGGGAGTTGTGCCGTTCTCGGCCGCATCAGTAACCCTCGAGCTCCCGGCTAGCTGTCGAGCTGGTGGGTAGCAGACGCCTCTGAAAACGTCGAAGCACTTTTGCAAATATGGGATATCTTGATAAACCGAGCAGATATTTGATGTTTACACAACTACTTTCTCGCCTGAAAATATGTTAAAAGTTTATTTTGTGACCCAGAAAGATTAGTATGAGTAATTTTAAAACTTAGTAGCGGCCGCCATTGCTGGAAACTGGAGTTTGGCTGGGCCGCGCTATGAATTCTGGGATATGGTAGTAATTTGGACAGCCTTCGGCGCGTCGCTGTGACGTAATCGGTCTACAAATGCGGCCTCAGGAGGATGCAGCCCATGAATTGTATAATATAATCGCAGTATAATCGCAGCCTTTTCGGTTAGAAAATTGCACTTGATCATGTCGCGATATTATCGCAAATGCGATATATCGTTCAGCCCTAGTACCTACTCGGCAGGGGGTTCCAAGCAATCTGAGGTGATCCGAGAATGTGACGTTGTCAGACTGCTGACTGAACGGCTAGTCAGCAGCTTCATTCGATGAGTCATGAGAGCATCCCCTTCACGAAAATCTGAAACTGTCATTTTTGAAACCAGCAACTCGGAAAATGGAAGAAAAACAAACAACAACACGGGTGTCCCCGAGTCTGACAAAAAGCCACAGACCGAGCAACACATATACCATCGCATACAAATGACGTCGTGTGATGTTTGACCGGGTTGCTATAACTACTCCACTTAGTTAAGTGTTACTTGATGTAATGAAAAACAAGCTGTAATGAGTTGTGATGCGTCAGCTTGCGTTAAGCCAATCTGAAAAGGTACTCACAGGGTTTACTTGCGCTGACATGGTTAAGCTGTACATACTCTGATTTTACCATGTTTAACATGAGCATCCACCCACTGTCAAAGTATACGAGGAGGGAAAGTGTTTGTTTTTTTAAAGGAAACCTACCAGAGTCCCTATAAACGGGGCTCTTTTAGCCCAGTGAAACGTCGCTATGAGTGGCTTTAAATGTAAAGCCAACATTGTTCAATGAATATAAACAAATTTTTCAATCATCTTATTTATTCATTAAAAATCACAAACAGTTTTTTAGGTAACTAATGTGTGAGACAAGCGTATAACACAACAAACGAATAATGATGTAACGCGGGATGACGAACTAACAATTCCCATCAACATGCTGAGCAAACAACAGCAGCTGACTTCTTATCATCTCCGCTGCTGCAGTGACTCTTGCCAATTAGTGAGTAAGGCTGGAAAACAAACTGCTCCCTTTGAGAGGTCAATTCTCCGACAGGAACACTTGGAGTTTTAGCATGATCGCAGACTTTACAAAAACAAGAGAACACTCACCGTCATGACTGACTCAGTGGTCCTCCGGTCCAACGACTTGGCTCTTCTCAGAGGGGGCAGGGTAGAGGGAAAGTCCAGACCCTGACCCACGTCTTGCCTCTGTTCCTAAACAACACACGCATATAAACACCCTTAAAGAAGCTCTCAGCAACTTCCAAGAAACTACTGTCACTACTGACACCCACAGCCATTTAGTGAACTACAGTCAGCATTCCCATGCTCAACATCAACAATACAAGTGATGAGTAATTTATAACACTTTGCACTGCATCCTTCACATAGAAAACAGTCCATAGTACAGACGAAAAAAGGAAGCATAGATGCATGTTTGAGTTTTCTGTGAGATTTGTGTAAATTGGCTCTACCAGAATGTTTGCATAATAGTGCAAGTAATAAGTAGCGGGCAAATGTTTTTATAGAAAACACACAGAACAGGCAAGAATCACTGACCCATTCTTTTGTAATCAGGTCTGTTTGAGTGGGTATTAATGAGCTGTGGAGAAATCTCATGACAAACACTACTTTGTTGAGCCCATGTGTTTTATGAGGCCGAATTCGGCACTGAATCAAAGAGGCTGAAAACAAAAATACACACTGTTAGCATGAGGCTAAATGCGTCAGCTGGAAATGTGTGCATTGTTTCAACGCAACAATAAGGAGAACAGAGCGTTTGTGTGCAGTAAGAGACACACAAGCAGTCTTGGCTGCTTTATTTGCGTACGTGTACGCAATATTTTTATGGTGAAACAGATCCAGGGCCAAGTGGTGTCCGAGTGGGGACTCTGTGTCGGGTCACTGTCTTGCTAAACTCAGGCCCGAGTTGCTCAAACTTAGCGCAAGGGGCTAGGGTGGGAAAGGAAAATGTAATCACCAGGGGAATCCCACCACAGAGTGGAAACTGGAAATGAATACAGCAACCCCTGCTGACCTCTGACCTACAAGCAAAACAAAGACAGGACAGAGAGAGGGAGAGGACGGAGGGAAGAGGGTGAGGATAAGGGAAAAGAAAGAGGAGGAGCGGTGGGATAGCAGCGGGGCAGAGGGGGAACCAAAACTTGTCCTGGTAGGGCCACTGCTGAGAACACATCTGGCTTTCCATGTGATGTTGTTGAAAATCACTGTTTACACATATTACCATATCTATTGTGAACTGCAGCACAATATTGGCACTGTTGGACTGAACACACCCACACTCACACACGTTACCTCTCTCTGGAAGCGTCTGTGTTCACTTCGGCCTTGTCTGACTCTGCTTCTCCCCGACTCCTCCACCTCCATTTTTTCTGGATTCTCCAACTCCAAGGCCTCCAACTTCTCGATAACACCGGAGCGACTGCAAACAAATGCACACTTTGGTTAAACATGTAAGGCATTCAGTTTCTATAAATCGTCATGAATGGTAATGACACTGAAAGGCTCTCAACTGGCATGTTGACCTAACTTGTACTGTGTTAAAAAAAAACTGTTCAAGACGCTGGAATTGGGAATGAGTTAACTGGAAGAAAATTAGAGATTTTCTTCTACAGCAGCCTGACAAACATTTAGTCACTAATCAGATCAGTTGTCCTAGCTCTGGGATCATCTGCTTGTTTCTGTTCTTACAGTCTTGATGATCACAATGGACTTGTGCTGTTAAGACTGGTTGATTTACAGTACTGACTAACTCATAATAGAGTATAAATCTACAGGTCTGCTTAAAGCAACCTGTAGCATTATAGTACAAATGGATTCCTAATTCAAAAGTGCTGGGCCTCTCTGTGTGGAGACCACATGTTTGCAAAATTACCCCCCAAAAAAGCGTCATTCTCCAAATACTTAAAACCCTGGGAACTTTTTCCCTTTGGCACTGATCATCGGTGCCAGATACTGGAAGCAGAAACTTGCTTATATTTCTGACCCTGCAGTCAAACAGCAGGTAAAGTTGTTGATGCGTTTAGAAAGCTTTTGCTGCTGCAGGATTAAAGTCATTATGGGTTAATCTTCAGGTCTGTGACACTGTAGCAGCAGGTTTTTAAGTCACGCCTCCTAAGGGGAAATGAAAGCTTGCTCTGCCAGTGCTGTCAAGAAATGTTTCTTTGGGCGAAGGAAAAAAAAATGCAAATACTTCAAATGTAAATGTAAAGAGTTGAGATGTTCCCAGTAAATAGTCATGGGTCTTTGATGTAGTGGACAGGCTGATCATCTGCAACAGATTACGCTAAAGAAACTCATTCACAGAACGATCTCTCAAGGGTAAAATGAGTGCTGGATCACAGATCTGAGAACAGCCTACGCTCGCTCAAGTCCATCTGCAACCTTCCTCAGTCTGTGACACACAACACCGCCTGCTCTGACACATTCCCACACAGGCCTTTTGTTCAATAACAGAAATCTGCATTACAGAGAGGAAGAGGGCAAGAAGCAGTGGGAAATATTATATTACTCTTTTGCTTAAATGCTGCCCTTATTTGGGGACACTTCTGCTACAGTCGCTGCCCTTAAAAGGGAATAAAGCAGAGGGGAGGAGGATGAGGACAGTGTGGAGGCCACCGTTTGCCCCAGTCAGGCTCACATGAAGTTGTCAGAAATACACATCAGATGAGGAACAGACAAGGACCAGGAGTGCACATGCACTTTCTGGCTAAGTGCTGTTGCTTCTGTTACTTCATTTCAGTTAGGAAAAAGAAAAGCACCACTTGGCACGTGCTGTCTTTTTAAAGGGAATTTCCTTGAACTTTAAAATATTATTCAAATTAAAACCAAATGACTGAATGTGAAACGGGGCGAAATGACAAAGGTTCATCTGTTAGGCAGGCAGGCCTGGACCATGTAAGCCCATCATGCAAGGACAAAAGCTCGTGCCTTTTGATAAACCTGCACGAGGTAGCCAGTGTGAATGATGGAGACTCAAAACTAGCAGAAAACTAACACAGTAGTGCCATGCTGCCAACACTGGGCCATGCAGTCAGCTGTAGAAAACCCTTTATGATCCTTCCACAAGTTTACCTTGTTGCGACATCTACTTCTAGATGGATCTTGCTGACCAGAGGCTTTGCTTCGATCATCTCATCCTGAGCTGAACTAACAAACTCGGCAGTGAATAAGTATGAACTTTCAGGAAAGGGATTTCAGTCGTAACGGGATTTAATGACATTTCTCAGTCAGGGACCACATCTTCGAGTTGTTGTGTCTATTTTCCATCCTTGGCCCCACACTGCAATGTCAAAAAATATAAAGCTGGCTGCTGTTGCTATGCAGATGCCTGCTGTGTTAATGTGCCATTTACATAATGGCACATTAACATTGGTAAGTGTTGGAAAGCGGCTCCTAGGCTGCTCCCCTGGTTGCTGTACAGACAGATGTGTGTTCACTTGAACATGAACTGGTTCAGGACACTAATAATGTTCAAGGGCCACTTTCCTCCACCTCCTTTTCCCTTTGGGCCTGGCAGGCATGGAGCTATCTGAATGGCACAGGAAGCTGGCTCTGGGAGGAAAAAGATGACCCCGCTACCCCTGTAACAACCTCACCTACTAGGTTTGTTTGAAGTGTTGCCCTCACTGGTGTCTGTGTGTGCGAGAGAGACCTTTCACAAACATAACCAGTCGTGGAGAGTCAGATTGCTGAACGGAAAGTACAAAACCTGCACTGTGTGCTTTTTTAAAAGGAGGAAAAAGTTGAAAGGCAGGGGTGATTGTTAAGGAACACATTTTCCCATAAAAACATGGGTAAAAAACTGATGCTATCCAATATAACGCAGAGAGCTGAGATTCTAAGAAAGCATTCCACTGACCTGGTTCATCAGGTTTAATCAGATGCTGATTAAACTGCTAGTTCGCAGCAGGATCTTATCACCTTTGCTTATCAACATGCTACCTGCATGCTCACATGTAGTACTTTTTTCAATCAAGTCCATCTGAGCACAAAAAATACAACTAAGACAGAGCTAGAGTTCATAGTTTGTGTATTATATTTAAATGTCTGTGGACAAATGACAACGCTGTGTGACTTAACCTAATCGTGATCAACTCCCAGAGAGCTTTATTGACAGTCAGGGTGGCTATCGACCGTAGCTACAACCTAGAAGAGGTAGTGTAATTTATTTTCTGAGATATTGGGAAGATGAGACAAGATGGATCCAAAAGACGGCACAATAACTGTACAAGGCTGCACAATTCACCATTTCCACTGATCAGTCTGACTGAATTTGTGACAAAATCAGTCAGATTGCATTAACAGCTGTTTGCATACAAAGAGAGACGTCTTGCGAATATCTGTGAAATCAGATTATCATTAATGTAAAATGAAAACAGCTCAGCTTCCAAATGCTTCACTTGTTGCTGTTTTGCTGGATGATTTGTATAACATAAGAGAAAGTTTAGAAGTCAGTGAACACTGACCTCCTCTCGGGGCTGAAGACGGCCTCTCTCTCCTGCCTGTCTGGGCTCCTGAACCGGCTCCTCTTCTCAGCCTTTCTAGCCTCAGCCTCCAACCGCCGAGACCGCGGCGTGTCGTGGTGGCTGTAGGAGTGACCGCTCCTCTGGGTGGCCGGGTGGCTGTCTGTGCTCGTCACCGTGCTGCCGCTGGCATCCGAGTCGAGAGAGCTGACTGAGCCGCTGATGTGAGAGCCGTTGGAGAGCAGGGAGCTGCCGGAGGGGAAGGGGTCGCTGGGAGCTGGTGAGAGGCAGCGCGGAATGCCTCCCAGGCTGGAGCAGGAGCCGGTCGGGGACAGCAGGTCGCTGGGAGGCTGGGGGGTGGAGCCGTGCAACGGCAGGCCGCCCCGGTCCACTTCATCACCGTTCACTGAGCCTGCATCAGAAGCCTGGGCCGCAGATGCAGAGTCCCCTACAGATGAGGAACAGAAGATGCCATGATGCCATATATTTATTTAAAATAAGATTAATTGAATACATTTGACTTAAAAAAACAAAAACCCATTTGATTAGACTCTCTACCTTGGAAACATGTATTTTTATGTCATTTTAAATTGCTTTAATTTCTTCTTCAATAATAAACAACCCATTATCTAGAAAACAACTGGCTGGGTAAAGCCTAATGAAAAACTTAAATGTGGTGTCTTTTTCACTTGGTTACATCCTTTTTGAATATCACCTTTGACCTTATTTATAATGTGTTATTTCTCCTTACCTGTAGGGGGCAGTGGTGATCCTGAAGGTAGCTCAGCAGCAGTCCAGACTGCTGCCCCTTCAGCCTCCCTCTGGTTCAGTTCTTCCTGCCAGATGATGGAGCTTGAATCTGGAACTTTTTCCGCTTCTGGGATACCAGACCCAGTTACTGCTACCTTGGCTGGACCCGGCTCCTGGATGTGAACGCACAATGAAGTCAAAAATGACGGCCTAAAGAAGGTGGCGCATGATCCTGACCTTTGAACGTTTGTGTTGTGAGGAGGATTACCTGGGAGGTGGCAGGCTCAACTTTGCGTTTCTTCTTCTGGTTCTGTTTGTTGGTTCGGGGGTAGACAATCAGCTGTTCACTCCACCTGCAGGTGTGTGCGTGCACAAACACACATGCCCAAAGATTTCTGAATATCAGACATCAGCATCCACCCTGTGACAACCCATCAGTAATCATATCTGGACAAATTACCCATTGATGATCTCCTTATTCTCTCCTCTGATGTAGTACTCCTGGTCAGGTGTGATGATGCACAGTGAGTTCTTCTGGCCCGTCTTGGGCTCTGCATCAATGACGTCTGTACACAGGTTCATGTTGACTGTGCCCTGAGGGAGCGTGCTTGGCTAGAAAAGACACAATATGAAAAAATGAGCAGAGACGTATCCAAATATTTGGATATTTATACACTGTGTAGGTAATCCAGTTTTCACTTTGGAGATATGGGTAACTGTTTTACTTTTTTTTTTTTTTTTTTTGCATGTGACATGTGAAAGATCTCTACTATCTCCCTCATGGCCAATCATTATGTTTAACATGCATGTATGGTACTCAGCACAGACCTACAAATTAGCCTCCATATTTGCTTGTGCGTCACATAGCTAAGCGGAGGGAAGTGTTAGGTTAGAGACCTAAGACCTGTTCATTTTAAAAACAGAGCGAGAACAAATGTGTGGTGTGCTCGCCCAGCTAAATACTCATATCACGTTCCAAAGGAAAACATGCTTCAGATCTCTCTGTCATACTGTACGAACCCTCGGCTGCTATCGTCACGTCACTATGGTAACGAGTTGAGTCCTCTGTTATAGCACACTGAGTGAAAAGTGAAGGTAACAGCATGCTCAGTGAAGAACAGAGCTGTTTGTAGCATGGAGACTGATAGCTTTCAGCGTCATGGTTGATCCACAAAGCACAAACCACAGTCAAAGCTCTGACTAGGGCCATATTATACTGTTCACAGTAATACCAGTATAACGTTTGTGTTGTTTGTGTTGTCGGGCAACGATAAGAAAATGAAATATTGCGATAGAATATGGGTAAAACGCGCATGCGCAGTGCCTTTGTTTACATACGCACATGGCGGCGACGCAGAACGAGAAGGGCGAAAGCGGATCGTTGAATGAAACAGATGAATCAGAATTGGTTTGTAAAAATGCTGCAACTTCAGTGGTGTGGAACTGGTTTGGCTTTCGTCCATCAGATACACAACAAAGCACTATTTTTGGTAGAGCATGCTAGCGGGCTGTCGTTATTACCGTGTTGTTTGGAAAATACGGCACACTTAAAATCAATCCTTTGATTTTTCTGAAAGTCGACAGTGCCCCTTATAATCCCGTGTGCCTTATGTATGAATTCTGGTTGTGTTTACCGACCTCGAAACGATTTTATGTACACGGCGCTCGAAACTCTGTCAAATGTTTTTGCTAAGCTACGAACCCGCACCGCTTGATGGATTGTCGGAGCATTATGGCTATCGTAGGCAGGAGCCTGGCGGAGTGATACGTACTGTGCTTCAACATAATATTACCGTATCGTGTGTGTATAACCTCTTTTTAAGTTTTGTGGATATTATACATGGTTATGCTGAGGATATGTCGGCCAATTTCCACTGGAAATGCCTTTTGGTTAAACTGTCAGCGAGGAATTTGCATTTGTACTGTTAAATTTTTATATAACTTTAATGCACATAAAAAACAGCTGCTTGTTTAAGTGAAAATACATTGATGGGTTTTTGGTTTTTTTGCATTAATAAAGTTGTGGAGTTGTAAAGTATTTTGTCTAGTGTCAATTATATTGTCAGTTATATTGTTATTGCAAATTTTCAAATGTATATCGTGATAAATATTTTTGGTCATATCGCCCTGCCCTAGCTCTGACGTCACTTCCCTGTATGTTTTGTGTGGTCCGACTGCCATTTGAACCTGTACAGTCTCGTTAATGTCGAGAAAACCCTCCAAACTTCCTCTCCGACCTTCTCAGAATCCTGCCGCTCTGTTATCAGCCTTTGCTGCACTGTGCCTGCTACAGATGTAAAACAGGTGCTGGGTCTTTTTCCAGCTCCTTTTAAGGCCACTGAACACAGATCCAGCTTTATTAAGATCTATCTGTAAAGCCCTAGGGCCTGCCAAATATGGCAATTACATGGCGTCGTACCTCAGAACTGAGACGCTGTGGAAGAATTTCCTCTAGTAGAAAGAAAAATGATCATGTGTGAAAATAAGGACCAAATGGCTGACAACTATGTGCAAGCCCACAGGGTTGCAAGACTAATGCCACATTAATAAATCGAACGATATTTGCTGTGATCAGAGAAGCTGAAGCCCAGCAGCGCTTTAAGAAGTGGAAAACAATTCTGAGTCGGTGTACTCTAGTAATCTCTTCTCAGCATCAGTACTTTCTGACTCAACTTTTCTACGAAACAAACAACTAAGCTCAGGAAACCTATCCCAGCTGTCTTAGGGCGAGAGGCAGGGTACACCCTGGACAGGCCAGTCTGTCACAGGGCTAACACAGAGAGACAACCATTCACGCCCACATTCGTACCTATGGGCAATTTTGTGTTTCCAATTAACCTATCACCACTAACTGCATGCCTTTGGACTGTGGGAGGAAGCCGAAGTACCCGGGGAACCCACGCAAACACGGGAAGAACATGCAAACTCTGCACAGAAAGACCCAGAAACGCCAGATTCTCAGATTAAAGCTCACAAAACCATTTCAACAACAACCAAACAGCAAATGAGAGCAGGTACACGGATAGTTTTAAGAATGAATGTTTTATCTCTGCTTTAAGGCTGAGGAACAGAAATATTGTCCCTTTAATGGGTGGAGACTTATGGGTCTGCACCAAAAAGAACACGGTCTTTCTGGTGCAGCACAACACACGAAACACATAAATGTAATGTTGCTCAGTTTGAACATTTTTACTCATTCAGCATGCAATTATTGACATTTATGGCCTTTATACTGCCAGGTCACTGAGTTTCATACTCGTCCTATACACCTGTGGCCATTAAAGTGATTCAAACACCTGATTTTAATGATCTGAATGAAGGAATGAAACATAAAAAAAATGCTCCACCCACACACCCAATAGTAACTAGGCCACAACCTAGTAGCTGAGGCCTAGCAGACTCTGATCAGCTCTAGCAGCCTGCATCTCTGCTATATTTTAATGTTATAAAATTTGGGAGTTTAGCATGGAAAACTCCTGGATTTTACCCTCTGTTGGATCCAGCCTCAATCAGCGCTATTTTATGCAATGAAATCATCTCTCTTTGCCCAAACACATCCAAACTGTTTACTACATACGTAAGTGCACCACACCGCAAACATAACTACGCTTCTTGCCGAAGCATGACTAGGAATCATCAGCAGCATGTCTGCAGGAAAAAAATGTTTGATGGGTGCGACGGAGTACTTCATATTAGAAGTTAGTGATTTGTTGGTGTGATACGCATGTAGTAACCTGTTATGCAGGAAACTTTGTGTTGTGTTGGGAAAAAAGAGAACATTTTATAAAATAGCGCTGATTGCATCATGCGAAGATCTGCTTTGCTGGCTGATTGCACGACTCGCTACACCCGGCCTGGTGAGGTAAAGCTGGAGTGTGAACTCCAGCTTGTCGGTCTGGTGACTTAAACAGGGTCTCCTCTATACAGATCTCATTCATAAAGTGCTTTACAAACCTGAACATTACAGATAACAGCTGGATTTTCCCGTTTGAGTGCAGCTAGCCAAAATCCGTAGAGCCACTTACGTCTAAAGAGACAGTGAAAGTGGACAGTATATCCTCAGCTTTAACATAAAACTCATTGCTGCAGCCTGGGGCAGCACAAAAGTGATCCATTTAAACTGATTTTTAGTTATAGTCTCCTTATCTTCCTCTGAGTTATCAATTCTTTCACTGGTTAGCTAACATAAGCTAATGTCTATTTGCTGCAACCAACTAAACCACATGACAACATCAGTTCAGTACTGACAGCAGATGGCACTAAACATGCTTTTGAAACTTTAACATTAAGCACTTATTTCTTAAATCCAGCTTCACAGACAGAGTTGATGATGATGTAAATTAGCCTTTGTGTTAGCCCTGCGACAGACTGGCGATCTGTCCAGGGTGTACCCCGCCTCTCGCCCTTTGACAGCTGGGGTAGGCTCCAGCACCCCCTGCGACCATGAAAAGGATAAGCAGAAGCGAATGGATGGATAGATGTTTAGTGCTTCATGTCCTCCTTAAGAGGCTCAAAATTAGACGATGACTCCTGAAGGTTTTCCTGCCTGCTAGAAAATCCCTTGAAAATTCTGAAATACAGTGGCCTTACTGTTTTCCTATGCAAATACTGACTGTAAAATATTTTATTGAACAAAGTCCTCAGCAGCCTTACTATTTTTAATGTGTTCAGCATGTGGACTTTTAGGAAAAGCAAACTTGTTAAAACTGGATTTCTTGTAATATATTTACTGGTGTTTGATCCAGTAAGTAAGATTGATTTCGCTGTTCACTGTGCCCAAAGGTGGCTTTACTGTATTTTGTTGCTGCTAGGTGGAGCATGAACTACTGCAGTCCAGCTGATGCTGACAGCATAAAGGCAACTTGTTGCTTAGAAACTGCCCTCGGCTACTGGCACCAAAACAAAGGAGATGTATCTGCCAAGGCTACTATTCAAAAACAAATGAATTGTCCTGGGTTTGATTTTTACAAAACCAGGCCAATTCCATATCCTCCAATTGTGTCCGTCTTCCATGTGGTGACTAATTTTAGCTTGGCTATGGGGTATTATTAAAAGAAACGACTTTCTCATACAGTCCTCTCGAGATCTCTGGCTGACACGACACAAGAAACAACAACACTGAGAGAAAACGGCACTCAAACAATACAACCCACACGAGACTGACAATTAAAATGCTTCATGCTAAGAAAATGGACTTTTAGGTAAAATCTGTATTTAAAAAAAAAAACATTTTATGTTACAGCCCCAGCCCAACAGTAAACTTTCCAGAAAACTGTTAAAACGGCATGAAAAAATAAGTGGGCCAGCTGTAGAATTGAGTGGAGTACACCCACTCCATAAATGACAAATCCTCCAGGAGGCTTTTTACAGGCAGAGCCAAAGGCAAATCCGCCACAGCAGGCTCTGGAGAGAGACTGCTGTTTTATGTGCTGCTTGTTCCTCGATACAGTTCCCCATCATCAAAACCTTTAACACAGAGAAGCCTAAATGTTAAAACAACCATGAACTGATTGAGATGTGCTAGAGTGGGTTATTCTAGCAGCACTGGTGACAGAAATCCCAGTTTCCCTTTCTAAAACATGATGTAAAACAGAAGCAGCTCTGGATTAAAGCGGTCACCTCCTGACCTCTTCTTCAGCGTGTTCTCATGGTCATTGACCTTTTAACCTAAAAGCTTTCAGGGTGGTCCCACTCTGTGTTAGATCTTCATGAAAAATGTCTCCCTTTCCATTCATTTACTTGTTTAAGAGTGACGTTCAAGTATGGGAAGCATTATGATGGGCCAGCATCAGCGGAGCAGGGTGCTTACTGTGGCAGGCTGTGTGTGAGGAATGTCTGGGTCTGGGGCATATCTGACGTTTCCTCTGTGGGTTTTTTTCCCTTTTTTTTTTTTTTAGGGGCTAGTGCTCCTTTTCTCTTTCTCTGTATGGTCCCGGAGCTGCAAGTACACTGCAGTTCACCAAATAAGGGCATTAAAGGAGGAATGCTGCATTAGACAGAAAAGCATCTTTCCCTCTTTTCATGGAGAAAATAGTTCAGCATTAAGGGTGTACTGCTTCAGATAGACCGCTGCCTAGATGGCGAAAAATATCAGACGACGTCATTGCTCCAAGTTAAACGATCTTGGGATTCAAGGAAACCCATCATTTTCCCTCTTACTTTATCTTATGTACAGTATATACACTGTTCCAGTGGCAGACGCTCATATTAAACGCAGCCAAAGAGTTAAGTCCAATTAATCCTTTTAATCCCTGAGATTTCAGTGAAAGGGGATACTCTTAGTGGCCGTCTCCAACACGCAGTTCTGGCAGTGAGCACAGAAACCTGCCTGTGTTACCTGTTGTTTGTGTGGAGAAGCCAATCAGAACAAAGCTTGCTTATATGTGGGTGTCTGTAAAGCAAGAGGAACTAAACAGTCGAGCAGAGCATGATTTCTGAATATTAAAATAGCCAGAACATTAAAAAAAACTATATATTTTGTTACTAATTCTTGTCTAAAATATTAATTAACATTAGTTATTATTATTCTGCCCTTGAAGGGAAGGAGTGTGTAATCGATTCTGTCTGTTTGCTAGCAGTCTAGTGTCCGCAGTTTTCTAGATATCATTTTCATATTTTGTGTGACGGTAGATACCAATAAGAGCTAGTCCTGATTTTATCAGTGTGAACAGTGGGTCAAGGTCACGCCGAACGTGAAAAATCAGCAGAACCTTAAGAGATAATATACTAGGCCTGGGAGGACATGAATACCTAGGTTGGCTTAGTATTTGACCTTGACCTTCATTGTCAGCGCCCAAAGTTCACCTTGAAAAAATTTCAAGAAACCATATTGAGTAATATATCATACGAAAGGGCACGGAGAGCACACTTTACGCTCTACGACATCATAATGACAGCATAACGACAGCATAACAGGATGTCATCATATTGTACTAAAAACAAAACATGAAAGGTTAGTCTATCCTTTGCCCTTTGGGGCGAGTTTCACTCTGCGTGGTCTTGTTTTTTGTTCTTTTTTTTAATTTTACCGGCGTGTGGTAGGATTTTAGTCAGGTTTCCAGTCACTCCAAATGTTTACTTGTCCTTCCCAACTAAACAGCTTGTTTCAGACATTGGAGGAACTGTGGCAATTCCAAGGATTTTTTTCTAGTCATACTGCTGAGCTCTACAGTGACGGAGAGAGACAGCGCTGTATTCTATAGTCTTTACGCACATGTTCAGCACTTTGGCTAGTGGCTGCTGTTTGAAGTGCTTTATAAATACATTTGGCTTGGCTTTGCAAGTGTGTGTGTGTCAAAAATCTGTCTTGTCTGTTTAGCAGAGAAGCAGCAACAAGGAAGAATAAAGAAGAGGAAGGGTTAGCATTCTGCATTCTGCTGCTCAAATGCAACAAGTGGTCTACAGTTTAGAAAGTATTATTTATAGTCGAGAATGCCATATAGTACCCTGTGACTACACAGTGCAAATTATTGGTCAATAGTTTTACAAAATGTAAAACCTTACACAGCATCTCCACCTGACTGAATGAGTGTGAACCATAATTATAATCAAAACTATTGTTTTAGTCTTAGTCAGTAAAAAGAAACAAACACTGAACCCTTCTGAAGCATCTTGATAGCAAAGCTATAAAATAAGGTTCCAAATGTGTCGTTTTCCCTTCATGCGACAATAAAAGTGTAGAGAATGCCATCAAAACAGTTAAAGACAAAGAGCGAGTAGGAGTGGCTCATCTAAATCTCTGATACAACAAGGCCAGAGAAAGTCAGAGAAACAGGAATAAATGTCAACCTCAATCACATCATTTCAACCCTCCATTGGTGGCTTGAGCTACTCTGTAAACAACCATGAGCCTGATGAGTTTGAAAACCGTAACGGTTGTCATAAGCTCCGAGGGCTTGGAGAGTTCCTATCTTCAGGGGTCTAGAGCACAAAGCGGCCACTTCCCTGACCCACTTTTCCTGCCTTGTGGAGCAGATGAAAAGACCAAAAGACAATGAGGCAGACAGTTTTGGAATCCCTGTTACAATGAGAGGAAAACAACTGCACACCAGCCTGGGTGTCGCTGGAAACACATTACACAGTGGAAACGTGCACACGCACGCTCACAAGCACCACATTTCCTCCCATTGTCATCACTGGCAACAGAAAAGAGATTCACCATGTGCTGATGTAAAGTCAGCTCATCTCCCTCCCCCTCACTGTCCTGCTCACTCACAAAAAGAAAGATGAAAGGCAAAGGTAAACACTCGTGTGACCTATGATTTCTACAGGATACATGAGAAAGTCACTCTCTGTGTTTCCGGCAGGCTGGTTGGTAGTGTGCGGCCCCCAGTGTTTACTCACAAGCAGCCTAATCTCCAGCCTGATCGGCTGGTATGGGTTTGGTCACCCGTGTCGCATTCCCCTGGCGCTACACTAGCACAAGGCGCAGGCTCAGAGCGGGCAGGAGACACTTCCCAGCCTTTTACTCTCTATAGCTTGGAAAAAAGCTATAGAGAGTAAATGTTTAACTCAAAGTCTCCACAACATTAAACATGCACCTTTACTTATTTCAATGAAATGATTCAGTTCTATTCGCTCCTCTGTGAACTAGTGAGGAAAGTTTCTAATGCGGTTTGAGATTTTCAGCACTGCTAAGTGTTTTTAATCAACCTTCAGTATCAAGACCACATTCCCAGACAGAACTGAGAACACGCTACAAACAATAAAACACTAAATGTTTCTGCTGCACAGCAGAAGCAAGCGAAGCAAGCAAACTTCCTAGGAGAACGTCTAAAATTGGAAATGTGGGAGTCAGAAATCATTAAGCCACATCACATGATTTTAGTAGCTGCATTACTTTTGACTACGCAGCAACAAACCATATGAAGTGCTTACTAACTGCATGCTTTATCCACAACATGCATCAGAGTCATTATACACACACAAGCAAGCATGGGGTCTAAACTGAGCACAATTTATTGGATGAAGTGAAAAACCATCCATACAAATATTGACTGATTGATTTAAGAATCTTTTAGAGTTTTCCATTGTTCCTGTAAATGATTAGAACTCTTTCTGCTTGCATTTAAATGTTTCACGCTTTAACATTTCTCAACTGCTAACCAATAACAAGTTGCCTTTGCAGCTGTGTTAAAATCAGCTGGTCTGTGGGTAGCTTATGTTTGTTGTATGCACTGCTGTTGCTTTTTGCTTCGTGGTGCAATTATAATATATAATTCCTCCAAGTTTCTAAGTAAAAAACAAAGTTGTTTTTTTTAGCTTGGTGAGGGGAAACAGTTTTAAAAACGTTCCCCTACAGCCACCATCTGTGCTTTTATGCTGCTTCCCCCCCACCTGTTTCCTCATCAACGTGAGCTCCACTCTTACTCTCCATCCTGTTCAAGCCAACTTTTCACCTTACTGTTATCCCGGTCAGGTTGCATACCCCAAAATCTTTTACGCTGTGCAGCCAAATACCCAGGTAAACTGACAAACACAATACCAAATTTGGCTCAAGTGCCTTTATTTTAGCCAGTCTTGTAGCTTAGTAGAGGAGAAGCACAGTTTTTCATTTTCTGTGGCATCAAACACTGTGCACAACATCTGAATAACTGTTATACTGAATCTCGGGTCTGTCTAGACAGTTTATGGTTGATTTCAGTAACATAATCACTGTTGCCAGCCGCAGCTTCCCACACAGTTGCAGCAGAGACAGTGTCATCCACAAATGCCAACAAAGTCATCTTCTAGCTAGCACATCACCTTCACATCTGCACCACTTTCTACATAGCTCACGTCGGTCTTTATAAACTTTTTTATGTCCTGACATATAATCAGGTTAAATGTCACATGTCTCTTAAGTATACTGATATAGGAGGGTTGTTTTTAACCATATTGCAAAGCCTTAATGAGCAGTTTCCAAAACATCTGTATAGACATCACACAAGAGTATAATCAAGTAAGATCAACAGTTATTGTAGGAAATGCTCCTCTAAAGAAAGAGAGTGACAGTGTTAGTGAAAGCCCTGATGGGTCGAGTGAAACTCAGTGAAAACTGATTCAGCAGCAAAGCCTCAGTCACAGCAAGCTGACTTTTTCAGTGTCTTTTGAAGTAGGAATCACACATACCAAGAAATTGCACTACACCTAAACTGTACAACTACAACACGCAGACATGGACACCTGCTATGCCCTGAACTTTAAGATCTAAAACAATTTTGATTTTCACCTTCACAGCCTGGCTTCCACGCCCATACAGAACGGAATGCAGAAAAAAAACATCCTTTACTCACCGATTCGTCCAGGGCAAAGCGCAGACAGCCATGTTCGTACAGCACAAAAAATCTCCGTTGCCATTTCTGTGAGAAGAAATTAGGTATTAGTGGCTAGCCTCAATTGTATCGACTTAGAGGCATCATACTCAGTACTCCTCTTTCAGGGCATTTTTGGTAACTGGAAGTAGATATGCAAGCATTAATGTCCATACAGTACATTGTACGAACATTTTATAGAGCAACATGCAGGACTACAACAAATGCCCTTACCCGAGATCTCTGCATAGGATTGTCAAAGTCAGTTCCTTCAGGAGCCAAGCACAGCCATCCACCATAAATAGGTTTGGCCTGTAAAAAGAAAGAGGAAGAAAAAAACAAAACAGCAATTAAGGTAATCATTAAAACTGGAAAAGAGTGGGAAATAAAGGCGATGGGAAGGAGAGGGAGAAGGTTTTTTGGGGTTTTTTGGATGTTGCCTCTCTTCATGCATTGCATTTTATACACAAAACCGCTTTGCGTGTCTTTTAATGTAATCAGCTCAATATGATGACATGCTTCAGTGCCTCTTTAAACCCATGTGACCACAGTAGATGAGATTCATATGACAAACTGACTGATGGCGTGTTTGACTGAAAAGTACCTCAATGAAAAAGATGGACAGAACTTCCATATAAACACCAAATGTGATCGCAGTTTTTTGTCTGCTAGTAGCAACAACTAAACTGAGATGAAGCTGGATGTGAAGCCAGCTTTATCACCTGTCGTTTTATGCATTTGAATACTGAAAAAAATTATTTGTGTATCGTGTATGTAAAGCCCAACTAAGGATAAGGGTTGGGAATTCGCATCAGCTACAATCTGATGAAACACCTGGCGACGCATAGCGTTTTTTTTAAAAGCCGAGAAATGCGCCGTATTTGATAGCTTGCTGCGAGACCTCACACTGTGCACATCTACTGCGGGTGTGGTGCCTGTTATCGGACCCGGAGTTTGCAACATCCCCTAAAAACCCGAAGAGGAGAGTCCTGGCCCCTAGCCCTGCCGGTGTAGCAGAAATGATGAGGATGATGATGGCAGCAGCAGCCGTTCTTCTCTGTGTGAGTAGCTTCATGTTGTTCGTGTGTAATTTACGTTGAGTAGGCTAACCACGTTATTACATTAATGCATGTAAGGTGAACTAGCAAACATCATCATAGCTACATGCGGCTGTCTTCTTGTTTGATGGCAGATACTCCCTTCACCCTGGCCAAAAAGGCTAAAATGACCAAAGAAAAAGTGGAAAACAATTAAACATGAGAGGTTTTTGGACAAAGTTTGTGTTTTTTCCAGTGTTTAAGCACTGCTTCCAGCCAAGAATGATACCATATATGCCCCATAGCTGCAGAAAAGGCTAACATTGTTATCTTTTTACCAAAAAACAAAACAAAACAGCTGAACATGAGTTTTTGGCCCAATTTTGTGTTCTCCATTCTTTAAGCACCGGTTTGAGCACCGTTTAAGCACCGGCACCGTTTCAAAAGTACCGGTTTGGCACCGGTATCGGATAAAACCTAAACGATACCCATCCCTACTTGTGTATATTGGGTGCAACCAACAAGTTGTGGAACAACATTAAACTTATTATCAACGACACCACTAGCTGCATTCCTCAGAATTTCATCATCAGAAGAATTTGGTTCATTCTAGTTGGCTCGGAGTCTGCCACTATGATTTCAGTACAAAAAATTTAAATGATTTAATATGCTGCAACTATTAGCTTTCTACGTGTAATACTATTTTCATGTTGACTAAAAAGGCATGGAGCGTGAACTGTAGCAGATTTAGTTCACCCAGAGAAAAGGTGCGGCTCTTACACCCCTCCGTCCTGCAACCAATCGATTGGCTGAAGAGCAGATCAAGACCATCTCTGGTTCGCCACACTCCGGGCCAAAAGTGACATCATAAATGCTGGCTCAAGCGCAGCAATGACAAGCATAAACTCTGTGTCACACGGTCTCTGTGCTTTACACGTTATTCATTAACAAGCGTCTCGCATACAAGCACTCACTCTCCCACCTCCTCAAAAGAACCCAACCTAAAAAGATTTTTCTGGAAAGTAAATGCATCCAACTGCTAGTGTGTTATTCCAATTCTCCTCCATGTCACTGCATGCCTACCATAAATCCATACGTGCCTCGTTCAACTTGCCTTGGCATGCCACTTAGTTGAGTTTTGGTGGGCTGAACCCAGTATAAAGGATATTTAGCATGGGTAGGTGTGATACAGGTCAAATCTGGGGTCAAGAGCTCAGATCTTCATACAGTTAGACACTCCTAATGTGGTTCTATTCATTCACGTGACCAGCGTTGATTTGTTTGCACATACAGACATGTACACAAGGAGATCGCAAAATTCTTGTCATGCAACAACACGGATGTGGAAAGTGTAAACATTGCATTTGTAGCAGTGCATTGAGGGTTTAAGGCACAGCTATGGTCACGAAGCATGCCTCTCATGGAGTACTTGTCACTACCCCCTTAGACTGCAGTGGTTGTCCAGATACTACATGAGGATAGGAACTTCAGTTTATCTTTGGACTGGTGACAACACAGGGAATCCAGCTCTCACCTACAGAATAAAACCCACGTGGTAGCCGTCTGCAGCTGTAAATCCAGCTTAACTTAGGCTTTAGTCTCTGTGATCACTTACTTTTAACACACAACAGAGGTGCTGACATCTTTTCCTGCTGTGCAACTATTCATTCTGTTCTCTGCTCAGAACTGCTGTCTAACAGGACCTAAAAGTACTTCCTGGACAAACCTTTAATCATTTCTATAATTGTGCCACCGCTTGGCAGCATAAACATAATTATATCACTGACTGCACAGTGTTGTGTGATGAGTTTCACTGACATGCAAAATGAGCAATCACTGACACAGATGACAGAATGTTGGCTTCACCATCACTGTTGCACAAAGGTACATGGGTTATCGTTAAAAAGCTCTCTAAATGTTTCTTCGAGCACTGCTTCCCCACAGAAGACACTATATATATATATATATATATATATATATATACATACATATATACATACACATACACATATATATGTGTTATATTTTAACAAAGCAAAAAGGCTTCGACTGCATATCACAGTACTGATTTTTTCTGATTAGGGTGTTGAGAAAAATAAATTTAAAAAAACATAAGAGAGATGCATTGGTGGTTGCCAACTAGTTTTAGTTCGTTTATTTTAGTCTAAAGCTAGACAAACAGACTCCAAACTCCACAAAGTCTGACGACAGGGATTAAAAAAAATGGATGAGAGGAAAACATATCATTGCCATTTGAGCGTCCTTTTTAGGTTATTGAGACAGCTAACAGCTAACAGTAGTTTACATTTACTTAAAGCTTGTAACTTTCAGGGCTCAACATATTGCATTGGTCCAATGGCCTGGAGCAAGTTAAATAAAACAAAAAGAAAAAAGTCAATTCACTTTATTTTATTATTATTTTTGCTTCATTCTTAACACAGCAACAGCATAATTTAAAGACGAGGAAAAGTAAAAATTTACAAAGCAGTAACCATTGTTAAAAAATGAAAACTTTTTCCTGGTGCTGATACCGGGCACAGGTCAACTTAAGCCTGGCCTGACAAACAGGTGGAAATCATGGTTTATCCACCAAAAGACCCAGGAACTGTCATTTTACAGTAACTGTTATTCAGGAAGTACCCCACTTTCCCAGTTCGTCGAACAGAATCAAGATTAAGCAAACACACCCTCCACATGCCATCCTTTGCAATACAGGACAATTGGACTTTGTCAGTCATCGCTCAGAAAATCTCGTGGTCTGCTCCGACGTAATTTCGAGAAATGTTTGCAGCGGCTGGTTTTGAGGAATGCCAAGTAACAGAAGCTACCAAAATGCATATCATACTCTAATGATCGGCACATCCTGTTCTCTAAAAGCTGCTGCAGCTTTAGAGAACACTAAGCATCTTGCTGAATTTGAACTGAGGCAGTGTGTCCTCCAACTGAAATGCAGATAGAGGAATCGAGTGGTAGTTCTAACTGATACTCTGAGAAGTACGTTTATTTAGCCGGGGGTGCTGTTTTCACTGTCCCAGCTTGTTGGTGACAAAAACAAACGCAGCTGGGTGCGACACCAGGGGACCCATGTGAAAGCCATCCCACTATCACAGCAGTGATCCTCCACACAAAAGACTGGAACAGAACTGACAGGCACAGAGCCGTGGATATGATCTCTAGCCCGTTGGGTGTGTAGTGCAGCCTGCAGTCAGTAACTGCGTTGGAACATTTGGTACATGTTAAACCTATAGGCTGGCTCATAAGCTCAAATAGTGGGATGTTGAGCAGCTGCCGGTGGGGAGCTCTACTCTATTTCCCAACCCCGCACTTCCTTTCTCTCCCTGTGACTCCTGCTCCCACTCCTCAAGTCCCAACACACCCCAGCTCGTCTTTCTCCGGGTCTCCCACGTGTGTGTAAACCTTCGCCTGACTGCATGCTCCATCACTGTCTTGCCTCCCACCAACTCTCCCTGAAAACACGATCAGTTTTCTCCAATGGGAAGAGACCGCCAGCTCCAGTCTGCGAGCACAAAGTCACAGATTGAATGCTGTGACAAAAGACGGGGACCTTGTCGGGGCACACAAACTCCTTTGGTGCATGCCGACTGTAACAAAAGAATTTGAGGCAAACTCCTCCCCCAACCCACCTTTTATTCCAACAGCGCTGAACCGAGTGATTGTTTATACTGGACACTATCCTTCAGACATTCGGCTCTCATCTCTTTGCATAACTTTTCAATGCGGGCTGCGTGTTTCAAAGCTGAATCTGCAATCTTCAGCTGCTTTTGAGCTCTGAATAACTTTATTTAATTTAGGACTGAAATTCACTTAGCCAAATCAGCTGGTCACGGTGTTTTAACAGCATCACGCAGCTTTAGTGGAGCCTCCTTTTCTCTGGGTTGTTGAGTTCATCCCCTCAGTCTCTGCCTGGATCAGTGTCTCAACACTGGGAACAATTTTATAACTCCTAACCCTCATCTTGGACCTGCTGAACAAGACTCAGAAGTTTAACACTGATTAAATGGTGTTACATAACACAGCTTTAGGCCAGTAATGACCTGGTGTCTGGTGCGGAGGGCTAACTGGTTGTAAGAATGTCCAGAAAGCATCCTCACAAACCTTACTAATGCAACTGAGCTCTCTGTAAACTGTTTGAATAGCTGAGACATTGTCCCAGTCGCCCATAAGCGACTGGGACAACAGAGATGAGCAAAGACTGATTTCTAGAATGCCAGAGAAGTAAGACTCTCTGGTTCCTGTGGGAGAGAGTGCGGGCCAGGTCACAGGGAGATTAAAGGAAGTGATGTAACCATTACTCAAACCATCCAGACTTGGGGGTGTAAGAGTTAACATCCAAAAAACTCTTTTTTAAAAAAAAGAAAACAAGTGCATGCCCCCCACACACTCGCACAGAAGATGCTGACGTTGCTGTTACAGCTCTTAAGCCACGTTCACGGGCCCATCTGGGCCTCATCATCTGGGATCAATTACAGGATACAACAGAGACTAAACTGATCTGAGCGCGAGGGACTGAAAAAACTCGCTCATGACATGATCTCAACTGAATGCAGCCTCACTTCACAATCCCATTCAATGATACCCATGTGGGGCTGTGAAGCTGTAATGTTTAAGTATCGTACAAGCAACAAGTGAATATAGGAGTTGTTTTTTGTTGTTGTTGATTTTTTGGCATTTCTGTAGTTTTATTCCACTGTGGTGTGAACTGTATCATTGTTTCCACAGGACGTTAATCTAGGTAGTGGGTTCACCACAGTGGACCCAAAGAGAAGAGAGAGAAAAAAATCAATGTAAAATGCTTCTGTTCACTTCTGTCCACTATGATTCTCTTCTTGTGAAAATTAAGAGCTTGTTTTAACTAAACCTAACAATCAGTCCTCAAACACATCCTGGTCCTGGAACGTGACAAATGCAGAACTTGCACTTCACTAAGGCTGAGCCATCGGTCAAATGCTTGGTTAACCTGAGATTTCGACTTCCAAAGATGATAAATCTGCGTAATCAGGACAGAACTACATTTTTGGGGCTTTTATGATTTTCAAGAGGCATGCAGCCAAGGCTTGGTGAGACTGGCTAAATTGGCAAATACACCAATTATTTTCTTAACTTACTTCCTTTTCATTTGAATTGGGCTGTACTTGAAGTTTAAGGTCATCGCAGTTGAATAAATGCTTTACTAATGTTTACCACAAAGGCGGTAAATGTTAAAAGTACAATCACTGACCAAAATAATTGTGATTATGGTTTTTGAAATAACTGAGCAACACTACTGCTCACAACCACCGTGGAAAAGAGGTGTTAGTCCCAGTGTAGGCACCGATTCTCCAAGTCTCTGGTCAAACACAATTTTTCCAATACACATTCCTTCAAATAGTCTTTTAATAAAGGTCATGGCTGTCTAACACTTTTTTCCCCTAATTTTTTCATTTCAGAGATGTACTCGAGATAGCACAAATGAAGCATTTTCATACTCATACTATTCTTGTAACAGTGACAATAAAAATCTATTCAGTGACTCCTGGCGCCCCTCGGATAGGTGACCGTTAAAAAAAATCTTTTTTTCCCCTTTAGATTTTCACCTGTCTGTATATTAAGGAAGTAAAGAAATCCTAAGAGTTCTTATGATTCAGCCAAAATAAACCTCCTTGACTTTCTCTACGCAGACACTGCAATGCTGTCTCGCAAGTCTTTCGGAGACTGGTTGCATCACAAGCCAAGAAAACTGTTTCTTTATTGACGTGATCGTTAATCAGCTCGACTCATCAAGAGGGCTGTGCCAACCTTTTGTCGTTTAAATATAACACATAACAGCTTTATAGCAACAAGCCTGTCACCGCCAACCTCAATTCTTCAAAGCTTGATTAGCGACCAGTAAAATCTCTCTTTTAAAAAAATTTTTTTAGTTATTTTAACACTTTGACAGAAAAAGCTTTTAAATCATTAAGCCTTCTGATCTTTTTTCTTACCTGGGTCAAATCCTGGTCTGTCAGTAGGTGCAGCTCCCGGGGTTTGAAGCAGTTCTGACATTTACTTTTGTTGAAGAAGTTTGCTTGGAATTTCCTACAGGGATTTTCTTTAGCGATAGACATTATATTTCACCTCTTAATAATTATAATATTTTAAAAAATGAATAATTTCCGTGGGGAAACGCAGAAGGTGGAATCTCGCTGTTTTCTTGTGCGTCTCTTCTTATCCTAACTTGAAAAAAGCCCCAGCACACCGATGCATTGTCAAGCTAAAAAAAAGAAAGACCAAACCAAGAGTTTAACAGTTCTGGGACGACGTTCAAAGCTTCTTTTATCGCTTTAGCTGTATCCAATTGCTGCCTCCCAATAAATAATTAGCTGCCATCAAGCCAGCCTTCTCATCCTTCAGTGATGAATGCCTTTCAGTCCATGGCCTGCAACCACAAAGCGTAGCGGCAAGAAGGTGGCTAATATCCTGTTAGCTTTCCAATGGGTATCCAGATCAATAACGTGATGGTGTGAGCCGCAAAAGCAACATTTGTACACAGTTATGGCCTTCGAGCTCCGGGAAAACAGTGTCATTTAAGTAACAACGCACTCCCATATGAAAGACTCAATCCAAAAGGCGGCTCACAGTCAGACAGGAGGCTACTATCCCGTTCGCAGCACTCAGTCCATGCGAAGTTCATCCAGTGCTCCTTGCTAAGCTAGCCCAGTTAGCTCGCACACAGATAGGCTAGCTAATGAAATCCTTCCCTTGCTGGCGTATTCAACTTTTTAAAGAAAAAGACTCGATCAAAAAAATCAAAAAGCTTCATGTGCTTTCCTCCCAGGTGGGAACACAGTATGCAGGGCGAGCACCTCTTGGGCAGTCACAGATGCCAAAACGAGTACTTAGGGCTTGGTTCCATAACTAGCCTGGTTAGCAGCACTGGGTTTATTTTCTTCTTTCCCAACGGAGCAAGGGGGGAGAAGACAGAAGAGAGAGCGCAAATACACACAAGCGCCTGGAATTCTACGTGCTCTCGCGATAACTGCTCACTGCCGCCACCCACCGAAAGAAGACAGTAAATGAAACGTTTTAGTTATACTTGGGGGCGCAGGCATAGTCATGCTTATGTTATTGAATGTCAAATGTGATCCTTTATTAAAAATAGAATTAATACCACTATTAATACCACTTTAAAACAAATGAGAAAACCCCGTTTTCTTTTCTTGATTTGTGTAAATTGTGTACAAATTTTGCCAGCTCAACACAACAACAACACACAGTTCAAAATATGTATTGATAGATGTTTTTGTTTTCCCCTATTTGAAAAAATTGACAACAGAATAATATATAATTTGGGAAAATGTGTTTCCTCGAAACAGCAGTACAATGCAAACTCTCTGAAGACCAAGTGCAAGTCACACTCACTTATCGTCCATCCCCTCAGGCTGGCAACAAGGAAACATGCCTTAGATGCTGCGCGCCACATATGTGTGTATTAATGGCTGACTCAAGCAGAGGCTATTATAAGCAGTAGGTTCCAGTGGACAGCAGCAAGTCAGACACACAGAGAACAGAGCTGTGTGAATGGACAAGGGACACTGAGGGAGGAGAAAGGCCTCGGTTACCTAACTAAACCCTGAAAACATCAACGGCCAGTCTTGCTGAAGGATTAGCTCCTGGTCAGCGCTGTAAGTGAACCAATAATAACACAGATTATAGGTTTGTGCATGCCTGTTGTGTGGTTGCTATAGATATGCACTTCACAAGCTGACTTAACCTCCAATTGTGTGTCAGTCCAAACATGGGGCTAAGCTGGGAATTGGATCTCTGGATCATCAGTATTAATATGGCTTAGGGGTTTCCTTAATGTGTTTTCCTCAAGTAAAGCAGGAAAAGTAAGGTTATTTAATTTATTTATAAATTATATTACATTATAAATGTGAGGCTCCCTGGCTGCCCCCCTTAGGGTATCCTATGACACTATCCTGGAGGTGACATAGTGCAAGAAAATTCTGTGGCGGCATCACGGCCAGAATATATTTAGCTGTTCTCCATAAACTCACTTTACATGGCAAGTGTGTAGCAAGGCCTCCAAATGCAATCTGTTACCCCAGGACAGTTAACACAGTTATAACAGAAGAACACATTCAAAGCAAATGTGCCTACTATATTGGTCTCAAAGTGTCTTTCAATATAGGGAAGGTACAAGTCAAGTCAAGTCAAGTTTATTTATAGAGCACATTTAAAAACAACCAAGGCTGACCAAAGTGCTGTACAGTAAATACAGATAAAAATACAATAGAACACAATTTCGTAATAACACCTCGCTGATAAAAATAAAATAAAAATATATAAAACAAATAAATTAAACCTTTCTAAAAGCCAATGAAAAGAGGTGAGTTTTAAGAGCGGTTTTAAAAGTTTCTAGGCTTTTGGAGAGTCTGACGTGAGGAGGTAAACTGTTCCACAGTCTGGGTGCAGCCACAGCAAACGCCCTCTCTCCCTTTGTCTTTAATTTATACCTGGGAACATCTAAAAGCATCAGGTCGGCTGACCTCAAAGATCTCCTGGGGCGATAAGTACTAAGGAGTTCTGACAGGTAAGAAGGTGCAGTGCCATTTAAAACCTTAAAAGCCAGCAATAAGATTTTAAAATCAATCCTAAAGGCAACTGGGAGCCAGTGGAGAGAGCAGAGAACCGGAGTGATGTGGTCTCTTTTTTTTGAACCGGTCAACAGGCGAGCGGCAGCGTTCTGCACCAGTTGAAGGCGATGTAGACAGGAACGATCTAGGCCAACATAGAGGGAATTGCAGTAGTCTAGCCGTGAAGTAATAAAAGCATGGACCACTCTTTCTAGATCGTTCCTGCAAAGGTAAGACTTGACTTTGGCTAAAATCCGCAAATGATAAAAAGATCCCTTAACTACAGAGCTAATTTGTTTATCAAGTTTAAAAGCATTGTCAAAAATAACACCAAGACTCTTAATGGAAGAAGTGCAATCGGAGGTTAGGGGTCCCAAAAAGTCAAGAGAGAAGTTGGGATCTTTAGGAAGCCCAAACACAATGACTTCAGTTTTGCTTTCATTAAGGTGTAAGAAGTTAAGAGTCATCCAAGTCTTAATGTCAGACAAGCAGGAGAGTAGCGGCTGCAAAGAAATTTGTCATTATAGGGTATATACTGATCTGCTTTTCAGCTACAGTTTAGAAGAGACTGCTAACACCACCCTCACATGTGTGCAAAATTATAAGTTGGATCAACAGCTGATTATCTCAGCTTAGTACTAAGACTGGAAGCAGGGTGAAACAGCAAGCTTAGCCCGTCTAAAGGTAGAAATTTAACCTACAAATACGAATGTACAACATTTCTATTTAACATATTAGTTTGTATGTAAAATAACAACAGCAAAATAAATAAATAAAATGAAATAAAATAAAGAGAAAAGAAAATATATGTGGTTTTTCACTTAGTTACTCCAGATATGCTGTTAGGCTTTAACTATTTTTTCAGTGTTTATGGATAATGGTTATCACATTTACGTAACATGTGAAAAATTTCCAGTTGGAGATCAGGAGGGGGTACATACTTCTGGGAAGGTTTCATCAGAAAGGACATCTGGTATATTTTGAAACCATATATTATACGATATTATATTATAGTTTTTATGAGTACTCTCCCCACACTGACCGGTCTTTTTTCTCTGCTACAGAACATGGGCCTCCCCTTGGTGATAGTGCTGCCCCTGCTGATCGTTGTGGCAGCAGGCGTGTACTACATCTACAATGAGATTTTGCACTTCATGTCCAAGTCCTTAGTACGAAACAAAGTGGTGGTGATCACTGATGCTGTGTCTGGGGTGGGGACCGGTAAGGGATCCAACTTGTGTTTTTATTTTTTAATTTTACTTTGATCTGAACTCAACATTTAATGAACATAATCTTCTTTTCCAGAGTGTGCCCGTCTCTTCCACAAGGGTGGGGCCAGACTGATCCTTTGTGGGACTGGCTGGGATAAGCTGGAGTCTCTGTATGACTCTTTGACAACTGATGCTGACCCCAGAGAGGTGAGGAATTTATCAGTTAACTTTTAATATGGCTGTTTCAGTAAAATTAATGTCTGTTATTATGTGCAGGAAGCTTTTGCAATAAGGTGATAACCCTTAGCACACAGCAAAGCCTTCTCCTACTATACCAAAACAAATTACCAAAATAACTGACAGGAATTGACATGTGACACCAACTTGGCTTTTCAAGTTTTACAGTTTTCTTAATTAGCAGAATATCAGGTTTTGTCCTTGTCTTTACCGTAATCCTGCTCACTCACCACCTCACAGGTCACCACTTCCTCTGGAGAACACAATAGCAGGATATCATGTCAGACAGCAAGTAGTGCACCACATGCCTTCTATGTACAAGCCCAAGCACATGGATGTTTATGGGATGAAATCTAGTATATGTATGACACAAAGCTGAAACCTTTCTGCTTAGAGTTATGGTTGCTATCCTTGGAATATCCTTTCTTTTATTAAGGACTGTGTTCTTGATCTTTGAAGACAGAATGGTGACAGAATTACTCAAAAAGCTCAGTTAACCCTCATAACCTCTTTCTAATGCTTTTTAATTTGATATGAAGCCAAGAATAGAATACTAAATTTTGTTAAGTGAAAATGGAGCTAAAAGAAAATCTTAACGCTAATATGAAGCTCGTGATTAGCTTAGCTTAGTAGCCTGTAAACCTCCAAGCAGGAGGAAAACAGCTTCAGTCTATCTAAACATAGCTGTCCATCAGTTACACACGTGTTCAAATTAAACTAACCCTTGTTTATCGACAGACATTTGCCCCAAAGTTGGTAATTCTGGACTTCAGTGATATGGACAGTATGGAGGACGTGATTGCTGAGGTGGTTGAATGTTATGGTTGTGTGGACGTGCTGATCTGCAATAGCAGTATGAAGCTGAAGGCGCCGGTTCAGAGTATCTCCTTGGAACAGGACAGAAATATCATGGATGTTAACTACTTCGGCCCAAGCACTCTAGCCAAAGGTGGGGTTGGCATTCTTAGAAATCCAGTAGCATTTCTTTGAGTTTGTTATTATTAAGATCTTATGAATGATATTTTTAAAAATGCGGCAGGTGTTCTTCCAATGATGATTTCAAGACGATCAGGCCACATTGTGCTGGTCAACAGCATCCAGGGCAGACTGGCTGTTCCATTCAGAAGTTCATGTGAGTTCCCGGCAAAGGTCACTACAACTCTTTAGAAGTACACTTAGCACTGAATAAAAACAAGAGCAGTGAGCAAGATCTTTGCAAGTAATACATTTTTACTTTTTATATGTGATTCCATTTTAAATCATCTTTACCTAATTATTTAAACATATATGGAATTGCTAGTTAATGGTTAGGTATGCCTAGGTACAACCTATGGCATCAAAGGACAAAACAGGCAACAATTGAACAAAGTATGCTGTATGGTATGTGTGGATTTCTTCCGTGCTTGCCACACTTCTTTTGTGAGTGTATCATTATGCGTGTTTGTGTTCATACCTGTCAGATGCCGCGTCTAAGCATGCGGCGCAGGCCTTCTTTGACTGTCTGCGAGCTGAAGTGGAAGAGTATGGAATAATTGTCAGCACCATCAGTCATACCTTCATCAATGCTTCTGAACCGCCGCCTGTAGAGGAACCTGTTCCCAAACCAAACCCCGTAGCTGAATGTGAGTAAAACAGTAGCAATGAAGCATTAAGGTGACTGAATGGTTCATGGAATGAATGCATGAAATGTTCCTGTTATTGTGGTGCATAGGCAAAACTAAACAAATCTGTCCTCTCGCAGTTATTGCCAGACAGCTCACCCACGGTGTGCGCCCGTCGGTCCTGGCCAATGAAATAATGCAAACCGTGAACAGGAAGAGGAAGGAGGTTCTGCTGGTCCACCCCATCCCCAGGGTGGCTCTCCATCTGCGCTCCCTCTTCCCCCCCTTCCTCTTCGCTGTGCTGGCTGCTGGAGTGAAAGAGTCAGTGTTGGCTGAGCAGATGCAGTAGAAGAAAGGCTAGTGTGTGCGAGAAAGAGATGAGCAGTAAAGCTCACTTATTTTTTTTGGGGGGGGATATGCCAATTAAGTAAATGTATTAAGGACTATATCCTGAGGATTCCAGATGGGTTTGTAATAATAATGCTGAACAGATTGTTAATAATGACCAGTAAAGCACCTTAAGATGCAACGATAGGGGCCTTAAAGGTGCTTTTTGGAATTACCCTCTGCAGAAATGAATGACTATCACCAGGGGGCAGTGTTTTACCTGTGGCTGTATAGAGATACGTGCTGCTGTTTAACCTTTTAAAGTATGAACCTTGAAACAATTACCAGAAAATTCTCGTTTTTGGGGGGGAAATGGAGTTTTTATTGGAGCTCCTGACATATAAGTTTTAATTTGTATCATATTTGCTACATACAACATTTTTTTGTCATAATTTATTGCTTAAAAACATATTGTGCAATTTATTGTTTAAGTTTTTCAGAGGAGTGGTGTCATCACACTGATGATGAAGAAGTTTAAAAAACTCACAAAACCTCTTGTACTAAATATGATACCTTAGGAGCTAAAGGGTTAACTTGTAATATTTCTTTTTTGCTGCCACTTTAATTCTTTGTCCTATAAATAATGGCTACATTAACTTACTGCACCATCTAGTGGTACAACTGATCTTACACAAAAGTACTACAAGCCCCTTCAGTTTCAAATGATAATGCTCAACACAACTCATCAATCCATTTTTGTTTTTAACTTTCTGAAAAATAGGAATTTCTAAATGAATGAATTCATAATAGTTGCTTTTAGACACAGGATGTTTTTGCCCATTTGTGGCAGAGGAAACAAGGTGTGAACCCATTAATCTCATAAAGCTTGAAAGGCTAACATGATAGCATTTAATTAGAAAGCCAACAAGCTGATTTTTGATAAGATATAGTCTCTCTCGCATCTCCACCAGCAAGCATCCAGCTCTTTGTCTTCACTGCTCAACAGCTTGTGATGAAAATGAAATTATATCAAATCAAATCACTGACCTGGGATGACCTCAAATGTTCCTCATTTATTGTAATTATACGGGTTGTGCTTTTTCACCGTATCTTATGTTGCCTGCCTGTTTATTCCTCTTAATTTAGACATTAAATTTCATGTATAGATTAGATTAGAGTGAAACTGTACTGATGCCTGCAGGGAAATGGATCTGATTAAGTGCAAGTCAAGCAGGAAGCGCTTTTGATGATTACAAAACCAAGAGAAAATGGAATAATTGCAATAAATATTAGTCTTAGCTCACCATGTTTCCTGTCTTGTATCTTGCACATTGGCTATCTCATCCTATTAGCAGATAAGCCCTTCTCCAGAAATGAGTCTTCCCATAAGAAAATATAATGCATGATGGTGGTGTTCATGAGCTACACACACAAAATTCATGAAATGATAGAAGAGTAAAGCGATTTTCATCATATAACCTATTTCATTTTATTATTTTTCTTTTTCATGCAGTCATGGTAACAGGTAATTACACTGATCATTAATATATCTTTAGAAAATGCCACCAGACCGTATTCTCATGGAAGGGCTGGTCCTTGGGCCTGACTTTTGTTTCCTTCTTTCAGGTCCTAATTCAGTGCTCCTCCCATTTCCTAAAGGAAATGAGTTCACTTTGTTGGGAGTCTAAATAAACTGTTTTCCTCCCAACATCTCTCTCTCTTTCTCTCTCTTTCTCTCTTTTTTGAGGTGCTATCAGTACAAGTGGACTTAGTTGAATTATTATTTTGTCGATCTCTCTGCTTGTTGTGTTGTGAATGAACTGGGAATAATAAATGGGAGCTGATATACACTTTTTGGTAAAATATTATCATGTTTATAGCTACAAATCAAATCTGGGAGACTCCGCGTTGCTGCAAGAAAGATGTGCATCCAAGAAGAACTGAGCGGGTTATTAATGCATTATATGGGTCTAAGGATGATTGTTGCCAGTTAGCTTTTTGATTCATGATATATAGAAGTGGTCTGGACCCACAAGCCCATAATGCCGATTCTGCTAACTTCAATACACAGACCTGCCAGAACCTAACAGTAAGTAATGTTTTGTGTTCTTCTGCACACTGTTCAGGTCAGGTTTACATGGAGTAATAGTTTGATGTAAAGTGGCTGTAAATTTAAGAGTAACTTTATATGTTCTTCAGTTCAGTCTGTCATTTGATTACTTTGACACCCCCCTCCAAAAAATCTTTAATTCCTGGACTTTGTTTAAATATTACCTTTAAAATTCTTGTTATTACTGATATTTTGTTCCTAATTATTTGTACCTGCTTGGTATTCTTTCTTATTTGAATTTAATGTGAACTGGTGTTGTGCTGCTGGAATCATAATTTCCCTGAGGGACCCTCCCCAAAGGATTAATAAAGTTCTATTCTATTCTATTCTATTCTATTCTATTCTATTCTATTCTATTCTATTCTATTCTATTCGTCTTTGAAAATGCACATCTGACACCTGGCCCCTTCAACAATGTCTTTACAACATAACTATAACATTTACTTATGAGTCATGGAAGCATTACGTTATATGAGAAAGATGCGTAAGTGGGCACATGTATGTAAAAGTCAAACTATAAATGAATGTATTTCCCTGTGCATCCTCCAGGTGGCAGCAGCTCATAGTTATTATGAAACCACCACATGACTGGCGATGAGCCTCCTTTCATAGTTCTTATCCAAGGGAAAAATCGCCCCAGCATTTATTCTGATGAAATATTAACTCCCTCTGTTAATTTCTGACTTATGAAATGTATAATGTATAATAAATAGACACAAATTCATAAGCTGTGACCTATTTTTCATCAATTTTGTTTTTTGTCACATCTCACTATGCCACCTCTCCTCCACTGTTGCAACAACTGTTTTTGCTGTGCAATAGAAAATAAGAAAACCAAAACCAAACAAAAAATCCCACAAAAAACAAGAAACCATATGAATTCCAGTTTGTTAATAACACTGGTTATTCCCTTTAAAAACTGCTGCATGACAAAGACCTTTTTCATGATGTTTACACAGATGTCTTACGTCTAATTACATGCCGCTCTTGGATTTATTGCTCTCATCATTTCAGGGCTGCAGGACACGAGCTGCTAGAATGCTTTGGGATCAATATTCACCCATGTGCTTGGAACATTTGGCACATTATATCAGAGACAACACGTCATACAGGATGTCCAGTTCTTCTTGTTACAACCGTGACGTTAATGAGGAGTAAATCCAGCAGATCTGGTCGAAGCAATGTGTGTGTGGGAGGAAGGGAGAGAATATGTGCACCAAGTCCAGCTGGTATGCGTGAGTCTGTCCTCCAGGTCACTCTCCTCTGGGGAGTTCCACATTTTTTTGTCTCCGGGGCCTCTGGACAGGAATGCCCCTTCAGTGTTCACATGAATAAATGCAGCCCTGACACATTTCCACATGTCACACAGGAAGGATTTCTTTAAGGCACTCAGCTGGAGTCACCAAATTGGCATTTGGATCAGACACATTTACATACGTCACATATGTCATGTATGTTGCATTGAGTGCAAAAGAGGCCAGCTCTTACATATGAATAATTGTTTAACAAGAGTTTCCTGGGAAGACTGCGAGCACGCTGCATTATATCAGCCATAAAATTGTCACATTCATTTCTGCTTAAAGGTTGCTCAAATGGAAAAGCATCAAGGTGCACGGGGCTATCTGTGAATGATCTAAGCCTAATAGTTTCTCTCAATCATCTGTCTGGGCTGGGTGAGCAATATGTTGATAAGACCCAAACAACACGGCGGGGATGATTGACCTGAAGCGATATTCAGAGAGATGCATCCTGTATGCAAGCCATGACTTATATATGAGAATCACCTCACAATGACGTCTGCTGCTCAGAAATGCTCTTTCCATGAGCGGGGTGATCACCCTTATCAATTTTTTAAAGCCCGGGTTATTGACACTGTCCTGACTTATGGAGGTTATGCAGAGGCCATGGTAATGATTCCCTAAGCTTCCACATACAACACCAGAGGGGCTGGCTCTTACTCTAAAATATTGGATGATAGCAGATTTTACTGGGCCATTGAGCATTACTGTAATGTCTTCTTTGTCCATCTGGATATTTATATTCTCCTCTGTGACATGCAAAACAAGACATATTGCAGAAAAAGGGTCAAAAATGACCAGTGAGCGTGCATGCTTTTCAATATCGATTCAGTATTATTATTTACAGGATGCTGAACGGGTTTTCCTCAGCTGAAGTAAAAGCTGCACAAAGAAGACTCAGACACCACAATCAACTAGCTTTTTATTTGGCTTTGCATTTACTTGGATAGTTTTAATCTTTCATTAATGACGAACTTTACAAATAATGGCGTAAGTCCAGCTGTGACAGCCATACATCAATTAGTGTAACATACATCTGCACAAAAAGCTGTTAATGAATTGCTAGTTTGCAGCATCAGTTCTTTGCAAGCACTCATTTCTCCTAAACACCCCTGGAGTTGACCCACCACCAAGAGAAGATATTAGCTCTTAAGGGAATGTGAACAGCCATCAGTCTGAATAGATTATCTATAGGAGGCAGTTAATGTTAATATGGTATAATAGAGTGGCAACACTACTACCACAAATGTGCAGGTGTCATAGGCGTGTATACTGGAAGTAGATTGTCAAAAATCCATCCGCTTATCCTTTTCAGGGTTGCTGGAGCCTATCGCAGCTGTCTTAGAGGCAGGGGTACACCCTGGCCAGTCTGTCGCAGGGCTAACACATAGACAACCAATTTAGAGTTTCCAATTAACTTATTTTCCCACTAAGTGCATGTCTTTGGGAGGAAGCCAGAGCTCCCGGAGAGAACCCACACAAACTCCACACAGAAAGATCCCAGCCTGATGGTGGAATTGAACTCAGGACCTTCTTGCTATGAGGCAACAGTGCTAACCACCGTGTTATCAAAAACAACAAAAAGCAATTATGACAGTCAGCTCACACAGAGGCTATTTTGAGCAGATGTATATAGTGAAGTTTGGCATGTGACATCACGTCCAACAACTTATGTTGTTTAAAGGAAATTATCGCTGCTGTTTCTTTCCTCACAGTGCCTATATTCTGCTGTTGGGTGCAGCAATCACCCCCAACTATTTATCTGATACAGCAGCATCAAATAAATAGTAGGGAGATAAATAGTTGTATTAGCTATAAGTAATTAGAATTTTTAAAGTCACCAGTATCTATTTCAAACATTTGATCATTTTACATTTTTTATATTTATAGTTTTATTTTCACTACTCTCCTCATATCCATCTCATCCTTTTCCTCTTCACCTAAAACCCTCTCTCCTGAAGTTTGGATTTTAACTAATCCTACAGAAAGACGATTATTTATTCTTGATATTCTCACAATTCGTTATTGACAGCAGATAAGAAATATTCTACCCACTGTGGACAGCTGACAAGAGCGGCAAAACAAGATAACATTATAAGCTAACAGAATGCCAGCTAATTTTAGACTGCAGTGTCCTAAAGGGCCAAGTTACTTTCAGGAAATCATATTTATTTATTTGTATATCTACTAATCTAATAATGTAATAAAATAATCCTCATGTAAAAAAAATAAGTAATTCAAATACTGGTTAAGTATTTGAATTGTGAAAATCTATTGTGAAAATCTATTGTAATCAAAAGATAGACTGCTAAGCTAGCGTAGTTAGGCTTTGGGTAGCTAAGAAAGACTAGAACGAAAACTGGGGGGAAAATCTACTCTTTGATTTATTCAATATAATAAACTCCTCTATAAAGATAAAGAGATAAGCATTCAAACAGATGTTTACATTTTGTCAAACAAGAAAAAAAATAGTAAAATAGCTTTAGCTACACTTTTGAAGTCTCAGCAATAACTAGCTAAGCTAATGTGCAGATGCTACATTTAGGTTTAGAAACAGTAGCTGGTGAAAATCTTTGTAAAATGGATTTTTACAGCCTACTTAAAACATGTTTTAACTAACTGCAAACAACTAATTATGTAATCTGTTTGTTCCAAACATTTTAGATAAAAAATAACAGCTGTATAGCCAGATGATTCAGAATATAACATAATGTGTTGATTTATAATTATTTAATTTTTTTTGTCACTTTGTTTTGTTTATACATGCAGTTGCCATTAGGCCTATTATAATTCAGGGGCATTTGCAGGACTTTTTTTTTTTTTTAACATTGGCTGGTACCAAGAGAGAAGCATTAACATATTAGGGGCCAACAAGAAATGAGAAATAATTACAGAGTGCAACACATTTTACTGCGCAAGAGTTTAAACTTTAATCTGTATTCGTTTCAAGTGTGTTTACAATGCAGGTTTTGGTTTAAGTACTCCATAATGCATCGAAGCAAAAAAAACGACTATTTTTTCAAAAGACAGTGAAAAGCAGTAGGACAATTAAAACTACAACGCAGGGTGGCAATTTCAGAATATAAATACACTAAATAGCATCTGCTGAAAAATAAATAAAGCTACACCTATAACCTTCAAAGACTTCAAAGAAAAGATGAATTTACCAACCAACTAACAAACTCTATTTATTGTTTAAACCTGATTGAGCTCTAATAAACATCTGTTTGTGTAATATTTGGTTCCAAATGGAGAATTAAATTCACACAAAGGGGAAGACTTTGGACAGAAGCAACCAGTCATCCTAAGCAAACTACACAGGATTAAACTATTCTTTCAAGGCATTATCACAGCATCACGTCATGTTGATAAGGGATTTCTTTAGTCATAGAAGTCTTCCTAATCCCTCAGTCTTGTTTGGTTTAAAGATTACACATATTTAATCTTAAAGCGAAAGTTTGCCTTAATCTCCCATAAATCCCAGCAAGCGCTACTTCCCACATATCCGTGCACTTCAGAAACAAGTTTCTCACAGACGCAGGGTTTTTTGCAAGAATACGGCCAAGCTGCTAGTTACAGATTAGGGATTTTTAATGTTTAATCCTTCGATTTTCTTGCTTTTGAGACAGAAAAGTATTATAATGTTTCTCATGACCCTCAAATCAAGAGGGAGCGCAGATATAATTATGTTACCAGAGAGATTTGAATCAGCATTACAGCTGGCCAGGCGAAAGCCTTCAGTCCTAATCCAGAGTCTTTGTTCTGAAAATAGATTTGGATTAATTTGACAAGTGCAGAGTTTATGGTTTCTTTTTAAAGTTTAATTGTGACCATCGGTAACAGTTCTCTTAACGATCCCACTCAAAACTAACTGAAGATGTTAATAAAGTTCGAGTGTCTCTATTGATTGTCTGTCTATTATCAGTCAATGTATTGGGTAGTAACTCAATGTTCAATGTCAGGCGCTGCCACTGCCTTGGCTTTATTGCTGTCCTTGTAAATAATCTACTCTTTTCGATTGCACGGACAAAAAAATGGACTGTGTTTGTAACCTAAGCCCGTTAGTCTTTATCAGTGTGCAGGGCTCATGAAAAAAGTATTTGAAAAGGTGCTACAGGGGTAAGATTAGAGTAGGAATGGCTGTCTCAAGACTGAAGAGTTCATGCAAGACTGTAAATTAAAAGTTTGAGGAATTTGAAATGAAAAATTTCTTACATATAACAAAGAATTCTTTCAGATTCTATTTCTACTTTTGAACAGATTACTGTTCATGGAAATGATGCAGGAATGACGCTCCTCATTCTAGGCAATCAGAATGTAATATCTGTCATGATGAGAGGGTAGGGACTTTAAATGTAGGGAATTTGGCTGATAAAAGGTGAGAGCTGGTTGATATGATGAGAAGACGCTGAGATTTTTGTTGGAAGTGACCAGTAGGGACAAGTAACAGAGGTAAGACTGAGAGGGTTTGTGTGCAGAGGAGGGATTGTGGATGCAATGGACAAAGGATGTTGAATAGAGAGCTGCCAGGCAGGAGGAAAAGAAGAAGACCTCAGGGAGTAATCATGGATGTAGTGAGAGAGGACATGCAGAGGGTTGGTGTGGCAGAAGAGGATGTTAGGGATAGGCTGAGATGGAGACAGATGATCCTCTGTGGCGAACCCTCAAAGGACAAGCCAAAAGAAGCGTTGGCGTCTTAGGCCTGTGAATAGGGTCTGAGGTGATAACTGGTTTCTGCAAAAATATCCCTTGTACGGTGGTTCAATTCAATTTCACATCAACAGTCACATAAAGGTGCGTATATTATAAGGATGAGACAAAAGGCACAGTTTTAGAGATCCAGACATTAATAACAGCGTATGGTTAACTGCAGAGTACAAACACAGTGAAGAATCCTCCAGCAGCCTAGACCTATTGCTCCATAACTAAGGGAGGATTCAGGGTCACCTGATCCAGCCTAATGCTTTATCAAAAATAACAGTTTTAAGCCTAATCTTAAAAAGAGAGAGGGGGTGTCTGTTTTCTACAAGCAAACTGAAAACTGGTTTCACAGAAGAGGGTGTTTTATTATCCTAGGAACCACAAGTAGGCCCACAGAGAGTGAAGTGCTCTTTTAGGGTGATATGGTTATATGAGGTCTTTAAGAACAGATGGCGTCTGATTATTCAAGACCTTATATGAAGGATTTTACATTTGTTTCTGGATTCAATCAAGAGAAGCCAATATGGGAGAAATATGCTGTCTTATTCTAGTATTTTGCAGTATTTTGGACTATATGAAGGAGTTTTTAGGACAGCCTGTTAATGAATTACAATAGTCCAACCTAGAAATAATAAATGCAGGAAATAGTTTGTCAGCATCACTTTGAGATACTGAAGTTTAAAAACAGGGGTGCCTCTAGAAATAAATATAATTTAACGCACTGCACAAGTAAAGATTTTCACCAAAGCTGCAGTCTGCAACATGATATCGGCCAACTTGCTGAGCGGCAGCGTATTTGGTTCTGATGAGCCATCCATCTTTGTGCATATTGTATGAGAGCTATGGGAATCTAAATGCAACAATATTGACACTGTGCAATTAGAGTGGGGTCATTAGGGCTGCTTGCTGTTCACAGGGAGAAAAGCAAGAGCTGCATCACAGGAATCCTGTCAGGATGGGAGATGGAAAACACAAACACACACCAAAAAACTTGGACACACACACACACAAACAAACAGTCCTAACTCTACCCGCCCCCACCATCACACACACACATGCACCCTCACCCGCTTGTCCGCTCGTCATCTAAATTAGAGTGGGGTGATGATGGGAGGAGGTGGTGGCTAATGAAACAGAAGGGGCATCGGGCAAGCAGGACTTCTAAAGTCTGTCATCTCTGGATGCTTTGACCCCGGCTCAGCGCTTCATCTTTCCAGCCTCACTGGGCCACCAAAATCTGACCCAGCAAGACATGGAGAGAGCCACAAGCTTTTCAAAGGACCTGATTGGAGAGAGCGGGAGAAAAACAAAAGCTTGTGTGCGTGCTGCAGCGTAGCGATCACCATCCAGAGGATTATATCTATGTTCCTCTTGAATCACTTACAATAACCCTACATAAGCTATGTTAGAGGAGAAGACACACTTGTGCACACACATCCTTACTTTAATTTCAACATGTGGTGTTCGGTCTCAAGCTCTACATGCACTTTAATCCCCCTTTAGTCTGTTGTCATGTGTGCTGTTTTCACATGGTAATCATTTACTATGAAAATCACTCCTTTTCATCAAACACTTAGAAGCCTAGCATACAGCTATCAGCTATAGCTTATTTATATATATATATATATATATATATATATATATATATATATATATAAAATACATTTATTAAAAAGGGGAAAATCCCTTACAGAGACCTAAACATTTGTATAACAGGCTGAAAGTAAAGCTGGTCATTTTAACTTGAGAATTCATAGAGATTCACTCACTTTTGGTGTCGGCCTCAAGGGATTATCCAAGGACTGCAGTTTTTGGGATTTTGCAGTTTCAATTTTTACTATAAAATTAATCCTTCCGCCAGCCTAGTGCAATGCTAGAGCTTAATATTAGCAGTAAAGCAAAATAACATTGTATAACAAGTCGTTACCCCCGTGTTGTTCGAACAGATGAGGACAGGGCTTTATGGCATTTGACATATTTGTATTGCCTTTAGCCACATTACATTCCCTCACTGGTCTTTGTTTAAACTTTTCTGGTCTCTTTTTCATTTCCCTTTGCTTTGGTGTTAGCAGAAACTGACAGCCTAAACAGGCCTAAAGGATGGTCAGTCTAGGGGTTGAAAAGAGAGACACTGACAGAAAGAGGGGGACCGGAGTGAAAATAGGGATAATGTGGGAGAAAGAGTGAAGGCATGCATGGATGCAGACAAAAACAGCAGGAAAAATCCTAATTGTCTGTTAAGAAGACTTTTGTTCCGTTATGTGGGGCTGACAGCATTTTCTTTATGTACCCAGTAAAAGGTCCAGTGTGAATGTGTGTGGAGAGAGCGAGAGAGGGTGTGTGTGTGGCTTTTACATGGCTGCTAACAAGTCTCGGATCACTGGTTATGAAAAGAGCTGCTGGTACCCGTTGTGTTTCTGCCGATGGAACTCTACCCCTTGATTGGCTGGCGGGAGCTATGCTGCTGCTGCAGGCAGGAAGGGTTATTTTGAATTAGTGAATGAAGGCCATGCGAGCTGTTGGGTAATCTTTGTGGTGAGCTACTGGGTGCCGGTGGAGCAAAGAACATGACTTTCTTCAGTGTATATGTGTTTCATTACTCTATTATAATTAATATATGTTATCTCAAAATAAATTAATCCAGGTTAAGATGGGGGACAGAGCTTCATTGTAAAATTAGAATACAAACTGCAGTAGATACATTATTGACATTAGGTTCACTAAGTTATATCAGGCATCTTTATGTGCTTCAAGCAAAACTCGTTGACCTGTTGGAGCTAATGTTTGTTGAATAAAGTTACAACAAAGTAAGATGGGTGAACTGACAGATTTGGGATTGGAAGAAAAACAGTGAAAACAAGTAAATGGCAGATGCTACATTAGTGGATTACTGGCTGCTGTGTTAGCATTAGGAGATAGAGTTACAACTTGTTAGAGTACATATTACATTTTCTTTTTAGAGGAAATATCTTTGTGCAAACCATTATGCTGCAATCATATCAGTTTGCATTTTTACTGGTCATGCTGCTGTCAAGCAGAACAATCAGTTGTTTTTCACAGTTAGATTTCTGCTATCAGATCACTATTTGGCTGATCACTGATCAAGACTGGTTAACTGATTTCTGTCTCTGACGTACTGATTCGTTCATCTTTTATAAATGTTACTCAACCAAATACATCAAGTCCTGGAAATTTCTTGGTGATAAGGAATTGCCCCCCACAAAAACAACTAATTGCATCTATGCAAAATTAGCAATGATCTTCAAATCAGTTTGGTGTTTAACGTATAACACAACTCACAGATTTACTTCCCTACAAGTTCCTTCAGTTCCCCAAACTCCCACTGGTGGTCAGACACATTGTACATGAGTCAATGTGCATGGCAGAAGCATGAGCACAGGGGACAGAGAAGGACTTGTACTCAATGAAAATTGAACCAAATTTAAATCTCTCTTGTTTGTTTTTGAAGAGGACATTCCTTTTTGAACTTTTTTATTTGATTACACTTTTGTTATGAAACAGGAGAAATCAGAATTCCATTAGATTTTAAAATTCCATTCAAGTGACATCCCTTTAACACATGGATCAAATTACACTAAGCCAGTTTGAAACCTAAAAAGCCTTTGTGGACATTTCAACATAGCAGTGGAAGATGGAAGTGGAAGAACTCATTTCTTTAAATAAAATATATCCATAATTATGATTACAGTCCATAATTATTTTAATATTGTCACATGTGCCCCTATGTCATTTGGGGGCATTGTGGATCTCAGAGAGGAGCCGGTTGCAGAGAGGCAGCAGCACTGAAGATTTTGTCCCTGAAAGACTGTATTGTGGTGTGAGGGATGAAGAGCAAGCCTTTGTCTGCAAGTCTGGGATGGGGTGTAGGTTTAAGGAGAAGAACAGATAGCAAGCTGAAAGATTTTATAGATGTGGGACTTCATTATGCGTTATTGGAAGCAGAGAAGGTGGGGGTGATGGGTTGCCAGGACTTAGTGCGGCTATGAATTCTGACAGCTGAGTTCTGAACATAGTTCAGCACATCCAAGGCTTTGATACTGAGACCAAATAGGAATGCATTTATAGAGGTCAAGTAGGAGGTGATGAGGGCATGCAGGGTGTCCACTGCAGAGTCTGAGGGCACTGGCTAGAATATGTGATGAGAATGAGAGGATGAACAAGTGTTGCAGATGGGAAATTTTCATGCAAATGATGAAAAGAAGAGGCCCCAGCAGAGATACTTGAGGGACTTCTTGTTTGACTGGAGCAGAGGAAGAACACGAGTCTCAGCAGGTGACAGTGTGTCCTGCCACTAAGGCAAGACTAAGACTGAAAGGACGCTACACCAGTGAGACCAACTTAGTTAGATAAACCCTCAAGAATGATGGAATGAGTGACAAAAGCTGCTGAAAGGTACAAGAGAACAAAAATGCTGACGTGGGAAGAGTCCGCAGCAATGAGGAGGTCATTTGTGCTCTTGATAAGAACATTCCAGGTTCTGTGATGTAGTCTGAAACAAGCTCCGAAAAGTTCATGGATAGACATATGGTGCTGGAGTTGGGCAGCGACTGCTCTTTCCTATTTACTGATGAATGAAAGGTTTTTGTTTTTTGTTTTAGATCTGAGGGTACGAGTCTGATTTCTAAGGCTTTGTTGATGATGTCAACTATGATGGTACACTGGTTAGGTAGGCAAGAACTGATGAAGGTTGCCAGCGTGCGATTCAGAGGACAGCTGGAGATCTTAGCTTTCACTGAGCTTTCCAAGGTGTCCAGTGGAGAGGGAATGAAGTGAGTAGGAAAGCATTCTGAGAATGGCAGAGAGTTTAATGCACTGGTGAACCAGGGCACAAGACAAAGGATGAAACCATAGAGTCAAATCATTGAGACAGCACACTACTGTAATACGCCACTTTGCCATCCGCTTTGTGGTTGGGAGTGTCAGAGGTCAAGTAAATCCCAGTGATGCTGGCTAGATCTGATGTATTAACAGACTTGATGTTCCTGTATGTGATGTATACCTGACACTGCCTGGGAAAGGAGGACAGAAGCAGAGAAAAGAATGATGTGGTAATCAGAGACAGCGATTTTAATACACTGTGGGCCAGTGGGGGTTGTACCAGTGGAAAACACTAAGTCTGGTGCATAACCTTTGACATGAGTGGGGTCTTTTACATGCTGTAGCAGTCTAAGAGTGACATAAATTCTGCAGGACAGGGGCTGTTATAAGGATGGACATTGACGTCCCCAAGGAGGTAACGAAGATAAGCAGCTCAGGCAGCCCAAAACTGAAGACAGTGTAAGCTTCTGGCAGGTGCTAAACCAGAATCACCTACACCTGCTTAAAACCAGCCAATGTAAAAAAAAAAAAAAACTCTTTCAAAAGAGGTGACAGAAGGTACAGACAGCTCTTAAACCACAATGTCAGGATGATATGTAACAGCAAGCTCACCACCACACAGCAGTGTCCAAGCCACACTAGTGTAAGTCCTAAAATTTTGCCATATCTAAGTAAAGAACTTAAAATTAATATTCCTGCCAGTGATGATGTCATGTACAAGTAATGCTTTGTTAACGATAGAATGGTAGTGAAACACGTGGAATTAACAATACCACCAACACAGACCAGTCGCCTCAGGATGCCGGGCAACAATGTGGTTTGTTGTGATGACGCCAGTGCCTGTCACAGAGAAGAGCTGGGGTGGGATGCAGTGTAAACAAACCTCCGTTGGGAACCCCAGTGTACATAACAGTGCAGATGTAGAAGTTGGAGTGACACTGAGTTATTCAGGAGTAAGTTGACAGCAAAGACTCAGATGTTCAGATTTTGAATATTTTAATGGTTTTATGTTGGTAAAGCATGAAAACTGGCAGGTAGTGACTTGGACCACCTTAAACATGCTGTTGAAGGTAATGCAGAGTATCCAAAGGTGACCCACAGTCAAACTGTTATCAGAGAGCTGATACACTTTGAAGCAGTAATGCATCACAGTTAGTTCACAAGAGCACGGTATGACATGAGTATGCAGGAGCAAATGAGTAGTGTATCAGCAAAATGAATAATTTTTATAGTCAAATTTGCAGAAAAATATTTTAAGCATAAATCCAAAAATGAGATTTCCTCACTTTAAACTTTAAATGGGTATTTTCTCTGTTTTGCTTTTGCAGGGCAGTATACACAGTTCAACTGCATAAACACATTACCATTTGATGGATTGAGAATTGTTATCAGTTCTGATGGAGGCCCCACTTTAGTCATTACCACAGGGACATTGGTAGAAGCTTTGCTGGACTCATGGGACTCTGAGGATAGATGGATAGACTGGTAGTTGTGATCTCCTCTGCTCAGCTGAAATAGGCAAACAGCTCTGGTCTCTGTGGGAGTATTAGAGTATGTAGATGATAGCAAGGCTGCTTTGGAGAAGCTTAGATGAGCCTTGGCAGAAAAAAACAACAGCACTTAAAAAAATGGCAATACACAAAGCCATTACAGCATAGATATTTCTAAATATACAGTCTATTAAATGAAGCTTTTATGTCTAAGACAATGCTTCCATTAGAATTCAATGATGTTTACTCTTTCACTCAACAGAGAAGAAGACAGATATTGGCAGACTGGGATTTTAGCCCCTAGCAACATTTCTCTGGGGCTTTGCGGGCAGGAATAATATTGGTTGATGTAAATTATAAATCCAGTTTTATTTGTTAGTCCCAAATCACAACAGCACTCGGCGACCGTGGGAAGGAAAAACTCCCTTTTAACAGGACGAAACTTCCAGCAGGCTCCAGGCTCAGGGAGGGGCAGCAACTAACGGCAAATGCTCCGCAAAAGAAAGCAGAAAAAGTCTGTGAACAAAACAAACTTTTTTCTTATGGAGAAACTGGAGTGAAATATTTCTGAATACTTTTTAATGCAATTTCAGATTATCTCATATGTATTTCTGTATTATAATATTTATATTTCAATATTTATATTGAAGTTAAATGATAGTGTTGGCCAAATGGTGCCAAGTGGAAGGATTCATTTGTTTAGCTATGTCTGAGTGTCAAAAGAAGAAGCTGGTAATATTGTGTATATTAATTTATTTTAAAAAATGTTACACTGTTGTTAATTCTGTGGTTACATTTTTAAGGTCAGAATTTGTTTAGTTGTAACTAATAATTACTAAGAAACACTTGCAGTATGGGTCTTTGCTTTAATGTTAGGTCATGATCTGTACAGTGGTAAATTTATACAAAATGCTGATTGTAATAATATAACAAATTTGTTATATGTGATATTTTGTGAGCAGCCTGTTGAGATTTAATACCCAAGGGCTGCTTCATTCAGTGTCCCATACTGTTGCTCTGCTGTGCTATTTTCTAGACTTCAGCTTTTTTATTTATTATTGATCAAGTTATCTAAATAAGCCATATTTATCGATAATCAGTAGCTGCTTAGCTGCACTGGGAAGATTAAAAATTTGTGCTGCCTGTTAAATTTCCTTGCTTTTTAAATAGAGCACAAAATCACAACAACAGTTGCCTCAAGGCACTTAGTTTTGTAAGGTAAAGAGCCTACAATAACACAGTAAAACCTCATCAGACGACCAACTTTGAGCAAGCACTTGGGGACAGTGGGAAGGAAAAACTCTCTTTTAACATGAAGAAACCTCTGGCATACCGAGGCTAAGGGAGGGGCAGCATCTGCTGCGACTGCTTGGAGGGGAGGGACCAGTCCACTCACCTAGAAGATGATAGAGAACATACAAACAGACATACACTACGGTTATTATACTATGATTCTATAAACCTTACCCTGACAGCAATAATAAACAATCCCCCTCCCCCCGCCAATCATTTAAATAGTTGGAATTTAAATTCAAATTTAAAAATTTGTAAACAAAGTGTGGTGTGGAGCGAATATTACATTGAGAGCAGCTGTGGTCCATATATATTTACGGTGTGGTGTCCTCAATAACCTTCTGCCACTGTAGATATTCCTTGATAAAGACAATAGTCTTGTCATCCCAAGAGTCATGCTGTGTGTGTTAGTCTGTTTATTGTGTAAACACAATACAAAGTGATTGTGTGGGCCCATTAGGTAAAAGCGACATATGTCAGAGCTCAGTCACATGGGCTTCTTTCTCTGTGGGAATACAGACAATACACAGCTGGCAATCACAGGACACACAATACCACTCAGATATGTGTGGACAGCACGAGGAAAAGATATGTAAAGCTGGCCTACATGCTTAATCTGGTTGCAAGATGTGATTGTTTTCACTGTATAATTAGGAGTAATAGGATGTTGGGTAGAACCGTTTTTTTTTTAGATACAACAGAAAATAATTTTGTGCTGTTTAGATTCACCATATCCAGCAGAAATACAAATATTCTTAACAACCTCGCTTTATAAAAAATGTGTTTTGATAGAATTTTTTGCATTTGTGTAGAAGATAGATGGAAGCAGCAGAAGATATAAAGACCATAAACCAGCATGTATGTTAAACTTTTCTGGTGAAGATGACTTTTTACCATTTATTTTTAAATGGAGTTTAAAGTTTATAGCTTTTCTCTTTTGCAACTTGCAGCTTTTTCTGAATTCAATCAAACTTTGGGAATGCAGACTCACAAATGGATCTAAAATTGATTGTGTTATTGTTTATGCCTCTATGTACTTTCAATCAACATTTTGGTATTGAAAAATAAATACATTTTGCCATGGTCCTGGGTCAGTGACCCAGTGTTTTGAATTTATTAATAGGCTTTTATTTCATAATTTAGTCTCTAGGTTGTGTTTCTGTGCTCCTCCTATGTTCCATGTTTCCTGTGTGTCCTCAGTCAGTGTCGAGTCTGTGTCCTTGTAGATGTCTTTGGTGTTTTCTTTTTTTACATTGATAGCCTCGTTTTGAGTTTTGCTGTCTGATTAGTCCCAGCTGTGTTTCCACCTGTTCTCCATCCTCTCCTTATCCTGCTTGTGTATTTTAGTCTTCAGTCTTCTCGTTTGTTGTTGTGTCATACTAACACTGCATGTACTGTGTGTTTCCTCTATGCTCTTCGTCACTCTTGCTTCTAGTTTATAGTTTATGGTTTCTCGGTGTCTTAGTTCCTCGTCCTTAGTTTCTAGTTCTCTGGTCTTCGATTTTCGTTTACTGTGTATTTTTTGCTACAGCACAATAAAGTTCAACCTTCTCTTTCCGTAAGTTCTGCTTTTGGGTCCTTCATCCTGCCTGCTATAGCACCAAATCGTGACACATTCCATGCAATAAATTGTTTGTAGATAATGTCACCTTTATAGAGTATCATGTGTAAAATTATACCCATCAACAAACACATTTTTAACAAGCTTAGAACTTGACAATTACTTGAAAGCTAGCTAACTTTACATTTACTTTACATTGAATGGCATATAAGAAGATTAAATCAACCTTATTGAGCATATGGCTGAGTGCAGGGAGAGCAGGCAGACTAGCACCGAAATGTTCTGGTAAAGTTAGCAGCTAGCAACAGTGTTTTACCAGGTAACCAATGTTTTTAAACTCACCTTTAACACTAGAACCAGTGTCATTTTTATCCCTTGGCATTTTAAAAACCACGTAACTCTGTTTAATTAAATGTAGTGCTGTCAGCATTAATCTCGTTAAAATGACGTTAAAGCCATAACCGCATTAATGCGGCAAATCTCTGTTAGCGAGTTAGCGCGTGTTGCCCCAATGTGTTAGCGCCGTTAGCTCCTTAACGTGTTGGCGCCGTGCAGCCCCATGCATGGGGTGATTCGCTCTAACACGCTAACGGAGATTTGCCACGTTAATGAGGTTATGGCGTTAACATCATTTTAACGAGATTAACGCTGACAGCACTAATTAAAACCCATGATCTCATATTTCATGATGTTTTCTAAAATTAGTTTATTTATCATAGAGTGAATTTTGGGGTGAGTTGGCAAAAAAAAAAATTAATTACGACAAATATCTAAAACTGCTGAGGACGTCATTTTTTGTAAAACAACATTTGCCCATGCTTGGTTGCCTAGCAACAGTCATTGTTTATACATATTTAGATATTAAGAATACCGTAACATCAGCCAGATGTGACTGATAGATAAATATATACAGGGCTGTAATTAGATCAAAGATGAGCAATTATTGCAGGGCTGAATGGGTTGCAGATGGGAGCTGGAGCTGGGTCAGAGTGTGTGATTGAACTCATGGAGAACCTGGCTGTGTGGAGCAGTGGGAGAGTTGTAGCTGAACTGAGCAGAGGAGAGAGTTTTAATTTGAGCGGACACTCAGTAAAATCAGAAAACAGAGCAGCCAAATCAGAAAGGTTTTGCAGGCAGCGTGGATGATGTCATAAACGTTTGATTTTCTAACCCTACTTAATTTAGCAAAATGAGATTCTTATTTTGCCAGCTGTGTGGTCAGTTCAGCCTATTTCACAGTTAGCCCTTTGTTTTTAATACCTTCTTTATTTTAGCGTAACTATCTTCTTTCATCCATAATTGGTTCTTTTCTTATATTTATAACGTACGCATAATTTATAAATGCAAATTTAACTTCTCTGACACAGTCTTACTTCTACTAAAGACTAAAGTTACGTTGAAACCAAGCACACCATTGTTTTTCTTGTGACATTACCAATAAGTTTGATGTGTCACATGGCCCTCTTCCTATTGAAAAAACAAAAGTTGTATCCCAGATGGCCGACTTCTAAATGGCCACCGTGGTCACCACCCATCTTGAGGAGTTTGCCCCCTCACATATACTAATGTGCCACAAACAGGACTTTAGTATCACCAACCATTCCCATTTTATTACGGTGTATCCATATAAATGGCCCACCCTGTGTGTATATATGTGTGTGTGTGTATATATATATATATATATATATATATATATATATATATATATATATATATATATATATATATATATATATATATATATATATATATAAATAATATGGACGGTGCAATTCTATCTATCTATCTATCTATAATATGGACGGTGCAATTCTATCTATCTATCTATCTATCTATCTATCTATCTATCTATCTATCTATCTATCTATCTATCTATCTATCTATCTATCTATCATAATATTCTATAATCATTGCATTATTATTTGTGCTAGCTCTTGTGTCGCTTGTTGAATGTGAGATGTATTTCTACTATTAAATCTGTATCAGGTTTCTGGCCAGTTCTGTACAAACATTTTCTTTTTTTTCAGGCTCACATAATTTCACTGCCTGCATTTGCTATCCAAGCTAGATTTTTAGATATTCAGACCCGAATAAACAAACTTGACCAATCAGACCACTGCATTCATGATACAGCTTCAACTCCTTCAGTAAGAATTCGTGAGGATTGAATAAACCCAGGTCATCCATTCTTTCCTTTTCTTTGTTAGAAAGACGAGCTCATCATTGGTTGGTGCTGATTTCGTTTCGCTCACAGTGCATTTTTGAGGACAAATCTTCAGTGAATGAATGTATGTACGTTACACGGCATGTTTGGATCCAGGAAATTCAGTAATGGCCTTTATTCTTAATTAAATACATAGACACATACACACTCACACAAACACACTGGGGCCTTGATCTTATTGGAACTTGCCAATGAGATGGAGGCCCCCAAGGAACCAACTAAATGAACAAGGTAATCAGTCCACGGCTAGTTGCTGCCTTCAGGACCAGACTTGGGGGAAGGAAGCGGGGGAAGGGATGGACAGTATTTGTATGTAAGTATGGAAATGGGGATGACATTGAATGGGTACTATTGAGTATTGAATAATGCCTGAAGCTATAATGACATTTGAAAACCAGAACATTAAACTCAGGAAGCTGACGCTGGTGAAAAGTAACTTAGCTGTCAAACTGCGACAAATCTGAGACAAGCACCTGCTTTGTCCTACAAATTAATCATCTGATATCTGGTCATGATTGCAAAGTTTCTGTGAATCAACACTTAAACTGACGAAAGGCTGGTAACTACACTAAGCATCTAATCCCGATTGAAATCAGAGGTTAAAGGTAGCACTAATCTAGTGGTATGAAATGCAAGAGGGAAAAAGTTAATCCCTTTTTCAGCCGTGCATGATTACTTTTTCCTCAACATACCCTGCTTTGGTGATCCAGCACTTAAATAGGGATATATATATATATATATATATATATATATATATATATATATATATATATATATATATATATATGCAGGCAAGGCATACATGGAACGCCATAACCAAGTGGCCGGCATAGTGTACAGGAACATCTGTGCCGAGTATAACCTAGAAGTCCCGAGGTCAAAATGGGAGATGCCCCCAAGGGTGGTGGAGAATGACCGAGCTAAGATCCTGTGGGACTTCCAGATACAGACGGACAAAATGGTGGTGGCTAACCAACCGGACATAGTGGTGGTAGACAAACAGAAGAAGACGGCCGTAGTGATCGATGTAGCGGTTCCGAATGACAGCAATATCAGGAAGAAGGAACACGAGAAGCTGGAGAAATACCAAGGGCTCAGAGAAGAGCTCGAGAGGATGTGGAGGGTGAAGGTAACGGTGGTCCCCGTGGTAATCGGAGCACTAGGTGCGGTGACTCCCAAGCTAGGCGAGTGGCTCCAGCAGATCCCGGGAATAACATCGGAGATCTCTGTCCAGAAGAGCGCAGTCCTGGGAACAGCTAAGATACTGCGCAGGACCCTCAAGCTCCCAGGCCTCTGGTAGAGGACCCGAGCTTGAAGGATAAACCGCCCGCAGGGGCGTGCTGGGTGTTATATATATATATATATATATATATATATATATATATATATATATATATATATATATATACAGCACCTTCCATTTATTGTATGAGAAAAACACTGTCAGATGGATAGCTAATGGGTCAAATAAACAAATGATAATGAATATGAATAAAAAGCCCTATTGTTTAAATTGGACACAATCCTGAAACGGTGCAAAACTGCAAATCACTTTATAGCCATGAAAATGTTCTTTCTTATTGTAATCAAGCAAAAGCCTGAAGTTGGACAGAATGCATAATTATTCGGGCAAATCCATATGAGCAATGCTTTGGATTCATTTTCTTTCATTGTAAGCCGTGGAATGAAAAAACGAAACAGCTTTCACAACAATGATTCGTCCATTAGTTGCAGAGGCCGTCTCTGAGCCTCAAAATGAGCTTGTAAATCATATAAAAACACACTTGCGGAAACAATTTTGTGAAGAGAAGTCCTTTTGATGACAGCAGGTTTTATAAAAGGTGAAAGAGAAAACTGGATGGGATTACTCTCATATTGCTATGCTTTCTCTCTGTCTTTAATCCCCTTGCAGAGAGTATCCCTGCACAAACCCTGGATAACAGATTTATCTGGGATAACGTCCATGTCGTTACACTGTCTCCCCTCCTCTCAGAGGCAAAGGGGAGCAATAATCCGTCTCTCTTTACAATGGGATGTTAAACAATGCTAGCAGATGTGTCTGAAAGCCTGCGGAAATGAGGACAGGCTTTCCAGGTAGTCTTAATCTCTTTTTTCTCCCCGTATCTGTCTCTCTCTTACGCACTCGTACACTTTATCTCTGCACTCAGCCCTGCTGAGTGCCGGGACATTAACCTGTTGTCTCTAGCGGTTAGAGTCAGGTGGTTTGGCTGAGTGAGGTTGGATCCTGTCAATGTGTGTTATGAGTATTCATCCGTGGCCTATGTAATAATACATTTTAATGGCAGAAAACTGCGAGAAAAATACATCACACCACTGGTTCTCCTTGTAAAAGGCAAATCAATATGGAATGCAAGGTCTTCATGCTTCAGCGCAGACGGGTCAATACTAAAAATGCATCAAGACCCAGAGAGAGGCTCTTTGCAATTACAATTCATTATTATTCCATTAGGATCCATAAAGGAACACTTCTGTCGATACACACAGAGTCTTGCAGCACCTGTGGGCTCATTCCAGCTTCTGAACTAACTCTAAATGTTGTCCGTCCCTCCATGTGGAAAAACCTTCATCCCTTCAGCTGTGCTAATCTTTTAACTTAGGGCTTAAAGGGTGTGGCTCTGCTGATTAGCCTGACTGTGAGGACACGTGGCTATGCTGATAGCCATGTTGGCACCTGAATCAGGGCATTAGGGCAGATTAAGGCTGGCCTAGCAAGCCCATTATACCCCCCTCCCCCCCGGAGAAGTTCTTGAGATCTAGAGAAGTCACAACCTAACCCAACTGCTGAACAAGACTTTAGTCAGGTAAGACACTGAAAGCAAAATATATCAGTGTAAATACCCCATTTACATCTAATATGACCCAACAAGTCCTCACTTTTACCTCTTACAACTTTAAACACAAGTTCACGCTCCCAGTTCTGTCCTGTATAAAGGTTAGTAAATGTTGGTAAACTAACACATAGTTCACAAGCACTTTCTAGCACAGCTACTAAAGGGCCAATGAGTTTAAAATGTGAATAAAAGGTAATTGTAATCAGAATCATCAGAATCAGAATACTTTATTGATCCGTAGGGGAAATTATTTTGGTTACAGTGCTCCAGATTACAGTAAGGAAAAAAAAGAATAAGTAAGGAAAGTAAGGAAACAAGGACAAACAAGGTTGTTGTTCTGGGAAAAGGTAGTGTCTGTGTTGTGTCTACGTTATGATCTGTAGATTATTTGGATAATGACTGCAGTAATGCATGAACTAATCTTGTAACCACATATTTTAATCAAGTTAATGCCACAATTTGACTTTTACACATCTACCTCTTCCATAAAGCCTAAAAAGATGAACTGAGATTAATTTAGCTAAAGCTAATGTACTCTTCTTTTCTAAAGTGGTTTCTCCTGTAGTTTAAATGCTTCATTAACATGCAGAGCAGTGTCTGTTGCCATGGGTTACCTGACCGTTGCCATGGGTTAACTGTCCGTTGCCATGCGTTTACATGTGTTGTTATGGGTTAACTGTCCGTTGCCATGCGTTTACATGCGTTGTTATGGGTTAACTGTCCGTTGCCATGGGTTAACTGTCCGTTGCCATGCGTTAACTGTCCGTTGCCATGCGTTTACATGTGTTGTTATGGGTTAACTGTCCGTTGCCATGCGTTTACATGCGTTGTTATGGGTTAACTGTCCGTTGCCATGCGTTAACTGTCCGTTGCCATGCGTTTACATGCGTTGTTATGTTTTAACTGTCCGTTGCCATGGGTTACCGGTCCGTTGCCATGGGTTACCGGTCCGTTGCCATGGTAACCGGTCCGTTGCCATGGGTTACCTGACCGTTGCCATGGGTTAACTGTCCGTTGCCATGCGTTTACATGTGTTGTTATGGGTTAACTGTCCGTTGCCATGCGTTTACATGCGTTGTTATGGGTTAACTGTCCGTTGCCATGGGTTAACTGTCCGTTGCCATGCGTTAACTGTCCGTTGCCATGCGTTTACATGTGTTGTTATGGGTTAACTGTCCGTTGCCATGCGTTTACATGCGTTGTTATGGGTTAACTGTCCGTTGCCATGCGTTAACTGTCCGTTGCCATGCGTTTACATGCGTTGTTATGTTTTAACTGTCCGTTGCCATGGGTTACCGGTCCGTTGCCATGGTAACCGGTCCGTTGCCATGGGTTACCTGACCGTTGCCATGGGTTAACTGTCCGTTGCCATGCGTTTACATGCGTTGTTATGGGTTAACTGTCCGTTGCCATGCGTTTACATGCGTTGTTATGGGTTAACTGTCCGTTGCCATGGGTTACCGGTCCGTTGCCATGGTAACCGGTCCGTTGCCATGGGTTACCGGTCCGTTGCCATGGTAACCGGTCCGTTGCCATGGTAACCGGTCCGTTGCCATGGGTTACCTGACCGTTGCCATGGGTTAACTGTCCGTTGCCATGGGTTAACTGTCCGTTGCCATGCGTTTACATGTGTTGTTATGGGTTAACTGTCCGTTGCCATGGGTTAACTGTCCGTTGCCATGCGTTTACATGTGTTGTTATGGGTTAACTGTCCGTTGCCATGCGTTTACATGCGTTGTTATGGGTTAACTGTCCGTTGCCATGGGTTAACTGTCCGTTGCCATGCGTTAACTGTCCGTTGCCATGCGTTTACATGTGTTGTTATGGGTTAACTGTCCGTTGCCATGCGTTTACATGCGTTGTTATGGGTTAACTGTCCGTTGCCATGCGTTAACTGTCCGTTGCCATGCGTTTACATGCGTTGTTATGTTTTAACTGTCCGTTGCCATGGGTTACCGGTCCGTTGCCATGGGTTACCGGTCCGTTGCCATGGTAACCGGTCCGTTGCCATGGGTTACCTGACCGTTGCCATGGGTTAACTGTCCGTTGCCATGCGTTTACATGCGTTGTTATGGGTTAACTGTCCGTTGCCATGCGTTAACTGTCCGTTGCCATGCGTTTACATGCGTTGTTATGTTTTAACTCTCCGTTGCCATGGTAACCGGTCCGTTGCCATGGTAACCGGTCCGTTGCCATGGTAACCGGTCCGTTGCCATGGGTTACCTGACCGTTGCCATGGGTTAACTGTCCGTTGCCATGCGTTTACATGTGTTGTTATGGGTTAACTGTCCGTTGCCATGCGTTTACATGCGTTGTTATGGGTTAACTGTCCGTTGCCATGGGTTAACTGTCCGTTGCCATGCGTTAACTGTCCGTTGCCATGCGTTTACATGTGTTGTTATGGGTTAACTGTCCGTTGCCATGCGTTTACATGCGTTGTTATGGGTTAACTGTCCGTTGCCATGCGTTAACTGTCCGTTGCCATGCGTTTACATGTGTTGTTATGGGTTAACTGTCCGTTGCCATGCGTTTACATGCGTTGTTATGGGTTAACTGTCCGTTGCCATGCGTTAACTGTCCGTTGCCATGCGTTTACATGCGTTGTTATGTTTTAACTGTCCGTTGCCATGGGTTACCGGTCCGTTGCCATGGGTTACCGGTCCGTTGCCATGGTAACCGGTCCGTTGCCATGGGTTACCTGACCGTTGCCATGGGTTAACTGTCCGTTGCCATGGGTTAACTGTCCGTTGCCATGCGTTTACATGTGTTGTTATGGGTTAACTGTCCGTTGCCATGCGTTTACATGCGTTGTTATGGGTTAACTGTCCGTTGCCATGGGTTAACTGTCCGTTGCCATGCGTTAACTGTCCGTTGCCATGCGTTTACATGTGTTGTTATGGGTTAACTGTCCGTTGCCATGCGTTTACATGCGTTGTTATGGGTTAACTGTCCGTTGCCATGCGTTAACTGTCCGTTGCCATGCGTTTACATGTGTTGTTATGGGTTAACTGTCCGTTGCCATGCGTTTACATGCGTTGTTATGGGTTAACTGTCCGTTGCCATGCGTTTACATGCGTTGTTATGTTTTAACTGTCCGTTGCCATGGGTTACCGGTCCGTTGCCATGGGTTACCGGTCCGTTGCCATGGTAACCGGTCCGTTGCCATGGGTTACCTGACCGTTGCCATGGGTTAACTGTCCGTTGCCATGGGTTAACTGTCCGTTGCCATGCGTTTACATGTGTTGTTATGGGTTAACTGTCCGTTGCCATGCGTTTACATGCGTTGTTATGGGTTAACTGTCCGTTGCCATGCGTTTACATGCGTTGTTATGGGTTAACTGTCCGTTGCCATGCGTTAACTGTCCGTTGCCATGCGTTTACATGCGTTGTTATGTTTTAACTGTCCGTTGCCATGGGTTACCGGTCCGTTGCCATGGGTTACCGGTCCGTTGCCATGGTAACCGGTCCGTTGCCATGGGTTACCTGACCGTTGCCATGGGTTAACTGTCCGTTGCCATGGGTTAACTGTCCGTTGCCATGCGTTTACATGTGTTGTTATGGGTTAACTGTCCGTTGCCATGCGTTTACATGCGTTGTTATGGGTTAACTGTCCGTTGCCATGCGTTAACTGTCCGTTGCCATGCGTTTACATGCGTTGTTATGTTTTAACTGTCCGTTGCCATGGGTTACCGGTCCGTTGCCATGGTAACCGGTCCGTTGCCATGGGTTACCTGACCGTTGCCATGGGTTAACTGTCCGTTGCCATGGGTTAACTGTCCGTTGCCATGCGTTTACATGTGTTGTTATGGGTTAACTGTCCGTTGCCATGCGTTTACATGCGTTGTTATGGGTTAACTGTCCGTTGCCATGGGTTAACTGTCCGTTGCCATGCGTTAACTGTCCGTTGCCATGCGTTTACATGTGTTGTTATGGGTTAACTGTCCGTTGCCATGCGTTTACATGCGTTGTTATGGGTTAACTGTCCGTTGCCATGGGTTAACTGTCCGTTGCCATGCGTTAACTGTCCGTTGCCATGCGTTTACATGTGTTGTTATGGGTTAACTGTCCGTTGCCATGCGTTTACATGCGTTGTTATGGGTTAACTGTCCGTTGCCATGCGTTTACATGCGTTGTTATGTTTTAACTGTCCGTTGCCATGGGTTACCGGTCCGTTGCCATGGTAACCGGTCCGTTGCCATGGTAACCGGTCCGTTGCCATGGGTTACCTGACCGTTGCCATGGGTTAACTGTCCGTTGCCATGCGTTTACATGCGTTGTTATGGGTTAACTGTCCGTTGCCATGCGTTTACATGCGTTGTTATGGGTTAACTGTCCGTTGCCATGGGTTACCGGTCCGTTGCCATGGTAACCTGTCCGTTGCCATGGTAACCGGTCCGTTGCCATGGTAACCGGTCCGTTGCCATGGGTTACCTGACCGTTGCCATGGGTTAACTGTCCGTTGCCATGGGTTAACTGTCCATTGCCATGCGTTTACATGTGTTGTTATGGGTTAACTGTCCGTTGCCATGCGTTTACATGCGTTGTTATGTTTTAACTGTCCGTTGCCATGGGTTACCGGTCCGTTGCCATGGTAACCTGTCCGTTGCCATGGTAACCGGTCCGTTGCCATGGTAACCGGTCTGTTGCCATGGGTTACCTGACCGTTGCCATGGGTTAACTGTCCGTTGCCATGCGTTTACATGTGTTGTTATGGGTTAACTGTCCGTTGCCATGCGTTTACATGCGTTGTTATGGGTTAACTGTCCGTTGCCATGCGTTAACTGTCCGTTGCCATGCGTTTACATGCGTTGTTATGTTTTAACTGTCCGTTGCCATGGGTTACCGGTCCGTTGCCATGGTAACCGGTCCGTTGCCATGGGTTACCTGACCGTTGCCATGGGTTAACTGTCCGTTGCCATGCGTTTACATGTGTTGTTATGGGTTAACTGTCCGTTGCCATGCGTTTACATGCGTTGTTATGGGTTAACTGTCCGTTGCCATGCGTTAACTGTCCGTTGCCATGCGTTTACATGCGTTGTTATGTTTTAACTGTCCGTTGCCATGGGTTACCGGTCCGTTGCCATGGGTTACCGGTCCGTTGCCATGGTAACCGGTCCGTTGCCATGGGTTACCTGACCGTTGCCATGGGTTAACTGTCCGTTGCCATGGGTTAACTGTCCGTTGCCATGCGTTTACATGTGTTGTTATGGGTTAACTGTCCGTTGCCATGCGTTTACATGCGTTGTTATGGGTTAACTGTCCGTTGCCATGGGTTAACTGTCCGTTGCCATGCGTTAACTGTCCGTTGCCATGCGTTTACATGTGTTGTTATGGGTTAACTGTCCGTTGCCATGCGTTTACATGCGTTGTTATGGGTTAACTGTCCGTTGCCATGCGTTAACTGTCCCTTGCCATGTGTTTACATGCGTTGTTATGTTTTAACTGTCCGTTGCCATGGGTTACCGGTCCGTTGCCATGGTAACCGGTCCGTTGCCATGGTAACCGGTCCGTTGCCATGGTAACCGGTCCGTTGCCATGGGTTACCTGACCGTTGCCATGGGTTAACTGTCCGTTGCCATGCGTTTACATGCGTTGTTATGGGTTAACTGTCCGTTGCCATGCGTTTACATGCGTTGTTATGGGTTAACTGTCCGTTGCCATGGGTTACCGGTCCGTTGCCATGGTAACAGGTCCGTTGCCATGGTAATCGGTCCGTTGCCATGGTAACCGGTCCGTTGCCATGCGTTTACATGCGTTGTTATGGGTTAACTGTCCGTTGCCATGCGTTTACATGCGTTGTTATGGGTTAACTGTCCGTTGCCACTCTTCTCTTTCTTTGCTGTCTTAACAGTAGGAGTCCCAGGCTTCTACCTTTCTACCTTTAAAACCCACCACCAGCCAAATGGCTGGTAGCCAAGTGGAAGCTAAATTGGCTAGTCATTCATATGTAAATTAGGTTGTTAGCTGGGAATTCTGGAGGGAGGGGAGTGGGGGTGTGTGGATGAGGGGGTGGGGGAGCTGCTAAAAGCTGTGAACTTCCTTTTGTGTTTCATCTTGATGCATTCTCAATCATCCAGGGAAATAAATCTCCAAAAGTCACCAACTTGGAGTGTTTCAGTTTGCCATCTTAGGGAGAAATCAACACACATGGGTGTAGGTCCTTTGTTGCTGAGATTTATTGATAAAAACAGTACAAAAAACCAACCATTTGTACACATATTTACAAATAATAATAAAAAGTGAGTGAGTACATTTCAACATTTTCAGCAATCACTCACAATCCTGGCACAGTGAACACATCGCACAGTGGCATGATTGTTCTTGCATTTGTGTTTGACCTGACACATGGCTCTTTTTCCAGGACTAGGTGTGGAGGGTTGTGTCCGAAGCAACTGTTCTTTTCTTGCCTTCTTCTCAGCTACATGAGAGTGAGCCAACTCTCTTGCAAGCTCCACCACATTTACATATGAATGACTAGGAATGGTTCCATCAGCCTCATTACTACATTTTCAGAAAGTCTCTCCCCAGTGGGACGATTGGGGTCCTTGCCAAGATATGGGAAGACATTGCAAATGTACTTGGATTTTAGGTCGCAAGCCACCCAAAACTTGATCCCAAACTTGTCAGGTTTACTTGCAATATACTGCAGGAAACAGCACCGAGTCTTTGATGGGAAAAGCTGTTCATCAACGGTGATATGTAGACCAGGGTTGTAGCACGTGATGCAGTTGGTGACCAATGATCCCCACACACTGGAAATTGCAGCGAACTTATCAGTCTTTGCTCGATTTGCTCCATTGTGGCATCAATCAGACCACTGGTATAATGTTGAAATGTACTCACTCACTTTTTATTATTATTTGTAAATATGTGTACAAATGGTTGGTTTTTTGTACTGTTTTTATCAATAAATCTCAGCAACAAAGGACCTACACCCATGTGTGTTGATTTCTCCCTAAGACGGCAAACTGAAACACTCCAAGTTGGTGACTTTTGGAGATTTATTTCCCTGGATGATTGAGAATGCATCAAGATGAAACACAAAAGGAAGTTCACAGCTTTTAGCAGCTCCCCCACCCCCTCATCCACACACCCCCACTCCCCTCCCTCCAGAATTCCCAGCTAACAACCTAATATACATATGAATGACTAGCCAATTTAGCTTCCACTTGGCTGAAGCTAAAGCTTAGCTAAAACCCATTTGGCTGCTCTCTGGGTTTTAAAGGTAGAAAAAGCCAAATGGCAGTCCGTGGTGATGTAAGTGTTAAGGCTTCTGCGAGAATGGTGGAACCTGCTTACAGACCTCCAACGCATTGTCCTCGCTTGCCATCTTCTGTTTGGCTTCCATGGGGTTTCCCACCCAACAACACAGGGGGCCTACTCACTCTGGAATAGCTCTGGTGATGCACGAGTAGTTGAACTTTTGACGTTCTCCCATTGTCCTCCATGCCTTTCCCTGTTTACATTTGTAAATATTAGGCTCAGGCAATGTGCTTGCAGAGTAAAATGTATAACTGTGCATCTCTGAAAAATGTTTATATGCTTGCAAACAGCCGAATATTTGCAATCTAATCCAGCATTCTCCGCAATGGACATGCTGCAGTATATTCGATAGGTTTGATCAAATGGCCTTTTGACACAAAAGCTCATTTGAAAACCTTTGATATATGTTGTCTTGTTCTTGTCAATTGTACATAGCCAGTGCTGAGTGAATTTATGATATGGGTTTATGATAAGACACCTTTTAGTCACTCTAGCTTTCTTCTGAGGTTAGCACATCAATTCTTTTAAACAAGGGTCTGAATCTGCTTCTAAGATAATTGTTGATCTGTTTCTCTGCAGTGCCAAGGGCTTCCAGCACCACCGAATGACCAACGGGGCCATGAATGTTGAGATTGGAAACCCTGCCTATAAGATCTATGAAGGAGATCCTGATGATGATGCTGGGGAACTTCTGGACTCCGACTTTGCTTTAGACCCAGACAAGGTAACAAAGCTTAAAAAAGCCGTTTCATTACAAAATATCTGAAAATGCCTGGTAGTGGCTAACCATGCAGATATTTCCACATTTATGAGTCCTTTTGTGAGTTTTTTTTTTTTAATGAATTGGTTTTGGTTGTGGAGTCATTATAGACAGTAAATAGACCCTTCTTTGTGATCTAAAGAACACTGGATGAAAGTAGCTGGGTTTCTCAATATATTCCTGTCCTTTGGACGTCTAGTGAAAAACAGTTTTCTGTCTTGACTGATCTGTAATCACTTTTCTACATTTATATCCAGTTTTTTGCCATCGAGATCACCACAGTCCAAATGCAAAAGCTTTAAAGCAAGACTTAGGAAACCAGTGGGTGTCGTTATGGTATTTACTTCTGGCATCTGTAATGAATTTTGGAATGAATATTGTTAGAATTATGTGAATCATATACTTTAGTTCTGATGAGTGGCTCCATAGTCTCATGGTTTACACGTTGTGGCTCGAGTGGTTTGTATACAGATCAATGCTTGGGCAAGATACTGAACCCTGAGTTACCTCTGTGTGTGTGAATGCATTCAGCAGATAAAAGCACAAGGCACTATATAAATACCATTTCTTTTACATTCACCTAAGAAGTGAAAAAATCTCCAGTTTAATCCCAGCTGGAGACAAAAATCCCTTGGGGGTGTCAGGAACGGAAATCCACTGTGAATAAGGGGAGCAGCTGAATAAAGCTTTTATGCTGGAGCCCTCATGGTCACTATATTCAAACACTTTTCACCACAATCATAAAACATCAAATGAGGAATTGTCCATAAAGTCCTGAGTGCTTAAAAAGAAGTTGCAAGTTCTTCACTGGAAATACACCTACTGGTTTGTTGGGGGCAGATGATTAGTGCCCAGACTTTCAGAAACAAATAACCAAACACAGAAAACATAACAAACCACAAATGTCTGCCAGGGTTTCAGCACTGAGCTGGGAAACATCTTGTTATTTATGCGAGCTGAGCCTATTTGAATAAGAAAAATACTGCTTCTTTCACAATATACCAAATCTTTTCATTTCTTTTGCCTGAGTCACTGAGAAATTTTCTTCACTCCGCAGCCCACCAACTTCACGAACCCAGTGTATGCCACCCTGTACATGGGTGCCCACAACAGCCGCAATTCTCTGGCGAGCACTGATGAAAAGAAGGAGCTCCTCTCCCAGGTTGACGAGGACATGAGCGACCCCCTGGCATAGACCTCGGCATGGACTGAACTCTGCCAACATTGCCCTGCCTCGCCCAACCTAGAGCCAGCGAGCTCTCTCATTTTATGCCTTTACCAACTGAAAAGAAAAGCAACAAAAAAACATAAAAACGAGAACACTGTATAAAATGTATAAAATGAAGAACTACTTTTTTTAAGTGATTGCAGTATTATATTTTGTTCTTTGACAAAAAGGAAAACAAATCCTCTGGTGACGGAAAAGAAACCATTTTATAGACATTTTATCCAGTTCTTTTTCATTTTGCTCACTTCCTCACAACTTCTCTCTCTCTCTCACACACACACACACACACACACACACACACACACACACACACACACACACACACACACACACACACACACACACACGACCCTTCTGAAAGCAGCATAAGTAGAGCTTATCCTACTTGGAAAGCCTTGATCTGATCTGATCTGATCTGGCACCTACCTCTGATCTCTGTTCACCCTATGGGTCAATCACACACTCACACACACACTTACTCGCTCTTCACCAGGGCACTGTGTGGTTTCTTGGCCAGCATGTGAATCAAATGACAGGTGGAAAAGGTGCTGGGAGAGCAGGAGGTGCAGCCCTCTGATCAGGGTGTGGCTCTGGCAGGACTCATTGGCCCAGCAGTCCTCTAATTTAGAGACACCAACAGGACACCAAGAGCTTCAAAAGAACTGTAGGTACTATATGTGCAGTGATCATAATACTTATTCATTCTGAACCAAGTAGCATTTTTACACTCACACACATTTACTAGAACAAAAGCAGGTCAGAACTGAATTACTTTGATGCAATAGTATTAGAAACATCTAGAAAAGCTAAACTATTATTTGATTTTACTCAATTCACGTTTCTAGGCAGCAAATAAGAGGTTGGCTAGCTCAGTTTATGGGGGTCTCTGTCAAACAAGTTCTTCACAGGCTCAACCGTACTGTATGCCTAATGTGGACTAATCTCATACAATCTTGTCAGTGCTCTTAATGCTCCTTTAGCATAACGCCTGCTGTTGAGACATCAGAAGTCATAATATACAGTCATCTTCTTTATAGTGAAGTAAAACTGAGTGATAAACAGTCAAAACTCTCCACTGTAGTCACACTATATGTATTTGTGCAACTTTTTTTCATTGCACTTAGTCTGCTAGGCAGCTAGTTTCTGTGTTGGATGGATTCTTATTTATCATAGACTGCATATAAAACATGGTCATACTCGCTACATTTAGAAGCCTGAATTTAGGAATATAACCGCTGCTGTAGTTTTTGGTACTTTTTTGGAGTCAGAAGTTAGCCCTACTGTATTTGGATACAAGGTGCAGAGTGTGCTAATGCTTGCAAGCTTGGTTAGCTTGCAACTGTTAGCTTGCAAGCTTAGCTAGCAAACTGTTTAGGTGGCACCAGTGTTGCCAATTCCTCAGTAAGGAAAATCGCTATTGGCTGTCCTAAAAGTCGCTAGAAGTCGCTAAATGATGTCATCGCCTAATTTGCATAATTGGTCATGCCTATGTAATTGTAACAGACGCTGTAGGAGAGAGAAATAACATCACGGAAGAGACATAAAGTGAGTAAAAAACACCATAAAAGCATTTAAAATACATTTAGAACTACAAGTTATTTTGTGTGTGTGAATGTGTGTGTGTGTGTGTCTGTTTTATAGTTTTATACCTTGTGATCCATAAAAAGTAATGGCAAAAGAAGAACATTTTTAACCATTAAAATAAAAATGGACACAGCAAGCCTCACCAGACAGCTTCAGTCATATCGAATGTACAAGACGGACTTAAGGCTCATCAAGGGCATCTGATTTCTAAGTTTGCAATGATGGGAATGATATTTTTTAGTGCATTGATTTATTTTAGTCAAAAAAAAAGTACATTTACTGCAGCTCCCACCCTGCATTACAGTGTGTGTGTGTGTGTGTGTGGGGGGGGGGGGGGGCTTTGCTCATGTGCTTTCATGTCAAAAAGTCATCATAAATAAGTCTCCAATAACACCAGAAAAGTCGCCAGATTTGTCGCTAGTCGCTTTTTAGAAAAAAAGTTGCTAAGGGGGTCTGAAAACTCGCTAAATATAGCGACAAAGTCTTTAAGTTGGCAACACTGGGTGGCACCCATGTGGTGGAAAGGTCAGGTTCAGTGATTTTAAAGTATGGGGAGTGAGGGCTCCCCCTCCCCCTAAAGTAACCAGTCACACACATCTAAATGTATTTTCTTGTACCTATAAACATGATCATAATGTTTTTCTTGCTATTTTAACACTGGTGTGTATGTGACCGACTTACTTTTGGTGCCAGCCACTAGAGAAACTCCAGTTTTTGGCACTTGTGCTTCATTTTTCAGCCTCCGTAGTTTCTCCATGGATATGTCTCCAAGTCCCTGGTGGCTGGCTGCAGTATAGGTCAAACCCTTGCCCTGCCCCCCAAAATAAAAGTCTGTCTCAAAAAAACCCACATGAAATATGTCTTCAGTTGTACAAAGTACTTTTTTATTTTTACTTCTGAAAATCAGTGTTCCTTTTGTATGTATTGTACTGTATGAAAACCTTCCCCTCACACCCCCCTGTTTGTCTTTGTAATTTATGCTTGTAGTTTCACAGAAAGATTACTACCCTTTGAAAATAGGACGTTTCAAACTGGATTGACACAATAAAAACATACAATGACTCGTGTCACGCACTAATGGCAGATGGGTTTTAAAGAGTATGGTCAACCAAATCCCCCCAAAACACATTTTGTCTCATTCTCGATGCCATTAAGTGAGAAAATATGCTCTTCTCTCTTTTTTGGTAATGTGGGTGCGGCGACCTTGTAAGCACTCCACAAAAACCACTTCAGCACGGCCTGTGGTGCTGAGAGATGTTAATACCAGGTCCTTATGTTTGAAATGGATGGTGAGGTCAGTTTGTTAGTTTGTGACTGTGACTGGCTTGCAGGTATGAGGCTCTCCACTGAGTGAGTTATGGCTGTAATTTAGCCCTGATTACATTTACCATTACTTTACCTCTAATTAGACTGTCAATCAGGGCAGGTGAAGATGAAAGATGCAGTCAGACTGACTGTATAGGAATTATACTAAATTCAGGGTTGGTGACAAATGCATTGATTCAAGACGAGCTCGTGTTGCACAAAACCACCTCTTAACCTTCTGAAATTAATTACACCGTCAAGTCAAAGAAACGTAAAACATCAACAAAAGTACAGAGTGGCTCGCGTTCATATATTTATGTTTTTTAAATAAACACTCCCCATTTTATACATTGGGATACAGAATGTATTAATCACCTTGCTCTGTTCCCATTTCGGATAATGAATCCCTGCCTAGGTTTCAGCCCTGACCTCAGGGTCACACTTTATAGACGACCACTTCATCACAGAACAATCTGCAGGGCGACTGCAGACAAAAGACACACAGCCTCACCTGATGACCTTGCATCTTGATCCATGGAGAAAGGCTGGAGAATAAAATAAACAGGAAATAATAGGATATACAAAGTATAGTTGATCATCTCTATGGAGCCTTAGTGTACGTGTTTTTTATGTGTAGTTAGAAAGAAAGGAACACTTAAGGGTGACTTTGGTATAAGTGTTATTGAGTAATTGGGGCATTTAATGACTCTCTTATTTCAGGGTCAATTGAGCAGTGGATGGAGTTTTTACTGAACTGACACTTAGGGGTTGGGTGGTTTTGGAAATTTATCAGAGTAGGGATATTTTTGATGGTCTCACCAAAAGGTTAAAGTAATTGATATTTTTCAATGTCCTGTTTCTTTTTATACACAAGAAAAGCGCATAAGAGGTGATAAGTAGTATCTCCAAAACCAATGTTGATGCGATTGTATTTGTTGGGCTCATTTGGGGCAGGTCTGGCTTTACTTGTGTCACCCTTGTTTCATTTTTTTTGCCATAGCTGCTGTGGCTGGAGAGGCCCATACAGGAGCCCAAGAATAAAATCAGTGTGAGTAATGTTGTCTGATTGCTGAAAGGGTCAGCCACACTTGATGTTTTCAAAATGAATCTAACATTTGTCCCAGTGATCTTTGGGAACACTCCCAAAAATAAGTGATAATAAGTAACAGTGGCTAGGATGTGCCTAAGGCTTTGACTTTATGTATATCAGGTACTTTCACATTGACAAGTAAGAGATATCTGAAAACAACACAATCTAGGGAATGGAAACTACTTCATGTAAGTACTTTGCCCCAATCAAAAGCTGTTCAAACAAGTGATTGCATTCTCACTTGAACAGTTTGCTGCAGATTGCCCATAATTTTTATGGGTAGAGTAAGTCAGAGTAAGCTCTGACTTCTGGCAAAACTGGATCAGATGGAGTAGGGGATGCATGTCCTTGCCTAGACCATTTTGCACCATCCCAAAACAGGTGTGGCGCAAAATACTTGCTATTACTTCTTTTCCCACCAACACAGTGCCAGTTCCTCATCTAGAATCACTTCTATGGATTTACACAAAGACTAATTGGGGTGATCGTGGCGCAAGAGTTGGCAGTTCGCCTTGTAATCGGAAGGTTGCCGGTTTGAGCCCCGGCTCGGACAGTCTCGGTCGTTGTGTCCTTGGGCAAGACACTTCACCCGTTGCCTACTGGTGGTGGTCAGAGGGCCTGGTGGCGCCAGTGTCCGGCAGCCTCGCCTCTGTCAGTGCGCCCCAGGGTGGCTGTGGCTACAATGTAGCTTGCCATCACCAGTGTGTGAATGGGTGGATGACTGGATATGTAAAGCGCTATATAAATACAGGCCATTTACCATTTTGATTTGCATCAGTAGCTCAAGGAAGGGAAATGTAGCAATGATTTGCAGATACAGGCCACAGATTTTGTTTTCCATGGTTTTCTTTAAAACAAAATGATTCCAGAGTCAGTCATGTTTGATTCCCAAACTTCCACAGTGGCACCAAATCAGCGTAAAATTCAAATATGTGTCAAATGAAACAAAGACTGTGGCAATGGAGCCTAAAACACCACAGTTAGGAACGCAGACCTTTCTTCTCCAGTTGGACCTGATGGATGCTTATAAGCTCCACAAGATGATACAGGGCATGTTTGCGGAGACTCCATTGGCATCATGGAGTATTTGTAGTATGTTACAGCTGGTGGCTTTCATCATGACCCTGATTCAGGGCTCAAGACGTGGTTAAGCAATAAAGCTGCTCTGTACACCACAAACTGCAGCTATGACCCCTGCCCACCACCTCTCAGAGCTTTCCCAGATTTACCAGGGAACTGACAGGGACAAGAAGAGTCCATATGCCCTTCATGATGAAGAGAGTAAGGTTGGAAGAGTGGGGTAAGAGTGAGCATTTACAGAGCGAGATGTATAGGATGTATAGGATGTATAGGATAGGATACCATTCTCCACAGGTGTATTTAGGGAATAAATAGTGGTTGACAAAAGGAAGGAATGATTTTATTTTTTGGTTTTTGAACATCCACAGGTGCACTGTGTTTCCCACATTTGAACTCTTTTGACTCACTGGGGCATTGATTTAAGCAGTCTGATGGCAACTTGTCAATAAAGTGTTAGTGAGACAGGAAGGAGCAGAACAATAGAGTAGCTAAGAGTAGATTAAATTTTCTCTTTCATCATCACATGAAAAGCACATATAGTAAAGTATATATGCAGATCTATGAAAAAGCATCCCCCCCTTTCTGATTTAATTAAATATCAGACAAAAATCCAGTAAATACAAAATGCAGTTTTTAAATGACGATTAGACTCATTAAACGAAAAAAGCTATCTGGCCCTTTCTAAGTCTTTGGGACTCCAGTGAACCCCAGTAACAGTGATTATCCACACCTTAACAAAATTTGTAACACTAGAAACCTTCCCACAAGTTTATTCAACTCAATTCAATTCAATTCAATTCAATTCAATTCAATTTTATGTATACAGCACGAAATCACAACAACAGTCGCCTTTATATTGAAAGGTAGACCCTACAATAATACACACAGAGAAAAACCCAACAATCATATGACTCCCTTTGAGCAAGCACTCTGGCGACAGTAGGAAGGAAAAACTCCCTTTTAACAGGAAGAAACCTCCAGCAGAACCAGGCTCAGGGAGGGGCGGGGCCATCTGCTGTGACCAGTTGGGGTGAGAGAAGGAAGACAGGACAAAAGACAAAAAAAAGGCATTGATGATCTCAGTGAAATGTGGTGGTGATAGTGTAAAGGTCTGGAGCTGCTTTGCTTCTTCAGATCACTTGTTGGAATTGGTGGAACCATGAATTCTGCTCGCTAACAGAAAATCCAGATAACCTTCGATCTCCCCCCCCCCCCCCCCCCCCAAAAAAAAAAAAAAAAGACTGGAGTGGTCTAGTCAAAATCCAGACTTAAATCAGATTGAAATACTTTGACTTGACCTTAAACTGGTCATTCGTGCTTTTAAAACCCTCCAGTGTGGGTAAATTAAAACAATTCAACAAAAGCATGGACCAAAGATTCCTCCCCAGTGATGTCAGACACTCACTGCCAGTCACTGCAAATACTTCATTGTTTTTCGTAGCACAGCCAGTTAGGTTGGCATTTACTTTCTCACATAGGGCCAGGTGGGTTTGGACATTTTTTCCCCTAAATAAATGAAATGATCACTTAAAAAAAACCCCAACATTTTATATTTGCTTGGGTTATCTTTGTCTAATATTAAAATTTGTTTTATGATCTGATACATTTAAATGAGGCAAATATGCAAAAACCACAAAAAAATCCTAAAAAATCACGAATGGGGCAATACTTTTTCACGGCACTTCAGCTTTTCACAATACTTTCTTATGAATAAATGTATCACTATAATAAATAGAAGTATGATTATGGCTAAATAACATAAAGTTTATCTTGCTGTAAATAGATGGTGGCTTTTATTAATCTATGCAGGACAATGCAGTGGTTTTATGGCATGGGTCACATCTGCTATGGGATAATGACAGGGGTAAGCCAAATGGAACATGAAGTATGTGCTTATTTGTGTGGGTAAGTGAACGTGTGCGTGTATGTGTGTGTGTGCATGTGTGCACACGCGCTGTGCAAGTGTGGTTGGGAGGGGGAATAATGAGTCTCCTATGAGCTATTACCCCTACCTTAGCTCTGCACTCTGCAATAATAAAAGCCAACATTGCAGAGCTCCCTAACAGGAGACTGCAACTCAACACACTCCTGATGCCAGTGATAAAGCGTTCACTTTTGACATGCAAACCTTTTTCCTGGATCAAAAATAAGTACGCTTTTCGATTCATGTATCAATACCATTTGTCAATAGTTTGGGAGTTTATCATGTAAGGGATCAGAACAGAATCACTGCATCCTACACAGAAAACAAGGTTTCAAGGCATTTCTGAATGATTCACTGTGGGCTAACAGTCTGTCATTTGAGGTCAGTCAGCTAACTATTGGCGGCTGTACTACATCTAAAACTGTCTGACCCTTAAGCCAATTATGCCATAGGTTTTACAGAGCAGAGTTTCAGCTCTAAGTACGATAAATCCAGATCCAAATGACACCAATACTTCTTTGGGGATCCATCAGAAGAGTTTTCCATCTATACAAATATGCAATGGAGAGAGATGATAATGCTTGATGCGCTGATTTGTAGCATAAAGTCCCAGAAATTAATCATTTCTTTTGATAATAATGATTACTGAACATGTGAGGTGATCTTTTTCTTTAATAACTTCTATAAGTCTTCACCAAATAAATATTACTGTAATTAAAAGAGCCCCAAGCCATAACCCCGCAATCAAAGATATCTGAGGGAAAAGAGAGAGAGAGAGAAAACTGTGGACGTGAATCCCCTTAGGATAAGCCGTGGTAGAGAGACGCAGAGTAATCCAGTGAAGTGGGGAGAGAGAGAGAGAGCGAGAGAGAGAGAGACCCGCTGCAGCGAGGCTCTGACATCAGAGCGTTATTAGTTCCCCTAGGTTGCCAGGGTGGGTGAGTAAGTGGGCGCATATCCTGGATGTCACGTAAACACTAGTTCCAGTGATTTACTGAGTTTGAGCGGCTTTATGGTTCGAAGAGTTCTCAATATGCTCCAAACACGCGACGTGAACGAGCAGGAGAGCAGCGGAGCGGACTGACAGAGACTCTCCAAGAGTTCACGGGATGTTCATGGCGTTAGGATGTGAGCTGAACTTGTGGTAGAATGGCCCATTATCACACATGGGCCTGTGAGGAATGGCAACTTTTTACCACCACCACCACTACAACCACCATCATCACCACCACCCTCCGAACACGGACCTGCGGCGGCTTTTCCACCGGCTCACCATCGCGTCCTCGCTGAGCATCCTCTGCTTTTCGTTGGTCTACTTTCTCACTGGATGCTGCGAGTCGGAACTGACAGAAAACTCTGAAATAAAGTCGCCCACGAGCGAATTCCTCGTGTCGGGGTCAGGATGGCCGTACGAGAGAAACGGAACCAGTTTTGCCAAAGAGAGTGTCACCGCAGCTGGAGAAGGCGCATTCGGCAGCGAGCATCCCGAGCTGGAGGCGAACAGCTCCGGGAAAGAGTGGACAGCCACTCGGAGGTTACCCCAGGCGCTGATTATAGGGGTTAAAAAAGGAGGCACCCGAGCACTGCTGGAGTTTCTGCGGCTCCATCCAGACATCCGCGCCCTGGGGTCTGAGCCGCACTTCTTCGACCGGCATTACGCACGGGGATTGGACTGGTACAGGTACGCGCACTTTACGCACAGAATCCAGCTCACCAGAAGTGCTGAAAGTACTTTAGTTTTTGCACGAGTTGCTCTTTGTTTTATTTTTCCTTTACAAAGTTTATCCTAAGAAGATGTGTCTTACAGAAATCTGTATTTTTTAAAAGAGAAAACCAAAATGCTACAGTGCCCTAATAATTCTTGTCATTTAAATGACACAAATGATTCCAGTATTAGGTTTCTGTATTACATTCGAGAGCCAATTAGTAACCGCCAGCTTCATCTTGTGTACCCAAACACATCTACTGCTATTCCGAAGAGGTTTAGGTGACAGTCAAAGAGAATTTGCCATCTGGCTATACCAATCTGTGCATGCGTACACGTGTGTACTTGCCATACTTGCTGTGTGCGTGCATACGTGCCTGTTTGTTTGTAGGGCTGCAGAGAAAGAGAGCAGAGGCCTCCCAGACTGACTTCTCACAGAGCAGCAAAGTAATCATCTCTGGAGCCAGAGCCAGATGTTACTGTTGTCATGTGGCTCAGTTCTTGGGCTGTTTCATGACAACTCGGAAACACACACACACACACACACACACACACACACACACACACACACACACACACACACACACTCTCTCTCTCTCTCTCTCTCTCTCTCTCTCTCTCTTCTAGGTCCAATTCAAGTTACTTAGACCTGGTAGAGGGGACTTTGAGGGAAAAAAAGTTCCCAACAGATGCTGGATTACACATTTTTGATTTTCATTCTGCTTTTCGAACTGTGCCTACTGTAAGCCTGTGCACCCACAGACCCGCAAACTGCTCCAAATATGACAGATTAAAACTGTATCCAAATCTGGATACAGTGTTGCATGCTGTTAACCAGCTTACAGTATATTACAGGGGCTCAATAATGGCTCTCATTGGCCTGGATCTGGGAGCCTGTTTGATACGTCAGCAGCAATTTAACCTATGACTCAGAGAGATAAAGTGAGAGAAGTAATATCTGCTTCCTGGGGAGTGTTTTTACATTGATGTGATCACATGCAAAGACAGGAAAACACACCACAGCCACCATCATGTCAAAAACTGTGGGATGTAAACATAATGAGAAAATTCCACAAATCTGGAAGTACTGAGAAAGCCACAGAGGCCTCATCTGTCTGCCTACATGTCTGCTCTGTGTGAGAGTGTGTATGTGTCTGTGTGTGCCACAAGATTATGTGTATGTGACACCAGATTGTCACATCTTACCCTCAGACCAGATGGGCCTCGCTGCATGTTGGGCCACTTGACATCACTGTCAGCTCTGTCAATTGACCTCTGACTCTAGGTCACTTTACGCTGAGAGTTAATGATGTGTTCACACCACTTCATAACAAGCAGTTCACAAAGGACAAAGGACATGGACCCCTTTGTTTGTGGTTATTGAAAAAATTCTTAAATTACTATTGTCTTTATTTGTATTTTCTAATGTTGATTTAAAAAAGACTGCAGTTCAAGAAGTTATACTATATATATATATATATATATATATATATATATATTCCTCAGTTGTACCAGCTTTATATATATGTATAATCATGTGAACAAAAGCCTTTCTAGTCAGAGTCTGGGACCTCCTATTAGTCCTATCACTGCAAAGAGGACAGTTTAATCACACTGCTGAGCTATTTCTCACAAAACGAAAGCCAATCTATCATGAAGGTCAAAGCTGAGCTGTAGAGGAAACTTTTCGGCATCATAAGAGAAACACAGCGCTCAAAAACATTACATTTATTTGATATCTGCTGTAACACCGGGCAGCATGGTAGTGTGGAAGTTAGCCCTGTTGCCTCACAGCAAGAAGGTCCTGAGTTTGACTCCACTGTTCTGTGTGGAGTTTGCATGTTCTCTGTGTTTTATGTGTGTTCTCTCCAAGTATTCCAGCTTCCTCCCACGGTACAAAGACATGCAATTAGTCGGGTTAGGTTAACTGGTCATTCTAAATGGCCCATAAGCAAATGGTTGTCTGTCTCAATGTGTTAGCCCTGGCTGGGAGCCTAACACATAGAGTGTACCCTACTTCTTGCCCTATGGTAGCTGGGATAGGCTCCAGCCCCCCACAACCACAAGGATGGATAGATGAATTCTAACAAAGAAGTAAATATTGCCAAAAGCTTTAAAAACTTTATTTTGGGGCAAAGTGACCAAAGTTTTTTTTTCAGATTTGACTGGTCTTTCATACATTTTTTTATGTGTCAGTGAAGTTAAAGCTATTATAGACAATGCTCAAAAACAAACTGAGTAAATGGGTGCATAGAAGTATTAAAGATGGCTGCCAAGTTATGAGACTTACTTCTGGAGTGACCACAAATTGCTTGCTTAGCTACTGGTCACGCAATCGTTATTATTATTATGTATTTCTTGACAATTGAAAGTAAAGTTATTCTTGTTTCTGTGCAAGTTTGAAGGAACTTAATACATAAATTACAAAATATCTTTAAAAAGGCATCCTATTTTTTTTTTAAAAACAAAATGTAGTTGATTTCGTTTTGCTTCTCTTCTATAATTTATGTGTGAGATGTAAATGCCAGAACATGACATGCAAAAACGAATTAGCATATTTTTGAGGGGGGTTAGCTTACAAGTAGTCTTATTATTGTTATTTTTTTTCCCGATTAAATACTTGAACCAAAGATGGAGTTTGTACAGGGAGTGCAGAATTATTAGGCAAGTTGTATTTTTGAGGAATAATTTTATTATTGAACAACAACCATGTTCTCAATGAACCCAAAAAACTCATTAATATCAAAGCTGAATGTTTTTGGAAGTAGTTTTTAGTTTGTTTTTAGTTTTAGCTATTTTAGGGGGATATCTGTGTGTGCAGGTGACTATTACTGTGCATAATTATTAGGCAACTTAACAAAAAACAAATATATACCCATTTCAATGATTTATTTTTACCAGTGAAACCAATATAACATCTCCACATTCACAAATATACATTTCTGACATTCAAAAACAAAACAAAAACAAATCAGCGACCAATATAGCCACCTTTCTTTGCAAGGACACTCAAAAGCCTGCCATCCATGGATTCTGTCAGTGTTTTGATCTGTTCACCATCAACATTGCGTGCAGCAGCAACCACAGCCTCCCAGACACTGTTCAGAGAGGTGTACTGTTTTCCCTCCTTGTAAATCTCACATTTGATGATGGACCACAGGTTCTCAATGGGGTTCAGATCAGGTGAACAAGGTGGCCATGTCATTAGTTTTTCTTCTTTTATACCCTTTCTTGCCAGCCACGCTGTGGAGTACTTGGACGCGTGTGATGGAGCATTGTCCTGCATGAAAATCATGTTTTTCTTGAAGGATGCAGTACCACTGCTTGAAGAAGGTGTCTTCCAGAAACTGGCAGTAGGACTGGGAGTTGAGCTTGACTCCATCCTCAACCCGAAAAGGCCCCACAAGCTCATCTTTGATGATACCAGCCCAAACCAGTACTCCACCTCCACCTTGCTGGCGTCTGAGTCGGACTGGAGCTCTCTGCCCTTTACCAATCCAGCCACGGGCCCATCCATCTGGCCCATCAAGACTCACTCTCATTTCATCAGTCCATAAAACCTTAGAAAAACCAGTCTTGAGATATTTCTTGGCCCAGTCTTGACGTTTCAGCTTGTGTGTCTTGTTCAGTGGTGGTCGTCTTTCATCCTTTCTTACCTTGGCCATGTCTCTGAGTATTGCACACCTTGTGCTTTTGGGCACTCCAGTGATGTTGCAGCTCTGAAATATGGCCAAACTGGTGGCAAGTGGCATCTTGGCAGCTGCACGCTTGACTTTTCTCAGTTCATGGGCAGTTATTTGGCGCCTTGGTTTTTCCACACGCTCCCTGTTGACTATTTTGAATGAAACGCTTGATTGCTCGATGATCACGCTTCAGAAGCTTTGCAATTTTGAGACTGCTGCATCCCTCTGCAAGATATCTCACTATTTTTGACTTTTCTGAGCCCGTCAAGTCCTTCTTTTGACCCATTTTGCCAAAGGAAAGGAAGTTGCCTAATAATTATGCACACCTGATATAGGGTGTTGATGTCATTAGACCACACCCCTTCTCATTACAGAGATGCACATCACCTAATATGCTTAATTGGTAGTAGGCTTTCGAGCCTATACAGCTTGGAGTAAGACAACATGCATGAAGAGGATGATGTGGACAAAATACTCATTTGCCTAATAATTCTGCACTCCCTGTATAATGCAAACATACAAGCTAGCAACATGTATAAACATAAATAGCCTACTCAAAAATGCAGATTTTCAAGACAAAGCTTAGTTGTGATAACATTAAGGCTGGATAATAATTTTACTGTTTACTTTCCCTTTAAAAAAGTCTGGCTAACCTGTAGCTAGACACAGCTCTCTGTGAATGGTATTCATGGCCATTGATCAATGGTCTTTGATCAGTAGTTGTTGATCAATGATCATAGTAAAGATCAAGAAACTGACCTCACAGCCCATTGTTCCCTCAGTTGTACCAGCTTCAGTCATTAAGCAAATATGCTGTTTATAATGTTGGAGAAACCTGCAGTCAGCTGAGACTGAAGAAGTCACCTGGATGATGACAAACATTTCTCCCACTGAAAACGCCATGTGCAGACGAACAGAATCAGCCTTTTGGGAGCTAACCTGTAGGTTTGTCAGGCTGCTCATATTCTGTGCCATGTTCCAAAATATCAATAATTATAGCTTTACAATGTTTTGCAAATGAACTATAGCTTAGAGAATACAAATAAGACTCAGCATCAACTTTTGGAAATAAGACTCATGTTGTAATAAATGAGAATGAGGCATAAGGCAAAAATGCACTTTTTCTAACAGATGGTTAATGGAGGGTCAGCTTCAGTGCTTACTTTGTCAACATGACATTTTTGTGTAGATACTTTTGTTTTGTTTTTTTTTTCAGTTTAAATTAAAGAGGATGAGATATAGTGTATCTTCTTTAGAATCACCCCCTCTTCCATTTGGGAGTAAAATAACATTTAGCTTCCCCAGGACTATTGAGATCAGAGTCCTTGACAAAGATCCACTAATGGCGTTGAAGCAGAGATTGGATCTGGAAGAGCGCTGCGATGGGCCCTGAGATGGACTGGAAGTTTCCTCCTTACTGTGCTGCCTGGGATCGATAGCGCTATCTCCTCGCTCTGACCTTGGGTTGACTCCAGCGTTAGAGCAGTTAGCTTTGGTCAGCTCGGCTTCTGTTACAATTAGCAGGAAGCTTTCTCCTACATTGGCATAACCACCCCCCTCCCTCCCTTTCTCGCATAGGCACACAGGGGTCATGTTACTCACAGCTTTTTTCTCTCCAAGCAACTCCGGATGAATCCATTAAAATTGCTCAGCTAGCAATTCACATTCTCCCTCATGATGCTTTCTTATTGAAAGATGGCATGACTGGCGGATGGAGAGCAAAAAAAGGAGGGGGTGAGGGGTAAAGTGGATGAGGAAGAGATAAGGCTTGGGTGAGCTGGAGGTTAAAGGGTGAAGCCAGTGTTACCGCAGCCTCACACATCTCTGCTGACCTTTGCTTCAACCCAAGGGACTGTTATCAGAGCTGGGCTCGTGTGTGTCTGCGTGTTTGTGTGTGTGTGTGTATCTTTGGGTTTGGCTATAGACATTCTGTCCTCCAGACAGCTGAGCTGGTTGTATTTCGTTCCTGAGGTACAGTGAGATTTATCAATATATTATTGATTCTGATTTACTGGCAGTAAAAAATGTGACTCTTTTAATAAAAAGCAGCTTTATGCTTTGTGGTTGGAAGCCCATGGATAGCCATAGATAGTATAGACGATGAATGTAGCTTCCATATTTGTAAAGTAAAGCCAACATATATGCGTGAAAAAACTGCACCTGTGACACTTTTTGATTGCTAAAAAAACTCCAGTTTTGCTGCAACAGTCTGTTGTAAAATGGTCCTCAGATATCTGCTCTGTGAGCTTAGTAAACACATTTCTGAGCATATCCAGTTTCACAACACTACGATGGTGAGAAGCGTGCAGCTCAGGGCTTTACAACAACCAGTGGCAGGTGTCATGGAGGCTACTACCTGTCTAGCTAGCTAGCCTACTAGCTAGCCAGCTAACTGTATATAAAAGATAGATCATTAGTGTTTTGATTGCAGAAATGGTCGATTTCTGGAGTAAAACTGGCTGTATTTGGCTGAGAAAGTGTTATCTGTTAAGCATTCACAAGCAGTCAGGTGCAGTGCAAATAGACACGAAGGTCAAAGTCAATAATTCAAATTAGCAGAGCTGAGGCAGACAGCTGCAGTTTAAAAGTGTAAAGGAGAGATCACCCAGACTACAGCTATTATAACGTGGAGAGCTGTTTAATTATTTATTTATTTATTGGTACCATGGTTGAAAAAAGTTTTTTAATACTGTAAAGTTGGGCATTTTAACATGTGATTTCATGGGAGGGGTTTATCTAACTGCTATCTGAGACAGCCTCATGTGACCACTAGAGGAGCTGCAGATTCTGGCACGTCAGTGTTAGCATCTTTTTTCAGATGTGGAGGCAGCCTCTTTGTTCCGGACACACCAACTTACCTTGGCATAAATCTACAAGTTCCTGAAAATTGATTAAAAAAACACCCAAAAAACTTTTATTAAGTTCTTGGAGCAGTGTGAAATCCTAAAGTTCTGCTTTATTTGTAGTTACTTTAAGTTTAGTCTTCAGCGGTGAATGTTAGATTCTTCCTGAGCCTCACAGATAATTTATTTTTCACTACCTCGACTTGAAATTTATGCTTAGGATCAAATAAGCCAATAACATTTTAAGATATTTAAAGGCATAAATCTTTATGTATTTTTTTGTATTTAAATAAGACCAATTTCACTGAAACCTTTTTAAAACATAAAACTATTTGTTGAAATTTATTCCATAAATAAATAAATAAAAAATAATGTTTTAATGCTCCATTATTTTACTTTCCCCCCCAAATTGGTATTTTTTTTTCACCAGCACTGATATCAGGGGTTTGATTTCATAGTAAGCTGTTAAAACTACACTGACTGAGAGGTTTTCTAATGCTGTGGGAGACCTACTGGGACTTTTAATTGCAATCCAGGATCAGCTGCTCTGATGGCACCGGTGCATTTGCAATTAATCCTGAACTCGTTAAGGGATGCTTTTAAATTCATACCAATACACTGCTGAGTTTTTCTTGCAATGACACAACACATGGTGTTACTTTTGTTTTTTGTGTATGTGTAATAGAAAATAATTATCATGTAAATAACACAAGAACAGTTGCCTAAACATTTGATGTCCAGCAGGAGTTAGAGAGAAACATGAAACCGAAATTTTTAGATGAATCTGATCTGATTTATTGATATTCTTTGGTGATATTCCACACACACACACACACACACACACACACACACACACACACACACACACACACACACACACACACACATTTGTGCGCACATGTGTGTGTATAATTTTGATAAGTTGTTATGAAACAACACACTAAAGTATGAAGTAATTAAAGCTATACTTGATTTTGGTGGCTTTGTGTAACTGGGGTTCAGGTGTGATCTCTCTGTTCCTCGTACTGTACAGGAGGTAATCACCATAAGGCCTAGACGGGTGGGGCGATCTGGCTCTCATTAGGGCACTCCCCCGGGGTTTGGAAAGCAAAGGCTGGGGGTGGTCTGGGGCCCCTCTATGATGGATGTCTCCTGGAAGTGGACAGGGCACATCCACAATAGACCGACCACTTAATGGTCCCCCATACAGAGGAAATGGATGAATGGTCCCTCAAAAACACAGTCATGCATATGTACAAACACAAAAATACACACCCAAATCTCATATTTGACTCATAAGCAGGCAGCCAGGTGTGTATAATGAATTCCGCCAATATGTTGCTGCTCTTTAAATGGCTATTGTTTCCTCCTTGGATCAAACATCAAAGATTAACAGACCACTTTTTCATTCTTTGATCCAGCACACCCTCAAATCCTCAGATTCTTTGCTGCATATTTCCTGCTATACATGATGAAGAATGCAATTGCTTCACATTTATTAACACACACACATCACATGAAACAGTATGCTACTGATGAGCCTCTAGAGGGTCCTGGCTCCTTTAGTCTCCACCTGCTTCTCTTGGTCCCAGCTGAGGCTCAACGCTGCATTACCAGTTGTACTCCATCCCTTTACATTCACACCAGCACCCCCTCACTTCCCACCCCATCATAACATTCACCCCAGGTCATGTCATCCCTACTGTCACTGGCTAAGCACCATTCGCACCCACCTATACGTGGTAACCCCTAAGCCCCTACAGGATCAGCAGCCATTGGCCTTGGCTGGCCTGAAGTAATTCACCAGGGAGGTGTGCAGAAATATTGGAAATCAGGAGACAAAAGAGGGATTCCTCAAAGGAAAAGGGGCTCATTGTAAGGGGCTGGATAATCCACATGTTCATCTTCCTGGATGTTTGATCTCGCGCTCAGGAGAAAATGAGCAATGAGCGGTAAAAGGATGCAGCTAAAACAGGAGCTTCAAAACTGCTAATTTATTAAGCTTTGTTGGGGGGTGGGGGGCATTTTCTCTGTAACACATGGTGTCTCCAGGCACTTCTATTCGCCTGCCAGTGAACACAAGAGGTTAATACTACTAATGTGGGGACAGACCATAAAAAGATACCACTTTGTGTCACTGTACAAAAGTAATGCCATCATAACATGTTAATGTTGGCATTACTCTGGGAACGTTTGTGATGCAGTATTCCTATTTATTCACCAGTTGGTGACCCTCCGAGGCTGTTTATTTGGTCTACTTTGGGTTTTGGTCACGCACTTTAGTGAAGTTCAGGTTACTTAAGTTATACTTAATTGGGAATAATATTTCTTCACATAATGTTCTTCACGAATAGTCATGCAGAACTACATGTAAAAAGCGGACTTTTTAAAAATACACTTGTAATATTTAATTTAGTTTGTTACTGTTGTTACTGTCTTGGAGGAACTGTGACCACATCATTTCCTTCTGATTACTCATTTATTTTTCATACCAATAACAAGTAAATATAAAACACCACACACTACTTTTTCCTAGCAAAATTACTCTTTTTTGATCCTGCCCCGTCAGCACCACTTCAACCAGTGACATTGTTTCTGATCTGGACGAAATGTTGCATACCTTTATTCTTATACCTCCAAGAGCACAAAGTTCCCTATGCCAAAAGTACGATGAAGCCATATTTAGTTATCAGAAAAAACTAATGGCTATTTTGTCAATCAATTAGTGTGTCTTTGCTAACCTCATAGCAGAAGCATATTTGGAATACATCTTATCTTTTGATGGTGCTCTTAGGAGCAGTAATTAGCTCTTTGTGCTTAGGTAATGGTATGGGGCTCTTGGCTCTCAGGCTATTCACAGACAGATTGCTAATGGAGGTGCGTTTGTATCCACTCCCATCATTCCTTCATCAGTCACCCACCCCTTTCATTTAAAACACTCTAGCAAATGCTCTGGCACACACACACACACACACACACACACACACACACACACACACACACACACACACACACACACACACACACACACACATGATCTTTTAAAGGGTCTGGTAAAAATCCACTACACCCACCATTTATGTCTTCAGAGCATTTGTGTGTGTGTGTGTGTGTGTGTAGGATGTTTCTTTTTTAAATGTGTCTTTTTCTGTGTGTGTGTGTGTGTTAGACTGTGAGAAATTGGTCCACAGGGAGACCAGAAGCACGACAGCAAATGCTTGACTAATGAGTGAATAATGAGTGTATGTTTGTGTTTTGCAGAATGTGTGTGTGTGTGTGTGTGTGTTTATGGGGCCATGTAACAGACTGTACGGCTCCTCCTGTCTAGGGTATTGGAGTTAAAAGGGAAGTCTTCAGGCTAAGTGGTGGTGAGCACTGCCTCACACTGATCAGATCAAATGAAATCGCTCTGAGTGTGTTTGTGAAACTCCTAGAAGTAGGGCCGTGTGGTGGGTAGTAGGTGGATGTATTGACAGGTTGCAGGTGCGACTGAAGCCTGACTGAGCTGACAGGTAGAACATCAATTGATCAGCAGTGTTTCTCTTTCCCTTTATCCTCTTTTTGTAAAAAAGTATCTTCTTCTTATTATTAAGGTGTCATTTATGAGAACATTTTTATTGATTCTGTTTTCTGATACAGCCTTTAAATAGGAGTTTGCATCTCACTCACTCACACACACACACACACACACACACACACACACACACACACACACACACACACACACACACACACACACACACACACACACACAAACAGATTTGTTTCCATTTTGACAGAGAGGGATGAACCAGTGACAGAAACACATCAATTAGAATTTTACTTAAGGATTTGGCAACAGTGGGAACAAAGAACTCCTTTTTAATAGGTACAAACGTCAGAAGCAGAAAATTACGACCAGTTTCCAAAAGTTCTGTGGAGCATTTTAGTTTTTCTGAATACCATCACTAAACAGGTTTATAGTGTTAGTGACATTTATGACATGACATGAATCTGGTGTATGTAGCAAAGCATTTAAAAGCAGCCAGTGATCCTATATGCCTAAATTATATAGCACATAATAGCATTGTGGATATTACAGTTTTTTACAGACGCTAGGACACATTTCTCAATACTTAGGTCACGTTTGCAAAACTCCTCACACAGTGAGCACAACAGAAGTCTATGTGGGCTAAACTGAGGACCAGTTATCATTGTTTTGGCACAAAATGCATTCAATGACTACATCTCTCAAATTTCATGAATTATCTTCTCACTCAGACACAACAACTGCCAAAAATCTTTGTACGTACAGGACATTTTGCATGTGCTTACATACTGTTTTCAAAACTGTTAAACTTATGGCCAAAACAATAACACAATGCAAAACTTAAAAAGACAGCAAAATCCAACAGCAATATTTTATTGAAACATATTTTAAATCTAAAAATGCAGTTTAACCAGCCACAGCTGATTCTCATTGTAGATGAACATCTACACAAGTGTTACTCCTTCAATTTTTCAACTCCTTCAATTCTGGCAGCCAGAAGATTCTTTCCTAGGTGTATTGCCCTAGATGACATGAGATGTGATGTGGATGAGAACCTGTGGCCAAATGGAGAAGACCGAGTAGATTAGCATTACTATTGTATGTGTATCAGTGGATGGTGTGTATACAAATTCTTGTATTTTGGGATTACTTAGTGCAAAAAAATAAAAATACATAAACAAATATTAACGAATTCTGTATGATGTCTGATTCATTCCAGTAACATATATTGAAATTATAAACAGAGATGTGTCCTTGTTTTACACAAGAAAACACTGTGTAATGCTACATGTTGTTAGTGTTTTTTAGGTCATTGTTTTGTGGGTGACAAAGTGTGTTTGTCGGCTGTCAACCTTTGCTAGTGTTCTGGAAGAATGAGTTTATTTGAGACCTGAATGAAGTGTTTTGGTAGTTGTAGTGCATTTTGAATGTGAAATGAACTGCTTTGCCAGGCTGACGGTCAGTTAGGAGGATTGTGTGAAGTGTTTTGCAAAAGTGACCTAAGTATTGTGAAATGTGTCCTAGCGTCTGTAAAAAACTGTAGTAGCAGTCAAATTATGAACATAATTCTTCATTCTGAATCTCAACTAAAGCTACAAGAAAAGTTTTGTTAAGAGAATACAGAATCCTAATTTAAGGTGATATACAGTAGGATTAGCCATAACAACTTCCCATCTTTATTTATTATTTATTTCTATTTATTTATTATTATTTATCTATTTTTTTTTATTATTACTTCTAATAAATCTGTTTCTATTGTTTGCATTTTTATTCTTGGATTCTTCTTGAGTAGCTTTGCATCATCATTTCAAAAATTATCCAAATTTACTGAATACTGGCCCTTTGTGCAGTCTCTTAGTTCATCCCTTATCTGAAACAAGCCTTTTTAGCTTTAAAACAGCTTTTGTCTGATTGGCTGTTCTATTTCTCAAAGGTGCCCAAAATAACTAACTGAATAATTGATAATGGAAATAAAAACACATAAAAAGGTTAAATCATTTTTATCTTTGCCAAATTTGTTGTGATGTTTTTATCATGGAAACTGGCTGTCAGTCATCTTACTGCTAAATGAGACCATTTAAGGTCTACTAATATTCAGTATCATCAAATATAGAGAGGCTGTCTTTACATTTCATGCGAAGATTAAATTATAACAGGACACCTTGTCCATTGGGGTCTTTTTGGAAACAAATGAGGTTTTCCTAAATACGCTGAAACCCTGTGTTTGCCTTAACTACCTATTTAGAATCAGCTCTTTAGCTTACAACGTAACACCAGCTGAAATGCTGATTCAGAGCTGCTTATGATCGTTCCACTGTGGCTGCTTGTGTTTGGTCAGCCAGTCAGGTGTGTGGCAGGTGTGTTAGCAGATGTCCCTGAATCCCCAGACAGTCCTTTGGGGCCTCTGGAGTCTTTTATCTCTAAATGAGTCCCATCTGCTGGGCTTCTGCTGCGGAGGTGGAGGTGAACAGAGTGAGGTGCATTCAAGGAAATCTGTTTTACGTACCTGCCTCTTTGTCTGGTTCACAGAAGAAATCTTGCTCGGACACTCTGATGCGATGTGTGTCAAAATGATTAATAGGGTCATATGAGGGAATGTGTAGAGACCTTTGTGATTACTGTACTGATTTTCAAGAAAATACCTATATGTACCCATATGTGCAGATACATGTTTTCAGGATATAATTTCAAATGCTGAACTAGTCATTTAAAACCTTTATTTTTACTCTTTAAATAGTCACATGTTAGACAAAATCTCACACGGTGGATAATGAAGAAAATGTACTAACATTAAAAACATCGATCCATCATTCTTCCAGTGGAGTAGTTCCTCCATATACACGCATTTCATACCAGCCTCAATCTTTTGCAAGGATTTATGTTTCTGACTTGTGTAAATTCATCTGCTTACTTTCATGTGCAGAAGTATAATGCCCAAAGCCCTGGATGGCCAGATTGTTATGGAGAAGACGCCTCGTTACTTTGTTACCGTGGAAACACCAGCGCGAGTCCATGCCATGTCTAAAGATGTGAAGCTGATCGTAGTCGTCCGTGACCCTGTGACCCGAGCCATATCTGACTACACACAGATCATCTCCAAGACCCCAAACATCCCCGCCTTTGAGAGTCTAGCCTTCAAGAACCAAACCACAGGTACAGATACAACTAAATGCGAGGATTTGATTGTACTTCTCATGAAGATGTTTTCATTTTTTTCTATTATGGGTTTTTTTTTTCAGTTTGCCCAGTCAGCTATGCATAGCATCTCTAACTTTATGAGTCAGAGATTAGTTTAATTTCCAGACAGCTCCACTATCTGTAGGCATTTGCAAATGCTGCCACAAGCTGCATTTAATAGTTGTATCAATTAGCATTTATTTACACCTGCCAAAGTGTTTTACATCCAACATTTTGACAATGAGAAGTTTCCTGTTTCCTTACTAGGAGCTTGGGATGCTTGGTGTTTACAAGATATCAGCATTCATCTTGGTTCTAGTGATATAGATGATTGGTGTGGGGTCAAAAAGTGAACACAGTGGGCGAAATCCTCATCATCTGACCATCCTTATCTAGGAGTAAAGATGACATAAATCACATGCATTGCTCTCTCTGCCTCCCGTGCCTTTGTCTCTAGGTCAGATCGACTCTCTGTGGAGCCCGCTGTGGATCGGTCTGTATGCCCAACACATGGAGCGTTGGCTGGCCTGGTTCCCCAGAAATCAGATCCATCTGGTCAGCGGGGAAAGGCTCATCTCAGACCCAGCCGGGGAACTGGGCAAAGTCCAGGACTTTCTGGGCCTCCAGAGGATTGTCACAGACAAGCACTTCTACTTCAACAAAACTAAAGGCTTCCCGTGCCTCAAGAAGCCGGAGGGAAGTAGTAAACCGCACTGCCTGGGCAAGACAAAAGGGAGGACGCACGCCTCCATCAACCCAGAGGCGATTCAGAGACTGAGGGATTTCTACAAGCCTCACAACCAGCGCTTCTATCAGATGGCAGGACAGGATTTTGGATGGCAGTGACCCTTTGACGGGGTGGAATTTGGGGCTTTTTGTTGGCACTGTTTTGAATAGACGCCTGTGTTAACATGCCATCTGATTGAGACAAATGCAGCGACTCAGAGTGCAGAAGAGAGAGCCAGTTATCTGCTTATGACCAGCCAAGCAGCATTGCAGAGACTTTGTTAATAAAAACCCTGTGTCAATCCATTCAACTCTACCAATCAATCACCTTATGTTTGAAAGACAGCCGTGTCTTTTTCTATACGACAGATTGCTCAAAGTGGTTAACATTTATGTGTAAAGGTGGTCATGAGAATGTGGTTGCTGTAAGTTGTGGCTGTATAATTGTAGAACAGTGAAAACACCGTAGCTTTTAGTGTCTCTGCAGTTTAATCCCGGTGCTCAGTAGACTGTACAAGGAACTCAAGATCTGATGCATTTTCACCCTCCTCAATTTCCATAACTTTCTCTTTCGACCTGTTTGTTTTCTAATCTTGCTGGTTAAGAATTTAAGAGCAATCAGTGCCTACATGTTGAGCACCATCCTCCAAGCATTGTTTCTGAAATAAAGTGGGATGAATCTTTCATGCGGCGAGCAGCAGAAGGGTGAGCAAGAGAATCTTTGTATGAGCTCAGATTTGACTGAGTGGTTTTGTATTCTTGAATAATGAATGCGGATAAATGGATGTAGGGGAAGCGGTGTGGATCACTTGCCGCTTGGCACATTTATGTGAAGGATTTAAGTTGGTATCCCGCTGCAAAACCAGCATCCTGTGCTGCACCTTGAACAAGGTAAAGGGAACCACTGGAGGACAACAGAAACAAGACAAGTTAAATGAATGCAGAGGTTCGACCCGCCGATGAGCCATTTCAGTGGACTTTGATGTACGAAGCTTTTCCGCTTCTGCTTACAGGGTTGTCAGTTTTCAGTTTGCATGTATTTGCACTTGTATGAAAGCATAAAAAAGACACCTATTTTTCAGCAAAGATTTCTTTCCCACAGCTCTTCTTGCTCATTGTTTTCTGTTGCTATAAGCTCTTACTGAGCTCGGATGACAAATGATTGAATTTCTATTGAATGGCATTAGTGCAATTGCTTTGCAAATGTAAAGGCTGCAGATTGCCTCGGTGGTAAGATTCAAAAAGTCTGGTGGTATCTGTAATAAAGTGAAACAATACTTTAATGTCTGAACACTCACGAGTGTGGTTACTGAGATGGACTACAAGGGTGACTGAGTTCAATCTTTTGATTAAAAAACATATTTATGTATGCGTGTGTATGGGGGTGCGTTGGCTCACCAATTTCTGCTAATTTCAAAGTTAGGCAACACCGCCATCTTGTGGTGAAAGCAAGGAACTGTGGGGTTGAAGCCCAGCAGAAAATATGATAAAAACAACTTCTTTATTATCACATATGCTCCTTGATTGCCTCAAATTAAATCTTTTCATAAAAACGTATTATTCATATTAACATATTAAGCTTAAAACAATTATCCACAAAAAAGCAACTAATGAACACTGCACAAAAAATGCCACTGTAAATAAGTCATGACATACTCGTAAAAACACAACAATCCATGCTTCAGCGTATACTGCAACCCAGGAGAGTCAAAGATAATTTAAACTCAAGAAGAATAAGCTGTCAAGTCATCTACGTTTACATTTCACTTTAAACTGAACAAATAAATAAGGTACGCAAAGATATACTTTGAAATGCACTTAAATGACAGTAAGTAGCAACAATCCCAGTGTGTCAATACAAGAAAAACACCCCCATCATCAAGTAAATATTAACACAGAGAGCTTCAAAAGACGCGTGGTTCTCTCGCTGATGGGTTTTGGCAGTTTGCACAGACAGATACATGTTTCCTCTAAAGCAGTCACTTTTTCAGAGAAACACCACTGCCCTTATTCATATGTTGTGAGCACAGAGCATGCTGCGTGAGTGGAGGCATGCTACTGGAAGTAAAGGCACTCAGCGTGGCCTGCAGGCATCCTCCACCCCCAGAACCTTCTTGCTATACACCTTAAAATCATCTTTTGTTTCCATGTGTTAGACAGAGCAATGCTGCTACAGTTCCTCGATCGTGGTCGTACTTCTCGGTTCTAAAGACCTAATGCAGTGTGTTTGATGCCACTAAATCCCATTTGGTTTACATGATTGGTTAGGTGTGAGGCAGTGTATCAATATATGGATACTGTCGGTCCAGCAATGTCTATTTACAGCTGAGTGAGTCATGGACACACGCAGCTTTAGCAACTTTGTACACCTTCATCAATAGTTAAACTTTAAAATTCAGCAACCCAAGACTCTTTACGCCTCACTGAACTAATTGGAGATGTTGAAGAAGCGATCAGATCACTGTCCTTTCTATGGAGCTTTTCTCTTGGCTTTTGTTAGGTTCCTCAGCTTCACCTATTCTCATTTATGCTAACGGCCACCATGGGGTGACTCCTACATGGAAAATAAGAACCACTGAAGAGTGGCCTCTGTACAGCCAATAAGAAAAATGTATCCTATTTCTCAGATGATTTACAACTAGAGCAAACATTTCTGTAATGTTGCTAGTTTCAATAGATGATGATATTTATATGCTTTGGTGCACAGCTAACCTTCATCCAGTGTCTTCAGGTTCTCATCAGATCTGAACCATGCTTGTTACGCCCCCTGATGGAGACGGCCGGAACACTTAGGATTTCAAAACATTATGATGGGTATGTCTATCTTTTATGAACGGGGAAGAACCACTGTGGTGGGCTCAGCGACTAGAAGTACTAGACATGGAAGAAGCTACATGTACCATTTGAGCATCGGTGTATGCAGAAGTATCCCAGTTATGTTTTGTATATGTTTTGGTTTCAGAAATCTGGATAAGGCTATAACCCAGTTTTAACGGGACAGCTATGTAGGTTATAGGAGGCTTGATTAGCTTTAAACAGTTGGCCTGAACCAACTGGGTCCCTGTAGAGTCTTTTATATATCATGTTCTGACTTTTATCAGAATCAGGATAAGTTTCCAAATCAAATTTCCATGTACATTTGATGAGTTCTGAGGTAATAAACAATCACTGTAATCACTGAGATCATTGCTGAGGAGACGGCAAACCTTCATTTTGAATTTTACAGTAGTGTAATTAGCTTCAATGGTACATTTACTGTATATTGACAGTATATTTGTTGATATGCTGTGCCACAGCAGATCAGGTTTGACCATCATTTAAATGGTGAAAAGCTTATTTTTCAGATCTTTTTGTTGTTTTGTCACTACACAAATATACAGAATAAGTTCCGAGTAAATACCTTCCCTGCTTTTTGTGAAGGGCTAAATTATTTTCTAACAAAAGATGATATGATGATCTGAAAATGCAAGTTAGTTTTTTTTAATTGACTTTTTATTCAAAGTAAGGTAAATAATCTTCCTGCTAATAACAATAATTGTTGTAACCTTGCTAATGACGCATGAATATAAAACTAAAACTGGATTTTTTTAAGGATGTGTAAAAAACCCCCAAACCTTTAAATCTTCTGCCTTAAATATGAAGTTATTATGCTGAAAATATGTAATATCCTGCTGTGCTTTTATGGTTTTGGGTTCATGGCTGTCATCACCCGTCAGCAAGTATCTGTTGAACACAGTGAAAAACCTGAAATTAAACATCCTGTTGTAGTTCTCAGGAATGGTGAAGACCAAACAAGAGTTATGTTTATCAGGTGACCAGAAATATGCTTCCAAATTAGTGCTGTGATTTACGATGCTAAATGTTGAACATTTTGGCTAATCACTTAAAATCCCCAGAGGTCTCAATCATGATCTCATTATCCTTAAAGTATTTACATCCTTGTAAGACACTGGACATGACAGTGACAGAATCATGTTTCAAAATGCTACACGCTGCTTGTCTAGCAGTATTCCTCTCCCTGTGGATCTGGCAGGTCATTGAGGTCTAAGAAGATGGAGGTGTTGGACAGCTTGCGTCCATCTGACGACAGGTCGAGCAGTTCCTCGGCAGTGCTCGGCACAGAGCTGATGTACATGTCCCACACCTGCTCCGGAGAGTCCAGCTCCAACAGCTTCTGCTTGATCTTCAGGTTCTTCTCAATGTTCCTGCGCTTGTGCTTGAACTCCAGGATGGTTTTGGTGTAGCGGTTGATGGTGGTGACTGAGGATGCCATGCAGGCCGTGAAGGAGCTCCATGCCAAACTAAGGAAAGAAACGAAAACACCATGAACTCCTTCATTTGCTCCATATTCAACACCCTTTGTTCAGTTTTCTATCCTTTACAGAACCTGAGCTAATCCTTTGATATACTAACATTTAAATCGTGGCCACTCCCAATAAAAATGTCACATTCTTCAACTCTGGCACCTCCACCTCCTTACTTTAACCTCTTAAGCCCCAAGCCTACCTTTTGCCCCCGTATCAGGGGGCGTTGGGGCTTAAGAGGTTAAATACTGATAGCAGACTAGGTATGACAAATGCATCCTCAAGTGAAAGCATTCATAGAAACATGAAAATATGATTTTGAAAACTTTATCTTGATAGAAAGTCTCTTTTATTTAATGATCAAAACACAAAAAGCCTCTTTCCTCCAAAATTCAGACTACTGAAAACAGGTTGTCATATTATTTTGATATCTTGGGAAAACAGTTACTTTGTGACAACATAAAATACTGTCAAGGTAATTTTTTTTGTCACGATCAAGTAATAATAATTATTTGACAAGTAAACAAAGGGGTTGCTTTGATTAGGGATCAGAAGACAAACAATAGCTAAAAAAAATATACATGCCTGTTTAGATAAGTTATCAATTTTACAGCAGCATATTACACGTGTGCACCATTGTTTAAAAATTGCTATTCACACATTTATAGACTAAGACAATCTAAATCTGTTTTAATGACAGCACACTGTGAACTTTTTAGCATAACGAATGGGTTTTCTGGTACAGAGAGGTGAGTCAGTAAGAGAAAACATTGCATATACAACAATGGCTACCTCACAAAAACCATGTTTATAGATACGGACTAAATACAAGGAGGGAAGGGCAATCAGGAACAGGTGACTTTAAAGGTGCAGTATGTACAATCTCACCAGTAGACGGACTGGTGCTTATATCGCACTTTTCTACTTTAAGCGCTTCACACAACTTGCCTCATTCACCCCGTCACACCCAGTCACACCCAGTCACACGAACACTTTTCTATGTTTTTCCTATGCAGGTGCCTTTTTATCAAACATTCACAGTCTGAATGGATGCATCAGAGAGCAACTTCAGGTTAGCATTTTTAGCGCTGGAACAGACAGGGATCAAACCAACAACCTTCTAATTAGTAGGTGTGCTACGCTACTGCCTTAGCTACAGCCACCCCAATAGATGTCAAAAGACTGCAGACTGCAGTCGACTGAATCTTGTTCATAAATCTCAGCTACACTGGCCACTGTAGGACAAAAAACTCTGTAGGACTGCTGGTCATCTGCAGTAAGTGTAGGGTGTCATTCTACTGTTTAGCTCAGCTGTCTGGCACACTAGCTGGCACAATATTAGCTTAAAACCAGCTGCTGTTTTTGTTCAGCTCATTGTCCAGAGACGGTGAGTAAGTAATTGCGACAATATTGAGACTAAATAAGCATATTTATGAACCTTTTCTTGTGTTAGAGCCCCGACTTCAGTTGAGGAGATGAAGCTTGAGGTAAAGAGGAAGAGGACGAGGTGAAAATGAGGAAGAGACAAAAGCAGAGGAGGAGGACAGAGGCATAATGAGAAGGAAATGATAAGAATATACATGTACTAATGCTAAATAGCTGGAGCTTGAAAGAGCTGTTTGTGATCTTCTAATGAGGCATGCAACGTATATCTCAAGCCATGAACATAAAACACTATTATGCTACTGTGTCTGCTGTATTCAAGACAGCGGTGCAAGATGGTGGCTTCCAAAAACTGGCTCTCTTTTCTTTGTAATTTAGTGATTTGATCCTAAATTTACAAGAATGCATAAATTATGATATTTATGAGTAAAAGATTCTTTTTTTCTATATTAAATAACCACCAGAAATGATGTACTATGCTGATAAAAAACTGTCTATGTGCTTTCATCGTGTTTTTGCAGAATAAAAGTCCAGCCAATGTGAAGGAGGAATTGTCCTCCGGGTGGCGCTGATTCATCACAAAAGCCCTGCAAACCTGTCTGCTTTATTCAGGCATAATTGTTAGTTTAGCAAGGAATAAAGATCGAACTGATGAGGTTTAACTAGAGCCAAACCCATTTGTTGTCAGGCTGATGTTACTGGCCAGTATTACCTGTGTGCTGATTTATCAACATTAGTATTTATAGTGATTGATAAATACAAGCTTTCCCACTAGCAACACAGAAAAAGAAAAAGATATTGGCTAATCTGTTGAAATGTTTGCCTTTCAAATCACTGAATACTGATACCAGTACTCAGTGATTTAAAATTCAATATCAGCTGGGCTCCAAGTTCAGCACAAAGCAAACAAAAGTTGAGAAAAGAACTGCAATGCATGGTTAAACTAAGTATTACATATTTCTGCTGTTCTTGTGCAATTTAAATTGATCAAAAATGAAATAACCAATGTATAGAACATTTTACCAAATCATTTCAATGCTTTGGGAGAACAAACAAGTGAGGACTCAAAGGGCCAAGTGGTGAAACAGTGGGATAAGAAAGAAATTACTACAAAGACTGTAATGGGAGGGAGCGGGGTAAGGAGAAATACAGAAAAGTAGGCTGAGAGCAACAGCACAGGAGACACAAAGAGAAAAGACTAAGCTATCTTGTAGAGTGGGCTTTTTCCTTTATCCACTTACAGTTTTTACCGAATGCCTAAACACTAACTGTGAATCCTGTAGCACAATCTCTAAAACTATTCAGACTTATAGCAAAACCACTCACTGAGTTTGCAAAACTAAAAGCACAAAAACTGCTTTGCACTCAGTTTGCAATTTTGTAACACACACTTTGCAAAACTGTAGGCACAATTCACTGCACAACACTCAATTACCAAATTTCCAACACACTCCTAGCAAAAGTATACACATGTATGGCTATCATTAACACTAATTTGCCAACTGTCTGGCACACTTTCACATGTGAAAACTTTCTTAGATAATTCGTTCACTTTGCAATCAGCCTAAGCACTATAATACAGGTAAGCTGTGTGTGCGGAGTACAATGGAGGGAGCAGAAAGAGTGAGAAGTAGAGGAGGCCGAGGAAGAGGACGTGGAGGTGAAGAAGTAGGATGAAGAGGACGACAAGGACAAGGAGGAGCAAGAGGAAGACGAGGAGGGGGGAGAGGAAGATGAGGAGGGGGAGAGGAAGGGTAGGAAGAGTAAGAAATAGAATTGCTGATGACATCAGAGCTACAATAGTGGACCATATCATCAACCGTGGAATGACCCTGAGGGTAGCTGGCCAACGGGTCCAGCCTAACTCGAGCCGCTACACTGTAGCAAGTACCATAGGGACATCTTGAAATGAGAATCGGTTAGTACAGTCACTTCGCACAAAGATTTGTAGCACTGCCATATGCCAATGAGAAACACACCAATACCATTGATGTAAAAATACGGAAATTGTTATTTTACAGAATTGCTAGATGACCAGATGCTGGGGGCAGAGGAAGCATGTTCACTGCAGACCAAGTAACCCATATAGTCATTATGGCGATTGCAAATAATCCTATACTTGGAAATAAACACTTGTGTTTGTTTTGATGTGTGTGAATAAACACCAGTACTTGAAGTTTGGATTCCTCTATGCTTATGGATCTATGACAGAAGTAGCTCAAACTGACATAGCCTACCTTGTGCACAGAGGAAGCAAAAGCCAGATGTGTTTTGTATTCATACCATCAGTGTGCAATTGGCGCATTGTGTGCTTAGTAGATGATGGCTTGTGTGTACTGTTTGATACGGAAACACCATTTTTACGAAGGTGTGAAGAGTTAATCTAGCTGTGTTTGCTTTTGCAAGAGAACTACAATGTTTTGATGATTGGGTGACAGGTTTTCTTATTTGTGTGAAGAGTTTTGCAAAATTAGCCAATAGTTACAAAAAATGTGCTTAAGCAATCAGAAAAAACTGTAACAAGCTCAGTTTTTGGACCTGTGATTGCAGCAGATGAAAAGACTGAAAAGTAGGCTACAACTGAGGTGCTGAAAGGTTCAGTCTGGCCCACAGATGGCTTTGCAAACTGTTAAAATTGCATTGAAGTAAGGCATAATTTGTGGACAATTTACTGTACCAGGAGGCACAGGAACACAAAAAAACGCCCCTGTAAAAGCTCATGTTTGAAGTTTAACAAGCTCACGTATTTGGCAGTGAGCAGAACATAAATGTTCAAATCCTAAATGGGACAGAAAAGGAGTTTCATGCAAAAAACATCTTGCAGTTATGTCCTTACACATGGTGTTGCACATGGCTGCATGACAATGTGTAATTTATAGATGTGCTATCTGTACAAAACTATGATTAGAAGGAATCATTGTTGAGTTACAGTCAGTTCACCGATTTTGCTACAAATAAATTTAAAAAAGACGTCAGAATTTAATGCTCAGAAAAATTCTCCAAACTCGGCTTGGAGTGACTCACAAACCTTGTTGATTTTTAGATTATATGTCCGAACAAAAACTTTGAAAGACTTCCAGAAAGCCTGGAGAATTATTGTTCAAGAGCACTTTAAAAATGACACGAATGTCTGGCTGCTTGGGAGCAAAATAAAAAGAACCAACATCACTCACATGTATGACCAGCTGTAGTCCCACGTCTGAGGTTTCCAGTCCTCTGGGCCCAGACTGACTGTCAGCTGGAAGGCTGTGGTGAACATCATGTGGGCTACCATCCCCAACAGACCTGGACACACACACGTACACAAACACAGATAAATCAATAAGATTTACCCACACTGGCAGCCAAAGAACCTGCTAAGTGTATTTCTTGATAGCCACCACTTGATGGCAGTATTGCACAATGTAACACATGACGACGCATACACGAGCAGCTGTTTGCAACCATATACATGTCAAACACTGCTATTACACAAAGTTTAAACCTCTAAGAACGCAATAAAATAGAGCAGAAGAATTTTCTCTAACTACCTCTCAGCTATTTAACATATCCTTTGACCAATCCCAGGATATGAAACCACAGAACTAACTAAAATATTATTAAAAATGAGTATTAATGGTCTAATAATTCAATAACACTGTCACATGGACTGATTAGTCATACTCTGTATTTGCTGAATCTGCATGCTTCCTTCACTATTCATTTTACTGCAAGGGGTACTGAGCTACAGTGAGTCACTGTTTAAGCGAGTCACACCGAGTAGTGCTGCTATCTACAGAATGTATTTCTTTTAGGGTTGGCAAATGATCACATACAGAGAGAAATATTACAGGAGCTGAAATTCTAACTATGTGGCCAGACTAGGCACTGATTCTCTGTTTCTTTACTTATTTCACACATTCTTAAAACGAAATAAATACATAAAGAAAAATAGACAAGACTTCACTAACAGCTGAAAAATCAATCAGAAAAGTCCAAGTGGAGCACAAAATAAAACTAAAACTGTGAGAAATAAACAGTGAAATGCAACTTTCAGGTGTACCAACTTTTCTTTGTCTACTGCATTATTATTTTCTCATTTATTCCTTAATAACCAGAAGAAGTAGCAGCGCACCAAGGAACTGGGAACAACACGGAGAACTCTGATAAAAAAGTTTTTAAAAAATATTACATAAGCTGCGGCATTTAAATCACACGCGGTTGTTCAATCTTGGCTAGCCTATGACCCAGCAGGTGCCACTGTTTCTTGTTCTTAGCTGGTACATCGCGTGGTCTTCTGCTGCTGCACCCATCTGCTTCACCTGGTTCATTCAGAGATGCACTTCTGCGTACTGCAGATGTAACCAAGGGAGCTTTGTTGCTTTCTTATCAGCTCAAAGTATTCTGGCATTCTCTTCTGACCTCTGACATCAACAACACATTTTCTCCCAGTTTCTGACAATTCTCTGTACACCCTGGAGGTGATTATGTGGGAAGCACCCAGTAGATCATAAGTTTCTGAAAGGACCAGGTTGTTGCCAGGCAGACCAGCTTGCCTGGCAACAACAACCCTCCCACCGTCAAAGCCACTTAAGTCAACGTTCTTCTCCATTCTGATGCTCGGTTTGAATATCAGCAGGACATCTTCACCATGCCTACTTACCTGAAACCACTGGGTCCCTGTTACAGTGATGGATTAGTATTTTTACCTTAACAAAGTGGCCACTGAGTGCATCTCTTAAGCTCATAAGATTCGCTCTGTCACACCAAACACATCATATCCTCCTTCTCTACATCCATGAATCCCAAACTGTCTGTCTGATGTACTCATTTCTAATCTTGTCCATCATTTCCAATGAAAAATTTAACATCTTCAACTCCGCCACCAGCTCCCACTTTTGTCTTTTTGTTAGTGCCACCATCTCCAACCATATATTATAGCAGACCTAACTAGTATCTAGTAACTTTGCCTTTCACTTTTGCCATCCTTGTGTCTGCACTTTGTCGGTGTTTTAAACCATTCATTGAAGAGAGCTTTTTGTTATGTTAGTGAGTAATTAATGTACTATTTTTCATTAACTATTAGTTAATTATAAACTGGGTGTATTTTACCGTTTTATTTGAAAACATGGCACAGCTACTGCTCCCAAAACAGCCTCTGTGAGCAGCTCCTGCTAAAGTAGGTATATCCAGGCCCACAATTTCCCATGATGACAAGCTGACTCACGAGGTGAAAACAATACCATTCACAGTGCTGCTGCTGCTAATAAATCTTGCAGTAAATTTCAGAATACAGCAGTGTTGGTGGAGTTATTTACTTTTGCACGTAAGCAGGCTTCTGCTTGGGAATAGGATCAACTAATGCAATGAAAGAAATGAAGGCATAAATATGGTAATTACAGCCAATCTCAGCGTGCCACTGTTTGTGAGATGAAGACCACGAGAGTCAAGGGGAAAACAGAGAGACAATTCATTTTTCCCTAAACCCTGTTCCCTTTAAGCTTCTGTTGCTAGGCATGCTCAGCTCAAGGCCAATATGCAATTTACAAGGAAAACAACAAAGGTTTTTAACTAATTGTAATTTTTACACTACATTTGAATCAAACAGTTGAGTTACACCAGCAACACGCTGGTGAAAAACATATTTTGTAGAAACATTCATCCATCCAGTTTTGGCTGCTTATCTGTGGCTGGGTTGTGTTGGCAGCAGTGGAGCAGAGAAACCCAGACCTCAGACCTCAGGTAATGGTAGGAGGGTAGAGCTGAATTTCTCCCAGCACTGCCTTATTCTCACCTGCCTTTAATCCTAACTGCACACCAGTAAACATTCAGAAAAGCATCTAGCACAGATGCAATGCACCCCAATGATATAGATGTGGTGATTTAGCATTCCAATATTCTGATATATCAGGCGATATTTTTTCTTTTAGACACACGACAGGAAAATAGATTTCCCTATAATTTACTGTTAAAAACACCCAACATTCGACCCCTGGTGGATTGGAGTGTTTCTCCTACATCTTTTTTCGAGTTTAAAATTTTCATTTATTGGCCATTATAAATGCTGTCGCTAGCAGATTATCAAAAAAGCTAATATTAGCTTTTAATATCAGCCCTCCTATAATACTGATATTATTAATTTGATAAAATACATCCACAGACAGAACTATATATAGCAACCTATGAAAGGACTCAAAACTGCCTTGTCAAAGTGTCCTCAGGGTCACATTCGTCTCAAAGATACGTGTGAGTCATTGCAATACAATAACACACGCACACACACACACACACACACACACACACACACACACACACACACACACACACACACTAGACTAAACAAGGAAAAAAAATATATTAGCAATGCTGTTGCTACTGCTAGCACATGAGCTGTAGTTAGCAAACAAGCGACAGTTAGCTTACTTTGTGAATTGGCTGAAGTTTTTATGTAGCTGTAGCTTTTTTTTCTAGCCAAATGATTTTAAAAACCCAAACAGTAACATTCTGTACTTTTACTTGCGATACTGAGCAAGTAAAAGTAAAACTATGTATCTTGGGCAGCAAGTTAGCTTTCCAACTAGCTTAAGATCCATGTAGAATACATGAAAATACGAAAGGAAAATGATGGATAAGAACATGCACAAGCTTTCCTAACTAACTTAACTTTTTTCAACTTTGTTAAAATTATGAAGTTTTTGAATGTACTACTAATTAGAGATAATAAAGCTTTATACTCAGAGGAACCATTAACTGGATGCAGCAGTGCCTGCCACAAACATACTTTTTTGTTCGTTCTAAACAAATTTACTCTTTAGTTTTTATTTTATTAAAAAACAAACGGTTCATTAATAGCGCAGTACAGTGTTTCACCTTTTATGATGGTAATAATGAAAACTCTAGCCACGAAAGAGTCTTTCTCTATTATGCATATATTATTTATTCATACTGCTTTTTTTTGCTCTGTTCTTTTTAAGCAGCTCTTTATTATCTGGGCATGTTTGCAGGATAAATGCCAAAAATTGAGATTAAAACTAGAAATTAGAAAAAACTAACAGATATAGACAACACCAACAAATGACATGCTTGCTGCCATTTGTACTTCTCCCACATTTGCAGTGTTAAATGTATTAGAATGTAAGCTGTTTAGCATCTTGGTACCATTTCCTGTTACATCTACCAGTTCAGCTTCCTGTGTACTTCAGGCATAGTTTATTTACAGTAGTGCAAACATATCTGCAGGATAAAATTGTCTGCTGTGGCAAATGTGAGAAAGAACAACTGTGAAAAATATTCCAATCTGATTTTGTGTAAAAAATGGAAAACAGCAAAGGTGTTAAAATTTCCTATCTTTGTGTAAATCATATTTAATATTTTTTTCTCTTTATGAATGGAAAAGATGGAAACAAAAAGCACACTCTGACTTTCAGCAAGCTGGATAACACTGATGGGAGATTGTACTGAGCTGGAGAAGCTAGAATAAAAGATAGCCCAGACATTACAAGACATCTCCTATTTATTTACACCCTTTTCATTATGTGAAGAAATCTCATGCTCAACAGGCGTGCTTTCATCCTGTAATAGGACAACTATTGTTTGTTGGAGGTTTCAGCAGCCATCAACTGAGTCCAATCCATATATACCAAGAACTGGGTGCAAAACGTAAAGTAGAGATTAGCAGCATCTTCCACTTATCCGGTATACTCTTTGTCCTTTCATATTCTTCCCATCTCTTCCCCTCGTCTGCCTCTTGCTTGGTTTTCTGTGCTTCGCTTCATTTATTATTTTCATCTTTGTACCTGATTTTTTTGTGCTGGATTTTGCCTTGCCCACAAACCAGCACAGGAATAAAAAGCTACGGATTTGTAGCCTACCAATCCGATTACCACATAAGCCCCCCCCCCTCCACAAATCCCTGGGCCGAACATGAGTGCACCAGATTCAGTACCAAACACCTAAATTCTCATCTCATCCCTATCAGAGCTCATGTTTATTCCTAAAGATATGACAGTGCTACATTATCATAATGTTATGCAGATCAGAGGCAGCCGTGCATCAGGATGAGTGGAACAAATCGCAGTCCCGAGTCTCAGCACGTTCTGTCATCTGGAAATTATGCTTGTTCTCCTAACACAAGGTCACTTTTTTCCAAAAGAAGTCAATACATGCCATTGCAAGGTTATTTATTTTTAGTGTCAAAGCACTTAACATATACAAGCAGCCTCAGAGATGTGACGCTTTTGATCCAGTTCAGCCGTACAACATCGAGAAAGCAGTTTAGCCTAATCTGTGCTGCAAAGCTCTCTCACAGTCAACAGGGGGCACCTAGATTTTTTTAATCTGTTTTGTCATTGTGCACAAGCTACAACTGAAGTCTGACACTAAGGATTATTTGTCCTTTATCACGCTGTTTGGAAAATGACTATTCATCCAGTGTACAAAAGGTGGTTGAGCTTTTAATCCTGCGTTTAGAACTGCATGAGAAATCTGTCATACGACAAAGCGGATATGAAAAAAGAAAAAATACATGTGTTTTTTGTGGCTAATACAATACCGGTCACAGGATATGTCAAACTTTACACTTTTCATTTTTCGGCATGTCAGACCTATCAAATTGTAGCTATACATTATGCACAGCAACAACACCAAACTGCAAGTAGGGGCATGTCATTAATCTGCAATGCTCTCATGTGAAAGATTATACACAAACAATATGCTTTACTCAAAGTCACAAACACACGAAGAGCAATGAATTGTTTTTCTCTCTCTTGTGGGGCATTATGCCTCGTCTAATTCCAGTTGGCTGAAGAACAGTCTTTTTCTGAGTATCTGGTCAGAACATCAGAAACAGGACGTCACAGTGTGATTTCATACAAGAACACAGCAGAATTATTTTAGTACAGACCGAAAAACATTTATTGTTGAGAGATATTGTGCAACATATTCCCTCGTATTGGAATATTAGTAAATAATAGAACCACAATACCAAAAAGTTGGAATAGTGTATAAAGTGTAAGTAAGAAAAGAATAAACCCAATTGTTTAAACTGATAAATAATATTAGCTTATTGTAATTTAATGGCAGCAACACGTCTAACAGTGTGGTACAGGGACATGTTTACTACTGTGTAGTACCCCTTTTTTAACACCACTGCCCTAATACTGTCTGATATAGTATTCTACCTAGTCAACAGTGTTGGGTCTTCTTTGTTTTATTTTTCATTTTGCAATGCTTCAAATGTTTATAGGTTGAAGGTCTGAACAACTTCACTCTTCTACTACAAACCAACGCTGTTTTAATATCTGCAGTATGTGGTTCATGAGAAATATGGCTTGCTGAAATGTGCAAGGACTTCACCGAAAAAGTCAGGAGGATGTGTGCAAAAAAAAAAGAAAACACTAATTTCAAATTTCAATTCCTCTGACTACAAGAAGAGAGCATTCACAGGCTTCACAATTACACTGAAGATCATTATTATGAAATTTTCCCACAACTTATAGACACATGTTCTTGAACAGTGGGACTGGGGCAGCATGGTGACATGGTGGTCAGCTTTGCTGCCGCACAGCAAGAAGGTCCTGAGTTTAATTCTACCATCAGGATCAGGACGGGGTCTTCTTTTGTCGAGTTCGCATGTTCTCCCTGTGTTTGTGTGGGTTCTCTCTGCTTCCTCCCACAGTCCAAAGACATGCACTTAGGGGGGTTAGGTTCAATGGAAACTCTAAATTGCCCATAGGAGTGAATGTGAGTGCGAATGATTGTCTGTGCCTATGTGTTAGCGCTGCGACAGACTGGCGACCTGTCCAGGGTGTACCCTGCCTCTTGCCCTAAGACAGCTGGGATAGGCTCCAGCGACCCTGAAAAAGGATAAGCAGAAGCAAATGGATGGATGGTTCTCCTCATCTTTACTTCTGAGAAGCTGCCTTTCTAAGCTGCTCTTTTTATATTAAATTATGTTGGTTAAAACTGGGTTGTTGTCTTTGTTAGCTTCTTTACAATGTAAACAAATAATTTTGTTTCAAGGTGTTTTGTATGTTTTCATAGTGGGTTGTGTCTTTAGTCATAGTGCATGTTTTGCTGCGGTCCAAATACCTCTAAACTTGGCCTTCCAAAAAAGAAAAACAGGATTTGCTAGGTAGATAAGCTAGTTAGAGCCATTCATGTATCAATACAACATAAAACTTTTTTGCTTTTAAAACAGCTGGAGCACATTCATGTATAGAGCCTGGTCAGTGCTCTGCATATGGCTTGTTTAGTCAGTCACACATACACAACATTGGCAGGACAGGTTTTACAGTTTTACTTTTGCTCATGTTCAGTGCTGCCATCTTGGACCGTTACCTCGAGGGTTGGTAGGGCTACTCCAACCTTCCAAGTGGGAAATCCAAGTTGAGGGGGCATTCAAGATTCAAATTGTGACACTAAGAAATTCCAACTTATTAAGGAATGTGGCATTAGTGTATGCCTGTGAGTGTGCACACAACCATTTCCCTGCACCACTGTGGATTTTTCACAGGCATGAAACAGGACGACTCATAATATGTCATACATGAGGCTGACTGGTCAGTCAGGGCTGAGAATCCTGGAACTCGTTTGATTCTGATCTTTGGCTGGTTGATCTGTGCATTTCTACTTACCTACACTATCACAGCAGCTGCACTAGGTGCATCTTCTATGCATATTTTTTTTACTGTGCTAATATAGCTTCTCCTGAGCTTGTAGGCGTCCTGTTTTTCTTCAGCATCTAAGGATAGATTAGTACACTTGTAAGCATACAATATGCAGCCCAGCATACAGGACTGAAAAAACAAGTACTGCTGTGTTACTGTGCTACTAGCCAGCATTCACAGGCTTGTCACTAGGTTACACATACTTGGTGAGCAGATGATTTCTCTAACATAACGATTGCTTTACTCCACTGACACTGAAATATTTGTTCTGTACATATAAAACATCTGCAGTCCTCCAACATAAAATCAAATTGTTACTTCTTGTTATATTTTGGTAGTTTCTTAAATAACTACAGGTTCATTGTGCCTTAAGTAGTCAAGCAACACATCCATGCACACTTTAGTACACTAGGCACACACTAATTTAAGAAATAGAAACAGAAAGTGTGGTTATCTAGCAGATGTTTGTCTCCATGTCAGAGATAAGTAAACTTGTTGCTGCTGCTGTGCCACGTTTCTCTTGCTTTGGAGATCAGCTGCTTTAAGCTGCAGGTAGTAAGACAAGGTGCTGGAAGGTGAAAAAAAAAAAGTTGTTAAAATTGAGAACACGCGTATTACCGGTAAGTGTTGTTAATCTAATCCGCCAGAGCATGTGTTCTTTGAAGTAGAGTTTAATTTTTATGGATATTTTATTTCATATTTATTTGAGATAAAACATTGCAGAGCAAGGTGAATAGGAAAACTTGAACATTTTCAAAGGTGTTTTTGTAGTTTTCAGAGAGGTCTTTTTATGTGCTCTTATCAACTGAAGGCAAGTCTATGTTTTGAACTCCTTTCATCTATATGGTCCAGTGGAAAAAGCCAGAGTTTCAGAGTTTGTCTTGTGTATAGCTTTCTCATTAGAATGAAACTTTGAGGCTCCTTTTGTTTGGGCAGCATGAAAAAGGCAGAAAATAGCTGACAGTTGGCAAGTTAGAGTGTAACACAAATGGAGAATAGAGAGTTTGGAGAAACTTGCTTTTTTGAAAAAGTCAGAAAAGATTCTTTCATATCAAGAAAAATTGTATTAATAAGCTGTATTTAAATGGTGCATAACCGTTTTGTTTTTTTAATAAACTGCAATGTTTAAAAAGATTTTCTAAAAGTAATGCGAAATATAATTAAAGGAATACAAATGCTTTTTTGGTTTTGTTTATGAGAAACATGTCACATTTTTCTCAGATTGTTAAGTATCACCTAAAATAGCTCCAGATTGCTCAGTATTTCCTTCTGTCCCCTCAGGCTCTTTATACACTAACGAGCAGCAGTCTCTGTCACACACAGTACAGTTAGCATGACCACTCTTACTATTGGAACAAATTGGCAGTTCCGCAGGCACCCGCTATTAAAACCACAGTTTTTATTTTTTTTAACACACACTCAGCACAAAAACTGAAGTTTTTACTCACATTGCTCACATTAATTACCCGAATTCAGCTCAACTTAAGTTCATTCCTCACATCAAAGTAAGCCTCTCTTTCTTTTACTTCCCCAATACGTCTGTTTTTCATCATCACCTCACACGCCTCATCATACGTCACATAACTGACAGGTGTAATAAAATTTCAGCTCAGACCTCATTAACATAACATATTCAGCCCATTAAAAAGAGAAACAAACTGTTACAAGGACACTAAACCGTTGATGTTTGAGAGCCGACGAACTGCAACAAAAGCCGTAAAAAAATTCTAAATGATTTTGTGTTTTAGAGAAATAAAAACTACACTCACACTTGAGTACCAGCCTCACAGATTTCACCCCCTCTATTTATGCAAACAGCTCACTTCTTCAGACAGCGAGCCATATATAAATAAAACATGACACATACGGCCTGGGTTGAGAGTTCACTCGCTATCTTACTGAACGTTACAGCTGGCAAAACACTGGGTAAGTGTGTGAAAACACGACTCCTGAGTTTAGTTGCAGGAGAGCATGCTAGGTTCAGCACCTATCAGGTGAAAATGAAAATATCACAAGACCACAACAGGATGACTGAGTGATGGTCAGTAGTTTTTCTGCTGTGATAGACAGACCCTGGAAAAGGTGTCAACCTTCAGCCTGCCCCTGCCAGTAAAATGCACCAGAAATAAATAGAAGATAAAATAAAATCATCCAGCATCGTCTACATCCATTTACTGTAAAGTAATGGCTTTTTAAATGCCAATTACTTGGGCATTTCAACACTGGAGTCTGGGGGACTGACTCACATATGGATCTAGCTTCAGTTTGCCATTAAAGGAACTGCAGATTTTGGCACTTCTGATTAGCTTCATTTGTCAGTCTCAGAGATTCCCATTTGGAAAGGAGATAATAAAGTCTCACGATTCACAGTGATGCACAATCCACAACGACACAAAAGCAAACTGTCAATATGATTAACAAGTGACAAATAAAAAAATCAGGTAAATCTTAGTTATCTTTTCCATCTTATAACATCCTTGCTACAGCGTTTTAAACCTTCACCAGTTTTTTAAACTGACAATAGGTTTGGAGGTGCATTTTCTCACTTGAGTCTATGCCAGGCAAAAGATGGTCACCTGAACTCAAACTTTAAAGGCTTGAGCAGAGTGTTAGTACTGTTGCCATCTTGGTGATTTTAAAATGAGGAGTGATAAAACTGATAACCAGAGGAATATGTAAGGTACTGATCTGAACTGATCAGGAAAAGTCTTACTAAGGTCAAAGGAGCTGAAGGCTGTTTTTCCATAGACTTCCATGTAGCTTGATGCCTTTTTGAACATCCCTCCCTGCTGGCCATTAGAAATAATGCATGTTTAAGACACTTGCATCCATCTTTTATATACAGTTTGTGGTGATTTGAATGTAATGGCAATGTAGGTTTGAAGTAATTGTGATTACAAGCAGGGTGGGGTGGTGCTGATGTCATGACGATAAATATGATGCATTACCCATATCACTTTTATACAAATCTATTTGAATGAGAACTTTCAATTTGCTTTTTACTTCTTTTTTTTGTAAATATTCCAGTTTAAGGAAAAAGTAGGTCATTCCCAGTGTATTCATCTGCAAAAAAAAGTCATATAGGATTAAGAAGGCACCTGATACACGATATGAAGTTTTGAGGACACTTAACTAGTAAGACTATAGCTCCGTCATTGCCTCATATGCCAACAGGATCAAAAGAGAACTTGGGTTACTCTGTACTAAAATCAAAGCAACAGTCAGACTAGGGGGAATCCAACTCTAACGTCAAACTAATCAATATGCAGCCTCAGGCTCACCACATATCCATATATGTCTCTTGAATGAATTTCTCTAATCTTCTTGGTCTCTTAAAGTTTTTAAAAACTTTGCCTTCTGATCAGGGGCTTTCCTTCACAGACATAAAGCCGGATTCTTTGAAAAAGACAAATATGACAGAAAATTTGATCCAAGCAGAGACAAAAACCTCATTCTTGCACCAATTTCCAACAAAATACATTTCACTAAAACAGACTATTTGAAGAAAAGCATCAATCAAAGCAATGTCTTGTCTTAGAGTTAGATCAAAGAAGTAAAGTTTTGTTGGGTTTGAGCAAACGTAATATTTCCATTTTTTTGTAATGCTTTCGGACACTGCTCTGTATCCACATTGTTCTTGATAGAGACTCTCCTTGTCGTGACCTTTTACCAAAATGAACAGTTTTTCTTTCCTACAGTAGGAAAGTCAGTATTGGGCATTAAAAGCATTTTAAAACACCTTTTATTCTGGTTTTACTGGTGATTCTATACATGCAGTATTTATGTTCCAGTGACCACTGAAATTACAGTTAATTTAGCTAATTAATTAAATTAGGTTTCAAGATGTCTGCAAAGTTACAAGCTTGATGCAAGCAGAAAATGTTATTGTGGATCTGACCAGCTTATATGTTTAAGTGAGTCATAGTGATGTTAAGTGGCTTAAAAAACAGAAAGTAGACTAGAATGACAATGAGTGAAAAAGCAGCCAATGTCCACAGGAAAACTTTGAAAGACCTTCAGAAAGCCTGGAAAACTATAGCTCAGGATCACTTTAAAAAATTACAAGAATCTAAATCGTTGTCAGTGTGGTTCTGGGAAGGTCAGGAGAGAAGTACAACCATCTATGAAACACAGGGCAGGCTTTGTCATGGTTCTGTGTTGGGGATCTTGATAAAACTGATAAAATTATGAACACAGAAAAGTGCCATCGGAGTTTAATCCACCATGCAAAACGATTTGGAAAGTATCTGATTGGTTTTTTGTCATGCTTTTTTCAGCATGACAATGAAACACAGAACAGAAAAGCACAAAATGAACACTATCAGTCATGGATTTGCCTTCCCAGTGCCTGAATCTCAACATTGATATTGAAGCAGTGTGGGATCATTTTGACAGAGAACTGAAAAAGAGGCAACCAGCATCCAAAGAAGTGCTTTGAATGTCCATCAAGGAGCCTGGAAAACTATCCTGAAGTCTACTTCAAGTCTGTTTCATTTAGAAGAAAGCTTGAAAAACAGTTCAGACTGTTTATATATTGTTATCATACAGTACACACACACACATATATATATATATATATATATATATATATATATATATATATATATATATATATATATATATATATATATATATATATATATATATATATACACACATCAGGAAGATGGCCCCAAGCGACCACGTGCTCAGTGAATACCTCAGGCAGTAGAAACCCAAGAAAGAGGAAGGCGAGGAACCATCATGGAAGGACAGGCCCCTGCACAGTATGTACCACCGGCAGATAGAGTAAGTGGCTGATATCCAGTACAGATGGACGAAATGGTGGTGGCTAACCAACTGGACATAGTGGTGGTAGACAAACAGAAGAAGACGGCCGTAGTGATCGATGTAGCAGTTCTCAATGACAGCAACATCAGAAAGAAGGAACACAAGAAGCTCGAGAAATACCAAGGGCTCAGAGAAGAGCTCGAGAAAATATGGAGGGTGAAGGTAACAGTGGTCCCAGTGGTAATCGGAGCACCAGGTGCGGTGACTCCCAAGCTAGGCGAGTGGCTCCAGCAGATCCCGGGAACAACATTGGAGATCTCTTTCCAGAAGAGAGCAGTCCTAGGAATAGCTAAGATACTGCGCAGGACCCTCAAGCTCCCAGGCCTCTGGTAGAGGACCCGAGCTTGAAGGATTGACCGCCCACAGGGGCAAGCGGGGGATTTTTCTTTTTTTTTTTTTACATATATGCTGTAGGACTGCATGTTTCAGTCTCTGCATGTATTTCCCGTTTTCCTCATAATATATCAAGAAATGAGAAGGCTCAAGACTTTTGCACATTACTGCATTTCGGTTTATGAATGGATTAAACAAATCCAACACATCATGCTAATTTATGACGTTATCATGTTTTAGACATATTTCAATAAAGCCAGACTAGCTGTTCTCTGCTGCCTCAGGTCTTTAAATTGAGCAATGCTAAACAATATGTGTCTCTAGCCAGAGATGAGAAGAGTACTGATTCTCTCATGTCACTGACATAACAAAAGCTGGTAAGTGTGTTTCACAAAATGCTATCATATTTTGGGTGAGCCGTGGATCAAGTATAGCATCAGTTTTACTCCAGGCCTACAAGCGTCTTTTCTATAGTCTAACTAGAACTGCCTGTAGTTAAAGAATAGATACAGTACACACATATGTTACAACCTTTAAGCATTAAATAAATTGGTCAAAGTGTGGACCTCGGTTTTACAGGTTGTACGATTCTTCAGCCTGTAGCCTTTTCTGTTTTTTTAAAAACACATTTTCTGAATTTCACCTGTCAAAGCAGCAAAAAGCTGTGAGTCACTGTCGTGGAGTCGAGTATCTTTCATTGCTGAATCACTGCCCAGAGTGTGGTGGTCGGGATCATTTTCACAGAGTGGATTAGAGAGAAGGTCATTGTTAATTCCTCCACCGAGAGAGGGAGGCAGACTGCAAACCGGCTGGAAATCTTTTCAGGGCTGAGAGGCTACAACTGGCCTGAATATATGACTGGATAAATGCCAACAAGGAAGCAGAACTAAGGACTCAGTGGTTTTAAAGTTAAACAGAAACGGAATAAAATCAGTATATATCTCAAGCGTTTGCTATAGTTTTCTTACAGTACTTAGCAAAAGTGTATTTAAAGCTTGGATAAACGTTCCTGCAGTAAATGTTAATTTTTATTTTGGGGTCCTCTACAGGGCATGACTTTTCAGTTTTATATTAGCAAAGAATGCGGTGACTTCATGGACAAGGAGCCTAACATCAATGCAATACTGTCACTATTCATTTGGTGCATCGGTATGTTACCAAAATCAGGTGAAGTTACAGGATGCTGTCTTTTTGTGCGTTACATAATGCTGAAAAATACATTCTTGAGTGCACAGGAGCTGCCAATGCCTCAACAGGACCTAATAAAATTTAATAGTAACCTTGCCATTAAGGGAGGTTAAGAAAGTTTCACTTTGGAGTTTCAGATTCTCATGCTATCCAATGTAATCGCGTGCAAAAATAAGGGAAAGGCCCTTGTCCACAAAAAACAAAATGTGGTTCTTGATAGTTTTCCACATTTCAGCACTATAGCAATCCATAAATATTCTGTTTTTGCAAAAACTTGCAAGGTAGGCTAACTTCCTCCTCCTTAAATAAATATAAACTTAATAGTTTAGTGAGTTGTAAAAAGGAGAGCATGGCTTAAACCACGACAAAAACTACAACTGACTGAAAAATGGCTCGAATTCAAATTCATATGCTCTTCTTCATAGTGCAAGTTATCAGCGCATTTGATAACAAACCTGGCTGTCAAGTCTCTTAGCAATAATCAAACCAGAACACCAAAGAGACCACGATCCACCACAATTCACAGGTTTTTGGAAAGTCTGAAGTAGAGAAAAACAGGACAGCCATCAGTTCTAACGCCTCCCATTTGAGCCCCAGCCTACCCAAGCATGCAGTTGCCTCCAGGAACTAATCATGCCCTGTCCTTGTCCCTTACATTGAGTGCATGGCTGACAGCTCCTCCATCATCTCAGATTCTTTCATCATCCCGTGTACAAAGATGACATCACAACCCCTTAATGCAGAGCTAAGTATAAAAAATCTGAATTGTCTGCTTTGGTTTTCATCTAAAGCTCCAGATTTCCTCCAATGTCCTTGATCTGTCTTACTACTTTTTACCTGGAGGGGGGTAAATTCTAAAACACCTCTTTCCCCCCCCTCAGGGCATATTGTTACACTCTTTCGGGAGCTTGTGAACTAGATGGGAAGAACTGCCAATGTATATCCTCATCAATATGCATGGAAGAGATCAGGTGAGAGGTACAACAGTGACTGTCTAAAGTCAATTGTAAAACATGGTAGAGGCTGTGGCTGCATTTCAGCCAGTGTTGCTGGAGAACTGGTCAAAATGACTCAATTAAACATTGAATGAGTTGAATGAATGCAGAAAAGTACTGTAAGACTTTGGCCCATCCTGCAAAAAAATCATCTGGAAAGCACTGGATTAGCAATAGCTTCTTCTTCTTTTTTTTAAGTACGACACATATCTAAAATAGTTGCAATAAAAGCATAACTGGATATGAAAATCAAACAATGGAACACTATCGGTTATGAACTGGAGTAATAGTAATGGAAGCAACATATCAGTTTATATGTGACAAATGGAAGACAAAGACTCCTGGAAGCAGCATCTTTCTGATTTAAATTTCAATACTTTATTTTACTGACCAACGCTGTCTGAGCAGGTTTTGGTTACAAACACGTAGAAAGCAGAAGAAGATACTCAGTATCTGCTACCCACATATGATTGGCTTTACTGAAAATCCTCCCTTTAACGCAAGAGAACAACAATGAGTTCTAACTTTGGAAGCCAGTTAACCTAGTTTCAAGGTTTTCCAGTTGACTTTTGGGAGGCTATAAGACTCACTAATGGCAGCAACATATAGTTATATATAGTATAGTTAGTAATATGTCCAAATAAAAGCTCTTCTCATCTAAAGTGGAAAAAGATACTGACAACAATCACAGTATCTGTAATCTTTTCATTGGAGAGCACAAAACAAACATGAACAAAAATAGCGCTCATTGAATCACAACTATTTGATTTGATGCTTTTCACTAACTTGATGGCAAAGATGGTAATTATATTAATGCTTCTCACCTGACAGCACAGTGAATATGGCAGCAAAGGCGTTGAGCTTGAGCCCGTCGATGACGTTGCCGATGTGACACACTTCTATGGACATAAGGATGCCTCCGGTGGCCAGCAGGAGAATGTAGAGGCACTCTGCAACTATGCACAGCCACAGCACACCTGTGAAAACAGTTTGTTATAGCAAAGTAATGGCCAAGAGGAAGAAGACAAAAAATCAAGTTGTGTGGATGGTGGTGTTGAAGTGTGACGTCGTGGGGAGAGAGAAGGGAAATTGGGGCGTGAGGGAGAATATGGGTGAGCAAGGGTGAAGGAAGGGAGCAGAGACGTGAAAAGGCAGAGGAAGCGGGGAAGAGTGAGTGGAGAAAGGTGCACCGGCAACCCCATCCCCCGTATCATTAACCTTCACAGTCAGGGAGAGGATACAGAGCATGATCTACCCAGAGACGCAGAGCATTCTGAGCTGGAGTCTATATACGTGTTAGGACAAAATATCAGCGGATTTAAAAACCTGTCAGTGTACGCTGTAGTGTAATTGCATATATCACCCAAGGGCAGGCAGTTAGTGTGTGGTTAATTAATCATAAGGTGTGTAATAAACGTAACATGCCTGTTACCCAAAATATCCCTGAATGAATTGTGGACAGAAATACGTCCTTCAGCTAAAAATTCTTTTTCTTGCTTGCTTTAAATTGACTTCAGTAAAAGATTTCTTCAGTTTAATTTAGGCAGGTGGAAAAGATAGAGGCTTTAAAACACTGCAATTAAGCCCCTTCCATAGAAATGTTTCTTTGTTTTGCTAAATCCTAGTATTTTAATCATGATGCTGGCAAATGGTTTGCAAAGAGATGGATGCTCTAAACCTGTTGTACAGGGACAACGGTACAGGCTTCTGTTTAAAGAGTCTGGCATCCAAGTTATTGTTTCAGTCGCTGAAGATCTCTTTATACGAGGATCTATTTTGTCTTTGCGGCGAGGCTCATATGGAGTTGCCTGGTTACAGATTACTAATTTGCTGCCCACATCTTGTTATGCAGCATTTTACATGTCTGCACACAGTTAATTGTTTGCATAGTTAAAGAAAAGAAAGAAGCACATGTGTGTAGGAGGGATTAAAGGATAAAGATGGCATTTTTATTGAATTTTCTTCTTTTTGTATAAAACAACTGAATGAAACAAAGTGTTAGCCTGCCATTGTCTGAGGGAGTTAACCTCAGTCTTTCAAAACAGGTGTCAGTTAATTGTTTTTTCTTATTTTAAGACAGCAATATTTTTCTAAAACAGATGTACGCTGTAGTTTTTAGGCACTACAGTTCTTTGTGTTACTGAAATATACTGAAATAAGGCATTTTTGGGGATCTGGTTTTAGTGGAGGAGTGAGCTATAAACTGCGGTGGGTAGTAACTAATTACATTTACTCAGTTAAATTTACTTGAGTACGTTTTTGGGAAAAAAATACTTTTAGGAGTAGTTTTACTACACTGTACTTTTTACTGTTACTTGAGTAACATTGTTATGAAGTATTGCTACTCTTGAGAAAAAAGTCTGGTTACTCAGTGTGAGTAACTTCACTGAATGAATAATAAACGTTTTAACCAAAAATGCACGAGACACAGACACAAATCTACAGTTTATGTCGAAGTGAGACTTCTTATTTGTTGTTTTAATGTTGTTCTATCTGCTGAGTCTGTTGTGCCATTTGGAGAAATAAAGTAACACCATATACTGTCACTGGAAGTATTTTACCTGTAGTATTATACTATTCTAACATATATTTATATCACCTTCTCTAAATATTAGTTCAATAATGAATTAGAAAAGTGTTTCTTCTGCTTAGATTTATTATTTTGTAATCATGTTATGTTCATGTTTTTTTGCTTTTCAGTCTTTAAAATTTGCACTAAACTTTATATTTTTGTCTGTCTGATTATCTAACTTGCCATCACCAGTGTGTGAATGGGTGGATGACTGGATGTGTAAAGCGTTTTGGGGTCCTTAGAGACTAGTAAAGCGCTATATAAATACAGGCCATTTACCATTTATCTCATTTTTAAAAATTAAATCAGATGTTATGATCAGTTACTCAGTATTCAAATAGCCTTTTTCACTAAATACTCTTTTACTCTTACTTGAGTAATTTCTTGGATGGCTACTTTTTATTTTTAGTAAAACTATGTTGAGGTAGTGCTACTTTTACTTGAGTACAATTTTTTGGCTACTCTACCCACCTCTGTCTATAAATGACACAAAAAGGAAGATTTCTGACAGCAACTACAACTGAGTGAAACCCTCCCAAAAAACCTTGTTGTCAGTTTTTTCTGGAAATAAAGAAGCAGGTTGGGCTCAGTGGAATAATCAGGCTTTGGATTGACATTTTCCCCTCTCTTCCCCGCTGATGGTCTAGAAAATATTCCCATTTTTTTATGATAAAAAAATAATTTTTTTGTTTTGCTAAGTCTGGTACAATACGTATCTTCTCTGTCATGTCGTACTGCCTCCTGACAAAATAAACTGAACTTTTACTATAAAATTCTGACTGAGAAAAAATGAATAAGAAAAACTGAGTATCAAACATAATATACATAATATATTCACTACGTGCTAGCTCTAATTAAAATTTAGGAGTTGAGATTTTGGGAAACATTTTTGACCCTGTGAATGTGACCCACGGGAGGATCTGCTTAATTAATGGCACTGTTGGTGCCAGGAAATATAGCACAGATATTTTTCTCTTCTGCTTGGTTTACTTTAGGACATTAATAAATAGGACATAAATAGTAGCTCATAGCAACTTGCTTTCTTTCCAACAGCCTGCAGAGGGTTACAGCAAGAAGTACAATTGTATCTAAGTCCATGAGAGCATATCCCTGCTTCCTACTTAAAAATGACATCAGTTATTAGTTTCCTAATGACTTCATGATCTTAATCATGAAGTTTAATGTGCTATATAGGTTTTGTTCATTTTTCTATGTCAGTCTCATTTGGGATCAAAACATTATTATGATTTAGGGTGTGGCTATTTTCTGATTGACAAGTTGCTGTTTCAAGGGGGGTTAGTGTCTGTGGGCTCTCATCCACACTCACCCCTTGTTTTTCATATTGGGTTGGAAAAACAAAAGCAGGAAGTTAACAGAAAGATTATTTTGTGGCTATGGTAGTTCATCAACCAGTGCGTGACATCATGATGACTGTTTCCAACCTCCACCCAAGACCCAGATGTGGCTTAATCCCCATTTTGAAATAGTACGAGAATATGAGATTGACCATCAGAAAAATGCATGTTTAACGCACTTCCCCACTGACTTTGTCAGACCCAGAGACCAAGATCCTCTTTCATTTGTACTCTGTGTGCTAAACACCGAGAATGCAACGAGAGGCAGATTTTAGCACAACAGCAGCGTTCGGGGCACTAATTAACTGGGAGAAAACCACGTGGATCTGATTGATTTACTGTTTTGGTTTCTTATTGCCTAGCAGCAGCACAAGTGATTAGGTCATCCACAACTCCATGGTGTCACCAATAGCTGTTGATTTTTTTTTTCCAATATAGGATAATTATGTGAGAAAAAAATCTGGGGTGGAACCTGACTCACTTTCAAATGACAGGAAGTCAGTGCTGATGAAGAAGAAGATGAAGATGAAGAAAAAACTTAATACATCACTTGGAGGCCTAAAGACGCTTAAACAAATGTCTAGAAAAAAATATCTGAAAGAGGGTCAGTGGAGAACCAAATGACTTTGGCCAGCATTTCATCACACTGACAAAATTACTGAAACGTCCACTTCAGATTCATCTGCTTATTTAGAGTCACAAGAAAGCAGCCATACAGATGACAGAGATCTTTGGGTTATTTTAAGCCTTGAGATGACAAAACTGATAAAGGCTCTGATTGACTGAGAATTTTGCCATGTCCCTGAAAAAGTCTTTATTTGCAGTAACATTTTATATGTAAAAAAACCCAAAAACAAACAAAAACCAAAAAAACTTACCTCTTTCGTTTGATGGTGCAACATAAAGGAAATTTCTGCAATTCTCACCTGTAAAAGAACGTAAATTAAACATTTATTTCATGTACCAAGCTGATAGCATGTCAGACTTCATATGTTTTTCCTCCATATTCCACAAAGATAAAGTTACGATGTAAAATTTTAAAGAAAAAGTTCCAGTCTGTGATTATGTAGTAACAAGAATACCCAACCCCCCTCACCCCCTCTTAGGGTGTCACAGTCTTCTGCCTGAAATGCAGCGTATAGCTGTGTGCTGGCCAGAAATTCTACTGTCAGTGCAACAAATGCATTTATGGTGGTCTGCACACGGACACGTAGTGCTTCACACTCAGTGATAGAAGAACCACTGAAGCGGGTGAAATATACCTTTAACCTTGCTTTGTTCATGTTTTTGCCCATAAAAACTATTCCAAGAATAATTCAATTAATCAACATTACATATATTTAGTTTGCTCTTTTCAGGCTCCCAGACATGATTATTCCATTGTCTGCTTGTTTAATCATAAATATTACTAAATTGTGATTAATTAGCGTTTTATTCATGTATTTGTGTTTGCAATTTAAATGTCTTTGCGTGTACTGACATTACATCCTGAACCTGAGTTTATATAAATCTGTCTATGAACTTCTCTATCTGATATCCTTTGAACAATGGGCACAAAAACCTGTTAGTTAAATATAATACTCATTGTCAGATTATGACTTCCTGGTGACATTTCCATGTAATTTTCTCAGTAGTTTCCGTGATTAATCCCCAAATCCAGTCCTTGTTGATGTGGAACTGAACGTAAAAGTCAATGCATTAAAACCCGGACTTTTAATTTTATTTCATCGCAGCTGGAGCAGCACGTCTCCCTCCGTGACGCACCTCCTCAGCGCGCACAGCGGTCCCGCCGTCAGTCCGCCGTTACTTCTGTAGAAAACCAAACTTACCGGTCATGTTGATGTTCTGCTCGCAGGAGAACCAAATGCCGGTGTGAAACTTCCTCAACACGTACTTGTCCTCCCCGGTCTCCCAGATGTACTGCACCAGCCGCGTGTCGTTGATGTTGGTGCTGTTGAACCTGATGCAGAAGGACTGCTTGGTGGTGACCGGTCCTGTGCAGAACGGCTTCACCACTTTCCGTGTCCCTTCGCACCAGTAGCTGGTGGTGAGAGCCGACACAGCCAGGAACAAGGCGAGAAAGTTCAAGGTGAGAGCCAGCGATGCTCTCCGCCGCCGGTCTATCCCCATAACGGCAGAGGGAAGAAGTAAAGACGCCTAACTTAATCCCTCGCCCTGCGAGACACCGGATTCTGGTGACTTCTCCTCAAATCCTCATAATCCCGTTATTCCCATTAATATCCTCGGCTAATTATCACGGTACATCTGGCTTCTTCAGCGCGCTCTCGCTTCTGTTCCTCCACAGCGGCGGACTCTCATTTTGTAGGTTTTCTCCCCCCACTTCCATCCTCCACTCCCACACACACCCGGCGCACTCCCCCCTCTAGCTCTCACGCACGAACTCTTCGGCGTCGGAGCTCGGGGCTCATTTGTTCCTTCTTGGTCCCTTTTAAGAATTATCACCACACGCCACAAAATGTCATAAAAATCCCCCCCAGCATTTTTGTTTCTTTAACGGCTACTTTTCCCTCTTGATCATTTCTGATGTTTCCAATGAACAACACAACTGTGTACCATGCACTCAGAAAAAATGGATGTCACAGTCATTTAGCCAGTGTTTTTACACTCATTGTCTGATCAGAGGATGCTTTTATGTTATTACTTTATTTCGATAACTCACTTTTGTGTCGGTTTATAGCCCATTTCTCGAAGCGTTGGGGGAGGTGGTATTTGTCAGAGTTTAGAGTGGAAACTATTTGGCTATTATGGATAAAACAGAAGAATAGGAATGGAAACAAAATGGAGCAAAAAACCCCAAACAAAACAGCACAATCGGCCTTGGACAGTAGCGCATACTGCCCCCCAGGCTGACCCTCCCAGTCAATAAATACTTTATTTTCTTTGTTTCACTCAATTCTCCTTTATTTTTGACACGCAGAAAAATACACATCATATATTCAGCTTCTTTAAGTACTTTATGGTTTTATCTTTAAGATGATTCACATTAACCAATGAGAAACAACTTCCATATATTGGGATCCCTGTATGTGTTTGAAAATTGACCTCTGCTTTTGGCAGAGGTGGGTATTTAAAAAAACTGCTATAAAACCAACTAAATTGTCACATTTGACACTTTTTATGTCATGACAACCACGTATTGACAACATCCATAATATTGAAATGTCACTATAATGTCATTAATGCACATATGATAATATAAAATAAATTTGTAATTAGACTTTTTGTCAGCTTTTTTGCAGGCATAGTCTCATCCATGCACCTCTAGTTAATTTTGAATTGAATGAGTTTACCAAAAGAAGTACAACACAATGACTTGAAGAGACGGATTTGACATGTTATGTTATTGTGAATTTCATGATATTAGTCAAGTAGATATTGATTGGCATCAATACAGAAACTAGAAACATAATATAAACCCCATATGTTACAGCAGAATAGACTGAGAATCATTTTTTTTACTCTTTCTTGTTACTATGTCAGATTTCTATTCTGTTGAGGTATTCTTGGTATAAAGAATTATTTTCTTACCTGTTAACAAATACAAGATACCGAAGTACATAAAAACTTTTTTCCCCCTTGACTCAAGAATGTTTTTTTTTCTGTGAGATTTAAAGCTATCTTTAAAGCAGATATAAAATAAAAGTGATCAGGCAAAGGGCTTGTTGCAGTTCAGAGAGAAAATTATTTTAAAAATGCAAGGAGAATCACCATGTGACCCATAGGGAATACACGAAGGACAGATGGAGGAAGAAGGTTAGCAAAAGAGTGTAAAAGGTTTGGTGATGCAGCAGGAAAGAACACTGGGTAAAAGTGTCTGTTCTGAAATGGCCAGTGAATTCATTCAGAGAAAATGTAAAGATGGCCTGGCAGGAAAAAATAAAATATATCAAAATGTGACAAGAAAACAACAAAATAGAAATGAGCAGCAAATACAGGAAACACGAGCAAATCCTGATGCAGGGACTACAGAGTCAGACTGATAGGGTGGGGACATATGTTGACCCTAAACACAGAGTTTTCAGTGTCACAGTAGTGGCGCTCTGCTAATCTGGCTAGATCACCATGGCAACATTTGGTTTAAAATCGCTACATTTTCTCAGATTCCTTTATCTCTGAGCAATACTAGCTCATATATCCTGTATAAAAACCTATTTAGCCATAAGTTTGCAATGCTAATGAATAAGGAAAATGCTTGAATCGGGATTGATTTGTTGCCAAACCCATTTTATACTAAAAGCATTGCAGGTGAGAATGTAGCTAATAAGACACAGAGTAGAAAATGCATTAGACACAGAATAGTCAACCAATAAAATTCACCTCACTTTTTTGTGATATATAACCTGTGTAAGGTGTAGAAGAAAAGATTGTGATTTACTATTCCTAAATCATCCGATCTCCACACAGCTGACCCCTGACTATTCAGTATTCGCAGATCATTGTCTCTGATTAATTGGAGGAAAGAAAAGAAAAATCAAAATTTTCCATATTCATGGAAAAATCACCTATTCGTTGATTTTTTTGTAAAGCATATCTCAAAATTTGCTAATGATGTCATTTTTTTGTGAGTAAATACATTTTTTATGATAACTAATTTTCAAATATTAACATGAATGTAAACACAGCAAAATATCAATAACATGTTTTTTTTTTTCTTAAAAAACTTCCACTAAACAATGCAGAAATTCCCCAACACAAAGCTGTTTTTGGATGACGGTTTAATGTATATTTGGTATTTGACCAGTTAAAATAGATAGTTATAAGTGTTTTTGGATCGTGTCTCAAGCATTTGTGAATTTCAACTATTTGCACGTGGTTGTGGTCCCTAACCTGGGGGTCGATTGTACAGGAAACAAACAGTAGAGATTCTAGAGTCTTTTGGGGCCCTAGCACCCGGGCCCCCACAACCAGCATTCATCACCATTTACATTATTCAAGTGTCTCTCCCTCATAGTTAAGACTAGATTAGCAGTATTTGCATTATATTTAATGCTATTTTTTTTCACCAAAGGTCCAAGTGACTTCTTCAGTCTCAGCTGACTGCAGCTTTCCCCAATCTCATAAACAGTACATTTGCATATTGACTGAAACTAGCCCACTGAAGGAACAATGGGCTGGGAGGTCAGCTTCCAGGTCAGCTTCCTGCAGTCAGCCGAAACTTGGATGAGTGACAAAACGTTTCTCCCACTGAAAACGTTACGTCCCGATGAACAGAATCAATTTTTGGAGATTTACTTACCTGGATGACTGAGCATGCAACAAGATATTTTTTTGACTCCCAAAGAGGAAACTCATTCATTTTCAGTAAGTAGCTTGTGTTCTTGTAATTAGGTTTGTTCAACAGAATCAGAATCAAGGAACGATACAAAGATATGCCCCGGATTGTGGATAGAATCCAATAGAATGATGCTCCCGATGGTAACACGCTTTCCAGCCGTGTATTCCAGCCCTAACCCTTACATTAAGCCTAACCCGAACCATAACCTTATCCCTAACCTTAACCACAACCTTAATCATATTAGATAGTGTTTTCCAAAGTGATTCATGATGAGAAAGTAAAATAAATGTACATGTGTAGATTCATTCCAAACAGTTCTCATGTTTCTGAACACGTAACATACAGAGGATTTGTCACATAGCATCGGTATGGTACGTTTTAGGATGAAAATGTGTTGACTCCACTTGCAAAAGGAATGAGTGGAGTCAGGTGAAGAACCCTTAGGGGGTCGGACCTGTCCTACTGTCTCTGCAAACTTATATAGCTAATTATGGTGGGAATAATTAGTATAGTATAGTGTGCTGACTCTTCTCAGAAAAGCAAGAAGACACAGTCATATAAACACAATATTTGCACAGAGATAAGACCCTGCCCCATATATTAAGTGACTTTGGATAGTCTTGGTATTTTCACACCTACCTACAGCAGCCATTTAACCACTCTCATCTTGGTACAGAAGCTGCTCTGCCAGCAGCCGTAAATCACTACAGAGGGTGGTGAAAGCAGCAGAGCACATCACTGGCATGAGGCTTCCTGCCATTCAGGACATTTATCTTCAGCGATGCCTCCGTAAAGCACACAGCATCATCAAGGACCAGAACCACCCAGCACATCAGCTCTTCTCCTTGTTACCATCTGGCAGACATTACAGGAGTCTGTCTGCTCGGACTACAAGACTTAAACACAGTTTCTACCATCAAGCCATGCGACACCTCAACCACAACACTTAAACACACACAACACAGCCCTCAGAAGCTGCCCTGCAGCTTCACAAGTACTCTGTACAATCTGCACTGGTCACTCAACTTTATTGATATTTATATATAAAAAAAGTGCAATACTGTAACAACTGCCACAAAAAAACCCCCCAACTTTTGTACTGTTCGATACTGTTGCTCATTCTTTATTTTCTTTATTTAATCACTAGTGTGTACATAGATTTATATATACATATATATATTTAGTCAGTTAACTGGAAATCTCTCTTTTTTTCTTTTACTACATCTTATTAATATTCTGCTCTTTACTATTTTTCTATTTATTTTTTATTATTATTTTTTCTTCTGCTGTACCATTTTGCTGAGTGACTGTCTTCTGCTTGTCAAATACATTTCATTGCGATGTTGACCCTGTGCTAACTTGCATATGACAAATAAAACTGAAAACTGAAACTCATCAACTCGCTGTGTGTCTCTGTCACTGATTGAAAGCTGTCTTGCCCATCCTGACCTGACACAAGCAGAGCAATTCCCCTAGTAGCAATTACATGGAGGTGCTATCTGCCAGTTTGTGGGGTGATAAAAATTTGCTGTCAGCAGTTAGTTTTTTCTTCCTTTCATGGAGGGACCTGCTGTAAAACGTTCAGATGTTATGGCCCCAGAAAAATAAACCACATATTCAAGCAGGAATTTTAAAGATTTTGAAGCTTTCTCCACCGTCTGGGGTTATAGCTTCACATTTTTGTGAAGGGAAAAAACCCCAGGTATATTGAAATAATGAAGTTACAGCTATCGTTCTCACTTTGGGGATGTATGTATACATCCTGTAGGTAATTCTGTGATTCCTTGACTATTTAAAAACTCAGATGAAAGACTCCTACAAACAGCTGGAAACAAAAAACACAACTAGTCCACCACTAGTCCGCTCTTCAGAGGAGAAAGCCAAACACTGAAAGATTTATGTTCTAAACAACACAACACGCAAAACAACACAACACATCTCCTTCTGTAATGCAACAGATTTTAGGAAACAGAAGAAACGGAACACGTTGTAATGAAAAGAGGCTATACCATGTATCTAAAAACATGAATGAACTTGTTTTTTCCCCTTCACAAAAATGTGAAGCTATAACCCCAGACGGTGGAGAAAGCTTCAAAATCTTAATTCCTGCTTGAATATGTGGTTTATTTTTCTGGGGCCATAACATCTGAACGTTTTACAGCAGGTCCCTCCATGAAAGGAAGAAAAAACTAACTGCTGACAGCAAATTTTTATCACCCCGCAAACTGGCAGATAGCACCTCCATGTAATTGCTATTAGGGGAATTGCTCTGCTTGTGTCAGGTCAGGATGGGCAAGACAGCTTTCAATCAGTGACAGAGACACACAGCGAGTTGATGAGAGTGGTTAAATGGCTGCTGTAGGTAGGTGTGAAAATACCAAGACTATCCAAAGTCACTTAATATATGGGGCAGGGTCTTATCTCTGTGCAAATATTATGTTTATATGACTGTGTCTTCTTGCTTTTCTGAGAAGAGTCAGCACACCGGGATGTCCATCTGTAATTTCCTCTGCCTATGTTATAGATACGAAAAGAGTGAGCAAAATAGTTTGTGTGTGTGTGTGTGAGTCTTGGGAGGCTGTCAAAGAACTGCACGTGTTTGTCCTGTGAGATTACACGTCACCATCTTTTCTTACATTCCCTCCCCCATTTTCTGACCTATAACATACACACTAAACTGGTGCAAAACTGCTGTAGCCCCAGAAGAGACACAGTGTAGACCTCCAATACTGTAGTTTCAGGCCCCATTATGATTTTTCTTCCAAAGGTTGACCTAGAATCATCACAATTAATATCAGTAATGTATGCACTCACTCTGCTTTCTGTCACACCCAACATAACCTCAATCTGTGTCTCTGTGTGTGTCCTTTACAAGGGGAATTACTGATAATCAACAGTGGGTTGCAGTGTCTACAGTGCATAGATGTGCCACACCCAGTGTTTAATCCTGTAACCCCAGACCTGTTATCTTGATTCAAGACACTCTGTCACCTTCAGGTTGATGTATACTGCTAACATATGACAAGGAAAGAGGAATCACTCCAGCTGGAATTTCTCACTGAGAGGACATAGACTACTGCTTGACTCATTTCCTCTCTAGAGCCAGAGAAGAAAAGCTCCAAGGTCGAGCAATGCGGCACATTCTCATCATATGGAGTGACCTTGTTGGGGCTAGATAAAAAATGTCAGGTGTTTCATGATCCCGCAGCGCCATACATTGAATCTGTGATGGCGAGCAGCACAGGCAGAGCGATAAATATTGGAAATGTTTCATCTGCCTTGGTTTACATAGTCACCTTGGGTGAGAAGAAGGGTGAGTGAGGTCAAATTTAGAGAAAGGCAATATATAGTGTATATATATATATATACCGATACACTGAAGAATACCAACGAGGATATTTGGGAGATTTGACGCATGACAGATTTGGTCTGGAAGCAGACTGACACAAGGCCTGTTGGCTTATTAATATTACCGCACACTTACAGTTAATCGATCTAACACCACCAAATTGACTACAGCAGAAATCAGCAAAAGAGTGCGTGCTTCCATGCTTGACAGCCTTTTAAAAATAATGTCAATAAGTAATGATTTTAGCAACTAATTTTGCCTGGTCCAGGGCAGAAAGGGCAAAATCTGGAACATTTTTGTATATAGTTTAACCTTCATTAGATACTTATATTCTGACAAATTCTCAAGATGACTAGAAATCAGACCAAGCAGCAGCTTCACAGGTTAAGAAGTGAAGCCAAAAGAACCTACAGTTCATCAAATGGCCACTTGAGGCTCACTCCAAAACGGAGTCAGTCTCAAAGACAGTGTAAAACTGGTTTAAAAAAAGAAAACCAATGTGGAAGCTCCATTAACCTGGATTCTATCTAAAGGTCACCAGAAGGCAATAGTTGTGTTTGCAAAAAGACTTCTGGTCCTATGAAAGTGCGATGAAATGGTTTGGTGACTTGACCACTCAGGGAGGGGCGGCCTTCTGCTGCGACCAGTTTGGGTGAGGGGAAGAAGACAGGGCAAAAGACATGGTGTGGAAGAAAGCCAGAGAATAATAACAAGTAAGGATTCAATGCAGAGTGATGTATAAACACATAGAGAGTGAAAAAAGGTGAGTGAAGAAAAAACACCCAGTGCATCATGGGAATCCCCCAGCAACCTAGACCTATTGGAGCGTAGCTAAGTGAGGATTCAGGGTCACCTCATCCAGCCTAACTATATGCTTTATCAAGAAGGAACATTTTAAACCTAATCTTAAAGGAGGGAGAGATGTAGTGTGTCTCCCGAATGCAATCTGGGAGCTGGTTCCACAGAAGAGGGGATTGAAAGTTGAAGGCTCTGCCTCCCATTTCACCACAAGCAAACCAGCTGTATGACAGCAAAGTGCTCTATTGGGCTGATACGGTACTATGAGGTCTTCAGGATAAGATGGGACCTGTTCTTTCTAGTCAATGTCAGTATTCTTGCTGCAACATTTTGGACCAACTGAAGGCTTTTCAGGGCATTTTTAGGACATCCTGATGATAATGAATTGCACTAATCCAACCTACAAATAAGTAATACATTAAATTTTTTGAATGTTTTTCAGTTTCACTCTGAGACATGATGTTTCTAATTTTACAGATATTGCACATGGAAGAACGCAGTCCTACATATTTGTTTAATATGTGCATCGAAGGTGATATCCTGAAAAACAACTCCAAGATTCCTCCCAGTCTTGGGGCTTCAAAATGGGACTTCAGAAACCAGTGGACTCTATCATGGTAAATTTGTCTGTTGTCATTCAAACTTTGGAGAGTCCTGAGACAAACATTGTTTTTCAAAGCAAATTTCACTGTTTATGACATACAGTAAATACATTTTTATATAAAGTAACACATATTTAAATTGTATTAAGATGTGGATCCATAGTGTAGTCATTTACATTTTTCCTTAGGAAGTGAAAGGACAGAGACATAAATGTCCTCGGAGTTGTGATAGGAAGTGCATCCAGTGTAAAACTGCGAAATCAAAGTTGTGATGACCCTTTGTGACAAACAAGCAGTCAGATGTAGAATGTAAATTGTATTAGAATAGAATAAAATAGAATAGAAGTATCCTTTATTGTCCCTCACTGAGGAAATTCATGCGTTCCAGCCGCAAAGCGACAGCCAGATGCAGATTCACACAAAGTTAGGAATATAAAATAAAAGAACAAGAAATAAGAGATACAGTGACAGGGCAAATTTACAACATAAGGAAAAAAAAGATACTTACAGTAATTTATGGATATTTACAGGGATGGCTGATTGGAGTGACAGGTGAGTGCCATTTTATCTTGTTCAGCTGCACTACAAGACACTAACACACATCTATGCAAGTCTTTTTTTTAGCTAGGAAAATATTTAATGCTACCATGAATTACTGCTGCACCTTGGCAACCAAGCTAGCTATTTCACTGCCTGTGGAGACCTAGCCACTGCTAGCGAATGCTCTCCATTTCCCCTTGTCCAAATAAGGTCTTAAGAAAATAGTCCATGAGCCAGTGGGTGATGTCATGGTGGCTTCATTCATCTTTTTATATCCGACCTATGGCCCAGGCCCACGTAATTTAAATAAAGTGGACAACTGTTACGCTAAACATAAAAGCCTTTTGAGACTTTCAGGCAATCCTATAATTTTTGAACATCCTGGAACCATTTTCAAATTTATACAAGACTGTTTAAGCGTTAGCATTCTGTATGCACACAGGGTCTTATTGATTGCTGCATGAGGGCTGAGTATACGCGAAGGGTGTGTGCCTGTATGTGCTTTACATGTGTGGCCTCTATTGGTGGTGAGAGAGTAATTATGTAGAGGGATGAATCGGCTGCCAGCATCTGTCACAGTCTGTCTGTTAGTTACAGCTCAGAATCATTCATCACAGACATGAATCAAGAAAGACAGAGAGAGATTGAGAGACTGTGTTGGGGGGGAGTGAGAAGTAGGAAACATGGAAAGGAAGTGACTCACCTGCCTCCATCGTTAAATTCCTCTACTTGCATGGAAGCATATTTCACTGCCTGCGGAGGCCTGTCGGGGTTTTTTAATCAAAAAATCAAATGCAACAGACATCTTTATATTTATGGTGGAAATCTGTTCTGCACATCATCCCCAGCATGCAGATAAACGAGTAAGTGTAAAACCCAATCTACTAAATGAATGTAAAGGTTGTTTTTTTTACGGCCATATAAACTATGCAGCGTTATAGGAGTCCGTTAGCTAATTGATGAACAATGTGTCCGGAAGTCTGCTATACCCTGACTATAAAGCACTAATACTTGCTCTGTTATATTCATTATGTAAATGTATTATTATAGCAATGGTCAGAACTGGCCCCTGCAGGTCTTTAACATTGTAATTTACCATCAATAATAAGTAGCACTTCTCATATAATCAATTCCACTTTTTCTTTATTGCTTTGTATTGCCACTTAATGCACTCTACCCGCAGACTGCATTTCATGAGCCCTATCAAATGTATTTTAGTAATTTTAGATGTTGATTGGTGGAGACAGCCAAAGTACCCATGCCTGGTTGACAGAAGAGTACACAAGGACTCTAAGACCAGGCTGCCAAACTGAGACAACACGGGAGACACAATTGGTACCAGTGGTAATAGGAGTATCAGGAGATTCCAGGCACAACATCAAAGGTCTTTGCCCTGAAGAGTGCATTCCTAGGAACAGCTAAGATGCTGTACAGAAGTCTCACCTCACAGACCTCCAATTCCCAGAGTGTAAGAGTTTTGTTTTCTCTTCTTGTGGGAAAGGCAGGTCTGCATGAGTCTGCTAGACTGTTGCCCTGCCTCTGGTCCCAGATCAGATAAGAGGCAGAAAATGGATGCCTGCATATATTTGTCATTGAGCTAAGTTTCTCTCCACGTTTTGGCTCTGGTAACGGTAACCCCGTCTCTTCCTCACGGCACGCTCATTTAACAAAGGAATTGGATCAGTACTCAGTGTCAGCAGAATTGAAAAAACAAACAACACAACCCCCAAAAACGGACTGATACAAACAATTTTTCAGGAAAACACTGGGCTGTGCACGTGAATGAAGCCACAAAAGTACAGTCCTCCGACTATGAAACTAACTTGTACAATGTTACAGCAAATGGTTAACACAGACCTCCCCATTCAATCAAGAAAATGTGAATGGTGGGGGGATTTATGGCACTACCTGACCATGCAACATTGAGTTCTGACAAAGCATAAATCCTGCTTAACTATGGCTGCATCCTTAAACATCTACATTTATACCAGAGCATTTAATAAGAGGAAGCACTGGAGGCTCAGTTCAGAGCTATAAAGCCCCATCCTTATCATTTGCAACTGATTTATTCTTACGCTTACATCATGTGTCCCTTTCTAGGATTATAAGATTTCATAAATGTGGGAACATTTAAACTAAAAAGAGTATATATCCACACCAAACTCCAAGAATTTATTGGTTTACTAATAACAGACACATAATCTATCAGAGCTATTTAAAATTGATCACTTCTTAATCAGATTTATCTCAGAGAGTATTATTTATCAGAGGGTATTCATTTATCTTGAAATGCTATGTGGGATAGAAAGCACAGATAAAAATAAATATATAAATAAAAACTTGGACTGAAAGCAGCAGTCTGTGCCATTTCTGTACTATATTTAGATCAGGTATTGGACAAATGAATCAGTGAGGGAAAATAGTGCAACACACACTGTATTATAGCTCCCCAAAGAGTCAGCACATGAACTGTACATTACTGGGTTCATTAGGTGTAATCTCAAAAAGAGACAAAAATAATAAAAATGCTAGAAAATTGAAACAGTCCCTGTTCCCATAAAACGTTGCCTCGTGTATTTTGTTGGTTGTGTACATTTTTACATTGAACATATTTCTCTAAGCTGAGAAAGGTCACCTTGCTGTGTTTACCACTATGGCCTGAATCTTCCATCAACCCGCTGCCCTCATTTGGTTTGTGGACGTACCACACATCCCCACACAGTCCTGTCCCCCTCCTCCATCCAACTCACTGAAGAGGACGTGGTTCAGCACGTTCAGTCCACCTTCATCACCTCATCACCAATCACTCTGGCTGACCACAGCCCTCGTTATCTCATATATTCCATGATTTTTCTTCCCCCTTGCTGCTGATGATGTCTGCTCAGTGTGGCTGATTACGAATGCTTAAAATGACTCGCAGCTCTAATGTCTCTCATTTGGTGCAACGGACAATCATTTTCAAGGTTGAGAAGGTACATTTCCACTAAAGGCTTGTTTGTGGGTGACTTGGGATGTGACAGTGCGTGTATGCCGGAGCGTATGTGTGTCTGCATGTTTGTTCTCCATAAATGTCAACGTGAGTCTGCACGTTGCAACCGGGTCTTTCACTTTGTCATTGCTGAATGTCAGACTTTCACTTCCTAATAAACTAATCCCAGCTGAGGTTGAAACTCATCCTCCTTAAAATGTGATTTACTGACAATAACGTCTAAAGCGCATCACTGAATCGTTACCTCCACAGCTAATGGAGATGCTTGGTTTGTGAGAGTCATTATTCCTTTTGCCTCAGCTTACACTCCTCGACTTCAACACATATCATTAATCAATCCTAAACATGCTGTATTCACTGTTCCTTCAGGCTGTCAGGGGGAGTGGGGAATGAGTGCAGAAATCAGCTCCCATTTGATGGGTTTATTGGCTTTGGAAAACTTATAATGTTCCTTTGAGGCAAACTAACTCTCAGGGGGCACAATTTGTAACTTTGTCCCAGAAAATATGTCTACGATGGCAAGATAATGAGACTAAATCCCCAGAGTGTAATGACTCAAGTATCTTATTTAATTGAAAACAGTACAAAGACAACTTATCAAATGTCAAAACAGAAAACTTTTATTGTCAAATGCTCATTTTGAATGGGGCAAGAAAAGACTGTTTGAGACTTTGAAGTGAATTATCTTGGAAAAAGTAAAAACTATTAAAAGTGAAAACCTCACTGGAAATCATGGATACTGTATCCACACTGAAGGGGCATGCATCCATAACCCAGAATGTGGAAAAACAGTACACTCCATGAGCCCAGAGCTTGGTGGACCACTTTTAGCTACTTCAAATAAAGTAATCGTCTTTAGCATGATTTCATCAGTCTTTCATACTGTTGTGGAGGAACTTTAACTTTCTATGCAATGTTCCTTCAGTTTATTGGGGTTTGTGAGCAGTCATGGACAGCTTTCTGAAGGTGTCACAGCAGCATTTCACTCACATTGAGGTCTGGAATTTTACTGGACCCCTGAAACCTTCAACCCAGTTGAAAATTTGCTGGTGTAGTATTCAAAGGAGCTTGCAAAGAAAAGCGTCTGGACTTCTTTAAGTTGCTTGAAGACGTTTCACCTCTCATCCGAGAAGCTTCTTCAGTTCTAAGGTCAAATGGCGGGGAGTCCCAGATTTAAACCCAGTGGGAGTTTCCCCCCAAAGAGGGACAAAAGGACCCCCTGATGATCCTCTAATCACATGAGCCAAGGTGCGAAAAAGGGTGTGGGTCCCAATCAGCCAGGGTTTCGGGTGAGCTCATTGTGAAACCTGGCCCCACCTTATCATGCGATTTCCTGAGGTCAGATGGCCCAGGATGTGAGTGGGCGTTAAGGCGTTTGGGGAGGGAACTCAAAACTGGATTCGCCATTTGACTTTAGAACTGAAGAAGCTTCTCGGATGAGAGGTGAAACGTCTTCAAGCAACTTAAAGAAGTCCAGACGTTTTCTTTGCAAGCTCCTTTCACTACAATGACCTGGATGACTGAGAACCTTCACAGACATACTGGTGTAGTATTATGGTGATCATTGGGATCATTGTTGGATGACCCAGTTTTAGTCAAGCTTTAGTTTTCAGACTAACTCTAGAATATTTTGCACACAGAGGAATTCATGGTTGTAATGACTGCAAAGTGCTTGGGTTCTTTGGCTGCAAAACAAGCCCAAATCTTCAGCCCTCTTCCACCATGCTTAACCGTTGGTTGTGCTGATTTGCCAATTGTGGTTTTCACCATACATTATGCATTATGCCTAAAGACCTTTACTTTGGTCTCTTCTGTCCAAAGGACATTGTTCCAGATGTCTTGCAGTTTGTTTAGATGCAACTTTGCAAACATAAATGATGCTTGTTCAGTCTTTTTCTAAGCGTACTGTCATGAACTTGAACTTTTAACATCGTTACAGAGCCCTGTGGAGTCTGAGATGTGGCTCTTTTGTTATTTTGCGAATTCACCCCAGATTCAGATTATTTGGAATTGGCCTTATAACCTTTCGAGGGATGGGCAGTGTTGCTTCTCTAAGACATCCTTGGCATCAATTTTCTGACCTGCAAACTGCAACATTTCTGTTTTCATAGAGGTGGTCACACTTACTCATGATCAGCTAATCAAGTATATGTTAAATTGATTATCAGCACCTTGCTGTTACTTTCCTATGCAAGTAGTAGTGTTTCCTAACTTTGTTTGTCACAAGCCGCTTTGGAACTTTTGTTAATAAAAAACCAACGCCCATCATTTGCCATGTTTTGTATTTCATCTGGAAATGTTTTTAGCTACATTTAAAACTTTGGACCACATTTTTATGTCCCAATACACCAAATCTTGGATTTTAATGAGGGCGTACTTTCTTCTCACCTTGACTATATATACACCATCGACTGGCTTCCAGATGACGTCTTTTTCAGGGCAGGTCTTGCTTAATACAGCAAGTCAATGTCAAAACACATTCAATAAATATTAAGACCTCATGATTCATTGTAGACTCACAGTACTAATCTGGCCTCCTTGACCTTTGCACAAACACAAAAAAGGGGGGAAAAATCAGACAAAATAGACCCCAGACTACACTGTAATCCTCTAATTTTCTTTGATAACCAGCCTTCTCAGTTTGCATGCTAACAGAGTGTAGCTGAAAAAAGATGTGATGCAACATGCCAACTTTTTTTTATGGCATTAAAATGGAAATTAGAATTAATTTTTTTTTCCTTTATCAAAAGGCAATTTCTCAGTTTCAAAAGATAGTTTGTAATTCAGGTTACCATCATGAATAGGGCACACTGATTGCATTGTTCTTGCACATATTAAATATAATATCTAAAATGTAGAATTATGGCTCCAAATGCTATGGCTGCACAAATCCCTAAGAACACAGTCAGGAGTTACTAAATCTGAGTCAACTGAATTTATTAGGATTTAAAATATACTCTAAGTTATGTGTTAATCTGTTGCACTGAATTCCATCCACTTACACAGGTGCCAGCCGGCTCTGTGGCCTACTTTTCAACAAGCTGATTTTCTGGAGAAAGAATCTCATCCCCTTCCTTTCACTCTTCTCTTGTTTTTTGGAAGGTTAAAGGGAGTCTCAGGTGGTGGGGCACAAGCACCAATTACACAGCAGATAGAAGTGTAACAGGAAAACAAGGATGGTCATAGGACTGAGAGGAGAAATCAAAGGCGGGCTGCTACAGACGAGTAACGCCATAGCCAGAAGGAAAAGATAGGGATTATGCCTCTGAGACCCCAATCTTATCTGTAATATACATCTGCACCACCAAAGAGTGGACATATGACAGGGGAGAATATAAATGTTTTGGCAGGCGGATCTCTTACAAGATCAGAACAGCTGCTTGATTAAAATAACAGTGAAGTTGTTCTGAGTCAAAATGACAGACAGTGTAATAAATGATTGTGTTACAGATAATTAGAGCTCCACAGCTTTAGTTGTTCACTTGGCATGCACAAATTTTTGGCATGACAGCTAATAGCTGATGGATGATGTAAGTAATGAAAGTCAGCAAGAATATTTTTAGTTGAGGCAGTCCGCTCACCCAAATCACCCTAAAAAACCCCACTTCTCTAAAAAACACTAAGAGGGAATCCCTGAAGTCTGAAAACACCAAACTGTCAGCATGGCTCACAGTCTGATAGCCTGTTCCACTTTTAGATCTCATTCCAGATTGGAAAAAACCCCCAGATTCACTAAGCTCTGACACACGAGTGCATCTTTCTATTTATCCACTGTCTTTGTTATAGTTATTAGGTTTGGTTACTTTTGGAGTAATCTGTGTTAGTTTTTCCTGTTTTCTTCTATGGTTTTTATCACCAACCTTTTCCCAGCATGCCTTGTGTTTCCTTGGTCATGTGTGCTACTCATCTCTTTTCTGTTTAGTCATTTCTTATTTTATTTTCTTAGTTAATTTCTGCGTATTTTAATTGATTTTAATTCCAGTCTTGATTTGATTGGTTTGTTGCCATCGCTTGCCCCGCCTGTATCATTAGCGTCGTGGGAAATTTCAAATAAACTGCAACAACTTGCTGAGCGTCTTCTGAAATGGATTTTATTATAAACACTGCAGTGGAGAGAACACTCTGGTCCGACACCAAAATGGTCTCTAACGATGTCCACTGCTCGCTCATGTCTTATACACGAACTGATGAAACACAGAGACAAAGAATATTCCACACGAAGGTCTATACCTTCATCCTTGAACCCTCCCACAAAGACAACTACGACTGTTTTTCACTTAGCCGTTTCCTCCCTCCTCCCAGAGACGAGCAGAAGGGCCCCCACTATCTATCTTTTCTAGACTTGCCTGTTTTGTTCAGTGTCTTTTCCCATTTTTGTAAGTAAATGATGTGTAATGAAGTCCCTTTGCTTCTTCCTAACCAGGTGTCAGTGTCCTATCTGATCAGATCTGACTATCACTTTTATAGCTTGAAATTACAAACATCCCCAAAGGTGGATTAGAGTTTATCACTTGTAGCTAATTAATATGTTGATTGCCTACAGCCTTATCTATTTTATTATTAAAGGGTCATACAGAACAAAACAGTCAAATTGAATTGAGTCTAAATGATAACAACATTGAAAACCACTGTCAAAAGTTGAAATCTAACTTTTTAATATTTTTGGGAAAACATTTTTAAAAGGTTTTATTTGGATTTTGTGTCTTTACTAGACAAAGAGATGACAGGAAGTAAGGGTAGATCTTCAGTCACTGTAGATTCTGATCGTAAATTTGAACAGTTTTTACAGAGGCTATGATACAAAGGTGTTTTTCAAGCTATAGGACCTTATGTAACCACAGCTATCAGGTGGCCTTCACATAGAAGGATTTTCAGGCACTTCTGCATTTGGTTCCAACACGGAAGTTAGATGCATTTTTTATACTGTCTAACACTGAGCTGAGTCTCATAAAACCTCTCATATATGGGCCTGTAAAATACCAAATCGCTATTCCATTTAAATGCATTGTTTTTGTCCAGGTTTAATGCTGAGAAAGTTACCTAATCAGCCAATGAAAGCAAAAATAAAAAGTCAAAAAGCAAAAAAAAAAGTCAGCTAATCAGTAAGTGAAAACAAAGCAAAGGCAAATAAGGACAACTTGTGCAAATCTCTGCAACTCCACTGGCGTCCACCGGCCCCACCATGCAGTCCTTTCTGCAAAAGCAATCTTTCTGTGTTGTACTGAGTAATATTTCTGTATTGATTTTAATACAATGGCTGTCTAGATGCATGGTATTTTGTTTACGTGCAGGCTTGCACAAGAATAAAAATTGCATGTATCTCTTGCATTTTGAGTTTTCAGTGTACTAAACATTAGTCCAGAGAATGTTAAATCCCTTGGAAAACAATAAAGCATCTGTAACATGAGATATCTGCTATTTCTGACCAGATCTCATGCATTATATTATATGAAACTTGAGCTACTGAAATCCTGCATGCAGCTCATAATATCACAGCTACTTTAGGCCACTCCTGCTATGTCTGAATGAAGCCTTGAGCATTATTAATGTAAAACTGGCCAATGTCTGACTCACAGAATGCTGACATTTGAATTAACTGATGAAGCCAGCAGGATGCTTTCATTTCTCTGTTTATTATTTATTACATTATTATTATTTATTATAGTACACTTGCAAGTCTTGAAAATGTAGGTGCTTTGAAAAATGCATTTTGTCCATTTACTTGTGAATTTTCAGAGCAAAAACTTCAAAAGATTCAAGATGTTTGAATTTAACAAGCACAAGCATTACTGATTTCAGAGTCAATAAAAATGTCAGCCCTATTGTAACTACTATCACTTGTTATTATTTAAAATGGGTAAACTGACTCTGTAACTCATTACGAGCTGTTTGTGTTGCTATTGTGAGATATTGTACTAGAAGGAATACCAATGTTTTTCTAAGTATTGCATTGTTCCAGATTCTCCTTTATTTGTTCCCCACTGCTGTTGTCCACAAGCTCCATTTAGTCACTATTATGCAGCACATGAGATATTAGCCAATATGGCAACTGCAGAGGGTCAATAAGCTTTTAGGTATGGTTCACTTAGACCCTGGCACCTGCTTCAGATCTATGACCGAGTAACATGGGGACTCCTGTATCAATCTTACTGCCGGGCAGAACACGGCTAATTCAGTTAAACCCTGCCTGCTGCATATCCCCTTTGGGGAGGACGAAGTTGATGAAAATAATGAATGCCTCTGCGCCACTGGAATTGCAAATAGTGGTATTTCTGTTTGAAAGCGGAGCACTTGGTTTCATTGTGTGATTGTTTTGGGTGGAAATTCAACGAGATTCAATCAGCCCCGCAGGACATTAAAGTGTGGCTGATGAATATCTACGTCTTAGCAGTTGGTGTTAATCAACTAATGTGTTACTGAGTGCTTGATAGTGATAATGCAAACAATCAGAGAGAAAGTAACAGAAAGAAAAGATTGTTTTGAATGCTTCCATGAAGCTTTTGTGTTATTGTCATAGCATGTGTTGTGTACTTCAATCTGCAGCAACTGAAGCATGGAAGCAGCTGTTAGCGACGGCTCGTTCCTGAATGAGCTGAGCTGAAAGCAGGTGAAAGAAGAAGAATACATCTGTCTTTAAAAGTGAATTACATGTATGCCATACATGTTAAAAAATTGTACCTAAATTAGCTAATGGTACGGAGCCCCGCAGGGGACATGGGAGAAAAAAAAATTAAGACGGACTTTTGCGAGATCTCGCAAAACTATCTCGGGATCTCGCAAAACTTTTGCGAGATCTCGCAAAACAAACTCGGGATCTCGCAAAACTTTTGCGAGATCTCGCAAAAGTATAATGGCACTTTATATTTAGAACAAAACTGTTGTTGTTGGTGGTGAGTCGGTCCCCCAGTGTTTTGAGTTTTTTCTTAATGTATATAAAGTGATTATGGCTGCACCTGTAATAAAAAGGTTAATATGGTGGCAGTAGCTTTAATAAACATCTTTAATGCAATATCAATGCTGTAGGATATACGTAATATGGCGTTAATGGCTGTGAGGTCATGTGCCATTCTGTACTTTCCTGTCCCATGTTTCTCCACCGGCAAAATTGGTGTATTCCAAAAGGATCAAGCACTCCTACTTTCAGCAATCCCTTCCTCTGCTTACACATTATTGTTTGTTTGATTTCTTCATGGTTATCTCTATTGGTGTTTAGGTTTTGTTGTCAGGGTTTCTAGTTCCTAGGTTTTTCTCCTGTGCCTCCTTTGATTAGTGTCTAAATATCCCTGTCCGTGTGCTCTGTTTCGTGTCCCTGAGTCTGTGCTGGTAAGTTCAGTCTGTGGGTTTCTGGTTTTACTTTGAAGGTCTGTGTCTCTTGTCTCATCTTGCGTATTAGGTTCAGCTGTGTTCTCGCTCCTGTTTCCTCATTTCCCTCTCTGTATATTAGTGTGTCCGTCTGCATTTCTTGGTGTTTCTCTGCGTCTCTCTTTGTAACGTTCTCCGTGTCACCCATGCATGTCACAGCCTTTCTTCCCATGCCTTTTGTTTCCTCATACTTCCAGGTATCCTGGTGTTTAGCATTTTGTTTTTCGGTTCCTGTTTGTATGAGGTTAGTTTTCCCAGTCTAGGTTTTGGTAGCTCCCCGTTCATTATTTCCTCTTTTTGTCACGTTGGTACTACTGAAAACAAAACGCTCACTCGCATCACAGCCTTTGCCTGCATTTTGGGTTCTTCCGTCACAAACACCACACAACTGCCGTAGCAGCCATGACAGTACTCCTGGAGTTATAATAGATTTATTCAAGGTAGGGTAAATGAAACATTTACGTCACACTAGCTTTAAGACCATTTTCATCATGTGTGTGTCTGAGTTATGAGTCAGATGTGGCTCAGTATTTCTGTTCTTCTCCACAAACTTTTAAAGCTGTTCAATGCCATTCAGTTTGCAGACATGGCTGAAAAATATGTGTATCTAACACACAAATTTTTTTTAAAGAATACAGACAGAAGTACTGCAGTTAGCTTTTTCAACAAAATATCAGTAGATATGTGCATGAAAGATGTTTACTGTGGTTCTCAGAAGAAATTCAACAGACTTCTCTCAATTCTGAGAATTTTCAGCTTGTTAAAAACATTCATTTTGAATTTGATGCAAATCAGGTTGATTGGCCACAGCTCAGTAACATAACTGGGTAAGTAAGGAGTATCCCAGAGACGTTGAGGATTTCAGCAGATATGGAGGTCAGCACTTAATGAACAATTTAAGACATTTAAGATAAAGATTTGAGGGGGGGGGAAGGATTTTAACACCCATGTTAGAAAATTGCAGGGATCAAAATCTAATCCAAAAATCTTCCGACTAATCTGGTGGAGCACTGAGGTGTTCCCAGGTCAGCTGGGTGATGTAATCTCTGTGTCCTGGGTTTGCCCTCGACCCTGTTCCTAGGACAGGAACACCAGGAGGTGTTATCATAATATATAACGATTAGAAAGATCAATCAGAGGTGGGCAGTAATGTGTTAATCTGATTACTTTTATCGAGTAATGAGTAAAGTAAGGGATTACTATTACAAAAAAAGTAGTTAGATTACTGTTACTTTCCCGTAACACTGCGTTATTGCTGTCCATGGCAGCAACAGATGTGTGCAGATCAACAATGGATGATATGGAGCGCGGGAGAGTACGACCATGCAGCATTTAAAGCTGGGAAGTACTTACATTACTTTGAGTTCTGTAAAAAGTGACAAAAACATTAGCGTGGGCCCCACGCAGCATTTTACATGCTGGGATATGCAGAAAATAGATTTAAATGTTAAACACATTTCTTCCAGTCAAAGACAGTTGCATATAATTTTTGCTTGATCCAATGTGCATAAAATTAAAGGATTAAAATTAATAAAACAAATTTTAAATAGAGGCTTTTCATTTGATTCAATTTTATATGATGGATTATGCAGGAAAAAATAGAAAGGTTGAAAGGTCCATTGCTTTATTATGTTTTCAGGTTGTGTATCATGTTTTTTAAAAGTAACTAAGTAATAGAGTAATAAAGTAACTAATTACTCAAGAAAATAAGTAATCAGTAAAGTACCAGGATTACTTTCGTGGACAAGTAATCAGTAATTAGTAACTAATTACTATTTTCAAGTAACTTGACCAACAGTGATCATCCATGCCATTCTTTCTTCAGTAAAGATGCCGTAATGTGAAAAACTGCAAATACTGACTGTGAATTTTAGAAAAAGAAAAATATTTAAAAATTCAAAAAATATGTTTGCATTTTTAAGACAGACAGATTTATTCCATGAAGGAAATGTGTAATGGTGTAATGTAAAGGCAATGATGAGACATGATGTCATTGTAAAAGCTGAACATGACAGCACAGCTTTCCGAGGAAGTGTGTGTATTTAATATTGTTGCCATCAAGCATAAATGTGAGCATCTCTCGCTTTAAAGATGCTCACAGATCTTGGAGGTAACCGCATGAAGGTGAATGAATTCTCCAAAATTAAAACCATGTAAGTAAAAGTCTCAGAGAAAGATCAGGGGATAAAAATCAATCGGGACAACGATTCATTGTTTGAGTTTACCATCTCCTTCCCTGGCATATACTGTAAAACCAATAAAACCTTCACTCCCACACAGATTCTACTTCTGCAGCATTCTGTCTTTTTTTTATTTCCCCACAGGATGGAATTGGAGGATACTCAAGAGTGCTTTCATGTTTTAGACAGACACAAAACTGCCATTGATGCTAAAGCAGCAGGAGGCATGTGGCAGTCAACACGTTGCCTTTCTCCATAGCAGTAAAAACACATTGTCAGCACATTAAATCACAAAGGCCCCTGAAGTACTGTATAAGGAGATCTGCAATTAGGCATAGAGGCTATTGAGGTGATTGTTTCAGTATGTTTACTGCTAATAAAATGGTTGTGCTTGTGTTGTCAGCTGATGCTATATTTTCCTGTGCCACCAAAGAAAGTTAAAACACGATAGATCACTTATTGTACACACTGTAAATAAAAAAAGTCTTTGAAATATGCTTTAATCTGCATTTATGATGTGTGAAATGGATTAATTGCTGCAACTAGACCTTTTTTCATTTTCTCTCATCTACCGTGGTAAAAACTGAAGGGAATTTTACTTCACAGTCCCTACAGCATTTAAGAATTATGTTGAAAAAAAAAATCATCCAAAAGCATTTCCTTGCAAATCCTGTTAGTCTGGATAATCCACTGATCATTCTGTGAACTGTTTATTTTTTATTGAAAGCATTATATAAAAACCAAATCTTCCCACAGAGGGAGTGAGTAAATATGCTGCCTTGTTGAACTTGTGGGAACGCCATAGACATGTTGTTTAATTTATCTTATAACCTGAAATAACACTGGGGAGATTTATTTAGCTTTCTGCTAAATCACAGATCTGTGTCTTAAGCTCTTGTTTGAGATATGCTTTTAAAGCTGGATTTGGAGAGAATTCCCAAATTACCTTTACTAGGTTTTACAGACTGTTGGTCTTGACCAGGGGTGCCCAATCCCGGTCCTCGAGAGCTACCGTCCTGCAGCTTTTAGATGCATCCTTGTTCCCACACACCCGAATCAAATGAATGGCTTGTTATCAGGCCTTTGCCAAACACGATGGCATGCTGAAGAGGTAATCAAACCATTTGATTCAGCTGTGTTGGGATGCATCTAAAAGCTGCAGGATAGTAGCTCTCGAGGACTGGGATTGGGCAGCCCTGGTCTTGACCATTCCCCAATGCTGTGTGGGCACTGGATTCTGGGTTAAAACTAGCTGGTCATTTATGGCCTTTGAAAGTATATACTATTCTCTCTAAATGTGCTCGAGAAGTGAAATATGAGTCATTGTTTCAGGCTGTTATCAATCTAACTTCAACTGTTTATCGATACATTTTCTGTTTAGATTAGAAGTTTTAAAAAGTGTCTAAATGGTCCACAGCTTCCAGGGCTGAAATCGGGTTATATTTGGCTCACAGGTGTGTAATCAGACCACTGCACAATAACCGCTTCAACTACAGTGATATTTACACGGGTAAGGATAAAAAAACAAACAAACAACACACTCTTGGCTTCAATTACTGCGCTTTCCTCATAAATGTTTATTTGGATGTTTTAGTAATAGAAATAAAACCCTTGTTTTATAAACTCTGATGACAGCATCCACTTTTGTCTGGTGGATTATTTACTACATTAATTTAAAGGAGGCTGAGTAATCCCTTTCACAACCTTAGACATAAAGCAAGTACACTTTTTTAATGGCATAACATTATTTTGGTCAAGACCTTTAACGGGTTCTTTGAAAAATTATTTTAAAAATCGTTTCAGCAGTAAGTGAGTGAGATATCTGTTGCATCTGGAAGCTGTGGAGTAGTCTACTAGGACTGAATGGCATTTTTAGGGGATTTATTTTGTTATTTTCGTTAAAATCTTATCACACGTTGCGACTTTGGGGTGTTGGACACATCTGCTGATGAAAATCTTTGATTCTGGATCACACTATGAAACCTGACTGACAGACTGGAGCTTTATAGACCAAACATCAGATCAGACTCTCAAATACAAACCCACCCAGAACTAATCTGCAGGGTGATTAGGTCAGAAGGCAAGTATCCACAGATGGACATGTCTAATGCGATCAGCAATTAGACATGTCTTCCACCAGGGACTAAAACCCTTTTAAGATTCTTCTGTATTTCTAGGAAATAAAGCCACAGTATAAATGTGTGAAAGACATGGAAGCACTATGAAAAAGGTTGCTGTAGAATGAGGACAGAGGACATAAATGTTGAGGGAAATGTTTGCAGCACTGAATTTTGTTGACTAATCAGGTAAAATATACTTTAAAAATAACTTTTGTTGCTTTTGTCCATTTGGAACTAAATGGTAGATAACCTACAGTATATGTGACAGATGTTACACAATATCCAAAGGAAGACATCAAAGAGAAATATGACAAAATAAGAGGAAAATGTCACAAAACAGAAATTTATTTGCAAGGATAGTGTCCATAAAATGTTACTAAGAATATGATTGGTTTGTGTGGTTCCACACAAGATAATATTCCTGGAAATTTCCCCAAAGGTTCCTGAAATTCGTCCCTAAAGATTTGTCAGTAATTTCACTCCAGTTATAAGGTTCTGGTAAAATAGTTCACAGAATTTAAGATACGGTCATAAAAGGCAGATTAAGTTGCCTTCCATCATTTTAAACCACCAAACAATTTATAAATAAAATTACTTTGATGCAGTAATCCACTGATTTACTGTTACACAAGTTAATAAAACAGAGTGGAATCCATCACTTTGTATCTGTAATTTGCATAGATAGTCTAGGTAACATCAAGATGGGTATTTATTTAGAGCAATAAAGACGTGTTTTCACCCTCTGAGAAGTGTTGGCAACGTGCATGAAGGTATAAGTTCATCCTGTTCTTCGACTGCTTTGACATGATTGCAGCCATTAAACAGATACTTTGTGAAGGTGGGACTGTCTGTCCCCACCTCCAGACTAACGCTCCATAACTCTCCTGTTTGCATGTGTCAGAATGCCTGTTGTCGTCTCTTCCTAATTTTGTCCAGGTTTCTCGACATTGTCCTGCGTGTTCTCAAACAAGGACAGGCAGGAAGTGTGTCTTAGTGTTTGCTCCGTTACATCCCTCACAAAGACACGGCGTCTCAACTGGAAATAAACAAAGTGGCTGCAGATGGCTTTTACGTCAGTAATATGCCGGGTTGAAAGTCACCCTGAATTAAAAAGGTGGGTGAGATATTGTGCTGAAGGGATTGAAGTGAGAGGAGAGTCTGATATTGAAAGGCAGGGTGAGAGGAGAGAACGAGGCAGCAATGTGTTAACTGCAGCGAAGAGGTCGATTTTCAGGAAAACAGTTGTTGGCATTGTGGATGTCAAAGAGATGGAGACTCAAGGAGACACTTGAGTGATGAAGATGTGGATCTCAAGATCACTGGATAAGACAGATGGGCAAACAGCTACTTATGTGATCTACTTAGTTAAAACTGTGTCCACAACCGGCCACAACATTAAAACCATCGAAGGTATGGCTGCCATTAATCAATGTTTCAATCTTAAATTTATTCAGTCTGTCTCTTATAATGGTCTACGCACCTAGGGTGATTAAACTCATCCCAGTGGAGCTGGTTCCATCCCAATGGTTGTGAGACACAGTGTCACGGTCTGCGGAGGCAGACCGTGCGGAAAGGTGTGTGGTGGACCCAGGTGCGAACACAAACGAGGATGCAGGAGTGGATTCCAAAAAAACGAGCCTTTTATTATGGCTGATGAAAAGAACAAAAACAGAATGAGGGCAGCATACGTGTAGTACTCAACAGAAAACCTAAACTGGACAAAACTAAGGAAAGACTATGGCTGGAGGTACAGAACACAGGAGGTGGTAACACAGACGACGCGAGACAGACTGTATGAAACACAGAGACTAAATACACATGAGGGATGATCAGGGGAAGTGGCCACACATGGGAACACAGCTGACACACATGAACTTAACGACAGGACAGAAGGAGTGAAACTGAATACACTGACCGTGAATACAGACTTTCAAAGTAAAACAGGAAACATGGAGATTAGACAAGACACATGAACCGGGGAGACGTAGTACAGGGGAGATGACATAACCGACAGCATGGACTTGACAATATAAGACACGCAGACATAAACACACGAAGGGCAAGGGAGACTTAATACACGGGTAATATGTACAAATGGCTGGACTGCCTTAGTGACCCTAAACAAAGAATAAACATCAAAATAGGCTAAAACACAAAACACTGGGTCGCACGACCCAGGACCATGACACACAGAGCTTTCTACTTTTATGTCCAGTTTGGATTTGCGAGGCAGACACAGTCTCTACTTTTAAGATTAGACTTAAAAAGACTTATAAAGCTGATAATTAGGCTTAGATCAGGTGACCTTGAACTCTCCCTTAGTTACCCTGCAATAGGCCTAGACTGCTGGGGTTTCCCATAATGTGTTTCTTCTTTACTTACCTGTTTTCACTGTCTGTGTTTTATACAGTGCATCATTGTTATAAAGGGAGTTTTTCCTTCACACTGTTGCCAAGTTCTTGGTCATAGGGAGCAATCACCGTACAACGTGCTCTGGAGTGACTGTTGTATTGATTTGATGCTATATAAATAACATTTTGTTGAATCGGCAGCACTTTATGATAACGTCACACTATTAAGCATTAATAAGGATTTAGCAAGTGCTCAATTCATCTTACATATATCATTACTCCTCCTTAGTTTGTCATTTATAAATACAGATATGTTTGTTACTGTTACATCATGTACATATAATATATCTGTATTTATAAATGGCATACTAATGCAGGAGACAGGTGACCAGTGGTATTTACAGACTGTAGTTAAAGGAGCATAGAAGCATGAAGTTTGAGGCAGACTGGTGAATTTCAGGTAAGGCTTTACAGAGACTGGGTCAGGGATTCTCCACGGATGCTGTCTAGAGAAGAGAAAAGGTCCCAGTTTGACAAGAGGAATGTTTAAATGTGTTGCAGGGTTTATTCCTTACTTTGACCTTTCTCTCAGGTTGCAGCTGAAGAAGTGCAGACAGGACAGTTCAGGAGAGACGGTGGAGAGTGGGCAGGGAGGTGAGTGCAGGTGAGTATGATTAAATCAGCTTACTGGGAGCAGTGGAAAATGATTGCAGGTAAGTACAGGTTAGCATAGCAGCAGGTAAAACAAAGCACGAGCAGAGTAATAAACCAGGAGAAAGCTAGGATGGTTTGTTAGAACACAGGTAAAGTTTCAAAAATTGGTAATATTTTTCAAAGCCAAATTATCAGGGCAACAACAATCTGGCACGGGGTAGAAACTAAGTTGGTCCTTAAATCTTGAACAGTGATAAATAGATAAATTGCGTGCCGTGGCGCACATGAACAAGTTTGCCTGAATGCGGGACCTGCTCCTCCTCAGGGCACCTGCTTTTCCCTCTCCAGGGTGAAAGATCTGGCCAGGCTTTGTTTTAAGCGCTAATGCCCGCTCCCACACAGCAACAACTATCCAGAAAAGGTTCAGCGAACACAACAAATAGCTCAGGGCATTGATTGTATCTCCAAACTCCCCATCCAAATTCAGGAGAGGACCATGCGAATGCAACTCATAGAATGCCTGCTAATGTTGCTGTATGAAGCCTGATGGTGATCAGCTTCTTCATACTGAAATCTCGAGAAAAACCTCAAGAGGATTTACTCAGATGTCAATAAGTGGAGAAGTTGTATGCAGAAATGATTTTCAGGCTCATGTGCACTCCTATGAGTCAGAAGAGCCCCAATATTTTGTATTATTTTGTATTAAACAACTGTTTTGCAGTGTGATGATTATGTTTTTACTCGTTTTACCCAATTTAAAAATCATAATTCTACTTATACAACACTACAAAAGTGTTAGCATTAAATTAGACCCATCACCCATGCAAAAAGCAGGGGGAAACATCTGGCCAGGCTTTGTTTCAAGTGCAAATTATTTTGTCTTATCTCACATGTTTAGTCTGCTCAAACAACAATGGAGGGGGAGTTTGGTGTCACGAATAAGAAGCCAAGGAACAAGAAAGGGTACACTGCATAATCAAGAAATTCGATTTTCTTTCTTCATTGTCTGGTCCCCCTAAACTGGAACATCCTGAAGTGTGCATTAGAGCCCAAACATGCCATTTATAATGATGCGGTTTTGAGACGCAGACAAATGTATCTTGTCTGAAAATACAACAGATGAAGTGTTGCTCTTGTGTATCTACGAAACATGGTTAACTAGATAACACAGAAAGAAATGTTGTTGTGTTCACTTTGAGAATTTAATAATGCTGAGTGAAATGTTTCTCCCAGTGTGATCATCTTACAAAGTCATCTGGTTTGTGAAGATATTTTCGCTGCTAACAAGAATGAAATCGCCTGGGGAGACTCAGCTGATAGCTGGAAAATGATGAAATGTGAAGACTCTTATCTGACCTGAAAAACCCACATCAGTCCATCTTAATTTTCATAGTACACAACAAAGCTGACACTGTGTCCAGCTTTGCCCTGCGTCTCATCTGTCAGACAGGCTGGGAGTTCATATCAGGTTGGAAATCTTCTGGGTTAATGAAGCGCTGCTTCATATCAGGCATGTCGCAGTGCAGAAATGGCCTGAGATCCATCCCTGCAGGACAGGTCTCTGATAAGACTGTTTGAGTGAAAAGAGAAAAACAGATCAAGTTAGAGGGATTAGGCGTTAGTGTGTCAGTCAAGGACGCGCAGCTCTGAATGACAATAGTTACGTAATGAACCGAGGGTCCGTGTCAGATGACACCGTCTGCACAGATGTGGGAAGGGTGCTGGTATCACTGTGGGTAATGACAGAGGTTGGAGCCTCACCTCGCCCTCCACCTCGGACTGCTGACTGCAGGAAAGAGAGAAAGTTGATTTGTGTAAAAGTCCCAGGAGACGTTAAGGTAGCTGAAAGACTTGGTTTTATTATTTTTGACAGACACACACTCATAGAAAACAATTATATGTATCTACAATTATTTACAAATTTTTTTGCAACTACCATGTCCCCAGTCATCTTAGTTAAAGTTCAGTTGCTAATATAAGTTATTAAAAAATGGCCTTTCGTTACTGTTATTGTTGGATAGACTTATTCATAATATTCAACACTATAAGTACTATTTTTTTTCTCTATTTCTTTGCAGGGAAATCATGAGTATGTTAAAGCATAACATATCCACCCTGTTGCCATTATTTACAGTATAAACTGTTACTGTTACTACTATTACTGCATGTTACTGTTACTGTTTTCTACAGTAACAGAGTCGACACACAGTAACGGGCTTGTTGGCCAATGATGTGATATGCACATTTTTGTGTGTATTTTTAATTCATTATAAAATATGAGACTTTTTCTTAGAATCGTCTTTCAGCCTCGGTGGCTGGGGATTGAACTGCAGAGGCCTTCACCCTTGACCGCCACCTGGTGCTACTCGCCTCAGTGTCCCCCTGGATAAGCTGGAGGAGGTGGCAGGGGAGAGGGAAGTCTGGGCGTCCTTGTTTAGCCTGCTGCATCAACGATGGTCGAGGATAGTCGGAAAAAAATGGACGGATGGGTAATTTTTCAGGGCATTCATCTAATATACATGATTTCATATTTTGTATAAACCCCAAACATGTTAGACAGCGAGACTACCCATGTAAATGAAGTCTATTAAAAACAGTGCTGAAATGATTATAATGCACAGTCATGATTTGATATTACTCAGGTTTGAAAAATTTGTAATTTATCCCAACACACTCGTTAAATGTCAAAATGTAGATTTGTCCTTGTAAGCCCCTATTGTCACATCCAGTGCAACATGGGGCTTACCTTTGCACGGGGAGTTTATGAGATGTTTAAACATTTGGACTTTGCCAAAGTAATACATTTCACATTTATTTTTTGAGTTACACTGATGCTTCAGTCCCTTGTGCATTCACAGTGAACTCACAGTGACTTTCCACTTTCATTGACAACATACAGATCCACAGACATAACTATGGAACCTCAAGCCATATTTAAAGACACAATAAGTAATTTTTGAGCTTATTTAATAATAATAAAAAAAAACATTGCACTCACATATATGCATTTATTAGTGTATAAGTACATTCTCCATCAAGTTGATGCATTCTCACAGACTTAGAATCAATTAATTAAAAATACACTGGACTGGGTGCCAGATACAGTGGCCAAGACAAACATTGCCGCTTAATGCAGATTACAGATAAAACTCTCCCAGCTGTGGACACTTGACAACAAGCAGGCCACACCATAACAAAAGCTGGTTATAAGCTAACATTGACAACAGGCCAGCTAATGTTAGAGTTAAGGATCTTAAAGTTACACCTTTCCTCTGATAACAGTTTGATTACAGTCTCAGATAGTTTGAGAGTTTATTCAAGTATCCGAGTTTAGTTTATCTGTTGGGTAACAGCAGCAAAAACAGTTGCACTTACTCACAGAAACATTCAGGATGTCCTCAACAATCACCCCAAGTTTGCTGTCATTAGACACAGGTGAGCTTCACGGACTCATTGACTTGTTCTGGAAGTTTTACATCCTCCTCCAGTTAAACTAGAGGCCAGAATTATTTATCCTACAACGGCCACCGTTGTAGGATTATCTATTTTTCTCAATAAAACAAGGAAAACGCTTTGCTGTAGATCAAGTTTTCACAATGACAATAATAGTAAAACGAAATAAAAAGCAAAATTTCAAAAGCGAATGACATCAAGTTTTTGATGTCATTCACAATTTTTACTCAGTAATAAATAGTTGTACATAAAAGGTGCTGTTTTGTAACTGCTTTAGACTACAACATAAATATAGATGAGGTGAAGTTCATTTTCATGCAACAAAAAGAAAAAGGATCAGCCTGATGAATAATGAAAACATTTAGAGAACCCGATGAACAGATTTTTCCATCAGTCTGGTGGGAGTGGCGAGGGCTGGCTGAGATTATCTGGTCTACACAACAGCAAGAAAGCAATCAGGCTCTGCTGACTATGAGGTGAAAGCTCAGTGAGTCGAGAAAGGCGTTTCGATACAGCGAGTGCACTGATCCTTTAGCTGTTTACCTACAGCTTCGTAATAAATTAAACTGGGAATTGACCTTGCCTAAACAGTGTTTGTCCAATCACAGTATAGCAAACATAACTGGGTAAAGTCAGCCTGCCATGCAGTGGATTTGTCAGAGTCTTGAAGCAGCATATATGTGGCTCTAAAATGCTCTTCATTAAGGTTTTGTAAATACATCTTATTGACTAGAGCGTCTATTATTTTTCCACTGTACGGAAGCCTATCAGGATTTATTGTGGCACCAGCAGCTCTCTCCATTCGTCTCTTTGTTGCGTTTGTGGAAGTTTGCACTTCAGCAACCTCAGCCGCACAGTTCAGACTGATGAATGAACCAAAGTTTAACATTTAAGACTATTAGATTTATTTAACAATCTTATTTACCGTATTTATTTATTTGGTGGAGTTAAAGCCTGGCAGCTATTAGCTAGAACTGCCTGCGTCGGGTCACATGTCAGTCAAAACACTCTCTTTCAACTGCAGTGGAAAGCTGGAAGAGTTATAAACACAGATGCACAAACACCCACACATACACATGCACGAGAACACCCCCTAACCTCCCAACCAGTATTCTCCTCAATCATATCTGTCACCACTAAAAAACCTCTGCATTAGCACTCGTATGGGGCTAAAAGAAGTCAAAGAGAGAGCAAAGAAAAATGTGAATTTTTTCTCCAATGTTTTCTCCAGTAAGCTCCCCGACACTAATCTATCACTGAAATGATGAGTAAGACTGACACGGTGGTATGCTCTTTACATCCAACATGTCACTTTTGATCCATCTAGAGTCAAGGTTTTGGTTCACTTAACATCCCACTCTTTTCAATTGAATGTTTTGAAAATGATTTTAACACTAAGTCTGTAATGTCAAAATCTGACTAGAAATATGTCTGAAATATTCTGAAGGTTTGCCTAATTAGCATGTGGCCAACCCCAAAACCCAAGCTGGTTTGCTGGTGACCTGGTTGATGCTATAAAGTTAAGAACTTGGCTTTCTCTCAAATTCATGCAAAGAACTTGGCAGAGACAAATGGCCAGTCAAACTGCTTTTGACGGACACCTGCAACACAGGGCGGGCAGCAGCTCGGCGGTTGCTGTGGAAGGCATAGCCAATCCCATTTTGTTACAGTACAGGCTTGGCAGGCTGAGTTATATTAGTAAGGCTGGCTGCTTCTTCATCCTGCCCCACAGTGAATTCCCCAGCTGACTGAGCTGACTGGGGCTCCTGCTTGATTGCCTGGGACCTTTCAATTTACCACTCTTCACACCTGGTCCCAAGGGTGGAGGTAGCTGGTGGAGGAGGGAGACTACAAGAAACTCATAATGCTTAAATAAAATAGTGTGATGGTGTAGTTAGTTTAACGGTTTTCAACTGAGTTCATTACAGGTCTTAACATATGAGCAAACACACATTACTGGGAGCCTGTAGCTTGTTTCCAAGGCGCTGAGTGAGCCACATTGCTTCGTTTAACACATCGCTCACACACTGCTGCTTTGTAGATAATTGCCCTGTGTGGCATTTAACACCAGAGCACATTAAGGCGTACGTCTTTCGACCGTGGTGTGAAGAGGCTGAGATAAAGAGGCGGAAAGATACGGCGGATCACAGTATGATCAGAAAGATGCTCACACTCCCTGAAACTATACAGTGCACTGTACCCCAGGGTTCAGTGCTGTTCTGACCTAGATATGGCGCTTAAGCTCAGGAGCACTGGGGCACTTACTGAAAAGAAGATTCCATGGGCACAATGCCTTAATTAGACATGCGGTTTACTGCGTGATACTGGCAAAATTGATCAGAATAGAGAATGGGCTTCAGGATGGAAAAAAAGAACCAGATGAGTAGGGAAAAGGGATTAATAAAAACTAAGAGGACGGCACAGCTGTCATGGCAAGAAGTATCTCTGCCATATATATTTTACTGTAGTTCAGCTGGTCTAATCAATATGTTTATGTGCTTTGATGCAGGCTTTTTTATTCCCCCCCAATAACACTGGTACTTCATCACTTCACTGTTTCGTGCATTCCCTCATTCATAATGTTTCTTTTGTATATTTCATCAATCAAAAAGCATCAAAACAAGACAAGTGTTCATGTGGGTTAGAAGTAGGTCAAGAGGGTTGCTTCTGCTATCTAGAGCCATTTGTTATTACTTCCTTAGTAATAGCTTCCTATACGCTGTTATCGTGTGAAGACAATCAATTCAATTCAACAGAGAATTATAGAGAATGATAAAGAAAATGGCTTTCATTTTACTGTACACTGTGCACTGTGGGGAGATGGAAGGAAATCAAGCTATCCAGGTGAAGCAGACAGAGCATGGTCATTTCTTTAATATTTAAATATACTTATGTTCTGTTTTTCTGAAAAGCTCGAATTGAATTCTTTGTGGGATCTGAGTGAGTGTTTTCATTTTAAGAAAACAAAACACATTAGATTCAATTTCAGCTTTTTAATAATCACCATTTCTAATCAGCTGTTTCTGGAAGTCTTTGACAGACTTTGATTTGTTTTCAGTTTTCAAAGATAATTTTGCACCTTCACACAGCTTAAGGCTGGAACACATGCAGTACTAGTTTACCTGTTTGTGTGCAGAAATAGTGCAATGAATGAATGGAAACATTTAGACCAAGTGTGTTCCAGTCTGGCTTGGTGGGTATGGAATTGTCACAGCGGGGTACCACAGTGTATTAATGGAATGGACACAAATGCAGAACATGGGAGGAGACTGCACTGAGCTTTAAACCAAGGGCGAGCCTTTATCAGGGCTGATAACAAGAATGCAAAAACAAAGCAAAGTGAACATGAGAGTGTAAACTAGAACCTAGACTGGAAAAAAAAGTAACTGTGATAAATGGTCTTTGATCAGTAGTTGTTGTAGTTGTTGATCAACGGTCATGAGAATGTGCATATAAATGATCAAGGAACTGACCTCACAGCCAACTGTTCATTCAGTGGTGCTAGTTTCAGTCATTGTGCAAATGCACTATTTATAAGGTTGGGGACACCTGCAGACTGAAGAAGTCACTTGGATGAGTGACGAAACGCTTCTCCCACTGAAAACACTACGTCCAGATGAACAGAATCAACCTTTTGGGATAATCCTGAACAGGTACGTGCAGGGAACTATGAAGTGAAAACATGAGCATGAACATGACCTGAACAGTATTATGAAAATCCATTAACCTGACGTGACATGGAGGGAAAATGCACAGAAGACTGAAAGAAAACACGATCAGGGGAAGTGGAAACACAAGCTGACACAAATGACAACATGATACCAAAGTGAAAAGTAATACTAAGCACAATGAACATAGAAACAAGACTTTTAAAATAAAACCGGAAACACTGAAAAACGTAGACATGACATCGCAGGCTTGACAACATGAAACACATGACAGACTTAGGCTACGTTCACACTGCAGGCAAAAGCGCATCGAATCCGCATTTTTTGACCCTATGCGACGCACATCCGATCATGGTAGGACAGTTTGGACGGCACAAATCGGATATTTTCAAATCCGACCCGGGTCACCTTTGTATGTGGTACTGAATCCGATACATATCTGATGTTTTAGAAAGCGACTGCTGTTTGAATGGTCATGTCGCATTAAATCCGTCTTTTACGTCACTGACACAAGACAGACGCCAATTATCAGCGCCGGAGAAGACAAATGAGAAAGCATGGCGGCAGAAACTGGAGACGGAGTCAATGGACAGAAACTGAGGTTTTGGACTTGATTAGCATATGGGGAGACAATTCTATTCAAGCTAAACTTGAAGGGTCGTATTGTAACCGGGCTGTGTTCGAGTGTATTGCCAAAGAAATGGTTGAACGAGGGCACAGGCGAACGTGGCTACAGTGTCAGAGGAAAGTGAAGAGCCTCAGAGCCAAGTTTAAAGAAGCTAAAGATATAAACAAACGAAGTGGACATGGTCGATTCACCTGCCCGTTTTATGATGAGCTTGACCGTGTTTTGGGCGACAAACCCAGCTGTCAGCCAGCTGTGACATCTTCTTTTGCGCGTGCGGGCCGCTTTGACGGCTGTGAACTGTTCACACTAGAGCGCGTTTACTGTCACATTTTATTTGTAGCGTGAACAACCAGACAAAAAAAAAATCAGATTTGATCAAAAAATCTGAATTGAGCATTAAGACCTGCAGTGTGAACGTAGCCTAAGATGTGGAGTTAACACGGTGGACGGACGAGAAGCACGAACATTGAAGAACATACAGAGAGAAAAAGGAACAGGAAATGAAACATACAGCACAAAGAGAGACTTATAAATTAGAAGTTATAGGAGAAATGAAACTAGAATGAAACTCAACTGAATCCTAACTAATAATACCAACGCATAAAAGCATGACAAGATGACACAAACTTGATAACATAAACCACGCAGACATGAAACATGACAGGTTAGACACACGAACCAACAAAGAAGACTAAACCACTTGGGGTGAAGACACAAAAGGATCTAATAGCAAGGAACTATAACTGAGCAACCTAGGAGCTAACGATGACTAAATGAACCAAAACGTGAACAATGAAAAACTAAATACAATGAAACTCAAAACACCGGGTCACAGGACCCAGGACTGTGACAGGAATAGAACTAGAGACTTGCAAGAGGCCACACCAAAGCGTTCTCAAACTGCAATAATTCCTGAACTTTGCCATTGTGGTTGGTATGATGACAAACCATGGACATGCTATGAAAATGTTTTTTTCACACGACTATATATATATCAATAATTACAAGTTAAGAATTTTAGGTAAGGTTGCAGGGGTAACTTACAAAAATGACCTAAACAAGTTCATCTAACAACAAAACTGTAAGAATGAGATGACTAAGGATCTCTGAGGAGACATCAAGGATATACACCTTTTCCTGTGTGTAAGAATAAGACCTTATATAGTCAGGCTTGTACATAGTCTTATGTACAGAATGAATTATGGGGAGAACAAAGTCATAGGAGATTTCTGGAACAACTTCACCTACTTACTTGCACCTTGAGGCAACTGCTGTTGTGCTTTGGCACCATATAAATAAAACTGAATTAAGCTGAACTGAACTTCCGAGGTGCATGGAGAAGAACAAGGGTCTAAAGAGGTCAAAGCTCCAGCAACACTGGTATTATACAAAGCAACTTTTTTACATGACCTATGGGTTTCTGTCTTTGACTGTCATCAGGGTCATATTTGTTTTAGTTCAAGAACACACAAGAACATGCATTTTGTGGTAATTCTGGAATGTCTACTGCCATTGCTAATCAGTCATATACTGTAGTGTATTGTCGTGCTTCTTTATGTGTGGTGTGCCAAGTCATGAGGTTGTCGCAAGTTAGACCAGTCACTGTGTGAGACTGGTATCATTGTCACATTTTAATTCTCAGAAATTTAAAGAAATTGTGGTTTGTAGTAAAGGTGTGATGAGCGTAGGTTTCTGACAATGTTGTGTCAGTGCAGGGTTTTGACCATAAGTCATAACTGTTATAGATTAGCAACATTTTTGGAGCCTTAACCAAAAGTTTCTACTTTCAAAGCAGTCATTTGATTATGGGTCATGTGTGTTTTTCAAGGTTAAAGATATTTAGGAGTGAAAACTTGGCAGACGTTCAGGGTGCATGTATTGCTCCTCTTGGCAGTGATTCAGAGTAGCTAACTACATTTTGTTTTTCTCCCACACTGTCTCCTACTGTCTCAATGTAGTTCTGATAACTTGAAGTGGCTGGAGAATATTATTTGCCAATCATCTGCATGGCTGATGATGATGTATGGAGAGTCTGATTTGCTTCTAAAAGATCTAAGAAATCTTCTAAGAGAGAACTGTGACAGCAAAATGAGCGGAAAAGTAGTTGCTGGTCGGAACCTTACAAATGGGAGAGACGTCATTATTTATTTGTAAACCAAATTTTAATCAGGGATTTTAAAAATCACATTAGGTGTAATATAAACAATATTAACTTAAATAAATCCCTTGATTATTGTTTTTAACCCCAACTGGCATCCACTTCGCTCACTTGCCTCAAAACTGACAAATATCAACTTGTGCCCACCTTCTTTGTGTTGTCTGTCACTAACACTGCTGAATTTCAGTTTTCAGTGACATTCCTGTGTTAATAGTCGATGTGTTAATAGACCTCTCTGCACTGAATTATACTTTTTATTAATCTCTGTCTCTCTTCCACTGCATGTCTTTATCCTGTCTTACTTCTCTCACCCCAACCACTCGAGGCAGATGGCCCCGCCCCTCCCTGAGCCTGGTTCTGCCAGCGGTTTCTTCCTGTTAAAAGGGAGTTTTTCCTTCCCACTGTCGCCACAGTGCTTGCTCATAGGGGGTCATATGATTGTTAGGTTTTTCTCTCTTTATATTATTGTAGGGTCTACCATACAATATAAAGTGTCTTGAGGTGACTGACCACTATGGCAGCTACTAGGAGAGTATGGACTTCTGTGTCATGCATGACACATTGAACAGCCAGTTATAAAATACATAACATGCAACTGGTCATAGTGCTTCAAGGAAACTGTGGCTCTTTCTAATTTTTTCCGCTTTGTTTCATCAGTGTGTCAGTATAACAAAACAATCCCCGTATGTTACCTTTACTTCTCCTCCTGTCCGTGTCTTTGTGCTCTGTCCTTCTGGAGGAGGATCAGTGAAAGTGCTGAACAGGTGCGAGCAGGTGTGCTGAAGGGGTTTGATCTCTCCCTCTCTGGCCTCATTCATCTCTCTCTGTCACATCCAGCTGTGGCTCCTTGTCACTACCTCATTGTCATTCTGCAGGGATGGCCGCCCTCCAAACTGATCTGTGGATGAGCCAGACTCTTACACTGATTATACAGATCCTCCAGGAAGATGAACGCACAGCCAGATCCATCTCAGACAGTTTCTTTTTGTTGTAAGTTTAAAAAAAGATGCATAAACACACACTAATTAAATAGCTCCTGTGATGATGAAGCTTTTAATATAGTAATAGTTTTAAAATGTGTAATTTAAAATTTTTATGAAGGCTTGAAATCTTAAAATGCAAGTCATGGTGTAAAAGCCATTCAGGCCATGAAATATGTACGCTGCTTCCTTTTTAAATTTAGCCCGATGATTTAAGGTATCTTTTAGTTTTTCTTTGCGAACACGGAGCTTAGTATAAGCAGACATTTTAATCATCTTACTGCTTTTGTTTTGTCTTAGTTGGAATTCATGGACTCTGTGCCCCTTAGCTTTCAACTTCTGAGGGCTGATGGAAAGAAGAGAATAATGTTTGTTTAAGGACACTTTACAAAAAGGATATGCAGCAGAACAGAAAACGTAGTGAGGCTGGCTTTTTAATTCTAACTGTGTTTTTGGTTTTTTAACAATGTTCTTTGGGTCTTAAGAAAATAAAATTTTGGATTTGTAGTTTCAGTTAGTTTTTCTATCTGGGAGTGTTTTCATGGTTAATCTGGTTCTTTCACAAATGCAGGTTTACTCTCCCCAAACATGTTTAGCTGTTAAATGCTCTACTACACTTACCATTACTAGCTACATTGTGCTGGGCAGATATTGTGCATTGGGTTTATCCACCAAAACTTTGAGTATTTAAGAGTATTTATGTTAATATCCTTTGAAGGCTTTCCATCACACGTGTATTAATGCTTAACACATGACAGAACTATTTCAGCAGCTCAGTCATACACACTATAATTAAAGCATGTACATAATTATAAATGTATGCTTGCATTCTGTTGACACAAACACAAATGTACACACATAGTATAAGACAGCAACAGTCCACTCTAGGACAAGATGAATGTAAGGCACCGAAGTGCCCTTCAGATCCTCATATTTCACTGAGCACAGTTCACATGAAAGCTTTCACTAATGCTGCTGGATGTGAAGCACAGCCCCAATCAAGAATATTAAAAACTTGAGAAGGAAATAAGGGATGATGAAATGCATTCATTTTTTTGAAGCTGGTGAATAAGGAGGACAAAGATAGTCACTTGCAAAAAAGTCCATCTTTAAATCTTTATGCAGTTTAAACTGTGTGAATGTAAATACACATTTTTCTTTCATATTGACTTGCCTTAAACCCATCTGTGTACATGTTCCTATTCATCAGCATGAAATTCTACACATAAACACAAATCTTATTTCAACTCCCATTTTATCAGATGTAGTGTCGATGCTCCCTGCATCATTTACACAGGCTATAAAATCTTGAATTCTTGAAGTTTTCATTTCTGGAATCACAAACAGATGAAAAACTACTCAAGGGAAAAAGAAACTCAGGATCAACCGTGAAGTTCAGATTGTAAAACACTCCCCCCCCCCAAACAAAACCACATGAGTAGATGTACATATCTTTTAACTGTTCTTGTGTGTCATTGTATAGTAAGATGAAACTAGTCTGACTAGAGTGCAAAGTTGCAGATGTTTCAGTTTCAAAATTGTTCATTTGGGTGGCTGTCGCTCCCCCCAAATATCCTTGGGCAAGATATTAACCCCAAGTTGCTCTCTGATGCATCCATCAGAGTATGAACGAGTGTGAATGGGAGTTAGTAAGCAGTGTTTGTGTGAATGGGTGAATGTGGCATATTGTATAGAGTGCTTTTCTACTCCGTGAGAGTAGAAAAGCACTAAGAATCAGTCCATTCAAAGCCTTCAGGATGCACTCCTTGTGGACAGACAACTGCTGCTTTGCTTCCAAACGTTTCTGAATATTTACTAAGGGGGGACTTGGATACTGTCCATCCATTTGCTTCGGTTTATCCTTTTCAGGGTTGCGGGGGGTAGGGGTCTGGAGCCTATCCCAGCTGTTATAGGGCGAGAGGTGGGGTACACCCCAGACAGGTCGCCAGTCTGTCGCAGGGCTAACACATAGAGACACAGACAACCATTCACACCTATGGGCAATTTAGATAAATCAGTTAACCTACCCCCACTAGCTGCATGTCTTTGGACTGTCGAGGAAGCCGGAGTACCTGGGGAGAACCCACGCAAACACGGGGAGAACATGCAATCTCCACACAGAAAGACGGCCTGATGATGGTGTTCTTGAACTGAGGACCATCTTGCTATGCAGCAACAGTGCTAACCACCGTGCCACCGTGCTGCCTGAGCTTAAACCAGACAATTCAATAAAATTTTATTAATACAGCGCCAAATCACAACAACAGTGGCCTCAAGGTGCTTTATGTTGTAAGGTAGACCCTACAATAATACATACAGAGAAAAAACCAACAACCATGTGACCCTCTATGAGCAAGTGCTTTGGTGACAGCGGGAAGGAAAAACTCCCTTTTAACAGGAATGTAAAAATTCATTTAATTAATTTAAATACCTTAAATACAACCAGAGCAACAGGAATAAACTCGATTCTTCCAGAACTTTATGTGTTCTCATAGCAGTTTTCAGTTTTGTTTTGTTTTTTGTAACATTGTATTAATTACAAGAACCCTGATAAAACAACAAAGGAAAAACTGTACACAGGCAGCTGGATAATTATGTGTACACAGATAGAAAGTTATAAAAATATTAAGTAGTTTGGTTAAATTTATTACAGAATAGATTTTGTGTCTTATTTGTGAGTTTGTGAATGGTAAATTGTGCAAATTTATATAGACTGAGAAACCATAACATACATTTTTGTGATGTTGCGTTAAATTGTTAGTACCCACTGTGTTATAATCGTCTTACTATTCCGACTCTTTGTCATGGTCGGCTGTGTGGCAGGCAGGATGAGGACCCAATCGCAAAACTCACGGACTCAAGGGATGAACTCAAAAGGCAGCTTTATTGCTGACAAGATGACAGGAAAATACAAAACTTAAACTGGGCACAAGAAACTAATACTTGGAGAGAGACACAGGGAAATCCACGCAGCATGAGGGAGACTACGACACAGAACTGAGGGAGACGCAGACATAAATACACAGAGGGTTAACGAGGGAAGTGGGAGCACACGGGGAACACAGCTGACACAGATAATCATAACGAGACAGGGCAGGAGTGAACACAACATGACGCATACTGACGAGAGACTGTCAAAGTAAAACAGGAAGTACAGAGGTTCAGACAGGAGGAGAGAGCACGGGGAGAACACAGACATAACAGGCTGGGGAAAACATGGAATAAAACACGAAAGGGGACAAGGGCTCATGAATACATAGAGGGGCACACAGGGGGTGAGAGTCACAAAGGGAAAGCACACAGGGAACCACATAACAGGGCAACTCAGGAAACAGAACCTAAACAGGGAACTGAATACAAAAATACAAGAGAACTAAGAATACTGGGCCAACACGGCCCAGGACCATGACACTCTTATCCTGTCTGTATTCCCTTTGTCCACCTTATGTGTTTGTGCTCTTGTTTTTCCATGTTCGTTATTTCCTTCCTGAGCCACAAGCTACTTTTGGCTCCTAACGTAGCTCAAGCCAGAGATAATTTCAATAACAAGGTGAGTGCTGGATGTGACTCAAAAGTCAGGTGTAATGTAAACAGTCTTAAATAAATAGTGATATATGTGAAGCACAACTGAAATGTGTGGAGTTTTGTTGTTTTGTTTGACATTTGTACACTGTATGGTTCTTACTACTGTGCCTTTTTACTGATGCCTGACTGGAAAATTAACACAACAAGCCATTTGTCTCAACAAACCAAATCCTATTAAATGTATCTGCATAACAGCAGAACATCAAAGTTTGTGCTGCAGTTGGAAACAAAGTTACTAACAGTGTTTTTAACTTTAGTTTTCTAACTCACCTCAGTGTCCCTGATTTGTACTACTGCAGTAGAAGCAACTACTAGCACCATTAATTATTTAAAGTGACTTCTATGGATTTGTACCAGGTTTGTCAAATTAAAAATGACACCTGTCTACAGGGAAAGTACGGCATTCAGATTGGCCAGTGTACCTTGACTGAATTACATGCTGTCCTTACCTTTTTATTCTTGCCATAAGACAGAACCAGACAGCTGTGTGACGTAATCAGGGAAATGGTGTCGGTGTCCACTCAGCACATTTTCCCCTCGGCAAAACTGAGCTGGGAGATTAACCCTGTATATGTGGTTAGAACCTTGTATTTAATATTAATGAGCCAATGTTCATTTCCCACAAGACATTAAAGATAAGACTTTTACGAGAAGGGGGAAAAGCAGACAGTTCCAGTGAAGACTATTTCTCATGTTATGAATTATTAAGGGCTCATACACTGTGGATTAATTAGGTTGTGAGTACTGGCTAGTTTGCTTTTTAGTGCAGCTCTTTCATTATCCTCAGGGACAGAGGTGGATTAGCGTGAGGCAATTTTTATTTTAGCTCTAATGAATTATGCTTAGCAGTGCAACAAACATCATTAGTTATTGCTGCGCTGATTACATCACTTGGGATAACCTTTTGTATCATTTGTGGGCAAACCTGTAGCAATATTGCATTTTGGTGCTGTATAAAGACACACCGTATATTTTGACAGCGCTCCCGATGCCTGCCAACGCTGCTGTAATAGAAAACCTCTGTTTCATACTCTGTAACTATATCTTCTGTCTGCATAATGGCTTGTGGTGTAACTCTTGTGTCATTATTACAGCAGTTAAATGTAGTGTTATCACAAAGATAAAAAATAAACTGCTACATCCCCCACCTGCTCGCTTCTGTGCTGTTGTGTAACTGAAAGGAAAAGATTAAACCGGTCTGAAAACATTCTCAGGGGAAACACAAAAATCGCCCCCTCAGACCAGAGCAACCAGGTGCTTTTTACTCCTGGGCTTGTGTATAACTCTGCGATTAGCTAAAGGTGAAGCTGAAGGAGGTTAATTTGAGGTTCAGTGGTAATATCTGTTATCAGTAAGAGTCTGGCAAAGCTCCATTCCCCCAGTAACTCCTCAAGTTCAAATCTGCAAATGCAGCTGCCCAGCTACATTTTAATGACCCGCACTTTGGCAGAGAAACATTTATCCTCCTTGGGAAGGAGGACAAATATGCAGCTTTTCTTTGAGGTCAATCAAGATTAGTTTAAAAACTCCCGTGTGCCTCCAGTTTGCTGATGTTTCTATCCAGTGACGTGAGAAATGCTGAAATGTAAAAGTTCCTTTCTCTCATGCTCAAGCAGGCTGAGATCATCAGCACTGCATTATGCTGCAAGGGTGCTGTGAGGGTTGTCAGCAGAACATAAGCACTGTGTTAAACAGGCTGTCAACTTTGACAGGGAGTATTTCTCTTAACGTTTCATTAAATTAATACAGTAGGAGGCATATATTCATACTGTCACATATGAGCTTTCATCTAAACATACCATGTCCACAAACAGTAAAGCAAGAGAAATCTGAGATAATAATAATAATATTTAAAAACCCTATATATTTGCAGGCTACACAACAATTCACAACAAATACACCAACATATTGTCTCAAGGTGCACAAAAGGATGAATGAGCTAACTTTAAACTTGGACTTTTGGAGTTTAGTTTCCATTTACTTTGACATTCTTGAGTAAGATCAAGCTTTAAGGCTAGCTGCACGAGCTCAGAAATGCCTTCTTTTTATTTCCAAGGAGATATGAGGGGGTCGTCTGACTCGCTAAGGTCCATCTGCTCCAGAATCATCAGAGCAGGTGTCTCCATCAGCTTTGCGCCAGTGGGATCAGTATCCACCTCAGTCATATTCGTTTCCTTTATCACTTCACATGCACAAATTTTAATTCATTTCACTTGGTGCTGTAAAAGTACACCAGTAGACTTCAACTTAGGGGCCACAGTCAGGCTTTTTAAATGTTGGGTGATTATCAGTTTTATAGTTCTAATATTATTAGTTTAAAAGTGTATAGGCTAAAAATGAACACAGTTGTAGCTTCCAAAATAAGTCATTGGATTATTCAAAGGAATAGTTGTAGGAATGGTGACAATATGGTAAATGGACTGTGTGGTGAGGCGTGGTTGGCGGATGCCGCGCGGATGCACCTGCACGGCATCCGCAATCACGCCCGCTCATAATTTCAACCTGTGGTGCCTTATTAACACCACAGTGGTGCCGAAACCCTGGACGCGGCACTGCGGGACTACAACCGAGACAGAGGGAGGAGCTGGCCCAGAGGATGGCAGAGATGGCAGCCACCTAGTGGGAGCAGGCCGCCACCCCTGCCGGTATATCCTGATGGTGGGGAAGCGGTGGAGGAGCCACGTGGGGTACCTTGGCAGCTGGAGATGGTGGACGAGGCGTGTGAGGATCCGTGCCTGCCGGAGGAGGAGGAGGAACAGCCGTGTGGGGAGATGGAGGTCGATCTGGGTCCGAGGTCAGCGCGCAAACTGCTCCGGAACGACAGATGGCGGCCCAGCCGCCCGCAGGGGCTCACGACCGTGCCTGCAGGGTCAGAACACCGACTTGCCAGGTGGCCGGCCTCTGGACCAGCATCGCCGCTGCTGGAAGTGTGGCTGACCTCCGGAAGAGGCACGGCCCTGTCGTCGGGTTGAAAGCCGGTTGGGGTGTAGTAGGTTCAGCCGGATGGCTCCCGATGGGGGTGTGTGGTGAGGTGTGGTTGGCGCCCGCCTGTTAAAACATGGGGACTCAGGGGTTGGTGATTGTGTTGTGGTGTGATGTGATGTGCGGCTGGCATCTTTGGAGCTGCAGTCAATGTAAATAAATGGCTCATAATTACAACCTGTTGTCCCGCTGTGCCTTATTCACAACACAACCTGATTCTTATAAAGCGCTTTTCTATTCTCCTGGAGTGCTCAAAGCGCTTAACACAACATGCCACATTCACTCTAATATCCTATGACTAAGGAACCACGGAGACCATGTTTAACTCACAGTTACTTCTTTATTAAGAGAACCGGGGCATGCGCCACACACCCTGAAAACTCTCCAACAACTGTTGCCCCCTGGTGGACAAATCCCTGCCACAACATAACATTCACCCATTCACAAGCAGCACTTTCTTCTATGATTTTAAGTGCTTACTAACTAGCATTCACACTCTGATGGATGCATCAGAGAGCAACTTGGGGTTAATAGTTTGCCCAAGGATATTTGGCATGCAGACTAGGGGGAGCCAGGGATTGAACCAACAATCCTCCGATAAGTAGATTTTCAATTCCGTTAAATTTTATTTATATAGCCCCAAATCACGAAAACAGTCGCCTCAAGGCACTTTATATTGTAAGGTAGGTCGTCCTACAATAATACATACAGAGAAAAACCCAAAAATCATATGACCCCCTATGAGCAAGTGCTTTGGTGACAGTGGGAAGGAAAAACTCCCTTTTAACAGGCCTGTGTTACGGCTACTCTTCCCGTCCCATGCAAGGACACCTGGATTGGCTGGAGGACTGTTTACTTAGCCTGATAGGCCGAAGGACACTGTCTCAGCTAAACTATGGACACGCACACACATACACTTACACTGATATGCACACACTGATTCCCCCTCCCTTTCCAAACGCCTTCGAATCTTGTGCCCTACCGGGGAAGATGGCAGTCAACTGGACCAGCGCAGACATGCTGCAGGACCGGATGCGCTGTCTACACCGGCTCTCTTACCCTTTACCCGCCCCTGTTGCTTGTCTTGTGTTTCTATGGTGTATTGATAGTCATGTGCTTTTTGTGCTGAGGTGTTTTTTCTGTTATCAAACTGTTCTCCCAGTAGGAGCTCAGTCTGAGTGGAGTTTTTTTTTCTCCTCCTCTTACCTCATGTAGTGTATTTTCGTTGTTTTTTCCTATCAGCCTACCTTTCTGACATGTCTCCCCAATGTGATGTTTGTGTAAAGTTGGTCAGAAGGTTCCTTTGTAAATGCGCATGTGCCATTAGCGTGCTGCCTGCTGTAACCCTAATTTTCCTCGGGATTAATAAAGTATTCTGATTCTGATTCTGATTCTGAAACCTCCTACAGAACCAGGCTCAGGGAGGGGCGGGGCCATCTGCCATGACTTGTTGGGGAGAGAAATGGGAAACAGGATAAAAAACATACAACATAGATGACCTACTCTGCCTCCTGCGCTACAGCCACAAACTGCTAACCTTAACCCAGCATGATAGTCGAAGGAATACAGTTTTGTAATTGTTGTAAAATGCTCGCTGTCCAGATAAATCCAAATTTTGAGTGCTAAACTATGATAAAAAAAATATCCATTAATATTTTATGTTGCATGAAAATACTTGCGTCTGTTGGTATTTCAAATTCCACATAGAATTTCACATTTAAAACAGCTCACTTGGTCATATGCAAAGACCATACTGTAAGCTAGTAAAGAAGCTTACAGCCATTTTGAAAACTTTGATTACTGCAAGCAGATCATGTTTGTTCTATGAAAACCCCACAAATGTCCTCCAGCTGAAACAAAATCGAAAAATTTAAAAAACAAAACAAAACACATGCACATGTCTGCTAATACTGTAGTGGACCCCCTTTGCTTTTAGAACTACCTTAATTATTTGTTGCATAGGTTCAACAAGGTGCTGGAAACATTCAGAGATTCTGGTAACACAGATGCTGCAGATCTGTCCACTACACACCAATGATGTGAATCTATGGTCTCACCACATCCCAAAAGTGCACTATTGTGACTGTGGAGGTTGTTTGAATACACTGAACCCACTGTAATGTTCAAGAAAACAGTTTGAGATGATCTGAGTTTGGGACATTATCCTGTTGGAAGCAGCCATAGAAGACTGCTGCATTGTGGCTATGAAGGGATGGAAATGGACAGCAACAATACACAAGTAGGCTGTAAACAATTCTCAGCTGCCACTAAGGAATCCAGCGTGTACTAAGGCAGCGGTCCCCAACCCCCGGGCCATGGACCGGAGCGGTTTGGTACTGGGCCACGAGAGTTGAGGTTCGGGTGTGAAATTCATGGTTTTCAGGGTTTTTATCGTTAACTTGGTTTCCCTGGGTCTTTTCCCATGTGTTATGAATAAATCTCCTTTTTTCTTGGTACAAGCACTGGTTTTAATTTATTGTATTTATCCGCGACAAGGCCAGTCTGTGAAAATATTGTCAGAAATAAACCAGTCCGTGGCGCAAAAAAGGTTGGGGGCTGCTGCACTAAGGAGTCCTCCACAGCTGTCTTAAAGAATGGTGTCAAGGAGAGAATGGTGAGCTGAATGCTAACCTGTAGGTTGGAGGTGTAGGTGTAGGCAAAGGCAAGGATTAAAGAGTGGAAGCTGAAGAAGGAAGAATGTTGCACAGAGTTGGAGGTGAGACAGGTTCTGGGTTGATAGGGAAGTGTTACCAGATCACTGGGAAAGTACAGCTGCTGAGGGGAACTGTCAGTGTTTGGTATATCCTCCTGACAGAGGAAAGAACACAAACAGGTTAGCTAGGAAAACATGGGATAGTAATGGTGAACTACTATTAGGAGGCTAGGTGTACAGCAAAGAGGGAGGTGGCAAAGACAAAGGAAATTGCTTATAGTGAGTATGATGTGAAGCTGGACACGAAGAAAGACTTGATTTAAATGAGTGGACTTCCTTTTGGCTTTTTTAAAGAATTCTTTGTGGACATCAATTTCAGACTATGAAACACAGTTTATGGTGAGAGGTTAGAAGAGGTTGTAAAGGAACTAATGAAGGGGAAAATATTTCAGGAGAGTATATCAGGAGAAATTACAAGCTACTATTTCCTCCTTTTTAGCTGTTGGCACCCTACATATTGGCTCTTACTAGAAGCCTCTCAAGCATTATATCACTTGCCCACTGTGTCTGCTCATTAACTGATGATGACAGTGCATTATGCTGCTTTCTGTTTTGGGTTCAGTGTGTTGGTATTTTAAAATGGGTCAGGTCTGGCTGTGCTATGATCCGCCTCCAACAGGGTTTCTCTTTCTTGTAATTCCAAGGTCTCTTTCCAACCGAGTCCAAATAAAGAGCCGCTTTATTTTGCTGTAAAATTGTATCACTCTTTGAGAAAATTAATACTCGAGTAAAAAGAAATAAACTCAAAGATATTTAAGCAAAATGGGATGTTTTGCTTCTTTAAACAAACGTAATAATATGGGTTTGAGTGTCATTCCATTTGCTGTAATAACTGAAATTCTCCTGATTGCTAGCCATGGCTGCTCTTCAGAGCACAGATCTGTTAGAATGATAAATATCAAAGGACAGAAAAGAGTGGGAAGGGCTACAGAAGCATTTCTTAAGAATGAGACCTCAATCAGTCAGCAGTCAGTCAGATAAATGGGACAGAGGGATGAAATTTGGCACTCCTGCTTCACTTCAAAGAGAGGTCGCACTGCTAAGATCACTGCAAGAGTGATGTGAGAGCTCAGGCTGGTATTTTGCAGGCACTGCTTGTAAATGTGTTTTTCACGAGACAAAGATAAGGACGATGACAAGAACACCTCCTCTCTGGAGGGGAGAGGGAGGGGAAACAGGAGGACAAAGGAGGGAACAACTAAGCTGTAGTGCCTCTTCACCTCACTGTGCAATACCTTTTGTGCAATACTTTTGTAAATAGTCAACGGTGCAATAGACTCAATACTTGAAATGTGCAATTCACTTGTATTTTTATTTTTATTCCTATTTATTCTATTTATCCCCTTCGTATATTTTATTTATATTGTCTCTGTATTTATATATATGTGTGTGTGTATAACTCTGTAACTTCTGTCGGTGCTGTGCTTTTTTGGAAATCGAATTTCCCAGAGGAACCCACCCGAGGGATTAATAAAGTTCTATCTTATCTCTTATCTTATCTTAAACCAATGAGGTTTCACGACCTTACTGATCAAACGCAATATAGCTGTAATAAACCTGCACTAGAAATCACTCACTGCAATGACAAGATGCAGTATACTGGGAACAGAGACAGATTGAACACTGGTTTTCCCTTTCTTGTTCTACATAATCAAATTGAAATTATGGTTTCAAATAACGTGGATCTTTTAGAAATTTATGATTATTATATTTTACTTACAAAAGTCATTGTTGTTCAATAGGAGAAAAAAAACACTACCAAGCATACAGTTGTAAATAAGAATTTAACTAATTGAATGACATCATCAGTTTCAAGAAAAGTTAGGCTGCTGTATAAAATGTGATTAAAAACAAATAATAGAAAACATATGAAATGTTTAAACTGAGAGTGCAAAGTACTTAGTAAACTACAAAGTAAGGAAACAGGAACTGATTAGGTTAACTGGCTACAGATCAGCACTGTGACTGGGTTTAAAAAGAGCATCTTACTGAGGCAGAGCGTCTCAGAAGTAATGAGCAGAGGTTCATCAATCTGCAAAAAAAATTCTACAAATTGTGGAAAAATTTCAAATGTTCAAAGACGCCATATGACCCAGCAGTGTCTCATTCTTCATTTAAATGATCTATATCTATCTATATTTCACTGTTTTTATGTGAAGTCAAGTCAAGTGGCTTGTATTGTCATTTCAACCATGTGCTGTGGTACAGCACAGAGTGACACGAGTGCAAAAGTTGCAAAAAAACAAGACAAGACCGTGCAACACGAGACAGAACAGGATGATACAGACACGAGACAGTGCAATGGAAATGTGCAAAATACTGAGTATTGTGCAAAAAGGAACTTGCTTTCTGAAGGTGTGTGTGTGTGTGTGTGTGTGTGTGTGTGTGTGTGTGTGTGTGTGTGTGATTCTGCAGATAAGTGCTTGGTAGTAACATGTATGAAGGTATGCGTGTGTGGTCTCATTCTAGTCGCTGAGTGTTCAGGAGTCTGACGGCTTGGGGGAAGAAACTGTTCCGCAGTCTGGCAGTGAGGGCCCGGATGCTTGGACATGAACAAAACTGTTCCTCTTTGCAGAAGGTACCGGGTGCGTGGGGTCCTCCACAATGCTGGTAGCTTTGCAGATGGAGCAGGTGCTATGAGTGTCTGTGATGGAGGGAAGAGAAGCTCCAATGATCTTCTCAGCTGCTCTCACTATCTGTTGTAGGGCATTGCGATCCGATACGGTGCAGTTACCAAACCAGACAGTGATGCAGCTGCTCAGGACGCTCTCGATAGTCCCTCTGTAGAACGTGGTGGTGCTTTGGCAGCCAGGATCAGGGGCATCACCAAGGGGTGGTGCACTGGCCACCCCCCATTGGTCCCCTCTGATAATTTTAATAAATGTGAGCACAAGAGAGAGGGAGATACCCTACAATGAGTTAAAACGTTAGCTCCTGGCTAGGCTCCAACACCCAACCGTGAGAAGGATAAGCAGAAGTGTATGGATGGATGCGATTTGGGTAGTTACTGCAGGTAACAACTTCAACGCTTTCCCCAATTGTGTCTGAGTGAAGATTCTTCTGTCATCTTCACTGCAGAGATTCACATTTCATGTCCATTATAGCAGAAATAGGATTACTCCGCGTAGCGAGTGTGAATTGGACCACAGTAACATCACCTGTCACACCACTGTACTATCAAATACCCCTCCTCTGTGGGCCTCTTTATCCCACTCCCTTCTAGGGATTCTCAGAAACTCCAGAGTAATACCCTGCTGTCTGAGAAACATCTACAGCAGCAGCATCTGTCCTTAACTTTGTTCTTTTAAATCTAGCAGTGGTGATCTGATATTGATTCAAACATAAAGTGGTTTTCTTATTTAGTGCACTCCTGATAGTGGGTTTCAGTGATAGCAAAATCAGCTCTCTGTGCCACAGCTTGAACAGACTGAAGATTGTGTGGTTATGTGACCCATACCCACATTAGCATACCTACATGACCTTTGACCTTGGGACTTTGCGGAGCCGTAAAACAGACTAGCTGCAGTGGGATTTGCTGGGTGTCAAGGAGACAGAGGTTTAGCAACAATTGAAGATGACAGCTCATTCATCATGGCTGAAGTATCCGTTCCACTGAATAGAGCACATTTTCCATCCTAGGCAGCTCTGGCTCGCTTAATTAAAAATATGAGCATAGTAAACAACTTCACTGACTTCTTGTTTTCGTAGTGCTACCTCAATAAAAAAACAACAACACACTTTTGATGTTTGGCATCTTTTTTTTGAATGAAGAATTGAACTGAGTTGTTAATTTTGAGGATATGCTTTAGATATTCTCTTTGTTCTTCTGTCTTGTTTTCAGGGCTGCATGGAAAATAAATGTGTTTGTGTGTGAATGAGATAGTGCCTTATTGTTCACCACAGACAGATGAAAGCTGGGTCTGATGTCAGGAAAGTGTGCACAAACACACACACAGACTCACACCTGGGGATTGTTTCACAAAGACAAAGTATCTGTGACTTCCGTCAAATATTCTAGCAAAGATGCTTAAGTTGGACAAAGATTTTTTGTGATGTCTTTGAAAGTAATATTTTGCTAAGAAATTTGTAAAGCTTGGTTTACAGGTAGTTATTGTCAATTTCTGTGTTTTAAAATAAATTCACATGGCGGCATTGTGCTACCACCGGTGGCGAGGGGCAGCAGTTCATGGAGCCCTTTCTACTCTGCTGTCTCTCCCCGGGTCCCTGCAGCTACTGGCACTGTAACCAGCTTGCAGGGGCCAGCACAAACGTCGGGGCAGGAGTGTTGGTGGTGCCTGCGGTCGCTACACTTCTGCCGGGAGTGCCAACTCAACCAAGTCAACCAAGTCTTCCGTGTCATTAGAGGCCCAACACCCAGGAAAGACCTACAGCATTCTGATAGGGTGCCAAGGGGGTACACATCAGGCTGTGGTGGCCAAAGACTGCATGCAAAGCCGGGTTCGGCCAGGGGGGTTGTTGGAGGCAGAGTGGGTGGAGGTTAGGGGTGTGCTTGCTGCAAATTAAATACAAAGTCAAAGCACAGAGTTAAGGCTGCGGTGAATGAATGAATGCGGATGAGTTCACAACCTTTAGTGACTCTGAGGAGGAGGAGACAGGAGGGCCTTCTCGTGAGGCCTCGCCAGCTCCATTATTTCACTCTGTGGGAGATTTCCCACTAGAGCAGTCTCGTGATGACACCCTACGCTGAGTCTTTGAGCAGGTAATAAAAATTCATGATCACACGGTGCACCCTGATACAGTGCTGACATACCCCATTTTGTATTGATTAAAGATAGGCTGTTTTGATTGAGTTGTGACACTTGCACGGAAGAGGAATACACCCAGTTGTTGGTACCTAATAGCCGCCAGGAAATGATTTTCCCAGCAGCTCATTGTAATGCATGACAGGGTTTATGGGATGTAGGATATGAAAAAATTCTGGAGTAAATAATGGCCCGACTTTATTGGCCAGACATTTGGGTGGATGTGTGCTGATGGTGTGCATCCTGCCCAGAGTGCGCCTTTGAACCCATTGCCATTAATGGAGGTCCTGTTTGAATTCATAGGCATCGACCTCATTGGACCATTTCACCCAAGTGCATGTGGCTATCCCTTCCTATTAGTTCTTGTGGATTATGCAACATGATATACCTGTGCCGCTGTGCACCATTTCTGCAATGAGTTTGGTGGAGTTTTAAGTCATCCTCCAAATTGGCATCCCAAAAGAGATGCTGACTGACCAGGACACATCGTTCATGTCTTGCACAATAAAAGTACGGATTATTGAGTATTAAATGTGTTTGGATCAGCACCTACCACCCTTAGACTGAGACAAATCCATGATTCGTTTATTCACAAGGATGAACACAATTGCGATCAAATCACTCTCCAAGTTGCATCGATCCTTTGTGGTCACACGGCAAGTGGGGGACATTGACTGTGAGAAAGTATGGTCGGACAGGGGAGGAGCCACACTCAACCTCCTAAAAGAATGGAGAGAGACTGAAACTCTTCTCTGGTTGCCCTGATGAAGGAAAGAGATGAGTCTGGGCCAGAGGTGCCAAACTCCACCATTCCCTCCTCGCTCCAGTACTACTCATTTTTTCATAACGCTGGGTTTAACCAAGGGCTACTGGCAGACTCCATTGTTTGCAGAATCCAAGGAAAAAATGGCCTTTCCCAGTCTGTGGGGGTTGTACACCTTTGTCATACTTCATTTTGGCTTGTTTGGAGCCCTAGCGCCTCATGGACCGGGTGCTGCCCCCGCACGCTGCATATGCTGCATATGCTGCATTGTGGGCGATCGTGGCTCAAGAGTTGGGAGTTCGCCTTGTAATCTGGAAGGTTGCCGGTTCGAGCCCCGGCTTAGACAGTCTCGGTCTTGGACAGTCTTGGGCAAGACACTTCACCCGTTGCCTACTGGTGGTGGTCAGAGGGCCCGGTGGCGCCAGTGTCCGGCAGGTAAGGGGGGTGGACGGGTGATTTTGGTGATTGTCATCATGCTAACCACAGCTTCCAAGTTTCTATTAGCTGTTGGGGCCTGGCGCAGCAGTGTGGGACCAGAGCCGAACGTGAGCTGGTCTGGAACAGAGCTGCAGTAAAAACTGGAGCTGAACCACAGCTACAGATCCTAAAACTGTAAATAAAGCGCATCAAGAGGTGTGTGTGTGATTGTGCCAGGCTTTGTGTAACGATGTGTTACAAACACATTCTATTTATAATGGCAGTGTTGAAAAAGGGTAAGCCTCACAAATAAAAGGGGTTTAAAAAACAGAAACATCAAAAGTTAAGCAGCTGCACACATACAGAAGAATCTTAGTTTCCCCTTCCACAGGTAAAGGAACTGTTTCAAGCTTTGGCACTGGCACCAAGTAGAAAAGGGGAAAAAAACAGAAGAAGGTGTGGATGCCTTGATACCCACACTAAAAGATATTGCATGCAGAGAGCAATCGCTCATGTTTCAAAGAATGACAAAGTGCGCAAAAGTAGGTTGAAGTATGCAGTAGATCAAAAACCTGTCAACCAGGAGGCTCCTGGGAAAAGTTGGAAATTAGGTTCAGCAGTTTCCAGGCAGAGATTGAGATGTTTTGGACATATGCAGACAAGGGATAATGGATATATTAGGATATGGGCTAAAGGATACTGAATATGGAAGTGCCAAGGAGGAGGAAAAGATATAGAACACAAAAAGATTCATTGATGTAGTGAAGGAGGACATGCAGAGAGTTGGTGTGACAGAAGAGGATGCTCTTGACAGGGTGAGATGGAGGCAGATGATCCGGAGTGGAGATCCCTAAAGACAGCAGCCAAAAGAAGAGCAAAAAGAATATTTCCTAGCATTAGTTATTGTTAGCACTGATGATTTTTCTGGGTGTATCCTTTCATCCTATGACAGCTTAAATAAGTGCCAACCTGCCAAAGACTCTAGCTGGATGAGTGTTAGAGTCAATGAACAGCTGGATGGAGTTTGTGTACAAGATTATTGTCCTACAAGACCAACTCAGTTTGGAACAGAAATACTAGATTTAGTTTTTTATTTTAAGTACAGGTGCCTCTCATAGTCTAATTAATTAAAATCATTATCATTATTCATTCAAATATTTTGTGATAACTAAAGGAGTACCTGAAATTTTTTTTATTTTCTTGAGTTGGAGAAAAATATTGAAGTTCTCCAACCACTAATTAAGTAGTGTATACTCTGTGGTAAGAATACGGTTGCTAGAATGGGAAGACAGCAATTATTCTCCTCAAGGACCACAGTATTATGCAAGAGCTTTTAATGGTGTGTGAATCTACACAACTTTCAGTGACTATATAAAGTAAATAGCTTTTAGTACAAATCACTTGGGAGTTTTTTATTGGTAAGGCAAATGGTCCAACAATTAACACCTAACTCGAGCCAGTTACTGTATTGCAACCTTTCTAACATAAACAAAACTAGTCTGAAAGCAACACTGATACCAGAAACTAAAGGACTTTTGGACCAATTTCTCCCCAATTCATGCCTCCCAACATTTAACATAAAATTATGCTTCAGGAGATCGCTACATGAGGTGTCTATGCTGTGAGAGGTTTTCAAACCACATGTTTACCTATCAAACTAACTCACTTGTGGTTTTATAATAATGTCAACAAATAGTTGATATTTAGTTGAAATAAAATGATTATTTGGCAGATTGGCTACCACCGTTGGCAAACCATGGGTAAACCACCATTTTTGGAGCCTGGATTTACATTATGGATGAATAACGGTAATTTATGAGTTGCTTCTTTCAAACTTGGTTAGAAAGCTGCATTCATAAACTATATGACTACTGTATTGCCACTGCACCAACACACATATTAACTACTTATACATAGGCATTAAAACTGAAGCACAACCTTTCTGACACAGTCTGTGCAAGCCACAACATTAATGAAAGTGTTTATTTAAAATGCTCCAGAAGGCCCTAACAGCACACACACACAGTGAAACGGTCCAGTTTCATGACTTGAAGTAGTGGACGAGGCCTATCAGACACCAGCTCTCTTCAGCTACAAGTATATGAATATACATCTATGTATAGAGGCCCAAATACTTTTTGCACCAGTCTATAAATATACTTTGAAATTTTACTGCTGTTTTTGCCACTTCAGTGGCACTTCATTTCTCAGCTCAGAAAAAATATTCTGGCCCAAACTTCCTTTTCTGAAACATGAATACTAACTAATACTTGGTCTAAGAGTGAATCACAAAAGGAACACAGGAAGCTGGTGGTGGTCAGAGGGCCCGGTGGCGCCAGTGTCCGGCAGCCTCGCCTCTGTCAGTGCGCCCCAGGGTGGCTGTGGCTACAATGTAGCTGCCATCGCCAGTGTGTGAATGTGTGTGTGAATGGGTGGATGACTGGATGTGTAAAGCGCTTTGGGGTCCTTAGGGACGAGTAAAGCGCTATATAAATACAGGCCATTTACCATTTACCATAAATCTGTCATTGCAGGCAATACAGCATTCTATAAATCCAAGCTTTAAAACTTAAAAGGCTACGTTCACACTGCAGGTCTTAATGCTCAATTCCAATTTTTTGATCAAATCCGATTTCTTTGTCTGCTTGTTCACTACAAATAAAATGTGACAGCAAACGCGCTCTAGTGTGAACGCTCAAAGCGTCCCGCATGCGCAAAAGAAGACGTCACACACAACGCGCTCTGTTCAGACCCAGAGCAAACAGTATTGTTTGACTGATGGCCCTTAATATAAAGACTTGTTTCGGACTTTACGTTTCCCAATTTTGCTTTAAGTTATAAAGTTATTTACATTTGGCCTAATAATGATCCTTATTGCTGTTTTAGAGAGGAGCGGTGCTTCAAAGGATAGTTGCAGATTTCTGTCAGAATCTGCAGATTATACAGTTCAAATAAAATGTTCACGTTTCTCCAACGTTGTCTTCCCAACAGTTTCACTGACATCTACACTGGATGGCCAGGAAGCGTTCGCGATGTCTTCTCGGGTGCTTCTCCGGCGCTGATAATTGGCGTCTGTCTTGTGTCAGTGACTTAGTGCGATGACCGTTCAAACAGCAGTTGCTTTCTAAAACATCAGATATGTATCGGATTCAGTACCACATACGAAAGTGACCTTGATCGGATTTGAAAATATCGGATTTGTGCCGTTCACACTGTCATACCATGATCGGACATGTGTCGCATAGGCTCAAAAAAGTAGGATTTGATGTGCTTTCATCTGCAGTGTGAACGTAGCCAAAGACACAATGAAATCAGTTCTTCCTTGACAATCTGTTTGTGTAGTTGTTCATCGGAGTGTGAATGTGTATGAATATTAGATAAAACGTGCTTTCTCCTAACTTACTGGCACAACCTTTGGGGTTCCACCGTTTTCCAGCTGAAAACCAGTCTGAGGCTTTAAATTGATGCCAATCTCATTTACACTGCCTCTTACCTAGTTGCAAACTGCTCCAGTAAGAGCTAGAAGCCACCACCTGAAAAAACCAACAACCACATCATCCACCAAAAGTAGTGACGAGGTCCTGGGACAGCCAAGCTGGATGCCTTCCGTTACTATGCTACAAAATGCCTTCTTTAAATCCACAAAGCACAAGTAGACTAGTTAGACAAACCTCCAAGCACCCTTAGATATCCTCAAGAACAGGGCTGCCCAATCCCAGTCCTTGAGAGCTACTATCCTGCAGCTTTTAGATGCATCCCTACTCCAACACAGCTGAATCAAATGGTTTGATCTCTTCAGCATGCCATCATGTTTGGCAAAGGCCTGATAACAAGTCATTCATTTGATTCAGGTGTGTGGGAACAAGGATGCATCTAAAAGCTGCAGGACGGTAGCTCTCGAGGACCGGGATTGGGCACCCCTGCTCAAGAACATACAGAGCAGGTCCAGGATTCCAGAGGATAAAACTGCAGTTTTCCTCCATAATCTGAGGCTCCAGTACCCTTCCATAGATCTTCCTGAGGAGGCTGAGTAATGTGACAGGACCATGTAGGACTTTAAAAACCAAAAAAGGAACCTTCAAATCAATTCTAAAACTAACATGTCACGCAGTAACTAGTATAATATAATTACTCCTTTTGATACATATAAAAAGCCTGGCAGCAGCATTTTGAGTTAACTGCCATCTGTGTATGTTACGAGTAAAGTGCATTGGACTGTGACAGGAATGGACACTTTTTAAAAATATCTTTCTAAACTGAATAAAAAAGGATTGTATGACAGCTGTGACTGCTTGTTACCAGATACGTAGCCAGTAAGAAAACTCTCATTCTCCAGGGAAAACCCCAACATACAACATGCATGCAAAGATATAAGATGCTAACACAGTCTTAGTGTAACACAGCAGAGTTTTCCTCAGATTTAGAACCTATTTGTGGGTGCAAAGACAAGTTTAATAAATTTGGGGCAAAGTAACTTTTTTGGCTGTCTGAAACTGCAGAGAAATACAAAGTCAAAAAAAGTGTAAAAAATACAGGAAATCTGAAACCCTTATGTTGACCACTGGACACCAGGTTTAAAGCAATGAACAGTAGAAACTGCATTAGCATGCACTGACACTCATGCCGGGGAATGACCGGAACATTTTATAAATGAAAACAAAGCAAGCACACATCACATATATCAGATTTTTCATAATGTGATTAATGTGAGTTGTGATGGTTTGCAGTTGAATTTATGTCATTTAATTAGAAAAAAACAAAAGCCCCCATCTATTTCTGGAAGGAGGAATTTGACATTTGCCTTGAGTGATAGAAAACAAACGGCTTTGAAAGATTTATTGTTATCTTTAAAGCGTGCACACCCTGGTGGAAAAAGAAAGAACAACACGCAGAGGTATGCTCTAATTCAAACCAGGATATGGTCTGTGGCAGTGTATGTTGTCTGGCTAACATCTTTTACTTTGATTTCTTCAGAGACCATGCACCTTTTGCCCTCTCTTAAGCTTCCAATCCATCAGTTTGCCTCCGACTCCTATTTTCTTTTCAGACTTCTCCTCTGCCTGTCTGCCCATCTGTATTGTGTCTGTCCTTGGACCTGAAATGAGACAGACTTAGCCATCCCGAGCATCCTAATCTCAGGTAATGGAAGAAAATTGGTCTCATCCTCTTTCCCCTCCTCCATCCTGAGCCTGCTGATCTCCAGGGAGGGCTGGCCACCATTTTAATGAATGCTGAGTTAAAAATAAATAGCAACATTAAATCCTGTAATCCATACCCAGTGCAGTCTGCTATCTGGTCCGGTTTTAACATCATAAAGTCCTGAGGTATGCCTGTTTCTAACAAGATGGCAGAACTCATTCACTTATTTAAAGTAAATGAATTCCAAAGGACATGATTTTTCTTTACAGAATAATTAAATTGTGCCTCATCCCCCAATTAGCTTGATCTATGTGCTTATTCACCAAAGATGAAGGGAACTCAAGGAAGACTGACTCAATTAAGAGAATAATTACATCACAGTGGCCTTAAATTGAACAAGACATACCTAACTCAAGACTTTATTTTCCATTAGTAAATGTCAGAAAGCAGCATTAAAATCCAAAGGTGGAAATTTGTATTTAAGGACAAAGAAAAACACAGTGCTATATATAGAAACACCAGAAAACAGCCGGGGCTGCACTAACTGAAATGAGTACAACGATCTAGCGAGGACCAACACTCCACTGAGGCCTTAAATACTGCCAGGAGTAATCAGCCGGGATGAGCAGCAGGTGAGTATGGCGAGGAATACAGAACAGAACCTCGGGCGCCGCCCTGATGGAGAAGGTGAGCACAACCACCAGAGCAGCGTACGGCGGACCATGACAGTTACCCAAAAAACATGTCAAACAGACTTTTTGGACTGGATATTTTAAATTTCTTTGTCACTGTCAAATGTGCTTGGTCAAAGGGGGTCATATTATTGTTGGGATTTTCCTCTGTATGTATTATTATAGGGTCTACCTTACAATACAACTGTTGTTGTGATTTCGTGCTGTATAAATAAAATTGTCTGACTAACCCCTCCAAAAAACAACCCCTCCTGTTTTTATGACCTACATACGGTGGCCCTGAGAGGCCAAACAGACTGCAAGTTAAGAAAACACCAGTAATAAGAAAAACACTTCAAAACCACACAAAACACAACGGGAATAGGAAAAAACTGATTTCCAAAAGCACAAGGGAAGTGTTTCTGGGGAGACAATAACCCGACGTACCAATTGCAGGAACCAAAATATGCTAAGAATTGCGCTGGGAGACACTTAAAAGAAGTGGAGGATATATCGGTTTTGTGAGGAAAGAAAAGATGAGAGGTAAGTTTGTTAGCCTAACTATTGGCCTAAAAATCCGTCATCAGTATTATATGAATCATGATAAAACACACCGACCATGTTTTGGATTCCTGCAGCTGGTCCGTCGGGTTAGTGTCTCCCCAGAAACACTTCCCCTGTGCTTTTGGAAATCAGTGTTTTCCTATTTCTGTTTTGATTTTTTCCTGTTTCCGTTGTCGTTTTTCCTATTGCTGGTGTTTTCTCAAGTTGCAGTCCGATTGGCCTCTCAGGGCTACCGTACCTACCTACATGCTACTAATTGACCTCGTTTGATTAAATCTATATAATATATTCTGTGGACTTGATAACGTCTAATAATTCTAAAAAAATCTGATTCGTATCAGTTCCTGTCAAGTAAGGCTGAACATCTGAGAGTTTCCAAACACACACACATCTACACACTCACATCACCGGTGCCTGCCTAGACTGTTATTTGGTGCCATAGACAGGCATAACTGCTCTGTAATTGGCTGAGCTAGCTCATTAACAGCTCTGTTCCAGTCCCTCTGGGTATTAAACGTGGCCCCCGAGTGCCCAGACTGCCACCCCCGGCTTTTGAAAACCAGAGCTATGAATTTGCAGCAATTAGAACCCATCACTTTGTAAACAAAGTGCCATGCTTAGTGTGTTTAAAATGTTTGTGTGGAACAAAGGACGAATAGGTGATATACAGGTATAATGTGTGTTGAATTCCAATATAGTTCGATATAGCTCCATAAATGGAACCATAACTATTCACACTGACCCATTCAGAATTCAATGAGCGGAACAGCCGCAGAAAATGGACCTCCAAATTACTGAGAATCAATTTTCTCTGCATGTGTTATTGGTAGAAGTGTGGCACACTATATAATTGAATGGCTGTGTTTTAGGTGTTGGGAGTATGATGACAAAGCTCAGCAATCAGGTGAGATTTAGCAGCAGAGTGTGAATATTTGTTGATCACTGCAGGGAGTTTCGCTGAGGGCTTACTGTTGCTGTCAGAGATTTGTGTGGGATTAACGGAAAATGTGAAGTCGCTCATTTGAATCTCAGCTTATTTATTTGGTATTATGTTACGTTTCTCTCAGTGCCGGCTTCACCGAGGGTTTGAAAGGAAATCTCAGGACGTTTATCCAAATCACTGGTGGGCGCTTTATCAGGTCCCAAAGTGAGTGCTAATCCATGGGGATAAAGACAACGTTTTACTGAGATAAGTTGTTTGTTGTTGTGGAACAATTGTAAGGTCAAAAATTCTTTGTACATGTTGTTTTAAAGGATCATGTCACCTACATCACAAAAAACTGAAAATATTTAATAGAAAAGTGTTTTTTGTTCATTTTTCTTTCATTTCATTAGAAGTTAATGCAGCTTATAATGTCACAGCTTGGTTTCCTTATAAAAGTTTTTATATTATTTTATTCAGTAATGTTCATTAGTGTTTTTAATCATTATAAACTATGCTTTGCCCTAAGTTAACATGTAACTTAAAATGTTTAAATTAAACTAAACAGCACTAAAAAGCATGTTAATAGCATCAAAATACAAAAAATAGTTATACAGTCTGAATTATACTGAACATGTTTTATGTCTGTGTATGGGGGAAATGCTCATTCTGCAAGGTTTCATGTCTTGTATTACCAGGTGTTTCTGATTCTACTGTATCTAAATGTATTATGCTGATTATATTTCCTGTCCATCCAGCTCACAACAATGAGACAAGTGGGCTCTTATTGCCTAGTACTACAGTACTACAGCTTCCTTGAGATTGCCTGTCTAGTGTGATGAATATTGCAGCATTCATGAAAGTAGTATACTGGGGTTATTAAAAACAACTTAAAGGCAAATGGAGTGTCTGCAAATTTGAGGAGGATGAGGGTTGGAGAGAAAGTGATTCTGTGCAAACCCGAAGGCCTGATATCTTTAATCACCTAGCCTCACACATCACAGCACTCAGCACAGAAAATGACTGAAAATAATGTAGAGAACATGAGCCATCAGCTGACTGTACATTTTGACACTACTGGCTGAACTAACAATAGTAAATGACCTATAAAATTACCCCCTTTTATGTTTCTAAAAGTATGTCGATCTAGTCATAGTTGGCCAGCTGGATCAGCTCATTGTTATTATGTGTTATAAGGTGTTTATTAAATAAATCTTTAATCAATAACCTGAACCTGTAAAAGCTTTTTTGGCCATTTGACAGCTGTGAAAGCACTGAATAAGGCATTAATGCCTTCTTAAATAGCTACGGCAAAGCCACAAACTTTACACAGCAATCACTTGTAGAATTGTAGAATCAGTGTGGGTGTTGCTGTGGTGTGTTCAATGTTTTGTGGTTAGGAGATCTTCAGTTTGGGTGACAGTTGGTTGGAGACCACAACTGTTATTTCAGTGAGTGTTTCAGGGCATCAAGTGAGTTTAATTTCGACATTCAGTCTCTTATTTCTGGATTTGGTTTCTGCATGCTTGACTTCAGTAACAAACAGTATATTAAATGATTTGGAGAGCATAGGCATATGATCACATATATTTGAACCTTTATACTTTATATCTCAGGTGTAAAGTGCCAGTCTGAACATGCATATCTGATGAAGAATGACTGATTGGAAGTAAGATTCCTGCAAAGATGATGGTTTCCCAATTGCATTTCCACCCTGCATGAGAAATATGTCTTTATTGATATGCCTGCACAGCCTGGATCAACAGACAAAGAGCACTTCTCTAGTCTTTGGATGATGATGGAAACATTATCACAGATGTTGCGCAGTGTGCAAAGCAATTAGAAATAAAAACGTAACCTTCTTTCAGCAAATATTACTTCCTGGCATCACACAAGCAGTCCTCTGTGACACTGTGAGGGATGAAGCCTTTCTCCTCTCATGGACCTATCTGCCAGTTATCAGGGGCGTAGGTGGTGAAGAGCTCATTTGGGATCCTTCCATTTCACTGTAAGTCAGGCTAACTTTATTTATAAAGCACTTTAAAAACAGAACATAGAAACAAAAGAAAAAACAGAAAAACAGAAAAAATGTAAAAAAAAAACAAACAATAAAAAATAAAATAGAATTAAAATTACAACAAATAATGTCAACATCTCAAACTAGAAAGGGTGTGCAAGTGCAGCAGCTCAGAGGACCAGGGTGCAGCTATTTAAGGACTAAGAATTTTAAAATGAGCTCTAAAATGGACACACAGCCAGTGCAGTGAGGATAAAGCAGGAGTGATATGGTCTCTCTTCCATGTTCCAGTTAAAACCCCTGTTGCACCATTCTGCACTACCTGCAGATGAGACATTGAGGAGTTACACTAATCCAGAGCTGCAATAAAAGCATGGATTACTGTTTTAAAGTGATCTTTCAATCGATTTTTTTTCACCTGCCGTCTCTGGTGAAAATCCAGTGAAGTTGGATTTCACAGCTGCACTGATCCAAACTAAAATCACTGTCCATTCTGAATCCCAGGTTTGTGATAGTAGGCTTTACATACTGTGTACTGTGTAGGTCCATGTTTACAGGAGAAGACCCACCAGTGGCACCATGGCCAAAAAGAATCAACTCTTATTTTCATTTAAAATACAGGCAGTTTCAAGCCATCCATGCTTTTACTCAGACTGCAGCTTCAGCATGTAGACAGTGATAAGGACCACATGTGTCCTGCACATTTTCTTAATTTTCACTTCCAACCCAGCAACTCAACATCTGGCACCAGTGGTGGTTCCCAGAGCCAAAGGGCATTTGTGAACCTGCTGCTGTGTCATCTGACAAAGGAGATCTTTTCCTTTTTAAGGGAAGCATACAAGGACAAGATTCAATGTATATAAAAGACGGAGAGAGCCACTGTGGCATCACCCAGTGCCATCCTTGTCCATAGTCTTATTACGTCCCGTATTGATTACTGCAATTCCATCTTATTTGGTCTCTAATAAATCTAAATTAAAGGCTCCATGTATCAAAATCAGAGATTTTTCTGAAGTTGCACATTGAGGGCATTCTTAGAAACCCCAAACAGCAATCTTCATTTGAAAAATTAAGATTGTTATTAATAAATACAGCTCCTCTTCCTCTTCTCTTGCTACAAGGTTCTGTTTTGGGGCCTTTATTTTGTTTTTTTTTAAATATTTTTTCCCTCACAAGCGCATTTTGAGCACTTAAGGACATTTCTTATCACTGCTATGCAGATGACATTCATTGGACATCTCTTTTCAGTCGCACAATGTTTCTAAGCTAAACTCTTGCATAGGTGCTTACACTCTGTTAAAAGCTGGATAGCAAATAATTTTCTCCAAGTTAAAAATGAGACAGAAAATAGAAGTCCTTGTTTGTGCAACAAATAGATTTGGTAATGGAAATCATAGGTCCCCTTTCCACTTTTGGTGTTTTCATCACAGAAAACACAGTAGAAAAATGAACTGGGGTTTTTGCTGATATTTCTCCATATAGATCGACACATTAAATTGAGTCATTGTAACAAAATGTTTGTCATTTATAAGGTCATTAGAAAAAAAACCCCACATGATAAAGGAGGACATTCATGTCTATCTTGTATCATAGTAGCTGCTAGCTAACATTTTGAGTTTGACGTATTAGCACAGTCATTTTTTCCTCACTCTATCCGTCCTTCCAATTTCTTCCACTCTTCCAATTCAGGGTCACAGGGAACTGGAGCCCATCCCAGCTGTCGAGAGCGATAGGCAGGGTATATGCTGGACAATTTGTCTGACAAAAGGACAGAGAACCATTTACACCTACTGTCAATTTCGAATCACTAATTAAGCCATGCATATTTTTGGACTGTGGGAGAAAGCTGGAGTAACTGGGAAAAGCCCATGCAAGCACAGGGGGAACATGCAAACTCCACTTCCTTTGTTGCTGCAGTGATATGTTGATTGCTTGCTTAAACAGCACAACCAGTGTTTCTCAAACTCTGTTCATTATGAAAAGCTTTAATAGCAAAGAAATGAATTAAAAAATGCTGCAACACAACTCAGAATTTATCAAAAGTTTTATGTTTCTTTCTCTGACTCTCCAGCTTGCTTTCTTCTCTTTCCCACTGGCATGAGTGACACTTCTCCTCCCATGCCATCCTTAGTGGGCACCTGACAGGCTCAATGAAAAGCACCCGGCAGGACAGTATTGAAGAATGAAGTGAATAATTTATCTGAGCATCTGGGCTCATGTCCCTCATTCATCTCAGCCCCCCTTCCCAGTATCCTCTTCATCTCACCCCTATCACTCTTTCAGCCTCCAAACACGCATCCATCAAGAAAATATTTCTTCTTCTCTTTGGACCTTAGTGTAACTGGGCTCTAGTTTTGTTTTGTTTTTTGTTTTTTTCTTCAAAATGACATCTCACCACCCACTCTCTGCTTTTAGCTCACCATCCAATTAGAATTTGTGGGAAAAGATGATAAAACCAAATTTAAAAAGATTATGATTGTGTTAGTAAGTAGCAGAAATGGCCACTTAATGCCATAAACTTACATTTCACTGTTGCCTGTTTATTTGATCTCATGTGTTATTAAATCAGGGTTATATATTCTACTACAACATTTATGAAAGAAAAAAATACGATGAATTGATATATGCTTTTTGCTTTAAGCTACATGTGAGAGACAGGATTCTTGTTGTTAAGAATACTAACTTTTACAGAATGATAGCAACAGAGTTTTAACACCTGAATTGATTTTATGACTCTGTCAGCAGAACAAGAAGAGGAGGAAAAACGACACCAGCTTCATAGAGCCTATTTACCAAGTGTTGTAAATACTGTAAGAGGGGAATGTTGTGACCTGTTTTTTGATTCTTGTGTATTGTGCTTCAGTGTTATTGATATTTGCTTGCTTGTGTTTTTACAATTGTAAAATCTTACTGTGGATGTAAGAGACAAATTATGTGGATATTTTGCATCTTTCTAACAATCATCTTTATTGTGTAATGTTTTATTAGATTATACTTGATGGCTTGGGCTCCAGGAAGATTAGCAACTAATTCAATTCAATTCAATTCAGTTTTATTTATATAGCGCCAAATCACAACAAAAGTCGCCTCAAGGCGCTTCATAGATACAGAGAAAAACCCAACAATCATATGACCCCTTATGAGCAAGCACTTTGGCGACAGTGGGAAAGAAAAACTCCCTTTTAACAGGAAGAAACCTCCGGCAGAACCAGGCTCAGGGAGGGGCGGGGCCATCTGCTGCGACCGGTTGGGGTGAGAGAAGGAAGACAGGATAAAGACATGCTGTGGAAGAGAGACAGAGGTTAATAACAGATATGATTCGATGCAGAGAGGTCTATTAATACATAGTGAGTGAGAAAGGTGACTGGAAAGGAAAAACTCAATGCATCATGGGAATCCCCCGGCAGCCTACGTCTATTGCAGCATAACTAAGGGAGGATTCAGGGTCACCTGGTCCAGCCCTAACTATATGCTTTAGCAAAAAGGAAAGTTTTAAGCCTAATCTTGAAAGTAGAGATAGTGTCTGTCTCCCGAATCCAAACTGGAAGCTGGTTCCACAGAAGAGGGGCCTGAAAACTGAAGGCTCTCCCTCCCATTCTACTTTTAAATACTCTAGGAACAACAAGTAGGCCTGCAGAGCGAGAGCAAAGTGCTCTAATAGGGTGATCTGGTACTACAAGGTCATTAAGATAAGATGGGGCCTGATTATTTAAGACCTTGTATGTGAGGAGCAGGATTTTTAATTTAGTTCTGGATTTAACAGGAAGCCAATGAAGGGAAGCCAAAACAGGAGAAATATGCTCTCTCTTTCTAGTCCCTGTCAGGACTCTTGCTGCAGCATTTTGGATCAGCTGAAGACTTTTCAGCGAGTTTTTAGGACATCCTGATAATAATGAATTACAGTCGTCCAGCCTGGAAGTAATAAATGCATGAACTAGTTTTTCAGCGTCACTCTGAGACAGGATATTTCTAATTTTAGAGATGTTGCGCAAATGGAGGAAAGCAGTCTTGCATATTTGTTTAATATGTGCGTTGAAGGACATGTCCTGGTCAAAAATGACTCCAAGGTTTCTCACAGTGTTACTGGAGGCCAAGGTAATGCCATCCAGAGTAAGAATCTGGTTAGATACCATATTTCTAAGATTTTCAGGGCCAAGTACAATAACCTCAGTTTTATCTGAATTAAGAAGCAAAAAGTTAGCGGCCATCCAGGTCTTTATGTCTTTAAGACATTCCTGCAGTTTAACTAATTGGTGTGTGTTATCTGGCTTCATGGACAGATAGAGCTGGGTGTCATCTGCATAGCAGTGAAAATGTATGCTATGTCTTCTAATGACCACTATTGTGGAAGCTAATAGGGTTCCTTACAAACAAACAAACAAACAAACAAATGGTAATTGTTTGGGGGTGGCACGGTGTTACCACTGTTGCCTCACAGCAAGAAGGTCCTGCTTTCGTTTCCACCACCTTGGCCGGGGCTTCTCTGTGTGGAGTTTGCATGTTCGTGGGTTTTCTCTGGGTACTCTGGCTTCCTCCCACAGTCCAAAGACATGCAGTTAGTGGGGTTAGACTAATTGGAAACTCTAAATTGCCCGTGTGAATGCGGGAGTGAATGTGAGCATGAATGGTTAATTATGGTTAAAAAATAATGGTTAAAATCTCATTCTCCTGAGTGCAAAACAGGAGTAAATAAAACAACAGAAACTGAAGAGTGAGGCAGTGGTGAGGAATGGAGAGATTTTCTGAAGGAAGATGACTGGGGAATGTTTTCAACGCCTGGCAAGTTATGGAGGGTTGTTTTTAATCCCTTTGCCTGGTTTCATTAGAGCGAGCCGTCATTTGTCATTGATCACTGGTTGTCATGGAGGATATGTGGCAGCCTTGAGCCCATCAGCTCTATCCCATTCTGGAGCATGCTGGGATCTTAATGGAATGATTCAGTCGGAGAGGGGGAGAGAGAGACAGACACACAAACAGAGGAAGGTCACAGATATGTTTAACCCCTCCGGCTGACAGCGAGATAGTAAAATGAACTTTGCGAGATTTCGCAAAAGTTCATCTTAATTTTTTTTCTCTCTCATGTCCCTTGTGGGGCTCCGTAGATTTTTGGTATTTTTGATGCCCAAAAAATGTTGTGCATTTTGAGGTTCAGTCTCATTAGATGCCACTTCTCTGTTAAATGTTTGTACACAAGATACAAAGTCATATAAACTGTTCTGTCATTCTCCATGTTCAACTACTCACCCTGCCTGTGATAACTATCCATCTGGACCAGTTAGTTAGAGCTACTGCCTTCTTTACTATGTCAGTCTTGGAAATTGCATTTTTAATCTCTGTGACATTTTCACCGCTATAAAAAAAGTTATTATATAATATATTACTGGCTTGGACATGTGCTTCTTTGCTGCCTTGAGGCAGCATTGTTAATTGATACTATATTTTGAGTTATTGACACTATATTGAATTGACAGTAGTTGACAGTGATGACAGTCATGCTATAAATATATGTTCTTAAATCCAATACGCTGTTAAAACTTTGCATTATACAAAATGACATTAAATAGCTCTGGTCCTCCCATTTCCTTGGTGACATGCTTGAAACACTTAATCATGAACCTTCAGGCCTAAATTCTAATTGATGCAGTAGCTTGGTCTTTGCTAATATGTTTAGCCAAGAAATCTAGCATGAATGAATGAAATAAAATACTAGTGGATCAAATACTGATAAAGGACTGTTGCTGAACATGCCAAAACACACTCTCTACAATAAATGAAATGTATACTACTCTGTATTTCATAGCTAGAGTTGTAGGCTACAGTTAGCAAAGGCTAATGATGTCACCCAAATGGTCATGGCAGATGGCCGCTCCTCCAGTTCTGCAGGAGGTTTCTTCTTGTTAAAAGGGAGTTTTTCCTTCCCACTGTCGTCAAAGTGCTTGCTCATAGGAGGTCATATGATTGTTGGGTTTTTCTCTGTATGAATTATAGTAGGGTCTACCTTACAATATAAGATGCCTTGAGCCGACTGTTGTTGTGATTTGGCGCTGTATAAATAAAATTGATGTCGAATTGTTAGCCTCCAAGCTGGGATATGGTGAAGTGTAATATTGTCGGTCATCGGTCATTCATGTGTTGATTAAATCTTCAAATTCATTCAGGTTGAAAGGTTGCATGAAGTCCATTTATGCAGAATTGTATTAAGTCTTGAAAGCATTAAAGATTCTAGCAATCATCGACCATCAGATCTCATAAGAGCAGCATTTATGGGCACATCGCACAGTCTCTCCTCCCACACAGCCCCATCTCCCTTAAGCAGAGTGAAACAATTACCACAGCAATAAAGAAGCAAACACAGGCCACATTCAGGAACAATAAACTGACAGAGCCCACGGTTTTCCTTCTAGATTTCATCTCTTACTACACGGACAATATTTAGGGTTTAGAGGCTATGCGCTTGATGGAAATAATCTGACCTGTGGAATTGTGCATGCCTATGAAAATGCACATTTTCTTTCCCCATACTAATGCAATCCTGTCCTTTTTTTGCCAGATTTGTTTCCCTGCAACTTTGTCCTGTTCATAATAATGGGTTTCTGCATATAAGGAGACCCATGATCAGAGAATTGGGCTGCCACAGAGCACTGCAAAGATAGAATATGTTCTCAAGGTTTTGTGTCACTAAGAGAGAATAACTTTTTTTTAGTGGAACACTTTGATCTCACCTTAAACTTCACTAGGTATCGACTACTTTTATAGTTGACACTTTTTTCAACAGTTTGTGTAACAAAGTTGTTTTTGTTGAAACAAGCTGTTGTAGTAATTCACTCTGTGCTTTACAAAACCGTTTGCCTCATGCTCTTGATGTTTATCAAATAACCATGTATTTTCCAATGTAGATGCTCATCTTTCTTACTAGTGAAAGATGAGCTGTGGTGGGCGTTTACTAGTGAAGTGAAGACTGGTGTCTCAGAGATTTTAAATTACGCAAACATATAGTTTAGGGAACGTTAATCTCTCCGCTGAGGTTAAAATAAAGTTTGACAGGTTGGACGAATGCTGACTTTTTTATTGCATGAGATTGTAGTGATCGTCCCACAAGTGGGGCTAAGAGGTTTAAATCCATTAATTCCTCTCTCAAAGCCGATATTATTGCTGCTCTTTCACACTAAAACCTCCGTTGCACTTGCATGCTGTATGTCTTTTGGATCGGAGGATTGAAAGACTCTGAACAAATGTAACATATGCTGTTAGTACAGTATGGTGGTTGAACTGTTGCAGTCTAACCTTAAAGGAGAAGCAAAACATAAACAGAGAATGACTCCAGGCAGTGAATGAGATGATGCTGGGAGCTATGGTGCAGGGAAATTCAATCCCTCACAGTGAGACAAATTGTTCCATTAGCGACTTGCTGTCCTTTCAATTTCTCAGCCTGTTGATTAATAGCTAAAGAGCACTGTCTGTCACAATGGGAGTCCAACTTGGCATGTCTTCCTGGCTACTCCTCAGCCAAGGCCCCCTATAATGAGCCTGTGCTCTCGGCGCCCAGCAGCAGATTGCTTTGATGCTGCTATTTACCCAGCTTCTCTTGGCTCACCATACAAAAATGCACAAATCTACCCACTCGCCCCCAGCCCTCCACCCCCCGCCTGAAAATTGCAACAGGGTGTTCTTGGTAATGAAAAAAAAACGAGACAGCACCATCGCTACAAATGAAAATCAGCATGGTATTGTCACTCACTTTAATATAATGCAGTAAGATGTGCATTTTCAACTTCTATCACCTCCTTGGTTCGAGTTTTGCTCCCGTGCCTCGACGAAGACTCGTGCTTAGCAGTTGGCCAAACACACAAAGCTGCATATTTCACCCATAAGGATGAAATAAGAGAACGGCGGCAAAACTCAATTGAATCGGTCTTAGATGTTTAGTAAAACCTCAGTGTCAGGGTGGAATGCTAATGCTCTCCTAGCTCTTGATCAGGGCCCTGCGGACAGAAAACGCCAGCTTCCACAACCTTGCTTTTAAGATTTTAATTTACTCTGTAAACCTGAAGGGCCTTCTTTCACAATATGTGAATTATATGTTTAATTTTAACATTACGCTTCTCATTTCACACACACAGTTCACATCCCAGCAAACAGAATGCACCAGTTCACATAAAAGAATAACAAATCTTTACTCTGTAGAGTCAGTAATTCCAGTAAATCTTTTCAACACGTTTTATTTGCCTTTAAATATATAATTTTTTTGTCTAGTAGAAAGTTTGACATTTTTTTCTTATCTGTTGCTTGAGTTTTCTTTCCCTTAAAATAATTCTGAAAACTCAGGTTCATTCATGTTTGTCTTTATTTTTGCCCTTCTGGATACAAACCGAGTAATAGATTTCAGGATTTTCTTTGAAGATAGTTTCCTCACTCTGATCTCTTCCTTCCATTGTTTCTTGATCTTTCTGCCAAACTCAGTGAAACAGGGTTTCCTCTGGATATTCTCTATTTGTATCCGGTATGTTTCTATAGCATTATGACAGTACTAGATTTCCATCAATCACATATAGTGAAGCAGTCCTTTGCTATTAGCATAGTGAATTATGCTGATTCACTTTCACAAAACTTCTCAGCTGCAGAATTTTTCTTTAAAAAAAGGTTTTCTATACTGATTGAATTTTTGCCTCAGTTCTTCAAAGGATTTCATAACATCAGAGTTTGGATGATACAGATCGTGAATCCTTTCAAGCTCTTTAGAAGACTCACGTTAAAAATGTAGCATCAATTCATCCTGGGACAAAAAACTGGCTGCCTAGCAGGGGCTATACTGAGACATAGAGTCTGGTTCTTTAAAACATTTTCTCATACCATACCATATTTCAAACATATGTTTAAGAAATGAAGTACCAGTCCACTTTTGCAGCTTTTACATTATGTTAGAGTATAACTGCATGGTAAGCTGTAGTTTTAGAGAATAACATTCCACATGTGTCCAATGAGGAATGTTGTTTACTGACATATAATGATTGGCTTCAGTTGTGCAGCAAGAACTGCTAGTCACTAACAGAAATACTAGTCAGTTAAATGTATTATTCTTATTTGTGTCGCACACTAATTAGGCTACAGGTTGCTAGGCCTGGTTGCTGTGATGACAACAACCCACATTAGGTGGTTTTCGATTGTAATAGACAACCAGTCGATCTGAGTTGAGTTGTGGCATGTCATGCAGGTCTAACCGAGTAGGTACTAATGGAAAAAGGGCTTCAATGAGAGGCAACAAGCAAGGTGAAAAGTAAAAAAAATGGCGTCTGCAACAACCAGTGTAGTACTGCAGTACTTTGATGCTGAAAATGAGCAGCTTTTGTGTCATCTGTGAAAGTAAATTCATAAAACCTCATTTTTGCACAGTGGTGTGGACATTAACCTGCAAGGTAAGAAGGCCGCTGCTGCCATCACTGCTGTTAATGTATACTAAGGACATCATTGGGTGTAGGATTTCATAAACATGCAAACATGACAGATTTCAGCAACTTGTAAAACATAATTTGATTATTGAAGAATATTAATCTTAAATGCATATGCAGTAATTGTATGACTGATGAATGATGTTTTCTATTAGATTGTGCTCAGCGGCGACAGTTTTAAGTATCTTATTAGTTTTAGACTGTTGACTACTCTTTTTTTCTCTCCCACTTAAACAACCATTAGTGTCCAGGAACCTTCCCGACAGCCCCCACAGTAAAACGATCCATAATGCAGCTTATTAAAACTCCTAAAAAGCAGAAAAATTCAAGTAAATTACACCAGATGGTGTCTTTACTGAGCTCCACAGGGTGATATCCACCTCAACCTGCTAGTGTTTCTCTGCTTCCCTCCTTTGACATCAGGGCTTTCCGCTGCAGCATTTCACTGCATTTGGAGTGAAAGTTACAGTAAGTATGGGAAAGTTAAAAATGATTTAGACATAATAATTGAATCTATTCTGACCCAAGATGTCTGTGAAGGTTCTCAGTCATCGTAGTCTAAGGAGCTTGGAAAGGAAAGTGTCTGGACTTCTTTGAGTTTCTTGAAGACTGAAGAAGCTTCTCGGATGAGACGTGAAACGTCTTCAAGCAACTCAAAGGAGTCCAGACGCTTTTCTTTCCAAGCTCCTTAGACATTCTGACCCAAGGTTGGCAAAACTCCCCAAGCTACTCTTTTACCTCTCTCTTTCCCTGTGAGAAAAGGGGGAAGCATATTCTTATTTTAGCCAGCATCAATTGCAATTTTCACTGTTTTAAAGGAATACTATTGCTGGTGGTTTGCCAAATCAGCTGTTTCTACTTTGTGCTAATTCTGTGAGTAGCTAATAAACTGCATTCTGGCTCCATTGATGACAATGACTTTATTTAATTTAATTGGATGTGTGGCAGCATGGTTTAGACACATCCCCAAAGTTGCCATGTGAAATTGCACCTAGCAGATAAGGAGGAAACGAAGTAAGATTGAAAAAAAGAGAATATGGTCATTTTTCTACTGAAACACCCCTCATGTGTGCTGTTTCATTAAAAAAACAAACTATAAAAGATACAATATAACCCCAGGAGTATGTCGTGTGTAACTTTAACTTGCTTACAATGCTTGTCCATGCCTATATACTGGAGTGCTTGGCCCTGTACAAGCCGAATAGCGTACTAACAATAACCAGGAACTTCATGCGGCTGTGAAAGACAAAACTAGAGACAATCGCACAAGTTGCCATCAAGGGCAGAATATTCACTGTCTCCACTGCTGTTCTGCATGGGCCCAAACCCCTTAAACCAATGAGCCCCTCCATGGGCTCTACTATCAGCAGGCAGAGGAAGAAATCCTATCAGTGGCTAGAGAATGATGACCTAAAGGACAGCACACGCCCGTGTGATCAGAGCAGAATTGTACCACGGACAACATGTTGCCAACTGTGCAAAGGGGCCCTGGAGAGTATCTAATACATAGTAGCATAATTAAGATGTGAGCTGAAATCAAGTGGATGTGAAAGTGTGGAGGAACATATGGACAAAAAGTTCCTAATTCCCAGTGAAAGATACCATTGAAAGAGTTTGAGACCACCAGGGCTAAAGTCCTTTGGGACTTTGAGTTCCAGCACTAGGAGCATTATGAGCTGTAACCCCAAAACTCAAAGAGTGGCTCGAGCAGATTCGAGGGACAACAGTAGAGTCTCTGCCCAGAAGAGTGCAGTCACTGGAAGTGTGCAGAACCCTCAAACCTCAGGCCTTCAGTAGAGGACCTGAGCTTGAGAAACAAACATATCTCCAACCCCAGGGGGTGAGAGGGAGATTGGCATTGTTGCATCACAGGAAGAAAATCCTGGATTTGAATTCACCATCTGGCCAGAGCCTTTCTCTTCTGTTTGCATGTTCGCCCTGTATCTGGGTGGATCCTCTCTGGGTACTCCAGCTTCTTTCACAGTCCAAAGACTTGTATCCTTTAGTATTATCATCAACTAGTTGGGTGGAAAGGATTGCGCCAGACTTTAAAGGTCACAGCTACTGAGTTTCTGGATTAGACTTAACATCAGAGACACCCAATATTAAAGGATTCAGATAAGTGGAGGCCCAAAGAACACTTGATTACCGTAGTGGCTTTACTCTCGACTGTTAAAATGAATCTATAAATCACCATGATGGAAGGCATATTTAATCACCCTGTTTGGTTCAGCTAATGGATGACACTGCAAGAATAGAACTTGATTTCCTGTGTCCAGTTTCATGACGACTCGATGCAGGATCTAATTTACTGACTTTCAAAACCACTTACTGCAATAATAACCCATCGGGAATGTGAGTCGTACAACAGATAGGGTGTTATATCTGAATTGTGCATCAGTAAGAAAGTCCTCTTGGTAAGTGATACATGAATAAATGTATCTAACCTTTGAAAGTAATATCCAGTCAGGACAACAGCGGTGGGAAGCTTTAGTGCTAGTGGCTTCTGCACTGTGCTGACTCCGCTCTCTGTCTCTCTAACAAGTGGGTTGGTGTTGTGATGTTTTTTTTTTGTTTTGTTTTTTTTTAAACTGTTGTCCTGATTTCCCCATTACACTTAAAAGGAATAAATCTCTCTGATTGACTGCAGTACAATCCAGGCACTTACAAGCTGGCATGAGCTGTCACCGACAGATAAATTGTTTTTTATTCACACAAAATGATATCACGTGCGTATGAGGACAAGTCTGTGCAAAACAGTTATCTAAAGCTCTTAAAATAGATTAAAACAGCAGGAAAACACAGGAATTCAACACAACAAAACTACTAGTGTGATTTAAGTTGGACTCATGTGGCTGGCAATCACTTCAGTCACAGACTCCTACTCTTCTTTGTACGAGTCCTGACCAAACAGCTCAGGACTAAATAATAAAAACCTCCAATAAAATATGGATATAAAGCGAAAAGAGAGACTATTTAAGAGCTGGAAATCCAGAGTGTAATAAGACTGGGTGAATAAAAAGTGCTCAGTTAAGGCAGCCTCTGGGAGTTGTCACTCAGCCTGTATTTCTGATGAAATTAGTGCTGGCGGAGAGCTTGTCTCTGGTGGGTAACGGTTGGGGAGAATTACTATCACGATGTAGACTGCTATCCGCTTAGTAACATTGAGCTGATCAAAAACAGTCAAGTAAGGGCTCTAGACTAACTTTTTGCCATAGGCGTACCGGTACGCCTAACTTTAAAAAGTTAGGCGTATCGAAGTTAGGCGTACCGGCACAAAAGTTAGGCGCACACAAATTTTATAATAATTTATATAATATAATGTGTTTTTCTGGATACACTGTGCTTTTTCAGCATTCAAAGATTGATGACACCGTGTCAGAGTACTGGCTATGAATTTCAGAAGGATCAGGCCTTAACTTAACAGAAAAGTTAGCAATAGTTCTTTTCCTATTACAGCTACATCCACGTCTGTCGTGCCTAGGCTGCTCACTAGGGCTGGGTATCATCACTGATTTCTATAATCCATTCGATTCCTGTTTTCAAAGTCCCGATTCGATGCAACTTAGCCTCAGACAGTCAGAAATATTATAATTCTGATCATTTATCAGTACTGACTTCATCAGAATTGTGAACATCACAGCAGATGCCTTTGTGTGAAAGTAACTGAGAATAAAACACAGAAAAACATGAAGGAGATTTTCCTGGTCTGGCTTTTTATAGCAGATAACCTTAAAAATATTCTACAATGTTCTGCATATAAAGTTTAAATTTCTTCAGTATTGAACAACAGAAAAAAATAGGCTTTCTTGTCCGAGGTCATTTAAGTGAAAAAGAAAAAGACAGCAGCCGACAGCGCTGTAAACAACGGTAGACTGGTGGGTAATAAGCGAATGAATAATACAGAAAACAGAGATTGGAGACGGGAAACTGTTCTTGAAGTACAGAGAGAGAGAGAGAGAGAGAGCTAGCTGTGCATGAAGTGTGATTTTAATAGTCGTGGAAGCAAAACAGCAAAATTCATGACGACATTGATCAAATGTGAAGCGCAGTTTGCTGCTTCTTTCGCTGCTGGCTCGGTGAATTTTGGTTGGAGAGAGACAAAACCTGCAGCTCAGAATCAGCGCAAAAAGACGTAATCACAGCGCGGACCGGACGCATCAGGATCGCTAAGCTCCGACAGCGTGTCCGTCTGCGGGCCGTCGGGTGAGAAAGCCGAGAAAGACAAAGTTGATTCTGATGCGTCGGTCCGTTCTGTGTTTACGTCTTTGTGTGGAATCCGTGTACCTGCTCTCATTTGCTGTTTGGTTGTTGTTGAAATGGTTTTGTGAGCTTTAATCTGAGAATCTGGCGTTTCTGGCAAAACACAGTTATATTTAAAAGTCGATTCAGGATTTAATGAATTGATATCGCTTTATTCAAGCTACTCACCTCCCACTTCCACCTGCACTTTCAACTGGACCACGGCCAATCAGAGAGGTCCCGCCCCTGACTATCTCTGATTGGTTTAGTCCACGATAGGGGCATAATGTGTGTCTGTTGTTGACCACAGGGAAGGTTGCAGATTTTTTTTTTTTTTTTTGCTACCCGAACAGTTGGGTATTTTTTTTTAGTGGCACCACTGAAAAATTTGGTCGCACTCTAGAGCCCTGCAAGTAATCCAATTTCTTTCTGTTAACTATGGGATAACTTGCTCTTATGTCTTCTTATATTATATATCATAATATATTATGACTTAAAAGCTTCACCAATGTATATTCTGATGTTAACAACGTACAGAATGTGAGAACTGCCAACTTAATTCTCCTATCATAAATATTGTTTAGTGTAAAAATGACAGGGGTTAAAAACAGAGGATTATTACAAGACTTCATTTTCTCAGATGTGTGAAACTTTTCAGGATACAACTTATGCAGACCAAACATTTTCTGGTGTTGTTCTATAGTTCAGCTCCATGTAAGTTAGGTTAATGGATTCTAAAACATAAATAAAACACAGGTAAGATAATGGTGATACTAAGAGTGGTTGGTAAGCCTTGAAAAATGCTATATAAATGTCAAACTATTTTCAGTTTTGTCCACCATCTTGTGCTTTCACCACTGTCCTAACCTAATATTCAAGTGTTGCTGTTTTAAAATTGTTCCACATTGAAGGTTATGTCAAAGTCACATGGCTACTGACCATCCAACTTGGACGTTCTAGCTTTGGGGCGACTGTATCGAGTGAGGGGTGTAGCAAAACAAGTAAGTTCACCACAAATAAATTAGAATTGAAAAGACATAGGGTGTGTTTTGTGGAAACAAAAACAAAAAACAAATAAAGAAGAAAAATATAAGATAAAGATGACTTGAGTAAATGAAAAATGCATTTAACATCACTAATAAACCATGTTTTGCAAGAAACCTCTTACACTGAGCCTGTCTAACAAAGTGAATCCTGGTCTAGTTAAACTATCTTAGTTCAAATTTTTGTTTGTATTGTCAAGTTTGTCTTGCCAGCAAATAAAGCTGCCGTCTTAAGTAAATGTTTGGTCCTTTAGTCCTGCACTTGGGTCCAGCCACTGCCAGCCACACAGCTCACCGTGACAGAAGCTTGTCTTGTCAAATCCAAGAATAAGCCTAATTTAAAAGGCGCCAAAGATGGCTCGTCTTTATACTACGTCCACACTAGCCCGGAAAGATTTGAAAACTGTGTTTTGGTCTGAAAACGCTCCGCGTCCACACTAGCGTTTTCAGCTGTTTTCACGGGGTTGTGCGTCCACATTGAAATGGCCGAAAACACTTACGTTCCAGTACTGAGCATGCGTGAAGCGCAAGAAGATTCAGCCTGCCTTATTTCTGTCAGCCGTTTATTTACTTTCCGGCTCGTTGAAACGTCGTGGCAAAAGGTTGAGGAAAAGCACCGAGTTTTTTAAATGGACTAACAATGAGGTGAAGTTGTTGCTGCGAGTAACACAAAAGTACAAAGTTGCAAAAGCGAGTGAGAATTAAATAATTTGAAGAAAAGCTATCTGGAGCATGTACAAAGTGATATTAATCTTTAATAGGGCTGTCAAAATTGAGAGCAAACAAAACAACTGCTGTATAATGCCCTCCGCTGTCTTTGTTTAATGGGTCACATGACTGCATCACATGACTAAAATGCATCACCGTTTTAGAAAGTCTCCGTTTTCACTGTCCACACTGCGACGCAAATGCACCGTCTTCAAATGTATTCGTCTTTGAGAGCATTTTCAAAATGCTGTGTTTTTCCTTGGGGAAAACGCCATCTCAGGTGAGAACTGTGCTTAAGTGTAGTTGTCTGTGAGCATGTCTCACAATGGTTTCAGCTGAAACCTCTGCAGAGAATGACCCACAACCTTTTCCACACCTTGGCTCATGTGATGAGGCACATGATCAATAGTGGCTCAACGACCCTCATAAGAGACAACTCCCACTATTGCTTAAATAGCTGGGACTCTCCACCATTTGGTATAGCCACTGTTCGAATGCAACAATACAAATGCTTTAAGATGCCAGAACAAAATTGCCCTTTCACTTAACATTATCTGCCCAGCTATGCCATTTAACTTCTATATTTAATCTGAAATTCTGCAAAAGTTTCCACAGGAGTAACATCCTAAGAAAACAGTTTGCTTTGATGTCAGATTTTTTTTCTGTTTTTCTGCAGCCTGTGGTTTGCAGTAGATTTCCCTCCTAAACCCACATCTGCAATTCTCCAGACAGTGAAGGAGGCATTATATTCCATTTACGGAGATCAGCAGAAGACTTTTGGTTTTCAAGAGTCAATAAATATTTTAAAATGACTCCGCTCTATAAAGTGTTTTACAGCATCCCGTACCACATGTGAATGATGCAGTGAATGACGATCAGATTAGTGTTGATCGTTCCACACAGAGGTGAAGTTGCTCCTCTGTATCATCCCATCACAGCTGCTGCCCCATCGTTTCAAAAGGCAACAAACCGTGTGCACAAATTTTCTTCACAGACGCCCTTCATACAAGGCTTTCTAACTGCAGGATGTCACAGACAGCAGCCCCACGTTTTTAGTCTGACTGGGATAACAGTCAGGAGAGCAGTAAGGTAGGTCAGTCACACACACACACACACACACACACACACACACACACACACACACACACACACACACACACACACACACACACACACAGCGAACCCTGAATGCAAGTGGCATAAAGGTAAAGTAATGGTAGTATGTGTTTGCGCAGTGGATGCTGTGTAGCTTATTTCATTAGTGGTCACTGTTTCACATGAAAATAATAAGGTCTGTCCGTCTACAGTGCAGTTTTTGCCATCATAACATGATCAGTTTAGACTAGAGACATGACAATAATGTTTCAACCGTCCCGACGTTATTACATCTCTGAAATCCAGCTTTATTTAGAGTTTTGAAAAGATAACAATAGCATATATTGTGGCATGACTGGTAGGAATCTTAAAAGCAATTTTTGACATATTAAGGAAAAAATAAACATTTTACATTTTATTATTGAAGCGTAGCCAACAAATAAAATGATCAAAAAGAGTAAATGTGGTGAAAACGTCGTGTGTGACTTTTGTTGTGAACATGTGGTCATCTGAATGAAACTATTTCACAGAGCTTCATCACATAGCTCTCTCTGTCTATTCTGGGTCACCACTCTCATCCTGATTTTGTCTCAGATTCTGTGGTCAGGTTTAATTTGGCTGTTTTTAGTCACGCTTTCAACCCGGTGTCCAAGGCAGCATCATTAATCCACCAGCAGATGGAGAGGTCATGTTTACCAGTGTCATGTTTACCATTCTCAATGATGAATCAGCCTTTGTGTTGCTCTAGAGGTACACAGCGGGCAAACCGGTCTAATGAGAGACTGCTTGGTATCTGCTGTGTATGACCATCCGTCTGCTAATTGACGGCACCAGGAAACAAGGAGCACTGCTGCTGGTTGGGAGAGTTATTTACCAGGATTAAGTGGTGGATTATGTGTTTTGGCTTGAATTTAATTATGTAAAGAACAGATGATGAATTTGTTTCTGAATGTATATCTTATTTAGCTGAAGCTATTGTTGTTTTCAGATTCACAGAACTTCACAAAACTGTTTAGATCCTGAAAATTAAAAATATTTAAGCTGCCAGATACAAGAGTTAGGAGGGTTTTTAAATCTTACGTGGTCAGAGACAAATCGCATGGATCTGCGAGGCTTTTGTGCCACTTTAATTGCACTTGTAAACTTGCCCTTAGAACTACTGTATACCAAAACTTCATGGATTAGTTTGCTGTCACTTCTGTTTGGAAAGACTTCCTTTGCCTTTAAGGGGATTAGTGTCTGACCGGCCTTAAGAACACTTGTATATCCGTTGGGCATCTTTCTTCGCCTTTAGACAATAATTCTGATGGCAAAAGAGCCAAACGGGACAGGCAAAAAAAAAAGAAAAAAGAACACTTGTATATTAATACTTAAGAACTGGCATACTCACTGAATTATAACTACATCAATAAATCAAAGGAACCAGGTTACAGGTAATCTTAGCCCTTGTTAGGATTGCACTAAAATGCAGTCCTAAGATCCTAAGGCTTCAATGCTGTGCTTCAGTTCTTGCAGCATCCTAATGAGCATCAAAATGTCACAGACGGCAGAGAAAAGGATGGGAAAGCACAAAAAGCTGCTGGCATATCCACATTTGGTATGCATCAGAAGTTTCTGTATGTGTCTGGGGAGGATTTGGTTTTTGGAGAAAGCTTAAGGGAGGTGGACGACATATTCTGTCTTATTTTAATTTTTTTGGGCTGTTTGTGAAGCAGTTTGGTGCGCTGGAGAATTTTAGACAGATTTGTGACAGGATTCATTCTCATATTTCTTTATTTACACAACACTTCAAAACATGAACTGAGAACATAGATCAAATATATCCTGCTGTTACATGTTTCATGTAAAGTTGGTGATGGATGGAATACAAAGAGAAGTGGACCAAAGTTTAAAGGTCTTTAAGGCTCAGGTGCTATATAAGGCATTCGCTTAAATTGTGAGAAATAAATGTGTGTCCTGCAATTATGAAATTGATAACTTTTGTTTATTGAGAGAATGACCTATTTTTGTTTAGTGTTTTTGGTGAACTGTAAAAATCATAGATTTCTATTGTAGATAGTGACAAAACAAGAACATTCTGTCATTTAATTGTTTAGCACTTGTTGTAGTGTGGACAGGTCCATTGGACAGGTCTTTAGCAGTAGAATTAGCGGTAAAACTTGTGTTAAAATACAGGCCATTTAACATTTATGAAAATACCAATAAAAGTGTCATGCCATGTTCACATCTTCCAGTACGCCAGTTTGGAGTCATTGGTCGGCTGATTCTGGCTACCTGTCAGACTTCAAACAGAAGTAGCCAGGTTTTGAAACAAACTGATTATGAGTGTATAAATTTTACTGCAGTCTTCCAATTTGCATCTGAGATAGTAATTTCTAAGTCTTCCTCACGTTGCCTCAATAAGTGTTTCAAAGAAGCATCAGACTGGCCTCTTGATGTTATTCTCCTTAAGTCCTTAACAAGTGGTTCAATAGTTCAAACATTCATCTCACCCAGAGTTCTGCTGGTTGTCAGAATTTTTTTTGACATACTTGTCGATACCTAAAAATAATCTGATTGAAAGACACAGTCTTTCTTCAAATGTTCAAAATAAATAAAATGCCTTTGCTTAAAGATAACCTTCATACGCTTGAACCCTCTATCGTGCCATGGCTTGAAAGATGTGTCAATGAGAGGGGAGCCAAAGTTGGGATTTGCCTGTAAAATAGAAGTTTTCAGTTTTTACATAATGCTTTTTTTTTTTTTTAATGACACATTAAATTATTTGACTATTGCACTAGTCCTGAAAATTGTAATCACAAACATAGAACATGCTTATGACAGTCATAAAAAAAACTAAACGCAAGCATCAAGCTGGAGTTGGAGCAAAGAGGATTTCTGTGTGGATAGAGTCATGAGACACTTAATTTTCTTCTCATTTTAGTGAATTTTATACACACTTTAAGGCCTGTTCTACTTGTTTCAACAGTGATAAATGTTGTTGCTATTTTATGAGACAGTGTGCTTGAAAAGCATTTATAGTAGTGTGGGAAAAAAACATAATTCAACAGCTTGTCTGATCACCCTGAGCAGAATTAACTTTAAGCAGTTGCCTCCTGTATTATTTTATTAGCTTCTTAAATCGTTCCACTTTTCTTCCACAAGATTGCTTCAGTTTAAACAAGTATGCAAAAAGTCATACAAGTTGATTCTTCTTCTAATTGTACTTTGCAATGAACTGAACATATCAATATCTGATCTTGGGGTTTTGCTGGTACACCCATTTCCCTGTAGATTGTAGTGTTGTGTCAACACACACCTCAATGCAGACCAACAAATGGCAAAATATCTTCTTTAATAGAGGAGTTTGTACTTGCTGATGATCAGTTAATCATGCACATTTGGTTATCAGAAACTGGCTGCTGCTTAGCCACTTAAGTCCTATGGAAGCAGTAAGGGTGCATTTAGTTTGATAGAGTTTTATGGAATCTCGCTTTTTCACATGATTGTGTTTTTGAGCAATATTTAAGTTTAAAATTTGTGCACATTAAAAAAAAGCAATTGTCTCAAGTAAAACTGAAGTTTTATTACTTAAAAAACTAGAAAACAATGCTGAAATCAACAAATGACCTCCTAGTGGCTCAAAAACTCCGTCTCCTTTCCCCTTCAGCCTCCTTCATGGTTATCAAGAAGCCATGCCTACACAGGGCTCCTGATAAAAAGAGATGTGGTGCCACTGTCATTTGCCACAGAAGATTCAATGATTGCATGGACTCATAATTCATATTCATATATGGGAGTTAAAAAAAGAATCACCCTTGCAGGAGGCTCTGATGCTTCCATAAAAGTTCATGATTTATAACGTGTCTTTCTTTCTTTGCTTCTTTTATTACTGGGACAAATGCGTGTGTTCTAAATATTGAGTGGAACTTATCCCTGCTGCTCCTCCTCTGGTGGTATAAAATGCTTAACACAGCTGCAAGCTGAATCAAAGGTGGCATTTCGGGTTTAGACAGAAAGACAGAAATTACATCATTAGTTTCTTAAAGTGAATTTTTATACTAAAGTGAAAGGTTGATCCAAATGGCAGAAAAATACATTACTACTCACTCTTTAACTGTCAGAAACAAAAGTATGGTAGCTTAATTACATCCAAGTCCAATGACTGAATGATTAAGAGACACAGAGTAATTACAGAATAATTATTCACTGCATGATCCCCAAGTGATAACTGGTACCTAAATATCTTTTAGCACCAATAACTGCAGAGCAATTCCTTTTGTGGCTTGAAATAGAGAACTTTATTTCACCAAGTAATTTCTATGAAATTTCCCAACTTTCTATGAGCGTAGATGGAAGTTACATTTATACGCTGTACTGTTTCAGATCCAACTTTGAATCAAAGAAGCAAAAAACTGATTCATCCATCAAAAATTAAAATCTAAGCAACCACTTGATGATTGGTTGCTGGTTCTCTATTTACCGGTGGTTACCAGGGGGTCAGTTACCAGTGAATCGGGCTTCATAGCAACTGGCAACAATCTCTAGAAACCACTGGTCGGTAAATGCACTTCTTTCCCTCACAACCAGTGGCAGATAGGTTTTCAGGTCTGTGTCAGTAAGGCCTGCATATTCTGCAATAACTAGTGTTCAGCTGTCGTGTGGATCTCTCATTTTAGAAGAAGCAGCCAACAGAAAAAAGTAGATGCCCTTGTGAAGTAGGCTTCACTGTCAAAGGCACCCTGTAGTCCTAGCCCAACTTCTGATCATTCCTTTGTTCCCCTGTAATGTGGCTCACACTACTGTGATGTCCTTAATACTTACAGAAAGGTATTTTACTGCAATCAAAAACTGTAAAACAATTCGGACTATATATATTTTGTCACAAATTGTTGAGTCTTTACCTAACAATATTAAGCGCCTTGAGGCAGCTGTTGTTGTGATTTTTGGTGCCATATATAAAAAATTAATTTAATTGAATTAAAGTTCTCCTTTCAAAAACAGGGGAAACTGCTAAAAGAAAAAAGTACAGATTGTATATGTATGTTTTTATAGATGTCACATCACTCCCTGTGTAACCTGAAGTCCAGAGAGGAGGTGCTTTTAAATATTTAGTGCTTTGAATCTCTGGTTACAAAGGACAATAAAATGTTACTGCCCAACAGAAAAGTATCATAGACGGCAGAGCGGGGTCTTTACCCTGCAATTTAAAGCACTGTGAGGTTACTGTTGTTCTGAATTGGCCCTATATAAGTAAAATGAATTGGACTACATTGAATGGAGAGCCTAATATGAGTGAATGTTGGACTAACAACAAGTGGTGGTTGATACTGTTGCTTCTTCACCTGAATAAGGAGCTCATTAGCCTCGGTGCCTACAGTGCTTTTGTCTTGTGTTTACAGGTTGTTCCCCTCTGGCTAAAAAAGAACAAATGCAGATTTAAAAAATCTATGAATAAAAAAGCGTTTCTCTGAATAATTTTACATTTTTGCGCCAAACTTGTCTGAGTCAAATCATTGTAAACGCTACGGCTTTGAATTAAAAAAGAAAACTATTAAAATGCTAGAACAGGAGTGTGTGTGTGTGTGTGTGTGTGTGTGTGTGTGTGTGTGTGTGTCAGACACTTATTGTAGCAGGAGCTAGCTCAAGAACAGTTTTAGTAAGGCAGGTGTTGAAATTGTCTGTCCATCCATTTTCAGCCTATCTGTCAAACCCTGGAATAAGATGCTGTCTTTTATTGTAAATAACTGCTTTCAGTGTTTTTACTGGCCTTATCATTTATAATAACTAACCATATTCCTTTGTTTTTTTCATAAACCTTTTTTTTCCTGTTTACCATGAAATTAGGTCATCTTCATTGCTATTAACACAGTCTTCAACTGAGACACACCATCATTTTAGTAAATTAACCTTTATTGATGAAATTGATAAGATCTTATTCTTTAAACATCTTCCTCTACACTGCTGATGCAAGGTGGTACAGACTGGAGGAAACTAGTGACTTATTCATTGTGATGTTTATATGTATCATCTGCTAAAATCTTAAATCACACTCGGTAAGCATTATATCATTAAGTGAAAAGTACATCAAATCTAAATTTAGAGAACACTGCTTATGGTTGTCAATATGATACAGGAAGCCACCACTGCTGTTTAAGTAGGCAGTTGCTCTCTACTTGCTTCCATCTCAAAGATGCTTTTCTTGCACTGTCGCATTCTCTAAGATGTTTTTCATGTTTTTAATATTTAGAGGAAACTCACAGTGTAACACACAGCTGCCAGATCACACCATATGCCTGGCACACACACACACATATAAAAAGTAGGCTGTTTGAGGCCAAGGGCTGGAGGCACTGCGCCACACGTTTAATTGGAAGAGGAGCTTGTTAAGTCCTCTCACGCTGCACATAAAGAAATCGTTTGTGAAACATCTGTCACAGGCTGGGTCTCCGACCCAGCACTTTGAGCTTTCTTTGTATTGTTCTCATTTTTTGAGATGTTGTTAGTTTTGTGGTATTTCCTATTTGCCTTTAGTTTAGGCAGTTATTGTTCCTGGGTTTTCTGTTTGAGTTCTTGCATTATTCATCACGTATTTGGTATGTTAAGTTTGTATTGTCATGTCTAGTTTTAGTGTTTCCTGTTTTATTCTGACAGTGTCATGTGTTCTTTGGTCATTGTATTTAGTTTCACTCCTCCTGGTCCTGTCATTAGATTCATGTCAGTCAGCTGTTTCCTCATGTGTCGCCACTTCCCCTGATCACCTCATGTCTGTATTTAAGCCTTTTGTTTTCTTCATGCCATTGTCAGTTCGTCTGTTTATTCTCACCAGAGTCATAGTCATAGCCTGTTTATTTTTCCACCTCGGTCATAGTTATAGTTTTTGGTCTTAGTACCTTTAGTGTTTTGTTTCTTAGTGTTTTGTCAGTTCAGTGTTTTGTTTCTTAGTGTTTTGCCTGTTTGCTTTGGTCTCTTGGTTCATTTCCTGCCGTCATCGCAATAAAGGTTCACTTTTCTGTTAATCATTACTATTCCTCGTCATCATCTGCTTTTGGGTCCTGTTTCCGCACACATCGGCGCACCCCGCTGTGACAGAACGAACTGACCAGTCATGGACCCAGCGGATTCTGCTCTCACCGAGTGTCTGGAGGAGACTGCTCGGATCCAAGCGATCCTCGACCGCTTCTTTACAGCGCCCGATTTGAAGAGCAAGCTAGTAATGATCAACGCTGCTGAAGCTATTATGGAGAGGGATCCCCGCCTTCTCCAGCTCCCGGACTCACCTGCCATCGTTGATGCCTTTACGAGGATAAAGGAGATGCTGCAGGCCCAGGGACTGTCGAGTCAGGAAATGGCTTCCAGCACCCACCAGTCACAACAACCCCACAATCAGTCATCTCCATTGCTGCCTCCGGAACCTGAGTGTGTTCGTGTCGGTTCGCTGAGATTCGCCGCAGCGTCACCACCTCTCAGCTCACCAGTTTCCACGCCCTCATCACAGTCTCGCCATACTCCTGTCACAGTTCAGCGCGAGGAAGCGCCGCACACCATAGACTTGGACGACGACGAGCGCCAGTCTATATTCTGCGCTCTCTTGGAGGAGGAGCTCCGGTGGAAGCCGTGGCTCATTCCGGAGCACGAGCACTCTTTCCGGGGAACTCGACTGGCTCTCGGGGGACCTCGGAGTTACCAGGGACTTCCACCCATCGCTCCGCCGTCTTCCACTCCTAAGAAAAAGCGGCGTGCGCGCCACCGACGCTCCGTATCACAAACGCAAGCCGGTCTGGAGCCAGAGACGGAGGTACAGCTGGTGCGGCCAATTTCAGTGTCAGCCGGAGGGCCCGGGGAGCCCGTCCGGCCTCATGTTTCGTCTGCTGGAGGTTCAGGAGAACCCAGCCAGCTTCATGCTTCATTTGCTGGAGGTTCAGGAGAACCCAGCCAGCTTCATGTTCTGTCTGCTGGAGGTTCAGGAGAACCCAGCCAGCCTCATGTTTCGTCTGCTGGAGGTTCAGGAGAACCCAGCCAGCTTCATGCTTCGTCTGCTGGAGGTTCAGGAGAACCCAGCCAGCTTCATGCTTCGTCTGCTGGAGGTTCAGAAGAATCCAGCCAGCTTCATGCTTCATTTGCTGGAGGTTCAGGAGAACCCAGCCAGCTTCATGTCTCGTCTGCTGGAGGTTCGGGAGAACCCAGCCAGCTTCATGCTTCGTCTGCTGGAGGTTCAGGAGAACCCAGCCAGCTTCATGCTTCGTCTGCTGGAGGTTCAGAAGAATCCAGCCAGCTTCATGCTTCATTTGCTGGAGGTTCAGGAGAACCCAGCCAGCTTCATGTCTCGTCTGCTGGAGGTTCGGGAGAACCCAGCCAGCTTCATGTCTCGTCTGCTGGAGGTTCGGGAGAACCCAGCCAGCTTCATGTCTCGTCTGCTGGAGGTTCGGGAGAACCCAGCCAGCTTAATGTCTCGTCTGCTGGAGGTTCGGGAGAACCCAGCCAGCTTCATGTCTCGTCTGCTGGAGGTTCGGGAGAACCCAGCCAGCTTCATGTCTCGTCTGCTGGAGGTTCGGGAGAACCCAGCCAGCTTCATGTTTCGTCTGCTGAAGGTTCAGGAGAACCACATCAGCCTCGCCATGTCCAGCCTCACGCCACGTCTGCTGGCGGGCCCGAGGAGCCCGTCCAGCCTCACGCCACGTCTGCTGGCGGGCCCGAGGAGCCCGTTCAGCCTCATGCTTCGTCAGCTGGAGGGCCTGAGGAGCCCGTCTGGCCACCTTCTGCTTCACCACCTGTGGCTGCCTCACTGTCACCTGGTTCTGCCTCTGCTACGCCAGGACTAGCTCCAGCCTGTGCTTCGTCAGCCGCAGCTCCAGCCTGTGCTTCGTCAGCCGCAGCTCCAGCCTGTGCTTCGTCAGCCGCAGCCTCAGAGTCTTCGTCCTCGCCTGGTCCGGCCTCGGCTTCAGCCTCAGAGTCTTCGTCCTCGCCTGGTCCGGCCTCGTCTTCAGCCTCAGAGTCTTCGTCCTCGCCTGGTCCGTCCTCGTCTTCAGCCTCAGAGTCTTCAGCCTCGCCTGGTCCGTCCTCGTCAGAGTCTTCAGCCTCGCCTGGTCCGGCCTCGTCAGAGTCTTCAGCCTCGCCTGGTCCGGCCTCGTCAGAGTCTTCAGCCTCGCCTGGTCCGGCCTCGTCAGAGTCTTCAGCCTCGCCTGGTCCGGCCTCTGCCTGTGCTTCTGCTACGCCTGGTCCGGCCTCTGCCTGTGCTTCTGCTACGCCTGGTCCGGCCTCTGCCTGTGCTTCAGCGTCACCTGGTCCGGCCTCAGCCTCTGCTTTAGCGTCACCTGGTCCTGTGCCCTCCAAGCCTCGGCCGGTACGCCTGACACTTGGGCGCCGCCGCCGCCTTCCGCACGGTCGGCCGCCTGAACTGTTTCTACGCCGTTGCCGTCCGCACGGTCGGCCGCCTGAACTGTTTCTACGCCGTTGCCGTCCGCACGGTCGGCCGCCTGAACTGTTTCTACGCCGTTGCCGTCCGCACGGTCGGCCGCCTGAACGGTTTCCATGTCGCCACCTTTGCCGTCCGCACGGTCGGCCCCCTGAACGGTTTCCATGTCGCCACCATTGCCGTCCGCACGGACGGCCCCCGGAACTGTTCGACCATGGACTTCTGTGCCGTCGGCCTCCGGGCCGGCCCCCTGATCACATGAACTATGATTTTCTGGACCGTCACCCTCCGGGTCGGCCCCCTGAGGAGTCATGAACTGTTCCCTGCGCTCCTGTGATTTTGATGGACGTTTTGTTTTTGGTTTTTTTTGGCCTTGTTTCTGGCCCTCCGTCCTGGACCCCCACCGCCCGCCCTTGGTGGGTTGTTTTTGGTTTTGTTTTTCGAGGTTTTCGGGCGTCTGGAATCCGCCCTTGAGGGGGGGGGGCTCTGTCACAGGCTGGGTCTCCGACCCAGCACTTTGAGCTTTCTTTGTATTGTTCTCATTTTTTGAGATGTTGTTAGTTTTGTGGTATTTCCTATTTGCCTTTAGTTTAGGCAGTTATTGTTCCTGGGTTTTCTGTTTGAGTTCTTGCATTATTCATCACGTATTTGGTATGTTAAGTTTGTATTGTCATGTCTAGTTTTAGTGTTTCCTGTTTTATTCTGACAGTGTCATGTGTTCTTTGGTCATTGTATTTAGTTTCACTCCTCCTGGTCCTGTCATTAGATTCATGTCAGTCAGCTGTTTCCTCATGTGTCGCCACTTCCCCTGATCACCTCATGTCTGTATTTAAGCCTTTTGTTTTCTTCATGCCATTGTCAGTTCGTCTGTTTATTCTCACCAGAGTCATAGTCATAGCCTGTTTATTTTTCCACCTCGGTCATAGTTATAGTTTTTGGTCTTAGTACCTTTAGTGTTTTGTTTCTTAGTGTTTTGTCAGTTCAGTGTTTTGTTTCTTAGTGTTTTGCCTGTTTGCTTTGGTCTCTTGGTTCATTTCCTGCCGTCATCGCAATAAAGGTTCACTTTTCTGTTAATCATTACTATTCCTCGTCATCATCTGCTTTTGGGTCCTGTTTCCGCACACATCGGCGCACCCCGCTGTGACAACATCACTAAAAAGAGGATCTACAGTGTGTCTAAACTCAAATCTTTATTTGTACATCTTTACACAAATTGACTTTGGTCAAATAATTCAGTCTCTAGCAAGTAAAAGTATTTTCTTTTGTTAATGTTTGTGTGAATTCCACTGTGGAAATTAAGTTTTAAAGCCACCGAGCCCTCGTGGGTGTGTGGAGAATGACTTGTTCTGGTTCAAACACCAAGCTCAGCGAGGCAGCCTCAGAAAAAGCATTCAGAATCCCAGCACAAAAGAAGTTGTGTCCTTGTGTTACTGTAATGAACACTATTCCCTCACACAACTCCGCACTGCTGGGGATTCTTCAGTTTCCAAATTCTCTTTCATCTTAACTTGCCCACAGACTTTCTGGCCCAGAAAGGTGAACTGTCATTCATTTTAGTCTGTTGGATACACGGTTGGAAAACAGACAAAGCAGTGGTTACAACTACATCTATTCAGTTAGGAAAGACAAACCAAAAGCAGTGGTAATAATTATTTGAGCTTGATATGACCTCCAAACAATCTTTATCCTTAATCTTGATGAGGTCCAGATAATGATTGAGGGCATCAGCATGCATCAGCATGCATCAGCATGCATCAGCACGCTGCAGATGCAGGATAACTAACTTTGGTTTTACTGATTAAATTAAATGAACTTGGAGCGCTTTCTGAACTTTAAACAGAAGGAAACAGAATATATCAGAGGCTACAACCAAAAAGCCAACAAAGAGCAGAAGAAAAAGCTTCTTTAAATTCTCAATCATGCTCAGTTGTCAGTAATATTGCTGGCAATTAGATTGTGTTGTCTATGTAACTGAATGAAGAACTACCAGGGCTGGACTGGCCATCGGGCATACCGGGCATTTGCCCGGTGGGCCGCTCATGATTTTTCGTTTTTATGGGCCGATGGGGTTTTATTTCTTTTTCTTTTAACCAGAGGTGTGGACTCGAGTCACATGACTTGGACTCGAGTCAGACTCGAGTCATTAATTTTATGACTTTAGACTTGACTTGAAAAAATGTTCTAAGACTTGTGACTTGACTTGGACTTTTACACCAATGACTTGGGACTTGAATTGGACTTGAACCGGTTTACTTGAAAAGACTTGATATTTTACCCCAAATATAAAATTTAACATGCATATTATATAGAGATTAAAATGTGACGTCATTCACGGATAGAACCGCAAAGTATTCTGGGAACTCGTGGCAAGCGGTACTAGCGCACGCAGGCTTTCAATTAAAATCAGTTATACAGCGATAAAAAGAAACACAAAAATGTCAAGAAGCTGTTGTATTATTAACTGCAATAGCCGGTCGCATGACAGCCACGGGAAGCCGACGGGTAAAGAGATCGGTTGTTATCGGATTACCTCGTTGAAGAGAAATTGTTCGAGCCATGTTTCCGAAGTAACAAAGAGGCGACTGGATTGCAGCCATTCAAAGATCAAATATAACGTCCTAGAACACTCCAGCTCACATGTTAGTCTGCTCCAAGCATTTACACAAAGGTCAGTCTGCTGTTGTAGTTAATACGTCATTTTTTTAACATAATTGGTGATATAGGTTACAAGCAAGTCTGGCGCTGAACAGAAATGGTCGCGCTATGCTTCTTTGTTTATTGTGCATAAATAGTGAATTGTCCTGACACAATATTGCGTTTCGCTTCTGTTATTATGGTACATTGACAAAAACATATACTTTTATTCACAGGATAAAACAGTTGTTTTGTATCACTAATTGCACAGTAGGATTACAGCATACAATATTATTGTCACTGCTACATTTCTGTGATGCTACCAAAAATTATTTCCACTGCTAATTAATTACCATTGAGCTCAAAGGTCCTATTAATAAACGGTTAACGAATGTGTATTTATGACGACGATTTGTGAGACTGGTAAACTTATGATACGTACGATGGTCTTTACTTTCTACACGGTGCATTTCAAGGTCCTGTACCCATCCGTCGGTAAACTGTACCTGGGCTTGTTGCAGGGACCGGAAGTTACTAAACTTCATGAGTGTATGCACTCACACCAAGAAGCGTATAATTATAAATATGCATATAAATATGCTACGATGAGATAGCTGACTTCATCTAACTAGCAAATGTTGTCCAGGCTACGTTGGTGATGCAGTTTTTTTTAATGTGTATGATATTTTTGTCATGTGATTTTAAAGCCGGTCCTACAACCGCATCCAAGAATAACATGCAGCTTATCTCAGAACTGTCGGTGAAAATTATTCTTGGAGCTAGGTTTAATTGAGCTGCATTTTAAAGAGGTGCAATTTCACAATTTGTGTATATTTTCTAAGTTCACTATTTTGTCATGTGTTGAGAAAAACACAGATTTAAAAATTACATGGTCTAATATTTACATTTAGCATATAACTGCAACATGCTTTTTTTTGTTTTTTTTTAAAGACTCGAAATGACTTGAAATTCAAAATTTCAGACTTGTGACTTTACTTGGACTTTTACACCAGTGACTTGAGACTCGACTCTGACTTGCCTTGACATTACTTGAGACTTGACTTGAGACTTGAGGATAAAGACTTGAGACTTACTTGAGACTTGCAAAACAATGACTTGGTCCCACCTCTGCTTTTAACAATATAAATGAATGGTGGTGGATTGGCCAGTTGGTCATGATCGACTCTGGGCTTGACCAGTTACAGCAGAGGAGGTCAAACTTTAAAGTTGAGGTGAAAAGGAACACGATTTCATAACTATTTCAGCTAGAAAGTTGCTAATTCAATCATGAAACTGATCAATGATCAGCTGATCGGCTTTTCTCTCTGCGCCAGAAAGAGGGAACCAGCAGATGTCGCGCTAAACAACAGCAGCACGTTTAAGCTTGATCAGCTGTCGGTAGAATTTATTTAATGTTAATTTCTATCAGCTGATGTTTGTTGGAGCCACAGCTGTAAAGCTGCTGGTCATGATATCGGTTTGGATATGTGGTGAGCAGTGTTGGTCAAGTTACTTGAAAAAAGTAATCAGTAACTAATTACTGATTACTTCCCCCAAAAAGTAATCCCGTTACTTTACTGATTACTTATTTTCAAAAGTAATTAATTACTTAGTTACTTAGTTACTTAGTTACTTTTTAAAAACTCGATTTACAACCTGAATAGGTGATAAAGCGATAGATCTTTCAGCCCAATTCTACTTTTTCTACATAATCCATCATACAAAATGCAATCAAATGGAAAAGTCTCTTTTCTTTTTAACTTGTTTTATCAGTTTTAATCTTTTAACTTTATGCATCAAGCAAAACTTTAATTATATTGTAGCATTCACAAGAACCAGACGGTTGGGTCTCAGTTTGTCCTTTTATTCGGCACATAAGCAAGAGGGTTGCTAACTCAGGGGAGAGCGCCCTTGTACTACACTTCTCTCTACCGTGGCACACACATACACACAGAACAACCAGGTCCCCCCTCCCCTTCCTGTACACCACCCTCCCTACTTCCTGCAGCACAACCAAACATGAATCTTAAAGGAACAACAACAGTGTGCAGAGATAACCAACATGTCACTGTACAATAACACTTAACCATCGTTACACTGCCCCCCCAGCAAAAAGTTCCTCGTCCCCGAGGGAACGACACAGTCTCTGAGGCGGGGTGGTAGCCTACATTCCCTCCTTTACCTCCTGAGCCCCTGAGGTGGACGCGGAGCTTCGGGGCTTTGGGGTGAAAAGTCCGAGGGAGGGGAACGCAGTGCCGGTCGGGGGCCCCTCTGAGCTGGGTCGTGGACGCTCTGTACACGTCCCTCTGGAAAGGAGGGGAGGGACTGCCCTCTGTAGGGGGCCATCCGGTCTCTGTGCAGCGCTACTATCCTCCCCCTAGGAGGCAACTGCACCCTGTAAACAACCTCCCCCACTCGCTCTAGGACGCTGCAAGGCCCCACCCAGCTGCTATCCAGTTTAGGACACCGTCCCTTCTTCCTCTTTGGGCTGTAGACCCACACCAGCTCCCCAGCACGGAAGTGCCTCCCCTTAGTGGTGATGTCGTAATTCCTCTTTTGGCGCAGGCCTGCCTTCGCCAGCTGCTCTCGGGCGTAGGAATGTGCAGAATCCAGGCGGTCCTGCAGCTTCCTTGCGTAGTCCTGGCCCGGTGGTGCCTCTGGCGCGTCCGGGGGCTTCCCAAAAGCCAACTCTGCAGGAGTTCTCAGCTCCCTCCCTAACATGAGCAGGGCAGGCGTACATTGGGTGGAGTCCTGCACTGCCGACCTGTAGGCCATGAGGGTAAGGGGAAGATGGTAATCCCAGTCCCGTTGGTGTTCTGAGGTAAGGATGGCTAGCTGCTGGGCCAGCGTCCTGTTAAACCTTTCCACCAGCCCATCGCTTTGGGGGTGAAGTGGGGTGGTGCGGGTCTTCTTAATCCCAAGGCGTTCACACATGGCAGCAAATACCTTGGACTCAAAGTTACGCCCCTGGTCACTGTGGAGGGTCTCTGCTGTTCCAAAGTGGCTGAACATCCCCTCCACTAATACATCAGCGACAGTCTCAGCCTCCTGATCTGGGATGGCGTATGCTTCCGGCCACTTGGTAAAATAGTCCATGGCCACAAGAACATAGCGGTTTCCTCTGTCTGTGCGAGGAAATGGGCCCATGACGTCCACAGCTACTCGCTCCATTGGGGCTCCTGCTGGTTGCTGCTGAAGCTGAGCCCGGGACTGGTCCTGTGGCCCTTTGTGTGAGGAACATGCATCACAGCTGCGGCAAAAGTCCTCCACATCCCTCCGCTGTTGACCCCAGTAATAGCCCTGGCGGAGGCGGCGGAGAGTCTTGGAGACCCCAAAGTGGCCGGAGCCAGTGCTCCCATGGCAGGCTTCCAGCACAGCTGACCTCAGCGACCTTGGCACCACAACCTGCCACCTCTCCTCCCCCGTGGCAGGATCCTTCCAGGCACGCTCCACCACCCCCTCCTTCAGCCTGAGAGATGCAAACTTGGCCCATAGCCCCCTGGTACAGATGGAAAACCCAGTGACCTCATCCCAAAGGGGTTGCTCCCCCTTCTCCAGCCACTGCAGGACCGGCAGCAGGTCCGTGTCTTGTTCCTGCCGTGCCCTCCACTCCGCTGCATCCACCACCAGAAGAACCCTGCAGGCGAGCTGTGCTGCTCCGTCTATTGTCGTGAGTTCCCGCTCTATTTCCTCTCGCTTCTCACAGTAACGGCAGCCAGCTGCAGAACATGGGCGGCGAGAGAGGGCGTCTGCGTTAGAATGGTGCGTCCCTGCTCTGTGCTCCACAGTGAAATTGAAGGCTTGGAGCTCCTCCAGCCAGCGAGCCACCTGTCCCTCTGGCTCCCTGAAAGACATCAGCCACTGAAGGGCAGCATGATGAGTTCTGATAACAAATGCTGTGCCGCACAGGTAGTACTTAAAGTGTCTCACCCCCGCCACCACAGCCAACAGCTCTCGTCGTGTGACACAGTAGCGCCGCTCACTCCTGTTCAGGACCCGGCTGAAGTACTCCACCACCTTCTCCCCTTCCGGCCCAACCTGCGACAACACCGCTCCCAGCCCCACATTACTTGCGTCAGTGTCTAGGACAAAAGGCAGGGCGGGGTCAGGGGGGGCAAGGACTGGGGACTCTGTCAGCGATCTGCGGAGGGTGTCGAACACCTGCTGACAGTCCTGGGTCCAGATGAAGTCACGGTCCTTCTGCAGCAGGTGGAAGAGTGGTGCGGCTATGGAGGAAAAGCCCTTCACAAACCTCCTGTAATAAGACGCCAGTCCTAGGAAGCTTTTGAGCTGTTTCTGGTCTGCTGGTGTGGGCCACTCGGTAATGGTGTGAATTTTTTCCTCCAACGTGCTGATGCCCTCACGACCCAGCTTGTGGCCCAGAAACTCCACCTCCCTCCTCATGAAGTGGCACTTGTCGGGGTGCAGCTTCAGGCCTGCAGCCGCCACCCTCTCCAACACTTGTCTCAGGGCATCCAGGGCAGCATCAAAGGAGCTCCCGTGCACTAGAAGATCATCCAGGTAAACCAGACACCGTTGCCGTGGGACGCCAGCCAGCACACTGTCCATAAGCCTCTCGAAGGTCGCGGGAGCGTTGCAAAGACCAAAGCTCAGGACTTTGAACTGCCATAGTCCCCTGTTAGTGCAGAAGGCTGTCTTCGGTCTGGATTCCGGGGACAGTGGCACCTGCCAGTAGCCACTCCGCAGGTCCAGGGTGGAGAACCAGGAGGACCCGGCTACTAAGTCGAGAGCCTCATCAATCCTGGGAAGGGGATAAGAGTCCTTCTTCGTCACTTTGTTGAGTGGTCTGTAGTCCACACAGAAACGCATCCTAGGACTTTTTTTCTTAGGCACCATCACCACCGTGGAGGCCCACGGGCTATCAGATGACTCTATGATGCCCGCCTTTATCATTTCACACAACTCACTGTCCGCAGCTTCCTGATGAGCCAGGGGCAGGCGGCGGGGGCGCACTTTAATAGGCTGGGCATCCCCGGTCTCAATGACGTGCTCTACCAAGTGTGTCAAGCCAACATCACTTTCTTTCAGGGCAAAAATGTCACTAAACTCTTTTAGTACCTGCCATAGACTCTCTTGCTGCTGTGGAGTCAGCCCCTCACAGTTCTTTGACCAGATACTCCTCACTGCTGAGAGCCTCTCCTCCTCCTCCGCTCGCTTTTCTGCTGGCGGGTCTGCAGGGGTCTCTGCGGTGGAGGTGGACGCCGCGGCAGATGCTGTGCAGACCGGGGGAGGAATAAGCGGCACCTTCTGCCCATCAGGGAGTACAAGGAAGCCTTTGCCTAAGTCCAGTACACCACCAATGGCTCGTAAAAAATCCAGCCCAAGGATGCAGGCGTCCTGCACATCAGCCACCCAGGCAGCATAAGACACACCGAGGTCCCCCACCTTGAACTGGAACACTCCCCTCCCTCTCATTGGGGCCAGCTCACCGGTCACAGTCTTAAGTTGCACATTAGTCGGTTGCACAGCAGCTCCGGTTGGGACAACATCGGGTCGGACCAGCGTTGCATTGGACCCCGTGTCCAGCAGGGCCGTACAGGACACCCCACAATCGTCACTGGAACATGGCAAAAGCCGCTAATCTGGGTCCAGCCCACAGCGATGGCCGCACCGGGTGGAAGTGGCGGTGGTGTGGGGATGTCGTTCTCCCAGGCCCGTGTACTCCCGCCTACACGGGCCCGTGGGCGTTTCCCTGAACCGCTGCAAGCTTGGGGCACTGCCTGATGAGGTGTCCGACTTGTCCACATCCCCAGCAGCTCTGTGGTCGGCGGTGTGGGCCAGCCCGAGAGGAAGGCGACTGCAGTGAAGCTGCCTGCACCAAACTGCACAGGCCCGCTGGCGTCTCCATCTGTTCCACAGGTGCTGACACAGCCCTCACCACGTGTGCGTCATCAGCGCCCCCCAGAGGATCCTGCAAGCATCTCCCTCTCCAACGCTAGCTCCAGGGCTGCACTGAGTGTGGCCGGCCGAGCAAGCTGAGTTTGCATACGGAGCTCTTTAGGGCTCAGGGCCTGCAGGAACTGGTCCCGAGCTAACTCCGCCTGCACTGATGGTGGCATGCTGTCATACGCCCTCCGGCAAAGGCACTCGACTTCATGGGCCAAAATGCGGAGGGGCTCACCTGGCAATCTGCGTCTGTTGTGGAACTCCGACCTCAGCAGCACTGGTTGGTTATACTGCCCGAAGCACCTCTGAAGTGCTCCGACCAGAGCATTATAATCTCCCCTCTGCTCCTCGGTCAGCAGCAGCAGGCATGCAGCTGCATCCTCACACAGGCACAAAGCCAATTGGAGAGCTTTATGTTCCTCAGACCAGCCAGCTGCAACAGCTAACAGCTCGAACTGTGCGATAAACACTTCCCATGGCGTCTTGCCGCTGAACTTAGGCGTTTTTATATTCGCTGCAGCTTGCTGGGCGCCGCCATGTTTGTTTACATCACGTGACGGCGCGCCAAGCGAGGTCGACTCCTTCCCGCCGGAATTGCGGCCGCTGTGCGAACAGTTCCCGAGCCTAGTCAAACCTGGAGAAAATCCAGCCTCGGCAGACAGCCGCAGCGCCGTTTCCCTCACTCCATGGGCGGGCGAGCGCGGACGAACCTCCCTCTCCTCCGTCTCCTTCTTAATCTTGCCCGGCAACATCCTAGTCTCGTAACGGCAAGCGTCGCCAGCAACAGGGTGTCGGGCGTTCTGGGATTCTTTTTTCTTTCTTCACTTCTGACACCAATGTAGCATTCACAAGAACCAGACGGTTGGGTCTCAGTTTGTCCGTTTATTCGGCACATAAGCAAGAGGGTTGCTAACTCAGGGGAGAGCGCCCTCGTACTACACCTCTCTCCACCGTGGCACACACATACACACAGAACAACCAGGTCCCCCCTCCCCTTCCTGTACACCACCCTCCCTACTTCCTGCAGCACAACCAAACATGAATCTTAAAGGAACAACAACAGTGTGCAGAGATAACCAACATGTCACTGTACAATAACACTTAACCATCGTTACAATACCATGGTGGGCTGGTCACTAGTCAAAATGCCCGGGCTGATTTTTTGTCCCAGTCCAGCCCTGAGAACTACATTGCCTTGGTGGCAAAGAATTCCCTCATCAATATACCTGCCAAAATCCCCCTCCTTCCCTGGTTTCTCCTGCATTTTAAACCCATCTCCCAGCAGCCTTCTGTTTTGCGGTTTCTTCCAGGAACCTAATTCATGGGCTGGGTGAAGCTGGTTTTAGCTCAAATGCACCAGCTGGATGCTGAATGAATTGGCTGCTGACTTCTATGTTGTCTGAGCATTTCAAGTTTCTGTACTGCAAAGACATCATAAAGAAGGTGACTTCAAAAGCACAGAAGTTTAAATAACTGCAAGTCAAACCTCTCTTCAGATGTGCATCATGAGGAATTGCTGGAAAGGTATTTGTTGATTTGAGCTTCCGGATTCAAGAATACAAGAATAGAGTCCAATCAACAGTTTGATGCAAAGGATAGTAATTTGCTGTCTATGGTTAGAAAGAGGCAGAAGTGTGACTGGGACAATCTGTGAAGTCACAGTTAATATCTTGTTTAAATCAGACCATAATCCTTAACCTTATCCCAGCACTGTCAGAATCTTATGACCAAACAAGTCCCCAAACAAGAACAGAAAAATTAAACTATTGGTTCCTACTCTTAGGTAGAGTCTGAAAGAGCACAGAAATGTCTCACCTCTGGGAACAAAACAGCTTATAATGGTTTATCGGTTTTAACAGGGAAGGTTTGTTGTAATTGTACCAATTACATGTTACATAAAATACTTAATAAGTAACTATTCTAAATTTTAAAGTGACTGTCTTCCTTTTTTTTTTAAACGATCATGCTTTATCAACCCTGCCCTCCAACCCAACCTCTCTTCAAAGCTTATTTTGTGAATCTGTAATTAGTGTAACCATTAGAGGCCACTGTGACAGTCAAACATACCTATGCTGACTTGTAATGGTCAAATAACGTGCTTTTTTGTTTGTTTGTTTTATAAAAGTCAAAACAAAATCATTTTACTACAGGGGGATATTATAATGAAACTTTAGTATCATACTGATTTTGTTGTTTTCAGCATTAAACTAATTGTGACTTGCCATATAACAGTGCTTATCCATTATATATATATATATACAGGAAAGATATGCGTGAGTCTGAAACTATTTAATTTAGTTTCATGTTTTATTGAATAGAGACAACATCTGAGGATACACTGACTGGGGAATCACTGTTCCTGGCAGGTTGCAAAGACACTCCACTATAGACAAACACTAGAAAACTAAACCTTTATGCTCATAAACTGAATTTCCTGCATGTTTCCTGCAGGTCTGAATGTTGCTATTGAATAAAATCTTCCAGACCTTTCAAGTTCAGAATCTTGTATCTCTCAAAATGAATGGGTCAACTTTCAAATTCAATATATAATTCAACATGCTGTTCAACACACTGCTTTTTAGAAGTTGTTTTTGTAACATAGAGGAGACAGAATCTCTGTGTGCATTGTGAAAGCAGAATTGGAAATACTTGCTGTAAACGCAGTGCATTTCTGTTTCTTTTTTGGAACATCATGTAAGGAGCGCTAAGATTCCAGTGAATACAATTGAAATTTCTAGCTAAATTTGGTCATAACATTGCTTTTCATATTTAACCTATGCATACATTTACAAAATGTTTGAGAGTATCTTGTTATCCTTAAAATACACAGTAAAAGTTTGAAAAAAAAATAGGATATGTTTAACAAATACATAAATACATAATGTCTACACCAACAATCCAAGACATTATGATGACTGACAAATAAAAACAAATGCTGAACATCTCATAACATTGCTTACAGTGCCCATCATCAGGAAAACATTAGAGCCTTAGGTAAACAATCATCTTTACTCTGAGCCCCTCCCGGATGGCTGAGCTTCTCATCCTATCTCTAAGGGAGAGGCCAGCCACCCTTCGGAGGAAGCTCATTTTCGCCGCTTGTATCCGCGATCTCGTTCTTTCGGTCACTACCCACAGCTCATGGCCATAGGTGAGGGTAGGGACGTAGATCGACCGGTAAATTGAGAGCTTCGCTTTTACACTCAGCTCCCTCTTCACCATGATGGACCGGTGCAGCGTCCGCATCACTGCGCATTACAACAGACTAGTCTGTTATAATAATTACTATGTATGTTTACTATTTTATCTCTACTATGTACAGCACTTTGGCTCAACCCGTGTTGTTTTTAAATGTGCTTATAAATAAATTTTGTTCCCCTATCCAGTTCACGAGTCGTTGCAGGAACGTGTTTGCTGTCTAAAACAGATAGAGTAGGTTGTCTATTAGAAGAAATTATCAGAAGATCAGTTGTTTAGTGTCTAGCTCCCCTAGTCTCAATGTTAAAGTATCTTTGGGTCAGATACTAAAACTCAAGTTGCACCTGATGCATCGAACACAGAAACATGTTGCTGCACCAAGAATCTTCTTGCAATTGCTTTGGCCACTAGCAGGTTGCCACAGATGCCCATAGTTTGTATAGAAGATGCTGACTTGCTGTGTTTGCATCACACGTTTTCAAGCTTCAGTAATGCTTGGTGTTTAGATAGCAAGTGCAGAGAAGTCAGCATCTTCTATGTAAACTGCAAATGATCATGGCAAAACCAAAGTTTTTCAAATTTCACTCAATCCAGCAATCACTCTCAAACCATTTGTGAAATATATGTTTATTAGAGGTCCCCACTGGGCGCCACCCAGTCTCTGGCCTGTGTGACTAAAGCTTAACATGTTAGAGGCACTGAAAATCAGCAGTTCTTAATCACTGTGCACTTTTGACAAAGGTCAAATAATGAAAGCCAGGTTACCTTCTGTATTCTGGTTCAAGAACTAGCAAGAGAAGGAATCAATGACAGTCTTGATTAGGGATGGGTACCAGTATCCGGTGCCATCTGACATAAACGGTAGTAACGGTAGTAACCGAAAAGCAGCGCACATTTCCGTGCTCTATTTCGGTGCTCTTTTTTCCTGAGATGTCACACACTATGGATTCTAGCCAATCATTTTACCTTTGCAAGCGTAGTAGGCGGCCCAGGTACGTACGTTCTTTTAGAGCAGAGCTACAGATTAAAAATGCCTAAGGTGAAGCGGTCAAAGTCTGGCTTTACTTCACAACAAAAGATGCAAACTCAGCAGCCTGCAACAAGTGCTTTAAGGTGACACTGTGCAAAGGAGGTAAGTCCTCGAATCCGATGAAACACCTGGTGACGTATAGCATTTTGTTAAAAGCCGAGAAATGCGCTGTACTTGATAGCTTGCTGCGAGACCTCTCACCCTGCACATCTACTGCGGGTGTGGTGCCTGTTATCAGACCCGGAGTTTGCAACATCCCCCAAACACCCGAAGAATAGAGTCCTGGCCCCCAGCCCTGCCAGTGTAGCAGAAATGATGAAGGATGATGATGGCAGCAGCAGCCGTTCTTCTCTGCGTGAGTAGCTTAATGTTGTTCGTGTGTAATTTACGTTGAGTAGGCTAACCACGTTATTACATTAATGCACGTAAGGTGAACTAGCAAACATTATCATAGCTACATGCGGCTGTCTTCTTGTTTGAAGGCAGATACTAACTTCACCGTGGCCAAAAAGGCTAAAATGACCAAAGAAAAAGTGGAAAACAGCTAAACATGAGAGGTTTTTGGACAAAGTTTGTGTTTTTTCCATTGTTTAAGCATTGCTTCCAGCCAAGAGTGATACCATATATGCCCTATAGCTGCAGAAAAGGCTAACATTGTTATCTTTTTACAAAAAAACAGCTGAACATGAGTTTTTGGACCAATTTTGTGTTCTCCATTCTTTAAGCACCGGTTCGAGCACCGTTTCAAAAGTACTGGTTTGGTACTGGTATTGGATAAAACCTAAACGATACCCATCCCTATTCTTGATGCATGTTCAATCTTCCAGGTAAGGAAAACCCAAAAGGTTGATTCTGTTCATCTGGACGAAGCATTCATAGTGGGGAAACGGTTCATCACCCAGCCAAGTGACTTCTTCAGTCTCAGCTGACTGCAGGTTTCCCCAACCTTATAAACAGTACATTTGCATAATAAATGAAACTAGCACCACTGACAAACAGAGGATAGGAGGTCAGTTTCTTGATCATTAATATGCAAATTTGTTAGGTGAAAATGGCCATTGATCAATTCTCATTGATCGATGGGCATTCATCAGTGGTTGCTGATCAATGGCCATGAAATTTACATATTTAAGATTAAGATACTGCCCAATCTTTACTAGTGGTGCTAGTTTCAGTCATTATGCAAATGTACTGTTTATAAGGTTGGGGAAACCTGCAGTCAGCTGAGACTGAAGAAGTCACTTGGATGAGTGACAAAATGTTTCTCCCACTGTAAACGCTACGTCCAGATGAACAGAATCAATGGCAGATTATTCGAAAAAGTATTGGGACAAGTGACATCCACAGTGCTTTTTTGCTACCTACCAGTCTAGTTTCAGAGCACAACCTAAAATAGTCAAATGTGAAGTTTCTTTTTCTAACAAATGCATTTAAGCGCTAGGTATATTTCTATTTGTATCTCCAACATGTATTTTGTCCGGTCAAAGCAGGCACACATGCTTAATGGCTCATAATTATGGAAATGTTAATAATATAAGAAAATGTGTAAAAATCTGTGACGTGTAAGACTCAAAAGTGAATGTGAGCAGTAAAAAGAATCACACCATCAACCCTTTACAACCTATGAATATGGACCTTGTTGCGTCTTAAAAATGAATAATCCTAAGTCTGTGAACATCAAATTAATCAGCACATATGACACAATCAATAAGGGAAAAAGAACATAACAAGGGGCACACAAGTAATATGAAGTGTAATACAAAAATCGATAGTTTATGATCAGAAACACAAATGGGTAGTTTAGAGGAACTATTTCACAAAATGGTGTGAGACTGTGTTATTCCTACAGCATTGAAAAGAGGTGTAAGGATATATATTGCATTACTGAAATTATTGATCCTATACTGGAATGTTCAGTGTCTGCTGTGCCATGTTTTCTGTATTAACTTTCCATCATCGAGCTATCAAACCATAGAAATAACAAGTCAAAACTGACTGTACCATTATTATCCTGAATACCAAAAATCTTAATATCCCATGAAAAGTCATAGAGATGTGGGGCAAATTCTGCATTTTTATTTTAAGTAAAAATAAATAGAAACAAATTAGCCACTGTTTAAAAGAAGATTCTAAAGTGAAGAGCAGCAGGCAGGTATCCTGATTAGGAGTAACAGAAAGCCACTGAACTGAAATGTGCGTGTGAGATGCAAGTTATGGCAGATTTATCAGCTGAGCATAACAGTGGCTCTGAATACCTCACCTGCTTTAGCTGTCCCTGGACTCTGCTTGTTCTTTGCCACTTCACAACACGTTAATGCAGCACTTACATGTGGAGTCATGAAAACAATCATTACTAGTGATGCACTTTAAAACACAGAGAGGTCTGAGTATCAACTTACTAAGGCTACGTTCACACTGCAGGTCTTAATGATCAGTTCCGATTTTTTGATCAAATCCAATTTTTTTGTCTGCTTGTTCACACTACCAGTGTAGGGACTAACGCGTTATTAAGAAACGCCTTACAGTAACTACGTTATTATTGTGGTAACGAGCACGGTAACTAGTTATTATGCCAAAATCAGGAAACGCGTTAGTCGTGGCTATCGCGCAGCTTCCACAGTTTCAGTAAGATTAGCAAGTGGTGGAGGCCAGCCACCAAGTGGACGAGAGAAAGGGGAGGCAGGAGGAGCAGAGACCCGAGGCGGCCCCGGTCCGAGTGTCAGGTGAACTGAACTTCAGGTAAGAAGTTATGACCTGCAGTCTATCTGGGTCAGATATAAACCAAGTTGAGGTGGAGTTTATTTTCGTTATGCTGACTTTTTCGTACTGGGTACTAGCTAGCATGACGGGGTTATACAGCTGGGCAGGTGCTATGATGTTACTGATGTTGAGCTTTATTTTGTTCATAAGGTTAATTATTAGAGTTGCCAACAGTCCCGTAAAAACGGAATCGTCTCGTATTCAGAGATAATATTACGCATTTCGTATTGAGGTGAAAAGGAACGCAGTTTGTCCCATACTTAGTAAATGGACTGATTCTTATATAGTGCTTTTCTACTCTCCCGGAGTACTCAAAGCACTGTATACAACATGTCTTCATACAAGCACTTCTAAACACAAGTGCAAACTAAACTACATTCACACACAGTCATACTCCAATAGGCAGCTGTGCAGCAAAGACAGAATAACTCCAGCTTTGTGTCTTTTTCATTCTAGCTGAATGGGGTGGCTGTGGCTCAGGTGGTAGAGCAGATCAGCTACTGATCTGAAGGTTGGTAGTTTGATCCTTGGCTTCCTCAGTCTGCATGCCAAATATCCTTGGGCAAGATACTAACCCCAAGTTGCCCTCCGATGCGTTCATTGGAGTGTGACTGTAATTTAGTTTGCACTTGAGTGTAGAAGTGCTTGTGTGAATGAGGCATGTTGTATAGAGCGCTTTGAGTACTCTGGGAGAGTAGAAAAGCACTATATAAGAATCAGTCCATTTGCCATTTGGTGTTGCCTACATCTTCCTACTCGGAAGGCAGAATTTCCGAGTTCTGAGTACAATCGAAAGCACCATGACTGCAGTTTTCGTGTTGGATGTAAAAAGTGCATGTGACGCTGTGACGTAGGCTAGAATCATGGTCAACGACGGTCCAGGCGCGGGAAATATGCAGATTATCTTTTCCTTTCTATTGGTAGGTGGCACACTGCTCTTGTGGCAAGTAAGCAAGCTAGAAGACTGGCAATCTTGCTGGGTATCCATTTATGGAAGCAACACATTAACAAGAGAATTCTGAGTAAAACCAAAGTTACTTTCCCTAGTAACTAGTTACTTTGAAAGTAACAAGTAGATAGAAGTAACTAGTAATGTAACTAAGTTACTAATTTAAAGTAACTTACCCAACACTGCACACTACAAATAAAATGTGACAGCAAAAGCGCTCTGGTGGGAACCCTCAAAGCGGCCCGCATGCGCAAAAGAAGACGTCACACACAACGCGCTTTGTTTAGACCCAGACCAAACAGTGTTGTTTGACTGTTTCGGACTTTACGTTTCCCAATTTTGCTTTAAGTTATAAAGTTATTTTGTTATTTACATATGGCCTAATAATTATCCTTATTGCTGTTTTAGAGAGCGGGGCTTCAAAGGACAGTTGCAGATTTCTGTCAGAATCTGCAGATTATACAGTACAAATAAAATGTTCACGTTTCTCCAACGTTGTCTTCCCAACAGTTTCACTAACATCTACACGGGATGGACAGGAAGCGTTCATGATGTCTTCTCGGGCGCTTCTCCGGCACAATATTAATATCCTGCAATATTAAGCTTAACAAAATATTGACTTTTTTTCATAAATTAACAATTAACTATCATTGTATTGCTAAATGTGAATGGACCTGGTATGATATATAAGTTCATCCTAAAATAAAAGTTTCCATGTTTAATAGATTGTTATAGATCAAAGTGTCCAGCAAACAATTTTTTTTTTTAGTAAAGTGGACCTATTATGCAAATTTCCAGCTCCACATTTTATTATTTAAATCTTAGTAATGCAGTCGTAGTCGTTGTAGAGTAGCTTTGCATGATTAATAGTTCACAATGATTCTTATTATTGGTAATTATGTAGCTCTTTAGTTCATCCATGACTGAAACTGTCACATGACATGTGTTTTTATGTGTTTAAAATGTACCTTTAATGATAATCTGAAGTCCAATAGAAACAAAAGTCCAACAGGTGACAAAATCCAGGAAGTTAATGAAATCATGAGAGCAGAAAATAGACTAACATCACGGGCTGGGAAAACTAGTTCACCGACAGAGAGCTAAATTGTAAGTTACTTAAACACACAGGGATACACAAGGAAATGATCACAGCTGGGGAGAACAAAACAGGTGCAGACAGTTGGGGAACTGAGCTTAGTGAAACTAGGATAGAAACGACACAAGGAAAGTGGAAACTATAACCAAACCCTAAAGATTAAACGGAGAATTTAACTAAGGAATCTGTTATAAGAGATATTTTGGAAAGCTTGAAACACCAAACAAAGGAAATACACCTCAACTAAGGATAAGGCGGTCCACACAATGACAAGTAATAAAACTCCGAAGGTTAAGCATGACATCTGCTAACTGTGGTTCTGTTCCTGGCTCCTCCAAAATGTCCTTGTTAAATTTCTCTGATGCATCTATTGGAAAAGTGAGTTTGTGCATGATGGGTAGAAACCATATAAATGAAGAATAATGAATAATGAATGAAGCACTGGATTGTAGTTGCAGTCCATTTATCTTCTTGTTTATTTATCTTAACATGAACATCCACCATTGTGCCAGTGTCACCAATCACATTGGGTGCCTACTGTGCCAGAGTCCAGGTAAATCAAACCCTATGCCAACCTTTTCAAGCAGTCACACTAGTCAAATGAACTGGACTTTTGAGGTCAGGCCCTGAACATGTGAGTACGCCCAGTCACAGTATGTATTTATTCTCCCATATCTTGGCATTCTGATGAATAAACACCAAAAACCACTTACATTTTTCCCTTTTCTACCACTTCAAATTCAGGGTCACAGGGGGGCTGCAGCTTTTCCTGCTGGTAATAGATTGTAGATCCTTCATAAGTGAGTTCTTGATTTAATTCCATCCCCAACTTTCTTAGTTTATAGTGAACGTAACAGTTTTTGGTCATGTACTTCCCAATGAGTGGGAGACTTGCCTACATCCATCATGCACTCTCTTCTAAACACATGCATCATAGTTTGAATTGTCAATTGTGATGCACAGAAGTCAGGAAGATGAGTGTATTGTTGTTTATTTATGCCTGAAAGAATGCTTGTGAATGCACTTTCACTTTGCACAGCTCCGAAAGAAGCAGCCTGAGAGTAATCCACCTGCACAGGTGTACAGGGAGTGCAGAATTATTAGGCAAGTTGTATTTTTGAGGAATAATTTTATTATTGAACAACAACCATGTTCTCAATGAACCCAAAAAACTCATTAATATCAAAGCTGAATGTTTTTGGAAGTAGTTTTTAGTTTGTTTTTAGTTTTAGCTATTTTAGGGGGATATCTGTGTGTGCAGGTGACTATTACTGTGCATAATTATTAGGCAACTTAACAAAAAACAAATATATACCCATTTCAATTATTTATTTTTACCAGTGAAACCAATATAGCATCTCCACATTCACAAATATACATTTCTGACATTCAAAAACAAAACAAAAACAAATCAGCGACCAATATAGCCACCTTTCTTTGCAAGGACACTCAAAAGCCTGCCATCCATGGATTCTGTCAGTGTTTTGATCTGTTCACCATCAACATTGCGTGCAGCAGCAACCACAGCCTCCCAGACACTGTTCAGAGAGGTGTACTGTTTTCCCTCCTTGTAAATCTCACATTTGATGATGGACCACAGGTTCTCAATGGGGTTCAGATTGGTTTTTCCACACGCTTCTTGCGACCCTGAATGAAACGCTTGATTGTTCGATGATCACGCTTCAGAAGCTTTGCAATTTTGAGACTGCTGCATCCCTCTGCAAGATATCTCACTATTTTTGACTTTTCTGAGCCTGTCAAGTCCTTCTTTTGACCCATTTTGCCAAAGGAAAGGAAGTTGCCTAATAATTATGCACACCTGATATAGGGTGTTGATGTCATTAGACCACACCCCTTCTCATTACAGAGATGCACATCACCTAATATGCTTAATTGGTAGTAGGCTTTCGAGCCTATACAGCTTGGAGTAAGACAACATGCATGAAGAGGATGATGTGGACAAAATACTCATTTGCCTAATAATTCTGCACTCCCTGTACAGATTGCTTTGATGGAGATGCTCCAGTATGGATGAAGCTTACCTCTGAAGTAGGCACACGGCCACTGCTGGGTTTTATTCCTCATCTTGTGTTGTATTGTAGCAGGGGGGAACTGACTGTGCTGGCCCTTTCTGGTTGGGTTATTTCATCTCCAGCTGCTGCTCCTGCTGGCTTTCTTGAACTTTGCATGATTTTAGAAGATCCTGCTTTCCATGCTGAAGAACATGGTAGTTATGTAGTGCAGAGCAACTCCAGGTTTACAGAAGCTCCATCATTACTTTCCAAAGCCTCTTATACTGTTATTAATAGTGTAGTATTATGGTATAGCAAAACAAGAAATTACTTATTTTAGACACCTTTGACTTTGAAAATACTATAATTTGTGTTAGGTTTGATGGATCTTCCCATTCTGTTGTGCCCCTTGTGTGATATCCAGCAAATTATAACTTTAACCCCAAATCAACATCAACATTAACAAACATTAACTTTGGGAACAATGTTTAAAAATCAAACCACAAGACAGAATCCTCTCCTTCTGTTTTCTCTCATTGAGATACTGGATCGTAATAGCTGCTCCACAAAGGCACGTTCTTTTCAGAGAGGGCAGCGGTGCAGGCGTTAACGTCTTGTACACATTTATGTGCACACCTTCATGTCACAAGTTTTGGTTATTAGTGAAGGCACTGACTTTACACTATTGACAGATGTGATATTTTATATGATAATGAAAATCTACTAGGTAGGTTCTAGGTAAAGTTCTTCATGTACAGACCTTCTTGTCAAGGCACGCTATCACAGCTCCGTTACAGCCGGTGAGACATTTTTATTTCACGGTAATTACAGTTAGAGATCATTATTATTATTGTTTTTGTGGCATGGCAGACAACAAGTTGCTTAACGACAGTGAAAGCACATTTAATGTGTTGCGATCTAGGAGTGTGTAGAAAACTGACATTTCGTGAATGAGTATACTGATTCTCTGATTTTCTATTTCTAGGACGTTAGAGTTCAGACTGGCTGCTGATGTCATCAATACGCACAGAGGACAAAACAAACAAACAACAGTGCGAGACGAGAGACTATCGGTTATTGATGATATGCTGGGCTGCATGTAAACTCCAAACCTAAACTGAGGAAAATAAAGACAAAAGGAGAGTGGAGTCATGTCTCTCTGAGGGTGCAACAAATGCGATGCTAGATAAGTTCTGTCACAAACAAAGTTTCAGAAATTTGTAAGTAAATGAGTAAACCATTTCAATTATTGTTGTTTTTGTGGGAATTTCAGCTCCACAGAACTGCCAATTTTCTTATTCGGTGCAACAATGTCAGCAGTTTTATTGTGTTTAAACAATATGAAACCTGTCCAACAATAAACTGGCCGTGCTGATTTTGTATTACTGGCTTTTTATTTCTCTGGAGACAATTTAGTTTCTAATTAGCTTAACACTGGAACTGCCAGATGACTCGACAAAATAAGAATTTAAGATGCTTTGAGGTTTTATTAGATTTACAAACGATTAAGGTTCTGGGGTTCTTTCATTATATATATATATATATATATATATACACACACACCCAGCACGCCCCTGCGGGCGGTTTATCCTTCAAGCTCGGGTCCTCTACCAGAGGCCTGGGAGCTTGAGGGTCCTGCGCAGTATCATATATGTATATATATATATATATATATATATATATATATATATATATATACAACTACCGACCAATAACCAATAACCTCAGTACTACATGGAAGCTCCTGTCAGGCATCATATCGGCTAAGATGAACAGGCACATGGGTCAATACATGAGCGGGACACAGAAAGGAATTGGCAAGAATACCAGAGGCGCAAAACACCAGCTACTGGTAGACAGAACAGTCAGCCGAGACTGCAAGACCAGACTGACCAACCTGTGCACTGCCTGGATTGATTACAAGAAGGCCTATGACTCAATGCCCCACAGCTGGATACTGGAATGCCTAGAATTGTACAAGATCAATGGGACCCTAAGAGCCTTCATCAGGAACTCAATGGGGATGTGGCGCACAACACTAGAGGCCAACTCCAAGCCCATAGCACAAGTCACCATCAAGTGCGGGATCTACCAAGGAGATGCTCTGTCCCCACTGCTGTTCTGCATAGGCCTGAACCCCCTCAGTGAGATCATTAACAAGACTGGCTACGGATACCGACTACGGAACGGAGCAGTTGTCAGCCACCTCCTGTACATGGATGACATCAAGCTGTATGCCAAGAGTGAACGAGACATCGATTCACTGATCCACACTACCAGGCTATACAGCAATGACATTGGAATGTCGTTCGGACTGGAGAAGTGTAGTCGGATGGTAACAAAGAGAGGGAAGGTAGTCAGAACTGAGGGGATTGAACTACCAGAAGGCAACATTGCAGACATAGAGGACAGTTACAAGTACCTGGGGATCCCGCAGGCAAATGGGAACCATGAAGAGGCCGCTAGAAAGGCTGCAACCACCAAGTACCTGCAGAGGGTCAGGCAAGTCCTGAGGAGTCAGCTGAATGGTAAGAACAAGATCCGGGCCATCAACACGTACGCCCTGCCCGTGATCAGGTACCCTGCTGGGGTAATAGGCTGGCCAAAGGAGGAGATAGAAGCCACTGACATAAAGACAAGAAAGCTGGAGGGTTTCACCCCAAGTCCAGCACCCTGAGGCTGTACGCTAAGCGGAAGGAAGGGGGTCGGGGACTGGTGAGTGTCAGCACCACAGTCCAGGATGAGACAAGGAACATCCAAGAATACATTGGGAAGATGGCCCCAACTGACCGAGTGCTCAGTGAATACCTCAGGCAGCAGAAACCCAAGAAAGAGGAGGGAGACGAGGAACCATCATGAAAGGACAGGCCCCTGCACGGTATGTACCACCGGCAGATAGAGGAGGTGGCTGATATCCAGAAATCCTACCAGTGGCTGGACAAAGCTGGACTGAAAGACAGCACAGAGGCACTAATCATGGCAGCACAAGAAAAAGCTCTGAGTACAAGATCCATAGAGGCTGGGGTCTATCACACCAGGCAAGACCCCAGGTGCAGGCTGTGTAAAGATGCCCCAGAGACAATCCAGCACATAACAGCAGGGTGCAAGATGCTAGCAGGCAAGGCATACATGGAACGCCACAACCAAGTGGCCGGCATAGTGTACAGGATCATCTGTGCCGAGTATAACCTGGAAGTCCCGAGGTCAAAATGGGAGATGCCCCCAAGGGTGGTGGAGAATGACCGAGCTAAGATCCTGTGGGACTTCCAGATACAGACGGACAAAATGGTGGTGGCTAACCAACCGGACATAGTGGTGGTAGACAAACAGAAGAAGACGGCCGTAGTGATCGATGTAGCGGTTCCGAATGACAGCAATATCAGGAAGAAGGAACACGAGAAGCTGGAGAAATACCAAGGGCTCAGAGAAGAGCTCGAGAGGATGTGGAGGGTGAAGGTAACGGTGGTCCCCGTGGTAATCGGAGCACTAGGTGCGGTGACTCCCAAGCTAGGCGAGTGGCTCCAGCAGATCCCGGGAATAACATCGAAGATCTCTGTCCAGAAGAGCGCAGTCCTGGGAACAGCTAAGATACTGCGCAGGACCCTCAAGCTCCCAGGCCTCTGGTAGAGGACCCGAGCTTGAAGGATAAACCGCCCGCAGGGGCGTGCTGGGTGTTATATATATAATAAGAAGTTTCCTTGTTCTCCCCGTGACCCTGGAGCAGATAAGCAGAAGAGAATGGATGGATGGGTGTCAGAATAAGAAAGGTTAATAATAATTGATAAAGATTAAAAACAAACAATCAAATACAGCTGTGAACCTGATTTTACTTGGATTAGTATTCCACTCTCAGGTCAGTTCAGCTATAGTTCCCTCACTGCTCTGTACATCCAGCAACCTCCTCATGCATATTATCACACCCTTCCCGGCTGTGACCAGGCTCAATATCACATCCACAACTCATTTGGCACTACAGTAATTATTCTCAGAGGGACCATCTACATTTATTTATTTATCAATCACATCTAGTTATCTCAGCTAATGCTATGGGACCACCCATATCAAAATGTATGTTGCCAATGTTTGTTTGTTTTTTTAATGTCTAATATTCTTGTTTATACTACAGAGCAAGCTGTATTTTACATGATTTACATATTATATGAATAAAGGTATAAAGTTAAATAAATAAAGTTAAATAATAAAATTATAATAAAGTCATCTATAAAATTAACGAAATTGCTGTATTATGTTACCTGCTGTGTTCAAAGCGACTTTTGCCAAAAACTGATGTGTGTGTTCTTTCTGTCTCAAAATGATTTCATATCATTTATGAGAGACAGATTGTAGGTCAACAACACATTTTAATAGTTTTAACATCACAATTTTGTGTTATATTACATTCCTTTCTGTGAGTTTAAAATGATTTCATTGGCAGTTCTAAGTAGAAATTGTCCTTTTTTTAAATTCTTTTTGCCTCCCATAATGCAAAGTTAATAACAGAATGAACTTACCCATTTAAGAAAAAAAATAGAAAATGTGTGCATTTTATTTTAACACAGATCATTTTTAAAATGCAAAGGGTCATAATGACTGTAAAAATGACTGACTGAACATGCAGACTGAAGGCTGCATACAGGACTTTGTCACACTGGTATATGAAGAGAGGTACCAAGAACATGTGTGCACACATGTACACACACACACAGCGTCTCACTTCATGCTTGCTCCTGTCCTAGCCTCTGGTGTCACCTAGTCGTCTTGTCTTATTATTGTCCTATTTGTTGCAATTTAGTCTGTGAGCACAAGCAGAGGTGTTTTCTTAGGAAGTAACCGTGACCTCATTTTCAGAGGCTTCTTTAACATTTACTGCTTGTGAAATATGTCAAACCTTTCTCCCCTACCTAAAGTTAAACAGCTGAGAGCATCTTAAGCACAGCGGAGAAAAAAGGTGTGCACTGAGGATTTTGAACTGTGGTGTTTAAGCATTGTCACTGCTGAGGATTTGTGGACACAGGAGGAGTGTGGACACAGATCGTTATTCACTTAGCTGCTGTTTATAGTTTAAAAGTCTCCGTGTTTTATTCTGTGTATTTTAGTTTTTAATATATGGAGGGAACGTGCTGTTAGCCTTGTGCTCAGAGGGCTGTGGTCATCCATCTGTCCTGTTCTAATAAACCCAAATTTCAGGAACACCTTTAGATCTGTTCAGTTTTATTCATATAGCACCAGTTAACAGTCAACAAATCTTGTCTCAAGTCACTTTATATTGTAAGGTAAAGACGCCACAGTGTTAATGCAGGACAAATGTTCACTCAGATTCACTGATGAAGTAAATGCAAGTCAGTAATCAAAGGTGAGTTTTTGGTCATAACTGACTACGTGTGTATACTGTGCACAGACATGGATTTAAACCACGACTTAACTGTTAACAACCACAAGGCAGTGATTCTAGCTTAAAGGCATTCTGGATATTTTTAAATGTTTGTTTGTCCGGTATCCTGTTGGAAGAAAACACTTTGGAGCCACTTGAATGCATATGAACACATTTACATGAGAACAAAATGATTTCAAGTAAAATAAAAATGCCAAAATTGTAACGATTGTGTTATTTTGCTGTTTATTCATCTTATGTGGAAATGGATGCTTTCATTATATTTTATTATAATTTTTGAGTTAAGGAGAATAAAAGGCTATTTAACATACCAGCATGTTTGTTCTACTAACACAGATGAATTTAAGAACTGTAAATTAAAAAATGTTTGAGTTAATGGTGTTCAAAGTTTCATTTGTATAAAAAATGTATGGTTAACGATATAAAGAAGTACATTTGATGAGTCACGGTAAAAAAAAAAAGTGCCTGAAATGTGATTTAAAGAGTATTTTCCATTTTTCTATTAACAGAAAATGTTTGCTAATGGTAGAGAAAATATACTGTCAATAAACTGAATTTTCCATTTAAGAGTTGAAGGAAATGTCCAAAAAATACTACAGAGAATATGTTCTAAATCAACAGAATTTTCCATTTCACCACTGACAAGATGGCACGGCCAAGTCCAGACGCTTTCCTGACCGCTCTGCTCCAACTATCCACTTTTCTTGTTTTTTACTTATTTTTTGCTCTGGTTTACATCCCAAAATCCTCTAGTCTTATAGTATACGACAGCGGATCACTTGTAAACATCGGTGCCAAGGTTGCACATCTAATCTTGGACACTTTTAAACCCGACCCTTCCTGGCCGCCAGAGATTCTACGCGGCGCGGAGAACAACAAAGGACGGGCCGCTCATCCGAGGCGCAGAACAAAGAAGCGCCGGGGGAAACGCGCTGGTATTAGGAACAGACTGAGACAGCAGGCGCATCGCGCACCACTGCCCAGTATCCTACTGGCCAATGTACAATCCATGGAGAACAAGCTCGATGACCTAAGAGCAAGGGTCACCTTCCAACGTGACATGAGGGACTGCAACATTCTGTGCTTCACGGAGACATGGCTGACCCCCACTGTGTCGGACCAGGCCGTAACTCCGTCGGATTCATTCTTTGTGCTCCGCGCGGACAGAACGGCAGAGTCGAACAAAACCAAAGGTGGGGGAGTGTGTTTCATGATAAACAGAAAGTGGTGTGATGCCAGGAGCATTTCTACTCTCTCCAGCGGCTGCTCGCCACATCTGGAGTTCCTGAGCATTAAGTGCTTTCTATCTGCCCCGTGAGTTCACCTCAGTCATCGCCACGGCGGTCTACATCCCACCCCAAGCGGACACAGGTATGGCTTTGTCCGAATTACATGATGTGCTGAGCTCGCTTCAAAACAAGGACCCGGGCGCAGCCCTCATTGTAGCAGGAGACTTTAACAAAGCGAACCTCAGACAAGTCATGCCAAACTTTTACCAGCATGTCTCGTGTCCAACGAGAGGGGATCGAATTTTGGATCACTGCTACACGGCATACAAGCAGGGCTACAAAGCTGTCTCACACCCGGCTTTTGGGAAGTCAGACCACAACGCCATCTTCCTCATTCCCCAGTATAAACAAAACATACGGAGGGAAGACGTGACCACGAGGGAGGTAAAACGGTGGACTGCCGAAACAGAAGCTACGCTACAGGACGCACTCAACGACGTCGATTGGGACATGTTCAGAGCATGCGCAGTCGACATCAACGAGTTTACGGAAGTAGCAGTATGCTTCGTCAATATGCTAGCGGAGGAGATTATCCCCACTGCGAGAGTCACCACATTCCCAAACCAGAAACTGTGGATGGACAGATCGATCCGCGCTGCAGTAAACGCCAGGACCGCCTCCTACAACGCGGGTCTCGCCACTGGCGACATGAGCGCCTACAAAGCGGCCTCATACGGCGTGCAGCGCGCAGTGAGAGATGCCAAACGCCAGTACCGGGAACGTGTGGAGTCCCGCTTCCACCAGGGCGACACACGGAGTATGTGGCACGGACTACGCACCATTACGGACTACAAAGCCAGGGACACTGCGCCGATCAACGCCGACTCTGCATTCACCAACGAGCTGAATCAGTTCTACGCCCGTTTTGAGGTTAGCCAGGCGGCTAATGCTATCTACCGCCTGACTACCAAGGACAGTGACGTCATCAGCGAGAGACCGGTGACCAGCATCGTGGAGCATGACGTCCGAGCGGCATTGAGGAGAGTGAACACAAGGAAAGCGGCGGGGCCAGACGGCATCACCGGCCGTCTGCTGCGCTGCTGTGCTGACCAGTTAGCAGGTGTGTTCACTTACATCTTCAACGAGTCCCTGGCGAAGTCTGTGGTCCCCACATGCTTCAAAAGATCCACCATCATCCCTGTGCCCAAGAACAGCAAACCCTCATCCCTGAACGATTACCAGCCAGTTGCACTGACCTCTGTAGTAATGAAGGTGTTTGAGAGGCTGCTGAAGAACATCATCTCCTCCTCCATCCCAGACACCACAGATCCGCTGCAGTTCGCCAACAGATCCAACAGATCCACAGAGGATGCCATCGCCCACGTCCTACACACCACTCTCAGCCACGTGGACAAGAAACAGGGTAACTATGTGCGAATGCTGTTTGTTGATTACAGTTCAGTGTTTAACACGACAGTGCCCTGCAGACTGTTCACAAAGCTCAGGGATCTCAACAGCCGTCTGGCAGAACTCAGGTGGTGAGTTGGCCGTCCGACTGCGGTCTGGAGTGTGGGGCCTCCCTGCTGCTACGGAGTCGGGGCGGTCTGCCTCTCCCCACCGCATGGAAAAGGGTAACACCACCTGGGTCTGGGTGCAGTTCCCCCCTCCAGGGGCAAGGGTATCTAGACCCGGTTTGTAGAGTACGCTTGGGGAGTGTGATCGTGTGTACAGCGTCTCTTTATGTCTGTCTCCACGTTGGTTGAGTGTGGAGTGAGTGCATATGAGAACATGAGGGGGGGAATGGATGTTTGTGTCTGTGTGTGCCTGTATGTCTGTGTCTATATGTCAGGTTGGGTATCAGACGCCACCTCTCTGGGGACACCTCAGGCCCTCCAAGGTTTGGAGGCCTATCTCCACCTACCACCACTTCCCCTGCCGGTGGCGGACTCCCTCAGGTGTCGGTGCGTTGGTGGTTCCTTGTGTCTGGGGGTGGGCGTCCAGGTACACACCGGCTCACTCCTTGGCGGCCGCTTATCGGGGCCTGGAGCCTGGGGCTCGCTCGGGCCCCTTCGGGGGTGGGGTGCCCCCGGCCTCTCGGCCTGGGGCTCGGTCACTCAGGCACAGCTGGCGGCCGGCGGAGCTCACGGGCGCGTCACTGCAACTCCCCCTGGCTTCTGCTCCGCGGCTGCTGAGTGAACCCTCATCTGGGACTCTCCTCAGCTCTTACTGGAACAGTGGCGCGGCTGCCCCTCTGTTGGTCTTCCATGGTTTCTTGTGTTCTGGGGGCCTCTGGATGTCTGGAGTTTTGATCTCCTCCATACCTGCTTCACACCCTGGAGGACGGGGCTGTGGCCCCCCCACACTCCCTAGCAGATCGTTACATGGAGAAACCTTTGGAATACAAGCGCGCTGATCCACACAGGTATGCACACGGGTGTTCACTGCTCGTAGACCCAAATTACACCTTTCTTGGCTGCTACTTCGAAGCACATCTGTCCTGCGTGCTGCACAACAACATTGAATATTTAGTATTTACTGCTGTTTACACTTAGCTAGATTAATGCGATGGTGTTGTGTTTAGTATGTTGCTTTGTTTTTTGTTTTTTTGTCTTTTTTTGCTTGTTTTCTATTCTTCTCTCAACAGGTGATCCAGGAGATTTTTATTTTTTTTCTCCCCCCCTTTCTCACTGTCCCTCTCCCCTTCTGTTTTTCCTTTCCTTCCTCTTTCTTTCTCCCTTTCCTATCTCTCACTCATGTCTGTCCCGTCTGTAACATCTGAAAATAAAATATAATAAATAATAAAAACAAAGATCGACCAAATGGACCAATACGGCAATGCCACGATGATCCATTTGGCAAAGTAAATCCATTGGGTATCCTTGTTGGTCTTCAGACAACAATTCTGATGGCTAAAGAACCAAATGGGACAGGCGGAAAAAAAAAAAAAAAAAAAAAAAAAAGAACTCAGGTGGTGAGGGTGGGTAGATGCGTCTCTAACAGCATCACCATCAACACAGGAGCACCTCAGGGATGTGTCCTCTCGCCACTGCTCTACTCCCTCTACACTTCAGACTGTGTGGCCACCCATGGCTCCTACACCATTGTGAAGTTTGCTGACGACACAGTGGTGTTGGGTGCCATCTCCAACAACGATGAGGCGGCCTACATTAGATTAGATTAGATTAGATAGAACTTTATTAATCCCTCGGGTGGGTTCCTCTGGGAAATTCGATTTCCAAAAAAGCACAGCACCGACAGAAGTTACAGAGTTACAGAATATTATATATATATATATATATATATATATATATATATATATATATATATATATATATACACACACACACACACACACACACACACACACACACACATATATATAAATACAGAGACAATATAAATAAAATATATGAAGGGGATAAATAGAATAAATAGGAATAAAAATAAAAATACAAGTGAATTGCACATTTCAAGTATTGAGGTCTATTGCACTGTTGACTATTTACAAAAAGTATTGCACAAGGTATTGTACAGTGAGGTGAAGAGGCACTACAGCTTAGTTGTTCCCCCCTCCTTTGTCCTCCTGTTTCCCCTCCCTCTCCCCTCCAGAGAGGAGTTAAACAGTCTGATGGCGTGTGGGACAAAGGAGTTTTTAAGTCTGTTAGTTCTTGTCTTTGGGAGAAGCAACCTGTCACTGAACAGACTCTTCTGGTTGTTAATGGCCGTGTGCAGAGGATGCCTGGCATTGTCCATAATGTCCATCAGTTTCTTTAATGTCCTTTTCTCTGCCACTGTCACCAGAGTGTCCAGCTTCATGCCGACCACAGAGCTAGCCCTCCTGATCAGTTTCTCCAGCCTGGATGAGTCCTTCTTTGCTGTGCTGCTCCCCCAGCACACCACAGCATAGAAAAGTACTCCAGCAACCACCGACTGGTAAAACATCCTCAGGAGCTTCCTGCAGATGTTAAAAGACCTCAGCCTCCTGAGGAAGTACAGTCGGCTTTGGGCTTTTTTATACAGGTGCTCTGTGTTGCATGACCAGTCCAGTTTATTGTCCACCCACAGCCCGAGGTACTTGTACTTGTTGACCACCTCCACCTCCTCCCCCTCTATCTGAACCGGCAGTGGACCTGCTCTAGACCTCCCGAAGTCCACAACCAGTTCCTTAGTCTTTGAGGTGTTGAGTTGCAGGTGGTTTGTGTGACTCCATGCGACAAAGTTCCTCACCAGACTTCTGTACTCCTCTTCCTGATCATCCCAGATACACCCCATGATGGCTGTGTCGTCTGCAAACTTCTGAATGTGGCATAATTCAGAGTTGTAGCAGAAGTCAGAGGTGTACAGGGTGAAGAGAAGAGGGGACAGCACAGTTCCCTGTGGTGCTCCTGTGCTGCTGACCACTGTGTCAGACGTGATGTCCTTCAGCCTGACGTACTGTGGTCTGTCGGTGAGGTAGTCGGAGATCCAAGCAACCAGGCAGGGGTCCACCTCCATCCTGTTCAGTTTTTCCTGAAGCATACAGGGCCGGATGGTATTAAAGGCACTGGAAAAGTCAAGAAACAGGATCCTGACCGTGCCTTTTCCCCCATCCAGGTGTGAGTGGGCTCTGTGTAGGAGGTACAGGATGGCATCCTCCACTCCGACACCCGCCTTGTATTCAAACTGTAGTGGGTCCTGGGCATGTTGTACCTGTGGTCGGAGGAGGTTGAGGAAGAGCCGCTCTAGAGTCTTCATAAGATGTGACGTCAGTGCCACCGGTCGGAAGTCATTCAGCTCATTGGGCCGGTTCTTTTTGGGGACCGGGACGATGCAGGATGTCTTCCATAGGGCGGGCACTCTCCCCAGTCGCAGACTGAGGTTGAAGACTCGTTGTAGCGGCTCCCCAAGTTCAGCAGCACACGCCTTTAGCATCCTAGGACACACCTTGTCTGGGCCTGCTGCCTTTCTGGGGCGAAGCTTCCTCAGTTGTCTCCTGACCTGATCCACTGTGACACTGGGAGATGTTTGGGAGGAGGGGAGGGGGGGAGATGTCTTGCTGCTGAGAGAGGGATTGGAGGAGGGGGGTGTCATGGTGTCAGGAAGGGGGGGAAGCGAGGGAGGTAGGAGAGTGGGGATTGGACTCTGTAGTGAAGGTGAGGGTGAGGGTGGGGGGGTTGTGGGCCGGTCAAACCTGTTGAAGAAGTTGTTGAGTTCGTTTGCCTTCTCCACAGTCCCCCCCACTGTGCTTTTCTTGGTGTTGTGGCCTGTGATGGTTTTCACACCATTCCAGACCTCCCTCATATTGTTCCTCTCCAACTTCTGCTCCACCTTCCTCCTGTAGGTGTCCTTTGCTTCCCTCAGGCAGCGTTTCACCTCCCGCTGTGCTGCTTTCATCTCCTCCTTCACTTTGCTCCTGAAAGCCTTCTTCTTCATGTTGAGGACAGCTTTGACTTCCTGTGTTACCCACGGTTTGTTATTAGGATAACACCGTACTGTCTTAGCAGGGGCGACCGTGTCCACATAAAAGTTGAGGTAGTCTGTAAGACAGTGTGTCGCCCCCTCTATGTCCTCACCATGTGGGCTCAGGAGCACATCCCAGTCTGTGGTGTCATAACAGTCCCTCAGAGCATCCTCCTTTTCTGGGGTCCATCTCCGGATGGAGCGCGTTGTGACCGGCTGCCTTTGGACGAGGGGTGTGTATTGTGGCTGTAGGTAAACCAGGTTGTGGTCTGACTTCCCTAGTGGGGGGAGGGGGGTGGCTCTGTATGCATCTCTCACATTAGCATACAGTAGGTCAATTGTCCTGTTGTTTCTTGTGGGACAATTCACAAACTGGTGAAAAGCAGCCAGAGTAGAGTCCAGTGTGGCATGGTTAAAGTCTCCAGATATAATAATGAAAGCCTCGGGGTTTTGTGTCTGAAGTCTTCCTGTGACTGTGTGTATTTTCTCACAGGCAGCTGTTGCGTCGGCCCTCGGAGGGATGTAAACACACACACAGATCACATGACTGAACTCCCGAGGTAGATAATATGGCCGCAAGCTAACAGCTAGCAGCTCCAGGTCCGGACGGCATACCGAAACTTTAACGGAGACGTGTCCAGGGTTACAGTATCTGTTGTTAACGTAGACAATGAGTCCCCCACCTCTGCTTTTTCCGCTGGCCTGCGTGTCCCTATCGGCTCTCACGGATGTGAAACCGCATAGGTCTACGTTAGCCTGCGGCGTTAGCTCGGTTAGCCACGTCTCCGTGAAGATAAACAAGCTGCACTCACGGTATAGTCTGTGGTTGTTCAGAGCGCACAGTTCATCAATCTTATTCTGTAACGAGTTCACGTTGCCCATGATCACTGTCGGGATTGATGGTTTGAATCGCCTCCGGTGATCCGCTCTCCTCGCTCCAGCTTTGCAGCCTCTGTAGCTCCTCTTTAGCTCGGCCGGGATGTTGTGTCGCATGCCGGTCTGTCCCTTTGTTTTTAGTGCCAGCAGCTCCGCTCTCGAATAGATGAAGGAACTGGTTCCAGAAGTTTTAAAAAGTGCATTATCCATCTTGTATCGCTATATCTAAGAGGTATAAGTAGAGGAAGGTGAAAAAAAGTTTGAAAAGCCTAGTCTAAAAAAGTTAAAGTTAACAAAAAAGGTGCGGTGTTGCAGAGCTACTTGGAAAGGCTGCCGTCACTCCAGCGCCATCTTTGAATAACATGGATGAAGTGAAGAATCTGGCATCGTGGTGCCAGGACAACCACCTCCAGCTGAACGTCGGCAAGACCAAGGAGCTGGTGGTGGACTTCAGAAGGGGTCAGCACAGAGACTACAAGCCCATTATCATCAATGGAGCTCCAGTGGAGAGGGTGCAGTCCTTCAAGTATCTTGGTGTCCACATCTCCTCAGACCTGACATGGGCTGCCCACATTCAGGTCCAGACCAGAAAGGCTAGGCAGCGCCTGTATCACCTACGACAACTGAGGAAGTTCGGGGTCTCTCCAAAGATGCTCAGGATTTTCTATACAGGCACTGTGGAGAGCATCCTCACACAGAATATGACATCGTGGTTTGGGAACAGCTGTGTGAAGGACCAAAAAGCTCTCCAGAGAGTGATCCGTACAGCAGAACGCTGCTGCAGGATTGCTCTCCCCCCGCTTCAGGACACCTACACCAGGAGATGCCGGACTAGAGCAGCGCAGATACTGAAGGACCCGTCCCATCCTGGCAACAAACTGTTCCAACTTCTGCAATCTGGTAGAAGGTTCCGCATCATCCGGGCAAGGACAGAGAGACTCAAGAGGAGCTTCTATCCCCAAGCCATCCGTGCCCTAAACACACACACCCGCCCTCTCACATCATCTATAATTGACTGAGTCAGGACTCTTCCAGACACTAAACCAAGGCACAATGTACATTTCAAATTCCTTTAATTTTAAATATGTTTACATTGTCTATCCTGTAAAATAGTCAGATGTCTATTCATATTAATGTACAGAATTCACCTGCTTGCTGCTACTACTGCACATTCGCCCAATGTATATATATAATGTATATATATATATAATGTTCTTCCTCTACACACCCCCCCCCCCCCCCCCCCCCATGTCGAGGAGCGTGTCAGGCTACATTTCACTGTGTGTTATACTTGTATAACTATGCACGTGACAAATAAAGAGCCTTGAAGCTTGACGGAAAGGTCCACAAACTAAAATTATCAAACTTACCGTTTTTCTGTTTTTCTACGCAATTTTTTACAGTGTAGTGTTGAGGTTTGTGTTTTTAGGTTAGGAAGTGTCAAAAATGCAGATGAAATAGACTAAAAATAGAAAGTTATCACTGGAGGTCTAAGTTGTCACCAGTGGGAACCCCAAACCTAATCTCAACTGTAACCTCAGGCAATCGTGATATGACATGCAAATTTTTGCTTTGATTAAACTGTTCTAAGTCTTGATATGATCAGTGAAGAAAGAAAATAATTGTGATTGTATTGTTGGGAAAAACAACAACAATAAACAAAAATTGCTAAAATAAAGTCAAATAAAATCTTCGTTTAATGCAGTATATTGATATAAATAAACATGCTAAATAATAAATGTATCATAAAGATATAAAATTTATATAGCTGCAATATCAGTGTCTTTTATCAGTCCCCAACTAAACTTTAAAGCATTGTCATTCTTTTGATTCGTATCGCTTTTATTTATTTATTTATCATTTTATCATTTTTGCAGCATATTGTAAAGAAAAGTAGCTTTTTTTATTACAGATTTCTCAGGACTGTTTGTTTCATCACTCACACACACACATAGTCGACATCAGTGTCCCAAGACATGCTTCATCTACACTGTAAAACCCAACAGTGCATCTTACTAAAAGAAGTAAGTTGTTCTTACTCAGTTCTGAAAAATAGTTAAAGTAACTTTCATGAAGTGTGTTAGGTAGACCCAAAAGTATACATATGTTATAATAACTTTATTGTAATAAGTACACATGATGTTTTTGTAATGTTTTAAGTACTGTTGCTTTAAACTGTTTAAGTAGTGTTAATTCATTTGTATTAGTCATCATCCACGGCCCCGCCCCCAGCGTTTGCCTGGACTTGTCGGCCATGAGACACAAGTCTCGTCAAGAGAAATTTTGCAAGAGTGGAAAGTACAAGATAAACGTTATTTTTATGTTTTTTTGTTAATGCTTACTTCTAGCGTACATTTATCAGACTGCTTTGTTTTAGTTGTACTTTGTTGTAATTTATCAGACTACTTTGTTGTAGTAGCTCGTAACTTAGCTTGCCAGCACACAATTCCCGCCTAGCGCTGTATGGAGTCTGCCTTCACAATTTAAAAAATTAACGGTTGGTGGCTTGTTTCAATCAAATAGTTGGTAAGTAGTCTAATTTTTGCAAACTGCATGCCACAAAACCTTTGGTAAAATCAGTGTTTAGGCTTTTCTGACTCTGAACTTTATCAAGTTCAAATGTAGCCTACTTTTGACACAGTGAAAATGGTAGAAGATTTATTTAGTGTTCATTTTAAGAGTTTACTGGACAAGTTCACCTTCACAAATTTAAAATATGATGCTTAGTGGCATTTTAGTCGTGAAATAATTTACCTTTTCAAAGCTGCACTGCACCAAACCTAAACATTTCTGACTCTGTACTTTCCAAGGGTTAGCCTATTGTGTACTTCACTTATGTAAAATTGCTTTATTATTTCATAACATTTAGAGTAGTTGACCAACCTGAATTGAAAATGAACTGTAGTTACTGTTTTCAAAGCTTGTGTTATCCAGGTTGACTGTTTTTAAGTGAAGTAAAAGTCTAAAAGTAAAAACTGTTCTGCTAGTTTTCTGTCCTCATGGCTTTGTGTTATTACAGTCTGACGATTGAAGGAGCAGTAGCATGCCGAGAGATCATCCAGCACTGCACTAAAGACAGCCAGTAAAGGTGATTTTAAAACGATTTGGCATCAAAATGTGGAATTGCAAGTTGTGTAGTTTTTCTACTGCCATAAAAGTCATGTTGTTGAAGCATTATCGGCTCAACCATGGTCAGTACTCCACAATTTCACCCTTACCCTGTCTCTACAACACATGCATGTGTACATTTAGTACATTTAATTCATTAAAGATACACATGTCAAGAATGCACACTCCCACACAAAGAAAAGACGGTTCTTATCTAGATTTGAATAAATATGGATTTTGTTGCCCTGTGTGTAATTTTAAGCAGCCATTTATTGAAAGCCAAATGTTTATCCATCTGAGGGGGCATTTAAAACGAAAAGAAACTGTTCCATGTCCTTTCAAGAACTGCAATTTTAAAACCAATGTATACTCAACCTTCAATGCCCACAAATGCAGAGACCACCAAAATTCAACAAGTTACAATGAAGGCATTGTGCAAAGTGTTATAAATGTAGAACAAAAAGATGACATGCAGCTTGATTCAATAGAGTCATCAGATGACAATCAAGTGGCATCCACCAGTGAAATCAGTGGAATTGAGGGTTTAGAAGAGCAGTTGCAATACAATCTGGCTGGATTTTTCTTGAAAATGCAGACCATTCTCCATGTGTCTCAGAGAGCAACACAGGAGATTATTGAGCATATTGATCAGTTGTTTTTGTTATCAGTACCTCTGGTTAGAAAATCAGTTGTAGATATACTGAAAAAGCACAACTGTACATATACGGACAAACTGGTGGATGAGATTTGTCAGGCAGTTTCTGATAGTAATGTTTTACATAAATGTGTCACATCTGAAGGACCACTATCTACAGCAAAGAGGAGGAAATCATATTACGAAGCAAATTTTCCATATGTCAAACCTGTGGAGTATTTAATTGAATCGTCAAAGCACACTTATATGTATGTGCCTATTCTCACATCTTTGCAATTGTTGTTGAAAAAAAATGATGTGCTTGAAGAAATTAAACAAGCACCCACACAGATTCCTGGACATTTCATGTCATTTTGTGATGGATCCTACTACCAGGAAAATGTTCTACTGTCACAAGAGGGACAGAAATTGTCAATAATACTTTACGTGGATGATTTTGAAATCGCAAACCCACTTGGTACCTCAAAGAAAATACATAAAGTTTTTGCAGTTTATTGGACACTGGCAAACTTTCCAGTTAAATCTCGTTCTGCTCTACACTGCACTCAGCTTGCTCTGCTGTGCAATTCCAATGATGTACGCCAGTTTGGGTATAAGGAAATGTTGTCACCACTCTTAAATGATCTGAAAACTCTTGAAGAAGTAGGTGTCTACATTGAGACTCTTGGTGAATGTCTTAAAGGCACTGTCTACTCTGTTGTGGCAGACAACCTTGCTGCCCATGGACTTGCTGGTTTCAATGAGTTTCAGGTCTACATATTTCTGTAGGTTTTGTCATGCCACCCAAACAGAAATGCAAACTGAAAATGCTGTTACAGGGAATTATGTAATGAGAACAAAAGATGCTCATGATAATCTTGTGCAAGAGCTTCAGAATGATGACATTGAGGAAAACTATGGTGTTAAAAACCCCTGTGTTCTTTCTGACCATCTCTCTTTCTTCCATCCTGTCACAGGCTTCCCACCTGACCTCCTACACGACCTGTTTGAAGGTGTCGTTCCAGTGGAGTTGGCACATTGTTTAAAAGGTTTGATTTCTAAGAGATATTTTACCTTAGAAGACTTAAACAGAGCAATTCTACGCTTTCCCTACCAACATTCTGACAAAGTTGATCGCCCTCATCCAATACCCTCAAATTTTGCCAGGCGAGGGACCATTGGTGGGAACGGGCATGAAAATCATGCCCTTCTTAGACTGTTGCCTCTTCTCATTGGCTCCAAAGTTCCAGAAAGAGACACTTTTTGGGAAGTGCTAATGGATTTAAAGGACGTAGTTCAGCTTGCCATGTCTCATACTTTTAGTGACGAGACCATTCAGTACATGGCCTGTAAAATATTAGATCACAGACAACTCTTTCAGGAAGTGTTTCCTAATGTTCGATTCAGGCCAAAGCATCATTACATCGAGCATTACCCACACTTAATAAAGTGCTTTGGTCCCTTAGTTCATCTTTGGACAATGAGATTTGAGGGAAAGCATAAGGTTTTCAAAAAAATAGTTCATGACACTCACAACTACAAAAATGTACTAAAAACTTTGGCAGAGAGACATCAAAGCATGATGGCATTTTATTTGTCCTCATCAACGTTTTTCAAACCACCTGTGCAAACATCCAAAATGGAGTCTTTGTACATTTCATCATTACCTGCAGATACACAATTATTTATTTCAGGTATTGCTGACAGTGACACAATATATGCAACAAAAAAGGTTACAATTAATGGCACAAACTTTGCAATTGGCATGTTTGTATGCACAGGTGCTTATGCTGCATTGCCAGAGTTCAAAGAGATTCTTAATGTACTGCTCATCAGAAACAACATTTATTTTCTCTTGAAAGACTATGACACTTATTACGTTGAGCACTTGCGTTCATATGAAGTAGCAGAGAATCAACAGAGGGGTCTCCGTCACAGTGTAAAATCTCTGTGCCAACTGTCTGACCACATGCCGCATGTTGCTTACAAGATAGCAAATGAACTCATTCTAACAACAAACCATTTCATTCCAGTGTCTGACTAAAGAAACAGAACTGAGACATCAGCTGATTCCACCAATTTCTGAACCAATGCAAAGGTAATTCATCTATTCAGTTTTTTTGTATTCACATAAATGTTTTTATATTTTTGCACAATTAATATTTTGCAAATAACTGTAAACACAAACATGTATTAAAATGCCACTATAATATGTGAAACCTGTCTTTTACAGAAATAACAAATTCAGATGGAGGCAACAGGAATATTGAAGCTAAGGGTCATCCTTGATAAGGATAACGCTGAAAAACTTATTTTGCCATCTCGTCCAAACAGTGTGCAAGCCCTCATAGATGCGATCAAATCTAGGCTAAATTTTACTTTTGACTTTCGGCTTCAGTTTCATGACCCAGATTTTGATAATGCCTTGTGTAATTTGGTTAAAATAGAAGACCTGCCAGCTATAGCATCTGTTAAAGTTGTCAGGTTAGTTGAGCTTGACCGGATTTCAACGAGCACTGATGACACAATCCTTCAGACTGATAGCACTGATACCATAGATTCACCAGAGCGTATTAGTAGATGGCCAGAAGTTTTTATTGTTCCGCCATTTTCTTATGAAGTGGAACATGTATTAAGAGAGGGTAATGCAGCATTTGATAAAAATGGGAAAGTAATTACGCTGACACGAGATCAAAAACACAACATACTTGAGACAATGGGGGAAGAAATCTACAAACTAAAAGCATACCCTAGTACAACACAAATTGGCAAGGCTGCAGAAGCTTTAGTTAGAAAACATCCCTGTCTGAAAGAGAGGAATTCTGACACTGGGTGGGAAGGGTGGAAGAATAGCCTGAGATATAAAATGGGAAACCAAAGAAAGAAGTTGGCTAAAGCTGGCATCATGGATGTTGCTGTGAATGCTGGAAAGCGCAGCAGAACAAACCCAGATGGAGCTTCACCAAGGGCCAATATTAAAAGACCTAGGAGAGGTGAGGTCAACTTCCTTCCTTCTTATCCTTCTGGAGAAACAAGGGAGTCTCTGGAAACCAGAAGACTTGAGATGGTAGAGGAGTTCAAGAAGACCTCAGCAGAAAGAGACATCCCTCTCATTCATCAGCATATGATGCCCACTTTTGCCCTCCGGCGTGAAGAGATTGTCACCACTTCTCCTCCTGTATCAGAGCTCAAGGACAGATGGCCAGCACTCTTTCATGAGACACAGGTAAGTACAACTACATATATAACATTTGCTGTTCATATAGTATGCTGTGTTTTGCTTATAATATTTTTGGAATTCTCCTCAGCTCTACTTTGAATTTCATCGGATCACCAATCAGAATCTGCCACATGTGTTTTATGCTGCACTGGATGATTATGCTCCTCAGCTGATTGGACTTTACAAAAAGAGGAAAACTGGACGGGTCGGTGAAAGGATGGAGCAGCTTTTGTTGGCATATGGAAAACAGGTATTTAAAAATACTAATTATTATTCTGCTTGCTTGGCAGTTGCCATTGCTATGTTTATATATATATATATATATATATATATATATATATATATATATATATATATATATATATATATATATTTTTTTTTTTTTTTTTTTTTTTTTTTTTTTTTAGGACAAAAACGACATCTATGCAACTAGAACAGCAGCTCTGGCCGGCCTACCAATGTACCTCAAGGAGGATTCTTCAGAGATTTTCAAAACATGCAAGGTACTTGGGTATTACAATAATTTGCACATTTGAATTTAAAAAAGGTTGAAAGGAGTTTATAAGTCATCTGGACTTGGGTTGAAAGTTGAAGACGTGAAGTTGAATGACTTATAAACTTCTTTCATCCTTGATTTGACTGGATGAATGAAAAATGAACCTTCACTGTCAATTTAAAACATGTTATGATATATAGAATTTGAAAAACTGAAGAAAGGTGCCTGACCATTTGTATTTATACTTTTAACAGAGGTATTACAGATGAATAATTGTGCACTGTGTATTATAGGAGGAAATTGAGTTCTATGAAGCCACAATTGCTCTGGTTGCTGATGTCGATGAAGAGGAGGTGCCTGGAGGAGTTCCTTTCTCACCACGCCAAGTGTTCATAGTACTTGAAGATCAGGTTGTTATGACTCATCACTCATGGACTGATGCCCTGGTGTGTTTGTTTGGGCTAATCTATGCTCTGCATCTGAGCTATCCTGAGAAGTGTACTGGCTTTTTTGAGTTCATTCAAGTAGTGTTGCTGAAGCTAGACGATGAGAGAAAGCAACTAAAACCAAAATTGCAGACACTAAAAAATGAGCTTGTGTAGATGATGTTTGTTTTTCACTGTCAGTATAGTCGTGCTTTTTCAGTTATCTGTGAATGGCTTCAATAGTTTTATTTGTTCAGGGTAATTAGCTTTCTAAAAAGCAATGTGGAGAAAGCTAAGAATAAGGAGACAATCCATATTTGACGTTTTGTTTGTGATTGAAAAAAATCTTTACATAGTGTGTAATCTTAAGCTTATTTCTAAAAACACCTTTTAGTTACATGGAAATCTTTTGGAAGATAACTGATAATTAGTCAATATGTACAGTATACTTTCAAGCTTTATTTTTTAATTGTGTGATGAGTGCCAGTTCACTTGACTCGAGGTCTGGGCAAAACTGTTGAGAAGCCACAAATACCTTTGAGAATATTTTTTGTTAGTTCAGCTGTTTTCTATAGTTGCATTGCTGTAGTGCATCTGATTTCATTATTATACTAAATGTTACTTAAAATTGTGATTGTTATGGCTCTAATTGCCTCTAGACTATTGTTTTTTATATGATGTACACCTAAATGTGTGTTTTGTATATTTAATTGATTTTCAAAATGCTACAAAAAACATTCAAAATTCCCTAAAAGCGCAAGTTTTAAAATGCCTAATTATTTGTTTGTTTGATAATGGCTTTAGCAGTCATAGGTTATGACTCAAAGTATGGTTGTATTCATTCTGTATTTTCTCTGCAGTTAAAGTTAATAAAAACTGAATGGAAAGAACAATAGCTTGGTTTTGTGTTAATAGTACTTGAACCATTTGGTGCAATCGGTTTCCCCAAATGGATTAAGTTGTTTAAATACAACTATTTAAGTTAATTTAACTTAATTTGAATATGAGCATGTAACACTTTAAATAAGTTTGAATAAATACAGCATCTTAGTACAACAAATTTAATGGTTTAAGTTAAAACATACTAAAAACAATGAGTAAATAAACATAATGCATTTGAGTTACATTATCATATTTGCTTTGGGTTCTTGGGACTCTAATAAAGTACTTAAATAATCCAAAACTGTTTAAGTTATAAAACTTGAATCAATTGGTGCAATCGGTTTCCCCAAATCATTTGAGTTAACTTAACTGGTCAGGTTTTACAGTGTATATCGACTATATCGATTCTTCTTCAGCTGCTGCTCCCGAGCTGCCCTCTTGTTTCCGGAGAGACGCGCATTCATAAATCCTACACTTACACTGTACTTATCGAGTCTTCTTATTTATGCCCCATTAATTAGGTATTACTGCAATAAACTGCCTGTCCCTGATTATAAATTGGTACACTGTTTGTTGTTTACCTGCTAAAGTTTTCAGCATTTTTGCAATAGTGTCATCATGCTAATTTGCTCTTTTTAGTAAATCTCACCCTGAGTAGCACACTCTGTTCTCCATATTTAGCTCACAATAGTTTGAATCATCAGACGGAGAGACTTAGAAAAGGAGCTTCTGGTTCATTCAATGACATTTATGATTCAGTACAGTCAGTTCAGCTGGAGTTCACTAAGAACTGAATGTGTCCTCAGACACCAAACTTTGACAGAGAAACAAAAAGAGACAGTGGGGTTAAACCAACAAACCATTCATCAGTTTATCTGGGTGTAAACTCATGTGTTCATAGACACATAAACTCTCCAGTCTACACTTACAGCAACTCAGAGAGACAAACTTGAATTAGGCTATTTTCTCTTTCCCACATTTTAACACAGCCACACATGAAAGTAAGCGTAAACAAAAATGAAAGAATGAAAAAATCTCATGCATAGTCAGAAGGCAACAAACAAAACACCCATGGGGCCCAAACAAAGGGAAGGCTTTCACTGGCTTGTAACTGCCTGTGCTTGAGGTTATCAAAAGGGTAGAACAAAAGCCTGAAAAGAGAGAAAAAAGTTATGGTTGTTGTTTGCTGTTTTTCTCACATGTGACCTAGGTTCTTGGGGCTTGTTAGGCCTAACTTTGTACTCAGAGCTTGACCCAAAAAAGTCAGGAAGGACCAAAATGCGCCCACATATGAGAACGTCTTGGGGGAGCATAGTTGCCAGTCAGGGATCACTTGGTAATCTTTTACAGTGCTTCTGCACCATCAATTTGTAGCTTACTCACTACTTAGCATAAGAAAATCTTTGGTCGTCCCACGGCTTCTTATAACTGAGGCAAAATCCCACGAAGCAAAAATACTTTCACAAGTTAAAAGCTGAAAAGATATTGACAATGACTTAGGTTGATGTCTAGAGAACATTGAAATTTAGTTAAAGGGTAAAATATATAAACTGATGTTCTTAGGTTGTTGGAAAAAACACAAAAACAAACTCGTTTGCATCTGCATTTAGTTCAAATGTGAAAAGGACACTTTCTTTCATCGCAACCTCAAACGGCCACCAGATTTAAACCTCGAACCTTGTGGCTAATCGCAGCAACACTGCGACACTCTGACATGTAGGAAATAGTTTTGGCTCACACGGATGCAACAAACTATAACAAAAACTCCTTTAAGAAACACAATTTACACATAGAGGTATAAATTAATGGTCAAAATCTAGAGAAAGTCACTGTTATTGTTGTTTCCTCCCACTGGAATAATCGAACTTCTTTCAGGGCTGTTTTGGGGAGACAAAGACCGTCATCTCTTTGATAGTTTCCTTCTCTTTAATTGAACTATGTTTAGTGAAGTTGTTCAAACATGCTCATCTTACACATATATACGACTACATGTATCTTTTTTGTGGATTTTTGGTTTACAGGGCCCTGTTTCAGAAAGCCGGTTTAGTGCAAACTCTGAGTAAGTATACCCTGAGTTAACGAAAACTCTGGGTTTTCGGTTTCACAAAGCGAGTTTAGATTAATTCTGAGCGAGTTACTATGACGACACACTCCGTGAAGCTAACCTGCCCCCTAGCAGGTTTACTTCAACTAACCCTGACCTTCTCCGCCTCTTTGTCGGAAACCTGACTGTAGGAAGTGTCAGACATGGCGTGCCCCTTCCTTGAAGAGCCAGTAGATGTTGAAGCCCAAATTCTCCACAGAGCTCTCCGCCGGGAGAGAGTGATTAGAGCGCGTTTGGACATTTTATCATTTCCTGATGATTTTCTGTGTGAACGTTACCGTTTTTCAGCACAATCTATAATTTATTTGAATAACAACTTCAGGCCTAATATTGCTCATGTGACACATCGCGGACATTCTCTCAGTTCTGTACATATTATTTGTATTGCACTTCGGTTTTTTGCAAACGGGAGCTTTCTGTATAATATTGGTGACGCTGAGCACGTTTCCAAGGCTACCATCTGTCGGGCAGTCAGGAATGTTACAGTTGCACTGAAACGTCTCCTGTACTCGTTTGTGGTGTTCCCCGGTCATAGACCCACAAGATTTATCAAAGAGGGATTCCACAAAATTGCAGGTAGCAGGATGAACAAAACTTAATTCATGATGTGGTGATACTTGAACTACTACTTAAATTTTACATTTATTGTCAGGGTTCCCAGGCGTGATTGGCTGTACAGATGGCACTCACATTCCAATCATTGCTCCTTCAGTAAATGAAGGAGACTATGTGAACAGGAAGTCTTTCCACAGCATTGATGTACAGGTACATAGCTCCCTGTAGCATTTCAAACTAACAAATTATTTCATCATAGTAATGGATGCTAATTTGTGTTCTCTGCACTGTGAAGATCATATGTGATGCTGCCAACATTATCACAAATGTGGAAGCCAAGTGGCCAGGCTCTGTTCATGACTCACAAATTTTTTGTGAATGTACACTGAGCACAAAATTTGGACATGGTGAGTTGAAAATACTTTAAAATATATAAAGACCAATTGCTACAGGGACATTTGAACTGAAGTGTATCCTTCTGTCTTAGGAGAGTTCACTGGCTACTTGCTTGGTGATAGGGGGTATCCATGTTTACCCTATTTGCTTACCCCTTACCCTGAACCGGGCCCACAGCAGCGATATAATCTGGCTCATTGCAGGACAAGAGCCAGAGTTGAAATGACTATCGGAATGCTTAAGGCCCGGTTCCAGTGCCTTCAAAGACTCAGGGTCACCCCAGAAAGGGCATGTGACATTATTGTGGCATGTGTGATTCTTCACAACATTGCCACAATTAGAGGAGAACACTGTCCTTCTGAACCAAACATCAGCAGTGATCCAAACCATGAACATCCTGACCCTCCCACAGACATACAAGATGGAAGAGCAGTCAGAGACACCATATGTCACAATCATTTCCTTTGACCCATCACCTCAACATGTTGAAAGAAGAATAAACAGATTTTTTTGTTCAACTGGCTTTATTGGTCGCCTGTATTTCCTGTACACAAAGTATTAATAAGTATATTATTATGTTGTTCAAACACTGAAATAATTCGTCCATCTCTGACCACTTCACCCACCCTTAACTGATGTTCCAGCAGTAAAATCTCAGTCTTGGTCTTTTGGATCTGCTGCTTGAAGTGTTCCATTTCCAAGTCAGAATTTTTTATTTTCTTGATCAAATAGGTCTTGTACAGCTGCTTTACAGGGAGCTATTGAAACACAGAAAATAGCATTGACATTCATAGTACATGCCTACTTAGGTTGGTTGTAAATCAGTGCTGAACATCCTACTGAGGAAAGGTTTGTTGGAGAAGTGGCTGGACCCTCTTCCTCTTCATTTCCATCATCACTCTGTTAGAGACATAGAAAGTCCATGGTTTTATTATAGTACCACATTTTATTCAATTGTTATATTTTCCATTGTAAGATGTAAACCTCATAAAGTGTCTCTGTTGCTTCCTCCTCTGTAACAGCTGTCAATGTTTCTTCATTATTTTCCTGTAGTAAGGAAATTAACAACATTGCTGTTCTACTGCAAACTCATATAATCTGTGGAGTATTAAGAGTACTCACAACTGCATGTTGGTCTGGCTCAACAGGAGGCTGCACCAGATGCAGTACACCATCACCATCAACTGATAGAATATGAGGTTTATACAGGTCACTTATAACTTACAAGGGACCAAATGGCAATTAACAAACATACCAATCACCTTACACTTCATTGTCATTATGCTCTCAAACACAGCCAAGACTGAAGGCAAAATCAGTAGGAAAATAACTTCACTACAAAATAATTCATTATGGTAAAGAGTTTATCAAATGAATGAGTAGCACTGCAAAGGTGACTGTGAAGAAAGGATGTATGCACATCATGTATTATTTTGAATTTACCTCTTATGTAGGCACTTGTGTCTTGTGGGGTTATTGACTCAGAGGATGTCCCCGCAGAAATGCCTTCAGCCACAGGGTGCCCACTGGTTTGGCTGAGGGCCAACTGCTCAGCCTCTGTGAGTGGTGGTGGTGGAGGACCCCCACCTGTTTTTCGGGCCTCTGCTTTTTTTCTGTTGGCTATAACGGGCCACATTTGAGCATACAGAGTAAGCAAATATGTACTTGTAATGTGCTCAGATAATTTCAATAAGTGCTTACAGAAAGAAAATTAATGTAGCCTCTAACTGCAATTGATTTACATCGGACAAACAGACCAAGCACTATGGCTCATAATACAATTACACCTTACCTGTTTGGACTATATTTTTATATTTCATTTTTACTTGCTGCCAGGAACGTTTGGGGCCTGTTGGGTTGCACCTGCGCTCACATCACATCACAAAATAAAATGTATGAAATAAAAAATAAAATAAAATATAATAAAATAACGTGTTAAATGGGTGGAAATCCCTAGATCAATGTTTAAATTAACACTCACGCATTGACTCTGTCGGCTATGTTTTGCCATGCATGCTCCCTTTCTTTTGCAGCTGAAGCTGTGTTACTTTTTTTCCGCAAAATTTGCATGTTATCGGCATATACTGCCATCAGAATTTCGGCCTCAAGCGCTGTAAGATATATTGACCGCGCCTTCTTTCCCTCCGTCTCCATGGTGACTCGCTTAATCTGTGCTCCACTAATCAGGGCTTTATGTATCCTCGTGTGCGCGCTTAACTTGGGGTTAAAGCAACTCCGCGTTGACTGAACTAATTGTTATCAGCCTTTCTGAAACCGAATATTCCGAGTTGGACAGTTCGGGGTTACTTGACCCTGAGTATCGTTTTTCACTCTGAGTTTTCTAAATCGGCTTCCTGAAATAGGGCCCAGGTAAAAGTTCTTATTTCTAAAATAATGTGGTCACAGCTCGAGCATTTTACAGAATTGACCATCACTTCATGTCACGCTTGCAAACTTAGTGATTTTGTCAGTAACACCTCTTTCGTAGCTTCAACACCTAACAAAATGGCAAGTTTATTTGAATAGCACATTTCATTATACTCATATAAAATGTGCTCATATAAAAAGTTAACCTACACGCAAACACAAAGACACACACACTCAGCTGCTGAGTGTAGGCTTGTGATAATGAAAAGGTTTTGAGTCTGTTTTTGAATGCATGTACAGATTTGATTGACTTCAGGACAGCAGGCAGCTTGTTCCAGAGAGCAGGACCACAGTCACTGAAAGCCCCCCCCCCCCCCCCCCCCCCCCAACTTGGCTTAAATTCTGGGAACCGTTAAAAAGTCCGTACCTGAAAGGTCTGACTGGGTTACAGACGTTGAGCAAGTCAGAGATGTAGTGGGAGGCCAAGCCATTTAGAGCTTTATGAATAGAAGGATTTTGGAGGTAATTCTATATTAAACTGGGAGCCAATGAAGTGAGTTCAGTCATATTTCTGTGTACATGTAAAGACTCTCGCTGCTGCTGAACAAGCTCAAGCCGTCACATTAATGTTCATTCTCACAGATTTGGTAGAGGTTGAAAATTCAACCTTTCAGTTGGGCTTCCAGTTTCTTTCTGAGTCAAAGAAAGCCGGAGCAGCCAGAAAGAGAGCTGAGTGGTGGCACTGGTGAGATCTAATAGTGCTGCGTTTGTGAAGTGGAATCTGTCTGTGTTTACTGTGCAGGAAGCAACCAAAGGTCGAATCTACAAGGCAGATGACCACTTTCTGGTACGTTAAATGTCAGTTCTCAAAAATCAAAAGTAAGTGGCGAGAAAGTCAGATCTGCATGCAGCCAACAGACAGAAGTCAAAGCATCACATTGCAAAGACATCAGTCACTAAGTAAAAGAGAACATTAGGCCTTTGTGAGGTGCTACTGATTCTGTTTTGCCCTCACAGACTCAAAGTAGCCTCTGGTGCTTCTAACATCTAACTTATTTACTTGTAAATAACACCAAGAGAAACATCATTATCTTTAACACATCCAATCCATGTTGTATCAGATTTCTGCCTATTTGCTAAAACTGGTTATTTTATCTGATGGTGACTTTGTCAGCAGCATCATTTTTACAGCAACAGAAATGACAAACAGCTGTAAGGTTCTCAATTATCCAATATGGTGAAATTGCACTGTTTATGAATTTGAAGCTGCAAATTAAAAGCTGTGAAAATACTCTTGTTCACTTATTCCACCATTTCTCCACACCTCCCACACCTACACTACCTCCCACCTTTACAAACCAGTCAGAATTTTTTTCCACTCCCCACATCAAAAATTGATAACCGATAGGTGTCCGGCTGAAAATGCTCATAATTCTGCCTCTCACTGCTCGTGTGTTCCAAGGTGAGGTGGGAGAAACCCATCAAATTCCATCAGATCATTGAATTTGCTGGTATTCCAATGTGATTTAGTTTGTATTTGTTAGCAGAAGTATGAAATGTGCAAAGAAATCCGACGTGGACAGCAAACTGTACCGGCGATAATTAGGGATGAATAAACACACATCTGCCTTGATGAATGAATGAACACGCCCCCGAGAGAGCGCAACTTTATTTACAGCCACCTAATACATACATACATTATGTATCAAGTGAACATCAAAAAGAACACATCCCATTGGCCGTTTCCATCATTTGAGAGCATTTTATTTTCTTCATGTCAACAGTATTACTTTATGATACAAAACACAGTTGGAATTATTGTGTTTTGCCAAGTTTTGGTTAAATGTGCACATGGCCCGAAGGAATTGGAGGCGGTGTTCATGCTTGGTTGGCTTATTAGTTCAGAAGGCTCTGAATTAGTCAGTGCTCTTTAAAGTTTCCCCTTTAACAATGTCATACTGTTACACCTTTCTATGTGTTAACGTCAGAGTTTTTGTTCAAGAATGGGATACATACTGTCACCCACATTTTATCAACCCATCCAAGTGGTGAACTGTAATCCCTCTTTTCGTAAGCGCAATTTTCTCGCCTTTAGGTTTCTGACACTTAATATCACTTGCATTTACAGTGTAGTTTCCCCAAGACATTGTTATATGTTTCTGTCCTTGGTATCAGACGTTTTCAGAATAGCAATGTGCCCAGAGTGCTTTCAGGGGAAAACAGACTAAAATCTATTAATCTTTTTCTTGCCAAAGGTATAAACAGAGTACAGAACATACTTTGTGTTGGCTGATATTTAATTAAAGGCCTACAGCCGCTCCTTAGGGAACACCAGACAACATAAAGAATGCATCTGAATTTATCAAGGTCCATATGAGTATTGACTGTCAAAGAGCAGTGACTTACAGTGATGTGGTCAGAATGCATTAGTTTGTGTTTGTGAATAATCAGAAATCAATAACTCATTTCATTTGAGGAGAGAATAGGTTTGGTTTCTCCAAGTCTGTCAGAAAATAGCGCACAACAGAGCTGAGAACTGTTGCAACATTAGAGGTGCTGATTGGTGAACCAAACATCAAGCATGGGACTGAAAAATGAAACCAGTAAGAATTGTAGTTCTTACAACTTATTATGGGCTCCCTTGTTAAAATGTCAAAGTAAACAGCATTTAAAAGAAATAATACAGTGCTAGATGTACTGTATATACATAACTTACCCATTTGGATACTTGGCTTCTTTGACTGACATGTATACTGTTACATGTAGATGTAGAGCCAGTCTCAAGTGCATTAGCTGATAACTAAGTATTCCACTTCCTCCAAAAGCAGTAACTTCCAAAACCAATTTCTGTGGATATGTCCATCTTTTATGTTTGTTTGTTTATTTGTTTTGTTGTGAGTATGTTGTGAGTTAGCATCTATAGATTCACAGCTAAAGATCAGAGAGAAGGCCAAGCTATTAATTTTCAAAACATTAAAAAAGCAGGCATATAATAAGGTGAATGGGATGCACATGGCTTTCAACACATCAGGAATAATGCTCTTATGAGATGATGAGGTTAAATAATTGTTGGCCTGTGCTGTAATTTCAGTATCTTTCAGGTGTCTCCTCACAGCCTCCCTTCACCTCTCTGACTTCAGCCAGTAGGTTTAATATGTAAACCACCTCCTGTAATGCACCTTGACATTGTGTGGGTGTACAGCTCATTTTCTGTCTGTGCCCCTGTAACATACTCCTATTTTTATGCTAATCCTTTGGCCAGACGCTCACAAGATCCCCCAGAGAGGATAACGTGCTCCCAGAAACAATACACTGGAAGATAGAAACACACACAAATTTAATTCAATTCAATTCAATTGTATTTATATAGCGCCAAATCACAACAAAAGTCGCCTCAAGGCGCTTCATAGATACAGAGAAAAACCCAACAATCATATGACCCCTTATGAGCAAGCACTTTGGCGTCAGTGGGAAGGAAAAACTCCCTTTTAACAGGAAGAAACCTCCGGCAGAACCAGGCTCAGGGAGGGGCGGGGCCATCTGCGGCGACTGGTTGGGGTGAGAGAAGGAAGACAGGATAAAAGACATGCTGTGGAAGAGAGACAGAGGTTAATAACAGATATGATTCAATGCAGAGAGGTCTGTTAATACATAGTGAGTGAGAAAGGTGACTGGAAAGGAAAAACTCAATGCATCATGGGAATCCCCCGGCAGCCTATGTCTATTGCAGCATAACTAAGGGAGGATTCAGGGTCACCTGGTCCAGCCCTAACTATATGCTTTAGCAAAAAGGAAAGTTTTAAGCCTAATCTTAAAAGTAGAGATAGTGTCTGTCTCCCGAATCCAAACTGGAAGCTGGTTCCACAGAAGAGGGGCCTGAAAACTGAAGGCTCTCCCTCCCATTCTACTTTTAAATACTCTAGGAACAACAAGTAGGCCTGCAGAGCGAGAGCGAAGTGCTCTAACAGGGTGATCTGGTACTACAAGGTCATTAAGATAAGATGGGGCCTGATTATTTAAGACCTTGTATGTGAGGAGCAGGATTTTGAATTCAATTCTGGATTTAACAGGAAGCCAATGAAGGGAAGCCAAAACAGGAGAAATATGCTCTCTCTTTCTAGTCCCTGTCAGGACTCTTGCTGCAGCATTTTGGATCAGCTGAAGACTTTTCAGTGAGTTTTTAGGACATCCTGATAATAATGAATTACAGTCGTCCAGCCTGGAAGTAATAAATGCATGAACTAGATTTTCAGCATCACTCTGAGACAGGATATTTCTAATTTTAGAGATGTTGAACAAATGGAGGAACACAGTCTTACATATTTGTTTAATATGTGCGTTGAAGGACATATCCTGGTCAAAAATGACTCCAAGGTTCCTCACAGCATTACTGGAGGCCAAGGTAATGCCATCCAGAGTAAGAATCTGCTTAGATACCATATTTCTAAGCTTTTCAGGGCCGAGTACAATAACCTCAGTTTTATCTGAATTAAGAAGCAGAAAGTTAGCGGCCATCCAGGTCTTTATGTCTTTAAGACATTCCTGCAGTTTAACTAATTGGTGTGTGTTATCTGGCTTCATAGATAGATAGAGCTGGGTGTCATCTGCATAGCAGTGAAAATGTATGCTATGTCTTCTAATGATAAAAATTTTATTTGTGAAGAAGTTCATGAAGTCATTACTAGTTAACGTTAAAGGGATGGTTGGCTCAAAAGAGCTCTGACTTTTTGTCAGCCTGGCTACAGAGCTGAAGAGAAACCTGGGGTTGTTCTTATTTTCTTCAATCAGTGATGAATAGTAAGATGTTCTGGCTTTGCGGAGGGCTTTCTTATAAAGCAGCAAACTATTTCTCCAGGCTAAATGATGATCCTCTAAATTTGTGACACGCCATTTCCTCTCCATCTTACGAGTCATCTGCTTTAGGCTACGTGTTTGAGAATTATACCACGGAGTCAGGTACTTCTGATTAGAGACCTTAGTTTTCACTGGAGCTACAGTATCCAGAGTCGTACGTAGTGAGGAGGTGAAATTATTAACAAGATAATCGACCTCTGTTGGAGTAGCGTTCAGATAGCTGCTCTGCTCTGTGTTGGTACAGGGCATTGAAGATGATAACAGTGGGTGGATTATATTCTTAAACTTAGTTACAGCGCTTTCAGAAAGACATCTACTGTGATAAAGTCTACTCTCCACCGCTGTGTAATCAATTATTGTAAATGTAAATGTTATCAGGAAATGATCAGACAGGAGAGGGTTTTCAGGAAACACTGTTAAATGCTCAGTTTCTATGCCATATGTTAAAACAAGATCTAGAGTGTGATTAAAGTGGTGGGTGGATTATTTTTACATTTAAACACGTCATACTACAACACCTGCAGTCAAAGGAGCTTGCAAAGAAAAGAGTCTGGACTTCTTTAAGTTGCTTGAAGACGTTTCACCTCTCATCCAAGAAGCTTCTTCAGTTCTAAGGTCAAATGGTGGGGAGTCCCAGATTTAAACCTAGTGGGAGTAACCCCCCACAGAGGGACAAAAGGACCCCCGATGATCCTCTAATCGCCTGAGCCAAGGTGTGAAACTGGGTGTGGGTCCCAATCCTTGGCTGATTGGGACCCACACCCACCCACACTTAATGTTTTATTGTATTTCAGATTATAGCTTCATAATAATTACAGGACATTAGACTACTTGTTCTTGTTGCTTAATAATACAGAATTATCATATAGAAATAAAAAACCTGAAGTTGTGCACTATTTCAACACGCTGCCTGCCTGCAGCACTAAAGGACTCCGTGAGAGACGTCTGTCTCGCCCTAGCAGCACCTGTCCCTCTCCTCCTCTTCAGTTTGCTTCAACATAAGCTCGTCATATTCTGTGATATGATTTACTGTGAGGTGTTTGACAAGGTTAGTGGTGTTGCCACAACACCTCACTGTCTTGCCACATGTATCGCAAACCGCATCTTGGCTGTTTGTGGAGGTAAAATATGTCCACACATGACTCAGCTTATGCTCAGCCATTGTTGTGAGTGCGCACACCAAGGGCCTGCGACACATTTATACAGCCGTATTTCGCACATGACTATGAAAGGCGGAAGAGGAAGTAGTTCCTTCCAAGTTACATGATCCCAATGATTACCTCAAATTACTAAAATATCAATATTTTAATTTGAGAATCGATTCTAGAACATAAATTACTTGTATCGAAAGAATCAATATTTCAATATCGATCCGCCCACCACTAAGAAACACCAAAGGAATTTTCAAAATTCTTTTAAAAGAGAGTTTTCAAACACAAGCAAGGCAGTCTGAGATTACTTGACAACATTAAGGCCCAAGGCCAAAGACACCAGCAAGGCTCAGACTTTAGCCACTCAACGCGTAGGTCCAGATAAAATCACAGAAAGAAACTTGACTAAAATCAGTCTCATTTTGCTGCTGACCACAGAAAGACCGTGTTGTGACTACCAAAGTCCGATCACAGAAACTTGCTCTGGCAACAGTATGTCAAGGGCTCACGTTTTTCAGTTTTCACAGCTGGTTGCACTGTGGTTTACAATTCCATCTTGCATCCTATTGCAGATATGCAAAGGTAACGATGCAGATAATACAATACACACAGATGCTTTCATACTATTTTACTATTTTTCAGTTGTAGGAAAAATGTTGTAATACTTTTAAAACAGTTATGCCAGAAATGAAAGATAATGTAAGTTATCGACTGCAAAATAAATGCATGTGTGTGTTCTGGATCATACAGACCCTGTTTGCAGAAAGTTGTTTGTATGATAAACTTTTCACCTCAGTAATTCTTAGCCGTTCAGATGAATGTTCAAAGCTGCAGGATGTTAAAGCCATTCCCACGTTTCTCTAAGACTTATCAGCAAGGATGCAGTTACTTTCATATCAAGCCAGCAGAACACGGGTCACTGCCTCTGAATGGAGAAACTGCAATCTACTGAGAATCTACTGAATGATAAATGAACAAATTCCTTTTATGACTGAAATATGATTGTTTGTATGTGAATTTCATTACATATCATACCAAGTCAGTCCACACTGATGACTTGGTATGATAATTCTTGTATTTATTTCTCCATTATTAACCTTTTCTGTTCTTTTTTACGACATGAAATTATGATGGAAAATATACAAAATATTCACATAAATATTCAAGTTTAAAGATTAAAACAGCTTAACGTTTTTTCCTGTTAGTTGCACTGAGTATAAAGTGACTCAGAAAAGTTGATCCACACATTTTCACATTAAAAGCTAGTTTATAATATCTGGATTATGATTATCACAGCTAGAAATACAGTCTCAACAGTTGAGGTCAGTTGGAGCAGCTCAAATGAAACAATGAATAAACAGAGTTTAGTCAAGCAATGTCTTGGACTTGCACTGTAACTGCCTACAAACCAGTTCTCTTGTGTAAAGTTATATAATTAAGCAAACAGAGGCAAAAACACATTTAGGACAAGTGATCAAGTTATGAAATAAACTCTTTCAAAGGTAGGAGACAAGATTTTTACATTAATTATTTTAAAATATTCGAGTCTTACAGAACATCAGCATACCTGGAACAGTTATTTATTAACTCAATTAGGGTTCTTCGTCTGGGGAAAATAACCTGTTGAGCTGCGTCTCCTTCAGATTCAACCACAAACATGCATCCCTCTTTTTGCCCCGTTCTATATACACTGTTTTTATGCAACTCCTCTTTTCATAGGTTTTACAATGCATTCATTACATTGACTTGCTCTTAAATTATTTTTAACTTTTCACTATTTTTTCAAGCTGTTTTAACAAAAACAAAACAAAAAAAGCCCAAAAACCCCTCAATCCACAACCCTTAATTGGATAAGCAGAAAAAAATGGATGGATGGACAAGACCCAGCTGTACATTTGCATCTAAAGGGCAAAGGTCACTTTCGAAGATGCCATTGTCCACATTTTGGACAGAGAAGACAGATGGTTTGACAGAGGAGTAAAAGAAGCCATCAATGTCCACTGTGAAGGACCATTTTGAGATCCGTTCCCAGGCGCCCACTCACATCATCTGTCACATCTCAACAGGTCACATGATAGGGTGAGGCTGATAATGACCCCCACCCTTTTTCATACCTTTGCTCATTTGATGAGGCACATGATCAATAGTGGGTCAACAAACCTTTTAGGGGACAATTCCCACTAAGGCTAGATAGCTGGGACCATTGGGCTTAGAACTGAAGAAGCGTCTCTGATAAGAGAAATTTTTATTCAACGCTTTATTATTTTTGTTACATCTGATTGTTTTGGTATTCCAGCCTTAATAAAAGGTATAATTGATTTAAACAAAAACGTAAGCTTCTCCTGTGAGATTTGATGATTAAGCAGGATAGCGTTGAACAGTACAGTAACCATGACGTTTAACGATGAGCTGATGATTTTTGTCCTTTTGTTGCTTTTTTATTTAACCGTTGGTTTGTTCAGACAGATGACAGAAAGACAATACCTTCAGAATTTCATTGATGATCAGCTGATCCAACCCAATCCAGCTCCCACTGAGTGTGGTAGGAACGAACAGATTGCTCTTTTTTGCCCTTTTTCCCATAAAGAAACATAAGCGATGAACTAAATTCTACATTCAGAAATCTGAAGAAGTGAGAAACATGTTTTCATATTTTGCACTTACATCATGTTTTCTATTGCAATGGCTATGTATTCTTTGCATCATCTTTGTGTCACGTATTTATGAACTAAATTAATTGAAAACTACAGAAAAACTACAAAAATTATAAGTTGAGATTTTCTTTTGTAATTTTTGAATTAATTGTGAAAAGGTTCTTTTATTGCTGCACCCCTAAGTGGTCACACCTACATCCAAACCCACTAAGTCTTAAACATTGCCTCCATACAAAAGTAATAACATTAAATACAGAGACTGGAATGTGGATCTGATCAGAACTGACAAAAGTTGGAGCACAGCTCAGGATTTATAATTCACATTCACTGCATTAAATTGTATGAAGCAAAAACATCAATTAATGATGCAATATTAAGAGGAGTTTCAGAAGTAGCAACAGCTTGAGGAACGCCATTTCCAATCTACATAACATTTTATAATCTCCTATTCAAAGACTACAGCTGACATGAATAATTTCCTCATGTCAAATATGTCAAAACATGCCACAATTTTCTGTGTAGAATGTCAAGAGCAGACACAGTCATGAACATACACAGCTCTGACTCATCTTGCCTTATTCATAAACCCCACACTTTGATTGCAAACACGTTGTGGTTTAATATATGAAAAAGCTAGATGATATATGACTGACCCATTTTCCAGTCTAGCCTGAGTAAGTCATCTAATTCATTCATAAAAAATTCCTGCTTGGAAAATAGGGCAGCTTTTTGCATCACATTATTTTGTAGACTCGGCAAGACCAGACTCTATATAAACGACTTTTTTGCAAAGCAAAGTCAGTATTGAAGCCTTTTTTCTTTTAATGACCTGCTTTCACATTTTTTTTTAAAATTGTTATATTTTATATAATTTGTATCTTGTATTTTACATATTAATTGCTTTAAGTGGCACTTGTTGTGCTGTGTTGGGAGAAACACAAACAGTAATAACTAAATCACTGCCTCTAAGTATGTGTTTTGGCTAGCAGTGATTATGGCCACTGCAAAACAAGACAATGTAAATGTGAGAACCCAAAAACATGCAGAACCCAAAGCTCACAAAGGAACAAAAAGTCAAGCTTAAAAAAAAATCAAAAATACGAGGCGCAAAAAGACATATAGAAAAACAAAACCAACAGGGAAACAACTAATATTTTGACATATTTAAAAGTTTCTGGACACCGGCCCTTTAAAAAAAAGAAGTAAGTTATAATTTAAGGGGTTTTTGTAACTTCGAAATAGTGAAGGTATGTACTACCAGCAAAAGCTTTTGTGTTTCTGTGCATGGAGTGAAACTGTGGAACAGTTTGAATATGGAATTGAAGCAATGTCCAAACATAAAGCCGTTCAAAAAGAGTTAAAAAGATATGATCTTTTATCGAGTGGAAAAAAGTTAGCGTTCATCCTCCAGCTTCACTGTGCTAATGTGTTTATATTATGCTAACCATAGCTGTGTAGCTAGCCACCACATTATTATATACCAATTAGCCCAACTTCAGTAACCCTATAAATGTCACTACTGTTTAGTTTTCTGTCTTCATTTATGTACAGAGTGATAGCAGAGCTGCACTTTTTAATTTTTTAGAAATTTCTCAGTCAGAACATGGTGTATAATATAATCCTTTCTGTCATCGTTGTATTTTTACTCAGTTGTATATAGTATTTGTATTTGTATTCTATTTTTATCTTATTGTATATTTATTTTATTTTATTCTACTGTATATAGCATTTTATTTTATTCTATTCTGTACAGTTGTGTACTGTATTTATTCTTATTGTATTCTAATTTTTGCCTCATAACTTTTGCACTGTCCACTCCTGCTGTGACAAAACAAATTTCCCACGTGTGGGACTAATAAAGGTTATCTTATCTTATCTTATCTTATCTTCAGATGGAAACTAGTGAACTCCCCCACCTCCAATTGCCGTCTCACAGAGAATCTACTTTGGAAATCACCATCTAAACTGCAAGCTTTTATAATACAATATAAACCACACTTGCTATTAACTGTTGTATCACTCAAAACCGATTAAATCCAGCTTCAGGTTTTAAACTATGAAAAAAGACTATATGACTATATTCATATACAAGTAAATGATGGATGTAGCCAATGTTGATGGCTTGTGAAGTCACCCTGTGAATAAGAAGATACTAGCCAATGAATAACCCCTGGTTTTTTCTCATTTCTGTAAACACTAATGATCGCAATTAATGATATAACCTTACTTTTTCATCCGAGACATGTAAACAACTGTCAACAAAAGTGTTGTTGTTTTTCGGTCAGAGGCGATGGCCTCCGTTGCTGATGACAAAGGATGCAGCAGTAAAGTCTGCACTGACTTCACTTGTTAGCTTCCGTGTGTCCATCTTTTATATACAGTCTGAAACACAATACAAAATGAAATTCAGCAATTGTTAATATTTATGTGTGAGAAATGTTTTCTATGACAAGCCCCATTAAATCACATCTGACTAAGAAGGCTGAAAGTAAGACAGGATTATATGCACATATTTTTTTTGGTGAGATCAAATACATTGATCCATTCTACCCATAATTCACCATAATTTGTTTTTCTTTACACCTTATTGGTCTTAATCTGACTTTCATCTTTTTGCAGCTCTTTCTCAGGTTGAATAAGATTCCAGCCTTTTCTCCTAAACTTTTGCACCTGACCTTCAGTTAGAAGGTCTTTCGGTTGTTTAGCTCTCAAGTGCTGAGTTTTAATTTTCATCTTGAAGCAAAAGCAGCACTGATTTCTGTACACTAATCAAGTGTGCGCTGGACTCTCTTCCAAAATCCCGAATAAGTAAAAATAACTGTGAACTCTTCTACGCTAATAAACCAGAAGAATACTTTTTGTCACACTTCCTCCAGAGATCAAGTAATTGTGCCTCCAGGCCAATATGTTAACACCTCTCCATGCACATCATACCTCAAGCTCAGCTTATTCATCAAGTGTTAACCCTCAACTCTATATTAGGGGTCTGACCTTCTTAGATTCATAGATCTTGCACACACACACACACACACACACACACACACACACACACACACACACACACACACACACACTACTTAATACCTTTCGTTCTAATCTGCTATTCACTTTACTGTATGTATGTTTATTTAGTCATCAAGTCTATTTTAGAAGTCCTCAAGATGCGTTCTTTGCTGCTAATTGTAATGACTACAATTAAATTCACAGACACATAAACTCACAGACTGTGTGTGGTGCTGAAGATATTACCTTTGATAACTTTCAGAAGCTGCGTATAATTACTCATTAAACTGGATAATTAGGACATAATCGAGTGTGGGCAATTTAAATGTCAAAAAAATAAGGGCCGGGTTATAGATCATTCTATTTTTATAGGACTGATGAAGTGACGTTACATGCGATGGTGACACACATGCCGAGATTTGAGGATGTTACAGCGACACACTGCAGCTCTACAGCCCAGAGCCAGTGAGTGGGGTAACACTGCCCCCTTCAGGTGACATCACCATCCAAACAGAAATAGGGTTTTTCGGTGGACTGTTTACAGTTTTTTCTGAATGCTTAAACCCTAACTGTGATTCCTGTAGCACAATTCCTAAAACTATGCAGACATATAGCAATACCACTCACTGAGTTTGCAAAACTAAAAGCACAAAAACTGCTTTGCACTCAGTTTGCAATTTTGTAACACACACTTTGCAAAACTGTAGGCACAATTCACTGCACAACACTCAATTTCCAAATTTCCAACACACTCCTAGCAAAAGTATACACATGTATGGCTATCATTAACACTAATTTGCCAACTGTCTGGCACACTTTCACATGTGAAGACTTTCTTAGATAATTAGTTCACTTTGCAATCAGCCTAAGCACTATAATACAGGTAAGCTGTGTGTGCGGAGTACAATGGAGGGAGCAGGAAGAGTGAGAAGTAGAGGAGGCCGAGGAAGAGGACGTGGAGGTGAAGAAGTAGGATGAAGAGGACGACAAGGACAAGGAGGAGCAAGAGGTAGACGAGGAGGGGGCAGAGGAAGCATGTTCACTGCAGACCAAGTAACCCATATAGTCATTATGGCGATTGCAAATAATCCTATACTTGGAAATAACCACTTGTGTTTGTTTTGATGTGTGTGAATAAACACCAGTACTTGAAGTTTGGATCCCTCCATGCTTATGGATCTATGACAGAAGTATGAGCTCAAACTGACATAGCCTACCTTGTGCACAGAGAAAGCAAAAGCCAGATGTGTTTTGTATTCATACCATCAGTGTGCAGTTGGCGCATTGTGTGCTTAGTAGATGATGGCTTGTGTGTACTGTTTGATACGGAAACACCATTTTTACGAAGGTGTGTAGAGTTAATCTAGCTGTGTTTGCTTTTGCAAGAGAACTACAATGTTTTGATTATTGGGTGACAGGTTTTCTTATTTGTGTGAAGAGTTTTGCAAAATTAGCCAATAGTTGCAAAAAAAGGGCTTAAGCAATCAGAAAAAACTGTAAGTTGCATCACTTATGTTTTTTTCCCCCCACATTGACTTGTTGGTCTTAGATACTAAATGGGCAATAAAAAAAGAAGGAAAACAGTAAAAACAGAGATACACAGAAAAAATGCATTTCAGTTTCCCAGCAGAAGGTTCCTTTATCCATCTATTTGCTAAAATTGCTTATTCGTTCAGCCAAATGTTGATCTGGATCCCTTGTAGAGAATGAAGATGGGACTTTGCTAATTTCTCTGTTTTGTTTTTCATCTTATTTTTCCTCCTGTGGCTACAAAATCCATGTCAGAATCACTTCAACTCCTTAAATGCATCTGGAGGAGGAAGAAAAGCTATATTCAAGAATGTACAAGTGTTTCCAATGTGAAAATACTTTTACTCATCAGGCATGAAAGACTGGTGGAATATACAAAGCATAGCTGGAGGAAGTCTCTACAAACAACTATGAGCAACTGAACGAACGAGTTAAAAAAAAATAAAGAAAAAAGATGCAATTGTCATGAATATGAGAGAAATTATGGTGGAACGCAAAAAAATATTTTATCCAATCAGTTTCAATACAGCCCCGCACATCTCATCAGTATATGGCGTGAGCATGTGTGTGTTTCTTACTGGAAAAAACAAATTCTACAGACTCAAAACCTTTAAATTATTTCAAAATATATGTTCCATGGAATCATGTCACAATATCTGAGCCATAAATTTATTCTGAATGGGTTTTTTTTATTTTTATTTAAAAGCACATAAAAACATAATAAAATATCACCATTATCTCTTATAAATAGTGGCAATTGACAGAAGTGCATGAAATGTTCAGAGAGTTCATGATATTAGCTAAATGGCTGCAGCAAATATTTAGAAAAAGCTGATTCTGCTGAGTTTTTAGCAGAGGATTGGAAACCAGCATATGGTGAAGCTCATACTCAGACAGTGAATCTACATTTCAAATTAAAGGTTTACCCAAAATATCATGCCCTCCTGTTTTGTATTCAGAAGAAGGTAATCTTTTTCTTTTCTTTTTTTGTTTTAAAGGCAAAAAATAAAATCGTTTTGGCATTTACAGACTGTTCAAAGTAAGAATAAAAGGGAGAGTAATTTATGACTAATTATTGTTGTTTTTCTTCAGTTATGTGCTCGGCACGCAGTCCTAGAGCAAAAATATTCCCAGTGCTTTAAAATTCAAAATTCAAATACAAGCTACCATATACATATACACCGTATAATACCAGTGACTACATTGATAATTAATTCTGAAATGTAATTCTTTTCTTACCAGCTAATCTATTTTAGGTCACCAATTTTATGATTTGAGAATAAAATTATGCTCTGGAAGGAAACTATATTCTGCATTCAGTCGCTATATTAACCCAACTGAAATCTTTTTTATCAGACAATGCATTCTGTTTTGTCTGAAGTACATTAGGGGGCACTGTGGCCCCTGATATAACCAAAACAGATGTCATCATGGAGAGTTTCAGAGCTGCGTGAAATAAACAAACTGAGTGCAGCTGACCTTTAAGTGATGCCATGGGAGAAATCTGTCAGTTGATGTTAAGCCCTCACGGCTTCCTGTGAAGTTTTTGTTTGGAAACAGGAATTTTCCACTCGAGCAGTAAGGTGTGAAAGACGAGAGCACGAAGAAACGCTGCTCTTAACTAAATTGACATGGCTAATTCAGTGCAGCAGCAAAGGAGCGTTTGAGAGGGTTAAACACTGATATATGAAACCACTACAGGTCTGCACATCATCTCCTTTAACGTGGCTGCTGGTGTGGGATCTTATCTTCTGTCATTATGTAATGGGAAGGAGCTCTTCACAGGATCTGTAATCCTTCTACAAGAAAGCAGAGCTCAGCTCCACCGACCAGTCTAAATGGAGGGATTCCTGCGAGTAGACACGTCCTTAGTCACATCTATAGTCGGGGTCATGTTCTGGGACAAACTGAGTCTAGTAAGAAGGATGAGAGAAAGAAAAAGAAGCAGTTTTCCTGTTTCTAAGTGGAAGACACTTGTGGCCAAATGTGGGCAGGATCGGAGAAACGATACAAACATATCTTGAGCATGGAGTTTGGACTCAGGCCGAGAACAGGGAGAAAATTGATAGTGTTTATGTTTGGGAATTCTGAAGGGATGTAGAATGTGTGTTGATTTCTGTCAACGCTGTTCATTGCACATTTTTTGCAGGCATCTCAGTGAAGTTTAATGGAGAACATATAAGATGTTGCAAGTCTGTGTTGGAATCAGACAGTTGGCTAAAATCTATTTTGTCCAATGTTAAAAACCTGCTTTCCTTTTAGAACATGTGCAGAGCAAGTTGCAGTGTAAATGGAAAAGAGATGATCTTTTTTCATTTTCTCAGTTTTTGTGCATGATTTTAAATGTCATAAAATGAGATGTGAAAAATTTTAAATGTATAAAGTGTAATTGTGCAGCTTGGTTTTTAATCACGCCATAACATTTTCAGTCTTGTTGTTCCAATTCCTGCTCTTTTAAAGCAATTTTCTGATGTCAAAAACAAAACAATATTCATTTTTGTTTTTGTTTTTTCATTTGTAAAAAAGTTGCTCTCAACTATTTGTATGAAAGTTGGACTTTAACAGGACGATTATGGGCAAGTGCCTGTGACAAAAAGAAGTAAACCAGAATACACTGGTTTGATCCACAAGCAAGGCCTTGCTTCAAAAATACAGCATCTGGATCAGAGCATATTTTGCTCCAATACGTCCAATATAAGGTTTAGCATTAATGGTGCCTTCGGATGTTGTCACAGTTGTGGTTGGACGGGTCATGGGTATGAATGCCATGGCAATTTTGGGCTTGAACTGGTCTTTTTCCAGGATGTAATCACTGTTCAGAAAACCCTGTTCTAATTTCTAACATTTGTAAACAACTGCTGATTCCAAGATCATCATTTCAAACTGTTTTAGCACAAGTTACTACCAAGGTCTAAAAAAGGCTCCAAACAATCACCCCCAGATAAAAGGAAATTGGTTAAAACAATTTGAAAACTGCTGGAACACTAGTGTGACTGTCCACAGCGAAGCCAGATTTATATTGCCGAGAGGATGTCACACACAAAAGGAGTCCTTGCTTCAAAACTGACAAAAAATTGCAGCTAGACAAGGCAAATACCTTCTGGAGAGAGGTTTTATGGTCACATTAAACAAATATGTAAGACTGGTTTCTTCCATTTGAACAATATTTCTAAAATTAATTCAATTCAATTCAGTTTTATTTATATAGCGCCAAATCACAACATAAGTCGCCTCAAGGCGCTTCATAGATACAGAGAAAAAAACCCAACAATCATATGACCCCCTATGAGCAAGCACTTTGGCGACAGTGGGAAGGAAAAACTCCCTTTTAACAGGAAGAAACCTCCGGCAGAACCAGGCTCAGGGAGGGGCGGGGCCATCTGCTGCGACCGGTTGGGGTGAGAGAAGGAAGACAGGATAAAAGACATGCTGTGGAAGAGAGACAGAGATTAATAACAGATATGATTCGATGCAGAGAGGTCTATTAATACATAGTGAGTGAGAAAGGTGACTGGAAAGGAAAAACTCAATGCATCATGGGAATCCCCCGGCAGCCTACGTCTATTGCAGCATAACTAAGGGAGGATTCAGGATCACCTGGTCCAGCCCTAACTATATGCTTTAGCAAAAAGGAAAGTTTTAAGCCTAATCTTGAAAGTAGAGATAGTGTCTATCTCCCGAATCCAAACTGGAAGCTGGTTCCACAGAAGAGGGGCCTGAAAACTGAAGGCTCTCCCTCCCATTCTACTTTTAAATACTCTAGGAACAACAAGTAGGCCTGCAGAGCGAGAGCGAAGTGCTCTAATAGGGTGATATGGTACTACAAGGTCAATGAGATAAGATGGGGCCTGATTATTTAAGACCTTGTATGTGAGGAGCAGGATTTTGAATTCAATTCTGGATTTAACAGGAAGCCAATGAAGGGAAGCCAAAACAGAAGAAACATGCTCTCTCTTTCTAGTCCCTGTCAGGACTCTTGCTGCAGCATTTTGGATCAGCTGAAGACTTTTCAGCGAGTTTTTAGGACATCCTGATAATAATGAATTACAGTAGTCCAGCCTGGAAGTAATAAATGCATGAACTAGTTTTTCAGCGTCACTCTGAGACAGGATATTTCTAATTTTAGAGATGTTGCGCAAATGTATATAAGTATATAAGTGCATATGAGAGCATGAGGGTGGGAATGGATGTTTGTATATGTGTGTGCCTGTATTTCTGTGTCTATATGTCAGGTTGGGTGTCAGGCGCCACCTCTCTGGGGACATCTTAGGCCCTCCAAGGTTTGGAGGCCTATCTCCCCCTACCACCACTTCCCTGCCAGTGGCGGACTCCCTCAGACATCGGTGCGTTGGTGGTTCTTTGTGTCTGGGGATGGGCGTCCGGGTACACACCGGCTCACTCCTTGGCGGCCGCTTATCGGGGCCTGGAGCCTGGGGCTCGCTCGGGCCACTTCAGAGGTGGGGTGCCCCCGGCCTCTCGGCCTGGGGCTCGGTCACTCAGGCACAGCTGGCTGCCGGCGGAGCACACGGGCGCGTCACTGCAACTCCCCCTGGCTTCTGCTCCGCGGCTGCTGAGTGAGCCCTCATCTGGGACTCTCCTCAGCTCTTTCTGGGACAGTGGCGCGGCTGCCCCTCTGTTGGTCTTCCTTGGTCTGTTGTGTTCTGGGGGCCTCTGGATGTCTGGAGTTTTGATCTCCTCCATACCTGCTTCATGCCCTGGAGGACGGGGCTGTGGCCCCCCCACACCCTCTAGCAGATCATTACATGAAGGAACCTTTTTAAAAAAAAAACAAGCGCGTGGACAGATAGAGCTGGGTGTCATCTGCATAGCAGTGAAAATGTATGCTATGTCTTCTAATGATACTGCCTAAGGGAAGCATGTATAATGTAAACAGAATTGGTCCTAGCACTGAACCCTGTGGAACTCCATAATTAACCTCAGTGTGTGAAGAGGACTCTCCATTTACATGAACAAACTGGAGTCTATTAGATAGATATGATACAAACCACTGCAGTGCAGTACCTGTAATACCTACAGCATGTTCTAATCGCTCTAATAGGATATTATGGTCGACAGTATCGAATGCTGCACTAAGGTCTAGCAGGACAAGCACAGAGATGAGTCCACTGTCAGAGGCCATAAGAAGATCATTTGTAACCTTCACTAAAGCTGTTTCTGTGCTGTGATGAGCTCTGAAACCTGACTGAAACTCTTCAAATAAGCCATTCCTCTGCAGATGATCAGTTAGCTGTTTGACAACTACTCTTTCAAGGATGTTTGATATGAAAGGAAGGTTGGAGATTGGCCTATAATTAGCTAAGACTGCTGGGTCTAGAGATGCTTTTTGAGTAAAGGTTTAACTACAGCCAGCTTGAAGGCCTGTGGTACATAGCCGATCATTAGAGATAGGTTGATCATATTTAAGATCAAAGAATTAATTAATGGCAGGATTTCTTTGAGCAGTTTTGTAGGAATGGGGTCTAAAAGACACGTTGATGGTTTGGAGGAAGTAATTATTGAAGTTAACTCAGAAAGATCAATTAGAGAAAAAGAGTCTAACTTAACATCAATGGTACTAAAGTAGCTGTAGATAATATTACATCTGTGGGATGATTACTGGTAATTTTTTCTCTAATGATAAAAATTTTATTTGTGAAGAAGTTCATGAAGTCATTACTAGTTAACGTTAAAGGGATTGTTGGCTCAAAAGAGCTCTGACTTTTTGTCAGCCTGGCTACAGAGCTGAAGAGAAACCTGGGGTTGTTCTTATTTTCTTCAATCAGTGACGAATAGTAAGATGTTCTGGCTTTGCGGAGGGCTTTCTTATAAAGCAGCAAACTATTTCTCCAGGCTAAATGATGATCCTCTAAACACACACCATTTCCTCTCCAGATTACGAGTCATCTGCTTTAGGCTACGTGTTTGAGAATTATACCACGGAGTCAGGTACTTCTGATTAGAGACCTTAGTTTTCAGAGGAGCTACAGTATCCAGAGTCGTAGATTAGGCAAGGCAAGGCAAGGCAAGTTTATTTGTATAGCACAATTCAACAACAAGGTGATTCAAAGTGCTTTTGATTAGAAACATCCTGTCTCAAAGTGATGGTAAAAAAGTAGTTCCAGCATTTGTTACTTCTTGGTTGGACTATTGTAATTCATTATTATCAGGTTGTCCTAAAAGTTTCCCTGAAAAGGCTTCAGTTAATCCAAAAGTGTATTGACAGGGACTATAAAAAAAGATCACATTTACGTCTCTTAATTGGCTCACTGTTAAATCTAGAATTTGATTTAAAATCTTTTATCTCATGCAAAGGTTCTTTGAATACTAGGCCCCATATTTATAAGAAAGAAAAAAGAGGAGAAAAAGTGGAGAAAAAATGAAGTTTTGAAGATTTTGAAAATGTGAAGTTTTCGATGTGTTACTATTGACAAGACTCAGGAGAACAGTGTAATGATAACAGAAAAAGACATATTCTAATCAAGGTCAGTTAAGATCATGGTTAGAGTTGAGGCTGTCACCAATAATGACTTAGACCTCAAAGGGTTAATGCAGTTCATCTATTTTAATTGTATTTATATCTAAACCATCAGCTTGCCTTAAACACAACAAAAGTGTTTCTTTACACAGACAAAAGTCTGGATGCAAACCTCAAGTCTTTGGATCGAGGGTTTCATGTTTTCTACAAGGATCTAGCCAAAACACAACTGACATGACAAATATTCTGACACTGAGGTCAAAACTTCACTAATCCCCTCTTTTACAAAGCTGTAATTTGTGTACGACTGCCTCCATGCCAGAACAAAGACGAGTGTGGAATATTGTTAGTGAGACTAACAGCACTGAAAAATTGCATTTCTCAAATTCAGTTTCCATTTGCCTTTCCGGAGAAATATCTTTGTTCTCCTGGATGATCCGCAGACCTCACTGTAAAAGGGTTTTGTTGGAAGTACTTTCTATTAGAAATATAGTCCTATCAACACTGCTGACAGCTAAGTAACCAGAAGCTTTTTTTGTAAAGGAATCGTGGCACAGTCACATTTCATCACAAACAAAATTCCACTCACATTTATTGTACTCACAACAACATTTCATTAAAATAGTAATTTGGGTTGTGCTTTTTCATCAGTCTGTTTTATGTGAAGTTACAGTATGCGAACAAATATAGAAAAGAACCACAATAAAGGTTTTGAGCATTCAGTGTCATGTTTGTTGTGACAATTTGGTATTGAAACTGTTTTGATATCTCTTTCAAAAGCCATTATTCTCTTGTAGCATTTTTCCCCCCAGTCGTTTATTGGCATCCAACTGGAGAATTAATACCACCAACAGGGTCTTGAATAATCAGGTCCCATCTTATCTTAAAGAACTCACAAAACAACAGAGCACTTTGATCTCGGACTGCAGACTTATTTGTGGTTCCTAGAGTGTTTACAAGTAGAATGGGAGGTAGAGCCTCCAGCTTCCAGGCCCCTCTTCTGCTCCCAGTTTGGATTCCCTCCCCTTTTAAGATTAGGCTTAAAACATTCCTTTTGATAAAGCTTATGATAAAAGCTGGATCAGGTGACCCTGAACCCTCCCCTAGTTATCCTGCAATAAGCATAGGTTGCTGGGGCTTTGCCATTTTTCAGTCACCTGTTTTCACTCCATCTTTTACACCATGTTGCATTTAATCATTAGTTATTAATAATCTTTGGCTCGCCTGTCCCTGAGCCTGGATCTGACTGAGATTTCTTCCTGTAAAAAAAGAGTGTTTTTCCTTTCCTGTTGCCAGATGCTTGCTCTTAAGGGGTCGTTGTTGGGATTTTCTTAAAATTCTTGCAGGGTCTTTACCTTACAATAAAAGCATGTTGAGGTGACATTTTACGTAGGTAGGTAGGTAGATAATTAATTCTAGCACTGCCAGAGTTTTTAAAAACTAATTCTGTAAACTCTGCACATCAAATATTAGGTGTCACTTTCTCCTTGCACCAGCATCCAAGGCTTGGATGCGTTCCTTCGACATTTTAGTTACCCCTCTCTGATTCCCATGTTTGACAGAGTTTCTGGTCTCTCTCACTGTTAAACTGGACTCCAGGCTGACACTTCACCATCACTCTCCACGCTAAACCCACCGAGGTTGACAAGTTCTGGAGTTTATCAGCCACACAAGCAAGGATGGTGGTAATTATTAGCTTTAATATTTAAAGGCCCTGTGTATATACTATTTGTTGGATTGATACAGTAGCATGAATGTTACTAAAATGCTATATGTTGATCAGAATATGTTCACTTATGAAGTCAGGGACTTTTAGTGGCTCTAATCAAAATAGACGTTGGTTGTTTTGTGACGCTATGAGTCTATGTTTCAGAGTTACTTACAGATTTCCATTCATCGATCCCTTTTCTTGTTTGCTTAACCAAAGCTGGTTGAGTGAGTCTCTCAGTCCAAACCATCTCACCTGGCTCCATTTGAGGCGAAGGGCAGCGGCTCAATTCCAAACTCCCTCTGAATGTCCAAGCTCCTCATCCCAGCTCTAATGCCCAGCCACATTATGGAGGGAATTAATTTCAGTCACTTTTATCCATTTCAGCCAAACATCTTTAAACCAACTACTTTTTTAGCACGACCTCGGTGGATGGATTATTTAAAAAAAATGAATTATTTTGGAACCTATAAGAACAGCAGTTCCCGTTGGAGGAGGAGGTCGTGGTACAGTTCCAAACAAACTCCAGAGCGACTCATTTATGGTTCGCTTGAAGTTGAATTGGATTTTTCTCTTTGTGAAAACAAACCAAATGATGGGGAAAGCTAAGTTTATAAACTCATCAATTACAAGAGTAAATGAACTATAAGTGTGAAAAAGCCTGAACTCTTAAATTTCACTGGGAACTCTTGCCATACTTCAAAACATGAGTGATTGAGGGATTGTGAGATTGATTGTGGGTTGAAAAGGGGTACTGTCTTGTGTCTACTACCATTCAACTGGTTATCACCAGTCAACCCCTTTCTTTTGTCAGTGCCCCTGACAAAAAGGGGGGAGGTACTGTCTTTTTCAGGGGTACTAACAAAGTTGACTGGTTATCACTAAATATTTCTTGGACTCTGACTCACACCCTGGGATTTGCCAATAAGTGTGTAAGTGGTACGAGACGCAATGCGCAAAGAAATGGAAAAACCCACAGCACATTTTAGCTCCTTAGCACTTAAAGCCAGCATTGAATAGATTGATACTTGCATTCATAGAACTTGAAATACAACAAATAATTATCATTATAGCTCAGATCTGACCACAGTGACCTTGCAGCTGCATTGAATCAATTATACCTTAATGACTTGTTTGCTTCATGTGTTTGACATTCTCCTCCAGAAGCAGCATTGAGTTGCATCTCCAAGCTTTGCTATGAGTGTTGTTAGGTCTGGCCTCAGCTTACAGAACAAACAAAACAGAGGAACATTTCTGCACTGAAACAGCGGGCCAAGAAGTGTCCGGCAATGTTGAGTGTGTGTACATAAAGCTGCCATGAGAAGCAGATAAACGTTTAAAATATTAATTATTTGATCGTTATCTCCCAGCTGGAGCAAAACAGAATGCAGTCTAAGAGTGCAAAAGTATGTGAAAGATATTTTCTGGCAAATACACAAAACAGATAACCAGTCTCAGAAATGTAGAGAACTAACTACTAGTATCAGAGGTTATGTAATTTTTTATTTAATATTCCACATGGAGGCCTCTTCTTACCCAAACTAAAGCTTTCACCGGCCTGAATATGTCCTAGTTATCACTCCATGTCTCCATGTCAACAACTTTTTATGAACCCTCTTCTAAATATAAACTACACTCATGAATAAACATGTCTGATTACAATATTTACTCTGCTAATAAATAATCCTTAATGATTTTTAATCTACAACTTTCTTTCTAAATAACTTGCTCATAAAAACATATCCAAGTGTATGCATTAATTCATGCATGAGCACGAGTAATTAATAGTGGTAAAGTTCTATTGTGAATGCCACAGTGTGAGGTTTTATTTAAGGACTCTTTGTCTGGTGCTGAGACTGTGTTTTGGGAGAATGTAAATGGATGATAAATCTTTGAAGTACAGAGCTGACAACCTTCCCAAAACCCTCCTCCTCTCTGTTTTCCTAAACCAGAGCTAATCTCTCCTTTCATCTCGAGCATGGGGGCGCTGACAAAAACATATATTACTAACAGAGCATGTGTGAACAGTAAATGTATGAATCTATGGGGGATTGGGGAGGGAGAAGATGATATGAAGAAATAACAGGTATTTTTCATTTTGCCAGCTCAAGGACATATAGAGCTGCTGAAAAGGAATTAGAGGGTTGAGTCCTGTGTCACAGACCTGTTAACAGCGTCAATGGCCAATATTATGTCCCACCGCAGGATCCTGGCTACTATTGAAAAGCGCCTTCAGCTATTAGAAAAAACAAATCTGTCCATGAGCTATTAAGTAAGCTAGCACTGTTAGAGAAAACAGAAACCATCAGTTTCCATCAGTGTAGGAAAAGTACCAGCTGATCTGAGATGTATATTTAGATCCCCCTTGTTCCTCCTACAGTATCCTCGGCCTTATATTTACTTACTCCGTGTGTAACAGGTAATGAGTCAGAACAGGAAGTGTGGTGTCATGACTACCTAAGTCAAGGATTTCTTTGTTAGCTTAGTCATTCATCTTCATTAGCTCATTCCAATGAAACTCAACAACTGAAATTATGCGCTGCATGTTTCTATACTAGGACCAAAACACAAGCACTTAAAGGGCCAGTACTCTGCTAAGTGGTAAGCCATTTTCACATGGGAACTTAGGGTAAAATCAGGAGAATTCGTTTAGGTTAGGTCACTGCTCAAAGATGCCCTTTCCCAAAACACACACTGATTCTATTCATGCTTATTATGGAAAGAATTTATAGGCGTAGCCAGGTGCCTTCTAATTGGTTGGTCACAGAATCTCATCTCTGCTTTTCATGTATGATATGTTTCTGTTGGCTTCATCAGGTGGTGGCCTCCAGCTCACACTGTAGTGGTTCACAACCAAGTGTGAAAGAAATTAGAATCGGCACCTCCAAGTCTGATGCCATCGTCCACAGCCGTAAAAGGGTGATGTCCACTCCAGGTCAGGGCCGAGTTACCTGCCCCAAGTGGAGGAGTTTAAGTGAAGGGAGCTTTGGGTGGTGACCAAAAGAACAAGAGTGTGGATGTAAGCTGCGGACATGAGCTTTCTCCGAAGGGTAGCTGGCCTCTCCCTTAGCGATAAGGTGAGGAGTTTAGCCATCCTTGAGGGGCTCAGAGTAGAGCCGCTACTTCTCCACATCCAAAGGAGCCAGCTGAGGTAGTTCAGGCATCCTACAAGGATGCCTCCTGGGTGAGGCCCCAGGGGAAGAGCCAGGACACGCTAGAGAGATTATATCTCTCAGAATGCCTTGGTGTTCCTCTGGACAGGCTGGAGATGGTGGCTGGGGAGAGGGTGGTCTGGGCTTCTCTGCTTAAGCTGCTGCCCCTGGATAAGCAGAAGAAGATGGATGTAACAATGATGGATAGAATATAATGTATTAATTTTGGGGTGAAACTGTATAGCAAGACTTAATCATTTTGGTGAACTGGTTGGTTAAATATAATTGAAAGAAAGAAAAAAAGGTTCATAATTTTATTTTAAGGGTCTTCCTGCATGTTTGCATTTTTTCTTTTCAAAATAATAACAGTGAAACACACCAGATTTTCCACTAATTATCAATATATACCAATATAGCTCTATCTACACCAAACAGTTTTCTTTAAAATAAAAGTGATTTACTTTGCTTCTGGCTCATATAAGTAAAAGAAATAATGAACAAATGGGTTTCTGAGACTAGAATCAGATCAAAAACTTCCTTTTTCTGCGAACTTGACCGTCGGGGTTGGCTATTACCTTGATGCGGTTCTAATGCTGTTTTCCGGCTACCAAATGATGCAGTGCCTGTAGCTGTGTGGAGTGTTGACCCAGGCAAACCCATAGACAGGATGTTCTAGAGCATCCCCGGGCTACAGCGGGCTCTTTTGCTGCAGCCTCACCCTATTTGTTTTTCCAGTTGAGAGCTACCATTTGCTCCCACCATCTATCCCTCTCTGCCCAGCCATCACTCTGGATTAGCAAGAATGTAAATGCAAGGAGGATGTGTGCACATGTTCTGTACATGGGTTTGGACATTTACAAGCTGAGTACTTCAAATACATAATATTTAACATAGGTAATATTTCAAATATTCCCTGCATTAAAGTATCACAACCGATACAGTATATGAAAAGTAATATAAAAATAATTATATTCAGTTAATGAGCACATGACTTAACAGGTTATGTGCTGTATTCACATATATCTATAATTTTCTGCCTCAGGGCTTTTAAATAAGTGTCTTTAAAGCATCCTAACACTATGCTGCCTCCTTACTAAGAAATGTTTGTACTCTTTACCTGAAAAAAGACCAGATCTCCAACTCCCGAGCACAGTACTGCAGGCACTCAGGCTTTAGAGATCCAAACAGTTTATGCGGCAGCACTGCAACCTGTTTAAGCTTCCACATAGCACCTGTCCTGTCTGGTAAACCATTTGCAGGAGAGCGTAAACATTTGCAGGGCTGTGTTTGCCTAATACGCGTAAGAATGACACCCATCTCCATCTCTACCTCACCCCGCTACTATGTTTCTAAAAGGCGAGCTTCAGCTGAGGTGCTGGTGTGGAGAGATACATTAATCACCGTGCCTGACCTCCTTCAACCTTCTCTTGAAATTCACTCCGTGAATTTATGGCTGCTTGTTTGGGACTGAAAGTCAAATTTATCAAAAATGTTGTTAACATAAGGTCAGTTTGATTCATGGGAAAACAGGATATGTTGTGTAATTATATTTCTTTCTCAACCTTTTTAGCTTATTTTAAATGTTTAAATGAGGTTTTAAGGAATAATATAAATGACTATTTACGTTATGACAGTATAACTTGGAATCCTTGGAAAGTGCAACACAGTCAGAAGATAAATGGCATTTCTTAGGAGCTGAGAAAATAGTCAGATCATTTATATATCCCCAAAGTCAAAGTCTGTGATTGAAAATAGCGTGTTTCCAACACTGCTGTAAGAGTTGTTAAAACACTTTTGGGAAGTAATTAATCAAATTCTAAACTAACTGACAATGATCCTGAGGATACTGTAAAGTACGGTGGCCCTGAGAGGCCAAACAGACTGCAACTTAAGAAAACACCAGCAATAAGAAAAATGCTGCAAAAGCACACAAAACACAACGGAAATAGGAAAAAAGAAAACAGACATAGGAAAAAAGAGATTTCCAAAAGCACAAGGGAAGTGTTTCTGGGGAGACAATAACCCGACGGACCAGCTGCAGGAACCAAAATATGCTAAGAATTGCACTGGGAGACACTTAAAAGAAGCTGAGGATCTATCAGTTTTGTGAGGAAAGAAAAGATGAGAGGTAAGTGTGTTAGACTAAAAATCCATCATCAGCGTTATATGATAAAACACGCCTACCATGTTTTGGGTTCCTGCAACTGGTCTGTCCGGTTATTGTCTCCCCAGAAACACTTCCCTTGTGTTTTTTCCTATTTCCGTTGTCATGTTTCCTATTTTGTTTTGTGTGCTTTTGCAGGGTTTTTCTTATTGCTGGTGTTTCCTTAAGTTGCAGTCCGTTTGGCCTCTCAGGGCCACTGTAGTAAAGAGGACCAACTTCCTGAAAGTTTATGTCAGCATGGTGCCACACATGCATTCATTTATGCAGCACACTCACTATAACTGACAGAAATTTCACATGAATGTTTTTCACACCTTATGACACAAAGAAATTTAAAGCTAGTCTGGCCAGTGTTAAAATATACTGAAACTCTGAGAATTAGCACCTAAATCCGTTCCTCACAGTTTTGTTGAGCATTTTATCATTTTTCAGTTAAATTACTTTGGTTTTATGACTCTGGCATTTATATTTTTTTGATAATTAGTAAGACAAGAATTGGACTTCGAATGATATAATCAGATGAAACATATCTTTCAAATGAATATTTCTGTTGCTCTTTGTCTGCTGAATGAAGAAAATGGAATTTGCTAGCACTTTAGCCGTAATGCCTATAGATATAGTATAGATAGATAACATGCTTTAACTTAGTCTGTTACCACAAACTGGACAATTGAATTAATAAATGAAACTTTCTTTGTACTTTTAATTCAGCTTTTATATTTTTATGAATACTTTTTACTTTTTTATGAGTTCATAATTTGTTTCATTTATTATTGGCTTGTACCAGCATAAGAATGCGATGATACTCATAGATAACATAGACTGTGACATCACCCACTAGTTTTTGAAGCCCCGTTTAGAAGCATCAGTTTAGGCCTCTAAATGTTGAGAATGTAAAATTCTCGCAAATATTTTGTTAGTTGAAAATTACTGTGTCATTTCACAGGAGAATTTTGCATGGGTTTTTTGGTAGCTCAAAATGAACACAGATACTGAATATACAGTGAATAATACTGTTTTACCTCAGACACACAGCTAGACGCTGCTCTGGGTCAATCGGCTCTTTAAAATTTTTCCTCTGCCTCCATAGATGTGGTCCCAACTCTGCCAACAGGAGCTCAAGCCCCCCCCCCCCCCACTGACACGATGAAAATCTCCTTGCTGCTGAGCTGTTGTTTGGAAACAACCAACCAAGCTCATCATCGCTTGATGTCTCCCTATTTTTTTTCATTGTGCAGGATGTTTTTGCAGTAATGCTATGGATGCAGTGTTTATACATATTCCATGACAAGTTTGCATCCAAAAATATTCAGAATTTCATGTTGTTTTTTTCACAAAACATAAATAATATGACAGTGTAATATAAATAGTATTAACCTATATATTTCCCATTGTTAGCATCTTGGTGTTTTGGTGGTGGAGGCGATGAGAGAAAGTTGAAAATGTCGGCCAAACAAGAAACACATTTGTTTATTTAAAAATCTCCTCCAGTCACTTTCTCATGTCCTGTTGTTCTTTACTGTGCAGTAATTGACAGGTGCCATGGTTACCTGGAGCCCTGTACACCGCCCCTCTAATTTTGCTCTCGCTTTCTCTCTCTCTTCTGCTCCCAGGTCTTTGTGTGATTGGGCTTTGAGAGCAGGTGTGATCGGGGGCTGCAGCAACTGCATCATCACACCTGTGTGTCATTGCCTCTGCCTAACTGGCTTTTGAGCTACTCGTTGTCAGGCTGTTCAGCTTGGCTTTGTGGTAATTTAGGGCTTGTAAGTCTAAATATTCAGAATTGTTGTTTTCCGGGTGATTCACACTCTCATCTCCCAGGAATCCCTGATTGTGCGTCCCTTCAGTTTGCTGCCTTTGTCAGAACCTCATCTCATGGATTTACTTCAGTTTGGACTTTGAACTATGTAATTCACCCTTCCAGCTTCATTGTCTCAAGGGAGCCAGAGACTGTGCTCCTCAGTTGACTCACTGAAACTGCAGGTATATTGACTTTCTTATTCAAACCAGAGTTTGTGAATTAAACCTTTGAACTGTCCTGTGACTATCATGACAACAGCAGTCACTGCTGACCACCACAACCACATCTAACACCTTCACATACACACCTAACCTCTGTTTTCAAATGTCTAGAAAAGAGTGTCCTGTTGCAATCAGTCGTAAATCCTTAACAGATCATTTAGCATGCATTTACACTATCAATATGTTTGTGTTTTATGGGTAAATGTATACATGGTTTGTATTTTACTGATTTCAATTCTGGATATGTAACCAGCAGTGTATTTCCTAAAACTAAAATAGAAAATTGGACTTACTAGAATGGGATTTATACAGTTATTTTATCCATTTTACTCCACTGCCTTTACTAGTAGATCGCTATCTCACAATCACTTTCTTGGTAAAAGACTCAAAGTGGCTCTCAGGTTTAGTGAAGCTCTCATAAATGGAACCAGAGCACAAACCATGGGAGAGGTTTCGACCATTAAGTGGGTTTGAAATGGCCACATTTGAACTCTCACATTACCTCTTCAACAGCCTCTTCTCTTCCTGCTGTCCAGCTATAAATGAGAATCCCTCCACACCAGTACCCTAAGGCCATACGTCTGCTGCTTGAGACCGCACACTGCTATTTAAATCTTTCAAATTGCACTGAAAATTCTGATGTATTTTTCCTCTAGTCTAAACCTAATCTCTACTGTCTGCAGGCACATAGTGTGCACATTCAGCCACAGCTCTGTATTGCCAAGCTTACAAAGCTGGAATAAAAGGATCTTACTGTTAGTTTGCATGTCATGATCATAAATAATGCAAAGCTTGGTGCACTATGTCATCCTGAAAGAATACACACATATAGATAGATAGATAGATAGATAGATAGATAACTCGATATATATAGATATATCCCGATAGATGTATAAGTATTTTCTCTAAAATGGATTCTGTCACGTTCATATTACAGTAAAATTCTAAAGTAACATGTAACAAATACACAAATCTGAGGTTTTTCCTTGAAGTTGAAAATAGGTAAATATCCCATTCTGAGTCACTTTGCTGCCTGGGATATCTCTTGATTTCACCTTCCTTTTGTTAGATAATTTTGGTGATTATATTTGTATATGTGTGGTGTGAGATTACATACACACTCAAACGGCCTGTAAACGGCCGTTGAAGATCGTCCTAAAGCATCTCAATAGGATTTAAGTCCAGACTTCAACTAAGCCGCTCCAAAACCTTTTTGTTTGTTTGTTTGTTTGTTTGTTTGTTTTAGCTATTCAGAGGTGGACCTGCTGGTCTGTTTTCTATCATCGTCCTGCTGCATAACCCAAGTGCACTTGCTCTTCAGGACAGAAAGTGATGGCTGGAAAATTCTGCTTCAGGATTTTGTGGTAATAAACAGAATTCATGATCCCATCAGTTGCAGCAAGTTGTTCAGCAAAGTGCTGCAGACATCACACTACCTATTGTTTTAAATGTCAATAATCATCTTATTTTTTATTTTTTAAATATTTTTTATTTATTTTATTTTATTTTATTTATTTATTTATTTTTTAACATGTTCAATGTATCATTTCTGGCATGTCAAGTGTACAGCACTTTGTGTTCAGCTGGGGGCTGATCTGAAAGTGCTTTATAAATAAATTGCTTGCTTGCTACCTCCACCGTGTTTGGTGCTCTTGGTCTCTTTTTCTGAAAGGCTGTAAAAGTTTTATGCCAGATGTAACAGGACTCAAACCTTCCAAAAGGTAACTTTTGTCTTATCAGTTCACAAAATATTTTTCCTAAAATCTTAGGGAAAATCATAGCCTCTTTCTTGTGGTTGTGTCATGATTACTGGCCTCAACTGAGACAAGTGGCATCTGCAGCTCTTTAGATGTTCTCCATAGTTCTTTTGTGACCTCGTGGATGAGTCATTCATGCGCTCTTGTAGTAATTTTAGTAGGCCGGCTGCTCCTGGGAAGGTTCACCACTGTTCCAAGTTTTCTCCAAGTTTGTGAATAATCACTCTTACTGTGGAGTAAACTGAAGTCTTTGTTGCGTAGCTGTTTCTTTAGATTGTGGCTTTTAGCCTGGTTCCCTTGTCAGACAGTAATCTCTCCTAGGTGTGGCTAGTGAAATTGAGCTTTCCAACAAATGTGGTTAATCACAGTTAATCTATGATTGGTCACAACTTTTTTTACTTCAGTCTGGCAGGTTTGGATAGCTTTTTTCCCTTAATAAATGAAATCAGATTTTTAAAACTGCATTTCTTCGTTTAAAATCAAAATGTTCTGAAACATGTAACTGCTTCTAAAATACAATTAACTAAGAGGTCACAAAAGAGCAACTGCTTTTTCACAGGACTGTACGTGCATGCGTACATACAGCTTTAATACATCATCAAGCGCCTTGAGGCAGCTGTTGTTGTAAATTGGTGCTATTAAATAAAATCAAATTGAACTGAACTGAAATGGAATTTATTTGTCAGTGAGAAAATTCAGAATGCAATTATTAGGTTATGAAATAAGAATTCATCATATGCAAGGTTTTTTGTGATCCATGTGATGTAATAACATTTTATCTCTCGTTTTGTTTAAGTTTTTTCTATCTGCTGTAAAAAGTCATGAGAAAGTTGTGGCTTAATTAGCTAATTGGTTAGTCAACTAATACTGTTACTACTTCCTTTCTGATTGTGAAATTAGCTTTTGTCAATTAAAAATAAATTACGCAAGGCGATTTATTCTTAATGATATACTGAGATGGGTTTTTAATGCACCAACCCTGGCTCTTTGCTCTCTAATTTGCTCGTCTGTGTTTGGCTTCTGTGGATGTTAGTTTACACTAGATCCCCATTAGTGTCAGAAATGCTGGGTGATGCCCAGTTACTGTTTGAGCTAGTTAGACAGAAGGGAGCAGTTGTGTCTTCTCTTTTTGTCACAAGTTAAGGTGGTATTTGCTTGTGCTTGTATGTGCATTGTGATTTTTTTCAGTGCATATGCGCATGAAATCCCAGTGAATGCTGGTACAACAGTGTGTGACCAGTTTACTCCTGTGTGATCAGTTTTCCTGGACAACAAAGTTAGTTCATTTATACTCTTCTGGGGCCTTATCTTCATTGGTTAGGGGAGGACTGGGTGGGAGAGGCAATCTGTCGGTGAGGATCCACAGGCGTGTTCAGCTGCTCTGTATCTATAGGGAGCACAGACAGATCCACCTCAGTCCCAGAGCTCTTCGTGAACAGATGAGAACTTGGTTTTACCCTCCATGAAATCTGTTATTAAAAAGTAATATAGTAGCTAATTGAAGAACTAGAGTGGAAGCATTTGCTGGATCTAAGGAACTCTAAGGATAACTGGTATAGGTGGGAGACCAGCTTTGAGCACAATTCTTTCAAATCATCCTTCCGTCGTAACAAAATTTTCGGAGTTTCTTGGAAGGAGGTCAGGTTCAAATCCACTCTTTTTGATGCAGTGAAGCTGGAACAGCAGTGCAAAAAAGGAAGTACGGCGCTAAAGCAAGGATGAGTGAGAGGCCCGACAAGCCAAAGCGAAAGGCATGAGGTGGCAGGAAAGCCAAGAGACCAGACACCAATTGATTTCAATGAGAACACAGAGCCATGCCGGCTCCAATGCCAGCCTGGAACAAGAGGACCAAACTCCTGCTCACACTGCTCTTTATCATCTACAGCCATCAGGTAAACTGTACATACACACACATTTGAGGCTTTTCTGTGAAATTATAACCAGACAGAAAAGCAGTATTTATCACTGAGTGTGAGAGCTGCGTCACACTTAATGGAAACGTCTTCTATATTTGATTCAAACGATCATTTTGCAGCACAAAATAACAGTAACAATGACAGCTAACAGTTGTCTGTGGAGACATATATAATGCATTGTGTGATCCGTCGGGCTTTTATGTATTTTCTGCAGCGTTTACTTGCCTTTAGCAACGTGCTCAACCAACTTGCTATTCTTGAAAGGATAATCTAGATTTATTGTTGTTGTTGTTGTTGTTGAAAGAACTTAAAGCAAAGCTAACATCTGAGTCCTTGAAAGGTTTTGGGTTTTTTAGGGGGGGGGGTTGGAGCCTTTGTTTGAGTTTAAAGGAGGTTTAGGCCCACAGGAGACAAGAGAGAAGACAGTGAGACAGCTATTCCTTATATTCCTCTGGATGGGTTTTTGACAAGACAACCCTCAGAGAGTCAAAACGCTCTCTATCAGCTGGCTCACATGGGACATTCTGAGCGGCACAGGCGGTTGCCTAGTTCAGCTGTTGCTCTCATTTTGATGTGAAGCTTGGAAGTGTTCAACCAAGATAAGATAGGTGAGCTAGATATCATCTATAAAAGACGGGGTCTCAAATACAGGAAATGCTGACGTCTCACTAATGAAAGCAAATTAAGGGGGAATTATAATTCACTCTGTATATGTCACTGAGGCCGGAATAAATACACAGGTGTGTGTTTGCATTGCTGAAGGCATGGCACTAATGCAGTGAGCCAGGTTGATAAATTGCATGTATCAATTGAAGATTAAACTAAGATGAAAATGTTCCCTCAGTCACAGATGCTGCTCCTGATTAAATACTCCCACCAAGTGGATAAAAAAGGATACTGCAACAGTGCCTTCATCTGCAGGCTGCAGATACTGTGAAAGATTCAATCTTGCAATCATTAAATTAAATAGACAATTCAATTAAATGACTGTAGCTAACTGTAAATCGCTTTAATTTAATCAGCAATGAACGAATGAATAAATAAACTTTCATAATATTGAACAACTGATTAAATTTTCACTTAATTTGAAGCAAAATTAATTAGCAAAAACTTAAAATTTAACTGTGCTCCTTTCATAAACTCCTTCTGAATAACTTAATATGGTAAATATGCAATGATTACACAGGATACTAAGCATTCACTTAAATACATAAATGAATCATATGATGATGACGCCTCAGATCAGGAAACATTTTTCCAATCATCGGTTGTCGTTGCCTTCTCGTTGACTGGAGTGGTACACTGGGTGGTCTTCAGGTGTTGCAGCCGTTTTAAGGATCAATGCATTGTGTATGCTCTTTGGCATACAGTCCTGTCAGCTCAATGCACGCTAGCCATTCTCCTCTGGCATCAATAAGGCGTTTTTGCACAGAGAACTACTGCTTACTAAATATTTTCTTGAGATGATTATGCAGGAACGTCTCAGCAGATCAAAAGTTCTTTTCACCAACAACCATGGCACATTCAGAGTCCCTAATTTGCCTTTGTCCACGTTCTGATGCTGGGTTTGACCTTCAGCAGGTTCTGTTTTCCATGTCTACATGTTTAAAAGCATTGATGTGCTGCAGTGTAATCGACTGATTAGATATTTGTATTAACAAACTTGGCTCATCCCAGTGTCAGCTGAAAAACATATGCAATATATAGTACGTCACATGGTTGCTTGGAAATAGCCTCCAGGCTGGTCCATGCAGACCAGACAGTAGTTTCACCCCTCTGGTCTCCTAATGGGGTTTTTTGGTGGACAATTTATACTAAGTTTACTCATAGAAAACCCATGTAGACACCTCAAAACGATTGTTGGACCTGTAGGCACACACAGTCATGTTTGCTGGCACATTATTAATAATAAGAAAATGCCACTAACAAAACACGATTGTTGTAAAGGACATGAAAACAAAGAAAATGTTTGTGTCACAGAAGGTGTTTCAAACCTCATTAAAATGAAGATTAAACTGAATCTTATTGATGCACTTTTATACATGTTATCCCTGTTGGCCTTCCTGAGCTTGGTTAGAGGTTCTTTTTTAAAATGCTGCACTTAAAAATATTTAAAACCTCCGAAATTGAACTACAACAATCTGAAGAAACAACACCATAACTTCATGTTCTAGACATCTACATTTGGTATTGTGTTGAACTAATATCTTAAGTTTAAAACTCATCTTTACTTTCATGTAACACAAGTGTGTGCCATAAGATGGTGCAGTTAGTCAGTTAGAGAAGTCATTAGGAAAACATCCTTATGTGTAAGCGTGCCTTGGTAAAAGAAAAAGACAGCGTCTCACATCTGGGCACACCCATAATTAAACAATTTTAGTAAATGGCCTGTATTTGTATAGCGCTTTACACATCCATTCACACACACACACACACACTGGTGATGGCAGCTACATTGTAGCCACAGCCACCCTGGGGCGCACTGACAGAGGCGAGGCTGCCGGACACTGGCTGCCACCGGGCCCTCTGACCACCACCAGTAGGCAGTGTCTTGCCCAAGGACACAATGACCGAGACTGTCCAAGCCGGGGCTCGAACCGGCAACCTTCCGATTACAAGGCGAACTCCCAACTCTTGAGTCACAAATCGCCCCTAACTGAAAGTTACTTTTAAAATGATGGGTTGTCTTTTCTTCTCGTGATTAACTATATTCCAAAATGTTATTCACACAACCTGTCTGTTAGACTTTTAATTAAATTTTAACTGTTATTTTTTAATTTTTGTTGTAGTGGGCAAATTTGAGAGAGTTTGGAGTCCATGAATTTCATTACCAATAAAGATGTTCCCCTGATAAAAACCAATAAGTCAAATGATCAGCGTTTTGTACGATGTACTGTTTATGTGGTCTTTTATATAAGCATCTTAAACAATTCTTTCCCAGATATCATCCTGAGCGAAAACATATCAAATAACAGTTTTTCTCTCACTTCTTTCTCCATCTGAATGGAAGGTAACAGGTTCACTGCTTGAAAGTCTGATTGCTAAGCGGAATGAATACTCGAAGAACTGCAATAAAACTCTGGTAGCGAGTGCACTCTCAATAACTGGTAAGCCTTCTGCAAGCCTTCATATTTGTCATTTTTTTATTACCTTTACAAAATCCTCAAGCATTATTTTTATTGCAGGAAACTACTGCAAAGGAGCGTTTGACATGTTTGTGTGTTGGCCCCACTCTTCTCCTGGAAATGTGTCCGTCCCCTGTCCGTCTTTCTTACCGTGGATCAGTGACGGTAATGTTGTTTTATCCGAAACAAATCACATAGGAGTGCACAAATTTTTAAAAACTGTATTATGCATACTTTGTTCATTAGTCACAAGAATGCAGCAAAAAGCATACGAATTTTACAGTGCATTTAAATGTCAAAATCAAAACAGCTAATTACACAGTCACACTTTAAACGTGAAAAAGAAGAAACATAGTCACAGTATGTTACGGCGGGGTGCGCCGATGTGAATGGAAACAGGACCCAAAAGCAGATGCTGAAAGGCGGAGTTGCTGGCTGAACAGAAGACGATCCTTTATTTGGAAGGAAGGAGTGAAACTGAATACACTGACCGTGAATACAGACTTTCAAAGTAAAACAGGAAACATGGAGATTAAACAAGACACATGAACCGGGGAGACGTAGTACAGGGGAGATGACATAACTGACAGCATGGACTTGACAATATAAGACACGCAGACATAAACACACGAAGGGCAAGGGAGACTTAATACACGGGTAATATGTACAAATGGCTGGACTGCCTTAGTGACCCTAAACAAAGAATAAACATCAAAATAGGCTAAAACACAAAACACTGGGTCGCACGACCCAGGACCATGACACAGTATTATTGCCTAATGGTCATAATAAACTCTTGGAACTCTGTCCTGAGCTGTAACCCACTGTTACACAATTTAAAATGCTTCTTCTCTTAAATATACACTGAAATAACATTTTTCATGTTTTTGCCAATAGTTGTAGGGGGGCTCTGTATGTATGTGAACAACAGCTGGTGTACCAACACAGCGATAATAGACCGTCACTGTTCACCGGACATTGAATATCTGACTGTTAAATGCAGGCCCATCTACCTACCTAGGGAGTTCACCGTTGTCATAATAACAGCTGTTTACATACCACCAGATGCTAATGCTAACTCTGCGATCGCACTCCTGCATACAAACATCAATAATAAACAGAGCACTTACCCTGACGCTGTACATATCGTAGCAGGGGACTTCAATCACGCAGACTTAAAAAGAGCAATCCCCAAATTCCACCAGCACGTCAAGTGTGCCACTAGGGGTGACAAGATTCTGGACAAAGTTTATTCCAACATCAAAATGGGCTACAGGGCCAGACCTTTGCCACATCTGGGTCAGTCTGACCACTCGTCACTGTTTCTAATCCCTGCATATGCCCCCCTCAAGAAAACTGCTCTTACCATCACAAAGAATATTACCATATGGCCAGAGGGTGCCTCTCAGCAGCTGCAGGACTGTTTTGACAGGACTAACTGGGATATCTTTGAACATCAGGACTTGGAAATGTTCACAGACGGTGTCCTCTGCTATATAAAACACTGCATAGACACTGTTACAGCAGTCAAACGGATCCGGGCTTATCCCAACCAAAAGCCCTGGATGACCCGGGAGGTCAGGCAGCTGCTGAAGGCGAGGAACATTGCGTTCAGGTCTGGCAACAGGGATTACTACACCACAGCCCGATCCAACCTGAAGAGAGGCATCAGAGAGGCAAAGGGGGACTATAGGAGGAGGATCGAGGACCATTTGAAGAGTAATACCAGCCGGCAGGTGTGGCAAGGCATCCAGCACCTAACCAACTATAAGATCAATCTCGGAGCTGCGGACGGTGACCTGGAGCTGGCAGAGGAGCTGAATATCTTCTTTGCCCGCTTTGAGACCAGGGTACCGGAGGTATTGGAGCCACAGCAGCAACACGCCACCCATAGCAGCACCACCCTCACCCTGGAAGAGCACGAGGTGAGGCGCATGCTGCAGGCTGTTAACCCGAGGAAGGCGGCGGGTCCTGATGGTGTGCCAGGTCGAATATTGAGGGATTGTGCAGGACAGCTGGCTGGGATCTTCACCAGGATTTTCAACAAATCCCTCGCACAGGCGACTGTCCCACTCTGCCTGAAGTCCTCCACCATAGTCCCCTTGCCTAAGAAGCCCCACATCACCGGCCTGAATGACTACAGACCGGTGGCACTCACCCCAGTGGTAATGAAATGCTTTGAGAAGCTGGTCCGCAGACACATCACAGCAGCCCTGCCCCGCAGCCTGGATCCACACCAGTTTGCCTACAGAGCAAACCGATCCACGGAAGACGCTGTAGCCACAGCACTCCATGCTGCATTAACTCACCTGGAAGAGCATGGTAGCTATGTGCGGATGCTCTTCGTGGATTACTGCTCAGCTTTTAACACCATCCTTCCACACAAACTGGTGGCCAAGCTACAAGACCTGGGGCTTCCATACAGCACCTGCATGTGGATCAATAGCTTCCTCTCGGGCCGTAGACAGAGAGTCAGAGTTGGCCATCACACATCCTCAGCCCTGAGTCTCAGCACTGGCTCACCCCAGGGCTGTGTGCTCAGTCCACTGCTCTACTCTCTCTACACACACGACTGCACTCCTCGCCACCACAGCAACATCTTTGTGAAATTTGCAGATGACACCACAGTGGTGGGGCTCATTTCCAAGGGAGACGAGTCTACGTACAGAGACGAGGTGGAGCAGCTGACGTCATGGTGTAAGGCCAATAACCTCCTCCTCAACACTTCAAAAACCAAAGAACTCATAATAGACTTCAGAAGGAAAAAGGCAGAGATCCAACCACTATTCATAAATGGGGACTGTGTAGAAAGGGTGGCAAGCTTCCGCTTCCTGGGAGTCAATATAGAGGAGAACCTTTCCTGGAGTGTGAACACCTCCGAGCTGCTGAAAAAGGCCCAACAGAGACTGTACTTCCTGAGAATTCTCAGGAGGAATAACATCACACAGAGACTGCTGGTGTCCTTCTACAGAGCCACCATTGAGAGTGTTCTAACTTACTGCATATGCATCTGGTACACTAGCTGCACAGGGGCTCAGAGGAAAGCACTCCAAGGGATCATTAACACCGCCCAAAAGATCACTGGCTGCCCTCTCCCCACACTGGAAGTTCTACACAACGCCCACTGTTTTAAAAAGGCCCAAAACATCATAAAAGACACCTCACATCCTGGCCACTCCCTGTTCGAACTGTTGCCCTCAGGCAGACGGTACAGGGCAATCAGAGCAAGGACTAATAGACTCAAACACAGCTGTTATCCAACTGCAATAACACATCTGAATACTACAAAAAAATGTCCATCACGCCACTCTTGTGTTAATCTATGCACGGTCTGAAGCATGTGTGTGGGAATGTATGTGAATGTTTTACTGTTATATCTTATTAGTATTTTAAGTATTCTATCTATTTTATTTATTGAATTTTATTGTTTTATTTATATTTTGATATTGCTAGGGATGATGCAATGATCGGGGACCATTCTTAATTTCGTTGTTCTCATGACAATGACAATAAAGTTTCTGATTCTGATTCTAAAGAATTCTTGTATTCTTTATTAACCATGGAAAAAAGCACAGGTTGCATTTAGGGCTGTCATAATGCCACAATTTCACTTCACAATGATCGGAGTAAATTTGTCGTTATTTTATGTTTGTGTGTATGTGTGTGTTTAAAGTGCATGTATTTTTTTTGTGCAATCTCAAGTCAGTTTTATTCAAGTTGAATTTTCCATGGAATTATTTTCTCGATAGTAAGACAGGAGGAACTATACATGCAGAAGTAATTCAAAATCACCCAGCTTCAAATAACCATTGTTATAACTCAGCACGATTCAATTTTGATATAATTTCATGCTAAATTGTTGAACTGTAAGTGACACAGTCCCTTAGGGGAAAATAAATGTTAGCATAGACTGCTACCCCTCTAATTTTGGACATCAGATGACATTTTTCCAGTATGTCCCTCATATTTAGAAACTTTATGAAAGACTGAATATAAAGATGTGCCCTGAAGTACTTTAACATTTCACATTTCTTAAATCTACCACCAGAAAATGATACAGAATATATCACAATGAAGTTTGAATTCTTGACCTCTTCTTCCAAGGAGAAGAACTGCCTACCCAGAATAAATACAAATCAATAAACGTAAAGTAATTATCTCCCCTCCAAGTCAGCCTTTTTTCTCACTGAGCTGTCAGAGGAAATAATGCCCATCCATGTTTCTTCCATTTACCTCCAGACAATTCTAGGAGCGCACATAGAGAATGCTTGGAAAATGGGAGATGGCGACAAATGGAGAACTCCTCCGAGCCCTGGAGGGATGTCTCAGAGTGTGAGGAGCACCATTACTTTAAAGACAAGGTGAGGGAAAGGGTGTGTATTACATAGTTTCCCTTTAGGTTTTAACGCTGAAAGCGAGGTCTCTATTTTGCAATTTGTTTCTTTCTCTAGGCGTAAAAGTTCTAGAAAGACTATAAGGGATTATTTTCTTGATTGTCCTTAATCAGAATTTTTGTGCTAAAGAAGTGTAGCATTGCCTCCGTCAGTTTTATTGTGTAATTATATCTTTTTCCAGGAGGATGAAATGCTGCGCCATACAGCCCTCAGGCTCATCTCTGTCATTGGCTACTCCTTGTCTTTGGTGTCTCTCATATTAGCCACTCTGCTAATGGGCATGCTAAGGTTTGAAACAATTTTTTAATGTTCAGAAAAATAAAGTTTATAAAGATTTATGACAACTTTGGTATTAACTTTGAACCTTTGGTCATCAGATCTTGTGTATGATTACATGATAACATTTTTTACTAGATCATTATAGAGTCGAGCTGCCAACTGTAGACCGTAGTTCACATGTATAGAGCTGCCATATTTAGTAAACCTGGCATGCTTGCTTTATGTAAAGGAAACAAAAGCTGGAAGTTTTTTAACAGATCTCCACAGACTTCAGTTGCAATATGGATGCTACATTTTGGCACTACATTTGGATGGTAACTGAAGATATCCTTTAGGCCTAAAAACATCTACAACATTCTGCTTCCACTCGGCAGGATACAGCTTCTATAATTCTGTTATACCACTAGCAAAATATAGGATGGACTTATTAACTTCAACTGCATTGATTTTATGCAGAGGATTACAGGACTTGACAGTTACCCACTAGGAAGAGATATTTACAAGCCTGTGGAGACAAGTTATCATTTTTAATTACATTAAAAGCCACAAACATTTCCATGTACCTGTGAGAACCAAGAGCATTTTTCATTTCCACTTATGTTATGTCATGTGCCCTCAGTAATGCTTTTACAGTTGCACAAGAAGGATCAATGGCTTTTTCAAATTGCTTCTGTATCTTCTTACCAGGAAGCTCCACTGTACCAGGAACTACATCCATATGAATCTGTTTGTGTCATTCATCCTGAGAGCTGCAGCTATCCTTTCTAAGGAGATCATAATGCACATCATGTATTCCAACCTACCAAAGGACGACCCTGGATGGAACACCTACTCGAGCTCTCCGGTACACTAACCATGGTGTTTTTTCTAAAGACTGTTAATAATGTCTTCTTATTTGTTTCTGGTTTTCAGTGGATACAGTTCTGAGACTAATCTACCTGAAACTTACACTTTAACAGATAGTGATAATGTGCAGATTGTCCAAGGTGTGCATGGAGTACTTTGTGGCCTGTAACTACTTCTGGCTTTTGGTGGAGGCCATTTTCCTTCATACGCTGCTCTTCACTGCTGTGCTGACCAAGAGGTGTCTGCTGAAGAAATACATGCTGCTAGGATGGGGTGAGTCAGACATGAACTATTTGTGTGTATGCTTTTATATTAGGAAGTAACCTGAGCCCAAAGCTCACTTTTGTCCAGATAAGTCAAGGACGTGGCCATATTAACATGTTCACACAAGAATGAACAAACAAATGAACATGGTAGCATGGAGAGAGGTTAGCCAACTATGGCTCGTGGATCTGAGAGCAGACCACAGCAACCTCCCTGAACAGGGTCCATAAACCATCACAGTGACAGACATCCAAGAAAGGTTTGCCAGTATGAAGAGTTGGACAGCACCAGACCCTGACATGGGTCACACTTATGGCTGAAGAAGCTGACTGGGGTTACATGAAGGGACCGATGGAATCTTCGATACCAAACATCCACATTGACGGCGAAATAATGTAGCTCAGTGCTCCAACTTTCGGAAGAAGGGAATGCTCTCATAGCTAGAGATTGATGAGGTACAACACACATGCTACAGCAAGGGGGAGCCAGGATGGCAGGTCAGGGGAGAGATAGCATCACCCCCACCCGAGATTGGGTACCAAGCCCAAAGTGTGAATGAAGAAGGATTGTTGAGTATGAGAGGAACTGACCTGAAAGACAGAATCATGGCAAAGCTTGAAACGTGGATCCTCCAAGACTACGTGAAGTACCCTCAGAAGACCTACTAGATGATGTGAATGCAGCACGATGGACAATACTTACCGTCACTATTACCGAGACTAACAAGCTGATCTACACTACGGCAGCAGTGATCAGTGAGATGCTTGGCTACAAGTTGAACAGCCACAAGGAGCAATACCCTCCATGGAGAATGCGACTAGAGGCTAAGATCAAGGTAGCACGGGGGGAGATTAGCCAACTATGGCTCGTGGATCTGAGACAAGACCACATCAACCTCCCAGAACAGGGTCCAGTAACCATTACAGTCACAGATATCCAAGAAAGGGTTGCCAGTATAAAGAACTGGATCAAGGCAGTATATGGTTGAATTAAATGTTAAGTTAGGTATTTCATCATGTTAACTCCACAATGGTGCAGTGGTTAACTAAGGTTCTGGGTTTGAGTCTGCTTGCTCTCTGTGGAGTTAGCATGTTGTCTCTGTGGTTGCATCGGTTCTCTCCATGTGGGTAAAAACTGAATGGGTTTCATCTGTTAGCAGGATTATTTGTCCAAGTCAGAAACATTTCCCGTGGCAGTGAAGGTTTCATGCACTTGTAGTGCTTCAAAACTGTGAGCGATAGCGTCTTCTTGTGTAGTTAGATTCATGTGCACTTAAGTGTGATCTGTTAATCTGAAATGCTCCAGTTTCAACTACCATCTCATGTCATTGGTGTTTCAGGAACTCCGGCCTTGTTTGTGACACCATGGACAGTGGTCAAGATTTTATATGAAAACACAGAGTAAGTCTCTCAATACATGTTTTATATTAAAATAATCAGTTTAACAGACTGCTGCTTGACTCGTAAACCCTTTATTCCTTAGATGCTGGTCCATTATTAACAGAGGGTTCTGGTGGATCATAAAGGGCCCGATCACTTTATCAGTGTTAGTAAGTCAAGTTTCTCAACAACCTCTACACACTTTTCAAAGAACCATAGCACAGTCACATTGGTTACAGATATGTCATGTGGCTCCAGTGGTGCTTAATTAATTAGTTACTTTCCCCCTAATTTTCTCCATGTAATGGTTTATGCCTCGTGTTGGCATGTGATATGATGCTACTATAGTCACAAGTATGAATGATATTAGCCATCTTCTTACTTTGAAGCATTTCCAACACACTTTTAGTCTTTTTTAATGTGCATTTCATTTAAACCTGCTTTTGTTGTATATTGCAGGTTATTTTCTTTATCTTCATTAAGATTCTGATGTTGCTGCTGTCCAAGCTGAAAGCAGATCAGGTGAAATTTACCGACTACAGATACAGGTATTTAAGATTTTACTGCTTCCCTGTCTAAATGTCAGGAAACAAGCTTGACCTTGAGAACTGTTTCCAAAGTCTTATTCTTAAACTGGTACAGCAGACTCCTGGCTTACCATTTAAATGTTAATCACTCACCATGTGCAGCACAAATTCAAATGTCACCCCCACAGCTCTGACCATAAATGTCACACCACGAGGGAAAGTCATGCATATAAATGTACGCACAGGTTATATAATGTTTCTTATTCCCTTAGTTTTAAAAAGAGCAAAGGATAACTCCACTCTAAAAATGCTCATACTCATTCTCAATGATAAATGTATTTGTTTATGGACTTTAGCTTGGCCAGAGCAACACTGGTGCTGATTCCTCTGCTTGGAATCCATGAAGTAGTCTTCACTGTGCTGATAGACGAGTGTGTAGATGGAAGCAGTCGCTATGCTCGGAACTTTGTCAACCTCACCCTCAGCTCATTCCAGGTAACACCACTAATACAAATTATCCACCTGATGAGAATTTTATTTTGTTCTAAAACTGCATTATAACTGCTATTTGTTGCGTACAATCTTTTTTAGGGGTTCTTGGTAGCTGTTCTGTACTGCTTTGCTAATGGAGAGGTATGTTTTTCTTTTGTCAGTTACAATAAATGCAGTTTTGATATCAGGAAAATTGTATAGTAAGAACTGAAAACTTAACAAAAAAATAAATTTAAAATGCACAAGTTCTTGCTTTGTTGCCTGAAAGCTTTAAAGCTTCTTTCTTCAGTTTCTGCAGTTTAGCAGACCACATACCTGCTTGTACTTCATAATATAACCCCAGCTTGTAGTAGGCTACATTAGCCTCTATGGTCTGAGGTTCTCTGAGCTTCTATAGTGACATATCACTGAACAAGGTAAAGACTGACAAGATAGTATCCTCATTAAAAAAAATCATGAGGCGCACAACTAATCAAAATAACACCAAAGTGGAGCGTGCAAGAACAATTGTTCACAAGGGAAAGTGGTGACCATAAACCGTGAACTACCACAGCCCCCTCGCCCCAACTAATAACACTTGAAACCAACAAATGAGATAATTGGCCGGTCAGAGGAGTGTAACGGATGCATATAAGAAATACATGGGCCATTTTTAAATTATACTAAATGTCTGTGAAGGTTCTCAGTCATCCAGGTCATCGTAGTCTAAGGTGCTTGGAAAAAAAGTGTCTGGACTTCTTTAAGTTTCTTGAAGACATTTCATCCGAGAAGCTTCTTCAGTTCTAAGAGCAACAGTCCCACAGTTTAAGCCCTATGAGAGTGTCCCCCAACAGGGTCATGGACCCCCTATTGATCCTCTACCTAATCACACAAGGTGTGAAAACAGATGTGGGTCACAATCAGCCGAGGTTTCGGGTGAACCCATTGTGAAACCTAGCCCCACCCTATCATGTGATTTATTGAGGTCAAATGGCCCAAGACACACAAAGATTTGTAGCCCAACTTTGGTTAGAGGTTTCTAAAAAATCTTGTGAATGTGACAGCTCAAGAATTAAGTCGCCTAAGATTTTCAACTTGATGCTATTGGTGCATCTAATAAAAAATGTTGGACAAGATTAAATTGCAGTGACATTGATCTCAAGGCCAGAAATCAGAGGTTACGTTTTCTGAAAATCTTGTGATTTTAAAAAAACTTGCGTACAAGGCAGTCAGTAACTTGCAGCAACTCCAAAAAGTATAAATCCGAAGCTACGTGCCATTATGTACATGTATGTAAATATATGCCTAATGGACTGCTATAACTGGGAACCTTTATCTTTAGGTACAAGCTGAACTAAAAAAGCGCTGGCAGCTCTTCTTGTTCACCAACCACTTCAAGGTCAGGACCTGTTTTCGGGGAATGCCCCTGAAGCACCTGTGGAAATGTACTCGAGGACATCATCCGCGGTGCTCTCGGCAAAGTGACTCCTATGACGAGGGCGGCATTTCAACAATGCACCCCCACCTGCTCCAGGTGGCTGTGCACAGCAGAGGCAGAGTACTCGGAAAAGGAGAAGTTAAGGGTCAAGCGCTGAATGGCTATGATGTGACAGGACTTGAGTTCCTCACCAGGAAGAGTCTATCCAGTAGCGATGGTGAGATGACGCTTGGGGAAACCATGGAAGAGATTCTGGAAGAGAGTGAATTCTGATATACATAAGTTTTCAAGATTGGATCACCAACCAGAAAACTTGTTTGTTTCAGAGCAGTGGTCCAAATCCTCAGTCCCCAGGCCTTCGCTGACTAAGGGGACACCAAGGTAGACATAACTGCACAATGGGCAGGAAGTTTAAATGTATGGAGAAGAGGTTAACAGACACCCTGTGAGAAAACGTTTGCATTGAGATTGTAATTCGAGCATTCTTCGAAATAAAATAGATTTTTTTTCATTCAGGGTGAATTTTACAAACTTGCAGTATAGAACGTGTTTACTCTAAATTCACCAGAAGACAATTTATCCTGCTGCATTCCCAGCCACTAAGATACACAAGCTTCATCCATGGCTATAAATCCATTAATCAGATTCTTATGTACTTACAGTATTCAGTGAATTCCACACAATTGCAGGCACGTAATGTTCACCTTTGATATTAGTACTCGCACAGTTAAAGTTATCCTATACACAAACAGCAGTGTTAAGCATTTCTCTGTTTTATTTACACAATATAATATGTCAGGCCAGTTATAAATATCCATATGATACATTTGGATTGAATTGTGTGTATAAATACAATGTATTTGTTGTTTTAATGTGAATATGTGCAGAATGTTTTGCAGGCTTTTCATGTTTTCTATTCTTGTGAAGCTCAAAATGTATCAAAGGTGATGTACAGGTACAGTAAAACTATAAGATGATTTGTACATGTAGTGTCACAAAATATGATACTGATCATATATAGAAATAAAACGGCAGTTAAAGTGTAGTTGTGTGCTTCTTCTCTCACTATCTGGGCCTGAGACACTGCGGTTACATTTTCCAAACAGATTCAGTTACACTGAAATGGAATTTCATGCATGTGCTTGAAGAGTCATGTGAAGTGACACAGAGAGTGCACAGTCTCATAGTTTCATTTATTGATTTATGTTCATGGACACAAATTTTCCTTTTTCCCGTGTACACTTACATGGTAAAGGGCTGCCATGGAGACTAAAGTCAGTTTGTGAGATATAAACAAAATTATTTTTATCATGTTCACAGACATGAACTGTAGTGCTTCAAGTCTGAAAGAGCCGCACAGTCCACCCCAGGAGTCGGGAGGAGCGGTAGCAGCTTGAATCACACACAGGACCACACTTGGGGTTCTTATACTTGAACTTTATTTAGATTGGAATGAAGTGGTGACTGAAAGTAACTACATAATATGACATCAAAGCAAAGTAACCATAGAAGGATTCAAAACAACAACAAAGAAGTTAAAATTGACAAAAATGATTTTATGACGGGAGTATTCACGGTGTGCTGCATTCACAAGTCACTGAATTCATATAAGCTACAAACTCACAGCTGACACTTGTTCCTGTGTGACGTTCCTCAAATAAGTCAGAACTGACCTGGCCTTGGCTTTTGTGTTCTGATGTGGTAAGGCACTGATAAAACACACATTCCCAGACACAAACCCAGAGAATAGGTTGATCAGTGTGTTTGAATACCTACTGTATATGTAACAGGTTTGGATTTTTCCCCCTAAATAATAAATACCTTCATTTAGAAACTGCATATTGTGTTTACTTGTGTTATCTTTGTCTAATATTCAAATTTGTTTAATGGTCTCAAACATTTAAGTGTGACCAACATGCAAAAAAAGAGAGGGAAAGCAGCAAATACTTTGTCAGTGTTTGTACAGTAACATGTAGCTTGGCATTAGTGTCTGTGGCCACTCATTGTGAGAACGAAAATTCCCAGCCTACTGTCAGAATTACCCTTTTCCAACACTGTTACTTGCACTACTACCATTACTTGACCAACACCTAGTTTTAACCATAAAGATGGAAGAATAGAAGCTAGTTATTTTGGCTCTTGTCTATTATATTTCTCCCTTCCTTTCTTTTATGTGCCTTTTTTCACTCTTATGTGTATCCATTCAGTCTGAGCCCAGATTTAGGCCTCTTACCACCAATAAATGTTGCTGACAGCCAACATAAGTGGCATTTCTTTTAGTAGTTCTAGCTGTTAATTACATCGCCCTCAGCACAAAATCCAATTTGCACCAAATTTCATACAGTTCTACTCCAACAGTTATAAAACAGCCAGCACTCAGCATCGGTTCAGCACCATCTACGTTTAAGTGGTTTCAGATCGTTCCTTCCAGCTATAATTTCCATCTGATTTTAATCATAAAGAATGACGGTGCTACACCTGATTTACACCTACTTTCCTATAAATCTTGACACACCTTCACTTTGCCTGTAGCATCGCCCTCCATGGTGCAACCATTTTCATCAGAGGTTTATCATTCCATAAACTAGCATTACAAACATGTCTGCAGAAATAGCTTTCTGTTCATTCACAAGCGTTCCTGTGGGCTGAGAACATAAAAAGCAACAACAAAAAAACATTAACAACAGAGAAGGCCCAGCAAGAGCCATGGTATACATACAGGTTACCCAAAATAGTTAAAGCCGGAAAAGTCGTCATGAACTGGGCATAGCAAAGTGACAACTTTGCTATAGGAAGAGGAATCTTGCAGATTTTGTCAACCTGCGATTAGTCTGACACCAATGACTGACAGTTTGTTCATCTAAATACACCCCAGTACATTTGGGCACAGTTCAGTGCATAAGTCTTGCACCATGGCTAAATCAATAGCCCTGGATGCATAACGCCCCCAACGAAAAAAATTCCCTTCCCTCTGGTAAAGTCTGTGTAGGTTTGACTAGATGGTTTTGGATACCCTGGAAATGCTCTCTAGGCTTCTGGTACAGGTTCATGTGCTTGTAAAATTGCACTCTTCAAGTTTTTGTAAATTAGACCTTGGGAAACGGGAAAGCAAGCCCCCTGAGCCTTACTTGCTAACTGTAACTGCAACATTAGTAGCAGTTTAGTAGCTTTACGCTCAAACCTAGCAAAGTAAATATCAACATCTGCCTCAGAAAATACAAGAGTCACATTGCTATTTTTAATGAAGTTAAATGGTTATAAACACCCTGGTGCACCAGGAATCATAGCATCAGAGGCTTTAACCACTTAAGTGCCAACTTTCTCCCTCTTGTCTTTCTGAAGACATGCTAAACACACTCTCAGTCTAGCATCCACCCAGGCAGCTAAGATAGAGCTTTTACCCTCTGATGCTCATTAGCAAACACAATGACTGGTTAGTGGCATTAAATGACTGGAGAATCCTACAGGTGGCAGTAATGCATCGTTCTGGATGTTAGCTGCTGTTAAGCATCAAAGAAGAAGAACTGCACGCTAAGCTACAAGCACAAAATCAGATTGTTATATGCACACAAATTAAAATGCAACAACACCTTTCCACAGACCTACCTGTCTTCCGGAGCAGGCTTGAGACATCTTTATAGACAATTTCAGCTTGTTGAGAATAGATTCCTTAATATACATCAGAGTTAAAGAGAATATAGTTTGGGATTGCTTTTAATATTACAATATGGCGGTTAATGGGTATACAAAATAGAAAATAGGCCTGGAATGGGAACAAAGAACTGGGGTACAGGGCAGAAGGACGATCAACCCCCACCCCCAGGGCAGGAAGCAAGAGTTACTGAGGGTGAGGGGCAGACCATTGCCAATGGACACTACCTTAAAAGGAGATGGGGGTCAGCACCCCTGGCCACTGTACCTGTGTATTTTCATTGTGGGGGTGTTTACTGTAGGAGTAGGTGACCAGAGGTTATACCTGCAACTGCTGTGTGGAATTCTTTAGATCAGCCTTTAGAATAGGACTGCCGTGTGCTGATCTCCAGATGCATCTGTAAGGAAAATGGGTCATAAAAGGATTGTGTAAAACATGGAAACATCTCTGCGTGATTTCTACCAAGACAAAAAGAATTGGAGAGAGAGACCGGCGTTGTCCCTTTTCACAAGCTTTACATCATGTTCATTTTTTTCGTCTTGTGAAGGTTTGCCAGTTTAATGATTAGTCAGGGGTAACTATTAAATATATACGTTATATTTATTGAAAACAACTTTTTACCACATTTACCATACATACCAATGTTCTGAATTATAGGCGCTTGAAGTACACAAGAGGGGTTGTGTACTTTAAGTGCCTATTAAATATACTAAAGTAATGGTGTAAAAAAAAAAATCTGGCTGATTTTGAGGGGGTCAGATAGCAGGCCACCACAGGGTGCTGCTCACTTTAAAACATATAAAGCAGAAATGATGGTTCTGAAACTCATAATTTTAAAACCCACTGTAAAGTTTCCATCAGAATAAAATATTACAGCTTCTACAGTAATATTTCAGAGGTCAGGGTTATTGTACTTCCTGTTTCTGTTGATTATCTATTTCCTGGATTAGACAGAGTAAGCAGTAAACAGTGTCTCATTAACCATTGCGGATTAGTTGAAGCAGAGCACGCTCACTACACTGGGATTAGATGCTGGAATTAATCACACAGCTTTAAGGCAATCTGGTTGAGGAACCCACACATATATACATAATGATGGTTTTAAGATCACCACAATGCAAAGAAGGAATCACAGGGCTTCAGTGTGGCACTCACATCACAGAGTCATGCAGGACTTATAAAGCGGAAGCAGCTACACACACTAATGTGTGTGTAATGAAACATGCTGGTCGGTATTCTCTTCGTCCGCATGGTTACTTGTTGCTTTCTGTTCCATTTGCCCGAACTGAACTTGGTAAAAGAGCTTTTGTCCATTTAGCACCCTCGGCCTGGAACAAACTGCAGAAGGAATGGAAAATGACTGAATTCATTTCATTAAGTGATTTTAAATCTAAACTACGAATCCTTGAGGCCAAGTCCATAACATGCAACTGTTTCAATTAGATTGATTGTCATTTTAACTGACTTTTTATTTTATTTGAATTTTATTGAATTTTATTTTTATTTTATTTGTATTCTTTCACTTATTGTTGCATGTGTGTTGTTGCTGCCTGTGTTTGAGTAATTTCTGTAACTGTGAGACATCTGCTGCTGCCTATCTTGGCCAGGTCTCCCTTGAAAAAGAGGTTTTTAATCTCAATGGGATCTTCCTGGTTAAATAAAGGTTAATAAATAAATAAATAAATAAATAATGACACTGTGGCAAAGTAATCCTACTCCAGAAGGAAACCAAACACAGCATTACACTGCAGTATGTGATTAAAACAGCTTTCCCTATTAAATCAGTCGAAATGAAGCAAACAAATGAAGCATTTAGAAGTTTTCTCACGGGGATGTTGTTTCACAATTAAACTAAATGACACAGCCAGGAGAAACTGCAAGACCACTCTAAAATTGTTGTAAGACAAAGTTCTTAATATATAACAACAGAGACCAAATATTTCTCAGCATTTCCTTCCATAGTTTAGAAGAACATGTAGGTTAGCTTTTGAATTGATTCTTTCTCTCTGTGCCTTTGTGACTTTCCTCTTAGTGCTCTAGTTTGCTTCCAGAGTTCAAAGACATGCATGGTATATTAACTGGTGCATGTGAGAGTGTGAATGCTTGTTTGTCTTACTGTGTTCACCCGAGGGGAGAACAGGACGGATGGATGACTTTATGCTCTTGTCTTTGAGTTATTTTCTAAGCCTGCCGTTCGTAATTCATACACTGTATTCCGTGCATGCTTGGTTGTCAGATGATCATTGTTTTTTAAATAACTCCCAGACGTCTTCTTCCTCTTATTCCTGTGTATCTCAGGTAATGCTGACCGCATCCTATTAGTCATTGCTGGCACCAGACATCAACATGGGGGATGATTACGTGAAATAGGGTTTATTTGTGTTTAAGCTTGTGGCTTTATTGACTTTGCTGACAGTGCTATACTGCTATTGGCAGGATGACTGGATACCAGCAACTAAATGTGGGGGAAAGAGTCTTGTTTGTGTTGTAAAGTGTTATATAACATTAGGTTTCATGTTTTCATGATGTCCATTGCACTTTTTCTATTCAAATAACTGTTGATAATATAATAACTTATTGCAGCAGCTGCTCTATTAATAATATTTACGTATCCGAAAGGATGCACCCATAGATCAGCACCACTCTTTTTTTGTTTCCAGTGACTCACGTATATTGACTTTTGTAAATCAATCACAATGTGTAAGCAGGATAAGAAGACTATGGATAAAAATACAGTGTCGTGCATATAAGTTGGACACCTGGTACTGCTGATAAGACCTTCACGTGTAATCATCTATTTATGTGCATCTACAGCATTAAAATGTGTTATATTGATGAGTATTTATGTATTCATGGTCTTCCAAATTTCACCTGAGGGTTTTTGTTGCTTATGTAGATCATGTGACTTATAATAACGCCCCTGATTTGCGCCAATGACCTTACAGCTTGAGTCACGGTTTTATACCTTCTCCTTCCGGTTTATCAGCTGATATAAGCCGCCCCCTTTGTGTTTGTGCCGTGACATCATGGCAGGGTCATCTGCTCAGAGTAGCACAGCGGAGCGCATCGGATACATAAGCAGAATCGAGAGCTTCAGCGCTTGTCACCGTCTTCACAGGTACATCGCCTCCATCCCTCCTCCGTTAGGGAGGGAGCGGGCTGATAGAGAGTCGTCCCGAAAGCGGGTTTATTTCAAACACCTTCTTAAAGCACTCACACAGAAGTGCGCCGAATGAAAGTAGCTTTCACCTGGTGGCGCAGGGTTTGCGTTTGACGTGTACTGAAGTGTGTTTTTACAAGAGCGAGTAAAATCCCGTGTGTCGTGGATGGAGGATCGTGGAGAAGTGAAGCGCGATGATTAGGATACTGAATAAGTGTGATGTGGATTGTTTGGAGCAGGGGGAAGTCACTGACACCCGTGTTCTTGCTCTTTAGCGGATTAAAGCGTTTGTTGCTTGCCACATTCTGCTTAAACTCAGAGAAAGATTCGCGTGAATATCCACTCATGCTGCATTTACGTGCAGTGGGCGCTGTCGAAAACGAGCCTATCCAAAGATTAATTGGAGACGACTTAATTAGATCTAGATCACAGGTGTCAAAACTCCAGGCCTCGAGGGCCGGTGTCCTGCAGGTTTTAGATGTGTCCAGCTGATTTAAATGGCTAAATTATCTCAACATGTTTTGAAGTTCTACAGAGGCCTGGGAATGAACTAATCATTTGATTCAGGTGTGTTGACCCAGGGTGACATCTAAAACCTGCAGGACACCGGCCCTCGGGCCCTGATCTAGATCAACAGTTTATGCTGTGCTAATAAATGTCTTTTACTATATTGTTTGGTGTACAATTCTGTTGTTAAGCAATAACACATTACCTGGTATACACCTACATAATGTGGCAGTTACACTGTTAAAAATCAAAATACTTTTTGTCATCTCTTTATACTACATGACTGTTAGAAATGCACATTAAAGAGCTTTTGACTATCTTGGCCAAAAGGCTTTCCTGACTATTCCTTCACATCTCATTCAGCATTCACCTGAGTGATGAGGAGAATAAAGAAGTGTACGGAAAGTGCAACAATCCCAACGGTCACGGACACAACTACAAAGGTTTGTCACACTCCTTCCCTTAAACGAACTATATTAGGAGTGTAATGCTCTTCATTCATCGCTCTCGTTTCTCTCCACAGTGGAGGTAACCGTGCGTGGAAAGGTATCTGCAACATTTATGTGAGGAATCCATGTCACCCTAGTAATAAATAGGAAAACCTGTTTCAGGAACAAGTGTGTTTTCTGTATATGTTTTCAGATTGATGCTAAAACTGGTATGGTCATGAATCTGACGGACTTGAAGAAATGTATTGAGGTAACTTTTTTTCCCTTAATGGAATTTAAAAACTGGCTAATTTTTACTCAAAAAAACAGACTTGTTTTGGACTGTTTAGCTTGATAAAAGCTGTTTTGGATGCAAAGATTAATTTAATTTTTCAGTTTTTATTAACAATTTGACAGTAAATAACTCAATTACTTATGTGCTAATTAAAATTATTATTGTATAGTTTTCTGAGGTTTTAACTGTTGTAAATATTAACCGTTTATAGACAGTTTTTATTATGTTAAGTTGGTTTGTGCACTACTTCTACAACATGCAGACTAAAATTGGCATTTGTTAGTTTTACACAGAACATTTAGGATGACATACATTAGCTTTGTATGGAACAAACTGTGAAGTTGGTAACTAACTGCCCAGTTGGTGTACAGTATATTGAAACATTTTAAATTAAAACCAGTGCTTCCCCTGCAGGAAGTAATCATGATTCCACTGGACCATAAAAACCTGGATAAGGATGTTCCATATTTTACTACTGTTGTCAGGTGTGTACCCTTTCAGGCTATTGTCACCGGTCTTATTACAGATTTATTTATTTATTTTCCTCACTGAAACTTTTTCATCTGCCCACGTAGCACAACAGAGAACGTGGCTGTTTACATCTGGGACAACATGGTGAAGGTTCTCCCGCCCGGCCTGCTCTATGAGATCAAGATTCATGAGACCGACAAGAACGTGGTTGTGTATCGAGGAGAGTAGTGAAGCAGTGTTTGGTTTAGTAGCCCTAAAGTGCCATTCCTTTCTACTTATTTTAGGCTAATTGTTTACGGACTGACTTCACTCTGGTCACACGTAGTTTGAAAGTCTTTTAGACGTTGTTCCTTTTGCACAGCAAAGATTTCATAGATACTGCCATGTATATGCTTGTAAACAGAATCCTATTTATGATCTCATCATTTTGAGGAAAATTTGCCGTAAAGGAGAGAACAGAAGCCTGAAAAATGTGGTTAGAAAATAAACTGTAAAACATTGTAGACTGAATTCAATTAAATAAAAATTGGTTCTCTCTGGTGGTTTTGGGCCTCGTTAGACATGGTTTACACAAGAGGAGGTCTGACCTCCCTCCAGAGGATGGAGAAATTTAATGAACCAAATTCAAAAGTAATACCGGTGAAGCAGACCTGACCAATCAGAAGCATTCTGTGTTTCATGCTAGTATTAACAAATGGTTAAATTACCAGAAGTCTGATATTTACATGTCATTTGGCATTTATATGAAAATAAGTTGTGAACAGCCTAATAAGATGTTCTCAGTCCAACAGTGACATCTAGTGGAATAAAATCATCCCTCTCAGCTCGGATTAGACCCAACTTTTTCAGATGAGTAGAGCTTGGATTTTATTTTCAGATGAAGGGTTTGAGTCAAGAGGTACAGAATTCAAGATGTTGGAAATCTGTTTCCACAGTCTGTAAAGTCATCGGTAGCTGTTGGCAGTGGTTGATCTTCTGTTTTGTGAAGTCCAAAGTCAACACAGCAGCTTAGTAGGAGCTTTGAGAGCTCTTCATGTGTGCATCTGTGTGATAGTGAATCCAGCTGAACAAAAGTAATCAGTATCTGGCTGCAATGCTAAAACTACTGCAGGACCAAATGGTTCGCTGACCACATTAATACTGTATGGAACTGGCCAACTGCCTCACCTGACCTGAACCCCATCCCCATGGAGTATTGTCACGACGAAAAGGCCCCAAACAAAAAGATGCAGAAAGAGCTGATGGCAGCTCGCCATAACGAACCACAACGACGCAGTAATTCCTGCTAAAGGAGACTTGACCAAGTACTGAATATTTAAATTTGAATATTTATAAGAAGGTACACATCTGTCATTTTAACCACTTGATGTCAGTAAAGAGCTGCACATTTCTTAGAGGCTATGGCACATTTGCACCGGGATAATAAGTTTACCACAAAAGGTTGGGGAGGGGTGATATGAGCTCATATTTTCTGCTCCCACAAAACGTACCAAAATGAAAGTGGTCGCTGTCCTTTCATCTCAAACAGCATTATTGTCATAAAACCTGGATTGTCTTTATTTACATACCTGCAAAAGTCACACCAAGTCACCGGTTTCAAGTAACGTTTGTGAACTTTTAAGTTGTCTCAGATCAAAGGCATGGAAATTAAAAATGCATATATGCTATATGTTGCTGTGTAATGTTAATGCTTCATATTTGGATGCAGAGAGCTTTCAGATTTGGTTTGTGAATCATAGCTTCAGGCAGCTAAAATATTAACAAGGACGACTTTTTGCTGGTGTGAAAAAGATAACTGTTTGTTCAAACCTGAGTGTCTTGTCTTTTTTAGATCCCATCTGATCCCTGAGGATCAGAGGATTGAGGTGCCGTCAGCTTGTCTGATCTCCTAACTTTATATAGTTGCTATTATGAGTAAGTCATAAATTTAAAGCCATCAGTCAACCTACCAGCAGAAATTGAGACCATGCACTGTTTCTTTGATTTGATGTGCTCAGTCTTTTTTAATTTGTTACTCCAGGATGTCAGGATTCAATAGGACACCACATTTTGGTGACTTTGAGAATGTTATTGAGGAGAGTAATAGGTCAGACTCCTAAATGACCTTTTAAAGCTGATGCTTTTTATTTTTATATTGCTTAAAAATCCAAGAATGTGGAACAATGTGAATTGAGGTTTGTAGCCTTGAAAGAAGTAGTAAAAGTATAGGTGACATTCAGCACTACTGTATCAGGCATTTTTATTTATTTTTTTTTAAGTGATCCTGTTTACAAAAATGCTGGACTCTAAAACAATTTGAAACAGAAATATGTACAGTTATATGAAATTTACTGAATGTGTATAGGGTCCAGATAAGCCAGGATGTAAATGAAATCTTCTGTGTGGGCTTTCCAACATTTCTGGAAGCATAGTTGCAAAAGAAAGCAGCCTGGTAGTTCAGGCCTTGCAGGAGGAAATATTAGGGTGAATGTTGTGTGTGCTCTGGTTTGTCCTTTTTTTCCCCAAAAACATGAAAAGTCAAATGGAAGAAGCAAAAAGGGAGGAAAGAAAGTTAATGTTATAAATATGAACCCGTATTAAGTTTTTCTACACATTTTGAAACTCATTAACCATAAATATTTTTAAAATTTGACAGGCCATAGACTAAAATCTACGGATACGGAAGACGATTAGGGCCACAATTTTTTATTTTTTTTCCCCCAGTATTCTGAGAAGAAGAAAAGAAGTTGGATCGACCGTGCGTGCACGGCGCTAATGCGTTAATGAGCTAACCACGCTAACGCGTTGACGCCGTCACCATGCAGCCCCACGCACGGGTTGATCTGCGCTAACTTGCTAACGGAGATTTGCCGCGTTAATGCAGTTATGGCGTTAATGTCATTTTAACGAGATTGACACTGACAGCACTAGTTATGAATACATTTTCTTTTTTTTTGGTTTGGTCTTGTTGTATTTATCCGTGGCACCTTAAAGGCCGGTCCATGAAAATATTGTCGGACAAGAACCGTGGTGCAAAAAAGGTTGGGGATGGCTGGCCTTCAAAGCAGAGAGAGGTTAAGCTGTAAAGTGACTAAAGGACAGTACAGAATTAATTTCCTCTGATCTGTTGCATCATCTGCTGAGCTACGATCACATTAAACCAGCTTTGTCTCACGAAGAACATCGTACCATAAACACCTCGTCTCAGGTTTTCATATTAAAAAACAGAAGTGACAACGGTGGGTGTACAAAGTAGTTTGACCTTTTAACACTCAACCCTCTATTCAGATACGCTAACTTCAGGCTCCAAAAAGCCAACAACCTTCAGGAACCTTGGTGTAACTTTTGACTCAGCTCTGACTTTGGACACTCATGCAAATTTATTGGTTTGCTCCTGTTTTTATCATTTAAAAAATATTGCTAAGCTGAGTCCTGTTGTTTCACGCTCAGAACTAGAAATGGTCATCCATGCATTTGTTTCATCTCGTTTGGATTATTGCAATTCTTTGTTCACTTGTTTAAGTAAAGCCTCTGTGGGTCATTTGCAAGTTGTTCAGGACGCTGCCACAAAGCTTCTGACCAAATCTTCTAAATCCTCCCACGTTACACCTGCGGATCCAGTTGCACCGGCTCCCCATAAAATTCAGAATCCACTTCAAGATTTTGACTTTGACATTCAGGGCTCTGCATGGACAAGCACCAACCTATATCAGAGATCTTTTACATCAATACATCCCCAGCAGGTCCCTGAGGTCATGTGATCAGGGCTTGCTGGTCGTCCAACATACAAGGCTGAAAACGAAAGGCGATAGAGCGTTTGTAGCTGTAGCCCCCAGACTCTGGAGCTCCCTTCCTTTAAGCCTGAGATCTGTGGACTCAGTGGTTTCATTTAAAAAACAGCTAAAAACCCATCTTTTTAAACTTGCTTTTGGTTGATTTCTGCTTTTATGTTTTCGTTTTTCTGCGAAGCACTTTGTGATTTTTGTCTTGAAAGGTGCTATACAAATAAAATTTTACTTTACTTACTTACTTTACATGGTGGCGACCAAAATGCTAATACTACACGGTGATCGTACCCATCGACACCAATAGTAACAATCCTTTATAAATTGACTATCACTATTACTTAATGTTAAAAGCTTTGAATGGAGCCAGGCTAGCTGTATCCTGTGGTTCCTGTGATTTTGTGCACTAAATCTGTTTCCATGTGCAACACACATTTACCCACACAGATTAAATCCAGTGTCCCACTTTAATGGTTTCTAGTCTGATCCCTTTATTGTGTTTGTGAACTGAGACCACAAAATGTGTGAAGTGTCTCTGGATGAACAGACACAGTTTAAAACAAGGGGCCTCTTCTTGTTTCCCTGCCAGAGTTGTAATCTTTGTGTCAAGATTCAGCAGCCGACTCAAACCTTTAATTAATAAAATTCCATAAACATGCGTCATGCACAGGCAGATGACCTGCTATAAACAAACCAGAGCAAGACTTTAAGAGCAGAAGTGCCACCTCTTTACTCTGATTCCAGATCAGACTCAGCCTTTTGTACTTCACCTCTTTTCTTGATTCCAGTAAGCACTCGCTGATCTGAGATCTGTCAAAAAGCCTGGAATAAGAACCTGCTTCTTTTATAGCAAGTGGGTAGATACAGAACAAATCAAACTATAATTACATGTCATAGAGTGCAGCTGGATTACTGCAATTAACAGGTAAAGCTAGTGATTATCCTCCTGTTTCATGGAAAAGTATTTTTTGCTACATTTTAAGGCCCTCTTTGCTTTTCTGTTTAAACACAAGCAACTGTGTGCCTTATTTATTTATGAACTTAGCCCAAAGTAAGGCAGATGAGTCGGATTACATCCCCTAATTATCTTTGCAAATGTAAATAAAGATAAATGTGCAAAGCTCACAGTGTGTTAGCATGGATTTAACATATTTTTTGGTGCTGTGATGTTCAGGTAGTAGACTTTCACTTGTTTGGCTGTGCATCTTACTACATCTTTCCGAAACAGCTCTTATTTATACTCTTTAATCTCTGCCACAGATTAGCTCAACAACACAGCACAACACAAACAAGTGCTCATCTAAAAGCTTTGGATCAGAACGCTTAGGTAATAGCAAATGGCCTGGTGCTTATGTGGCACTTTTCTACTCTACCGGTGAGACTTTAAGGCACTTTATACAACTTGCCTCGTTCACACAATCACTTTTTTCTGCTGAACTCGATCTGCCGTTCACATGTATGCGTCTCTTGCCCAATGATATTTGGCATGCAGACCGGAGCCGCCAAGGATCAAACCACCAACCTTCCAAATAGTAGATAACCTGCCCAACTTCCTGAGCTACAGCCGCCCTTACAACAGGCTGTCTCACTTCCTCATTATGTAGTGAAGTTATGTAAATCCAAGGCGGATTCCTGCAAACAGTCAGTAGAAGGTTTGTTTTATTTGATAAGTGATATTTAACAATTTAGATCTCAGTGAATGTGATAAATGTGTCGAATGTGTAGCAAACTGTTGTAAAAGAAAAGCTTCTGAAACACCATTCAGCAAAACACTAAACATTTCTAACTCAACCACATACTAATTGTTTACTTGCACCAGTCTCTTTCCTTACCACTAGGAGACTAGGAATCTTGTACATACCTCCAAAGATGTTTATCACATTTTGACATTGGAAAACCACGGTTTGTCAAAATGGGACATGAATGAAAACATGTAAAAAGAGTATTTCCTACTCCTTTTTCTATAAAATTGGTTAAAAATAGTTTGTGCTCATCAAATATTTGTGCTTCTTTGTGGAACTTTGCTTGAGAAAAGGTAGCTAGCTAGTTAGCACGATAGTTGCAGAAAAACAATGAGTTGTTGCTTGAGTCATCTTGGATCATCCTGCACATAGAAAAGTCTTTCTTCCTTGTCACGGTAATGTATGATCTTGTTAAATGCTAAATCTGTTTAGACGTTTACTGCCATGATGCCAGGTCTCTCTTGGAAGTGAAATTTGGATAAATGAAGAATTAATAACTAGACAATATAATGCCCATATTGTCATCTTTAAAATTTCTTAATCTCGGACACAGGAAGCCATTTGCCTCATTTGAGAAGCAGCAAACCTACAAGTTGTCAGCTAAAGCGTAATGTATGGTCCCACAAATGTCCCTGTCTGCATATGCAATAGAGACTGACTTAAGACAGAAATAAACAGAGAGGAATTTCCACCCACCACAAACGTGTTCCCATGCTTTTCTCCAAAATGCAAACGCCATGTTGCTGAACTTGGTCAGTCAAATGCTGGTTGGAAGAATTGAACAGTGAGTCAACTCCGAGGCATTCCCTGGACAGCCAAGAGATATAATCTCACCAGTGTGCTCTGGGTCTATCCTGATAGCCTCTTTATGATAGGATATGGCCTGAACACCTAACCTGACTCTTTTTGATGTGGAGGAATAGCGGCTCTACTCTGACCCCCCCTGGAATGACTGAACTCTTCACCCTATCTCTAAGAGTAGCCAGCCACCCTCAGGGGAAAATACTGTACTATTCACTGAATAAACACATCCAGAACCAATCATTTGGAGCAGGTAAAGTTGGAAGCATGAGTTAGACAAAGTTGAGCACCATATAAACCAAACAAGCTGGAAGATGCTAAAATCTTTAGCTTAGCAGAGCTCAAGAGTTAATGATCATTGTCTTCAGGCTTGTCATTACACATTGTTGTTGGATTCAGTCAGAATATATTAGTATTTCCACTAATATAAATGTAAAAACAAACAGAAATGTGACTTTTTACTCTTTATAAAGGTAAAAAATAAATTCACTGTGACATAAAGTATATTTTTTTATGAGCACAGGATCAATTTCTTGAGCTTTGCATGCATGCTGACATCCACTTGACTGTGAGTCAAGCCATAAGCCAAACAATAGACAATAAGCCTCTAAAAAATCCCAAGTTTCCCTGCCAGCTTGATTAAAAACTTCGGGGATCTGTTCTTTTCATGCCCACAAGATGAAACAAGATAAATTACCCACTGCTGTCATTTTCCCTGTGTTGCAAGGTAAACATATCATTTTGTGCATGATTTCCTCCTGCCTCCAGCCAATAGGTGCAACAGATCTTTATCCAGCAAATGACACACACACAAAAATACACAGGGGGTATTTATTAAGTTATTAAAGTAGTTTAATTAATAAATAAGTAATAATAAAATATATGCATGAATTATGAAGCTATTGCAGGTCCTAGAGACTTCCAATTAGCAGATAAATGAGAATATGAAATGCTAGTGTAAGTTCAGTCATAGCCTGAAGTTTGTGAATTACTTGTGTGAGTACCAGAAATTTTTACTTTTAACTTTTTTCCTGCAATAATCCAAAAAATACAAAAAGCATTGTGCATGCATTCCTTACAATGTGACGCTGCTTTTTCATGGTATTGTTACAACTTTAATTTACAACTTCTGGCATGGGTTTTTTTCACCATTAAAATTCAGTATTTGTTATTTTAAAAACAGAAAATAATAATGTCACATGCACAACACAGTTTGGTTGCAAATGAGCCACTCTGTAGTATGTGTGTGCTACATTGTTGCGGTAAAAGCTGCCAGTCTGTCTTCTTTTGTTATGCCTTTGTCAGAAGGTGGCGTCGCTTTGAGCAAAGAGGAGAAATGTGTGCATGTGTGGAATCAGGGTTTAGAGCGGCGTGGGGGTGTTCAAGCTTGTTTTTTGCTTGCTCGTCATCTCCCTCCCTTCCTCCCTCCCTCCCTCCCTCCCTCAGGGTCAGGTAGCATGCATAGCACTCTCACACACACTCCCACAGCTTCAAGAGAGCACACACACATTCTTCACTATCTACCCAGAACCTGCTTGGGTGAAGACAGCATGTGCGTCTGTGAGCTGTGAGGATGGAAAAGAGAGTGTGTGTGATCCAGACTGACTTCCACCAGTATAGACCCACCATTGCTCTCCACAACAGACCCCTGGCACATGTAAGAAAAATGCCTCTTTTTCTCTGGCACTACATGTTTTCCTTCTTCACTTAATCTTTGCTTATTCATTTTTTGCAGACTTTGTGTTATTTAATCTCTCCCGGTTAGTTTTCTTTCTGGCACTTTCTTCCACCATGATGCAGGGCTCTTCCTTGTTCCAGGCCCACACCTCTAGAAAAGAGGGTCCTTCATTCAGCAGGGGGCATCAGAGTGTATAGGATCATTTGTGACACATAGTGTATGTGCTTTTCAAGTTTTTTTTAATTTACTTTAAGATTTTCCATGTTTCAGGATTAGTATCATTCTTAAAGTTTAAGCTGTGAGTAGCTAAATGTGTAGTTTTTCCTCTTCTTCTCACAAGCTCACACATACATTTCAGTGGAATGCAAACACAGACAAGCATCAGAAAGCCTGAGGAGACTAAAACAGGGAGTTTCATTTGCTTGCTCACTGATTTAAGGTACTGCTGAAGGATCAATTACAACCACTTAGAAAACATTGGAAGATTTGAAGATTTAAAGCAAAGAGTTTTATGAGGAGATCAATACAACTCCAAACTACTGAACTGGAGCCAGGTAGCAACTCCAGAGTTCCCCTTAAACTCACTGACATCATTCTTTATGGAATTAATTACTAATATTAAATGATATCAATAATGAAAAACAGTAAAACAAAGTGTCTGTGAAGATCATGGTAGTCTATGGAGCTGAGAAAGAAAAGTGTCTGTTTCACCTCTCAGTTTATGGAGAGTCCCAGATTTTTAAGCCCTATTGGGAGTGTCCCTAAGAGGGCCGTGGACCCTATTGATCCCCTGCCTGATCACATGAAAACAGCTGTAGGTCACTATCAGCCAAGTAAAACAAAGTATTAAATGTGACAGCGGGGGCATGTACTGCAGCCTGCCAGTAGGGGAGCATCACAAGATGTTTGACCTCTTTTGGGGAGCTGTCATGTTGTGCACCTTTATATTAATGTATACTATCTATGGCGTGTGTGGATATTAAAAGATAGTCAAATGATATGAAGTAATGTAAGGCTGTACTTTTGATGATGGCTACTGCAGAGTAACTGATTACCATTTTTATGTAACTTGCCCATCACGGATGATATACAACTCTGTGACCTAGACCATGGTGGCTCTTTCAGCTGGCTGGTTCCTGTCTCTCTCAGTAGTTTCACATGTAGCAGCTGGGTCTGACAGCAAAGACACAAAAAGCTCGGTGGTTTTCTTCTTTGATGATGGTGCATGTGGGTCATGCGGCTCAGACGGGATACTTTGTTTCTTTGTGTGCGTTTCCTCCTAAATTGAAAGGAATCCCACTGATCCTCAGATAATGTTATGTTTAGGTCTACACACTTCAAGGTAACTACAGTCAGTGTTGTCTATAATCCATCCAACCGTTATGCGGTCCAATAATGTAAGGTATTTCAAATCAACCTTATCGGGACAATAACTCACAAAGAAAAGAGCAGAACTTCAGTGTAACTACATGATGACAGTCATATCACTGATATAATTTATAAGCTGGTATTATTGGACCTGACCTGCAGTCAGTTGACCACATGAGTGTAAGTGAGCTATGAGGTGCTTCGCTGATCAAAGGCTTGCTGTACCTCCCTCCGCGACCTGGATCCAGAGTTCAGCCAGAGGCCAGGCTTCGCTCTGTGGTCCATTTATCTGGGAGCAATTTGGATGCTGAGGATTGTTTACTGTCCAGAAATGCTCTGTTTGCAGCAATAAGCTAACAATTCAAGGACGACACACACCTGGATAAGAAGCACCCAAACACAGTAGATGTGCATTAAGTATCACTGAGCTTTAGAGCTACAGGTTTTTGCTTAAGCTCTGGGTCTGCAGTCACAGTCTGACCTGTATACTGCAGTGGTCAGTAGCACTGCAGATGAAAGAAAGAATAAAGTGCATTCATCAAAGTCGCTCTGAGTAAAACTTAGATATACGTCATGTGTTTTATCTCTTGTCAGACACACATGTATAAAGACAGATGTGATTAATCCCAGTCCTCACTGTCTGTTAGGATCTTTTCCATTTACACACTGTGCTATTACCTTTAGCTTACTAGAAAAACTAACTTTAATGATTTTTTCTACTAAATAATGGGCCATTATCACACAAACCTTTACGTTTTATTAACAGAGGAATGATTTAATGTGCACTTTCATTGAACAGCCTGAAATTAGTCATTAAGGCTCACTATAGTAAAACAAAAACATATTAAGAGCTGGCTATTTAGTGGTTGTTAGTGGCATTGCAGTTTGCCATACTTACAAGTTAACTGGTTCTTAATTATGATCTCACTAGGGACTGTATTACTAGTTTTAACGCATTGCTACTAAGAACCTCCCAGCAATGACTTTTGCTCAGGCACATTTTGAAGACTAACTTTATAATTCCTGAAGTTTTGTTTTGCACCTACATATGCAAATATAAAAGATATTAATTTCTTTTTTTATGGATATTAGTGATGAATGATTAGACTTAAACATTAAAGGTGACGGACATCTCTGCTGAGGTTTTAATATTAAAAAAGATCAAAATGATCTTCAAATGCCGACTTTACCCAAAATTTAGAATTAGTTCTTTTTTTCCAAAGGCTTGAAAGTAAACCGACTATCACTTGCATCCTTCTGTCCAAGCTCACACTCTGTTAGTCTTTGACTCTTTATGCTTCAATAAGTGACAGGATTTTTCTTTGCATTTAGCACCTGCCTGTGCAAAGGTGTTCAATTAAAACTGAGCATTAACTAAGCAGCTTTCAAAGCTTCAAAGCATGATCCAGAGTTTGCATGATGATTTTATTACTTTTTTCCTGAAATAGTTTGGCTGTTGCCTACTTGAGTAATGTGAATATTAACAGGGATAACACACAGGCATGGTAACTATTGGTGGTAACTACTAAAGAGTAACTATTATGGCTGTCCTTGTTTTCTGCTACACATTATATTATTACAAATATTAAACATAGTTACACAACTAGAGGTCAGCACACGTATGCAAGCAATCCGTGTACGCAGACATTTTTTTCTTGGATGTTAATGATGGTAATAAGAACAGTAGCCCCGCCCACCTGCAATCTTCTGTTTACAGTTTTTTCTGAATGCTTAAACCCTAACTGTGATTCCTGTAGCACAATCTCTAAAACTATTCAGACTTATAGCAAAACCACTCACTGAGTTTGCAAAACTAAAAGCACAAAAACTGCTTTGCACTCAGTTTGCAATTTTGTAACACACACTTTGCAAAACTGTAGGCACAATTCACTGCACAACACTCAATTACCAAATTTCCAACACACTCCTAGCAAAAGTATACACATGTATGGCTATCATTAACACTAATTTGCCAACTGTCTGGCACACTTTCACATGTGAAAACTTTTTTAGATAATTAGTTCACTTTGCAATCAGCCTAAGCACTATAATACAGGTAAGCTGTGTGTGCGGAGTACAATGGAGGGAGCAGAAAGAGTGAGAAGTAGAGGAGGCCGAGGAAGAGGACGTGGAGGTGAAGAAGTAGGATGAAGAGGACGACAAGGACAAGGAGGAGCAAGAGGTTGACGAGGAGGGGGGAGAGGAAGATGAGGAGGGGGGAGAGGAAGGGTAGGAAGAGTAAGAAATAGAATTGCTGATGACATCAGAGCTACAATAGTGGACCATGTAATCAACCGTGGAATGACCCTGAGGGTAGCTGGCCAACGGGTCCAGCCTAACTCGAGCCGCTACACTGTAGCAAGTACCATAGGGACATCTTGAAATGAGAATCGGTTAGTACAGTCACTTCGCACAAAGATTTGTAGCACTGCCATATGCCAATGAGAAACACACCAATACCAGTGATGTAAAAATACGGAAATTGTTATTTTACAGAATTGCTAGATGTCCAGATGCTGGGGCAGAGGAAGCATGTTCACTGCAGACCAAGTAACCCATATAGTCATTATGGCGATTGCAAATAATCCTATACTTGGAAATAAACACTTGTGTTTGTTTTGATGTGTGTGAATAAACACCAGTACTTGAAGTTTGGATTCCTCTATGCTTATGGATCTATGACAGAAGTAGCTCAAACTGACATAGCCTACCTTGTGCACAGAGGAAGCAAAAGCCAGATGTGTTTTGTATTCATACCATCAGTGTGCAGTTGGCGCATTGTGTGCTTAGTAGATGATGGCTTGTGTGTACTGTTTGATACGGAAACACCATTTTTACGAAGGTGTGAAGAGTTAATCTAGCTGTGTTTGCTTTTGCAAGAGAACTACAATGTTTTGATTATTGGGTGACAGGTTTTCTTATTTGTGTGAAGAGTTTTGCAAAATTAGCCAATAGTTACAAAAAATGTGCTTAAGCAATCAGAAAAAACTGTAAAAGTAGCAGCCACTCAAAAGAAGGTTTAGTCAGGGAGGGGGTTTGTTTCAGAAGACAAGGAATAAGTTAAATAGGATTATTTTTGAACTGTGAATCAATATAAAAGTGGAAATGGATTAAGAACAGAACAACAGAATAAGTCCCCTTTTCATATTCATAGTCCTCGGTTGACTTCAAAGTATATTCAGGGAGTGCAAACAATTTTTACAGCACTACGAATCAGATGGACACTTGGAAAGTTTTTTTTCTGAGACAAGAGGTGCAGAAACACCTCAGAGCTTCAAGTCAAAACATGACACCTTTGCTCAAGTGTAATCCCCGGCCTTCACACAAAGCGGGAATGCACTGCAATAAAGAGAGTACTTTATTTGTGCAATATCAACACTGGTGCTGGCATAAGGGGTTAATCCCTGTGATCATGCTAAAGGTGAACCATTGATGTGTCATATTTGTCTTCCTCTTCTTTTTCTGGCATCGGCGTGCAGATTGAAGCTAAGTGAGACATTAAGTCCCGCACTGACAGGTGAAGGTATTGTGTGTTTAATCTGACTACAGGCAAAAGGAAGTTCAGGTGTGTCAGGCGATACACATGTGCTAAACCGTGTTTGGACAACGTGGTAATTATCGGCACACACTTTAAGAAAGATGATAATGCCCTTACTACTTTCCCTGCTGACGAACTGTACAGTTTGTCAGGCATGAGCAGTGAACTGGCTATCAGATCTCTGACAGCCCAACTAATGACAGCTCTTTTTCAGATACCAGCACTCAAGCAGCAACAGGTTTTTGTGCATGTGTGTGTGTGTGTGTGTGTGCGTGCGAGCCTGCCTTTCTGTACAGTAACACAGCATATGCTTTTTAACACCTTCTTTTCAATTCAATTCAATTCAATTCAATTGTATTTATATAGCGCCAAATCACAACAAAAGTCGCCTCAAGGCGCTTCATAGATACAGAGAAAAACCCAACAATCATATGACCCCCTATGAGCAAGCACTTTGGCAACAGTGGGAAGGAAAAACTCCCTTTTAACAGGAAGAAACCTCCGGCAGAACCAGGCTCAGGGAGGGGCGGCCATCTGCTGCGACCGGTTGGGGTGAGAGAAGGAAGACAGGATAAAAGACATGCTGTGGAAGAGAGACAGAGGTTAATAACAGATATGATTCAATGCAGAGAGGTCTGTTAATACATAGTGAGTGAGAAAGGTGACTGGAAAGGAAAAACTCAATGCATCATGGGAATCCCCCGGCAGCCTACGTCTATTGCAGCATAACTAAGGGAGGATTCAGGATCACCTGGTCCAGCCCTAACTATATGCTTTAGCAAAAAGGAAAGTTTTAAGCCTAATCTTGAAAGTAGAGATAGTGTCTGTCTCCCGAATCCAAACTGGAAGCTGGTTCCACAGAAGAGGGGCCTGAAAACTGAAGGCTCTCCCTCCCATTCTACTTTTAAATACTCTAGGAACAACAAGTAGGCCTGCAGAGCGAGAGCGAAGTTCTCTAACAGGGTGATCTGGTACTACAAGGTCATTAAGATAAGATGGGGCCTGATTATTTAAGACCTTGTATGTGAGGAGCAGGATTTTGAATTCAATTCTGGATTTAACAGGAAGCCAATGAAGGGAAGCCAAAACAGGAGAAATATGCTCTCTCTTTCTAGTCCCTGTCAGTACTCTTGCTGCAGCATTTTGGATTAGCTTAAGGCTTTTCAGTGAGTTTTTTGGACATCCTGATAATAATGAATTACAGTAGTCCAGCCTGGAAGTAATAAATGCATGAACTAGTTTTTCAGCGTCACTCTGAGACAGGATATTTCTAATTTTAGAGATGTTGCGCAAATGGAAGAAAGCAGTCTTACATATTTGTTTAATATGTGCTTTGAAGGACATGTCCTGGTCAAAAATGACTCCAAGGTTCCTCACAGTGTTACTGGAGGCCAAGGTAATGCCATCCAGAGTAAGAATCTGGTTAGATACCATATTTCTAAGATTTTCAGGGCCGAGTACAATAACCTCAGTTTGATCTGAATTAAGAAGCAGAAAGTTGGCAGCCATCCAGGTCTTTAAGACATTCCTGCAGTTTAACTAATTGGTGTGTGTCATCTGGCTTCATGGACAGATAGAGCTGGGTGTCATCTGCATAGCAGTGAAAATGTATGCTATGTCTTCTAATGATGCTGCCTAAGGGAAGCATGTATAATGTAAACAGAATTGGTCCTAGCACTGAACCCTGTGGAACTCCACAATTAACCTCAGTGTGTGAAGAGGACTCTCCATTTACATGCACAAATTGGAGTCTATTAGATAGATATGATACAAACCACTGCAGTACAGTACCTGTAATACCTACAGCATGTTCTAATCGCTCTAATAGGATATTATGGTCGACAGTATCGAATGCTGCACTGAGGTCTAGCAGGACAAGCACAGAGATGAGTCCACTGTCAGAGGCCATAAGAAGATCATTTGTAACCTTCACTAAAGCCGTTTCTGTGCTGTGATGAGCTCTGAAACCTGACTGAAACTCTTCAAATAAACCATTCCTCTGCAGATGATCTGTTAGCTGTTTGACAACTACTCTTTCAAGGATTTTTGATATGAAAGGAAGGTTGGAGATTGGCCTACAATTAGTTAAGACTGCTGGGTCTAGAGATGGCTTTTTGAGTAAAGGTTTAACTACAGCCAGCTTGAAGGCCTGTGGTACATAGCCGATTATTAGAGATAGGTTGATCATATTTAAGATCGAAGAATTAATTAATGGCAGGACTTCTTTGAGCAGTTTTGTAGGAATGGGGTCTAAAAGACACGTTGAAGGTTTGGAGGAAGTAATTATTGAAGTTAACTCAGAAAGATCAATTGGAGAAAAAGAGTCTAACTTAACATCAATGGTACTAAGAGTAGCTGTAGATAATATTACATCTGTGGGATGATTACTGGTAATTTTTTCTCTAATGATAAAAATTATATTTGTGAAGAAGTTCATGAAGTCATTACTAGTTAACGTTAAAGGGATGGTTGGCTCAAAAGAGCTCTGACTTTTTGTCAGCCTGGCTACAGTGCTGAAGAGAAACCTGGGGTTGTTCTTATTTTCTTCAATCAGTGATGAATAGTAAGATGTTCTGGCTTTGCGGAGGGCTTTCTTATAAAGCAGCAAACTATTTCTCCAGGCTAAATGATGATCCTCTAAATTTGTGACATGCCATTTCCTCTCCAGATTACGAGTCATCTGCTTTAGGCTACGTGTTTGAGAATTATACCACGGAGTCAAATACTTCTGATTAGAGACCTTAGTTTTCACTGGAGCTACAGTATCCAGAGTCGTACGTAGTGAGGAGGTGAAATTATTAACAAGATAATCGACCTCTGTTGGGGTAGCGTTCAGATAGCTGCTCTGCTCTGTGTTGGTACAGGGCATTGAAGATGATAACAGTGGGTGGATTATATTCTTAAACTTAGTTACAGCGCTTTCAGAAAGACATCTACTTTGATAAAGTCTACTCTCCACCGCTGTGTAATCAATTATTGTAAATGTAAATGTTATCAGGAAATGATCAGACAGGAGAGGGTTTTCAGGAAACACTGTTAAATGTTCAGTTTCTATGCCATATGTTAAAACAAGATCTAGAGTGTGATTAAAGTGGTGGGTGGGTTCTTTTACATTTTGAGAGAAACCAATTGAGTCTAATAACAGATTAAATGCCATGTTGAGGCTGTCATTTTTAGCATCTACATGGATGTTAAAATCACCCACAATAATTATTTTATCTGAGCTCAGAACTAAATTAGATATAAAGTCTGAGAAATCAGACAGAAACTCTGTGTAAGGCCCATTCTTCAATGGATAATGACATTGTTTTATTCCAGATCCACTTCTTGTTTCTTTTAGAAGTTATGCCAGAATTACTTGCAGAATCTTGTTAGGTGAGCAGAGAAAATAAAAGAAAATATATATATGTTCTGGCAGAAAGTTTAAATGTATGCAGCAGACAGAAGGTCTGTTGCTTTGGATAGTGCATTTTGTGTGAAATTGAAACCATTTCCTGCACTACATTTAATGCGGGGCTTTATTGTGTTAAAATACCCTGTCTAAGAATTCAGTGCAGAACAGCTGACATTTCTATTTGCAGTATAGACAAATACTATTGTTCATAATCAGAGGGTTCAGAAATTCCTTGCTTCTATTTCAAGGTCACATTTGCTACAGCAGAAAGCAACATCCTAATGGTTGTCTAAACTTAGCACAAAAGTAAGAAAATGTGTGTTTGGTTGATTATTTGTCCATGCTTCTTGAAAATAAATCTTATGCCTTTGGAAAGCAAGGGTACTGGTTATTATAAGCAGACCTTTGACAAAAAAATTAAAAGTGAGTGAGCAAAGTGAGCAAACCCACTCTGGACACTAACTAAAATTAAACTGAATTAAAAGAAACGTTAAAATAAAAATAAATATAAAAAATAATTAGACATTAAAAACTATAATAACTCTGATGGAAACCTGTTTATTTCCCCTAAATAGTACCACATTTGTAAGGAACATGCATGTGTGTGTTAAGCAGCAGGGTTGAGCATGTGGATGGATTATCTCAGCTGTTCTCCTGACTGACGTTTGGTCCGTTTAAAAATCTTTTTCCTGCCATGTGATTGCATTTGTCCCTAACCATCGTTAACTTTTATCGAGTGGAAAAAAGTTAGCATTCATCCTCCAGCCTCACTGTTTCTGTTATGCTAACCATAGCTGTGTAGCTAGCCACCACATCATTATATACCAGCTAGCCCAACTTCAGTAACCTTACAAATATCACTGCTGTTTAGTTTCCTGTCTTCATTTATGTCGAAAGATGGTGTATCATCTTTAGATGGAAACTAGCAAGCTAACTTCCTGCTGACTTCTAACTCTGTTAAATTTAATAAATTCTGTTTTCATGGATGTTAGACTTCAATGTTACACCTGGTAGAGCAGCCACACTGATCATTTTATTAAAGACAAAAGGATTTAGACAGTTTTTAACTCTCAGTGATGCTGCAGTGTTCCTGACTTTGGGACCTGAAGCAGAGTTTGGACCTGGAAACGGCTAATGAGGTCAGAATTAAAGACCAGGTTGTAAAGCAGAAGGGTTTAGTAACTGCAGCAACTGCAGAAGAACATGTGAAGCTATGGAGTGGGGTTGCTTATGATAAGGTGCCTTGTGCTTAAAAGTCACCTATGCTCTGCTGCTAACTGCAGAGTTCGAATTCTTTCCTAGCATTAATATCGGCACAAAAACTGATATTCATGGGCCGGGTACATGGTTATGTAGCTTATTTGTGGCCATACAGTGTAGGCTAGCTGGGATTTTATGGTGAAAAACTAGTCAACTTTCTTATTTCACTGCAACTCTATCAGTGACTAGATAAGTTGTTGGCTTCAGCTTTGTTTTAGACTCCTCCAGCTTGGCTTTTAGTCTTTGGCATACACTGATTCAAATCCTGAGGACATCTTGAATTGTGGTGTACATTAATCAAAAACGTGGCCTGGATTTTGAGAAGACCTTCTATTATAAAACCCCCACCAGCAGGAGATCCAGAGTTACCAGTCTTATGATAGAGAGCTGACCTCTTGCTTGATTTCTTACTTACTTCCAGCAGCACAGTTGTTAGTTTTTATTGTTGCAGTGCAAACCAGCAGGAGGCCAGTTAGGTAAAAGGGGAGAAAATGTGGGCTCATACTGGTGGATTCTTGGATGTCTTTTACAGGGCAAAACTCCCTGACGTGTGGGCTTGTGTGTGTGTCAGATGTGGATTTGGAGGAGTTGGGGAGTGGGGAAGGCCAGACAGCAGTGAACAAAAGTGAGAGAGACTCAGTGAGAGCACCAGACAGCCTAGCTGAAATACCAAGCCTTCTGTATGCATGCGTGTATTTGCAGATGTGTGTGAGTGGTGTTGCGGGTCAGGTCCCTGTGTTTGCAGCCCGTTCATACAGAAGAAGCAGGGATGAGGGAGAGAGAGGAGCTCAGGAGAGCCATAGAGCAGAGTGACCGGCTCCTTTCCAAGGTCCGTGAACTAGAGGAGCAGAACACCCAGCTTAACAAGGAAAAGAATGAGGTGGCCACTAAATACCGAGCTGTAAGTCTCTGCTGCTTTTCCCTCTATGCCTCAACTTTATTCTTTCCCTTTCCCCTTTAAATAAGAAATTCTTTTGTTTCACTAACTTGATACTTTGGAACTCACATAATTTGTGATTAAGCTTGAATTTCTGCTCGATAAGGGATTTTGAACGTGGTCATTATACCAGCCCCTAGTGTATGAAATTAAGTGGATAATGATACCTTTGCTGAGGGAGAGACAGAAAGAGAGAGAGGGATGGAGTCACTGTGGCAGTCGTATTAAATCTGGATTTTCCTTTTCTTGCTGTGCTGACTATTTTCCAACTGATTATTTCATGTAGTGAAGAAGCACAAAGTATCTTATTTTTATTTGTTTTTGTACCCAGACTGCTGTCAGTGCTGTGGGGCACCATACTGTTCCTTGGCTTCAGACTCACAGTATTACTGGTTTATTCCAAGGAGGAGTGTTTGAGTGGCACATTCCCTTCTTTATAGCTTCATAGGAGAAATAGAACAACCATTTTCTTGTCAGTCCATTAAAGAAGCACGACAAAACTAGCATTAGCACAAAAGCAAAATTACAAATAAATGATATCGTTTCTTTTTTCTTAATTTGCAAATACCTGAAGTGACACGTGTGAACTCAGCTTTTACCCACTGAGGATTAAGTCTGGTGATGACTCCAACCCCAATCCTAACCCTTACTCTAACAATAGGTTTAAGTCTAAGCAGTTAGGGAAACAAAGAAAGTAATCATTTTAACTAATCTACATCAAAAAATGTTCACATTAAAATAAAAATCCATTTAGATTTTCTTGAAAACATAGGTTAGGAGTAACCTCCTATGACAACTTCAGAGTACTATTAGGTACTAATCAAGTACTACTTTTGCAGGACCAGGCTGTTTGAGATATAAACTGGAGTGTAAATGTGGGACAGTCTCTTCTTCTTGTTGGTGGTCTTGCCATTCTGGTTGTGATACTGCCCAGAGTTCTATGCTAAACAAACATGACAAAACAGAAACCTTCACCTGTCTATGAGCTCTGGGCTTTTGGCCACCATCCCCTCTCCTAGTCTCCAAATCAACAAGAGGGTTAACTTAGTTTGTGTTACCTGTTTTGGTGCTCTGCATGCCTAGGAAGCCTGTGTGTAAGGCTTCAGACAATCTTCGTGAAGCAAAGGTTTCTGTTGTTTAAGATTTTTGGTAGTTACATCAACGTTAACTTCCACCAGTGAACCCCTTGGCGATGGGGTTAGAAGTAGGTTAGGTTGGATTTTAGCTATGTTACACAATTAGAAGATGTTACTGTTCAAATCAACTCTAAATTTGGCCTGACAGCTTCTTCTCTTATAACGTCTCTATTTGGTTAATAGGTGACAATTCAATATAAAGGGGAAGATTTGAACCTAACCCTGACAAGTGCAACAGTATCGACTTCTTATACTTGTGCGGCTTTTCCATAAAACATTATTTAGAAGTTGAACCAGAAGCTCCTTTTTACTGAACACAAATCCTGATGTTAGGATGTCTCAGGAAGAAAAACTTGAAAGTTTAAAAAGTTCAAATAACTGCTTTCTATGTTGTATTGAGTTAGGGCATTATTTAGAGAGATTTAGGTGCTTCAAGATAACTTATTAGTTGTGAGAAATAAATCCATCCTTCAGGCAGAGGATTTAGTGTGAGAGTGCTGCTGCCAGTATTTGTTGAAAATGCTCCAGGGTTGCCCATGGGATCTGGTCATTATTGGTGCTGAGTGCCTTAGCAGACTTTTCATATGGCTTTGATGGAATACATCATAAAGGCTTTCAAGGAGCTGGACCGTGGCCTTTGTCACTGTATTTTACCAGCAATCATCTTTCTTGTCCTTGTGTGTGTCATGAATCGCTGTGCGGCAGGCAGGAGTTGGACCCAAAGTGCAGGACTCACAGACTCAGGGAGGTGAACTCAAAACTCAGCTTTATTTGCTGGCAGGGAAAAAACATACAAACTAATCTAATCTGGGAACTTGGAAAACTCACAGAGAGACACACAGGGAGATCCACACAGCAAGAGGGACGACGCGACACTGACTCAGAGAAACACAGGGTTTAAATACACTGGGAAGTAACGAGGGGAATGAGACACAGAAGGAGGGCACAGCTGGGAGAAATCAGGACTGACGAGACAAGCAAAGCAGGACGCATTCACATGAGACACGGACCATCAAAGTAAAACAGGAAGTATCACACAGAGACGCGAACTTGACACAGTGGAGACAGCAACTAAGAAATACAGAGACATAAACCATAAGGCAGAGGTCTAAGAACCAAAATACACAGGGAAATACTCAGCTGGGAACACAAGAGACTAGACTAGAGAGAGTAACAAAAAACCAACCATGAGAACATAATGCACAATGCAGAGTGACAGAAAACAAGAAACTCAAACATGCAAAGACACACAATTACACAGAACAGAGGGGACACAGAGAGACATGAAGGGCAAGGGATCAAAACTAGAAGCCATAGAATAAATCACACACAAGTACAATAATACAAAAATCACAAAGAACTAAAAACGCTGGGTCAGGAGACCCAGGACCGTGACAGTGTGCCTCTAATTACAGTGACCTTCAGAAGATTTCTTCTGCATAGTCACTTTGTTTGATGACTTGCAGCTGATCTTCCTTTCTTTATTGATATAACAAGTAAGTCTTTAAAGTGGGTTTAATTCGGAGGAAAAGAATTTCCTTTATAATCAGCATTCTTCCAAATTTTATAAAGTTACTTCAGCAGAGACAAAGTGTTAGGACTATAATCCCCCCCCCCCCCCCCCCCTTTTTTATTACCCTTTTAGAGTAGAACATAACTTTTTATTGAAATCACCAGGTGTGCACTGGCTCCCACTGTGTCTTTTTTTCACTGCTTAGATTAGCCAGCCACAAATAATGACGTGAATCTGCGGAGGAGACAGGTCAGCCAGCAGAGTTCATATCTTGGAGACCTCCAGATTTGACTGCAGTGAAAAATGTGACCCCTTGTCAGAGTTGTTTAATGCTAAGGAAGACTTCCAGTTTTCCAAGGGAGTTTTGTCTCAGACTTCATTACCCAAGTTGTTTGCTAAGGGACACATCTGTTATCTGGGGTACAATAAAATCCTCCTTATGAATCAACCCTGATGCATATCTGCCCTGTTAGGTCAACACTGTTCTGGCAGATTGACATTCTGTTGGCTTACTGTTAATAAAGGGTCATATACTATTAGACTGTCAACCTCAACAACCAAAAAGATGAAAGTTTTCCACTTTGTTGGTCTGGCTTTCCAATATTAAACTAAAGCGATTCAATCCAGCCTGTGAAAAAGATCATTTTGCCTTCCTTTTCAACAGCTGGTTTTGTGGAAAGACAGCTGACAAATTAAAAAGAAAAACTCAAATCTTTTAACCCCTACAGTACAGACACCCAGCACCTTTGTTATGCTGTGGTGGCATTTTACAGGCGTGGTTTGGGTCAATAGAGAGAAAGGTCACAAATTACAAATTAGTACAAAGTTGGTCTGAATGACCAGCTTTGTTATATGATTTCAACTAGTTTATGGAACTATTCCTGTCGTATGTGGTGGCCTATCTCCTTATCAGTTTTTTTCTTGAAGTTAGTTATTTGGAGTGAGGCCAGCAGACACCAATCAGCTACAGATCCTTTTGACAGAATACTTGTCAGTCAAAGTAGCCCTAAATCAACTCAAATTAATACTATTCAATTCAATTTACAACAGTAGTTGCCTTATGGTGCTTTATATTGTAAGGTAAAAACCCTACAATAAACTCCGGCTTATAGTGTACATTAAAAAAATCCAGTATATAGATAAATGACAGAATGAGTTATGACAGAATGCACATTTGTTATGAAGGGGCAAACTATACATACAGTAAAAGCCAAAAACTTCCTACTAGCCTCTAAACGTGTTATTTCATATTTTAAAGTTAGGTATTTTAACATGGAAGTATATGGCGATTGAGTCACTTTTGGATCTAAAACCAAGTGTCCATTTGTGGAACTGCAACTTTTTAAACTCTGCCTTGGCTTAAAAATTTCAGGAGGTTTCTGCAGAACAAGCATAGTACTAGCACATCCATAGTTAATATGATATCTGAGTTTAAATTAAATTGACAAACTTTTCCATTCCTGACCTGTTAGTGTGGCTACAGAAAAAAAAAGGCAATACTAAAGAACAGATGGTAAAACTAAATGAGGAATTTGAGTTTTCCTTTTTCTGATATTCAGACCAACTTTGGTACAAATGGATATAAACAGAAAATGCCACTGTTTACCGCCCAGTTACTGCTAATGGGAAATAAATGTGCCTTCCTGCAGCACTATCCAGATGCCCCAATTCTGCATGTGGAAAAACTTTCAGCCTGGATAGACTTTGGAGTTTCTGAGGCCTGAGGCGAACTGTGGGACAAAAGACTGGCAGGGAGAGATGAATGAGCAGTGTAAAGAAGAGGAGTGAGTAGGGTAAAGAGAAGCTAGGGAATAGAAGATTGACTTCAAGGGCAAGAGGGAGCGAGCAAATGAATGGAAGAACAAATTAGTCAGGAGTGATAAATTTTGACAGGAGTTGGAACTGGAAAGCCTGCGAAATAATGCTAGAGACACATTACTTTTGTAGTTGGAAGATATTTCATGATGAAGTTTTTATATTTTCTCCTTTACTTTGCACCAGACACATTTACCTTATATGCAAAAGATGTCTGCTTTTAGGTTAGGAGGACAAAAAAACCCAGCATAAGGAAATCACGCGATCATTTAAAACTAGTAGCAATAACGAGCCCGGATAAATGGGATGGTTGCCAATTTGCAAGCACAAGACAATGGTTATTGTAAAGACTGACATTCCTGTAGTCAGATATTAAATTAAATTTGCTCAAAGCACAGCTATGAAAAAGTGCAGCTTCTCAGGAGTGTTAGCATTTAAATAATCTGTGCAAAAAGATCCAGCAGATGAACCCGTAGCCTCCCCTTCCCTCTGGGGTTATCACTCATCTTACCCTGATGATGTTAAAAGGATGGCTGTCAGTTAAATACCAGGCATCTGGCCTCAATGTGGCAATATTTTGAGCTTGAGACACTATACAACTATTGGCTGCATTTGGCACTGAGAAAGCCAACACAGCCAAAGACATGTAACCAGAGGGCTTTCCTGTTATGCTTTTGCCTAGTAACCATGTCCTCACATTACATTATAACTCTGTAATCACAGTCAGCTGTCATTTCAATCTCTGGATGAATGAATAAGACCTAAAACAGCAGTGTAAACAGGAAATGTGCTGTGTTTCATAAAGTGACTTGGTTCTAGAGTTGGTATAATGAAAATCTGATATAGTCTCGAGTTATCTGTGTGTCTCAGTCACTGGCAGCTGCTTGTCAGATATGTGAGTGTTGGTGTTGGACATGAGCAGTGTCTGGTTGGGCAGCCTGGACGAGCACAGTCTCAGGCTTCTCCAGCTCTAGTGGGAGTAACATGAACAGAACTCTCTGTGCTGCCACTCTGCATAAGAACCCAGACCGCATTGTCAAAATAAAACAGTATAAATTCTCAGAAAGCCTATGTTTGTCTTTTTTTGTGGCTGGATATCTTTCATGATGGCATTGGCTTGTCCTGCCTCATATATCTGTGTCCACTGTTGGACGACTTTAAATTCAGTGTTATTCTAACTCTTTGTAAGTTAGGAAGGTCGTGTGTGATTTTAGCTGCACATTCTGTGGTTTAGAGGGGGATAAGTCATATACAGCACATGATTTTGTTTTTCCTGATACTTCCAATTATATATATGTTAGATATAATTAATGTTACATATTTACTCATTATAGTTTCTGCTGTGTTTTGTGACATAAATATACATCATTATGTACAGGTAGCATGCTACATACCAAGGCTTTTACTTTCCTAAAAATAACTTAAAACAAAAAATATGTGAGATACTGTTCTTTACTTGTATCACTCAAAAGAATAACATATATACATTAATGATACTCCTATCATGCTTCAGTACAGCCACCATATTCCTGTGGTAATCAGTTTCCACTGACAAGTTTGTTCTTGTCTTAATCACAGTACCATCTCCATTATTGATGTTAGCTCAAATAAGGAAATGCTTGGTTAAGTCTTTGTGGGGTCTCAGTAACTTCATTAAAAAAAACAAAGGAAACCCCCCCTATCAACACTTAAATGTAAAGCACAATACGCCTCTTTGTTCTTGCGAAGATGAATGCTGTGGCATTGTGGGGGACCATGTGGGCGTGGGCACACATGACATTTATGTCAATTATAACCGAGAGGAGAAAAGGCATTCTGACTTACTGCCCTTGTTTTTTCTTTTCTCTGCTTGGGCTTTGAGGGTACAGCTGAGGGCTGCGTTTCTGTGGTAGAAAGGCACAACTTTACAGGCTTTTCTTTGGACCTGACATCCTACACCAACCACCATCCCTGTGGGACACCCTTGGATCCCCACCCGAGAAACTAGGGAGAATCACCTGTTTCTGGACTACAGCAAGGGAATAAAGCAGCAGAGGTAGCCTTTGTGGTGAAACAGCCTTGAGAGTGGACCAAATAGTGGCAATTTCAAAGAGGTCCAAGTACAGAGGAATGTTTGGATTCCAGCAGCTTATACCAGCACACCCATATGAATGGCTGATTGAGTGGGAGTGGAAGAACGAGATAAAAAAAAAACAAAGAAGAAAGACAGGGCTGATAGATTAAGGAAGGAAAAGAATGGTGAGCAGAGCTGCAAATGTGTAAGGGAGGGGATCTGTAGGGTGAGTATAGACGAGAGCAACACCAGGGAGGGAATTACTACTGTCACTCCTCTTCAAACCCACCTGTAACAACCAGAACAGCTGTACACCCAGTCAAAGGAAGAGAAAAAGGCTCAGTTAAGCCTAGCTGTGGGACGGAAATACTGTTGGGCAAGCTGCGGCAGGTGAAGTTGGAAGCGTGTACGGTAGAGGAAGTACCACAGAGATGATGTCTGGGAGACGAAATCAGTGTCGTCACCCCATTTTTGATGACTCAGAGGAAGCCAATGGGAACCACGCAGATAATGGACCAGAACCAGAACCTGAGGAACTGGATTGGGATAGCTATAGCACCACACTGGAGCACAGAATAGCAGCTGTGGGTAAAGCATACAATAAAGTAAAGCATATATTAGGCTAATTCTGGAGTATATATTGTGCTGGGAGAATTTTGGTTTTTTAAGATAACCGGTGTCTTCATAGCAGGAAAAGCACACAAGTTACTCTGTAGATATTTAAGTTCTCCAGTAAACACCACAAACTAAGGCAGGTAAATGTTAAAAATGCCAGTTGCCTGACATTTTATTCTTTATTTGTATATTTAATTATATTCCTTATTACTTATAATAATTATTTTATTGCTTATACCTCTGTGTCTCCTCCTGTGACATATGGTAAACTTGAGTTTAAGCTAAGTGAAGAATTTGAAACTAAGTATAAATAGTAAAAAAAAAAAAGTAATAGTGGCATATGTTCTCTTATAGTCTAGCAGTTGTGAATTACCAGGACAATTTTGTAGTTTTTGGCTTTTGGCTGTAGTTGGCTTTTGAGACTGTGTATGAAGTGGTAGAAAAGGTAAGAGATATTAGCAGCTCTTATAAATGAATTTTTGGGGCTTTTTTGCACCTTAAATAACGCAGTAAATATAGACAAGAAAGCATGTAGAAGTTAAAGTTATCAAAAGTATAAACTGTTTGTTTTTTTTAAGTGACAGTCGTTGTGAAATGCTTAGATAGTATAAAAATATTAGCAGTAGTTCTAATAGCAATGCTAGCTAAAACGCCACTGCTGAGTTATAGCTAGCATAGCAGGACAAGCTTTAAATACTATTTCGTTTCAAAGGTAAACAAGGTATAACACTTAACAAATGTTGTTCTTTACAGAATTTTACATCTATATATATATATATTAGGGGTGCAACGATACACAAAATTCACGGTTCGGTTCGATACTTTGGTGTCACGGTTCGATACTTTTTTGATACAAAAAAAAATGTTCATGCCTTTTTAATTTGTCATTTATTAAAATTATAAATATATATTTTAACTCAAAAGTACAGTTTTTAAATTTAACCCTAACCCTTGTGCCTGTTTTTTATTTTGACAGCGAATGCGCACCTGTGGACCACTTATGTGCACCCCTGGTTATTTAGCTCATCATATCCAGCCACAGAAATTATTTTGTCCATGAAACCATAAAGCTGCACTTTCTTTTTACCTTATAGTCTGATTTTATCATAACTTTTCCGTTTTGTGGTAAGCTTTTCTTTGGCTGTCACTTCTTCACCCTGACCTGTCTTATTTGGCTCAGCAGAACTAAAATATATATCCTGCTGCTTTTACACAGGCACTCACATAACGCTCAGCAATTCTCTGCGCGATCAACCTCTCATATGTTTAAGCTTGCTGCGGGAGATTTCACTTGTCATGTTTGCATAGTAAGCTAACGATTAATAAGACGATGTCAGAGGAATTGGTGCGCAAATTATCATCACTCACCAATCAGTGCTGTCGCTCTCTATACACAGTTCGCGTGATTGCAAAGTGAAAGCAAAAAACAAGCGCAAATTCAAACGCGATTTCAATATGTCACATATTGACAGTGGCTCACCCATGCCAATGACATAATTACCCAGCTACATTTCCGAAAGAATGCAAAAGTATTGACATATATTTTTCCTTCCTACAATAGCCCGACGGGCAGGGAAGAGATAGATTTTGGTAGCCCGACTGGAAAAATCGCTAGCCCCAGGACGTCGGGCTAGCGATTTTGCGAGCCCTGTATCTGATTGAGGAATCACTCATCTTGGGCTATATTCTCAGCAGCATATTAAACATATCAGGTCCCCATAAGGAGAATCATGTGCTAACGGCTGTCTAAATGACTCGGGTAAAGTTTGTAGCATGCATGCTTGTTGTTTTTGTCTGCTTCCACTTGTCTTTGCACTAGGATGATGTAAATGTGCAGTCATATTCGTTGTGTTCCCACTAGTGCTTTCAGGTTAATCTCGTTGAAATGACCTTAACGCCACAACACAGCAAATCTCCGTTAACGAGCTACCCCTGATCGCCCCGTGCGTGGGGCTAGACGGCCAACACGTTAACGAGCTAACTGCGCTAACACACTAGTTCCCACCCATGTAATTAAGCATTAAGCATTGCGTGGCACATCCAACATACTGTTTTACTTTAGTCCATGACGCGCTTACCTTCAGGGTCATACGTCACATGAAAACCAAAATAATTCCAAACACCAGATCTGAATGAGGGTGGGAGGTTCAATTTGCCATGTTGCAAGGAGAGCTTAACTTCTGTCTCGCTAGCTTGCCCTGCGCTCTTCCTTCTGATGATGCTGTCTGTGTTGAGCACTCAGTGGATCTGTGCTCGACAGTGCAGCCTAGGCGGAGTAGTCGAACGCAGATTCACTGAGCGCTCAACACAGACAGCATCGTCAGAAGGAAAGTTGATAAAATAAATTACAAATTTTGTATTGTTCGATACATATGCGTACCGAACCGAAAGCACTGTATCGAACGGTTCAATATCGATACGAATATCGTTGCACCCCTAATATATATATTAAAATACATCATTGTAAGACAAGGATGTGTGTTTTATCATGGGGATTCTAGCTGGGCCTACCCTAGTTAGCTAAAAGCAACAGAAAAATGGATAGCGAAGAGTAAAATTTAAACGGGTAGATAACTGATAATAACAGGTTGAAGGATGTAGCCTGTGAGGAACCAGCTATGAAGGACAGTATCGATGCCGTCTTGTTCCAGTAGCCCACTTCTCATCAGGGTGTCCTGGTTCCTCAACACCCGACATGGACCTTGTTAATCCGGGTAGGCTTGATTTAGTATAGGGGTTCTAGCTTAGGACCCTTACTGGATAGAGAAACCCGGGGCAGGAATCGGAGCCCTAGGTGCAGTGACTCCCAAGCTAGGTGAGTAGCTTTAGCAGATCCCAGGAACAACATCCAAGATCTCTATCCAGAAGAACACAATCCTAGGAACAGCTAAGATACAGCACAGGACCCTCAAGCTCCCAGGCCTCTGGTAGAGGACCTGAGCTTGAAAGATTGATGGCCCGCAGGGGCAAGAGGGGAATTTATATATACTTTTATAGTTTACAATGTATCGCAAAACAGTTTCTTTTGGTTTAAGAATTCAGTCTCCAGCACAACAGTATCTGATGGATGTTTGTACAATGCCAATGTTTTGTTTTGTTTTTACTGGTTTTAGCTTAAAGAAGGCCATTGATATTAAGCTCCCTTTTATAATTACATCTTAATTACAGTCCATTAAAAGACAATGGAATCACACTCATGATCTATTAACTTAAGGGATAATGTCAATTTAAGAGACTGCTACATAAATTTCTAATGTAGAAAATGCCAGTGCATTATGAAACCCACTGTATCAAAAGATTTTTACAGAATTATAAGTACAGGTAGGACAAGCTATTGTATATTAATTACTGGTTGACTGAACAACCTCCTTCCTGCAGTTCTGTGTATTGCATATCTCACTATAGAAAAATGTATGTGCAAATTTGTTTGCACATACCCTTTGTGTTAAATAGGCTTGTATTCCATTCATACCTGGTAATACCTGTTTAGTAGTGACGAGGTAAAAGGGTTAAAGGTGCAAACAGCTTTGCACAGAAACTTGTGCGAGGAACTTAAAAAAAAGCACGGAAAGTCCTCCAACCAAGTACTTTTATGGAAATAAATGCAGATGGAAATGTGGTTGCTTGATCATTTCACAAATGCCCAGATATCTGGGTATGCTATTTGCTCATTTCTAAATGCCTTGCCCATGATGACTGGCCTATAAGAAAGTAACTGTAACAAAAGCAAAGCTCTCATAATATGGCCCTTTCACTACTGTTATGGATGGCAACTGATTAAATGATCTGGTGTTTGGTAGAACTTGCTTATCTGGTTGGTAATACACGTGACCATACACGTGACTTCTTAGCAGGACTATATTAAGGCAAGTGCACACTGACAGAGAGACGGTTCTTTGTGAAAGAGGATAAATTTCATCCTGTGGTAAGATTATCTTTGCATGAACATCTTGAGGTTTGCTTCAGCTTCTTTAATTCAGCAAATCCCTTTATATTACATGTTTATCCTTAGCCTTTTACTAACAGTGTCAGCTTTTTCTTACCTTATCTTGCCCTTCTTTAAACTCCAGCGACACTGAGTTTGACAAAACTATTATGTTGCTGCATAAAAGATCTTTTACAACTAGATTAGAAGTTGGTACAAGGTCTGAGGACTGTGCAAAAAACAGTAAAACTGGACAAAAATTATTATTCGTAGCATATCTGGCACAAAATGAAATCCAGCCAATGCAATAATCTCCATAATACAGATCTACAGATTCATTCAGTTGAAAAGTAAGTGATTTAACTCTTAACCCCCAGGAGCAGGAGAGTGCCCAGGTATCTGAGCATCGCTGTGCCCAACTGGAGAAGGCAAGGCGTGAGCTGGAGCAGCAGCTGGAGGAGGAGGAGGTCTGCTCAGCCCAGCTGGCCCTTCACAGAGACAGGCTGGAGGCCGAGTGCAGCAGCCTCAGACGAGACCTGGAAGAGCTGGAGAGCGCTCTGACTGTAGCTGAAGAGGATAAACAGGTAGGGCATTTTTGGATCTTCGTGATATGATAATCTCTGGAACAAGGATTTTTGCGCAGAAAGAGAAGGACTGATTTGTAATATGGAAGGAGCATTTAGGAAGACGACAGATTGGCAGATGAAGGTACAGTTGTCATCCAGCTCTTTAATTTAAAACAAGCAGTAGCCAGGCAAGAAAACTAACAGACTGCAAGAAGCACTGAAGCCAGTGGATTTTGGCAAGTGGGAGGTGGATGGCTGGTGGTACACTTAATATGGTAACAGGCTGACTAAGTTAGACAGGTTAGCCAATCATAAAAGTAACAAAGTGAGGAAATAATATTGCCAGAAATGCACAAAGTCACTGATTACTAAATAAAGCATGGTATAACTTCAAACCATGACAAGGTTATAGTTTCAAAAAGTAACACTAGGGCAGGGGTGGGCAATCTCAGTCCACGAGGGCCGGTGTCCCTGCAGGTTTTAGATCTCACCCTGGGTCAACACACCTGAATCACATGATGAGTTCGTTACCAGGCCTCTGGAGAACTTCAGAACTTCTAATTTAGCCATTTAAATCAGCTGTGTTGGTTCGAGGACACATCTAAAACCTGCAGGGACACCGGCCCTCGTGGACTGAGATTGCCCACCCCTGCACTAGGGCCATATGTCTGTCTGTGTAGGATCTCAGTTGTCCAGGTCATGGTAGTCTCAGGAGCTGGAAAAGTCTGGTTTTAAGAACTGAAGAAGCCTCTTGGACTCTAAAAAGTGCAGTCGCCTTCTTTTCAAATACAAGGACCATCACTTTTCCAAAATATTAAATCTGAATGTAATTTGTTTGAAGTAATTAGCATTAAGTAGCATAGTGTTGACTGGTGGAACATTGAGCACCAGTACTGAAGAACCAGTCTGAAAAATAAAAACCAGAAAGCATAAAAAATGGAACTGAAACCCAAACAATGCGCATAGGTTCTGTTTTCAGTGAACATTTTTTCATCCATTATTATCTGTTTTAGAGAGATTCAGACATCTGTTCAATCCCTGACTCTGAACGGTTATGAAATGTTGATCATATTGTAGTTTGTCATCCAGATCTCAGGTAAAACATCTTCCCACCAAGAGTGCTTGCACTCTTTTAGTTTTTTTTGTTTTTCCACGCTTTGCAGAAGCACGGTCTTCTCTGTGCAGAAACTAACAAGAAAGGGCTGTTCTGACACCTCCGTTACAGCCCCTGCCCCCCCAAACCCTTTTATCTATTTCACTGAGGTGTATTAAAGGATTAGGATCCTATCTTTGTTCAGGAATGCTGCAAAAATGTGTTGCGCTCACAACACTGTGCGTGACAGTGAATTAAGATTTCTCTGGGTAGCAAAGCAGTGCTGAGTTGGAAATTTACTCTGAACAATTTGATCTGCTCCATGATATTATAAACTTGATCCTCTAGTTATATGATGATTTTTTTTTGCTGAGTGGCCTCCCGTGTGGCAAAGATACAGTAAGAGGGAAATGTCAGGGGGCTCAGAGAAGAGAACAAGACCAGACTGGTTTGATGGCGCAAAGCTTTGAAAAAGAAAATGATGAGACCTCCTCTGATGCCACAATAATCTTTTAGCTGGACAAGATGTGAGAAGAAAGTTTTGACTCACCTGTTCACTCTGAAATTTGTTGAAAAACATGTTAGTGTCCACGTACCGCAGTCTGCTGCCTTGCCTTGTTTTGCACATTTTTAACTCTCACCTTTCTCTCTAAGAGAAGAGAAAGCTTTGATGTCTACTAGAAAGAGGGATCGTGACATCTGTTTCTGTCATGATAGGAGACAATTGTTTGATGGTGTGGCTGCAGTCACAGGCTACAGACTCAAACTGCTGTATTCACAAGCAATCATGGTTACATGCCCAAGCAAACAGCGGTAGCTACAGAGGGAGGGGTTTTAGCCGAGTTAGATAAGAACAAAATCTATGTATAGATAGTTTAGCTTGGTCATTTTTTGAATGAATAAAATATTATCTGATGTACAAAGTGGCAGATGTTAAAAATTGCTATTAAGTTACAACCTGTGTCTGTTTTCATAGCTGTCACACAGTGAGGTAAGGACGCTGTCAGAGCAGCTTTTTCAGAGGGACGAGGTGGTGCAGAAGCTGCAGAAGGAAAAGGAACATCTGGTGGAGCTCAGCCAGGTATGCTGTTAAGTGTATGATACTGATATACATACATACCTGGGCTAATGTCTATTAATAGCTAAGCTCCATAAAAACTAGAGTTTACATTTTCCATAATGCAAGTAAACTGCTTTTCTTTTTTTGGCCTCATAAATGCCCTCATGCCTAATATCTCTCCAAATCCACTCCTTTCATTTATAACATAGATTGGAAATCACAGCCAAGCAGAGACAAGGTTTATTTTGGTCATTTTTAGAGGACTTTATGGGTAATGATGGATACCTTAACCCGTTGCAACACTGTTAATTTCCCAAAACTGATAAACTCCTCCAAAGCAACAGGGTTAGGGTTTGCACTATGCAACTGTTTTCACCCACTGAGTTGTATGAGAGATTAAAGGTGCTCTATGAAGGTTTCTTATTGCCCTAGAAGACATGTTTACATTCACTTTTGTTTACTTTGGCGTGTGGTTAGTGGCTCGGCTGCAGGGGAGGGGTGGAGCAGCGGGTTCAGGGTGTGGTTGCAGGGGAGGCTGACACACACCTGAGCTCCATCATCTTGTCATGGATCCCCAGTAAAAGATGTGCTGGGACATGAGGTGGGAGGTGTGTGTGCTACAAGCAGGGCAGCTGAAAAGTTGACCAGTGAAAAACACAGAGCAAATAAAAACGTGTGCGACTGCAAACGCTGTTGGTGTCAGGGTAGTTATTTCCACATTTACGAACTCTGATTATGTGTTCCTTTATTTTAGAAAATGCGTCGGACGTCATAAAACATTAACAAGATTGTTTAAAAAATATATATATTGTCTGCAGCTTAGATCACTGAAAATGACGACTCAACACCTCTTGTGTTCAGAAAGTGGTTAGGGTAGTCAGAAGGTAGTATGATATAAGATATTTTAATTTTCACCATTAATGAAAATCTTCCTACCAACCAAACATTCCTCTTGGTCATATTATGATTCTGTCATATAACAAACTTGTGATATTTTCCATTTTATCTTCATCATATACTCAGTAATTATCCCAGATATCCCAGAATACTTGTGGGGATAGGTTAATTGGATAATCCAAATTGCCACTAGGTGTGAATGTGCAAGTGAATGTGAGAGCGAATGGTTGTCTGTCCCTGTGTGTTGGCCCTGCGACAGACTGGCGACCTGTCCAGGGTGTACCCCGCCTCTCGCCCCATGACAGCTGGGATAGGCTCCAGCGCCCCCCGCAACCCTGGAAAGGATAAGCGGAAGCGAATGGATGGATGGATGGATGGATCCCAGAATACCTGAGTATTGGTAACACACAATAAATTACCACGTAAATTAACATCAACAGAAGCACACACAAGAAGTACAGCACTGTTCTTCAATCTTGGTCATATACGTGAGTCACCTGCACAGAAGGTTCTGACTTGCATCTGTAATCTTTACGTGTACAACACACGGACATAGATATCTAAATAAGTCACAGACTGATAAAATCCTAGAATTTCCCACCAAATTAGAGAGCAAACTTTGTGGGTGGACTGTACTACACAGCAAGCAATATTATTTGTCAGGTAATTACGTTAAAATATTAAAAGATGTACCAACAGGACAAACATGTTTAACCAATCCAATTCATGTCCACAAAGTCTAGTTCACTAGTGGAAATCAAGCCTATAGCCAACAGCATTTGGTTAATATTAATCCAGGCAGCCACGCCCCAGACTTTAAGTCTTAACAAAATGCAAACAGATTTCATTAACCGTGGAGCTATTTTATTAGAGATTAAAAATATTATTTGTACTAGGCTGTAAACATGTTATTCTTATGACTTGTTGGAAATCAATGGAGGTGATTCACTTTTACAGCCAGCCTCAAGTGGCCATTACAGGCACATAAGCGTTTGCTCCTTTTTTCAGCCCATTCCCTATAACAGACCATAAATTTGTACATGAATAGATTATCTTTTGCACTTGAAGCAAATGTTCTAATCTCAAAGTATGCATGTGCACACTTTAAAAAATATCTGTTTGCATTTTATTGGAAAACATTTAAATTGTAAATTTAACTCTTCCGTTCCCAAAAGCATACAGGGACGCTCCACTGGCTGTTTGACTCAGAATAAAACATGAGTTTAGAAAAAGGGAACCATATGGCCTGTGGACAGAAGTGGCACTCGTGATAAATGTGCTCTTCACCAGACACAGACCAGTCTCCTAGAAAAAAAGAGAGAGATCTGAAGAATTCGCAGCCCTCAACAACCTCATCTTCCTTATGACAGCTATAAGAGGCCCTGTTTGCTAATTCCTCCCAGATGGTTCAACCAGTAGTAGCAGTCTTCTTCATTGTGTAATCCATGTGGACAATTTAGCATTAGTCCTCATTATGTTCCTACTGTTTGCTGAACATGTCTCAGATTATGGATTTGGCCTGGAATACAAGGAGATGCCTGTGGGGAAAAAAATTTAACACAAAGTGCACGCACTGCTGTTTGAGTGAGTTTAGTCTTCCTGTTTGATGCTTCGCTGCTTTTGCTCCCTGTTGATGAAAAGACAGATAAAAAACATCTCATCTATCAGATCAAACTGAAGATGACTTCTGACATTTTCATGGTTAAGCAAATAAATCATATTTTTCCAAAGTACAAATATGGCAGACAGATGGACATGAGACAGACATTTAAGGACACATGTGCAGTCCAGGCTCAGACATCTTTTATCACCCTCAACAGCAGGCCATTGAGGACCTGCAGAGTGAAGAGGAGAAAGTCAACCTGCTGACCAAAGAGAAAACCAAGTTGCAGATGCACACTGAAGATGTATGTACATATTTTTCAAATTGAACATATAGTTCATACCATATGCACTACACAAATGTTTTTTTTCAATATTTATTCTGTAATTTCTGAAATTTGCAATGTGTTATAGCTCGGTGCGCTTTTAAATTAAAATGCAGGACTGTTCCGTCTAATTCCTCCCAAACGTGCTCACCTGGGTGTAATTGTAGGCTGTAGGGTGCTCTTCCATGATGTAAAGCTGGTTAATGTCTTTGAATGTTTTGAGTCATTGTCTTACTGCAGGATGGAGGCCTGGCCAACCACGTTGGCTTTTAAACTGCTAAAATTCCAACAGCTAGTCTATAATTTTGAACGTCTGTCATTTGTGTTAGATGGAAAACTATAAACTCACTGGAAAGTGTGTTAGGTAAATGTTGCGTTTAAGCCTTTTTTTAACCTTCAAAATTGCTCTCATGGTTCGTGGCACATGGTTGCTGCAGATTGGTCAGCTGAACATCCATGATGCAAATCTGCCACCGATTACTCAGGAACTCAGGAGATCAAAGTGTGCAGAGAAAAGATACACGACAACCACCAACCTGAACTGTTGATACAAAGCAGGATGAACCCATCCTTTCCTGTTGTTTGTGACACATTCAGACCTTCCCATCCAAATGTATCAGCAGAAGTCAAGTAGTGTTATTTTATAAAATCTATAATATGTTAATAACTGATAAAACAATCTCTGATTTTATGAGACTACCTAGAGCTTTAACTGTAGACTCCATGATAACTTATTTTAAATATAAGGTCAGTGCCATTACACTGGTGTAACATTTGCATCCAACAGAAACACACATGTTGTACACATTAAAAGTAATAATAAGCTTATGAACCAACTATTCAACAGCAAAGTGAGGAATGGAAACTCATGGTTATTTAACTTAATTGTAACCCTGCTAGCCAATACAGCTTGGCAAAAATAGGGAAACACTGAAACATGTAATTTCACACATAAAAATGGTCAAATATAATAAATGGTGATTATAAAATATATTAAAAAGTGGCACAAAGCATTTCACTATTTGCAATTAGAGTCAAGAAATATTGTTAAACCCTATTATTGAATCCGTCCTGTAACTTTCCTCATGCTCAGTTGGAGTACCAGCTGGAACAGGAGCGCCATCAGCGTGCTGAGCTAGAGAAGAGCAGGAGGAGGCTGGAGGGGGACAGCAGATCTTCGCAGGACAGTCTGGGAGAGATGGAGAAGATGAGGAATGGTCTGGAAGACCTCATTAAAAGGTCAGTCAAAGACGCGCTGCATGCTTATAGCAAACTTTTCAGAGTAGATGGGAAAAAAGCCAGTCAGCCAAAGTACTGTTTGCTCCTGACACCAACAATTTGAGGCTAAAGCTACATTCTGTTAAATTCTGTTGGGAAATTTTGCAGAGATTTTCATAGTTTCACAGAGACCTTCAATGATCTTCCGACGTTTTTTCTAGTGTAACATTGAGGCTTGCATCTCAGGGGTCTGCTGAATCATCCTGCTAATTACTGAGTAGACTGTCTGTAAAGACTCTGTTGATTCCCAGAAGATAAATCCAAATGTCCTTGTTGATGCCCTTGTTTTATTGCTAGCATTACCAGAGGGTCAAAATGTTGGCTTTTATATCAAAATTGATTAACATAGACATTTAGACAATGAAAAATCCAAATAATTAACAGTTTTCTTAAAAACCAAAGTGAGACTGATATGTTTAACTGTTGTATTACTTAAGAAAATATGGTACAGATGTCCACAATTTCACCAGGACCTATAATTTTATTTCGGTCCACCGTCATGAAAAGATTTTGAATCAGTTTTCTTAATTTATGCTAATTAGCATTAGCATATTTGTAATGCTCTGTGAGATTTTCTGTTTACTGTATCGGTTCCAAAATATTAAAAAGTTTGCAGTGTGCCTAATGGCTGAAGGTTTTTTGTACTATAATACAGTACTATATATTGTACTATAATACTGTGGTTGAAAATTATACAGGATATTGTTGTTATTTCCAGTTTGATCCTATTTGTAGTTTGTGGCATCACTACCTCATGGTCACAGTGGCTAAACATTGTGTGTCTGTCCTGTGGGTGGGGGGATAATAGTCATTCAGAATGTTTTGAGCTATACAATAAAGCATATTTGTTCAAAGAAGAAGACACACAGGTAGTATTTCAGGTCAAATTTCTAACTTGAGAAGCCTGGAGACTCTTGGAAAACATTAGCTTTCCAAAAGCATTTATAGCATTAGCAATTTTAAAGCTCCAGCCTATAAAAGTCAGTACAACCGATATTTTATTCTTTGAGACTGTCTATAAGGTTAAATCAGTCAAAATGTGGTTAAAGAAAGGACATAAACAGGGCACCATTATTAACATAAACATTTTCACAAACTGTGCATTTATCACAGCCATCATGATGGGTGGTAAACCCGTCTCTAAAACATTTATATCAGCCTATCTAAGCCAGAAAACATGGGGTGAATTTTTTCCCCCCATTTAGACTATATGCAAGTGACAACAAGTCTTATCTACTGTTGTCTTTTAATAGTCCGCTGAACTGGAACCTAAGCTGATCTGATCTACTATCCCAAGGGAGAGAGAGCCTGATGGACTTTGGAAAATTTCTCACTCTTGTGTGCGTCTTATATCCTGAGGCAGCAGAGCTTGGACTCTATGAGACTACATTGTCCTTTTGCATCTCTTTTAAGGTGTATGTACCTCTAGGGATTCACTAAGATCCCAGCATGTTGTTATCTGCCCAGTGATATAAAAACAGATGTAATCATTCACTGTACCCTACCCTGCAGCAACAATCTACTGAAGGCAAAAGCCTCCTGTCAGAAAACAAAAGTACAGTGCGCACCTACAATATTGTCTCCGTAACAAAGTTAAAACTTGTTCTCTTTGGCACTAATAGTTGCGTGACCTTCTTGAACATTAACAAAGTGAGTGACTCACTTGTTGCTAAGATACTATGGTATTCAAACAGTACTTATTGTCAGAGGCTATTAAATCTGCCACTCAGTATAACTTTAGTCCAGTGAAGCGTCACAGACATGGTGTTGCGATGTTGTCAAAGCACATACATATACAGAGCCTCACGTGCACGCCTCACAAATGTGACCAGAAGGTCAGATGGAGCAACCTTTTCATGTGACTGATACTCCTTTGTATTTGCTGTTGATCATTGCGGCTTTTAAAGCACTATTTTTTGTGCCGTGTGAAACACATTAAAGAACATTGTTGTAATGTGTGTAATGTTTATATTTATCAGTAGTTCAGTTTTAGATGTCCAGCCCCAACATCCCGCGGTACCATGATGCTGCCTATATTAGCTAGTCCGGGGGTTTTTAAATGCAAGAGAAACTGTAGGGTTTTGGGAAACAGTTTTTGTGTTTTCTGAGCAAAAAACATCCTCTATGCTCATTAATTTCAATTATATATTCCTTTTCTCATTAAAGGAAGGAGCTGGAGATCAGCAGTACCAGCTCCAAACTAGAAGAAGAGGAGGCACTTAACTTTGGACTGCAGAGGAAGACCAAGGAGCTACAGGTAAGTTTGCATTTTGTTGTTTGTCTTCTGTCATTTAACACTAGCAGTCTTGTTTAACAATCGCATGGTGAGACCTAGCAGAAAGAAAAAAGAAATCACACACCCAAACAGGTGATATTAAATTTCACTTCAATTTTATTTATATTTATACAGCGCCAAATCACAACAAAAGTCACCTCAAGGCGCTTTATATTGTAAGGTAGAGCCTACAATAATACATAGAGAGAAAAACCCAACAATCATATGACCCCCTATGAGCAAGCACTTTGGCGACAGTGGGAAGGAAAAACTCCCTTTTAACAGGAAGAAACATCTGGCAGAACCAGGCTCAGGGAGGGGCGGGGCCATCTGCTGCGACCTGTTGGGGTGAGAGAAGGAAGACAGGATAAAGACATGCTGTGGAAGAGAGACAGAGGTTAATAACAAGTATGATTCAATGCAGAGAGGTCTATTAACACATAGTGAGTGAGAAAGGTGACTGAAGAAGAAACACTCAGTGCATCATGGGAATCCCCCAGCAGCCTATGCCTATTGCAGCATAACTCAGGGTCACCTGATCCAGATATAAAGTGGTAGTTATCCATAGAAATCTAAATCGTTTCCTGCACCAGGCTGTAAATATGCTTTTCAGTGTTGTAAGGTTGAGCATTTTAAAATGGGAGTCTAGTTGGACTGACTCATTTTGGAGTCTCAAGTGTTCATTAGCAAAAATGCAGTTTTTGGCACTTCTGCTTTGACCTCTCTGCGTGCTTACAGTTTAGTTCACTCAGATTCAAATAAACCAAGTTATCGTCATACTTGACTCTATGATATAGTATTATATAATATAACTGTTTGTGCTTTTTTTACATGACCAAGAAAAGCAGTCATGTCTTTGTTTGACCACTTAATGTTTTAGAAAGCAAAACAGTTCAAACAGATAAGTGTACAAATGTAAACCAGACTTTTGTGGCCCATGGCCTTACCCTTTGGTAATGATTTCTTGTTATCATCAATCATTTTTTAGCTATTTCCCAGAACAGGCTGAATGTGTCAGCTCAATGTGATGTTTCCACATTTGTTGCCAATGTCACTGACTCTGTCGCTCTTTCTGCTAGTAGCTGCAGCGCTGTTTACTGTCCATCACCTGTGGCTCACACACTTAAAAGCATCTGTTTACTCTTGCAAAAAGCTTTTTTCACTAATGTCATGTTCGAGATAAAATACTGGTAGCTAAGTTGACTGAGCTCACGCACAGCACTGCTAAAAGACATGTGGAGTCCTTCCTTATTGGTTTGATAGTCATCAGCCAGACAACGGGGCTGGTATGCTCCTTTCCTCTGCAGCCTTTAATTTCTGAAAATGTTCAAAGAGCTATAAAGAACTTTACGTGTCCTGTGTGCATATCGCGATGACATTTGCTCAACACTGAGCTGGCTTATCAAGTTAGTCATTACTAATCAACACAGAAAAGGTCTTTTAGTTACCTTTATAATAGTAACTGTAATATTTAGTTGAAGTGGCTGTGGCTTTTGTAGACTGGCTTCTAAGTGGAGTTAAAAGCTGTTAAAACTGTTGTTTTACAAAGACAAACAGTGAGCCCAACTGTAGGTTACAACACGGCAGAAAAAAGGCATTCCTGTCTTTTAGCAAAGCTGCTGGGCTCTGCTCTGTGATTGGAGCAGTCGCTTCAAGCTCCAAGCATGTCAGGAAATGGTTAGAACGCACTGGCTACATCAAAAATGAACTGGGTAGGTCAAGTTTATTATGATCTACCAGCATGCATTGACTTTTTGACTTCCAGGTGAATAATTGCAAAGCATTATTACTGTTATAGATATTATATATGGCAGTAGATATTTACTATCAGCTGACAGTGACTCAGGGTTCAGAATGTTTTTACATCCTCTCATCTAGGCAAAGTGGATTAAATGCTAAAAAAACACCTTAATGTGTCTTATCACTAAATTTCACTTGAAGTATCAAAATTAAAAATACTTAGTCTGTGAGAAAATGTTATTGCTATATGATTCAAGACGCTGTTTGTGAGTCTGGAGTTATGTGACCTGATTTCCCTGAGACAGGAGGATCTAGTGATGGTCTCCAGAGGTGGCAGCCAATGATTTTCTGGGCAGTGTTAATTACTCTTTGTACAGCCCTCCTGTTGTCACTCGTGACCCTGCCTACCACAACACCCAGCCAGTAGGAGAGGACGCTCTCCACTGAGGAACAATAGAAGACCAGAAGCAGCTGGGACGGGGGCGCCGAGTCTAACTGATTGTTACCGGTTGGCGAGGAAATCTTTGATCCAGGACCAGGTGGCATGTGAAGGTGGTCCAGTCTTTTGCTGAGGATGTCTGGGATTATTTTGTTGAATGCTGAGCTGTAGTCCATGAAGAGCATCCTTACGTTGCGCTCTGTAAAGGGTGATGGTGATGGCATCCTCCTTGGACCGATTTGCTCTTTAAGGAAACTGGTAGGGGTCGAGGGAGGAGGGCAGACAGTGTCTGATGTGCTGAGGCACTATCTGTTTGAGACACTTCACGACTACAGACGTGAGGGAGAGATAAAGGATGATAAAGAGTGAAAACTGTAAATCCCATCCACGACCACAAGTGCATCCACACTGCATATGCACATGAAGACACAGCAAAGTCATTTGGAAGTTTTGATGCTTTACGAGAAACAAAGATTTGTCGTTTAACTTTCAAAATAGTATTTCTCAACAAAAGATAGTGCTGCACCTCATTTGTCTGTCGATGACAGGAAAAGGACTGCTGAGTTATCACACTGTAAACTTCTTTGGAAGTAAATCTTTCTCACTGCAGACATTTGGGCTTGTTACAGCAGGAGAAACACAGGTGCAGCTTGTAAGATTATCGATGGATTTAAATATTCCAGTAAAACATGCCAGCCGACATACCAGTGCATCGTCAGGGAAACACCTGAATGCAAGTTGTAATTAATGGGGTTAGCTACACATTGTGTTTATTAAGTCAGCATGGGATAGTTCAATTGTGGAAATGTTTTTTAAACTTCTTTTCGAAATCTTTGCATGTAAGGTCAAAAGTAGCATCACTAACTGGTGATACTTTCAAAGTGTTGTTGAGTTGAGAGTGAGCTTGTTCATTGTTCCGTCTGAGCAACTATAGGAAGTACAAAACCAAAACTATTTCACTGCATGCTAAACTGTGAGAAGAAATATTCCTTGTATTTATGTTAGGTTGTCTTGTGAAAATGTTGTTTAGTGATTGCTGCAGAAATTAGTCCTAAAACCACAAAATAAATTGGCCCTTTTTTTAATTCCAGCATTCCTTGTCCCAGAATCAAGGTTTGTTGAATGGGTTTTGATTTAGAGGCTTTAAATAATATGGTCTGTAGTTAAGACAAGCTTTACATATTTTGTTCTATAGGAACAAAAGCAAAAACTCTGCTTAATATGTTTATACAGAAATGGAAAAAATATCAAATGACCACCTATCATCCTTGTTCTGTAGCTCCATACAAGATCTTGCCCCTTATGAGGTGGACAATTATGATAAAGGTGGTGAATTGGCACTAAACTACATGGGAGGAGTTGTTAATAATAGGAAGACAGTTGGAACTGTAGTCACCATAAACATCATTAATAACAGGCTACATCATAATAGGTTGAAATCTTGCAGCACCTGCAAAATCCCACTCCTCAAGAACGCACATGTACAAGAGCATCCTGAGTTTGTCAGTGAACATCTAAAGGATTCTGGGCCTGGGAGAAGGTGCTATAGACAGATAAATACTAAATCAAGGTCTTTGGCATCAACTCAACCCACTGTGTTTGGAGGAAGAGATAATATGACCCAAAGAACATCATCCAAATATGTCAAGCATGGAATTGGAAATATTATGCTTTGGGGATGTTTTTCTGCTAGGTGTAAAGGACGACTTCACCGCAGTGAGGGGCCAATGAAAGCGGCCTTTTCTCAGCCAGAAAACCGAAGATGTGTCGTGTATGATCTTCCAGACCCAAATGACCCAAAACATACCCTGATGATGACGTTGGAGTAGCCTAACCTGTCTCTGACCTTAAGGATCACTTATTACCTAAAAACTTTAAGCGAATGCGTATATTTGAACCTGTATATATACTTCTGACACTGTGTGGATAGGAGAAAATTCAACATAAATTCAAACCGGTGCATCCAGTCATTGCATGTCTAATGCTGGAAAAAGAACAGTACAAATAAATGATGAAGTGTATATCACATCTTTTGTACTAGATTACTGCTGTGTATTGGCTAGGCATGATAAAGTTAGCAGCTTATCATAGGCTTGGCTTATGTGTCTTTGGGTTTAGAAAAAACAGCAACATTTTTCAGTATTCAGTATTACTTTCAGCAGAGTTCAACATCTGGAGAGATGCAAAGTTTCATGGAGCTTTCAGTGACTGTGACCGGTATATGGACTAAAACCACAGCGGCCTTTGAGTGCAACAAAAAAGTGCCACCTAGCTGAACCTCAAATTTCAACAAAGCTAAAGGAAAAAGCCATCCCAGTTATTAACGAGTAATCTTTGGTGAGGCAGTGGAAAATCACCACAGCAGTGAGTGTATGCTGTACCACTAAAGACGGTGCAATTTAACTAACCATCTTTAGGATTGCAGGCACTGCAGAAGCAAGGGTAGAATAGCTATTTATTGTATGCATTATATTCTCTGCCAATCTGGGAAGTATATACTAATGTTTTTCTGCTGAATCTTTCAATGGCATGCAGATAAAATCAAACAAGTCTGAGAGCTTTTATCTGTGTCACTGGTGCATGTTGCAGATAATGTGTTTTGTCTGTGTCTGTCGTTGAGTTCAGAGAGAGAGGGAGTGTTATGGGTTCAGGTGGTGCTTCTCTGTTCTGCCAGTGCCTCTGGGAGCCTGATGTTTCCTCCAGAGTTTGTCAGTAGTGAAAATAAAGAGCTCCTTTGTATCTAATTTGAGGAGTGAAAGACAATCCATGTGTCTTTGAGGGTGCACATGTTTTCGCATGTAGCTTTGGCATCCTCTCACAATGAAGCTATTATATGTAAACTTCTCCTACTGATGAAGATGCAGGTGGACAGGCCAGCCAGCTGGACATCACCCACTGAGGTCTTTCCTTTGACGTAAAGGTTGCACGAATATGTCCACGCAAGCTGCTGCAGAATCAAAGAGACCGCTTTGTCTGTCGCTGATGATGAAGCCGCCTCTCCCTCTGTAGTATGCTGTAATTCAAAGCAGTTGGCCTAAAGAGAAAGCAGCCATGCAGCCTTGATTTCTTACAGCAAACGAATCCTTTTTAGCGGTTTTATTTAGGGTTGTAAAACAGTTTACACTCAGTCACAATCTGAGGGTTATCACAATCTGTGAAGATAAAGCTCATTTTGTTTTTTTGTTTGGTCTGTAGCAGATGTTTTGCTGAAGGTGTTAGATCAGATTGGGCCACAGCGGTGATGAGAGTCTCGTATCCAGATTACGCTATTCAAGCTTTCTATTGTCCTCTCCCTTATAGCTACATATGCTTGTCTTGTGTATAATATGGGATCATGTGCTTTTGTGTCATTTGAAACATAAAGCATAGAATTAATCTTAGTTTAAACTGATAATACAGTCACAATACCATATTTTGTTTGTAGACTGATCACTACTGGAAAAACTTTTTTTTTCTTGTTTTTCACCCCTAAAAACACGAGCTGTGTGTACTAAGAGTCATCGTTTTGCTAAGAGGTGTTTCTCAGACAAATGTTCTGACAAATGAGCACCTGTGGTGAACAAGTCTTACTTCATACTTAGTACCAATAATTTCATCTATATAAATATAAAAAAAATAGTTGGGACCATGTCTGTGGAAGCTGTCAGCAACAAAAACTTTACATCTGGAGTCTGTAGGTGGCCATCTGGTGGCATTTAAAACAACAAAGCATGCAGATTCCTGCACCATTGCCGTGATCTGAATTATGCTAGTGTGTGCGAACAGTATAAATGCAGGGAAGGCCTCCCAGTTGTTCAGCTGGGGGGGTCTCACAGGATATCACTGCCCACACTGCTGACCATCCCCTCTGACACAAGCATGGAGACATCTGCACTGAGGCCACATCTGATTGCAATTTATAGACAATTATTATGGTTTCAGATTGAAGAGGGGAAAAAGAAAACCGTAAGCACAAGCAATTATGGAGATCAAACCCTGCAACCATTCTCAGCAACAACGGCCTAATTCTGTTGTTTCCAGCTCACTGCTTCAAGACTAGAGACATCTTTGTGGGTTCATTTAGAATCAGTGTCTAAATTCTTCCTGCTACACATAAGTGGCCAGAATTACCCATGTAGCCTGGCTCAGACTTCTTAACACTCTTGGTGCACGATGTGTTTTTTACAATTGTATTGGAGCCACAATGTTTACTTTGAGGGTGGTTTGAGGCTCTGGAAAAGAGGAATTTAACAAGAAACATATTTGAGTGGGGAACTGTCAGTGAGAGAAAAAGAGGCTGTGCATGCATAAGGGGGTGTGGACAGTAAAGTGCCGGAGGGGATCGACAGTGAAGGTATGTGTGTGTGTGTGTTTGTGTGTGTGCGCACGTGCGTGTCTCAGTGTGTGGGACACTCAGTCAGTCATTCAGTTGGGCTGCTGCTGCCTCACGATGGCTGTTCTCTCTGCAGAGGCGCTCCGCTGGCACGTGAGTTTTTATTTCTGTGTTTCTGTTTAAACGTATCAAAAATGATAAAAGGAATAAGTTAATGTCTCTGTGTGTTGTTTTTAGGCATTTAAAAATATTCTGTTGTTTATAATCAAAGATGGCACAAGTACAGGCGAGCTCTCCAGCTCTTGTCTGTACACATAGTTTACAGTACGTTTGTTATGGTTTGTTGTTTGGGGAGATTTAGGCGCTGTGGCTTTCACCACTTGAGTGAAGTGGAGGTGTTGTTGCTGTGAGTGGCCCTGGGCCATCCGGCATGTCAGACACACTTCCTGACATTGAAACATAGATACAAATTGTAGATAACCAAGAGCATGACTCATCTTGGTAGAGTGCAGCCGTGCTGGGAAGCGAGCAATAAATTTTTATTAGTAATTTAAAAAAGCAGTTTTGGCATGACATAAGTGGAACAGAAATCATCTGTGGATGATATACTTCTGTTAGATCATTCTGATGATTTTGAACAGAATCCAGTAAAATGAAATTCAAAGCGCAGTAGGTGTACACAGAGGGTTCTACGTATACTGTAAGCTGTGGTAGAGGGAGTTGAGTTTTCACTAAGAATAACAGTTTGTATCATGGGAGGATCTTTACCATAATAAAATGTATATAAGTGTGTAAAATGCCTTGAGGCAACTGTTGTTGTGATTTGGTGCTATATAAATAAAAGTGAAATGCCTTAAGAGGACACTGGATATTTAAAGTTCAAAAGCAAGAGTGTTTAAAAAAATGACACTATGTTTTCTATACATTATAACATATTTAGTGCCATTAGCCTGTGCTGAGGTCTCATGAACCTGCTGGGAAGCTCATATTTTATTACACAAGTGTGTGTCCTGTCCTTCTTTTCCCCGTTGACCTCCAAACCGGATGGAGCAGATAGTAAAATGGGAGTTTTCCTTCCCACTGTTACCAAATTCATGCTCATAAGGAATTGTTTGATGACTGGGATTTTCCCTGTAATATTTTGGAGTCTTGACCTTAGAATATAAAGCGCCTTGAGGTGCTTCTGCAACTGATTTGAATTGAATTGCATGTAAAAATCAAACGTATCATACAATTCACATTCGCATTTTACATGCAATCATAATAATTTCTCCTCATATCTAAATGTAAACTTACATGAAGTGATTGAACAGAGTAGATATTCCTGTTTTTGTTCCAGGATTGTTTACGCTGCATAATTAAATATATTGTTGTATGCTGTGCGTGTTATGGGCTCACACAGAGCAACAAACAGTTATGGCCACATTTATGTCAATGGTTAATTTAGATGTCTTTGGACTGTGGGAGGAAGCTGGAGTACAGTGAGTATGCTGACACAGGAACAACATGCAAAATCTGCCCAATATATTTTGGATATTCATTTATTATTTTTATGTTGGGCCAATAAGCTCATTATTTTATTTAAACCCAAAGTTGCATAGATAGATAGATAGATAGATAGATAGATAGATAGATAGATAGATAGATAGATAGATAGATAGATAGATAGATAGATAGATAGATAGAACGAACCCTCAGAGGAAGTGCATAACATGAAGAACTTGAAGGGTGGTTGTTTGGCACTGATCGACATCCTTTACCTGTACCAACTATGCACGATTGTCATTGTTCTACATAACTATGGCTTTATAAACACAGTATCCTCTGCGATGAAATAGCTGAGTGTTCCAAAAATAACTGAAAATGCTTTGGTTATTTTCAGAGGTGGTCAGTTCACTGTAAAAAATAGTGCTGTTGTTGGTTTGCAAGGAATAAAGAATGTGTTGTGTAAAGGAAGCGGTTGTGCGTATTTAAAGATTTGTGTCATCATTAAAATGTTTTAAAAACCCTTGAATTGAGATGATGAAAGCAAGTTGTCACTTAGAATATGTGCAGTCATTTATTTAAATACTGTATATTCAAGGTAGATGCATAGTTGTAATTCATGCATGTGCATTAAATGGTACATATTAGTCATTCTTCATGATGATAACATGCTTGCATGGGAAGTAATTCAGCTGCTGTTGAAAAAGGTTACAAACCTGGTGTCATGGTCCTGGGCCATGTGGGCCCAGTATTCTTAGTTTTCATGTATTTTTGTATTTTGTTCTTTATTTAGGCCATGTTTTCTGAGTTGCCCTGTTGTGTTGTTCCCTAAGTGTTTTCCCTTCATGGCTTTTACCCCCTGTGTGCCCCTCTGTGTATCTGTGAGCCCTCGTCTCTCCTTATGTCTTATTCCATGTTTCCCCTGCCCATTATGTCTAAGTTCTCCCCGTGCTCTCTCTCCCCCCTGTGTGCCCTCTATGTATTTATGAGCCCTCGTCTCCCTTTGTGGTTGTTTCATGTTTCCCCAGCCCGTTATGTCTGTGTTTCCCCGTGCTCTCTCTCCTCCTGTCTGAACCTCTGTGCCTCTACATGTCATGTTCAGTTCACCCCGCCCTGTCTCGTTATGATTATCAGTGTCACCTGTGTTCCCCGTGTGTGCCCACTTTCCTCGTTTACCCTCTGTGTATTTCTGTCTGAGTCTCCCTCTGTTCGGCGTCGCGTTCTCCCTCATGCTGTGTGTGATTCCCCCGTGTTTCCTGGTGAGCTTTACGTTAGTTTTTCCCAGTTTAGTTTTGTATCTCCTATTATCTTTTGTCAGCAATAAAGCTGCTTTTTTTTTTTTTTTTTTTTTTTTTTTAAATGACATCAGAAACAGCAGTATGCGACATTACGTGATGGCAGAGCTTCAGTTCATCCTTTGTCATTTTTTTTTTTTTTTTTTTTTTTTTTAATAAATAGGACAGGGGGAATGAATGAGAGAGAGAGGGGGAGAGAAAGAAAGAAAACCCAAGGGGAGAAGAGACGGTGAGAAGGGGGGGGAAGAGAGACAAAAAAAAAACAAAACAAAAAAAAAACTCCTGGGTCACCTGTATGGAGAAAAAAAAAACAAACAAACAAACAAACAGAGGAGACAGCAAACAACAAAGAGCAACATAATAATAGAGAAAACAAAGCACCATCACAATAAACTAGCTAGTCATAGATATCAGTATTTACTAAGTAATAAACGATATTGTGCAGCACGCAAGATAGACAGCGCACAGTGTGCTTTGAGGCAGCAGCCAAGAAAGCTTTAGTCCGCGTCTGTGAATACCCATGTGTGCATACCTGTGTGGATCAGCATGCTTGCATTCCAAAGGTTTCTCCATGTAATGATCTGCTAGGGAGTGTGGGGGGGCCACAGCCCCGTCCTCCAGGGTGTGAAGCGGGTATGGAGGAGATCAAAACTCCAGACATCCAGAGGCCCCCAGAACACAAGAGACCATGGAAGACCAACAGAGGGGCAGCCGCGCCACTGTTCCAGTAAGAGCTGAGGAGAGTCCCAGATGAGGGCTCACTCAGCAGCCGCGGAGCAGAAGCCAGGGGGGGTTGCAGTGACGCGCCCGTGAGCTCCGCCGGCCCCCAGCTGCGCCTGAGTGACCGAGCCCTAGGCCGAGAGGCCGGGGGCACCCCACCTCCAAAGGGGCCCGAGCGAGCCCCAGGCCCCAGGCCCCGACAAGCGGCCGCCAAGGAGTGAGCCGGTGTGTACCCGGACGCCCACCCCCAGACACAAAGAACCACCAACACACCGACACCTGAGGGAGTCCGCCACCGGCAGGGGAAGTGGTGGTGGGTGGAGATAGGCCTCCAAACCTTGGAGGGCCTGAGGTGTCCCCAGAGAGGTGGCGTCTGATACCCAACCTGACATATAGACACAGACATACAGGCACACACAGACACAAACATCCATTCCCACCCTCATGCTCTCATATGCACTCACTCCACACTCAACCAACGTGGAGACAGACATAAAGAGACGCTGTACACACAATCACACTCCCCAAGCGTACTCTACAAACCGGGTCTAGGTACCCTTGCCCCTGGAGGGGGGAATTGCACCCAGACCCAGGTGGTGTTACCCTTTTCCCTGCGGTGGGGAGAGGCAGACCACCCCGACTCCGCAGCAGCAGGGAGGCCCCACACCCCAGACCGCAGTCGGACGGCCAACTCCTCCTACTAGCCCTCCCGCTCCAGCAGGCCGCAGAGAATGGGGGTGGGAGAAGACTCCAAACCTCCCTCCACCCGCTCATTGTAGTGTTGATGCATATGTGTTCTAAGGTGCAATTAAAACCCAGGAGGGCATGGAGCTACCTGCCAAGGAGCAGCAGGTAAGCGCATAGTCCCTCCTGCTAACCCTCAATGACTAAGTGTATTTAAAATTGAGAGGTGGGCAACGACGTCAGGGGTGAGGTATACACCCTGATGGTGATTTGGACTCCGTGATTGTGCCCACCCCCAAGATCCTATATGTATGTGTAATGAGAGTGTGAATAATGTGAATGTCTAAGTTGTGGGATAAAATTGAGGCAGAGGCAGCCAGAAGGGGACAGGGGGGGGGGGTAGCCTCCTCTGCACCCTGGTGACATACCCCCACTCCAAGGCCCTGCATGTGTGGGTGGTTGTGGAGGAGCGGGAAGAGGGAGGCAGCTGGAGATGGGGAGGGAAGGAAGGGAGGGGCAGGTAACCCCTCCCTGGGGCCAGCTCCCCCGCTGACCCCAGTAGGCACTCCCACCCTCCGCGACCCGCCAGGGAAGGGGGGCCCAGGCCCATCAGACCGGGGCCCAGTGCAGTAGCGCCCCCCGGCTCCACAGAGCCCTGGACAGTCCACCCAACCCCACCACAGAGAAAACTGCACCCACCCCACCAACCACACATCTTCCAGACTACATAAGACGGTAAACGCCCAGGCTGAGATCTTCCTCCACCTCTCCTGTATCTCCCCCTCCTGCAGAGAGTTCCTGAGAGAAGAAAGCTCCTGCCAGATGTGACCATCCCCCCCACCAGTTGAAGAGCCCCCCAGGCGGCTCGATGCACCGGCGGCACCCTGCTCCAGGGCCGGGCCCCCATGCACCCACCCGCCCACAACCCCGGCAACACACCAACCAGGACCCGAGCCCCCGAGGCCCGGCCCGGGCCCCCGCCCAGAGACGGAGCACCCCCAGAACCTCACGCCCATCCCGGACCCACCCAGGGGCAGCCAGGTTGCCAGGTCAGTAACCCACGTCCGTCAGCACAGACCCTCCCCTAGCCCCGCTGCACGCAGCTGCGAGGAAACAGTCACCTGAGAGCCAACAGAGCCCTCAACCGGACGTGACCGCTACCCCGGGTTGAGCCCCCCAAGGAAGATGCCTCCGGGGAACCCCCCGACGCCCTAAGCCTGTCCCTACCCCCTCACCAATCACAACAGTGAAGGTGGGACCAAACTATGACCCCCCACCCCCACTAGGTGATGGAGCTGATAAAAGGGGCCCAGAGCAATTGATCTGATGTGGTGGCAGAGGCTGTGTCAAGACTAATGTAATCTAATAGATAATTTCTATATTGGTTAGAATTAAGATTATTTTTATTTTTCCAGTTCATGAGGACTGTTTTCTTGGCTATGCATAGGGCAGTGAAGATCATATGGGCTATATTCTTTTCTGAAGTGACATTATCTAAGCTGCCCAACAAACACACTAAGGGGGAGGTTGGAATGTTACATTTCAGACATTTTGATAAATCTTCACATATCTCGCGCCAAAACTTTTGCACTGGTGGACAGAACCAAAGAGCGTGGATGTAATTGTCTGGTGTATTGCCTTGACAGTGTGAGCAGTTGTTGGAAGATGTAAAGCCCATCTTGAACATCCGATGACCTGTATAGTGCACTCTATGAAGTATTTTGTATTGTATTAATTGCAGACTGGGATTTTTAATTAATTTAAAAGTTTTTAAGCAAATCTGAGACCAGAAGTTTTGGTCTAGGTTGACTGATAAATCTGCTTCCCACTTTGCAGTAGGAAGGGATATTGATTCATCTAATTTAGAAAGTGTTCTGTATATTTTAGATAATAATTTGGGGGATTTAAGAGTAAGAAAATGTGCCGCACTTAGTGGTGTTTGTAATTCAACTTGACTGAGGTTAAATTTCTTTTTTACTATGGATTTAATTTGTTGATATTCTAAAAACCTTGTCTTGTTGATCCCATATTGTTTAACTAGTCTGTCAAATGGAATAAATTCTGTTCCCTCTAATATATGTTCTAAGTATTTAATTCCTTTGCAACTCCATTCTGGGAAATTAATCATATTATTGTTTTGTAATATGTCAGGGTTATTCCAGATAGGTGTACGTTTGCATGGGATTAATGAAGACTCCGTTATTTTTAGAAACTCCCACCATGCTGTTAGAGAAAAGCTGATGTTGATACTTTTAAAGCATTCATGTCTTTTGATGTTTGAGCTAATAAATGGTAGGTCTGAAATCTCTAGATCCTTGCATAGTGCCTGTTCAACATCTAGCCAGGGCTCAACTAAGAAGGTATGTTTTAACCATTCTGAGATGAACTGAAGCCTGTTGGCTAAGAAGTGTGTGATTCCCCCGTGTTTCCTGGTGAGCTTTACGTTAGTTTTTCCCAGTTTAGTTTTGTATCTCCTATTATCTTTTGTCAGCAATAAAGCTGCTTTTTGAGTTCATCCCCGTGTGTGTGAGTTTTGCATTTTGGGTCCTCCTCCTGCCTGCCACACAGCCGAGCCATGACAGAAGAACGCGACCACGATATGGACCCAGCAGTTCACAACCCCTCCGCGGACCTCCAGGACGACGCGACCATGTCGGACTCAGCGGACATTTCAGAGGAGGTAGGGGAGGAGCTGAACCGGCTCTGCCGCATTATGGATCGCATCATCGGATGCGCGGATCCAAGTGTGGTTTCCACAGGATTGGCGGCCGTGGACGCCGTTTTGTTGCGGGAGCCACGGTTGCGACAGCTCCCCCACCTCGTCGAGGCGTTTGACTCCCTGGGCCCCCTTAAGGAGGAGCTTCGTGCCCGTGCGCTGGCCCAGAGGGTCCTGAATGCCGCCTCAGCACCCACACCTCCGTCCCGTGAATGGGTGTCATCGCCGCTGTCTCATGAGCCAGTAGCGGTCAGAGTTGGAACGGTGAGGCTCGCCACTGACACACCGTCCGCCCGCACCCCGCCGGCTTCCGCGTCTTCACCGCGGTCTGGCCGCACGGCGTGGCGCACGGAGACAACGGAAGCCATAGACTTTGGCGAGGAAGAGCGGCAGCAGGTGTTACGGGCTTATCGGGAGGACGAGCTCCGGTGGAAACCCTGGCTCATCCCGGAGGAGGACCTCTCACCTGCTGCACAGCCTACCAGCCGCTCGCCGTCTCCGATCCGCTTAGGCTATTTTTCGCCTGCCTCATTTCTGGCAAGGATGGGGGCGGACGACGGGGAACTCACCACTACGTCACCCTCTGTGTTGGCGCCATCAGCGCCCATCGCGCCAGCTTCCTCTGCTCGAAGGAGGCGGCGCGCCCGCCGCCATAAACCGGACAATGCTAAGACTACAAAACATGAAGTGGACGGCGGGTTCATTTTTGATAGAGCTATTTTTGTCGACCCTGAGCCTGCCATTTCTCGGACAGTTTTTTCTGAGCCTGCTCCTTTTCCTGCTCGTGTTTCTCCTCCCAGGCCAGCTCAGTTAGCTCCCTCGCAGCCACCCTCAGTTCAGTTAGCTCCCTCGCAGCCACCCTCAGTTCAGTTAGCTCCCTCGCAGCCACCCTCAGTTCAGTTAGCTCCCTCGCAGCCACCCTCAGTTCAGTCTCCAGTGTCACCCCCAGTTCAGTCTCCAGTAGCTCCAGTGCCGCCTGTAGCGCAGGCCCCAGTAGCTCCAGTGCCGCCTGTAGCGCAGGCCCCAGTAGCTCCTGTAGCCCAGTCCCTGATAGCAGTACGGTCCGCTGGTCAGCTTAACATTCAGCCAGGGGTCTCAAATCTCTCTGGCTCTGCATCAGCTCCTGCTGGGAGCTCGGATGAGCTCATCCAGGACTCCGCGGCTCCCACGCCGCCATCTACCTCGTCAGCTGGAGGGTCCGAGGGGCCCGTTCAGCCTCCTGTCTCCGCTGGAGGGTCCGAGGGGCCCGTTCAGCCTCCTGTCTCCGCTGGAGGGTCCGAGGGGCCCGTTCAGCAACCTTCCTCGTCAGCTGGGGGTTCAGGAGAACCGCACCAGCCTCATGCCACGTCAGCTGGAGGGTCCGAGGGGCCCGTTCAGCCTCCTGTCTCAGCTGGAGGGCCCGAGGAGCCCGTCCGGCCTCCTGTCTCAGCTGTAGGGCCCGAGGAGCCCGTCCGGCCTCCTGTCTCAGCTGGAGGGCCCGAGGAGCCCGTCCGGCCTCACGCCTCGTCTGCTGGAGGGCCCGAGGAGCCCGTCCAGCACCATGCCACATCAGCTGGAGGGCCCGAGAAGCCCATCCAGCCACCTTCTGCTACGCCTGGTCCAGCCTGTGCTTCGTCTGCTGCAGCCTCAGAGCCTTCGTCTGCTGCAGCCTCAGCCTGTGCTTCGCCTGGTCCCGCCTTGACTGGTCCCGCCTCGACTGGTCCTGTGTCCACCGGGCCTCGGCCAGTACGCCTGACACTGGAGAGCTGCCGCCGCCGCTGCCTTGCGCGCGGTCGGCCTCCGGATCTGTTCTGTCACCGTGGCCACCTTTCCCGTGGCCGGCCTCCGGAACGGTTGGACTGGACTTTTGTGTTGTCGCCTCTCGGGTTGGCCTTCGGGCCTCTTTGGACATTCGCCTTCCTGTTCTGGACTCTTTGGTGTATTTGTGGACTCAGTTTTGTTCTCGTGCTCCTTGTTTTTGGTTCGTTTTGTTCCCTCCGTCCTGGTCCCCTGCCTCCCGCCCTGGGTGGGGTGTTTTCTGTTTCGCTTGTGTTTTGTTTCTCGGGTTTGGGCTGTCGGGAGCCAGCCCTTTAGGGGGGGGTGGTGTCATGGTCCTGGGCCATGTGGGCCCAGTATTCTTAGTTTTCATGTATTTTTGTATTTTGTTCTTTATTTAGGCCATGTTTTCTGAGTTGCCCTGTTGTGTTGTTCCCTAAGTGTTTTCCCTTCATGGCTTTTACCCCCTGTGTGCCCCTCTGTGTATCTGTGAGCCCTCGTCTCTCCTTATGTCTTATTCCATGTTTCCCCTGCCCATTATGTCTAAGTTCTCCCCGTGCTCTCTCTCCCCCCTGTGTGCCCTCTATGTATTTATGAGCCCTCGTCTCCCTTTGTGGTTGTTTCATGTTTCCCCAGCCCGTTATGTCTGTGTTTCCCCGTGCTCTCTCTCCTCCTGTCTGAACCTCTGTGCCTCTACATGTCATGTTCAGTTCACCCCGCCCTGTCTCGTTATGATTATCAGTGTCACCTGTGTTCCCCGTGTGTGCCCACTTTCCTCGTTTACCCTCTGTGTATTTCTGTCTGAGTCTCCCTCTGTTCGGCGTCGCGTTCTCCCTCATGCTGTGTGTGATTCCCCCGTGTTTCCTGGTGAGCTTTACGTTAGTTTTTCCCAGTTTAGTTTTGTATCTCCTATTATCTTTTGTCAGCAATAAAGCTGCTTTTTGAGTTCATCCCCGTGTGTGTGAGTTTTGCATTTTGGGTCCTCCTCCTGCCTGCCACACAGCCGAGCCATGACACCTGGAAGGAATAAACCTTACAAAATATATAGAAGACACCTGAAAATGATTTTGACTGATAAAATACTGCATGTATTCAGACCTTGATGCATCACTTACTTCAGGCCAGGACCATAAAACCAAGAGCAAAAAAACCCCAAAACAGAACAAAAAGAAAAAACACAACAAAAATTCTTCGAATTTCATGGAAATGGCAGTGCTGATGATTTTTGGTCTCGGTGACCGGACATAGCACACCCAGCCTGGGGTCAAAATACAGATAATGACGGTGCCTACAGGACATTCTTGCTCTAAATTGCTACCTGAGGAAAAAAGCCAGAGGCGTGCCAAATCCCTACAGAAAGTGGAGTGTATGAGAAGGACTCACCACACACACAAGTGCTGCCTTGAAATAGCAAACAGTCTGTGGAGATGACGCCCCGTTTGTTCTCTGTCAAAATTACACATGTACTGTGAAAGCAGAGGAAATATCCTCCCCATGTTTTATTGTATTTTATTAGTTCAATGTTCAGGCCTGTGGTACTGAAAGCAAATTAAGTTTTCTTGTTTTGGTTTTTTTAAGTATGCACCTTCATCCATTTCAATATCTCTCATTAGGCTCGCATCGAAGAGCTGGAGGAGGAGCTGGAAGCAGAGCGGACCATGAGAGCCAAGGTACTGTATATCTACACACTTATGAGGAACTGTGTGGCTTCGCTCTTTAGTGCACATGAAACAAAGAGCAGTTAAATCTGTCTGTCCTTCTTTGGGGTAGATAAGAGGAAACCAGATAACTTGGTTCGGCTCTAATGTTCAGGCCTGTGGTGCTTAGAGCAGTTTAAAGATTGAAGGGGACGGTAAATGAAGAAGAACAGACGAAAACAGTGCTGATGTGCTGGCAGCTGGTGGGGTACATGTGCTGGTGCTGTGCCTCTGGTCACCCCAAACTATCTGCACCTGTGATAATAAAAGGGGGTTGAAGAGACCTTGTGTTTCTGATTAACATAGAGGGAACCCATAGGCGTGGAGGGAGCCCCGACGTCCTTTTTCCTTTTTCTTACTTTCCCAGATCGTTCTCTGTCTTCACACACCCATATCAGTGCACCTTCTGTAAGCCCTTTGCCTTGCTCCTTCAAGTGGAAGAATAGGGCATTTTTTCCATCCATCTTACATTTGACTGCAATAAAGTGTCCCAGATGACTTCTTTCTAATGCATAACTTTTTCAAAGGAGCATGTCTTTGTCATAAAAAGCTGATACCAAGGTGGCTCTTTAAGTGCTTGCTGTTTCAAACAAGGACTTATAGTATGTGTGTGCTAGCATGACTTAAGAGCGTACTGTAGTTACAATAGGAAAAGGCAGAAATGCAAAGGCATATATTTCACTCCAAGTGGCAAATAGAGTGACAGCTGGCCTGAGGGTGTGTTTTTCCCCACTCTGGGTGGTATTCTTAATGGTGCTAGCTGAGACCCCTTCAGCCTCTGAAGCTGCAGAGCAGCGAAGAGGCAGGCAGAGACATGCAAGGTCTTTATCTGTTCCTCCGTCTTCAGAGCAGCTCAAATACAGCATACCTTTGCTGCAGACAGGTTCGCTATTGTTAGGCTCTGCTCCTCGGGTCGCACTGGGGAGATAGAATTATGAGATAGAGGCTGACAGACAGCACTGTTTTTTCTAGGATCCTCTCCCGTCTGGAATGCCATGCGGTTTTACACACACACGCTCACACACACACACGCTCACACACACACGCTCACACACACTATATAATTGTAAAGTAGCATGTTCTCACACACCCAGGAACACACATAGAACACACATAGTATGCATAGCATTCAGTCAGTACACAAACACTTTATCTTTAAACTGGAAATCACACATTCTCCATAGAAACATGAACAACAAAAATTAACTTAAAAGTCAGGTGACTACGTAAAATATGAAAGGGGTTATTTATATAAGCTCTCGGTTATTATCCAGTTTAAGCTTAAGGGTTGTCAAATTGTTTAGCTCCTTTGCTTTTTATCTTGGGTTTACTAAGTGAATCCTTATAGTTTTGATGCAGTCAGGAATTAAAACAGATAAGTATGACCTCACAATTATCTTGCCAAAGACGCAACTTTAAATTGTTTTTCACTGTTTTTGCTTGCGACAGATGCCCAAAGTAGCCAATTCATGGAAACCAACAAGCTACCAATGTCTTGATAGCTAATATTGCTAATTTATTAGCAATTAAAGTCAAATTTATTCAGTATAATTTTTTTAATATCTGATGCAGATGATGTCCTAATGTGAAAAGTAAAGCTGCTTCACGATTTAGGAGCAGCAAGCTGCAAATGGCACTTGATGCTATGCTTAAAACCCCCAACATTGCCATTCTTTACTAAGTGTAATATTCTGCTCTGGGTACTCGCTAACATTTTTATGAGATTAGATCTGATCAGATCAGAGCCAAAATAATAAATTTGCTTGGTTCTTGTCCCAGATGTTCCCTCGCCCCAGCAGATATTGTGCCTCACCCTATCCATAACATCATCCTCTATCACACCAAACCTCTGCATATATCCATATATCCTTTGGCCAGTATACCCACAATCCCACTCTGCACATCTAAAAACAACCTCAACCTTGTCTCCCTTAACTTTGTCTCCAAACTGCTCAACCTGAGCTGTTCTTCTGACGTACTCATTTCTCATCTTGTTCACTCTTAATGAAATTCTGAACATCTTCAGCTCTGCCTAGCCTCACCCTCTCCAAACATGTCAAACTGTCCATCATAATTGGAACCAAGAAGGAGCTCACCAGTTCTTTGATATAATCTTACCTCCATCTTTCACTCCTACCATACATATGTCCTGCACCACCCTAACATACTTCTGTGCCATGCAGTCTCACAGCTCCTCTCTTGGCACCCAATCATATGCTGTCTCAGAATCCACAAAGACAAAGACACCTTTTCAGTACTTCTCCATGAACACTCTGAAAGCAAGCATCACACCTGTAGTGCTCTTTCGGGGCATGAAGCCATACTTCTGCTCACTGATAGCCACACCTCTATTTAAGCTAGGTTCAATGACTCTTTCCCATGGCTTAATGGTATTTCTCATCAATTCTATCCCTCTGTAGTGACTCCAGCTCTGAACATTACCCTTGTTCTTGACAGACTGAACTGGATGGCTTTCCCTGAGATTTAAAAATTTTATTAATGGCATTTACATATTTGCTGCATAGTGAATGTACTTATACAAGCTTCTGGACAGTCAATAGCTATTGTTTCCTCTTTTTGGGATAGCACATAATACTGCTGCCATGTAACAAAAAGCTTTGTGGTGGCAGATTAGAAATCACGAAGGCAAAAGTTTCACACAAACATTTTTAAAAGGCAATTTTTCTACCCTTCAGTTTCAATCAAATCCCAACATTGAACATTGCTGACCTTTCTGCGTGGATTTTGGATGGATTGTGTACACCAACCATTGAATTACTTGAAATACCGGACACGTGAACTACAGCCCTGAACTTTTCGAGACATTAGCCAACAGATGGGTGTGTGAAAATTAAGATCTCTCTCACTTTCTGATCGCACATTGGCCAGCTGTCTTGTACATGTGATATCCAATAGGTGAACAAGTAGACATCATGTGACTGAAATCAAGCAAAGTGGACCGAATGTTACATCTCTGAGGAAAAAATAAGTCATGCTAAACTGTCACTAGCAGGACTTTCATTGAAATTATCTCATTTTTGTGTTAAATTGGTCCCTGCTTGTAACTTACAGAAGATGATGGACATGTTGTATTGTATAAAGACTAACTTTGGAGAAAGCATTTGGCTCTTTCAATATATACTTACTTACTATAGCATATATACTTCTCTAATATAGAAAAAGAGACGTATACAAACCTGTATCTTTTTGGACAATAAGATTAAAACCATTGAAGTAAACATACATTTAGTTTTGTTTCAGGATAGAACATCTCACCAGTCAGGGGTTTAGTTTTTGGAGACTGAGTAAATGAACACTAGAAATCACTTATGCAAACACAAATTGGCTGACTGCACAGAGACACACTCCTACTCCTTCATGCTCTTGTGCAAATGAAGATAAATCTCCTATCTCTAACAGAAGGGCACTTTAGGAGCACTGACCTTCCATTCCACCTCCGCACAGTGTTAACCCTCGACACAGAGCCAGCGTGTGGACACAAAGGGCTGGGTTCAGGTGTGAGCTGTTTTTTGAAGATTTAGCTGGAGGAGTAGGGGGTGGAAGAGGAGGCCCCCAGTGAGAGTCATCTATTTTCTGGCTGAAGTGTGCTGACGGCCGTGCCTCATTGCTTCCATCAGGGGGCCCCGAGACTCCGGCTTTTGTGGATCAGTCTCAACATCTACGGCTGTAAAACACGTGTATAAAAAATAAGTGTTTTTAATTACAGAGCACCAGTTGTTGTTTGTGCATATAATGGACCAGTATAATAAACTCATTCCATGTGTGCTGTTCCATGTTTGAGCATGAGATGAGGGTATGTACTGTCAATTTTTATTACACTTTGTATAAACTGATATATAATCAGTTTTCTTCTACTAGTGGAGCCGAGATTTTGTTTGTAGAAGGTAATCATAGTTAATGATCTTATGTGTCTCATAATGTCAGAACATATCTATTCTTAGTACTTTATTTATATTATATCAAAAGCGTTACCAGAAATCTAGAAAAAGTTTGGGTATATATGCTGATACTGCTTCAGTAAGCCACTTAAGTTTTAGGACTTTTTGGTTGTTGTCAATCCATCTTCTGTTTATCTAGTGCTGGGGGCTGCTACCTAAGTATATAAGCCAAAACGTCCCTGTCCTTAGCCACCATCTTTAGCTTATCCAGGGGGAACCAAGGTATTCCCACGCCAGCCAAGAGATGTAATCTCTCCAGCGTGTCCTGGGTTTGCCCTGAGGCCTTCGCCTGGTGGGTGATGCCTGAACCACCTCAGATAGCTTCTTTCTACTCAGAGCCCCTCTGAATAACTGAAATCCTCACCCTGTCTGTAAGAGAGACACCAGCCACCTGTCAGAGAAAGCTCATTTCTGGTGCAGGTATCCACAATCTCTAAATCAACAGCTTCACTTTTACGCTCGTCCACATCACTGCAGCTGTGGCCCCAATCCGTCTGTCAGTCTCCCGCTCGCTCTTAAACAACGACCTGAGATACTTGAACTCCATCACTTGGAGCAGCAATTTGTCCCTGACCCAGAGAGGACGCTACAACCTTTTCCAGCTGAGGACAGAGGCCTCAGACATAGAGATGCAGATTCTCATTCATTTCATTAAGTCCTTCAGTTTTCAGTAGATATAATGAGAAAGGAGTCACTGGTAGTGAAAGGAGTCACTGGTAGTGAAAGGAGTCACTGGGAGGTAACTGTAGAGTTTCTCTGGTTTGAATCCTTTAGCTTCCTTTTGCCCATTATTGTTGCTTTATTACTGATGAGTGGTTCAAACCAAAACATAGTAAGAAGAAGGGTGAATCAAAGTGAGGTAAAGAGCCAAAGTATAAAGAGTATAAAGGGTTTCAGATCCCATAATGATGGACAGATAGCTCATGGCACTTTTACCCAGAAATCTTTGCATTATATTGTATAATTTTGTTGTCCGATATCCTTCTTTAACTGTTGTGTTCATGGCAGGTGGAGAAGCAGAGAGCTGATCTCACCAGAGAACTGGATGATCTCACAGATCGCCTTGAAGAAGCAGGAGGAGTCACCGCCTCACAGGTAAACTACCAGTACACAAACACTGTCGAGCTGCACACTTCTGGACTACATAATTTCCCTCATAAATAATCCCAGATTGTACAGCTAAATGCCCTAGAAAATCTAACTTAAATGACTTCCTGTGTGTGTCGAACAGATGGAGGTGAACAAGAAGCGAGATGCAGAGCTGCAGCGCCTGAGACGAGACTTGGAGGAGTCCTCTGCCCAGTCTGAAGCTCAGGCTGTGTCTCTGAGGAAGCGGCACAGCGACGCCGTCACAGAGCTCACAGAGCAGTGTGAAGCTCTGCAGAGGACCAGAGCCAAACTGGATAAGGAGAAGCAGAACCTGAGGATGGAGGTGGATGACCTAGCTGCTTCACTGGACAGTTTACAGAAGGCCAAGGTCAGGATCTGAGATCACATGGACCTTATCTGTATTTTGAACAAGACAGCAACGTCACAGACTTTTGTGATGAGCGTGACCTAATGTGCTGTGATGTTACTGTGCCCCAGGCATCCTCTGACAGCCAGATGAAGAAGCTGGAGGAGCAGCTGTCTGAGGCCAACAGGAGAGGAGACGACCTGCAGAGGACGCTCACTGAGATCAGCGTGGCCAAGAACAGGCTCACAGGTAAAACAATGTTACACCTGTGGGACATGAGCAATTACAGAAAGTCATTCAGAAATCCCATTGTCCCATCCTGTCAGTGGCTGTGGCTCAGGCGTTAGAGCAGATCAGCTACTCGCTGGAAGGTTAGTGGTTCGATCCCAGTCTGCATGCCTAATGACCTTGAGCAAGGTACAAACCCAGTTGCAAGTTTTCTTAATCAGTTTCTTTCTGTCTTACAAGTAGGCAAAGCTTGATGCATATACTTTAAGGTTAAAGTGATCTTCTCCGGGATGTTACATGCAGCCTTAATTCACTAAAACTGGCTCCCAGTAGATTTTGTGCATGTAAAAATAATATATTTTGATGACAACTAGTTAACGATTGACACAAAAGACGGTGGTGGTATGAACTCATATTTCATATTCATATTTTAAGAATAAAAAAGATCCGTTGTTGGGAAAAAAGACTGTCAGTAATTTCTAAAAAAATTTTGAGTAATTCTTTCTTTTATATTTTGCCAACGACAAACCTGACTGACGAAGCCCTCCTGACCACTTGTCCTCAGGAGATTTGGGAAAAGATCTAAAAAGCAAACTATTTAGGCAGAAAACGAATGTGTTGTTAGGATAAGATCAAGTATGCATACGTACATTTTAATTACATTAAGTTTACCAAAGCAGGAAGGAAGGTCAATCAAAATTAGAGCAAATCCCAAATGAGAGTAAAGCACCAAAAAACTGCAGATGTGTCCTCTAATGCAACACGATCACATCTTTCATTTAAGACTCTGAGGACCTTGTCTCCAGGTTTTCTAGTGAAAATGTCTCCAAGAAGTCTCGCAGAGACACTGACATGGTGTCTATTTGACACAGCATTTTATGCTACACTAAGACATTACACAGCTCTTTTTGCATTTCTCCCATGTGAGCTCATAATAATATGAAATATTTTGTTTCAACCACTGAAATAAAATAAATGTAACTTCCTGGAAGATGTGTCTTTGCTTTGCCACCACGTTGCTATTCTATATGAACGTCTTAAACTGCATCTGCCTTTTGTAGCTAAATAATCCCATTGTTTGTGTATGGTGCCTGAATTCTGCTGCATGCTACAGTGCATCATTAACCGGTGCTCCTGTGTGTCCTGTCAGCTGATAATGCCGACGTGAGTCGACAGATGGAGGAGGCAGAGACCAGAGTGAGCCAGCTGACCCGATCCAAGACTCTCCTCCAGTCACAAGTGGAGGAGCTGAAGAAACAGCTTGATGAGGAGGTCAAGGTCTGTGTTTTGAACATAAAGCAAAAACACATACTTTTTGTCTGTTTTGCAGTTTAAAGTAGGCTTATTCAATAGAGTTAGTTACACAAACTTAGTATTTAAAACGTTTCTACTATTATAGCGTGTTCTGTGAATGTGGTTGCCTTTGTGAGGCTATTAGACTGATTGTTTTTGGTAAGATTTGGGAGAGAGTCTGGAGAGGTGGAGATGTGTGCTGGAGAGAAAGTCAGAAGAAGCAAGACAGAATCTATGTGCATGGGAATGAGAGCGAGGCAGGTGGGATGCTGGAGACACAAGTGCAGAGGTATTGTAGGTGGATGATTTTAAACACCTCGGGTCAACCATCCAAAGTAACAGGCAAGTGCACCTCTACTGTGCACAGGAGAGGTGAAGAAGAAACTGCAGACAGGATGAAGCAGGTGGAAATGAGTGTCAAGGTTGATTAATGGACAATCTTCGGATTTAGTCGGCCTGGTGAAAGGTAATGGGGAAGTGTGAGTGTGAGCCTCCTAGTCTAAGAAGAGTATTATGCATGCAATCATAGATGATCAGAATCAGAATCACCTTTATTCGGCTAAGTTTGTGTACACAAACAAGGAATTTGACACTGGTACACTTTACTCTCAGCATATGAAATGTTTCAAATATGCAATTTTAAATATGCAGTATATAGACATACAAATAGTGAGTGTAATCAAGAAGAGACAAAAAGATGGGCAGTACGAGTGAAGACTAACCGACACCTCTATGTCCCAAACAGATGTGTCATTTTATCAAAGCTTTGTACGTTAGTTCAGCTTTTATATTGTGCTTGTTCTCCAAACAGGTTAAAAAACCTTTTAACAACCATGAGTGAAGTGAGTCAGTGTGTTAGCACAGATTTGTGTTACATTTCTGGGCTTTACACTGTGCTCAAAGTGTGTCTCTTCGCTGGTGTTGCCAGTGTAAGCAGGGGGTCAGCAGCACTCTGAGCTCAGTGCGGCAGGACTGCGAGGTGCTGAGGGAGCAGCTGGAGGAGGAGCAGGAGAGCAAGCAGGAGATGCAGCGCCTCGTCTCCAAACTCAACAGTGAGGTGACGCACTGGAGGACCAAACACGAGGCCGACACCATCCAGCACGCAGACGAGCTAGAGGAGACCAAGTACGTGGTGTTGATACTGGCAGCTATCATCTTCATCTGACGAGATGTGATGCCTTGAATTGAGCCTGTAATGTGTCTCAGAAGTCCAAATCATACGTGTGTCACAGGAAGAAGCTGGCAAGCAGGCTTCAGGAGGCTGAGGAGGCCGTGGAGGCCACCCAGGCAAAATGTTCCTCACTGGAGAAAACCAAGCAGAGGCTGCAGGGAGAGGTGGAAGAGCTCTGTATGGACCTGGAGAAGGTAGACAGAGCGGCTCGTTATATACTCATTTATTTGATGCCTTGCCATAAAGCTTTGGTGTTATAGCAGTGTATGGTCCCTGCCTTAGGCCAGCAGCTGTGGGCAGGCTCTGGATAAGAAGCAGAGGGTCCTGGAAAAGCAGCTTGGAGACTGGAAAGAGAAGTGTGAGGAGCTGGTGGCCGAGGTAGAGGGCTGCCAGAAGGAGAGCAGGCAACATGCCAGCGAGCTCTTCAAACTCAAGACGGCTCATGAAGAGACTCTGGAGCAGCTAGAGGCTCTGCGCAGGGAGAACAAGGCCTACCAGGGTATGACGGCACACATGTGAGGGCTGAATGAACATACAGCTGCCTGTCTTGGATTGCCTCATATGCAACTTCTTCTTTGTCCCACAGAGGAGGTAGCAGACCTGACAGAGCAGCTGTCCGATGGAGGCAAGAGCGTGCATGAGCTCCAGAAAGCAAAAAAGAAAATTGAGATGGAGAAAGAAGAGCTCCAGGCCTCGCTGGAGGAATCTGAGGCCGCACTGGAGGTGAGTGCTTTATCAAGTCTAGATTTGCTCCAATATTTGAAGCTTGTCGTTTGTAAATTGTGCGTTTCTTCTTCATTCCTCCCGTTTTGCCAGGCTGAGGAGACCAAAGTGCTGAGGCTGCAGCTCGAGTTGTCTCAGGCGAAAGCAGACCTGGAGCGCCGACTACAGGAGAAGGAGGAAGAGGCGGAGGCTGCGAGGTACCTCAGCTTCCTCTCATCCTTCATGTTTCTCTGCATATCTGTTTTTCTCCACCATAATGTTTCTTTTTAAAGTTTGCAGATAATACACAGTTACACATGACACTGGAACAGGGTTTAGTCTATTTAAACTTTGGGTAACTTTCCCCCTTGTTGTGGTTCGTTTGTGCAGAAGTGAACATGGTAATTGCACTCTAGTGCAAACCAAATAAGCCACACTGAGACCGTTTGAAAGAGGTGCTCGTGGTCTAGTCCAGCCAAATCTAGAGCAGCTGGTTTTTGGTAAGAGCCTTGATCCAGCCCAACTACCAGGTGTACGCTCCAAGTCCAAGTGGCTAACTCTGATGAGCATAATCATTAGCTTCTTAATTTGTTTACTTAAGTAAGCATCTAAATCTAGAACAGAACTTTTTCTCAAAGTTTTTATGAAAGCTAAAGATTCATGAACACAGAGGAGAATGAACAGAACCCTTAAGTGGCCATTAGAGCTCATTTTTGGCACTTATATGCCATCTTTATTTTGCTGTTTATCTAAGACAATGTTTTTCATCTTGTTCCCTCATGCCCAACGTTAGAAAAAGCCACCAGAGGGCGTTAGAATCCCTGCAGGCCAGTCTGGATGTAGAGGTGAAAGGGAAGTCGGAGGCACTGAAACTGAAGAAGAAACTGGAGGCTGACATCAATGAGCTGGAACTGCAGGTGGACCTGCTCACCAAGAGCAACACAGAGCTCAGCAAGAACAGCAAGAAGATGCAGCAACAGATCAAGGTCTGCTCACAACATTCGGCAAGTACAGTAAGTGTTTTCTACACCACCCTGCTCACAGAGCAAGTGTCTGTCACAGGAGCTGCAGGCTCAGCTGGAGGAGGAAGTGAGGAGCCACGAGGAGTGCAGGGAGGAGCAGGTGGCCATGGAGCGACGCTGCTCTCTGCTGGTCAGCGAGGGTGAGGGGACCCACGCGGCCCTGGAGAGCGCCGAGAGGGCCCGAAAGGCTCTGGAGATAGAACTGCAAGAGTCCGGGGAGAAATACAGCGATCTCAACAACCAGGTATTACACAGTGCCTCCGCTTCTGTTTCACTCATTCTAACCGGACCCACATACACTCACAGACTTCCTGATGTGTGTCCAGTTCCAGTCGGCTCTCAGCGGGAGGAGGAAGCTGGAGGTGGATCTCCAGACTGTGCAGCAGGAGCACGAGGAGCTCCAGGCCGAGATGAGAGGATGCACAGACAAAGCTAAGAAGGCCACCTGTGAGGTAAAACACATGAGATGACTCCATGTCGAAGCACACAGCAGATTAATACAGACGAGGTCGGTAACGCTGGAAACGGATGTTCTGTTCTGTCAGCTTGCACGAGTTGGGGAGGAGCTGCGTCTAGAGCAGGAGCACACGCTCCACCTGGAGAGAGTGAAGAAAGGACTGGAAGCCCAGATCAAAGAGATGAGCAGCAGACTGGAGGAAGCTGAGCAGATGGCTCTGAAAGGAGGAAAGAAGATCATCCAGAAGCTGGAGGGAAAGGTACACACAAACATGTCAGAATGCCTGAACTGTCGCTTCTTTTTAGCCTCACAATGTTGGAGCTGTGAAGCAACTGCTCTGGGATATGTGCAGTTACTTTAGCTAGTGTGGTCACGAGTATCCCTGCTGTAAGTGTCTGCACAGAAGAAGTACTTACCTGTTAGACTTATAAAGTAATTCAATGTGTAAAGTCGATTAATAATCAATACTGCTGTAGTTTAAATTTCTTCCAGAAGAAAATCTTGCTACAGGGCAGGCTTCATGAAAATGCTGCCTCCTGGAACTTATTTGAACCGTTACCCTAAAGTACATAAAATCATAAAAAGTCAGACCTGCAAGAAAATCCTCCTAAAAGTGATGTTTCTAAACCATTCTTTATTTTTACAATATAATAAGATGATATAAAAACTAATTAGAGGATTAAGGATTTATATTTACATGCTAGTGGCTAGCCATTTGCACATGCCTTTGCATGTAGCACACTGGCATATGCAGAAATATGACAAAACAAAGTTATGAGCTGTATGTTATTGAGTATTGGTTGTCTGGCCTGCAGTACATTTCTGCTTTTATGGAACTTTTGACAAATAACAAATTGTAACAGAGTGTGTCTTCACTAAACACTCAGTGGATAAATATGAAGCCTTCCTGCACACAATAGTAGATACTCTTTGCATGCAGGTGAAGGAGCTGGAGCTGGAGCTGGACTCTGAACAAAAGCGGCACGCTGAGACGGTGAAGACGCTGCGGAAGAACGAGCGTCGGCTGAAGGAACTGCTGTTCCAGTCGGAGGAGGACCAGAAGAACCAGCAGAGGATGCAGGAGCTGGTGGAGAGGCTGCAAAACAAGATGAAGGCCTACAAGAGACAAGTAGAGGAGGCCGTACGTCACCTCATCCTCTTACTCTGAACACGTTTCCAAGCATGGTGTTTGTGGGCTTTTTAAAATAACTCACACTGCTGTCACTTCAGGAGGAACAAGCTAACATGAACCTGGCAAAGTACAGGAAGACCGTGCACGAGCTGGATGATGCCGAAGAGAGGGCGGACATTGCTGAATCAGCGCTCACCAAGATTAGGACCAAGAACAGAGGAAGCTTCGGCAAGGGATACTCCTCCGTAAGTATTCTCTGGAACAGTATATTATCAGGTGTATTACGCGGTTTATTAAATAATAACTCCATGTTAGCCTCTTCTACTAAGTACTTGTTCTGACTCTAAGGCCTGTGTCTGTTCTAACAGGGTTACAGCACTCCGTACCCAGGCCGAGTCCGGTCACCCAGTTCAGTGGGCTCAGAAGGCGGAGGAGAGAAGATCCTCAACGATGACGAGGAGTCAGTCAGCTCCCTCATCCCAGCCTATCTCAACTCCCTCAAGAAGCTCATGATTGATTAGGAGCATGGCTTCAATTTCACCATCGTCCCCCAGAAGTGAAGCATGGTACAGTATGAAGTTTGAAACCATGGGTGGAGCCTGACTTTTTTTTGTGTATGCTGTACATTCCTGTTGAGTTGTCTACAATGTACTTGTGGCTTCCTCTCTGAGTGAAAGCTCATAGCCCTGACACATTCCAGCTTTATATCCCCTTTTTATCCATTTATACTGTAACATTTGTATGTAAAAACTAATAAATGTATTTCTAAGTGTTCCAAATTTCCAAATATCTAAAGAACAATCCTCAGGCTGATTCTCAGTCTGGAACACACCATTTTATATGAGATATTGTATTTGTTTAATACATAAAAAGCCAGACAAGACAAAGCATCAATAGTTACAAAATAAAGCTGGCACCCAGAAACTGCAGTTCCTCTAATGGCCACATGAGGCTGTTCAAAAAGCAAGTCAATCCACTACAGACTTCCAAATCAAAATGTGCAACTTTACTGTACTGACATATATACGGGGTGGCTGAGACTATTCCAGACATTTGTGCTTTAGCAGATATCCTTCTCTTTCTGTAAACATGCAGAGTTTATGGATGCAGCTTGCTAATCAAGCCTGCTAGCATTAGTATTTACACTTCCTGATTTCTTTTTTTTTTTTTTTTGCCTGTCACTTCCTGATTTCTTAGATTTTCAAATATTTGTCACACATGCATGTTTCAGATCAAACACACGTGGACAAAAGTAACTAAAGTAAACAGAAAATACAGTTTTTACATGATGATTTCATTTATTAAGGAAAAAAGTAAACAAAAGCACCGGGGGCTATGTGAAAAAGTAACTGCCCCTCAAACATAGTAAGTGGTTTGAGGGGCAGTTACTTGGGATGGAGCGTTTTTCATACATTTCCAGGAAGGATGTTGTTCCTCTTAGTAAATAAGCTCATTATTTAAAATCTGCATTTTGTATTTATTCCGGCTCTCTTTTTCCGATGTGATCATCAGGAAACTACTGTTTGTAGTCAAGATTTCCTTCATTTAAGCAAATGCGTGACAACCTTTAAGATAAATAAGGTTCAAACTGGCTGCAGTATTTATTAAACCATACATGCGAGAGGCTAAAGGGAAGTTTTTGAGTCCGTACATAAGTGGTGACTTAAATACAAAACACTTTTTTTCATGATTAACTTTTGCCTTATAAATGACTTCAGTCACTATCATAAAGTGCTGCTGTCAGCACATGGAGTAGTTTAGGCCATTAATGTCAGTGTATTTTCAGATTTCAAATGCATCTGTCTGAACTTTTCACTGACTAAACCTGTAACAAGACCTGACCAAATATGCTGTTGAATGTAAAAATATGTTTTTTAAGGAAATAAAAGACCTTTTTTTCCCCATTAACTCTGTTTTCTTGCTTTTTTTCTTCATTTTTTGGAAACAAACAAACCACAAAGCAACGCATTGAGACATGAGATACGTATTTCCATTTTATTAATGAAAAATGACAACTTTTAGCTGTTAATGTACAAAAACATCTCATTTGTCTCCTTTTAGCAGTCAAGCAGTACTAAGCAGTAATACTGGACAAGAACATTTGGTATGGCAGTTAGCTTCTGCAGTACGGTTACCAAATCCAACTGAAGCAAATGATTCATATTCCAAAACTCTATCATACTGTTAGAGATGTTTTCTTGTGTATAAAGCACTTGTATGTTTAATATATTATCAGTACCAAATATCTACCGTATGTTTTCTGTAAAAATCTATTTAATCTATTTTACATTCTTTCCACTACGATCCCCTTTCAGAGCAAATCACCTTAAAACATATTTACACATATATGTCACAGTTATGCTTCATGAACATAACCAAAAACAAGTCTGTAGCAACTTGTGTTTAGATGTCTTTGTATATGAACAGCAATTTACAGTAAAAGTTGATTAAAAATCATCTGAATGTAAAGTGCAACTGGCTGATTTAAAATTCTTATTAGAAATTTAAAAAAGGAGAAAATTAGATTTGTGAAGTGTTGCCAGATTTGGGATTTTAGTCCTCAGGAATTCACCGTTGGCTATTGCCCAACTCCTAAGTGTGATGATCAGTTACTGCCAGTCATAGTTTAGGAAATGCAGCTTGTTGGTGGCAGTCCCATAAAGCATCTGATTTCCCACCATTTATTAACTGTGTCTGAATCTTTAATGGGATTCATATCCCCTGCTTAAATTGTTTGTGTGTACAATAACAGAAGAGCCAAACTTTGAGGAACAGCACTTGGTGTGAAGTAAAATTTAGCTTGGCCTCATTAAATAAAGTCATTGTATGAAAAGAAGCCATCAGTTTCTGGTGGGTTTAGGTGGGAGGCTCGCATTGATTTTCCACAGAATGTGAGAGTCTGCAGATGTGGATCAACTGAACACTTGCGACAGCTGTGTTACAAAAGAGAAGCTTGCTTTTTTTTTTTTACCATAGATTGAACCGAAGACCCACCATTAGAAAAAAAACTTTACCTCCAAACACCACTGCCATAATAAGCTGCATTTTGTTTTTAATTAAAATTAGATCTAGCAACAGTAACTAAAGGGTGGAGTCTAGCAAAGTCACCATGTACACACTGGAGACATTAAAGTACTTCATTCTGCTACAAAGTAACAGAGCAACTCTTTTTTTCTGAATGCAGTTTGCTTAGCAGCATCTGTTAAATCATTGCATTTCTGGAGTATTAGCATTACACTTCTGCCTAACATAAAGCTATTCAACACTTACAACATGTTGGTGCTTCTTAAACATTTGCCTCACCTAAGCATCCTTTACTAAAGAATATACATAAAGTTCCCATTCACTCGGCACGAGTAACAGCTTGTATAACACAAAACTATGACAGGTCTCGTCATCCCTCAAAAAACTCCCTCAGACACTGATATCATTGTCAGCAGGGGGGCTGTCAGGACGTAAAGAATAGCTCAGCACAAACTGACCGTCCCTCAGTCTGTTAGGAATCACATACAGATCAGTGTGTGCATGCGTGGGAGGGGGAAGATCCCAGCACAGACTTCCTCTCCTCCGGCACGGAGCCTCGAGCTTGCTGTATCTGGGTGTGAGTTCATCAGATAGCGCCGATATCAGATCTCGATGTCCACTGGGCGAATTTCTCCAGTTTTATTCTCCCGTACCCACGTTTCTCTGTCTTTGGTTGGGTCCACACACTGCAGTAGCTGATCCACTGGCTCCATGGTCTGAAAGAACAAACAACAGCTGAAACGTCAAACAAGAAACTTTAGCCTCTTCTTCATGCTTCAGTCACTCAGAGAAAGTAGCTCTTTGCCTCCCTCTGCTGCTACTAGTGAGGTAACTATACAATCAGGCTATTAGACCCTAAGTAATAGAACATGCCCAGCAGAGGCCCTAGCCCTGAACCCAGGTATAATTTATTTGGGAAGCACAGATCACAGCTGGTACTATATAAATGAGTCCACCTCTCATATGTGTTGTAACTCCCATATGAATGGGGCCACCCCACCTCTTGCCCTATGCTAGCTGGGATAGACCCTGAGTTGGATAAGTGGAAGAGAACAGATGGATGGATGGATGAATGAATGACGCCTTGGTGTATACTACCTGCTGCTTGCAAAAGACAGCAGACGTTGCACTTACACTTTGGTTGAACATGTCTGTCTCATGTCGAAGGGTGGTGTACTGGCAAAGATGCTGTCTGATCATCTCCACCCGCTCGACCTCCAGTCGTTCCAGCTCCTGAGAAAAAGATCAGTTTTAACAGCTGAGTCACAGAGAAGTTACCGAAACTCAGCATCAAGTGCAGTGAATTCGCAAAACTCATTTGGAAATTCACTATTAGGAAACTGAATGGAATGGATAAAAAGAAAAAAGAAAAAGTAATTTCAGATCAAACTAGCACACAATGAACCACAAAACCCTGAAATAGATGTAAAAATGCAAAAAAACAAAAAAAACAAAAAAAACTTATATGTTGGGTATTAAAGGGTAATTAAAGTTAATACCCAACATTAATACTAACTTGTACCACAGGATGGTGTAATAAGTGACCATAATCTTTATTTAACCAGGCAAGTCATTAAGGGGCCTGTTTTTAATCACAATGGAGGCCTGGAAGTGGGCAAAAAAAGTTTTTATATATAGCTAAAAGCACTGTATGAATGCTTGTGTGAATAAGACTTTGTAGTACAGAGCACTTTGCTCACATTGAGTTGAAAGGCACTATGGAAGCACGAGTGACA